>NC_083761.1:25673114-26971864 GCF_963514075.1 Conger conger | reverse complement strand
AGACTACTGAACTGTTTGTCAACCATGTATTGTCATTTAAATACTTTTTTTTCCTTCAGGAAACAATCTTTCTCTTTGTGTTTAAACTGTTGAACTACATTTCATTACTAAAAAAATGTTGGTGAGTAATATGCATTGGCTTTAATAAATGTTGTAAGGCCATCTCTTGTCTGATCCATTTCTATGCTAGCAATTTTCAGGAGTTTTTCATTTGAAATGTCTCTTTTTAAAATCATTGACTTCTTGAAGAAAATCATATTATCCTGCTGTACTTTAATTTTACAGTAACACACAGTATAATGGAAACCAAATAGCTGACCGTATCCTACTGTAAAGCTTAAACAATATTACTGTTAGTTTACAGTAGGTACACTGTAATGCAAATCGTATATACAGCACATTACTGTATATTTACAGCAATAACCTGTTAGTTTACAGTAGGTACACTGTATTGCAAAGCTTATACACAGAACATATATTTTACAGTACTCAATTGTTAAATTACAGTAAGTACACTAGAACAACTGTAGAGTACTGTAATACATTTTACAGAATTTGTTTTTACAGTGTAAGTTTATTGTGGAGCAACCAGCTATCTACTCATCAGGGTTGTGTCAACTCACACTATTGGTGTGAAATATTCAAATGAATCATGTAGCAACAACTAAATGCATACAAGCATGCATGGTCAAGAGGTTCAGCTGTTTTTCAGACCAAATGTCCGAATTGGGAAGAAATATGATCTAAGGGAGTTTGACTGTGGAATGATTGTTGGTGCCAAACCGGGTGGTTTGAGTATCTCAGAAACTGCTGATCTTTCTGGCGCAACAGTCACTAGAGTTTGCAGAGAATGGTGCGAAAAACAAAAAACATCCAGTGAGCAGACATTCTGCATGCAAAACAAGTTTTGTTAATGGGAGAGGTCAGAGGAGAAGAGCCAAACTCTGTTGCGTGTGAAAGTCCCAGCAGTTCCTGTTTGGAGAGCTTTTTGGACAATTTGGGCATGCTTTATGAAAACGTACTCACATATACTGAGCACTTTATTCAGAACACCTGTACACCTGATTTGTCATTATCTAATCAGCCAATTGTGTAGCAGCAGTGAAATGCTTAAGATCATGCAGATACGGGTCAGGAGCTTCAGTTAATGTTCACATCAACCATCAGAATGGGGGGAAAAATGTGATCTCAGTGATTTTGACCTTAGCATGATTGCTGGTGCCAGATGGGCTGGTTTGAGTATTTCTATAATTGCTGATCACCTGAGATTTTCATGCACAACAGTCTCTAGACTTTAATGGTTTGGAAAACAAAAAACATCCAGTGAGCAGCAGTTCTGCAGATGGAAACACCTCTTTATGAGAGAGGTCAATGAAGAATGGCCAGATTGGTTTGAGCTGACAGAAAGGCTACGGTAATTCAAATAACCACTCTGTACAATTGTGGTGAGAAGAAAAGCATATCAGAATGCACAACATGTCGAACATTGAGGTGGATGGACTATAACAGCAGAAGACAATGTTGGGTTCCACTTCTGTCAGCCAAGAACAGAAAGCTGAGGCTGCAGTGGGCACACGCTTGTCCAAACTGGACAGTTGAAGACTGGAAAAATGTAGCCTGGTCTGATGAATCTCAATTAGGTAGGGTCAGAATTTGGCGGCAACATTGCCCGTTAATAGAAATCGATCATCGCATGAATGCTACAGCCTATTTAAGTATTGTTGCTGATCATATGCTTTTCTGATCATTCATGTGTCTGGACTAGGCGTGAAAAAGTACTGCATTACTATCCAGGTTACTCATTCTCGGAAGTGGGCATAACATTAACCTGAAGTGGTGTCGTTTAAACAGTCCCCCGTACTACATTGCGATTTGTAGTACATTGAAACCAAGACTTTAACCTGACCTTTAACCTGCAATTGTCATAGGATTTCATGGTTAAGTTCATGTATTGTGTTAATTACATGATGTATTACAAATGTATTTTGTTTTCCAAAATACTATGTTCACAAAGCTGGACATATCGTAAATATGTTTTATTTTGAAAAGATTCAACTGTAAAGTTTTGCTTTTTGTTTATTGTCATTAGCCAATGAAAAGTGAGTTGAAGGTCAGGGTTGAGGGGGAAGTGGAAAAAACGGGAGAGAGACGTGGGAGTAGAGGAGGGAAGATTAAAAAAGATCGCGAGGAATGTGTTGCTAAGCTGTTGTTTTGAAAAGTTAACAGTGGAAATACGTAGTCCATTAGCGTTTGAGTGTAATAACGTGAGTAGACAACTCGTGAACTTTACGAGTTGTTATATTCGACGGACGAACTGTTTTGAACAATTTATTCGGAAGAGAAGTTCAACATTCGGGCGGTCCGCCATTTTGCCTAGCTTAACTCTACGGTGAGATAGCTAGCTGTTCTGGATTGCTCACGGACTGTGTGTTCGCCAACCCGGAGAGCTCGACAAGTCAGTGGCGATAGTAACACAGCGATTTCTGTGATTCCAACCAAATAAACATACTTTCCGGAGAGGAGCTTAGCGCACGCTGCCTGTTCCAGGAACTGTGAGTTGTCGTTGTCCGCTAGCTCATTTAGAGTGAAGGAGCCGCCATTTGGTGTGCTACACCGCACACAAGCTATGCGCCAGGCCTGCAACAACCACTTTGAATTGGGGTATTTTAGTGATACTGCCGGCTATAGGGTATTTCATGTCATTGAGGTATTTCATTTCATTGAGGCTTAGCGCCCGATATCGGTTTGTTTTTGATACTTGAATGTGCACTTGCAAACTAGTTTAAGCGTGATTGAAAACTGAATTGAATGAATACTGTACTAAAGGAATTATATTGTGTACATAAGTAAATAGTTCATTACTTTACAAACATGTCAGTGCCTGTGAATGGTTATTTGCAGTTAAGCTTGGGAACATAGAGCTATAGTTTCTTTAGAGTGAGCCTTTTAGTAGCCTACACTATAAGTTAAAATACAAATGAAGTTGAAAGCTAATAATTTACAAGGTATTTATTCACTTTTGGTCATAACAGTCTTGCTATACAGTAATTAATACACAGTGAAAAGACAAAATATACACACACTTATTGTTAGAGATAACACTTTAGTTAAAGAACTTAAAGGGGTTAGCTACCCCTATTAATTTGCCGGACAGCAAAGGAGCGCTACATTAACATAAATGAAAAACCGAAACTGTCATATGAAACGATGTGTGTATGTGCGTGAACAGGGAACACTTTAGGCTGAGCTGCCTGCCTGTTCATATCAGCACCGCTTTCCACGTTGCCGTCACACTTGCCCTTTAAACAGACACCTACGTTATCCTAAAACAGTAAACTCTTAAGCAACACATCTGTCACATTTTGTTACATGAATAAAATAATGCAGATAACATACTGTAAATCACACACAAACACCAGCGACCATACTGACAGAGGCAATACACCTAATTCAATACACTGGGCTCACGTGAATTATCGGTACGTGTCAAAATAAGTAACGTTACAACAAAACTGCCCCATACCTTGCTATTGGGTTACAATAAATTTTACAATAAAATGGCTTATTTCTATTCAGCTACTTCACCATTTTTGGAGCTAAAAATGTATTCATAGACATGATCATTAAAACACTGTAGTTACAAGTACGATTGATTTCCAACCTCAACCAGAGAATGCAGTACATCTGACCCAGGCAGAAAGCTCACTCCATACAAAATGCCACCATTCATACTTTGAAATGTTTGGGGTGTGTCCATATCATACACGTCTCGGTAGCGAACCAGAACATACACCTGATATGGTTTGGTCAGGAACACCCAGTAACTACAGTGCCTACAGGAGGTGCGTTCCAAACGGATGTTTGCAGCAAATAGTTACTGTTGAATGATTTGAAATGAACATTCCATTTAGCAAGCTGATTTGTTGCTCATCAGTGATTTATTTTATTAATTTATTAAGATAAAAACAAATATTACATTGATTAAAGTGTATTATAACAGGTAAATACTGTTTGTTCTCTCCGCATCTTCCCCATCGGCAGCCATTTCTGTTCGTGGCGCACAACCATTTCAAATTATTAGCTAAAGTCCATGCGAACATAAAAAAGAATGTTCACTCACGTTTGCGATCTTGAACGCACATCTGGTCACACTATGACAAGATACTAGTTAAGAAGTTATATCCTTAATCTATGATCGGGACACGTTCTTACAACAGTGTAATCTAAGGGGGAGGAACCAGGGAGGAACTGGCCAATCACAAAACAGTGTTACATTTATGTTACGCATTCGTCACTTGGGGTGCAACAAATAATCAACTTAATTGACAAATGTAATTGTCAATTGGTTGGTGACGTCATCAAATGTTTTTTGCGCTGACTTGGAATGCTCTGACATGTAGGCATTACCGCTTACTGGAGTGAAGTGTATAGCGCGATGGCAACACATTCACCTCTGAAGTGTGTATTTCACTCTAAACTCGGCCAAAAAGGTTGTGAACTGCAACATTTGCAAAGCTGACCTTGCCGGACATGATAGCACATCAGTTAGCCTATGCTGGAGCATCTGAAGAGGAGGGACATTGGCTCTCTGGATGATGCAGACTCGGCTCTGTAAATTAGCTAGTTAGCTAGCTAACGTTTATCTTAAAAGCCATGTTACTTCACGTTATAAGCTGTAATATTTTCTATTTTGAAATACATTTTCTCTTGAGCAATGACTTGAGTGGTGTGATGCGGCAAAGAGGGTCCGTTAACCACCTTGTAGTGGTTTATTCCACTTATAACATGGCTATTCACCAAATGAATAAATGTGCTTATTTTAAATCCCTATTTTATTATTTTGAGGAAAGAGTTTTAGAGTATGTACACATCCACAGAATATAGCTAGACCCTTTCTAACTAAATGTAATTTAGTTAATAGCAATTAGCAATGTGTTTAGCGATCACTATTTGCGCATCATAAATCCTTAAAATAACGCATTTTTAAAATATTGCCCATTATTAAAGAAACGTAGCTACCATAAATCCTCAAATTGTGGCTGGGGTCTTTTATTTACTTAGGCTGCACAAAGCACAGGCCTTTATTTGGGGCAGGCTTGTATTCGGGGCAGGCCTTTATATCTTATTAGGCTTCTGTTGTAGAATTTTATTCTTAGAAATAAAGTAAAAGTCCAGACTTAAAGTGGGCCAACACTTCCTGTAACCGTTCAGTTAATCAATTAGTGTCGGCTAATCAGGAACACTGTTTGGTAAGTCATAGTGTTAACAGACTTAGTTTATTGCAAATATTCTCAAACACAATAAATCACATGCAAGTCCAGAATCCATAAAATAACAACTTGCCAGACACGTCTTCATGAACAATAACAAATTAGCATAGATAACAGCAAGTTAAGGATCTTTTTTTCCTAAAGAGCGTTTTATTGTGAGACATACGTTTCGTTTGGAGCAGCATACCGGTAGGCTATCAAAAGATTTTCGCTTTGGTTTGGGATTTAATTTACTTTTGGACTGTTTGATTCTATTGTTAATGTTGGGACTGATGGGCACTGAAATCTGGGGGGTATTTGATGGTTCACTGTTAAGTTTTATGTCGTTGAAAGAGTGTCGGGATTTCCACCCATCTGTTTATTGCGAGCCAAGGCAGCCGCTTTCATTCATTCATTGAACTGTGCTGTAAATACCATATTGCGTAGCCAAGTAGCCTAAATTGAGTAAATTTTTAAACAATGTCTTCTAGTGCTCATGGACTGATAGCCCTACTGGTAGGCAATATTACCCCAGCTTGTATTTGGGGGGCGGCCTTTAATTATCTGAATTGACCTCGCCCCCGGCTATTATCCGAGGCCCGGCTTCAAATAGAATCCCGGACACAATTTGAGGATTTACTAACAATAAAAATCCACTTACACTGCTTCAACTTAAGTCCCTCTCACTAAATAGAGTTTAGCTGATCTTAACCATGCAGTGTCCATCTTAGTTAATGTTAATTTACCAAATGTTAACATCAATGTTAGCTGCACTATGACTAGGCCACATTATATTCATTTGTTGAAAGCAAACCGTTTCTATAGCTGTATGGAAAGAAATGATTGAAAACGGCATCTTAAACCAGGGATATGGGAGACCGGCCGTTTCAATGTTTGTTCTTGTTGTGGTAGGTGAGAATTTCTTTAAAGGTAAAATATTATCCAGTCATAGCGCTTGGTCTCGTGGAGACAGATCACATTTTACTGGATTGTCCGGCAGGTTATCTGTCATAATAATTATAGTATCCATACATGCTAAAAAGACAAAAGTTTTTACAGAATCCTTTCTTTTTAGATGGCAATATCGTTTTTGTCGACAGGTAACCCATAATGTTCTTGTTGCTCGAATTGATGCTGTTATGTTCAGTTGCGAATGGAATCCTCAATTGTGGAATCCTCAATTTCCTAGCCATTCATTATTAACCTGCATTTACTGAGAAACAATGCACACCCCTATAATAACCTATTATTCACAATGATTTTGTATTTATTTTTATTTATATTTTGCATCAGCAGGAAAACATTTTTTTGAATGAACTATTCATCTTTATTGTCTTTATTACTAGTTAGCACATGCTTAAAACAACCTCAAGCTAAATTTCAAAGCTGATGGTTAAATACGAGCCACTGAGTAATTTTGCGATTCATAATCCGAATAGTCGATTATTCATTTCAATAATCGATAGATTATTCAACTATTAAAATAGTTGTTAGTTGCAGCCCTATTTGTCACTGATGTACAGCTACTGCAGCCAATGTAAAATAAATAAATAAATAAATAAAGCAGGCCAATTCTCTGATCACGGATAATGATCCAATTACTCGTACAACACTAGTGATCAGAAAAAAGTCAATAATCGTTGCGGGATGTGTATATCAACACTAATATTAACAATGTTAAATTATCACAACAAGGACTGTTCCCTTTTTGATTTTACCTCAAAAAAACAGCGCCCCCACTCATGAGGCAAACACATTTTTGCTTCACTAAGCCTATATATTTCAATGAGATACCTAATAAGGCATAAAAGGCATTGATTGGATATTTGTGGATTAAAATATTATTTTTTTTGTTATCAATATTTCTTTTTTTTTGTTTGTTTGGTTTTAACATACAAAACCAACAACAAAAAGGGATCTCACAACAGTACACATAAGAGAATACACATACAGTAGGTGAACCCAAATAGTACGCATAAGAAAGAACACAATACACATAGGAGAACAGAAACAGTACACATAAGAGAAAACAAACAATACAAAAAACAAAAACTTTACATGTAAGAGAGCAGACAAGGACAAGAGAGAAAAATAAAAATAAAGAAATTAAAAATGTTCAAATTGTATGAGTAAGATATCAAAAGATGAAGAGAGATGGCAAAAGTAATGTTTCAGAACAGCCTATGTATATAAGAAATAGCTTGTGACCAAATACCTAAAGTTTCTGCTTTCGCTCCATTGACCTTAGCTGTAGATTTTTCCAGAATACAAATGTCATAGAAAATCGCGGCCCAGATTCTGTTCAAAACAATGGGTTCAAACCAGCTCTTTAAAATTGTTTTTTTAGCAGCTGTTGAGGCCGCGAGAATGATTCGCTTCTCAATGTATGATGGATTGACAATCAGGTTGTAACCAAAGAGTAGAAGGGCAGGGCATGGTGGCACATGTTTAATAAGGATGTTGGCAAGTGTATCAACTATGTGTTCCCAGAGATATTTAACAGAGGGACAATGCCAGAACATATGTAGAAAGTTTCCCACCTCCGAGTTTGAACATCGGTCACAAAGATCGCTGCTAATAAGTTTTATTTTATATCTGTGCGCTGGTGTGAAATACACTCTGTGTGCAAATTTAAAATTAAACAGTTGATGAGCGAGATTCTTGGAAATAGGGGTCCTGTCATGAAATTTACAGACGGAATGTCGTTTTTTTTTCAATTTGGTACCAAATGGACAAGGTATTTGAAATGATAGATCCCATACCCAACCGTGTGGACCGAATTTTAGTGCCACAAAAGGGTAGGTCTTGGATTCTAGTAGGGTAGCATAAGGCATTTTCTAGCTGACGCCATGGTACCCCAGAGGAGGCATCCAGCCAGACCTTCAGGGATCTAAGCTGGAAGGCCCAGTAATAGCATTTAAAGTTAGGGAGGGCAATGCCGCCTAACATTTAGGGACGTGATAAGGTAGAGAGACTAATAGAGGGGCGTTTCCCTTTCCAAAGAAAGTTCCGGCGTCCAGCTCTGCAAACATATTGGGAGGGGGTGAAAGAGGGAGCATTGAGAAAAGGAAGTTAAGACGAGGTAAGATGTTCATTTTAATAACAGAAATGCGTCCACGAACAGACACATGGAGAGGAGACCATTTGGCTAAATCAGTTTTGACTTTAACCAGTGCTGAATTAAAGTTGTCTTTAACCATGGAAGAGAGGCTAGGTCTAATTTGAATCCCCAAATAAGTGAAGCCATTGTGCTCCACGGTAATTGGGAGTGAAGAGAAAGTGAGCTTTTTTGCAGCAAGATTTAACGGCATTAGAAGGGATTTTGACCGGTTGATTTTAAAACCAGAAAAGGACCCAAATTCCTCAAAGAGGTTGAGGACATGTGGGATAGAGTTATCTAAATCAGACAAATACATCAGAATGTCATCTGCATAAAGAGAGATGGAGTAAGTGGTTCCTTTGATAGAGATGTTTGATATATTTTGATGTTGTCTGACAGCCTGTGCTAGAGGCTCTAAAGATAGACCAAGCAAATAGACCAGGTGATAGAGGACTGCCTTGCCTAGTAGATCTATGTAGCATGAACTCAGGTGCACCAGGGTGTCCAGTTTGGACGCGTGCAGTGGGGTCAGTGTAGAGGATACAAATCATTTTAATAAATGAGGGTCTGAAGCCAAGATTGCCCATAAATAATCCCACTCCACGCGGTCAAAGGCCTTCTCGGCATCCAGTGAAAGGACTGCACAAGGCTGCTTTTGAGTTGAGGAGAATTCAATAAATATGTAATAGTCTGCGAATGTTATCCGAAGCTAAACGACCCTTAATAAATCCGGCCTGGTCTAGATGTACTAGATGTGAAATAACACTGTCCAGTCGTCCTGATAAAACTTTGGCATATAGTTTTAGATCGCAGTTTAGAATTGAAAGAGGTCTATAGCTGGCACATTCCAGAGGATCTTTCCCTTTCTTTAAGAGAAGAGTGATAAGAGCAGTTTTTTGGTCACGATGAAAGGTTCCGGTCGTCAGTGAATGGTTTAATGAATTTAAAATAGCTGGGCCAACTGCATCCCATAGAACGGTTATGAGCTCAGGAGGAATGGCATCCAAACCTGGGGATTTTGCTTTTGGCATAGAATCTAAGGCATCTTTCAGTTCAGACAGACTGATGGGTGCGTCCAGGATCGAAGCTTGTCCACTGAAAGTGTAGGGAGGTTCAGAGAATTTCGGAAGAGCTGTAGTTTAGTGTTGTCCTTCTGTGATTCCGAAGAGTATAGTTTGGAATAGAAGGAAGTGAATGCTTCATTAATTTCAGAAGGAAGTGTGCATGTATCACCAACAGCATTTTTTATTACATCTATGGATGCTAGGTGTTCTGATTGCTTAAGTTTCCACGCCAAAAGTTTACTGGGCTTTTCAGCATTTTCATAAATATGTTGTCGGGTTCTTAGATGTAGAAATTCAGCTCTGGAGGTAGATAACATTTTATATTTTGCTTTGACAGCAGACAATTCATTTTGTCTTCCTTCAGAGAAGAAGGATTTCTGAAGGGATTCAAGACCCAAGATTTCCCTCTCCAAGGTTTTTAGTTCAAGGTTGCGCACTCTATTCAAATGGGAGGAGGAGAGACAAATACCTCTTATACAGCTTTTTGTTGTTTCCCGAAGGGTATGTGGGTCAATCCATGGTTGTACATTAAAGTTCTCTAACTTCTCTAACTTCCCTGTTGATTCTAGTCAAAAACTTGTCGTTCTGCAATAGAGATGTGTTAAAACGCCACCTTTTAAACCCAATGGGTCCAGGTATGAAATTTATAGAGATTAGAACAGGGGAGTGATCTGAAAGAAGCATTGGGAGAAAAAATGCGTACTGTACATCTTTTAAGAGAGCTGGGGAGATAAAGAAATAATCTATTCTTGAAAAAGAATAATGGCGGGAAGAATAAAAGGTAAAATCTTTAGTGGTCGGATTCCGCAGGCGCCAGACATCTACAATATTTAAGTCCTGTAGAAATAATTTAAAATAGATGGATGAAGTTCTACGGACAGATATATTAGGGTTGGTTGAATCCATGGAAGGGTCCACCAACAAATTAAAATCGCCTCCAAGAATCAGCTTAGAGTCTGCGAAATCCAACAACTTCAGCTTCACATTGTCAAAAAAGAGAGAGTTGAATACATTGGGGACATAAATTGAAGACATACAGAATTGTGTACCATTGAGGATAATGGTTGCATAACAGAACCTACCCTCAGCATCTCCACCGGTTTTTATAATTTTTGCATTGAGTTTCCTTTTAATTACAATTAATACACCCTTAGATTTATTAGAAGCACATGAGAAACCTATAACCTTATAGAACCTATTATTAAATCTGCAAATGTCTAAATCTTTAAAATTAGTTTCTTGTATGAAGCCAAGATCTACATTCTTGAGTTTTAAAAATTCTAGACACTTTACCCTTTTCACTGGTGAATTCAAGCCTCGTACATTCAAAGTCATGATATTGAGATTAATCATGAGGTAAGAGAGAGTGAACTATTATTGATGCTGCATACACATGAGGCCATATTCAAAAAGCATTACATAGAGCCAAGACTGGAAATGAACACCACAAAAAGACATACATACACCACAAAACAGAAATACAGACAAAAAGACACAAAAGGAAAAAAGGGATAAACTAAGTACAGTTATAGAACCATATAGTTTTGAAAGGATGTAACATAAAAGCCAGCATGCCAGGGGACAAACCAAAGGAGCCCCTGTAAGGGTACTGGCAGGATGGAGCATAACGGTGCTTCTTGGGACACCGATAGAGTGTTTAGCGCCTCCGAACCTCCAAAACCCAATTCATATAATTAGACACAACCAGAATTGAGATTAGCACCAGTGATAATTATAACATTTGCTTTAATAAAGTAATAATAATAAAATAATGTGGACAGCAGTAGGCCTTGTGATAGTAGTCCAGGCTACAGATCTTTACCACCATCTTGTCTGCCTTTCCTTTGTAAGCATAAAGATAGCACGGGTACATTATATAAACAGAAACTGGCCATTCTGGGTCAGGATCACTGAGTTAGGCCTAGTTCAATTTTGATTAATCTTCACAATAGGCTTTCGTTTTCTTTACATATTAGGCTATTACTAAACGGGGTATCAAAGATTTCTTTATACTGCTTATTTCAATTATTTTAAGTATGTTCCAAAACAATAATGATAGCCACCATGCTCACGATAGACGTGGCTAATAATAAAGATAATCATAGTAGTAGGCCTAATAATGATGACAATAGCAGTGGCAGTTATAATGGTATTAATAATAGTAGCCTACTGATACTAACCGCTTTCACTTCAATAGGTTATTTAAGTCGAAAAGTTGGGCTAAAATCCATAATCTACTGAGAGTTTACTACCGTCCAAGTGTGCTGGTCTTCTCCATTCGCATTACACTTCCCCGCTGATAGGGGTCTCGGTTCAAAAGGGATGGAGCAGGCCAGCGTTTCATCGACGTGTGATATTATTCTGCACCAGAAACTTTTCGGTCTCTTCATTGGATTGGAATTTCATGCGCTCCCCCTTGTAGCCTATCTGTAATTTCGAGGGGTGGATAATTCCATATCTGATGTTGTGTTCCCTCAGGGCGGCTTTAACATCATTGTATTAATTCCTCTTCTTCTGTATTTCTTGCGCATAATCCGAATAGATTCTGATGCGTGTGTTTTCAAAAGTAAGGGATCCCTTTTCCTGTGCCAGCCTTTGCACCTTGATTTTGTCCTGCAGTCGAAGGAATCTGACCCACACCGTTCGTGCGGCTGGTTTGCCTGTGGGTGAATGGGCTGCTGCTTGCTGGAGTCCTGGGGAGCGGTGAGCGATTTGAAGTTCGATGCGTCCTGGGACGCTTGATCCAAAAAGTGTGAAAAATAAACTTCCTTCTTTTAATCCTACAATCTTTAAGTTGAATTTCCGACTTCTTGTTTCCATCTCTGTGTTTTTCTCACGGAGGTTTTTGATTTCTTTCTCCATGGATTTTAGCTGACGTTCGTGAGTATTGGTTTTATCCTCTCCGTCACTGACTCGTTCCACGTTCAACTCGAGTTGTCAAGGCCGCGATTTTATTGTCCAAGTCGGCTACATGATAGCTTTCATTAACTCACTTGAGCTGTATTCTTCCTTGTCCACGGGTTGAGTCATTGTAGGTTTAGATTGTTTCAGCTTTGTTTGTTTGCGTGTGGCTGGAGGTAGACCGGTTTTGTGAGTTGGTGCGCCTTTGCCTTTAAAGCAAGTTGTGGTTTTGATATTCAGGAGGTTCGGTGTGTGCTACTCCTCACTAGCACTGAATGCCGCCGGAAGTCATCCCGATATTTGTGGATTTATGATTGTATTATATTAGCCCACCCGTGAAATATGCTTCACTAATATCTTCTAATCATGCATGCTCTTGTGCTCATTCTTGACATGATGATGGACAAATTCTAACCAATCAGAACATCACAGTTCAACTCAGTTCAACAGTCGGCACTTGCTCCACCATTTTTCTTTGGGTTATAAAGGGCTTGCATGTATTGTATTGAGAATTGAGATAGAGAGAGATAGTGAGTAATAGTGATTTAATATAGCAATTGTTTGAATTTTAACACCTATTTCTGATGTTACAACACAGCACCTAAAGCACAACTACTACAGTTTTGCACTCTGTTATGCAGGAACACCTCTATTATCTGGTTACGATGTGTGTAAGTTACGTGTGTGAACAATTTTACAAGGAACACTTTTGGCTTAGCCTGATGAGCCTGCCTGGTTCATAGTCTCTCGTTATCTCTCGATTGGTTGTGAATTTAAACCCGTTTAACAGGCTGCCTATATCTGGCTGTGTGATGTGGTCAGTGTTTATCACTTCAAAATGGCCTAGGTCAACAGGTAAAGCATGGCATTGGGTTTTATTTTCTCAAGGGGTGATGGTGGGTTTGCTTCATCAAAAATTCTGGCCAGCAGCCGCCACTGGTTTGTACTGATGAGGTAATGTTAACATCATCCATGTCTCTATAGCATTTCCCTTAGATGGCCCAGGTTCAATAGCATCACATTATTATACAAAATCATAAAATCCACACTTTTTTTAAACTTTAAAGGACAGGTTGTTTTACCAGAGGCAAATTAAGTCCATCATGCTGGCAAGGGTGTGCTCACAACAGCTGTGGAATAGATTGCTCACACTTGTCACCTGGTGGTGGTTGTGAGAAAAGTGACTAAATGACTATGGATTATGGGCAATTTTGCTACAAATAACTTCTCCACGTGTTGCAGGCCGAAATGCAATGTGACTGCCCCTACTGTCGGAACCTCAGTATATTTTTCCGGGCTGGCAAAATTCTTACTGCAAAAGCAAATGAACATGAAACCACTGTACCTAGTAAAAGGAAGGCCTGCATTTTATCTGCTGGCAAAAAGATGTGAATATTGCCCTCAAAGGGGCACAGCTGCTGATTGGGAAAGCTGCAGAAGGGTGTGAAAGAGACAGAAACTGTCTCTTGCCTGCAACTGGGAATTTATGTATGCCCTCCCTACATGAAGTTAACAAATTTAATATATTATTGTCATACTATATTACTTGGAATTAACATATTAGAACCAGGACTGAGTACTATGATATAGTTCACAAAAGATGAATGATTTGAGTCTATTTTTAATGAGACCAAACAAGAATACTGTAGGAGGCACAGAAACTCAGTTATTGAATACCTCTAAAGAAAAAGTTTCTTTCTGCTTCGAACAATAGAGGTGATACTTATGTGGTGAGACAAATAATTATTAAGTAAAGTTACAGTCTGCACCTTCAATAAACATATACATCGCTGTCTATACTATCACCTGTCACATGTCTGGTAATGGGTAAAAAATAAATAAAACACAGCACTGGAAGGGAATTAATAAAAAAAGGCAAACATATGGAATGGAACTTATCAGGAGGAGGACACAAGTGCACATTGTCTCTGCGGAGGGAGAGGAAGATGGCGAGAGAAGCCACAAAAAACCCAATGATCACAGTTTAAGAATTGCAGAGATTGGTGGCATCTTGTGGTCAGTAAGACCTTTGGAAGGGTGGCACAAAGACATCTATTACTGAGTACAATAAAGAAAACCAAACATCTGAAGTTTGCCAAACCTCATCGGAATTATGACTGGGAGAGTGCTATTGTCAGGTGAGACAGAAATGTAAAATTTTGGTCAAAGACATCAACAACATGTTTGGTAGAAAAATAGGAAGGCTACAAGAAGAAGCACTTCATACCTACTGCCAAATATGGAGGTGGGTCATAAAGGTTTTGGGGACGTTTTCCTGCAAAAAGGACTGCTATGTTTTGAATTGTAAAGTTAAACAAAAGGACGTTATGCCGCTTAAACTGTTTATAGGGGATATATTTCTTAATGGGGGCGATTTGATATATGGTAATTCTAATAAGTTCTGTTTTTACTCCTTAACATATTGTATCATGCTTTACAGTTGGCATTCTCACACATGGCATCGCCCCACTCCTGCCAGAGAATAATTATCACCTCATTTCAATTTGAATGAAATGGGCTGGAATTCGCATGGAGCAAACTTGCATATTAACGAGTAAAGATTAATAAATTGCAGAGGTCTTATTCATCTAATCTAATGTTTCAATTCTTCTCGGTATACTTACACACAGTTTTTGAAGGAACTCAGCAGGTAGGTTGTTCCAAACATCTTGGAGAACTAGCCACAGTTCTTCTGTGGATTTGGGCAGCCTCAAATGCTTGTCTCTTCATGTAATCCCAGACAGACTCAATGATGTTGAGATCAGGGGTCTGGGGGGCCATACGATCACTTCCAGGACTCCTTGTTCTTCTTTACGCTGAAGATTTTTCATTAATTTAATTTTTTATTTAGATTTTTCTTCTGTTCCCTCACTTTGCATTTTGTTAATTGATAAAAAAATTACTAATTACTAAAAAACTATTAACATTTCTATTTTCGAAAGAATTCTTATTTTACAGAATTTTTTCACACCTGCCTAAAACTTTTGCACAGTACTCTATGTCAATTGATCCATTGCAAAGTCAAGATTCTAAGGTTTCTGTCAGTATGTCCGTTGCATCTGTTTGGTAAAATCTCACAAAGTTAATCATCCAAATAGAAAGGAAAGTTGATCTGATCGTGTCGTGCCGACGGAGGGTTAAACCAAAAGGTGAACATACCAAATATTAAGAAATTCTGAAATTAACTTCTCATTTTCATTAAAATTGTTATGCTGATAATATAATTAGTAATGAAACATTTTATCTTTAATTAGAAAAGAATGCAAAATAGAACCATTTTCACTAGTGGTCTTGGACCTTTGGACCCCACTGTATATTGGTTAGAGAAAGTAGTTTCAGTGAAGCAAAACAGATTTGCACAATGAGCTCTTCAGCATCTTTCAAAGTCAAATGTTTAGCATAAAAGTGAATATGTGACCGAGAAACCAGCTTGACCTTTCAGCCTGATGGCCTACACTGCTATGAGATTGTGGGGTTGAGACTGCAGAACAAGACTCATATTCTCATCAAGCCATTTGTAGCCAGCAGGGGGCAGCAAACTCCTATTCCAGACAATCTTATGAAGTGGCATTCACTTTCCGCAATTGCCACTGGTAAGAGATCATTGGGCTGCCTTTTCCAAGGTGTGACACTGACAGTAACCTTGATTTAAATTCAGAATGTTAACTTTGATATAAAAGGTTCTTTATTTATCTTTTTTTTTTAATCTGTATTGTGTTGCAATGTTCAATCTTAGTGTTGCAGAATAAAGAGAGGGTTTAATAGTAATACTTCTTGTTTCCTATTTTTTCTATCCATTTTCTCTTTCCTACTATCTTTTGTTTCTTTTCTCCCCCCTACTTTTTTACATAAATTTTTTAATATTACTGAGTAAATGCAGTAGCTGCTTCTGTCGCAATTCTATTTTATTGCCAGCTGCATTTGTAATATGTTGTAATTAACTTTAAAAATGCATAGTTCCTTGCATTGTTCTCTTGCCAAGTGAATCCTCGGCAAGAGAATAGTTCTGATAGAAGTCCCCGCCACATTTACACAGTGCTGTTCACTGTCTGTCGTAGCATCTGCTAAATTGCACCCTGTGTGTATGCTCCGGGGCCAGAGCTACGCCTGTCAGTGCACAGATGAAGCACCCAGACCGCTCGAGTGAGACACACAGTATAAGGCAAGCAACACTTTTACACGGTGCTCTAGATACTGACATTATATATTGGACTATTCCACTCCTGCACTTGAGCACAGTATAATCTTTAGGATACACTTCAAAGGTGCAGCAGTAGCTGGTTCTTATGTCTGAACAACATATGATTTAGCTTATTCAAAAAAAGAAGAAATTGAATTGCACTTATGATGACTAAGTGTTTAGAAGAACACTTTGTGTATTTTACTAGTTATGGATGTGATGCTTTAACTTGTGGAAGAACCTATGCACTTGTAAATCGCTTCGGATTAAAAGCGTCTGCCAAATGACTAAAATGTAAAAATGAAAATAATTAAGAGCTGATGTTCGTACAAAATCCTGAAATGGATTGGCCCTTGCTGTGCACTCCTGGCCTATCCTCTCACCCCAACCCGCTCTCTGTGCCCTGACAATGTAGCCTATTGCGGCCATGGTGTAGTCATCAGCTGTATTCAAACCTTCAATGTCATAACGTTAGCTGCAACACATAGGAAATAACACCTGAAAGGTTTTGTTATAGGGGAAAAAATACCATAAAGATAAACAAGTATGCGCAGAATCTGCATAGATACTTGATGACGTAGGCAACATGCTGTGGTTCTGTTGAGTTGCATGAGCATAATAAGTTTTTTTCTTTCCAGCTTGCCGTAGCAACATTACCTGGTGTTAAAAAAACGAGGATAAACACAAGAAACTCAGACTTTTTTCATTGTGATTGAGGGTCCATTGTTTTATTTATCTATTAATGGTTAAGGTTAGGATTTAGGGAGGGAAGTCTAATCCTTGATCCTATGGGGCAAATTCACCCTGGAGTGCAGCAACAGAAAAAAACATGACAAGCTATTAACTAAATATACCACTGACTACACATGTTAACTAAATATACCACATGACCAACCAAAGTTTGGCTAACTTTACTGTTAACACTAGCTATGACTAGCAATTCATGCAATTGATGTAGTGTTGAGCAGTGAAAGAGAATGGACAGAGAAGATGTTGATGGCTGCAAATCTGTAGGTATCATTACATTAAAGGTACAATAGGTCATTTTGGACTTCTAACGCTCAAGAGAGGAATTGCAGGCTGTTTATCCAACCCCTTCTTTGTGAACATGCTGACGTTCGAAACGCCATTGGCTGTGGCAAGTAAAACCAATTTTCAACCAATGAGCTTAAATTATTATACAGCTATACAATGTTTTGGTACAGAGTGCCAGCCCGTCAACTGCATATTTTGAAACCCAAATTTAACGACTATAAACACAGGCAGAGGGTGAGTCAACATGTCAGTGAGGCTTTTTCAATGATAGGAAGGGATTTACAATGTTTTTTTGTTTTTTTGAATTTAGATTTTATTTCAGTTTCAACAATTTACAATCATGTACACAATTCACAATGTCTACTGTTTTTCTTATATTACCAGCTGTACCAGATTTATGAATAAGACTTTAGAAGAGAGAGGAAAAAAAAAGAATAATAATAATAATAACTAAAATTAAATTAAATTAAATCAAAAAAAAAAGGAAAAAAAAAAGTCTTGCAGAGTGATATGGGTGCTGCGTACACACAAATGAAACTGGTTTGGGGAGAGATGCAGGAGACAGTGTGTAGAGGCATTTACTGTATTAATATAGCCATGACAGGACTCCACCTTTTAGTGCATATATCTTTCTGGAGTCTCAAGGAGTACGTTATTTGTTCCATCAGACAGATTTCCCAAACTTTCTCAACCCACATATTATATGTTGGGAGATCAGTTTTTAGCCACTTGATTGTAATACATTTGAGTGCTGCTGCTAGTAATACTTGCCTCAGGTATTTTTTGGGCCTTCCCTCTATGCCTTCCGGCACCACCCCCAGCAATGCCACCTTTGGATCTTTGGTCAGGTTTGGTGGAATACCTCACCAAGAGCCTCAAATATGTCATCCCAAAACATCCGTAATTTGGGGCATGCCCAAAATATGTGGGTATGGTTGCCGAGTTGTGAGCTACACTTTCTCCAGCATTCACTTGAGTGTGCTGGGCCCATTTTGGCAACTATCTGTGGAGTCCGGAAGAACCTCATAACCACCTTCCAGCTGAACTCTCTCCACGTGTTGGAATTAGTTACTGAATGTACCCCAGTACATATTTCTTCCCACGTGTCCTCTGGTATGTCTGTGTTCATCTCAGGCTCCCATCTCCCTTTCGTCTGTAATGTGTCATGCAAAGTCATGCCTAAAAACATTTGATAGAATTTACATATGAGTTTCCTATCCCCATTTCCTACTTGTAACTTTATCAAAAACTCTTCAAGGGGGGTGGGCAGCAAGACTTTATCCCATTCCTTATGCTTTGTTAGAAAGGACCTTAATTGAAGGTATCTATAAAAGTCAATGCTCTGAAGCATAAATTCCTCTCTTAATTGTTCGAATGATTTGAGACTGCCTCCCTTATTTAGTTGATGGAGAAAAGTGAGTCCTCGATCCGACCATTTTCTAAATCCTACATCTATACAGGTGGGCATAAAATCCTGTATGAATCCAATGGTAGTATGAAATCGCTTTTGGCAACCCAAATGATAGTTTTATTTTCCTCCAAATGTTTAGTGTGATTCTAGTCCATTCGCCCAACTGAGTATCTCTTATGGGGACACCCGAGAAAGGTAAGGTATGTAGAGGCCTCTAACATAAGCTTTTCTCAATGTCAAGCCAGCGTGTATGAGGAGGATCCTGGATCCAAGTTATTACGGGCCTTAACTGTGCAGCCCAGAAATAATATTTTAAATTTGGGAGTCCAAGTCCCCCGCGTGGTTTGGGTAGTTGCAGTGTCTTTAGTCTGATTCTTGGCCGTTTAGCTTGCCATATGAATTGTGAAATGAGCCTGTCCAATTTATCAAACGTGGATTTGGGGATATCAATCGGCAACATCTGAAATGGATAGAGGAGTCTAGGTAAGACATTCATGCGCACACTCTCTATACGGCCTAGTAGAGACAAGGGAAGCGCAGACCAGCGGTCTAAATCTTTACTAATATTTTGTATTATAGTTTTGTAATTTGCATCATATAAATCTTTTAGTAAAGCGGGAATTTGGATACCGAGATATGTGATACCATCTACAGGCCACTGAAACCCACTCTGGAGTTTGACCGATTGTGGGATTCTGCCTCCAATATCCATAGCCATGGTCTTATCCACATTCACCTTATAGCCCGAGAAGTATCCATAACTGGAGATGACGTCCTTTAAGTATGGGATCGTTGTTGCGGGCTCTACAAGATATAAAAGAACATCATCAGCGTACATAGACAACTTATGTTGTTCCTCATTTATTGTCAGTCCCTTTATTTTATCATCATCTCTAATAAGTTGTGCTAGTGGTTCAATGCTGATATCGAACAAAAGAGGCGATAAGGGACATCCCTGTCTGCAGCCGCGTTCTAGAGCGAATCGGCCTGATAGGAATCCATTTACTTTGACAGCAGCTTGTGGGTTAGAATATAGTGTTTGTATCCACTTTATGAAATTGGGACCGAATTGGAATCGTTTCAGCGTCTGGATCAAGTACTGCCAAGATACTCGATCAAATGCCTTCTGGGCATCAAGGGATAGTATCATTGCATCCTTCTCCTTGACTTTTGGATGAGTCATTAAATTTAGTAATCTTCTAATATTGTCCCCGTAATATCTCCCTGTTATGAACCCGGTCTGGTCAGGATGAATAACCTCTGTGATGATCTTATTGACGCGTCTCGCAAGGATGGCTGTTAATATACGCATGTCTGTATTCAGCAGCGATATGGGTCTATATGATTGGCATTTGGTGGGGTCCTTTCCTTCCTTATGTATCACTACTATAGTTGCATCCCTCCAAGAGGGGGCCATGGTTCCAGACTTCAATGCATGGTGGTACGCTTCTAGAAGCAAAGGTGAAACTACCTCTTTGAACTTTTTATAGAATTCATTGATATTGGGCTAATTCTTTAGCATCCGTCCGTGTTTTTGTAAAGGGATTTATAAAATTCCGCAAAGGACGTTGAGATTTCTTCTGGTTTAGTGAGTGTTGAATGATCTAGTTGTAATTTCTGTACTATATTTGCCGCTTGCTGTTTCTTAAGTCTTAATGCTAACAATCTGCTCGCCCTGTTACCATTTTCATAGTATTTTTGGTTAGTAAACCTTAAGTTGCCCTCAACCTTTTCGGTAACTATGCTATTTAAATCTCTGCAAGCTTGTTTGAGAGCATTAAGTAGGTTGGGGGTTGGTGTTCTCTTGTGTTGTTGTTCAAGTAACCTTGTTTTGTCTTCTAATTCACGCTGTTTTGCTTCCCTTGTCTTCTTTTTCCTGCTCGCAAATTAAATAATGTGACCTCTAATGTATGCCTTAGCACAGTCCCAAAGGATGAGCGGTGACACTTCAGGCGATACATTAGTGTCTAAGTAATTACGAAGCTCTGTCGTTATAAACGTAGTGAAGTCCTTGTCATTTAAAAGTGACGCATTTAACCTCCACTGTCTGGTTGTTGGTCTGAGGCCTATGTCCCATGACAGTGCGAGGGGTGCATGATCAGATATGGTAATTGGCATTATCTCTATGTCTTCAATCCTATGCAGCTCTGCTTTGGGGGTAAAAAAGTAATCTATTCTAGAGTAAGATGAATGCCTATGTGAATAAAAAGTAAAATCTCTACCTTTAGGGAATCTAGATCTCCAGATGTCCACCAAGCCTGATTCTATTGTTAGATGCCTGAGTGCTTTACTCATTCTAGAGGCAGGATACTTTGAGGTAGGCTGTCTATCTAAAAACTGGGACATGACACAGTTTAGGTCCCCACCTAGCAGTAGGATGCCCGAGCTGTGCAGTAGCGCTGTGTTAATGACTGTATTAATGAATCCAGGTTCATCTTCATTGGGGGCATATACGTTCATAAGGGAAACTGATATTCCATCGATAGACCCACTCTCTACAATAAACCTCCCCTCAGAGTCTTTATGAACTGTGGTCGGGACGAAATTTATCTGTCTATGAATCAAAATACACTCCTCTCTTCCTGCCTGACCGATGTGATGAGTAAAATGCTTTGTCTGCCCAAGAGTTTTTCAGTTTCTCATGTTCTATATCCGACAAGTGGGTCTCCTGCAAAAACGCTATCTGGCAATTGGCCCTTTTTAACTGACTAAAGATTTTCCTCCTCTTTATAAGGCTATGTAGGCCTTTGACATTGTAGCTTATAACCTTAAGTGACCTCATGGCTCAAAATGAATTAGGAACAATGCTGATGTGGTCCTTATGTAGATGAGAGTGGAGCAGTGGAGGCTCCTCCATAGAGGTGGAGGAGGCCTGGCCTCCCCAATAATTTGAGAGAAGAGAGAGATTTAAAAAAAACAATAAATATATTTATTTTATTTATTTATTTTAACAAAAAACATATTTTTTATTTTTTATATTCATATTATTTTAGTTTTGTTCATAAATCAAAATTTTCCCATGGCTAAAACCCAATATTGCAATTGTAAAGCAACAGGCCAGATTTCCCTATCAGTTTGTATTAAGGGAGGCCAGGCCAGGCCAGGCCTCCCCTAGGAAATGAGATTCTCATAGAAGTCAATGTAATGCATTTTTTTTCATGCCAATATGTGATTGGCCAGATCACTGAAAATGGGTGGGCAACGGAGGCCTGGCCTCACCATGCATTGTGTCCAGGGCAAAGATTGACATTTTGTTCGTCCAATCACATGCTACTGGTTCATTTGGAATCAACTATCCTTTCCTTTCTATTCAACACAGAAGCCATTTTGAGAATTCGCTAGTCACTTCAGTCAAACAAACACTCGCCATAGTGGCTACGAGTGTCCTATCAACTTGTGCTTTTCAGGAAATTTAGAGAACACCCCTGGCTATCATCCCTGGAGTTTATAGCTCATTTGGCCAAACACTTTTGCTTAAAACTACCTCGGAAGTCGGCGAGATTCTAGCGCAATTTGAGCTGGAGATATGCAGATTCCAGATACTAGGGAGTGAGAATGACATTCAATAGGTCATGTTAGACACCATTTGGGATTTATTGAACAGTTTTATTTTTAATGTAGTCCATTTCGTTTTATTACAAGTCAATTTAATAATCTTCCATATCAAATTACCGAATTGTTGCTCTGTGAGGAAATTCACTCTAAATACGAATAGAGTGCTGCCCTCTAGTGGATAACGTTAACGTTAGATAAAGCCAACTGGAACCATATTTTTACATATTTTATATTAAATATATTGAATAAAACTACATATGATAAAGAAAGTGTTATCTTATCTTTTTTATATGCTAAACTTGATTAAATTGGTGATTACATGTTGAAGCTGTAGAAGAATGAAAAATGTAAGCTAAACAAAATTGTTTTTAACTACATAATTAAAATTCCTGCCTTTTACACATGTTCACTTGGCATTTATATTACATCCAAATGTCATTTCTCAGCTTAATTATCAGGCAGGCTCATAGACTTACAGAAATGTCATTTCTTCAGGAAGGCACAAGGCTAAGCTCTGCACAATGAATTTCATCAGCCAGAACTTTCTGACTGTAGCTTACACTCCAAATAGTATGCCTTTGGCCAGCACAAAGACAGATAAGAGAACAGGGAACATTCCATCGCGAGTGAAGTGAGCAAGCGGAAAAAAATGGCCTCCTCAATTCTGGAAGTCACCAGCCTCCACTGGAGTGGAGGTATATGTAACGGGGCAAGTTGAGAGTGGTAGTGTACTGTATGTGTAGTTGCACACGCACCGGCGTACAGGTGTTGGTATTTTGAGGTAGGCCTATAGATGTGCAATATGAGGGGATTGGGGAATGTAAGCGGAAGAAAAGAAGAAAATAATAAGAAAATAGAGAAAATCTAATATGTAAAATAACTAGTGATTCTAAGCACAGCAATGAAATCCTGTCATAATACAAAAGTATCCATGTCAGATACTGTAGGGGAAACATACATATTCCTGTTGCTCTAATTTTAACAGAAGGATCCCTGGGGAACAGTGGGATCAGAACAGATAGAACTAAACATAAAACTGAGTAAACCATAATCTCGACGAACATGAGTGTCCGGTTAGCATCAGTCCTTTGGGAGTCCCAGGCTGCAACTCAGAACAGGCAGCTGTGCGAGCAGCATGCGGAACCGTCCGCCTCCCAGAACTAGGGCTATGTAGGTAGTTAGCAGAGCTCCTACAGAGCCGCATGACAAGAAGAATTTAGGAAATAAAAAAGAGAGACACCTCAATCTGATTGAATATACCTTGTCAAAATAATTACACACTATCGTAGGAACAGTAAAATTTCACATGGATGCGGAGGCAAATCCGAGGGTAAGCAAAGCAAGTAACGTTAGAAAGAGTGAAATAAGCAGTCGTCTAAAATACTGTCCCATATTTATGATCACATAACGTTAGACCATGCACTAGATCAAATCACTGGGGGGCTAGTATAGCATGTCCAGCCCGCTATTAAGGTTACACCTTTGGACGTAGATAGGCTATTAGCAACATTCTGTGGCGGGCATGTTAGCCTATGTCTATTCAGGTTGTTCGAGTGAACTAGTCATGCGGCACCATACCCGTGTGGAATTAGCCGGGTCCCGCCTCCGTTGCTGGGATGATCTTTGTCTGTACGTAGGCCATGGCTTTGTCAGCATCTACAAACTCCTTCTCCTCGTTGTTGTGGGAGATGCGCAGTCTGGCAGGATAGAATATGCCATAGCGAACTCCCTGTCTCCCTCGGAGCATCTTCCTGACATCAGTGAAGGCCGCTCTAGCTTTAGCTACAGTAGACGTAAAATCAGCGAATATTCCGATGGGGTTCCCGTTATGGCTTAATTGTCCAGCGCGGTCTCTGGCTTTCCTAAGGATCTCCATGGCATCCCCATCACTGTGGCATTTTGCGATGATTACGTGTGGCTTGTCTCCCGGTCTTCTCTGTGTCAAGCTGCGGTGTGAGCGGTCAATCCAGTCCAGTCTAAGTACCTCCTTAAGAAGTTTGGACACCGCTGCAGGAGAGCTGGATCCAGGCTGTTCAGCGACCCCCATTATCCGAATGTTACCTCTCCGCATCCTTCCCTCCATGTCCTCACACTTATCTTGCAGGTCTTTCACTTGCTTCTCTAGATCGGTTACAGTTTTTTGTACAGACACCACATCGTCCGACCATCTTGACAATCCTTCCTCCACGGCCTTCACGTTAGCTTTGACGTTGCCGATTTCTGTGCGAATTGCGGCTGTGTTGCTAGCAATTTCGGTTTTCACCGCCTTTATTTCCTTCTGCAATGCTTCAAAGTCCTCAGCCAGAGCAGTCTTCAGTTCCTCTCTTAGTACAGTGGATATGTCTTCCCTCAAGGCGGAGAGGATGTCAGCTTTGATTGAAGCTACGTTCATGGTCGAGTCACCCCCGCATGTAGCTAGCTCGGGCTTGTCTAGGCTTAACGAGGCGTTAGCCTTAGCAGTGGATGCACCGTCAAATTTGTATTTTCGCAATTTAGACGTCATTCACATCACTTTTACTGGTCTGCTGTTATACCTTGGTTAATTATCGATAGTTTCTGTAAATTTTAGTAGTATAGGAGTCATTTAAATATGCTATTTATCCAAAACACGTGACCTACTCCATTGCTGGTCACCGGAAGCCCCCGATTTACAATGTTTTAACACAAAAATCTTACCTATTCAGACATTCCAAGTTGACAAAACTGATTTCAGGGAGATTTAGAGGGCGTTTCAGGGAGAGAGGTGTCATGGACGCAACAAACCAACTGGGGCCTGCTGCCGCCATCACTGCTATCTCAATTAAACAAAAACTGCTCCAATATGCTCATTATCCCTTATTATTATTAGTATAACCCTATTTACCACAGCTCTGGAATACACACATTTTTTATGTGGCAGCTGAATTCTGCATACCCCTGCTGCTTAACCCTTCCAATGACACTGGAAATTTCAGAATAAAGAGTAATATGGCCAGTCACATTTTGTTGTGATTAACAAAAAAATATATAAAAATAAAAAAATAAAAACATAAAAAAATAAAAAGAAATCAAAAACAACATTATTGCAAAGTTAACTCTCCTGGGCCCTAATTCATATACAGGTGCATCTCAATTATTATTATTTTTTTTCTGTAATTTAATTAAAAAAGTGAAACTTCTAGATTCTACATTCATTACACAAAGTGAAATATATCAAGCCTTTTTTTGTTTTAATCATGATGATTACGGCTTACAGCTCATGAAAATAAAAAATCCAGTATCTCAAAATATTACAACATTACATAAGTTCCCCTATTATTTTGGCCACTCAGGCTGTTTCATTTGTGAGTAAAAGACAACATAGGTAACGTTGTGAGGGTTCAAAATATATTACTTTGTAATGAGCCCCCAAATTAAAATTTTATATTTTTCAATGAAAGTGCTCCAACAAGCAAAACGCCCCAACAGGGCTGTAATGTCAAATGTAATCAGGCACACAGTGGATTGGGCACTTTAAAGTCTAAACAGACCCAACAGAACCTATGGATTCAGAGACTTAAAAGGGAGGATAATTCCAATCTTACAGTCCATTTACAGGGTGGTCTTGTATCTACTAAACTGGGGACAACCAACTACCAACTACACATGACCATGTTTGCGGAGGACACTTTCTTTTGGGTCAGTACTAAAACATTTTTGTTGGCAAGGCTAGGCAGCCAATATAGCAACCTAAGTTACCATATAGCTTGCTAGCTAACGTTAGCTACAATGTTAGGGGGGTGCTGACAACTAATGTTAACATTACATTAGCTAGCTAGACTACATAATATAAATCATATAAATAAGCCATTACCCACCCAGAAGTAAGTTCTTGCTGTTGTAACATCATGCTAATTTGTTGTTCTGTCATTTTGGCTCCCTATGGCTCTGGCAATGTATGATTGTATGTTCCGTGTGATGTGCGGCATGCAGTTGCAGGCACGTCTTACATTAAGAGTCACTAGCTAACAGACAACTTTTCACTGTTGAAATGATATTTCCAAAAATATTGATTGAAAACTCACTTTGCGGAAAAGGCACTAGTTCAAAAATAGGACTTGTTCTAATTGGGTGAGAAATTGTACAATGCTGTAAAAAGTATTCCGAAAAATTCTAAAATTCTCACTAAGCTTTTTAATAAAAATAAAAAACACATTTGTGTTCCATTTTCAGGATTAATTTGAATAGCATGTTTGCCTCACCAATTTTTCATATAGATTGCTGCCAGAATAGCGAAATGACGAGACTGGTGATTTTCAGGTTTTGAATGCAAGTGGTTTTGAATGCAAGTTTTGTTCGTACAGCAGGAAAATACATTTACAAATATGAGGGAGTGTGTATTTCTTGTCACAAACCTTACAATTTAAAAAAGGAACAATTAGCAATGTGTTTGTGCCTGAATTAAAATTATTTAAAAAAATGTAGACACAAAATTTATTTTGTCCCACATTAAAATTCACATTTTCAAATTAATGTCTGCTAAGCCTAATCATATCACAATTAATTATTAACAGCTGTAGCATAGACTATAATATGACATGGTGCGTTGAGATAATAATGGCTTCGACAAAGTGAAAATCAAACTCCACATAGCAAGAAATACTAAATTACTTCAAGCATTAAAGTATTAAAATGATAGAATGTAATAAGACCAAAAGCATGGCAAGAAATCTTGTCAACTATTGATTCCTCCTTTCCTTCCACTAAACAAACTCCAGGTGAAAATGAGAAGAGATTATATAACATAGCCTACTTTCCACAAAGGGAGATTTTGATTTATAATGAGAATCTCAGAGCCACTGGTAGCCTAAGTCACAGGACTTGTCCGATACTCAGCTCATGATTGAAAGGTATATAGAGACATGTGTGCTTTCAATAACTCCAACAACCCAGGGAAAGCCCGCAATCCAAGCCACTAGGTTCAGACCGATGGTTTCCGAGATGCGTAAGGGAATCAGTTAACTACTCATTGCTGACTGTAATGGACCCAAGTCATCACTTATGCATTGTAGTAGTTTTACAGTTGCCAGGAACCGTAGTGTCATAATAAATTTAATTTATGCTGTGGGAGAATTATTGGGTGCAGTAGAAGAATACAAGATCTCTTACATAATCTGTAACAGAATACTCTGGCAATCAAGATGCTACTTTTCCAACAATTCTGTCTCATCAGGCATTTCCAACACGTCCCGTGTTGGAAGAAAAGTGCATGGTCTCTGTCTCTGTGCACGCACCACACTCATCTGCTGGCAACTCCTAACCGAGTTAACCCTCCTATTATGTTCTCATCTCATTCTCATCTATGACTGGTTTTACGTTTGGGCTCAACACAACAATATTGAAATAATTGCTTGTGTCGCCTGCTTATTGTCTCCCCAATTACTAGCTTTTTATCTATATGGAAAATCTGTGACAAACATCTCATTTCAGAGCCGAAGGAACAGTAAGTGAAAGTTTGGCATTTGTATGAGAAAGTGCCACCAGAATCAAACACAAAGAAACCTGAGATGGCTGTATATTTTCTTACATATTATACAGTTACAGTGGGTCAAAATAACACTGCACAAGACATGTGTATGACAAGTTGGTACAGGACATTGCATACCAGTACGCTTATTGCATGTTTACTATTTAATTCCACCAAATTAGAAAATTAGGAAACTCAATAAAATATAATATAATTTTTAAAAAAAAGGTTGACTGGTTTTTAAGAGATGTCAAACACTGAATGGGGTCAAATTGACCCCCAACATAATAGGATGGTTAAGACACCTTCCTGAGCTCTCTTAAATAATTTAGGAGCTAATACCATTTTTTGTGCTAACACATTTCACTTAAAAAAAGATGTTATGTTAACATTTTATGAGGCAGATTGAATATCCTTCAGAATCAACAAAAAAATAATTTGCAGAGTATTGGAGAACATAACATCCCTTTCCCAAAACTGCTAATGTCTGAAAAAAGGACATTTGTTGTAAACTTTTTTTTAGGAAGCCTAATTGTACTAGGCTAATTGAATGGCCTCTACCAGCAGCCAATAAAGGGATTTAACATGGCACATGCAATATTTGGAATCGTACTACTTGAGTAACAACATGTTTTGGGAAACACATAAAACGAGCAAGAGAGACTGGAAAGAATTAGAAGCATGACCTATATTCTGCGTGTCTATACACTGTAAAACCTAATAAGTACTCATAACTTTTGTGGTAAATTTAAGTACATGTAATATATTTTTTAATTACACCTTAAATTTAAAACAATATTTCATCTGGACTCAAAATGCATTGAAGAAATGACAAAATAAATAAGTTTCTATTGACTCATATTATATTATATGTATACTAATATCTTTTAACCTCTACATACTGAATTAATTTCATTCAATAACACTTAGTGAAGCTTAGTTCAACCAACTTACTCTGACTAATAAATTTTACTAACTTAAAGCTACTCAAAAGATTAAACATGAATAGATAGTAATTCTATATGATTAATAGATTTAAACTAAATTCTGAAAAAAATATACAGCCTCCATTGATACAATACAAGTTATTTATTTATTTAAGTTGTAAAACAACCTGCCATTTCACAGACATTAACTTTCAGCAGAATATTTCAGATCAGAATGAAAACATGGGCACTTTGCCCTCAATGAGCATAGTTTCTGCCTTAACAGTTGACTAGAAAGCAATACATGATACATACATAACATGTTTATGGCACTGATAAAGCCTTTCCAAAGATGCTCACAATCATTATCAATGGCTGAACCCCCTATGCATGACAACAAAGTGACAGCTTTTTAACAGCACCAAACTGAACATGTTGGATGGTAGAAAATTGAACTGAGAAATTCTGACAATCAAATGACTCAGTCATCTTAAACTTTGCATAATTAGAGCTTTGCAACTTAAACATTCGTGATCAAGCAGAGGACCTTCAAAATCAAAATCAAAAATCTCTTTTTGTTCATCCCCTGACACATCAAACAACTACATAATTTTAAATTCAGCTAAAAAATGTTTACAGGCATTTGGAAACATCTTCTGCTTCCTGTAACAAGCAGGGCAATGTTAACATTTACATGTGGGCCGCTCCTTTAAAAAAAAAAAAAAAAACAAGCCTTCTGTATTAGCACAAGAATGTATGGAGTCTTTATGTATAATTACACTGAAGCTGTTTAGTTCAACAAATCATTTTTGAAATTCAGTAGGGATGGTTTCAGTGGTTTATTATCATCGAGACACATCTGTATTTTCTGAATGAATGTGAATGTGTGGATGAGTTTCTCTGGATACTCCAAATTGAAAGCATAAATGAGGCCAAACAACAGTATAAATGCATCAGCCAACCTTGGAAGATCCCTCAAAACAACCTCCCCCTCAACTACAACGAAGACCTTCTCGGCACTGAAGGTGTCCACCCCAGATGTGAGGAGAGCAACAAGAGCATCGCTGATATCTTGCTCCTCTTCTTGCTGCAAAACATAATCAATGCAATTATCAGGTGTTCTAGAAGCAAGATCACAAGTCATAAACTATATGTACTCACTATGGCTCCCTTCTGTTTTTCTGCATCACTCACATGTGACCATGTGTCACATGGTACAGTATATTGAAGGTTAATGGTGGTAGTAATCTTTTTTCCTGTCATTACTGGCTGTGTCATAAATCTTTTCTAATGTGACAATCACGTAACATTCAGATTCTGTAGAAGCTACAGTACCATGAGGCTGCAACAGTATGCATGACTTCTATCCTTACAGAAGAAATCCATGTCAGAAATTCTAAAAGTGCTGTGACCTTTAGGTTATTCATCAAAAGGAACAAATGATTACATCCACTTTAATTTGCACACATTCAAGTTTGTTTCTATGTTAGTATTATTTGATATTAACAGTGCTTACTTTGCTGGTCTTGAAGAACTCAGAATCATCCTCACATAGGTAAACAGGAAGTGCACGAAAGGATAAAGTGCGTCTCATGTTGACATCATGTTCCTCCTTGATTAACAAATCAAAAATGAGAATAATTGTAGAAATATTTCCCCACTTGTTCACTGCAGTCTAGGCCCTACCGACAATGATCCATAGATGTACAGGAAAGTAATCAAACAAGTGATACAGTCATGGACGAAAGTATTGGCACAAAATTTGCACACTTTTGGAAGTTTTTTGATGAAATAACCAAACCAGGACCATTTCAATGCAGATTGAAATGACACACCACTTGGCCTCCACTTGAGCCTAAGAGAGAGAACAAAAACATAAATATAAGCTTCATACATTATTTGTTGGACATTTATCACAAACATAATCAGTCATGCTCATTTACTATCACATAGCAATGTTGTGTATGCTGTAAATCTGTGGTTATGCCTAAATTAACTTCATATCTAACTCTAGGCTAATTGTCTACTTCTCATTACTTCTTTCTCATGACAATCGCACATATCAAAAATGACCGGGAAATTAACTGCGCGCCAGAATGACTCCCTCGGACGGAAAAAAAGCTCCACCTCTGTCACATCTCTCTATTTTTCGGCTAACTTTAGGGGGGGCTCACTTTTCTTGCTCCAAACACACTCTCTTCATGCTCCAGTTTTCCACTTAAGTAATTCCACTATGGCTAGTAGTGTCTACCAACCTGCTGTATTTTTCACATTCATTTCAGATAATGCTGTGACCCGAACATATTAGTGCATTACACGTTGTCATGCTCACTACGTTTACTTTAACACTTACACCTGCTCATCTATAGTCACCTAGGTGGAAACAATACAAACTAAAAGCTATGTTAAATTTATCTTCCATGGATACTTCGCTAGCGGGCTGTTACCCACAGATAGCTAAGCTAGCAAACAGTCAACGGTACAAAAAAAAAGAAATCGATTTACTTACCAAATGAGAACGGTTATAACAAAAAGCAGGACCAAACTTATGAAAATGATCGCTTGACTCGATGATGAGGCTTGCAGGTACATGCAAAAATATGTAAATATTCCTATCCGTTATGCTCGAAAATCTCTCATGCCCGCTCGAGGTTAGCCATCTTCATTTTTCTGAAAGCCTAGAAAGACGTCGATGACGTCAGACGCTACGTACGACTGGATACTCAAAATTATTATGTAGCGGTGCAATGTTTTAAAATTAAAACCTCATTACTCATTGACAGAACACAACAGTTTAGAGTTTGGTTAACTAAATATCAGGTTTTAAGTACTACATTGATGATATTTGTAAGTAAGTATAACTGTTGGGGTTTACATTGTATATAGTAGTTGTATCACCGCTCTGTAATCTCAGTAACGTGCACTGGATTGAATTGCACACCCAATTCTCAAATAAAGTCAACTGCAGTTTGCTAGCTTAACTCAAACATCCGGAATCGCCATATGGATTAAAGCTATGGGATAGACTATGCCAGTGCTGATTCTGGCAGGGAGCTCCGTAGGATGCTGCACAATTTGGCAACCCCCATATAGGTGGGTTCACTTGGTTAGGAGGTCTGCATTTCATCAGTCATCAGCGGCCCCCACTGGTCAATAGACTGCATATCAAAGCTGCATATGAAAGATCTCTGATTCCACTGTGAGAGCTTGGCTAAACAGTGTGAAAAGAAGCAAGCATTTCAAATTAGGGTGGGAATTTAACATGCTCCATGTTGGGTGCCAAACATTTTTCAAAATAAATTAAATTAATTAATGTAAATAATGAATATGTACAGTCAGGTCCAGAATCATTGGCACCCTTGATGAAAATGAGCAAAAAAGGCTGTATAAAATAAACAACACAGATAATGAGCTATATTTTATGTCCAAACATATACTTTTATCCTAATACAATTATTCTAATTTTTCTTTTCTTTTTATTGAGTAATAGTATTTTTTTATGAAAAATGTATGTGTCAAAATTATTGGCACCCTTACAGATTATTTTAAATAAAACGAAACAAAGTTAAATCTGCAGTACTATTCTACTTATTTAAGTTAATCTCAGTCTTAAGGAACTGTATTGTGGCCATCAGTTTCCCCAGGGTATAAAAATGAGGTAACACACATGTAAAATCCCTTTGTCATCCATCACCATGGGGAAAGTCAAAGAACTGTCAAATCAAAAGAGACAGATGGTTGTTGACCAACACAAGTCAGGTAATGGGTACAAAAAAAATACATAAACGGTTAAACATACCACTAACCACTGTTAGGCCAATAATCAAAAAATGTAAATCTACTGGAACATTGGCAAAATTGCCAGAAAGAGGACGCAAGTGCATGTTGCCCCCACGCACAGTGAGGAAGATGGTGAGGGAGGCAAAGAAGAACCCAAGGACCACAGTTCAAGAACTGCAGACTTCAGTTGCGTCTTGGGGTCACAAAGTCTCAAAGTCAACCATAAGATGCCACCTCCATACCAACAGGCTCTTTGGAAGGGTTGCACAAAGAAAGCCCTTACTGAGAGCAACCAACAAATTCAAGCATCTGGAGTTTGCGAAACATTGGAACTATGACTGGAACAGGGTGCTTTGGTCAGATGAGACCAAATTTGAACTTTTTGGCCATGTACACCGTCGGCGTCAAAAAAAGGATGCATACAAGGAAAAGCACCTCATACATACCTTCAAATATGGTGGTGGATCATTGATGCTTTGGGGCTGTTTTGCTGCCAGTGGTTGAGGGGCTCTTGTTAAGATCAATGGCATAATGAATTCTACCAAGTACCAGGAAATTTTCGCCAAAAACCTGGTTGCCTCTGCCAGGAGGCTGAGACCTTCCAACAAGACAATGACCCCAAACATACTTCAAAATCAACACAGAAATTGTTCCGTGAAAACAAAATCAATGTTTTGCAATGGCCATCTCAATGGTCACCCTTTCGAAAACATGTGGTCTGAATTAAAGAGGGCAGACCATAAGCGCAAACCTAAGGATATGAATGATCTTGAAAGGTTCTGCATGGAGGAATGGGCAAGATCCCTCCAAATGTGTTCGCCAACCTTATTAAACATTATAGAATTAGGCTCAGTGCTGTTATCCTTGCCAGGGTAGGCTGCACCAACAGGGGTGCCAGTAATTGTGAAACCTTTTTTTTTTTGGAAATAAATTTATAATTTGTTACAAATGAAAAATGTGTCATTTTGCTCGATTCCATAGAATCACTAATAAAGTAAAATATTTTCAACATGTTGGAAATTAGTATTATTTGTTTTCTACAGTCTTTTTTGCTCATTTTCATCAAGGGTGCCTATAATTCTGGACCTGACTGTTTGTAATTAAAAGCTATTAGTTATCCCTATAATATTTCTATTTCTATATGAGGGTCTCCGAATTGGCCCACATATTTTCTCATTGTTGAAGAGTAACCAAGCCCGATTTCTCAAGATATGACACACATTTCAAAATAAACATCCGTCATCTGGTGCTAGACCCACCATGTGGCCAAAATTTGGGCTCATCCGACCATAGCACCTGGTTCCAAAACGTATATACTCATATAATTACTGATCAAGCCATGCCCTGTTTAGCTCTGGTTATTAAAAACAAGTAAATTGCACGGTAGTATGTGTCTGGCAGAAAATCAATGCAATTGTGTCAGTTTTATGTTTGCTTTTCCCATTGATACTACATCTGTCACGGCTGTTTAAATCCAAATACATACATATATTTTCCTGTATTCATATATTACATATATGTACATAGCACCAAAACTTAAATAAAAAATGTTATGACTTCAGCTTTCAGATTTAAATTACCGTTTAGATATCTTGGTAACGGGGCCCCACAAAAGTGTCCCCTTTGGGCCATGTAGTGCTTTTCTGTATGTCATTGGCGTTGACCAAAGGGGTTTTCCCTTCCAGCCTTGGATGGTGGTGACGGGATTGCCTTCTGGAATGAGGGAGGTGTGCTCGCGGCCCAAGGAATGTTCCAAGCGGCCTTGTAGCTTTATTCGCTCTGACCTGTAAAGGGAATGGCACCGAGGTAGAACCTCCCAAAAACGGAGGTATCTGGCCTGCTTTTCATGTAGTGTTGACTATGGTGCCCCGAGGTGCATGATTGCACTCGCTGTCAGCCATTTCCTTTTTCCTTTGGTTGTGTGGTCCTTGTAGTGCTAGACCGGCTCTGATCATTGAGAGGCAGCACTACCACCACATTCTCATTGAGGGCCCCCGCCCGATGCTGAACCTCAAATATGAAGTTCTGGATGGAGAGGAACCACCTTGTCACCCTGGCATTGGTGTCCTTCATGTTGGTGTCCTTCACCTTGGCCATCCATTGCAGGGGGGCATTGTCTGTAATTAACACAAAGCATCGACCCATCAGGTAATACCTGAGTTCATGCCTTCAAAATAGCATACATTTTTCTAGGTATACTTGCACAGATTTTGAAGAAACTCGGCAGGTAGGTTGAAAAAAGCTGAAAAAGACAGGAAATTCAACCTAAAAACTATGTTTTAAAGAACAGATAATGATTGGCAAAAGCCGAAAAAGACAGGAAATTCACAGAAGCACCGAGAACATTATCTTGACCTATGCACTGACAAGGCTTCCAACACACAATGCATTAATACCTTCTATGGGTACTGTAACGATGATGGTCTACTTCAAACAACATGTACCACTGGGCAGGCTCCTGAGGATTCAATCAAATATTCTCTTTGAATCAACAACCAAATTGATTATGAGTTGATTAATCAATACAAATAAAGTGAAAATGTCCTAGCACTCCTCAAACAACAAAAGCACACTAGAAGAAAACAAAAGAAAATTAGGCAAAATCTTGGTCATAAGACTTCATCCACATCACATGCAATGTTGTCTTGAGCTAGGCAGCGTGGAAACTATTGACTGTAGTGCCGTATCCAGGCCTGGCATGACCCCTGATCGATGTCTCCACAAGCCTCCTCCATTGCATGTAAAAGGGGAATGTGTTGGTGGTGCTGCAGGTTAATACACCTTCCAACACCATACAGAGAAGAATTCTTCAATCGGATTCAAGAATGGAGAGTATGAGGGGAGATTGAGTCTATTGTGGAGGGTGTCCAGAAATGTGATAATGTGTGCAGTGTTATATGGGCCGAGGATTGCATGATGGTAACTGTGTCTCTCTACACACAAGCCAAATAAGACATAACACTTCAAGATAAACATCTCACTTCTATGTCAAAATGAAAGTCATTTTTCCAAATAGCATTTTTGCAACAAAATGATACACACATGCACCATTTAAATTACTCTTTGAAAGCAGCAACAACACACTGACGTACTCTATACAAAACACTGCTGTCTTTAGTACTTTGTACCAAAAAAAATAGAAAGGCTTTAGAGAAAAATATTCTTCTTTTTTTGCCATTGCAGGTTTTTACAACAATAAAACACAAATAAAAGAAATACAGTGAAAAATAATATCAATAATATAATCAATTATTATTAATATATCAATAATAACCACTGACCTTGCATGTCCCAGTCATTTACCTTAACCACTATGCTACAGGTCACCCTGTAGGCTACTGAAATAATTAATAAGCTGCTGTGCTTATTAATTCAGAGAAATACATGAATCCGGTTCCCTGTTTTTAATTTCTCAATTTGCTTGTCGGATATGAGCCGCAAAAACAAACTGACATTTCACAATCCTGGTAGGATGATATGTGTGATAATAAAAACAGAAACATTTGTCAAAATATTTTTACATCATTGGGGGAATTCAAGTTCCCTGCCATCTCCGCTTTCTGGATCTGGACAGTGCCAGATTTTGTGGGTTGGGTTTTCATAGTAAGTGGGTGTGTGCATGGTGAAGTCACCCAGAAATGTGAAAAGATTTCCACTGAAACATACAGTACCAGTCAAAAGTTTGGATACATTTTGAAGCCTTTTTTGTTATTTTTCTGATTAATGTTTTATTTTCTCTATTTCATCATACAAATTCACATGTGGTCAGTTCGAAGACTCTCAGCTTTTATTAAAGACTATTTTTTATACATTTATACATTTTCACCATGTAGCAATTTCAATTTCAAACATTGTACATTTCAAAGTCAAATGAAATAGTCATGTTTTGTATTTCGCTGCATATATTTGTATGCCATGAAATCTATCAAAATCACCAAATCTCAAGTGATACTAAAACCACTTTGCATTTAATTGGATCTCTCTGGGAATTGGGGGTTGGGACTTGATTCAGCTGTATATTATGCTGACACAGTATGGAACACATTTCTGGATTAAATGGTTTTTGGTCATCAATGGTCGTCAAGGATCTGAGGTATGTGAATTCACATGTGAATAGTTTGATATCTTATTTCCTCTGTCATCAATCAGAAAAGGGCAAGGTGTGTCCAAACTTTTGACTGGTACTGTATATCGTTATATACTGCACTGGTAATTTGGCAGTGATTATCTCTTTACTACAAAGTAACAAGACACATACTTGGTATGTTTTAAGTACATACAGCAACAAAATACTTACCTAATTGATTTCTAGAAATGTATTAACCCTTTAAGTCCTGCATTCCTCTGAAAAGAATCTATGTGGTTGTTGATTCAAAGAGAATATTTGATTGAATCCTCAGCAGCCTGCCCAGTGATTGTTTGAAGTAGACCACCATAGTTACAGTACCCGTAGCTGGTATTAATGCATTGTATGTTGGAAGCCTTGTCAGTGCGTAAGTCAAGATAATGGTTTCGGTGCTTGTGTTGAAATATATAAAAACATCTATAAGTTTATATATCTATAAAGTCTACATTAAACAATGCTTTTATTACTCATAAAATGAATTAAATCACCACCCTCCCCAATCACCTACATCAAATCAGAAGTAAAGTGTTTACCCATCCTGTCACAATCGCATTGATTCTCTCAGTGTATCGTCTTCATCTTTTTTGCACCTTGATTACGCCTGATCTTTAGAGGTGGAGAAATTTCTGTCAAAATTGACCCTCCATAAATATGTCAACTTTAGTAAATTCAACAGAATGCATAATACAGCCACACTCAATATCTCCATCCATTATTTGCAGGATCCTCCCTTAAATAAATATGCATTAAGGAGAGAAGTGCACCTTGCCATGGCTCAGGTAGATCACATGCACCAATACATAAAACATGAAAGGGAAGAATGCCTCATATCTGTGCCTGAAACTAGTCGCAAAAGACTTCTGGCCCGAAGAAAATTTGGCCCGAAGTGATGAGGTGTTTGTTGCTTCTCTAAATTGCTTCTTCTGCCTTTTTTTGCTGTTAACCAGCTGTATGAGGCTGATTTTCTTGGATTGTGGTCCACACTTTTATTCTTTTGTGTGAATGAAATAGGAATATCCAGGCCTTCATGGGAGTCTCTCTATGAAGAGCTAACAAACATTTGATATGGCATGTATTCCTTATATATATTGTGCACAAGAAATGTAAAAAAGAGTGAAAGCTGCCCCACTGTCACTATGGAACACAGTCAGAATGTACCATGAAATAAAATTGTGACTGTAAGTATTAAGACAATATGTTTTACAGCTCGTTTCATAGTACTTACCTCTGAAATCAAAATATTACATCTAAATAGCTGGCAGTTACCGGTAAATACTATTTGAATAACAGGGTGTAAAATAAAGGGTTCCTCCGGTAACCTCGTCATAAGACGATATTCAGTGATGGATTTTTTTGTTTGTTTCTCACACAAATTAAGAGAGCCTGCATGCCCAAATATAAGCCCTGATTCACGGTAAAATAACCTATGCATCCTGAATGGTAATCGTAATGTGAAGGTATGACAGTGTATCAGACATACTTATATGCATTTTAAATGCCTGCAAGCCTTTACATAATTTGTTACATTTGGTACACAATTTCTGAGTACAGTAATTACGGAAGCTCTACCACTAAAGCATGAGCTCTGAGGTATATTGCCAATCAAGGTCAGAAGAAGGGGATCCACAAACTGATATGAAAACCTGCATGTGTGGTTGTCTTTGTAACATGAATGACTCCATCCTAATTCAAAGAATAATGGAATATTTTCTCCTGTGTTACAGCAGTGTGGATAGGGCCCATGGTGGCAATACCTTGGGCCTCCTACCCAGTCTGCACTGGGATCCATTTTGAAAACCCAAATCCAAAAAAATCTGCTCCATAAAACAATCAAATCTACACTATCAAGGGTTTTGAAAACATTTTAATGTAAAACCTACAGAAGCTCTTTGTTGCCAACTACAAAAAAATCAAAACATTTTGCTGCCAACTGGGGAAGAAAAGTCAGGAATAGCTGTCTCTAAACCTGATCTTTAAGAGCTGCGAGATCACAGCAATCCTTGTTGCTTCATCATTATGGAATTACTATGAAACTATCGGAAGGAAAAATTACCTAAAATGACTGATCCTATAATGAAACTTGTCCTTACTAGCAAACCCTCTGTTAACAATGGATTCATTTCTGGAGCACCCAGCTACAGGAAACCAGCAGATTATGTAGCTATTTTACTGAAGACCATCTCACAATAACAGTATCTGCAGAACAAACAACCAGTGATCTGCTGGGGGTATTTTTTTCATCAAATTAATACAATGGAATACTGGAACTGAAACCTATCATGATGTTGTCACAGTGCAGTACATGTTTGGACCACTGGAGGGTGGTGTGATCTGTTGAAAGCTTTCTCAGCCTATTTACTCACAGGTATAATCATTTCTCTGCAATCAGCCTGCACCCTTGATAACCCCTCCTCTCACAGCACTCGGGGTGCTTCTGTGTAATTTGAGTTATGCTGAAGCTGGTAAATGGTATCGCTGGTTCACTGAGTTTGTATGAGTCTAACGCTCCCTTTATGAGGCTACTCTTTTATTTTCACCAAGAGAAGAGTTTGTGGGAGTTGAGCTCTCCCTTTGTTAGACTACTCTTCTATTTTCACTGAGAATAGTGTTTGTGGGAGTTTAACTGTGTTAGTACTAGTTTATTTTCACTGAGAGAAAAGTTTATGGGAGCCTGACTCTTTGATCCAGTTTCAGTCTCTACAGGGGGTCAGTCACCTGCTACGACAGGTTGTCATTCTGATATATCCATTTGGGATATATTTCAGTTCGCCCTCTTAATCCTTCCCTTTGAGAAGTTTTTCCCTGGTGGGGTAATTTTCAGTTACAGGTTTTCCTTTTTATCCTTTCGTTTTCCTGTCCCTTAAGTCTGCTTTTAAGATTTAGTGGTTGTTTGCTTGCGAATAGCTTTACGACCCCTAGTGTCTATGTTTGGCCTTACACCCCTCACCCCACCAAACACTACACAGAAGCCAACATGTTTGGACCTGCGGATAACCCCGGTTTCAAACAAGCACTAACTGTGCAGCAGGTGGCCTTGACTTCCCATGCAGGAGCTATCCAACAGCTGCATCAACATCAGTCAGACATTGAGAAACAATATGGGGAGATGTATGAGCGGTTGCATGCGATGGAAAGTTCCGTGCGCGATTTAGCTGACAGCTTTCCTCGGTTCGCTAACACACAACCTCCTATTCCACTCCAAGCATCTCATATAGTATCACAAACACCTCATGCAGTATCACAAGCACCTCATCCTCCCTGTGACACTAAAATCCAGCTTTAGTGATTCCAATAGACTTTTGTGTGAGATGGAACTATTCTTTGACCATTAACTCTATGACAGAGGCAGCTATGAATCTGATGCTACCAAACCAGCCCGGGCCTCCCTCCCCAGTCCTTGGCTTTCTGATGCTCTACGAGCTGACCGAACCAAACTGTGGACTGCGGAGAGAAAATGTAAAAGGTCCTGTCTCCCCAGTGATTATACCTTCCTTCCATGCCCTTGTATCCTCTTTCTAAGTCCGACATTCAACCTCTCACTGATCGTCGAGGACTTTGTAGTATCCTCCTCCCATACAGGCAAGAATCTTGGGATGACACTTCATAACCCTCGCTCCACGTGTATCCTCCACTGCCAGAACCTGCTGGTTCTTCCTCCATAATATATGCTATATCCTTCATCTCCCGTTTGGATTATTGAAACTCCCTCCTGGCAGGTCTCCTAGCTTGTGCCACCAAGCCCTCCAGCGGGTCCAGAATGCTGCAGCGCACCTGACCACCAGTCAGCCCAGATCAGCTAATGTCACCCCACTCCTCAAAGGCCTCCACTGGTCGCCTATTGCCGCATGCATCTGCTTCAAGGCGTTAGTGTTGGCATTTCAGGCTTCTAAGGGGACTGCTCCACTTTACATCCAATCTTTAATTACTCCCTACACCCCATCAAGACAACTCCGGTCTGCCAGCTTTGGTCGCCATGTGGTTCCCTCATATTGAGCACCAGGTGGTCGAGCTGCATGTTCATGCCCGTTTTCCATTCTGGTTCCTCAGTGGTGGAATGCCTACCACTTTCAGGACAGCAGAATCCTTCCCCATATTTTGACAGACTAAACACACCTTTTCAGACTATACCGCTTCAGTGTCTTGGGATATCGAGACTGTTGTGCAGGAGGCTCAGCGTTTAGAGTCAGACCCAGGTGGCGGCCCTCCTGGTCACCTGTTTGTCCCAGTCGGGGCACGTTCAGTTTCCAGCCCGGTTTTGGCGTGGCTTTTGCTCCCTCCTGGGGGCGTCAGTGAGTCTGTCTTCTGGGTTTCACCCGGAAACTAATGGGCAGACGGAGCGCATCACTAAATAACTTGGTATTGCTTCATACCATGGTTAGAGTTACTAGTTTCCTAGTATGTAATCACCCCTTGTCAATTTCATATTGGGAATTTGGGCAGATTTTTTATTTTCGGAAATGACACTCCTGCTTACTGATGCTAGAGAAAAGGCCTCATTTGCAGGCCAGCTTTATAGGTACCTGTTGCCTGATGCACCCAGTCATTGGAATCATAATTCGGTTCAGCATGTGTACAATGATCAAACAAATTCTTTTTTGGGTTCTGCCATTTTCTTATTTAATTTTCCCTTCACAGGGGTGTCTCGGTGGCGCAGCCTGCAGAGCACTGACCGCATGCTCATTGTGAGCCGCGACGTCAACGGTTCGAATCCGACCGTCTGACAATTTGTCGCATGTCTTTCCCTCTCTCTCGCCTCCATTCTTCCTGTCTCTATATACTGTCCAATAAAGCTGAAAAAGGCCTAAAAAATATCTTTAATAAAAATGTTTTCCCTTCACAGCGAGGCCATCTCAGACTTTGAACCTAAAACTTCCTCACCTTCTCTCAGACTATCAAATAGAGTAATTTTCTTCAATAAGAGTGCTTATTTGTGAAGGATGGTTGAACATGATCATTGAAGTGTAGCTTTGCAATTCCAAAAATATATTTTTAATCCATAAAGTACAAGAAATCACGTACATGTACAGGAAGGAATTCATGAGAAAATCAGAAAAGAGCATTTTTCCCCCATAGATCTGCAGCAATTTTGGGCATGTTGCTGTTTTTACCATGAAGAACGAAAGTAGAGAGGGATGTAAGAAGCCTTGAGGTATTTGAAGTTTCAAATTTTAGTTTGTCTAAAGTCTAGAAGGCACATATGGGCATAATACATCCAGATTGTGTAATATTTATATTGCCATTGGTAGAATTTTTATATTCAGTGTTTACATAAACTTACAAACACTGTATAGTGCACATTGGGTAATTACAGCCATGTTTTCTATTTCTTTCCAAACTGTACAAAACAAAAAAGTTAATGAAGTTTGACATGTTCTACACCAATGTGACAAACAAAATTCTGGAAAATAATTGAATTACTTTAGGTAAGGTATATGTATACTGTATATAAAGACTGCAGTTTTACAAACGGGTAGTATTAATAGCATTTAGGAAACATGGCCATTGTCTTTTTTCCAGCATGGAGTTGATTTTGTTTCATTTTGAGTGTTTCCTGTCAGGAAATTACAATAAATAATTTTCTATTTGTTTCAATCCACACTCGGTTATACACACCTTCTGCTTGTTAGGAAATAAGTGTGCTTAAGTTATCAGCAATTGCCATGACATTTGTCATATAATAAAATATTCAATAACTGGTTATCTGTTTGGCTTCCATGTATTTAGAAGGTTTTAAAATGTAATGCTTCCATTAGACTTAGGCTCACTGACGGTCAGTTCATTTCTTCTGCTGAGATTATATGAACTTCTTAAAGAGGTTATGTCAGAGACATGGCCCCCAGTCTTCAGCAGAGCTCTGACAGAATGCGATTCCACAGCGACCCCCAGGACTTGTTACAGCAGAGAGCCCTCAAGGCTCCAGATGGGAAGTGACTGGCGCGTGTGACAGTGACATGACAGGCAACACAGTGAGGTGAGACCACATCACCAAGGGTCTCCCTGGGGTGTTGGAAATGCTCATATTACTGTGAGGGGCTGCATAATATATACTAGAGGAAGGGCTGGTAAGTGGATAGAGGATATAGGGTATTTCAGTTTTGGGAACGAAAATATATTCACCATACATGACAACATTCCTCAACATCCACAATTTCAGACAACTGACATAACCTGAAAGATTCCTGAATATGAATGTGTGCTCATGCTAGTCTTTCCATATTACAAAATGCAAAATGGCAGTAGATACTGGGATAATAAAGAATCCTGTTTTTAAAATGAAATGTATATTATTCACTTGGCATTCTTGTTAAAAAATAAATAATAAACTATTTTCTTCTCAGTATATGGAAAATAATTTAAAGCACTATTAAAATATAACTGCTGAAAGGAGCGTGTGCACTCTCAGACTACACTAACCCAATGACAGAATTTAGCTAAGCTATTGGCATTCTTGTCCTTCTGATGTTGCTGAAGCTATGGTTAGATAATTATGACCACTATGTGGAGAGACTAGATGAGCCAATAAATAAACCAAGTTACGAAGACAGTAGTACCACTCTGACTTCCACTTTATTCTGGTACAGATTGACCAAGAAGTTCCAAAATAGTAGACTCCAATTTAATAATTTAATAGTGTGTTCAAGAAAATAGCATTTTAGCACAAAAAGATATATTTTTAAATAGCACACCTGATGAACCACTGTTATTAGTTGTAGTGATATTTTTTCATTGCAAATACTTTACTTGTAGATGTAGTAGCGTAATTGGAAAAACAATAGGCCCAACTGTCATGATATGCACGCTGCTTGTTCTGAGTAATTGACTCATTCATTGAAAGGGAAATGTTAATAGCAGCTTGGAGTTTAATTAGAGAATTAATTAATTCTGTGAAAAAACGGGTGTCATTAATTGTCCTTTATTAAGGAACAAGGGAAGCAAAGGTTTCACACTGTTATAAAATATATTTCCTTCCGAATTGCCAAGTAAAATGGGCTATTCCAAACATTGTGTGGAGGAACATTATTTGATAAAAAAAATTGATTGGAGAGGGAAAACATAAAGCAGTGCAGCAAATTATAGGATGCTCGGCTAAAATGATCTCAAATGCTTTAAAATGGCAACAAAAACCCAAAACAAGTGGAATAAAATGAGAAACTACTGTTAAAACGGATTGAAGAACAGTCAAAGGCAAAGATTCAGCCATTCATCAGCTCCAGAAAGATCAAAGATGATCTACAATTACCTGCAAGTGCTGTTACAGTCAAAAGACGTTTGATCGAAGCTATCAACAAGAAGCCCCCGTAAAGCACCATTGTTGAAAAAGGCATGTGCAGAATCGGTTAAAATTTGCCAAGGAACACATCGATTGGCCCAAAGAGAAATAGTGTAACATTCTGTGGACTGATGAGAGTAACATTGTTATTTTCGGGTCTAGTGGTCATCGACAGTACGTCAGATGACCCCCGGGTACTGAATTCAAGCCACAGTACACTGTGAAGTGAATGGTATGGGGATGTTTTTCATACTACGCTGTTGGGTACATATACCAGGGGCGGCCTGTAGCATAGTGGTTAAGATAAATGACTGGGACACACAAGGTTGGTGGTTCTAATCCCAGTATAGCCACAATAAGATCCGCACAGCCGTTGGGCCCTTGAGCAAGGCCCTTAACCCTGCATTGCTCCAGGCGAGGATTGTCTCCTGCTTAGTCTAATCAACTGTACGTTGCTCTGGATAAGATCGTCTGCCAAATGCCAATAATGTAATGTAATGTGGATCATGGATCAGTTTGAACACATCAAAATAATTGAAGAGATTATGTTGCCATATGCCAAGAGGAAATGCTGGTGAAATGGGTGTTTCAACAAGACAACAACCCCAAACATATGAGTAAGTGAGCAGCATCTTGGTTCCAGACAAAACGGATTGAGGTAGTGGAGTGGCCAGCTCAATTCCTTGATATCAACCCTATTGAAAACTTGTGGGGTAACATTAAAAATGCAGTTTCTGAAGCAAAACCCAAAATATTCACAGGAAATGTGGAATGCAGTTCATCCTGGGCTGAAATACCTGTTTCTAGGTGCCAGAGGTTGGTTGACTCGATGCAACGCAGATGTGCAGCAGTTATCAAAAACAATGATTATGCAACTAAATATTAGTTTAATTTAAAGTTAAGTTAAATCTTCAGTTTATACAGTTTGAAGAGAGTTTGAAGAGAAAAATGTTTTTAACAGCTTAATATTCCTTTTCTTTGCTTCCTGTAAAAGAATAACGCAGACTTGATAAAATGTGTTAATGCTTTGGTTTGGAATTGAATGTGTAATGTTTCCACTACATTTGAAATATTGAACTAAAAGGTATTCAAAAAAACTTGCACTTCATTCACTTAACGCACTGCTATTTATTTAAACAACTCTCAGTTTAATATAGATTTTGGTTCTCATTTTGGTGGATGTGTTAATTAGAATTTTGATTGCTAAAGGAATCCTGTACCCAAACTCTGAACTCTTATCTGCTGGTCCCACCACATATCACAGTGGCCGTTTATGTGCACGACTCACAAGCTGGCTAGATGTCTGCATCATTTCAGGGGTTGCAGGAATAACTGCTTTACATTACATTACATTACATTACATTATTGGCATTTGGCAGACGCTCTTATCCAGAGCGACGTGCATACCCATAATCAGGGATAAGTTCGCTGAAAGACCCTAGAGGGAAGTACAATTTCAACTGCTACCTGTACAACAAAGATAAGGACGAGGGCCTTTTTTTTTTTTTTTTTTTTTTGTGAGAACAAATAAACAAACAAACAGAGCAAAAGTGACCAAAGTGAACTATCCAAACACTGCTTACCTAGCCAACTAAAAATACCGATACACAAAGCACATCACAGAGACAACAATTAAGGTTCACAGGGAGGTAGGGAGGGACGGGGAGAGGTGCTGCTTGAAGAGGTGTGTCTTCAGCTTGCGCTTGAAGGTGGGGAGAGATTCTACAGTTCTGACCTCAACGGGGAGTTCGTTCCGCCACCGTGGAGCCAACATTAGCTATTCTCATTGTCAAAATAAATGAACTGACAATTGGAGGAGATTGATTTAATGACAATGGTCTATGTGTGCTCTACCTCATGATACAATAAGCATAAATGTGCATCCTCCCAAGACCAGCTCGAGAGGGGGTGTTGCTTCTGCGGTAAGAAATCGCTGGTAAAATAGGTGGTTCCGATAGGGACAGTCACATTGCATTGATTTTGGAGCAAGATTGCCCAAAATCCAGAGTTGTACAATCTTATCCTAAAAGGGCCGGCGTGGGTGCAGGTTTTTGTTTTAACCCAGCAGTAACACACCTGATTATACTAATGAACTAATCGTGGTCTTTAATCAAGACCTTGATGAGTAGAATCAACTGTCTTAGTCCTGTGCTAAAACAACAACCTGCACACACACCGGCCCTTTATGGATTTTTGTCATCATTGCATTATTCAAATGTGGGCTATAATTTACAGAAAATATAGGCTGTTAAAACATGGTAACAAATTGGCTGATGCTTGGTTGCCACTTAAGTTAGGGTCAAGCCATCATTGTCTTGCTGTAGAATGAACAGATATTAGGGTTGCTCCAGATTTTGCGAATCAGACGGCTTTTAAATTCCGGAAATATAGTGCCTCCTCCCGGGAAATCTCAAGATTCCCGTAGAAACCGGATGTGCCTTTTATGCAACTAGGCCCATATAGACAAATGCATACAACAGAACAGTGCTATTTTATTGTAGCAATTCAGTTCAAATTCAAGTAAGAAAAAAAAACTTTCCATTAAACAAAACGAGACCTTGCATTGCTGTTCTTATGATATTTTACATATTATGTTTTTCTGTAACAATGGTTAATTTACTTCAAATTCTCAAGAAAAAGATGTTATTTTTTAACTACGAAAAAAGATTGTTTTAATTCCAATTTAATTCCTTGTGCATAACAATGTGTCAAATAGCTGATTAACTCAAAATGAGATCGAAGAACTCCAACAACTAGCCTATTCCATTTTATTCCATTCCTATTAACGTACAGTTAGCCTACTACATTTCACACTATTACTATATCATGAAGTGTGACTTCAAGAAGTATAAGGCATTAATGGAGCAATCGCTCAGCAAACTGAGAAGGATCTTTTGGCCTCGACAGACGTGGGCTGTATTGTCGCAAGAGCAGAATAGAGCTGTTGTCGGTTCTTGCGTCATTCTTTGTTCGAATAGAGCAAACTCCTTAAATGATTTTTTGTAGGTCATTCTCATACTTGGGAACCCATGTTGGGAATCAGATTCTGGTTGTGACACTGTCAACAAAGAGTCGCTCGAATAGACCAATTTCCGGCCTTCAGCAGCATAGCTCTGGAGGGCATATTAAACTGCTGATCTCTGGGATTTACCATAATGACCTGGATGTGTAGATACTGTGCGTGTGATTATCTTTGAAGATAATAGACTACATTTCACGCAATATATTGAATATTTATTAGTTTAGGCTACCATTAATGCAACATCGTTCCAGCTAGTAGTTGCCATTATAGCTAAATTGTCCTATGTAACGTTACATAGCTAGCTAGCTAACACAATCAGCTAGTAATGTTACTTTAACACCAAGCGCATATAGACTAGCTGGCTAAACATAGAAGCATAGAGCTAGCTAGCTATCCCAACAAGACACACCAATAGACATTTTATGGCTAGAATAGCTACAGACTAACCAGAGATGCTGTTTTTTGTGGTGTAAAGGATGTTACCCATTTATCCAGGGTCAGACATAATGTTCGTTAGATATTTTGCGAAATCAGATCCAAGACCAGCAGGGCAACAAAAGCCGTTGCAAATAAGTAACAAATAAGATAGTTAGCTATGAAACGCTAATGTTAGCTGAGCTAACTGCCATCTTGAAAGCGGTCAGCAATAGCCTGTCATGACGAGCGTGTCCCATTAGCCGAAAAGTGCATACTCCTTAACTCCACTACCACCCTCCTCCACTCTGTGCTCTGGAAATATATATATATATATATATATATATATATATATATATATATATATATGCTATATATAAAAAACCCAGCATTAATGATCAGTAATCTCAGTAATCGGTCATATTTTCCCCTGATAACTGACATATGAAGCGCCATATGGCATAGGCTACTTCACTAATGTACAGAAATGTTTCTGAATTAGTGTTTGAGATGCAACCGACAATAACCAAGAACATAAAACTGCAACAGTACACGGTGTTGAGATCGGACACATTGGCATTCTGGGATTCGTTTATGGAGCTGGTAAATCTGGTCGACCAGCTGTTTCAAAACCTAGCTCGAGATGTCTTTTTCAGCAGGGGCTGACATTGACTTGCGAAGATGGACAGGGATGTAATGTCTTACAAGCAATGGGTAAACAATGATATGGACCAGGGGCCTCATTTATAAACGTTGCGTAGGCAGAAAAGAATGCGTACGCCACTTTCTAAGCAAACTTTGGCATTTATAAAAAACGAACTTGACAGGAAAATGTGCGGTCCTCCACGGAAACTCTGACCCATGCGTACGCACATTAACTGGAGAAATGAGAAACTGCGACTCCAATGGCAATGGGATGAAACGCGAGAAATGGTGTGAAATTGATACTGTTGTGTCCTGTGCCTTTAATGCTCGTGACGTAAGACCAGGAAAACGGGAAGTGAAACAGGATGTAAAAAGGTATAAAGATTTGCCGGGAGTTGTGGCTAGGTATGGCTGCTGTAAGGACGTGCTTCGTCCCTGTTATACTTATTAAAGTGTTGTATTGTTGAATCTCGCTATACGGGTTTTCTCCCTTCCTAAGTGCAACACAACATTTGGCGACGAGAGAAGTCGAAAATGATACACAACAGATACCACTGTGTAAAATAAATCGAAATTGATTGTTGTTGATTGTACTCTTAAAGGGTTCTGATTCTTGTGTTTAATTTGCACTTTGTTGTACGTCGCTCTGGATAAGAGCGTCTGCTAAATGCCATGTAATGTAATGTAATGTAATGTAATGTAATTAAATATTACCTCTCATGTATCATATATGAAGTTAATTTGCAAAAACGGATAAAAGCCTCTCTTACAACGAATAAACAAACAGCTGTTTGATGCTCTCTGGAGTGCCCAAAAAATATGATTTAGGATGATAAATATAAACGGAGATGTTGTTGTAAAATAATCCCTCAAATATGTAGACGAATTGTTAAACAATACTTCATGTTATTAAATGTCTTCTCATAAATAATATGGTGAACAAATTGCGCTGCACTGATGCCGTTTACAATGCGTCAGTCGGGCAGATACGAGTGCATAGTTTCATATATTGTTATCATATTCATATATTATGTTTTATAATGTGTTTATTGTTATGGATTTTTGTTCGTTTTATCTCTTAATTTTGTAACTGTGTTTTCAATGGTGCTAGACAAATTACGTGTATTATTATTATTATTATCATCGTCATCATCACATTCGTTGTGCAGAACGTCATTTACAATCAATCAGGATAATTCCCACACCTGTAGCTTTTCAGAGGCAATCAAATGGCTGAAATCCCTTTTCTTGGCCTTCTTTTCAGCGTTTGCCATTGTCGTCTTTGTGAAATGCATATTCATTAGGGGTGTTTCACTGCCTATTTATAGGCAACTGTGTGCGGGACATGAAGCTGGCAAAGTTGCGCCACATTTAGAGTTAATTGTGATTCATAAAGGAAAACTGGCATGGGACGTACGCACGTCCTGGGTTTCATGCTTACGCAACCTTTTGACGTGAATCCTACGCACAGTTTTATAAATGAGGCCCCAGGTCTCGTTTGGTTGTAGCCTATCGAGATAGCAAGTATGCCTTTGAACTACACACATGGTAAATGACACAAAAAACACTGCCTGCTATTCACACTCCTGGACATCAAGAGGCACCATTTTGGCTCCATGTGGCTCTGGCAATGTATAATCCATATGTTTTGTGAGGCATGTGGCTCGCAGTTGCGCAATGCTTTACATTATAGAGTCACTGGCTAACAGACAAGCTAACGGGGCCTCGTTCTCAAAATATCAATTTTAATAACAACCGTAGCACATGAAAACCCAAATTTGGGAAAAGGCACTAGTCTGTTTAAAAGTAGGATGTGTTCTAATTGGGTGAGAAATTGGGTGTAAAACGCTTTCAAGTTTGTAGAAGAGCGCAAAGATAAATTTTCTGGATTAATTGGAATAGTGCGTTTTTCATGTATATTGGTTCCGGAACGGCGAAACGACAAGGCTGGCAATTTGTGTTGTGCATGCAAGTGCGGTTCTGACATTATCTAACAGAGGCACGACTGTTTCAGATGAAAGTCTCAGTTTCAATGTACTGCAAATTGCAATATAGTATGGGGGACTGTTTAAACGACACCACTTCCGGGTTACATAATTAACTGTTGATTTTGGTAAGCCTAAAGTTTGTTAGAGATCTCTAACAGTTTGATTCTTGTTTCTCAAGCCTTATAATGGCTTCCTTGACATTCATTGGCACAACTTTGGTCCTTGTGTTGATGAATGGCAATAATAGTTTCCAAAGGAGATCGAAAGGCTATGGTGGCAATTAAACACACCTGCGCAATTACAAAAAGCAATGTGTCCCAAATATTATATTGCCCTGGAATGGGAGGACAATGAATAAACACAGCTGACATTTACATGATAAAACCACATGGTGAAACCAAATTGTATAAAAATATCCTTTTTATTGTAAAATATGAGATAAACATAAAATCTCATAAATCTCATCTCATCTCAAATCTCATCTCATAAAAATATGAGATTAAACAACATTCTCATATTGTAAAATATGAGAATGTGCACTTTAACCACATTTGTAATGTTGACCAAATCAAAAATTGTGGTAAATCAAGACGATGGCTCTTTGTCCCAAACATTGTGTAAACACTGTATACTTGTGTATTTGTACAAATCAAATTCTTTTTTATCAACAATGGAAACTTCTGCTAGGATCTCAGGAAAAAACTATTTTTGCTGCATTCTACATAGGCTAATAGGCTACATTTTAAAGGAGTAACATGGTGGTCGGTCACACTTTCTCGGTTTGTATTGTATGCAATTTACATGAGGGAACTGAAGAAACACAAATGATTAAATATGTCTATCTCCTGCCAAGGAGGTCCTGGGTTCCAATCCCGGTTGGCCGGGGCCTCTCTCTGTGGAGTTTGCATGTTCTCCCAGTATCTGCTTGGGTTTCCTCTGGGTACTCTGGTTTCCTCCCACAGTCAAAGAACATGCAGGTTAGGCTGATTGGAGAGTCTAAATTGCCCATAGGTATGAGTGTGTGAGTGAATGGTATGTGTGCCCTGCGATGGATTGGCAACCTGTCCAGGGTGTATTCCTGCCTTTCTCCCAATTCATGCTGGGATAGGCTCCAGCGACCCTGTTCAGGATAAGCAGGTTACGATAATGAATGGACGGATGGATGTTTAGTTTTGGAGAAGTAAGCATTTTAAGTTTACTGGTTGAGAATGTTCTTCTCGTATGCCTCACATGAGGATAACCACTCGCCTTCCCTCACTGATAACTTGACCCATAGTTTGCGCTGCTGGCCTCCAGGCAAGACATATTTGACTGACATTCAGTTCACTTAAATTAGTGCCTTTTAAAGACTATTAGACTATCTATGAATATATTCACATAGCTAGCTAGCCAGTTTGTTTTCATAAGGTGATGTCCATTCATTATCCATTATCTTCTCTACAATATACGCCGTATCTGTCATCTCCTGATGGAGAAAGCCACCCAGCTCCTGGTCCAGGCGCTCATCATTTCCCGCCTGGATTACTTCAACTCCTTCCTTGCCGGTCTCCCAGCTTGTGCCATCAAGCCCCTCCAGCTGGTCCAGAATGCTGCAGCCCGCCTGGCCACCACTCAGCCCAGGTCGGCTCATGTCACCCCACTCCTCATTGGCCTCCACTGGCTTCCTTTTGCCGCACAATCCGCTTCAAGGCCCTAGTGTTGGCATTTCAGGCTGCTAAGGGGACTGCCCCACCTTACATACAATCCTTAATCACTCCCTACTCCCCAGCTAGACCACTGCGGTCTGCCAGCTCTGGTCGCCTTATAGTTCCCTCACTACGAGCACCTGGCGCTCAAGCTGCACGATCACGCCTGTTTTCCGTTCTGGTTCCACAGTAGTGGCATGACTTGCCTACCACTGTCAGGACAGCAGAATCCCCCCCCCTATTTCGACGCAGACTAAAAACACACCTTTTCAAACTGTACCTTAGTCCTCCCTTCTGATTCCCCTTTCCGATATCCCTCTTGTCAAACCCAAAAAAATAAAAATAAAAATTCCACTTACTATGACTGTATTTTTTGTTTAGAACAGCACTTCATGTGTATTCTGCTAGTTATGGATGTGATGCTTGTGGAAGAACCTATGCACTTGTAATTCGCTTTGGATTAAAAGCGTCTGCCAAATGACAAAAATGTAAATGTAAAAAAAATGATGTTATCGTTAGCTTAACTTGGCTAGCTTGGCAATTCAGTCTCCCAAGTTCAGCGCACGTCATTGAGGTAGCTATGGTTACAAACGACAATGTGTGGAAAGTGGGAGCATGGTCTAATTGACTACGCCCAGACAATTTGGCTGAACTTTTATAGTGGGAAATTTAGGCTTAGAAAAAGACATTTGTACATTTGTTGCCTAAAGATTTTTGTGTTACATTCAACAACCATGTTACTCCTTTCAAATCTCCTAAAGCCCTTGATGTCATTTGATATTCAAATGTATGTATTATTAAAATTGAGACGATAATTTGATACAATTCAAACATGGCTATTTGTATCTTTCTGGTGGAAAAGTAAATGCTTACCTAGCTAGTTAGCAACACTGCCTTTTTATTTGTATCATTTAGCTGAATTGAAACCAGACAATACGCTACCACACTTAATATATTTAAAATAACCAGATTCTGGACAGGACGGGAAGCTTGTGTGCACATCATAACCCTGCTTGGTAAATCAATTGAGTCCAGTGACTGGACCTTTTTTGAAAGCTAGTCAGCTACACTTCAATACACTACTTCAGCTGTCCATTTACTGTTTGCTTTACCTTACCTGAATGTAATAAAAATCATGTATTGTTTATAGAAATTAAATAGGCTTCTAGTGATTGACTGGAGAGTAAAATAGCTAGTTAGACACTGCTGTTAAGGAAACTAACACTAGCTTGCACTAGATAAAATTGGTTCACTAACTATAACCGGGTGGTGTTAATGATTTTGTTTTCGTTTTTTCTCGGTCTTAGCTCGTGTGTTTTTTTTGTTCATAATATGGATTTCTGAAAACTGTATGCCTTTAAGAGAATACTGTGCTTAGCAATGTCATATGACCAGGAGTTACAGGAGGCATACTCATTGCATTAACCTGTTTAATAGAAGGAAATGCTTTATTCCCCACATTGTCAGGTAAGTGTATGTGCAAAGTTTCATTTGTCATGTCATAATAATGAAAAAGAACGTGGATGGATAAAGATGTAGTGCATGGTCTCACTCCCACGAAGCCAGTCGGCAAAAATGTCAACAGACAGGAAAATAACTAAAGAAGCTAAATAACATTGTGCCTCCAAATCATGAACACAACTCTGAAATGGTTAGACTGAAGAGACCTTATGAATAGAAATTATCAGCAATTTTTACGAATTACAGTAATATAGAGTATTCAGGAAAAAAGAGGTGAAAAAGACATTGGAACACCACTGAGTGTAAACAGTAGGGGTGAGCCAAGTACTCGTTTCAGATGAGTATTTGTAAACAGTATTGCCTTTTTTCCAAATACAAGTGTTATAATTGGACTCATTATGTGATTAATAATATTGGAGAATTGGCCTGCTTTATTTATATTTTTACATTGAGTTGTTTATAATTGTGACCAGGTAGGAACCATTGTCACTGGGTGTTCCTAACTGAACCTTATACAGGGGTATGTTCCAGGTTGCTACTGATTCATGTACTATTATTATAAACATTACAAAGCATGAACGGCTGCTCTTTGTATGGAGTGAAGCTAGTTTCTACCTGGGTCAGCCTTACACCATTCTCCGGTCGGGGTTGTTCAAGAAATCAATCGTCATTAATTAATTGTAAGTATTTTTTATGGTAGTTTTTTGCTCCTAAAATGATGAAGTAGCTAAATTGAAATAAGCCTGTTTATCATAACCTTAGTTCGTGGTTGGTACTGGTAGTCTAGCCGCTGGCTACTTTAGGCTGACTGCACTGTAGTGTGGCCGGAGGATAGATGTCACCCGATCATTACCAAGGTATGGGGCAGTTTGGTTACTTCTTTTGAAACGTACCAATAATCCATGCGAGCCTAGTGCATTGAATAAGATGTATTGCCCCTAGTGCCATCAGGGGACAGGAGTGTGGTCAGAAGTGTTTGAGTGATTATCTGCATTATTTTATTCATGTCATAAAAAGTGACTATGTTGCTTAAGACAACATGGATGCTAGGAAGGCTAGCTTATTAACTAGATTGATTATATTAAAGCCATATTTTTGACGCTACACAGGCAGATGCCAGTCCGGAGAGGGTTAGAAAGAATGAGGTTTAATTGTTGCGTCATTCATAAATACACATTCTAATCTTGAAATGAGGCAAAAAGAGGAAAACTGGTGACTCTGCCATGCTCTGACATTTGTGTAATTTGAATCAACTTTATATACAGTGATTCCAAAGTGTTTCATATCTTTGTTTTCAGCACAAACCCAGCTACAATAATATGGCAACAGTAAGTAGCTCAGAATCATATGTATGTTGGGCGGCTTGTAGCATAGTGGTTAAGGTAAATGACTGGGACAGGCAAGGTTGTGTGTTTGGTGTAGCCACAATAAGATCTGCACAGCCATTGGGCCCTTGAGCAAGGCCCTTAACCCTGCAATGCTCCAGGAGAGGATTGTCTCCTGCTTAGTCTAATCAACTGTACGTTGCTCTGGATCAGAGCGTCCGCCAAATGCCATTAATGTAATGTGATGGTTGTAAATTGCCATAGAATCACACAAATTGTAAATAGTAGTTTTGAACACATACAGAAATGCTGTGAAAACAGATGCTAATCAATTGTAACTACATTTTTGGATCACTGAAATGTGTTCATCTAGGTCTTGGGTATCAAAAGAAATCTAAAATAAATTACAAAAATGTAGTGTTGTCACTACTATTTTTCAGCACCCGTTGACAATGGGAGGGCTACTGGCCTTTCTTCAATGAATATTAATATGATATGCGGTCCTGCCAGGTAAGTAGGCTTTTCACACTTGGCCTGACCCCTCCCTACCTCTAAGACACAGCCTTTCCACAAAGCAATACTCAGTGAGCCATTTAGAAGACTTTATTGGAATTTATTGAAATCACCACACAAACTACATACAATGAAGATGCCATTCAAACACCTTGAAGTTTTGCATGTCATTTTTCAAAACAGTTCCTGTTTAGCTGCAAGCACAGGGGAACTCTCTTTGTACTTCCATAGTGTTCTGTTTTTTCCCCAATGGCCATTCTGCAGAGCATGCACATCTTGCAAAAACGCAGAGGTATTATTTTGAGATGTAAAGGTTAGAATCGTTTGTAAGTTCCCACTCTGCTCTGAATTTATAAATGCGCATAACTGAATATTCAGACACAGAGAAGTTGCAATATAGCACACATTTACCAATATGATCGTAAGAAATACACTTGCTCTTGGAATTAGTCTGTTTAGCTAAGTTATTTCTGCTTTTTCTTTGAACGTAGATACAGTATGCTAATATCGATTGTGCGAGGACACCCAGTTTTAGAATCCTGGCTGCACCACTACACATCATGGATGTGTTATTTTGAGATCCAATGGTTAGAGTGTGGGAATTTACAAATGCGCATATTGCTGAATATTTAAAAGAAGCTGGCAAATTTGCAGTACACATGGAAGAAATGCACTTACTCATGACGTCTAGTCATCCATGCTATTTTCCGTAATGAAACATGTTCCTTAATAAAACTTCTTTTCCTCAAAAAAAGTGAATAGCCTGGGCTTCTGCATGTTAGCCAACAAATGTGGTCCGTATTGTTTCAGCATAATCTACAGCAGAATCTGGTCCCACCCCCAAATTCACATTGAGATCCATTCAAATGCAAAGAGCTTTAGTATGGCTTTTAGGACAACCTGAAAATAAAATATCCAGACTCTGATGTTGATGGATCACAGACATTAGGAAGTCATGGCATGCAAAAGATATGCGACCAAATACAGAACATGACTCTTATTTGACATTATGTTTATTGGTCTCAAACATTGTAGTGGGGGACTTTTTCCCTATAAAAAGTGCTGTAATTACAGCATGGTGAAACCAAAATGTATTAAAATACCCTTTAATAAAAGCTCTGAGGGAGGGACTTGGCAGGGTTATTAGATCGCCGCACAATAAGCACCTCGGCTGCCTCAGAATCACGGCAACGGGCATGAGACGAGACGGCTTGAAGAAGGCGTGTCGCTCTCATTCGGGCCGCCGAGGGACGGGGTACGGGCGGTACATCTAATACGACTACCTCCAATTGAATCAGACGAGGTACAATTGGCTACCAAATTGGGAAAAATCTGGAAAAATAAAAAAATAAAAGCTCTGAGTCTGTACTTGACCGTGTATGAGTTGCTTGATTACAAACACAGAAAATGTAAATATTATTATTATTATTATTAATATTATTAATATTATTAGTATTATTATTATTATTATTATTATAGAAAAAGACAAGGTGACCCCAAACCTTTGAACGGTAGTGTAGATTCTGTTGACACTTCAATAAAGACTGATAGTGTATGGCAAATTGAATGATAGCAGTTGTCTGTACTTTTTGGCCAGGTTTCATTGTCATGTCAAAGACCAAGTAAACAGAAGATTACCTTACTGTTGTTTTATGAAAGATGAATAGCATTTTTGGACTGGACAAATTTTGGAAGAATATCTACAAACTGAACTGGAGACTCACCTCTGAGTCAATCCACTGTCAAGGTGGAAGGTGAGTCTTTGTAAGTGGTGAATTAACACACAGTACATACTTGTATTACAACACTTTACATAGCAATGAATCAAACATTGAAGGAACATGGAACTGAGGATGCAGCTGATAAAAGGAAACCAATAGACACAGATGAGTTAACATGCTGCCCCTGATGATCAAAGGGATGTATATACCTTCATATTTCTTCAGAAGAGCTGTGTGGTTCTTTTGACATTGGGACACAGTCATAGAATCTTCAGAACTTCCTGGATTGTAAACGAATATGCCTCAGGTCCAATTGGCTTTTCTCCATTATTCCCTGCCTCATATTTTCATTGGTGATGTTCATCAAAAGGAATGTAAAACTTGAAAGCATTGCATGATAAAATCCAAATTAACAATAAAACAAAGTCATTCAATTAAAAAGTAAATCGTAATATATTGACTTAATTAGAATTGCCTGTGTTGTCTTTTCAGGACATAATATGTCTTTGAAAATGCTGCATAAGCATGTCCAGCACCATGCTGCACAAGCATTCCAAGGTCACCTTTTAAATGACATAATAATAACATAATAATATGTTTATATTGACAGAAAATACATTGCAAATTTTTGATCGCCTTTAAAAGAAATGTTCAAGATAACGATAGGATATTGGGATATCACTGACAAAGCATTATGCCTGTCCACAATGTAGCATACAGGAATTGGTACATGGTGATATAAGGCCTCAAGCCTTCGCAGTAGTCCTGGTTTGCCTCACCATCCTTTTCAAGAGGTTCTCCAGCAACAAATTTCTTGCAATGGGTTTCAAAAGTTGAAGTTCTTTCCTGGCCAAACCTGCAGGACATTTCAGAAGGAGGATGACAATTCTGAAGTGACTCACAATCCATCCATCCATCCATCCATCCAATATCTTAACCCGCTTATCCTGAACAGGGTCGCAGGGAGGCTGGAGCCTATCCCAGCATACATTGGGCGAAAGGCAGGAATACACCCTGGACAGGTCGCCAGTCCATCGCAGGGCACACACACCATTCACTCACACACTCATACCTATGGGCAATATAGACTCTCCAATCAGCCTAACCTGCATGTCTTTGGACTGTGGGAGGAAACCGGAGTACCCGGAGGAAACCCACGTAGACACGGAGAGAACATGCAAACTCCGCACAGAGAGGCCCTGGCCGACGGGGATTCGAACCCAGGACCTCCTTGCTGTGAGGCGGCAGTGCTACCCACTGCACCATCCGTGCCGCCCTGACTCACAATCCTCAGCAATAATTTCATAATCCTTGCTTGTGTCAGGTTTTATTATGTCCTGGGTGTTAGTTTCACCGTGGGGATCAATATCGTCCTTTTTTTCCGAGTTTCTGTCAAGTTGCCGAGAGGGCGTTTACCTGACAACCCTCCCATTCATTACCATCATTTGCACCAGCTGTGGGAGGGCTATTTATATGCTCCCAGGTTGTAGCTCGGCGCTTCACTGTCTTGTCGCCACTTCCTGAAGTTGGTTCTACAGCGCTCTCGTTTGCTAGTTGCGCTTCTGACAATATCCTTGCGGTTACTGTCAATACCTTTTATGTGTTATTTTTTGCTTCCTTTGAGCTCCTTAGTGTGAGTACTGGAAGTGTTTCTTAGCTTAGCTCCCTCTATTTCCTCTATAGTTGGTGGGAACGGAGGTCTTTAGCTAGGTCTTTCGGTTTTCTCTCTTCCTTGTTTATTACGAGTTCGCCCAGTTTTAGCAGGTAGTAGTAGCTCTTTGCCATTACTTTGCCTGTCATGGGCTCTGACTGGTCAGCTTTGTAGTTCATGTTAATTGTGGATGCATATGTCCCCATGGAACACCACTTTAGCTTTGAGCTCTTCCTGACTGATTACTATGACCGTGACAGGGCAATCCTCAAAGTACGCAAAACACTAGAATTCTGGGGTGTTCTGAATTGATCTAATTGATTTCAATGTGTGCTGTTTGAAAGCAATGGAGCAGTGTAGGTTGATAGATCGGAGTCCTTGTGCGATGAAGTTTGTCCACTGTAGTCCTTGAAAATGTTGGTTTCCGTGTTTGCTTACAATTTATGTTCCAGTCTTCATGATGAATAAAAACGTAACGTGGGTTTTCAGGGAGTCTGAAGGAGAAATGTTTCACCTGATGACGTTTCTGATGTACGGAGTGTCCCCTAATCAAAGTGGAAAACGGTGCACTGTACAATGTTTGTAACTTCATGTTTTGTACTTCAAGGTATCATTTGAATGTTCATGCCAAAAACTTTCATGTACTTTCAGGATTTGCAAAACAAACAGGATGAAAGACAATCCAATATTCAAAAGGGGGGCCCTTTGTTCATTTGTTACCTGTACAAGGGGCTTGTCTCCTCGTTCTTCTGCCAAGTGTTCACTGTTCACAGTCTGGTGTGGAGATGGCAACAATGGATTGTGTTTTGGGAGAAGCATACTTATGTGAATTCAAATGAAATACTCAGGCACATTAGCTAGTTAATTAGTCATTATTCACTTTCAGGTGATTTTTCTCTCTGTTCCTCTGCCAAGTGTTCACTGTCCACAGTCTGGTGTGGAGATGGCAACACTGGCTTTCTGAGAAACATACATACTGTGAATTAAAATGAAAAGCTATGGCCAATATGCAGCTGTTGGGTAAAACGTATACAGCAATTGTGGCATTTACAGTAACGTGTAAATGCCTTGTGATGGGCATAGATTTCTTGGAGCCTGTATTTGTTATTTTTTGTGTTTAGGATCGCAAGTGTTTTTGCACACTGGATACCAAATACTGCTGCCCATAGGAGCATTCTCATATTTGGAGTTATTTGTTGCTGTTTTGCAGGTCTTCAATGGCTTTTTGAATATCTTCAATTCCAATGACCTTTTTCCACTCCACTCTACTGATTAAAAATACTGACCATTATCACATTGATAGATTATGCATTATTCTCTGTGCCATACAATGAATTTAAGGAATACTGCACTTACACCAACTACTCTGAAACAAAGTAGTCTAGATGGAAAAAACAAGAGAATAGATTAAAATGGTATAATGATATTGCCAATCTGAACTCCCGCTCCAAATGGGTTGGAAAACCATATGACTATTTAAGCAGTGACAATAAGAATTGAAAAGCAGTTATTCTGGGCTAATTATGTGATATTTATGAGTAAGTGTTAAGTGTTACCCCTTTTATTAGCATAGAGTGAAAACTTAATGAGTCCCCTTTGTGGACTGGTCCTGTGTGGGAGCGTTTGCACCAGGCATGTGGCAGTATTGCCTCTCCAGGGGAGAAAAGTCCAGTGAAACAGCCATGAGCTGAGCTGAATGAAGCTCAGTGAAATCCTGGTGCTTCATGGGAGTATCCTGTGTCACTGCACAAAGTTCTTTGTGGATAATTTAGCTGTTTGTGCTGGCAATGTCCACAAAGTGTTGAAACAGTGCTGATCGGACAGGCCCACCCATGTACTTATTATAGTCCCCAATAGTGGTAGATCTTGAAATGGTGTCTTCCTGCCTCTGACTGTTTCCCCACAGTATGCTTTGTGGATAGTGGAACACACCGACACCTCCTGTGTGTCCACTTGACAAAAATAAGTTTTCCATCTCCTATCCACCTTATTGAGCTGAAGAAGATTCAAACCAAAAACTATGTTTTAAAGAAGAGATAATGATTGGCAAAAGCCGAAAAAGACAGGAAATTCACAGAACCACCAAGAACATTTATCTTGACCAGGCTTCCAACACACAATGCATTAATACCTGCTATGGGTACTGTAACTATGGTGGTATACTGCAAACAACATGTACCACTGGGCAGGCTGCTGAGGATTCAATCAAATATTCTCTTTGAATCAACAACCAAATAGATTAATTTCAGTGGAACGCAGGAGTTGATTAATTTCTGCTTTTCTCAAAATCAAGGGGCGGGGCACGGATACAGTAGGGGCTCCTCCGTCTTCTGTTACAAAATATGTAGGGGAGATCGGGGTCTGTTGTGACACGGGGTTACGCAGTGTTTTTGTCGGATCAGAAACGATCAGCCTGCTGTAAATCACATTGCACACCCCCATACACACCCACTTTCACCTTAGATTACAACAGACCAGTTTCACGTCAATTGTGTGCTCCATTCAACAAACGTCATATTTAAGGAGGTAAAAAACCCCACATTTTTCAACTACTGTCATGTGCTTAGCTGTGAACAAATCACAACAAATATGATTTAAAAGCATATATGTGGGCTATCACTGGATATACTTATTGACTGAGAAAAGTGTTGTCAAGCTAGCATGACCTTGCAAATTATTGTTATACAAGTAGATTGTTACACAAGTGGGGTACGTTGTTACACTTTACATATGCTTGACATACAGATGTAATCAACCAAAAACATACAAACTAAAACTTTACTTATTGTACGTACCAGTTAGAAAAATCGCATTGAGTTGTAGCATTTCCTATTTGTATTGATTTTTCTCAGAGCTGATGGAAATGCACAGGTCAGCTGAGATGGGACAAACAAAGGTCCTCCTGTGAGCTCAACAACTCTAATTTTAATAACTTTGTTTTAACCCAATCTTTAACAATAGAATGAGGGAACAAGTACCTGAATACATACAATTAATGAAAACATTTATTATTTAATTTCCCAAACTTTAATTTAACATTTTAAACAACTGTAACAACTGACCTCACCCACTGTAAAACAACCCTGTCAAACTGTACCTTTCACATTTCCGGTCGAGTTTGATAAACATCATAAATAGCTGACAGACAGACTGAAGATATTCCCTGCAACATTGTCACTGTTATGCAAGCAGTCTCTTAGCAATGTCTATTACCCTGTAAGTTTGTCAGCCTTTGAGAATTACCGCGTATAGCTGATGGGTTCAGAAACAGTCACGTCCACTCCTCGGTTCTGCCTACACCCTCTTGGCTGCAAATATAAAATGACAAGGAAGATTTTAGAGGCAATGTATTTTACGCAAAATACGGCTACCAAAACAAACACACGATAACCGTGTTTTACTTTTGTTATGGAATTTGCCATTTGAGTTCTAGCAGTGCTCTGTTAAAGAAGCATGTTTTTTCATTCTGTGATGCACAGAATTAAGCGATTAGAATGCATCAATGTAATTCACCCGTAGGCTGTTCCCAAAGCATCAATTGAGGTTGAAATCTCTTGCAAGGGGACCTGAAAACAGGGCAATTTGAAAATTCAAGCACTTTCTAGCCTAATGTTGTTACAAAACGGATTTCTTTGTGTGACTACTCCACCACTTGGGCGAGTTGTCTGTTATATATAACACCCAGCACTAATAATCGGTAATCTTAGTAATCGTTCATATTTTCCCCTTAAAAATCACCAGAAATCAACATTTCGTAGCTGCTCTTTTAAGAATTATGCCACTGGTTGTAGCCTACATAAAACCAGTGTGACTGTTAACAAGCAGGGCAGCTACAGTTATAAATTCATCATGCATGGATGAATTTATTCAACTGTTTCCAAATGGCAAATTTTATTACCAATACGCTTGTTACAGATATCACAGTGGGAAATAATTGTTTACCAATGCGAACAATTGCGATAACTGACATATGAATACATTTCACTAATGTACGGAAATGTTTCTGAATTAGCGTATGTGAGATGCAACCGACAATAGCCAAGAACATAAAACTGATACAGTATACAGTGTTGAGATCGGACACATTGGGATTCTGGGATTAGCCTATGGAACTGGTCAACCAGCTGTTTCAAAACCTGCTCTTTTTCAGACACCTTGCTGGACAGGGATGTAATGTTATACAAGCGACGAGAACAATGATACGGACCCGGTCTCGTTTGGTTGTAGCCTAGCAGATGGCAAAGTATGCCTTTGAACTACATGCAAGCTAAGTGACACCAAAAACACTGCCTGCAATTGACATTCCTGGACGTCGAGAGGCAGCAGCGCAGTTAAGAACTTTGCTGAGTGACGTCACTTTCCTTCCGCCATTTGGTTGGCTCCATATGGCACTGGCAATGTATAATCCGTTTGTTCCGTGAGGTGCGTGGCTCGCAGTTGCGCCTTGCCTTACGTTATAGAGTCACTGGCTAACCGCTGTTAGGAAAAGGCACTAGTAGGACGTGTTCAAATTGGCTGAGAAACTGTAAAAGAAGAGCGCAAAGAAAATTCTTACGAAAATGCTAATATTTTCACTTCTCTTTTTAATATAAACCACCAAACGGATTCGTTGGAAAAGCGCATTTGCCTTACCAAAAGATTTTTCATGTGCATTGGAAGACGCTCTAAGCTATACCTTACTAAAGTTGTTTACTTTTCTACGTGCGTGTTCCCCTAACTATCACTTAGGCGGTTGCTAGTAGCATTAATAACATTACTAGGCCCATCAACTTGCTCTAAGATCGATTATGCAATCAAAGCAGCGACTGTTTGACTGCGTTATGAGAGAAAGTAGTGTTATTTATTAATAAAACACTGCAGGAATACTTTAAAATATTGCATTTATCACGACTGGTGGGAACGTATTAATAGAATTCAAAACTTGTAAACTAAATTATCCAACTGTGTATATATAATTTTCGCCAAATTATATATACGGTGTGTGGCTACGCCATCTAGCAATACGCCTTCTTTGGCATGTCATGTTTTATATAGTTCACTGTTTTCTCTGATTAGCTGATGTTTTCAATAAAAACGCACCAACAAGCAAAACGCACCAACACGAAAACAACCTTTTTACAATGAGTTTTTTTTACATAAGATATGGCGGGGGAAAAAAATGAAGAAATAAGCGGTCCCCCAGTTTCACAGCAAACAAAATGGAGATATTGTTACACGTGGCGCTGAATAAAGAAACATTATTTTCCAGTTTTAGGACGACGGTGTCCAACCAAACCAAGAACTATAATCAAACATCGTCAGTTTATGAATATCATTTAAAAGGCAATGAAGCAACATGTTCAATAAATTGCAACATGCATCCTTTGTAATTTACAATTTTATTATTTGCATGAAAACAGTGCCATTAATGTGGTATTTTAGTAATAGTATTAGCCAACTACAACTGTAATGTAACTAAGAGCAGCAGCTGATTTCAGAGGCTTGCGGCCATTAGCGTGAGCTGACAACATCGCTAAGATATAGCTAAAAGTGGTCCAGACCAACCTTATGAAAGTACGATGTACAGAAGGTATACTTGGCTAAGAACGTTTCGGGAAACACGCTGAAACGTTAAGGTAGAGCTTAAGGTACAACTTACAAACGACGTAGCGTTAAGAAGGCTTTGGGAAATGCACCCCTGATTGTTTTCAGTTCCCGCACCTCTTGACCTCTTTAGAACATACTATATATTAACACATACAGGTGCATCTAAAAAAATTTGAATATCGTGGAAAAGTTATTTTTTCCGTAATTGAATTCAAAAAGTGAAACTTTCATATTCTAGATTCATTCCACATAAAGTGAAATATTTCAAGCCTTTTTGTTTTAATCTTGATAATGATTACGGCGTACAGCTCATGAAAATAAAAAATCCAGTATCTCAAAATATTACAATATTACCTAAGACCAATCAAAAAAAGGATTTATAATACAGAAATGTCGACCTTCTGAAAAGTATGTTAATTTATGCACTCAAAACTTGCTCCTTTTGCTGGCATGGAGGCAATCAGCCTGTGGCACTGCTGAGGTGTTATGGAAGCCCAGATTGCTTTGATAACGGCCTTCAGTTAAATGGAACTTAGGTGCCGCCCTTATTTTCAATACAGTATTCCCCATTCCAGTGGGGATTCTCTGTATTGTTGGGTCTGGTGTCTCATCTTCCTCTTGACAATACCCCATAGATTCTTGATGGGGTTCAGGTTAGGCGACTTGGCTGGCCAATCAAGCACTGTAATACCATCATCAGCCAGTAGTTTTGGCATTGTGGGCAGGTGCCAAGTCCTGCTGGAAATGGAAATCAGCATCTCCATAAAGCTTATCAGCAGACGGAAGCATGAAGTGCTCTAAAGACGGCTCCATGGTGCTTAAATCAACTTGGATTCTGTGCCTCTCCACTCTCCCTCCAGACTCTGGGACCTTGATTTCTTTTTTGACTTTTTAAACAATTATTTTATTTTGTAGATTTTTTTTTCTTTTCCTTTTTTTTCCCTTTTTCTCCCAATTTTGTATCCAATTATACCCTATCTAATCCAATTGATGTTAGCTGGGGATACACCGCCTTATGGCCCCGTCCCTCGGCAGCCCAGTTGGAGCTTGCGACCCTGAGAGTGACATGCCATCTCGTCTCAATTAGACCGTTACTCCAAGGTGCTCCGGGGCACTGTATGTGCCGATCCTACTAACCCTGCCAAGTCCCTCCCCTGGAGCAGTGAGCCAATTATGCCACTCCACAAGAGCCAGCCAAACTTGGCTTTTTGGTGAAAAAAACATTTTTACTTTCATGTGAAAAGAGGACTTTGGACCACTGAGCAACGGTCCAGTTATTTTTCTCCTTAGCCCGGGTAAGACGCTTCTGACATTGTCTCTGGTTCAAGAGTGACTTGACACTAGGAATGCGACACTTGTAGCCTATTTCCTGGACACGTGTGTGCATGGTGGCTCTTGATGCACTCAGTCCACTCCTTGTGAAGCTCCCCTAAGTTCTTGAATTGGCTTTGCTTGACAATCCTCTCAAGGTTGCGGTCATCCCTTTTGCTTGTACACATTTTCCTACCACATATTTCCCTTCCAGCCAACTTTCCTTTTTCCATTTTATGAGCAAGCAACTTATTTAACTAGCTGGCTATATAACTAAGATATGATGGTGTACCACAAACGATGCAACTGCAACAGTCTGAGACAAATAAAGGTTTAGCTAAACACGTATGATTCAACACGTGAAGAGATAAAAGGGACGTGTAGCTGCCCAAATTGCAATCTAGACAAGCGATCACTGAAATTCCCTACAGTATTGCTTATTATCCAAGCGAAGAATACATATCTTCTTAAAAACGATAACAGTTCATTATCGGTAGCAACAAGCAAATAAGCTATTAGTTAGTTAGCTTGCCAAAAAAAGTGCCGTGTCAGTTAGGCCAGGTGTGTTGCATTTTGTTATTAGTTAGCGAATCTAGTGCGTTTTTCACCAGCTGCTGGCAGTTTCGCTCGTTTCTGTTATTCTGATTAGGTGATCGGAATAAGTTAGATACTTTGGACGCTGCAATTGTTAGGGTAATTATTAGATCGCTAGTTTGCATTGGTAATTAGCAGTTTATATAGGCGTGCTCCCTCCCATTTGGCATGGTATGGTGTGTCAGTACCCCATTACAGTCTGCTCTCTCCCCTACAGAACGCGCTTCCAACGACGTGGCCCTCCACGGCGATGGAAACCCCACCAACCTCTGCTACCCCTCACTGACCCCCTGTGAGAACTTCACAGTTGCAGGGGGGCTATGGAACTGCCAATCTGCCACACGGAAGGCTGACTTCATTACTGGTTATGCCTCCCTCCTGTACCTACAGTTCCTTGCCCTCACTGAGACCTGGATTACACCAGAGAACACCGCCACCCCCGCTGCCCTCTCATCCTCCTCCTTCTCACACACCCCCGGCCATCTGGCCATGGAGGTGGCACTGGCTTGCTGATCTCCCCCTCCTGGAAATTCTCTGCGTTTTCCCTCACTGACCCTATCCACCTTTGAATGCCACGCTGTCTCAATTATTCACCCTGTTAAACTTTATATTGTCGTTGTTTATCGTCCTCCAGGTCCCCTGGGAAGTTTCCTTGATGAGCTTGACACTCTACTCAGCTCGTTCCCTGAGGATGGCACCCCACTTATCCTCCTGGGAGATTTCAAAATCCACCTGGAATCCTCCCAGTTTGCTGCTTTCTTACCACTACTTCACTCCTTTGACCTCTCCCTGCAGCACTCTCCCCACAAGGCTGGAAACCTTCTTGACCTCATCTTTCTGAGGAACTGCTCCTCTTCTAACCCCACGGTTACCCCTTTACACATGTCTGATCACCACTTAATTTCCTTCTCCATCCCCCTAGCTCTTCTGCCTCCACCCTCTTCTCTCACCCCCACTGTTTCTGTCCGCTGTAACCTCCGCTCTCTATCACCCTCCTCACTTGCCCCAGAGTCACCGCTTCTTTCCCTCCTCTTGAATCCTTCTCCAAACTACTCACCGATTCCACATCTTCCGCCCTGCTTTCCTCTCTCTCCTCAGCCCTTGACTCTCTCTGTCCTCTTGTCTCCAGGCCTGCTCGATCCTCCCCTCCCAGCCCATGGGTTTCTGACCTTCTACGTTCCTCCAGGCCCAGCCTACATGCAGCTGAGAGGAAGTGGAGGAAATAAAAAGACCCATCGGACCTGTCTTCCTACCAGTCTCTCCTGGTGGCATTCACCTCCGCTATCACCACTGCCAAAAGAAATTACTGCCAAACAAAAATCCAGAATTCCACTTCTCACCCTCGTCAACTGTTCTCCACTTTCTCCTCTCTCCTCAGCACACCTCCCCCACCATCTCAGTCCTCCCTCACTGCTGATGACTTCGCAGTATTTTTTGATGAGAAGGTCACAGATATATCCGCAGCATCCCTTTCTGTGCCTGCCCCATGTTTCTCCTCTTTCTGTCCCCTTACAGATGCTGATGTCTCACCTCCTGCTCTCTCACCACCCTACTACTTGTGCCCTGGACTCCATCCCCTCAAACCTCCTTCAGGCAATCACGCCTGACATCCTCCCGTTTGTTAACTCCTCTCTGTCCTCTGGCTGCTTTCCCTCATCATTCAAGAGGGCCTACATCACCCCACTCCTCTACACCCCTCCTGCATTCAAAACTACCGTCCGGTATCTCTCCTTCCTTTTCCATCCAAATCCATTGAACGACCTGCCTCCAACCAACTCTCTTCCTTCCTCTCACAGAATAACCTGCTGGACCCCCACCAGTCCGGCTTCAGACCTGGCCACTCGACGGAGACCGCACTCCTCTCCGTCAATGAGTCCCTTCAAGCTGCACGAGCAACCTCCCTCTTCTCTGTCCTGATCCTTCTTGACCTCTCTGCAGTGTTTGACATGGTCAACCACCCCATCCTCTTAGCCTCCCTGGCATCTACAGGGATCTGTGGCACAGCCTTAGAGTGGATTAAATCATATCTCTCTGGCCGGTCCTCCCAGGTGTCCTGGGCTGGAAGAGTGTCAACCCCTCGCCCCCTTGTTACAGGAGTCCCCCAGGGCTCAGACCTCGCCCTCCTCTTCTCCATTTACACAAGATCCCTTGGCCCTGTTATCCCTGCCCATGGCATCTCATATCTTTGTTATGCCGATGACACCCAACTCTTTCTCTCCTTTCCCCCATCAGACACACAGGTCTCTACCCGTATCTCCGCCTGCCTGAGAGACATCCAGAGCTGGATGGGCAACCACCATCTAAAGCTCAACCCAGGTAAGACGGAGGTAATCTTTATCCCTGCTCTAACCTCTCCCTTCTCTGATTTTTCCATCTCACTAGGAGATACCACAGTGACCTCATCCCCTAGTGCAAGAAACTTTGGAGTGGTGATGGACAACAGACTTCTCCGAGAACATCGCTACGGTGACCCGGGTGTGCAGGTTCTTCCTGTACAACATCCGGAGAATCCGACCCTTTCTCACCACCTACTCCACTCAGCTCCTTGTCCAAGCAATGGTCCTGACCCGCCTGGACTATTGCAATTCTCTGCTGGCTGGCCTTCCAGCATCTGCCATCAGACCCCTACAACTGATCCAGAATGCTGCAGTCTGGTATTCAATGTTCCCAGACATTCACAAGTCACCCCCCTGCTCAGCAACCTCCACTGGCTGCCTGTTATGGCTCGCATCAAATTTAAAACTTTGGTGCTCGCGTACCAGGCAGTTAAGGGATCAGCCCCTGTATATATTCAATCACTTATCAAGACCTATTCACCAGCAAGACCCCTCTGTTCTGCTACTTTGTGCCATCTGGCGCCACCCTCTCGCTACACCTGCAGTTCTCGCTCACGCCTGCTGTGTGTCCTGGTCCCACGGTGGTGGAATGACCTCCTGGTGGATGTCAGAACGACAGAGTCTCTGACCTCTTTCAAGCGCAGACTGAAGACTCATCTCTTCAGGCTATACCTTTCCCTCCCTAACTCACCACCATGATTAGCCTTATATATGCCATAGACTGTAATGGCACTTATATAGTTGTATAGATATTGTTGTTTTTTGTATTAGCTATTGTATTGTTATACTCAGGGTATTCTAGCTGCCAACTGTGGTATGCTAGTTTGGAAGTTGATGTATTTTTCAAGGGTTCCGATTATATCTGTATGGTTACACTTAGGACTCGGAACTGTACTGTCCTCTCAGCTCCTCTTCGCACTTGTACTTGTGTTTGATCTGCACTTTGTTGTACGTCGCTCTGGATAAGAGCGTCTGCTAAATGCCTTGTAATGTAATGTAATCCACCTGAGACACAACGCGTGTGCAGCAATGCTCGCAACGCTCACTATTATGTTTGTATTGCCTCAGGTGGATATTTGTAAATCCGCTGAGCTAACTATGGCTAATTTGATTGTTGCTATATAAAACAATGTATGTACGTGCGTGAACAATTTTACAAGCAACAATTTTGGCTGAGCTGTATTAGTCTGCCCGGTTCATAGTCTCTCGTTAGCAACAGTGTCCCCACCACACAGTCACAGTAATATTTACTATAAGTTAATATGACTATTCAGTGAATTGGACGATGCTCACTTCTGACACCAACACCTTCCGTTTTAAGTTTAGGTCTAATGTTAGGTACTACGAACTCACTGTTCAAAGTCATTGCCAGCTAAGTCTTAGTAGTGTTCTGCTAACCGGAAAATGCAGAAATGTAACACTACCTTTCCAATGGTCAGAAATATCTTATCCTTTCACTTTTTATGTCATATCCCTGGTTCATGTTACAAAAACTGATACATTTTACTGTAAATGAGATGGGCTGATCAATCAAAGTTTCCCTTATTCTACACTGTATGCTGAAATGGAGAGCACCAATGACATGAGCTGGGAATGGCAAGACCATTATCTGCAAGATAATCCCTTTCGTTTTTCATAATGGAGCATTTTGAGAGGTTTGCACAATGTGCATTCTGTTTGCTCGGAGCATGATCACCAACATCTGGATTTGAACTGGATTGCAACTGTTTGGCTGTCACTGTATCTTTGAATCAAATGTAGAATGTTTGCTTGTTCGACAAATTGAATCATTTAGATGGGAGAGTCAAAAGTGTTTCAGAATGAGGCAAACAGGGAACTGACAGAGATGTACTACCTTGATTGAGACCATTTCTGGAGTGCTCAGACAATGACACATCAGTAGAAATGGAAATGACTGGAATGACTAGTGAGGGTGTGGTCTAGGGTAGGCCAGAAGGCCATAGGCAGTGCTAGATCCCTGCTAATACCTCTCCCCATCTGGATCTCTCCATTTCCCTCGGGGATACCACACTCACGCCGTCACCCAGTGCAAGGAACCTCGGCGTGGTGATGGACAGCAGACTGTCCCTTTCCGAGAACATTGCGGCGGTGACCCGGTCTTGCAGGTTCTTCCTATACAACATACGGAGAATCCGCCCCTTTCTCACCCCCTACTCGACCCAGCTCCTGGTCCAAGCGATGGTTCTGTCCCGCCTGGACTACTGCAATTCCCTCTTGGCTGGCCTCCCAGCGTCCGCCATCAGACCCCTCCAACTCATCCAGAATGCAGCAGCTCGTCTGGTCTTCAACCTTCCCAAATACTCACACGTCACCCCCCTGCTTACTTCCCTCCACTGGCTGCCTGTCATGGCTCGCATCAAATTCAAAACATTGGTGCTAGCCTTCCAAGCAGTTAAAGGGTCTTCCCCAGCTTATCTGGAAAAAATCATCAGACCCTACACCCCTGCCAGACCTCTTCGTTCAGCCTCCACAGGCCGCTTGGCACCTCCCCCTCTCAGAACCTCCACCTCACGCTCACGACTACTGTCTGTTCTGGCTCCACGGTGGTGGAACGAACTCCCCGTTGAGGTCAGAACTATAGAATCTCTCCCCACCTTCAAGCGCAAGCTGAAGACACACCTCTTCAAGCAGCACCTCTCCCCATCCCTCCCTACCTCCCTGTGAACCTTAATTGTTGTCTCTGTGACTTGCTTTGTGTATCGGTATTTTTAGTTGGCTAGGTAAGCAGTGTTTGGATAGTTAACTTTGGTGACTTTTGCTCTGTTTGTTTGTTTGTTCAAAAAAAATAAAAAAAAATAAAAAAGGCCCTTGTCCTTATCTTTGTTGTACAGGTAGCAGTTGAAATTGTACTTACCTCTAGGGTCTTTCAGCAAACTTATCCCTGGTTATGGGTAGGCACTTTGTTGTACGTCGCTCTGGATAAGAGCGTCTGCCAAATGCCAATAATGTAATGTAATGTAATGTAATGTAGATCGCACAAAATATGGCCCTGCCGCAATAGAAAGTTTAGTGCAATAGATTTATTTACAGTGCTCTCTAAAAAAATATATACAGTGAAAAAAAAAATTTCATCCATGTACACTGAAAAAATATATTTCATCCATTCATCCATTATCACCCGCTTATCTGGAGTCGGGGTGGCAGTAGGCTAAGCAGGGTATTCCAGGCATCCCTCTCCCCAGCAACGCATTCCAGCTCCTCCTATATGGAGGCTCGTAACAACGGCCCTGGTACCCCATACTCCCACAGTACCCCCCACAGGGTTCCCCGGGGGACACGGTCGAAAGCCTTCTCCAAGCACATGTGGACGGGATAGGCAAACTCCCATGACCCCCCCCAGCAACCCCGCCCAGGTAAAGAGCTGGTCCACTGTTCCACGACCAGGACGGAAGCCACAGTGCTCCTCCTGAATCTGAGGTTTGAACATCGGTCGGAGCCTCCTTGCCAGCACCCTAGAGTAAACTTTCCCGGGGAGGCTGAGGAGTGTGATACCACGATAATTGGAGCACACCCTCCGGTCCCCCTTCTTGAAAATGGGGACCACCACCCCGGTCTGTCACTCTGCAGATACTGTCCCTGACCTCCACGCGATACTGAAGAGGCGTGTCAGCCAAGACAGCCCAACAATGTCCAGAGCCTTCAACATCTCAGGGCGAATCTCATCCTCACCCGGCGACTTGCCGCTGAGGAGCTATTTGACTACCTCAGCAACTTCAGCCAGGGATATAGGTGCAGATTCCCCCAAGTCTTTGGGCTCTGCTTCTTCCACAGAGGACGTGTTGGTTGGGTTCAGGAGCTCCTCAAAGTGCTCTTTCCACTGCCCGACAAGATCCCCAGTCCAGGTCAGCAGTTCTCCTCACTTGCTGAAAACAGCCTGAGACAAGCCCTGCTTTCCATTTCTGAGTTGTTGGATGGTTTGCTAGAACTTCCTCAAGGCCAACCGAAAGTCCTTCTCCATAGCCTCCCCAAACTCCTCCCATACCCAGGTTTTTGCTTCAGCAATGGCCAAAGCCACAGCCCTTCTGGCCCCCTGGTACCTGTCTGCTGTTTCAGTAGACCCCCGGGCCAGCCTAGCCTGAAAGGCCTCCTTCTTCAGTTTGACGGCCTCCCTCACTGCTGGTGTCCACCAGTGGGTTCTAGGGTTGCCGCCCCAACAGGCACTGATGACCTTCTGGCCACAGCTCCTGCCTGCTGCTTCTGCAATGGAGGCTTTGAACATGGCCCACTCGTACTCCATGTCCCTAGCCTCCCCTGGGATGCACAAGAAGTTCCTCCGGAGGTGGGAGTTGAAGACCTCACAGACAGGGGCCTCCGCCAGACGTTCCCAGTTCACCCTCACTAAACATTTGGGTTCAACGAGTCTGTCCGGCAGCCTCCCCGGCCACTTGATCCAACTCACCACCAGGTGGTGATCAGTTGACAGCTCTGCTCCTCTCTTCACCCGAGTGTCCAAGAAATACGGCCGCAGGTCTGATGATACGACCACAAAGTCGATCATCGATCTTTGGCCTAAGGTGCTCTGGAACCACATAAACTTATGCTCGATTTGTTATGGACAATCCATGACCAGCACAGAAGTCCAATAACAAGACACCGCTCGGGTTAAGATCAGGCAGGCCGTTCCTCCCAATCACCCCCTTCCAGGTTTCTCCGTCATTGCCCACGTGAGCATTGAAGTCACCCAGCAGAACTGTGGAGTCTCAGGGTGGCACCCTTTCCAGGATGCCGCCCAGTAACTCCAAGAAGGCCGGATACTCTTTGCTGCCGCTTGGTGCATAAGCACAAACGACAGTCAGAGCTTTCCCCGCAGGGACACGTAGTCGCAAAGAGGTGACCCTCTCATTCCCCAGGTGAAACTCCAACACAGTGGCACTCAGCCGGTGACTTGTAAGCATCCCCACAGCCGCCTGGTGCCTCTCACCCTGGGCAACTGTGGAAAAGAACCAGCCCCTCTCCAGGAGTTTGGTTCTGGAACCAGTGCTGTGCGTGGAGGTTAGCTCAACTATATCTAGTTGGTACCGCTCTGTCTCCCGCACCAGCTCTGGTTCCTTCCCTGTCAGAGAGGTGACGTTCCACAACCCAGAACCAGTCTGCGACTCCAGGGATCAGTACGCCCAGATCCCCGCCTTTGCCTACCGCCCTAAATAAATCCGATGCCAACCCCTGCAGGTGGTGAGACCATAGGACTGTGCCCATCCGGGCCCCATGGAATAAGGCCCGACCACCAGACGCTCGCCGACGAGCTCCCCTCCCGGGTCTGGCTCCAGGAGGGGGCCCCGGTGTCCCTTTTCCGGGCGAGGTAACTGGGTCATTGTGTGGCCGTATCATGAATCTTTGAATCGCTCTTTGTTTGGCCCCTCCCCCGGGACGAATTTGCCTTGGGAGACCCTACCAGGGGCTAATGCCCCCGACAACATAGCTCCCAGGATCACTGGGACACACAAACCCCTCCACCGCGTTAAGGTGCCAATTCCTTGGAGAGGGAAAAAATATATTTACAATGAAAAATACAAAAAAAAAATTACGACACACAAAAGATACTTTGGCAACAGTGGCACAGCTACAATATGGCTCTTTTACACACAAGAAAACTCAGGGCTCCTTATAAACACTTAGCCCCTCCCACAGGAACATACCAACTGCAATTTACTTTCCCCACCCTACATAGGTGATTGCAGCTTATTTTTATGTCTGCACAGCTACCATTCAATAAACTAAAATGACTAGTTGCATCATTCGAATTACAGCATTGCCAACAGCAGTTAATAAGTTAATAAGCAGTTAATAATCTAACTCGCTAACAATGGTGCGTTCCAACTCTGGCTTGCGACGCGCATGTGCAAATTCAGGCAGGCATCACAATGCCAGCTCAAATTCTCAGGCTCTGTTTCAGCCTCCAAACCCGGAAGTGCTCTGCCCACTCCATACTTTGCACCATGCACGAACCTAAACACGGACAAAAGAAAACATCGAAAAACAAACACTCTACAACATTTAACAGCTTGACAACAATAAACTATAACAAAGTAACAAATACATTTATGTGTGGGTTATTCTAAATTAGTGATTTAACTGTTAGGGTACGAATATGGAGTGGATGTGTTGCATTTGTACCCTGGTAAAGTGAGCTAGCACCTGGGTGTGCACCCCTGAACTTAGCGCACTCTACGTACACAGTGATATGAATTGCTAAATCAAAACAAACACAGTATGATTATGGTGGTTTGGTGTATGTAGTGTGCCGCTTGCAGCCAGGGACAGAGCCGTCTGTCACAGATGGGATGAAGAGGTTTCATTCTCTGAGCACGGGATATAGGATTTGAACATGTTTATATGACAAACATAAGATTTCCTTTTCCTCTCTGGTGTCTTCACAACATAATCTGTGTCATTTAGCTTTGTAGCAATGACATAAGGGCCACATAACCTGCACCTGTAGCGCTGAACCAGGCACAGGGAGCAACACCAGAATCATATCACCTGCTTTAAAGGACAATAAGCTGCACACATTTATGATCGTACTGAGATGTCAGGGAACTATGAATTTGTCATTCACCATTTGGCCATGGGAAACTACAAAGGGCCTCCTCACAGTGGGCTACAGATAAGAATCAGGAGCTGGGGGTCGTTAGTGTGTGTGTGTGTGTGTGTGTGTGTGTGTAAACTTCACTTCCCCGACATAGGCTTCATATTATCTTGAACAGAAACCAAGGGTGATTTGGTGAGATCACAGACAACATGCAAATGTGCATGGAACGAAGTGAAATAATCACGCACGCTATTGGTAGGAGACAGAGTGATCAGTGGCCAACCTATTCTCTTGAAGTATTTTCAGTGGGCTACGAAAAGCATGTCCAAACACCAACTTGTGCACTGTGGTACGTATGGCAAACAGGAGGAGGGGAATTCCGTCCTCCCAGTTTTTTCCCCTGGGCCATGCAGTAGGTCTGGAGCATGGACCTCTGGGTCTAATTAAACTTTTCCAGTGCTCCCTGAGGTTCTGGATGATATGCACTGGAAACTTCATGTTGAAATGTGTTTGGCAAAAAGGTGGGACAAAATTTGGAACCCTGATCCAACTGGATGAAATTTGGCAACCCAAAAGTGGAACAGAATTTAATCAGACAGCATGCAGCATACATTAAAGTCAACAAATATGTGTGCCCTTCCAAATGACATGAGAAGATCCAATCACCCTCACTCATTTTATTTTCAGGAACTACCTTAAGTTAGGTAGTATTACCATTAGCGACAGTATAAGAATCGACAGTTATATTTTCACAAACAGGATTATCACCGAAGAAGGTGTGAGAGAAATTGCCTATATCTGGAAATAAGCAAACTTGAGCACAAGTCATCTCACGTGGGGAAAACAGAGGGAAGACTTTCAGTGTTGGTATTTGACTCCGCCTCCTCTGTGACGCCTTTAATGTCCTGAAACTACATTAGACTGTAAAGAAATAGTATGCAAATGGACTTTTATCACACCTAATTCAATGCCCTGAATTAGCACACTGAATTACAACTTGTACAGAAAAAGGTGGGATAGTATCGCAAATGAAAGATTGTGCAGCTCCCGTGGCTCTTAGAATCTGAGCTGGTTTTCACAATGGGTCTGTATCAGAACATGTGACTGTTCCATCAAAGATGAATGGTTGAAAAGCAGAATTGAGAGGGAGAAAGCATATTTTCAGCAGGGTAAAGGATAGGAAGATGGTGTAGAATTGGGAGTGCGAACAAAACGAACACTGGAGACTGACAAGTTACTCCAGTCCTGTCTGCCTAAACAAACCTAAGTAAACCTCAGCTAGTCTTCGAAAGATTACTGAGCTCGAAGTGGCATGTTGCTAATCCTCAGTGGAGATTAGGTCTCTTCCCAGGATTGCCTTAAAAAAAAAAAAAAAACCTGTGTCCTGTTGGGGAAAGATGCAATCCAGCTGGAAACACTCTAAATTACAGGAACCCTATACAGCGAGCAGAGGGGCAAAGTCACATTCAGGGTGGGTGAACTAAGATCAAGCACGAGTGAAGCACTGGGGTGAACAAACCAAAAATGGCTGGGTAGATATCAGAGTTGGCAAACAAGTAGGCGAGGCGAGAGTCAGAGTCAAAAAATATGAGCCAATGATCATTCAAATGAAATGAAAATCCAAACGGCAAAGAAATCAAAAGGTCAAAAGTCAAACTCAAATACAGTCATACACAAGTCAATCACTAATCCACCAGTCATACACACAAAGGTTTGCAGATAGGGGTGAGCTGAGGTTCCAGACGATTACTTGTCACGAGTATTGGATTCATTATCCATGATTGGAGAATTGGCCTGCTTTATTTATTTTTTACATTGGCTGTAGTAGCTTTACATCAGTGATGAATGCGTAACAAAGTTAACACTGTTTCCTGATAGGCGAGTTCCTCTCTGGTTCCTCCCCCTTAGTTCAGTAACTTATCAAACTTATTTTCCTCACTTTACTTCTGCATATCAAGACACTGCTCCATTAACTTGTTCCAATTGTAAATTAAGGATATAACTACTTACTAGTATCTTGTCATCCAGTGATCAGGGCTGCATCATTGGGGCAGGATGGACAACTGTTGGGCGGGAACAAGCCCATCTGAAACTGTATAAAAGATGGTGTAAAGTTGAACAATGTCAGGTCACTCTGCAGAGACACCACGGCTTTATGATCACTGTTAAGAAAATAAAGTCTGATATTCTTGAAGATTCTGCCTCATCCTCGTTATTGAAAAACTTGAAAGAAATTCTACACAAAGTTTGGGAATCTTTGTTTTCAATTGGAATACCACAATATAACCAGATACAAATTGAATAAGTTTAATAAGCATAAGAGTGCAAAACTGTAGTAGTTGTGCGAAACATTTCTTGGTTTGAATGTACTGCAAATCGCAATGTAGTACCGGGGACTGTTTAAACGACACCACTTCCGGGATTCGTCATGCCCACTTCCGAGCATGAGTAACGGATAATGGATAATTTAATTGGTTTACTCGTATACGGAAATGGATATGAGTAATGCACTACTCACTCACCCCTATTCGCAGAGTGAGTCCAACTCGAGCAATACAACTTGCAACCTTTTCACAGAAAGGTACCAAAAACTGATATCCCAGGCAAACCAAAAGGAAAACAAAGATCGAGCAACAATGCGCAAATGCAAAAGTTCACGACAGAGGTTGTAACACCACCACCCTCACTGAAGAGAAAAGCAAGTATACATTATTGTGCAATTAGAGTGATTGAATAAGGACAGTTTCTTGGGTTTCCAAATGCAGTGTTGATGTACAATTGTTATGTTTGTTCATTGAAAGTAAACACAATTTTCAATGAGTTCAATTCCTATACTGCTTTGCTTTCCAAGCCAACAAATTATACGATTTTACTTCAAACAAAGTTAACCCGATATTGATTCCCTTAAATTAAAGCTGAAAGTCCGCTCTTTTAACCTCTTGAATTTGTTTTATTTCAAATGCAATGTGCTGGAGAACAGAGCCATAGCAATAAAAATTGTGTGACTTTCGCTTTAACTTAACACAATGGCAGCACATCTGGGGCCTCATTTATAAAACTGTGCTTAGGATTCACATCAAAAGGTTGCGTAAGCATGAAACCTAGGACGTGCGTACGCAAAAAAAATATTCTGATTTATAAAACAGTGCATACGCACGTCCCACGCCAGTTTTCCTTTATAAATCACAATAAACTCTAAATCTGGCGCAACTTTGCCAGCTTCATGTCTCGCCCACAGTTGCAGTGAAACACCCCTAATGAATATGCATTTCACGAAGACGACAATGGAAAACGCTGAAAAGAAGGCCAAGAAAAGGGATTTCAGCCATTTGATTGCCTCTGAAAAGCTACAGGTGTGGGAATTATCCTGATTGATTGTAAATGACGAACAGTTCTGCACAACGAATGTGATGATGACGATGATAATAATAATAATACACGTTATTTGTCTAGCACCATTGAAAACACAGTTACAAAATTAAGAGATAAAACGAACAAAAATTTATAACAATAAACACATTATAAAACATAATATATGAATATGATAACAATATATGAAACTATGCACTCGTATCTGCCCGACTGACGCATTGTAAACGGCATCAGTGCAGCGCAATTTGTCCGACTGTTCACCATATTATTTATGAGGATACATTTAATAACATGAAGTATTGTTTAACAATTCGTCTACATATTTGAGGGATTTTACAACAACATCTCCGTTTATATTTATCATCCTAAATCATATTTTTTGGGCACTCCAGGGAGCATCAATCAAACAGCTGTTTGTTTATTCGTTGTAAGAGAGGCTTTTATCCGTTTTTGCAAATTAACTCTTCGTATATGATACATGAGAGGTAATATTTCATTACATTACATTACATTACATTACATTACATTACAACAAAGTGCAAATTAAACACAAGAACAAGTGCAAAGAGGACCTGAGAGAACAGTATAGTTCCGAGTCCTAGTGTAAACATGCAGAAAATCAGAACCCTTTAAGAGTACAATCAACAACAATGAATTTCGTTTTATTTTACACAGTGTCATCTGTTGTATATCATTTTCGACTTCTCTCGTCGCCAAATGTTGTGTTGCACTTAGGAAGGGAGAGAACCCGTATAGCGAGATTCAACAACACAACACTTTAATAAGTATAACAGGGACGAAGCACGTCCTTACAGCAGCCATACCCAGCCACAACTCCCGGCAAATCTTTATACCTTTTTACATCCTGTTTCACTTCCCGTTTTCCTGGTCTTACGTCACAAGCATTAAAGGCACAGTTTCTCATTTCTCCAGTTAATGTGCGTACGCATGGGTCAGAGTTTCCGTGGAGGACCGCACATTTTCCCGTCAAGTTCGTTTTTTATAAATGCCAAAGTTTGCTTAGAAAGTGGCGTACGCATTCTTTTGTGCCTACGCAACGTTTATAAATGAGGCCCCTGGTCCTGAATATGAAAGTTTGCATTCACCTCTGGAGCCAGGGGAGGATCAGAAAGCTGTGAACATGATTAATGGGATGAACCCTGTCTCATATCATTCTGTTATTGGTATTGCTGACATTTGGATAACATGCACCATATTTTGAAAATACCAGCTGCATTTGTGATTTTCTTTCCACTGAGCTCTGCCTCTCCCTTATTCTCATGTAATATGGTTGTCCCTCTACGTACTGTTTCCATTTGGATCTGGCTTCTTCTATTGTTCCTCTCCGTGAAAGAGAGAAATTCCAGGCCTCTGCTAAAAGCCCCACTCCATGTCCACCCAGCCATCCTTACTTGTGCCTCTTTAATATATGCCCTAATTCATATTTAATGCATTTAACTAACAAGTTGCAGAACTTCTGGGCTTCAGCAGCTTTGTGGATTAGTGCCAATAGCAGAAGCCCCAACGACTCCACAGTAGAGGGCTGGGAGTAGAGGGGACAGTGTCTGTGCTGTGCTGTGCTGGGTGTGGTGGGGAATTGTGGGAGGAAAGGTAAAGCTTAAAGAGAGGGGGACATCCATGGACATCTCCTGTGCCACACAGTTCCTCAAACATCCCCCGGTGTGGGTAACAGAGGACATGGGGCTATGACAAAAACCGCCCCCGCCGGGTGGAATATTCAATGTTTGTGATTTGAGCTCAGTTATCACAAGATCAGCAGCAAAATCGCTCCTTCACACCTTTGCCCCAGCTGTCCACATAAATCATTGAATGGCAGTCTGGCCATATTTATCTCAAAGGCATGTTCTGGAGCAACACAAGTTCTCCATCCACATTGAAAAGGTTGAACTCAGAGGGCAGTACGGAGATAGGATTGCAGTGAGGTCAGCTCACAGAAGAAGAGTGGTTTGACTGCTGTTGCTATGAGGTGGGGTCATGTGGTGTCTCGACCCAAGAATTCTTCACTGATGTGGAAGCATGGCCTATATTCAACCAGCCACATGCCCTGAAGGTGAAAGCAGACAATACTGCTAGTGATGACAAAAAAAGACAAATTATGAACATGCAGCTGAGCATGCATGCACAACAGCCCTTTACAAACTACAGTGAGCTCCAGGATTATTGGCACCCTTCATGAATATGGACAAAATGTGCTGTAAACGAAAGAAATAATAGTTATTGACATAAGCTTTATTTTCCAACATGCATTAAAGTAGTGTATTTTATTAATCATTCAATGGAATCAACCAAAGTCTTGAATAAATTAAAAATACAGATTCCACAATTGGCACCCCTTGTTTAATACTATGCAAACTCCCCGGGTAAAGATAACGGCCATGTGTCTTCTCCTCATTTTAGTTTGATTTGTGATAAGGCTATAGAACACATTGAGAAGGATTTGTGTCCATTCTTCCATGCAGAACTTTTAAAAATTATTGATATCCTTGTGTGGCAAGGCCATGGTTTGTGGGAAGGCAGTAGAGCAATCTGAGGACCATGCCCACTGGATAAGTAAACACACCTAGACTACGTTATGAATTAGTCCAGGCTTTTAAAATATGTGTTCTTTTCTGCAGTAGGTGTCTGAGACCGGGAAACCACGGATGAGAGAGCTGTTGTTCAAGATAGCCGGGGCTGAAAAGCAACAGAGCTGAAAAGCGTCAAAGTGAAAGCCACAGCTTGATTTTGATTTATTTTGCCGTATTTGAACATTATTTTTACCCAGATCCTGTGAGGGTGACGGGCAAAGATTTTTTGTTTAGTTTTGGAGTCGCTCTCACTTTCTCCCTTCCCGATCCCTAATTCTAAAATTAAACATCAGTGCAAATCTGTAATTTCTATATGGTATATAATAAAATTGAAAAAAAAAAAAATCTGTGAAATGAATTGGCCTATTTACATTCATTTAAAATCATAGTTTTTTACTTGATGGCCTTACTGCCCTGACATGTGGCCTTTATGCCCTCAAAATATTGGTCCCCCAAAGGCTAAAATGGCGAAATTCCACGCTGGGCCGAAACTCATCTGACCGAATGTGACCTGGCATAACACCACCCGATTACGCCACCTTGGGAATTACGCCCAAGGAAATAGTTTAAGAATCAAGGATTGGTGATCAATCCCCACATAGGTATGTTCAAGCAAATGAACAAGCTGAGATGTGAATTCAATAATAAAACAGAGATTATTTGTTACAATCCAAAAGAACACAGTAGAAAACCCACACAATAACCCACAGGATCCCCAAACGTATAAAATTAGCTGGTAGGTCTTCCCTTCTGCTAGGGGCGCTACTGTATGCGCGCGGGTACGGGTCCGTGGAGGGTGGAGGACTTATCGGAAGTGGAACCGAAAGGTCACTCACTCGTGAAGGTGCCAGCAGACATACACACACACACACTGTAAATCGGTGGGATACGGACATGGTGAATCAAATATTCTACTTCTACACACACGCTATAACATGCAGTGAACAAGCGACCTCCACGCCAAACCAGATCCCAAACCACGCACTGCAACATAAACAGTAAGCCGCCCCAAAGCCCCAACTCGATCAACAGTTGGTTTGTCAGTAGTAAGGATATATTAAAAATACAGAACCCCAGGGAAAAGGTGGGTACAACACAGTTTAAAACCACAAACGCTATCCACGTTCCCTAGCTCTTTAATGAGCCTACGTGATAAACGCGAATTACTAATGTCGGCAAAACAGCAGCTAGCAATGTCCTATAATGGCAGAAAGTATTCGTTAGTGCACATGCAGTGTGGCATTCTTATAAACGCAATATTGTCGCACATTTTAACCATGACATTACCTCGGAAGCTAAATGATTAAAGGATTAAAATAAATACCTCAATAGGCTATGCACGTGCAGAGCCTCAAGCTCCACCAAAAAAACGTCTATGGTGACCTACAATAATCAGGTTTACATGGAACATTACGTGGCTGCAAGTAACAGAGCAAACTGCAACATACCTTGAAGCCAGACAGGAACCTGCACACAAGCAGGGAAGAACAAGAACCCCAACAGGTAAGGCATTTCCTTGTACCTAGTTGTTGCAGCCTATTTATAGGCCCCCAGAAATGATTAATACATGCGTCAGCAAACCAGATACCGGAATGCACATTATCCTAGCCTATTCGCTAGTTAGGGTGTTGAGTAATCTGTAACTTGTAACCCGTTACACCCATAACATCTCTTCCAGTCATAATTCCAATGTGGTTTATTTTTTATTTTTTATTTTTTCCCAAGACATAACCAATCTCTGCAATTTTTAAACTGCAATCCTTGGGTTACTAATGGCCTTACTCTCCATCTTCCTTACCCTAGCCATCAGCTGACTTTTTTACATTATACATTATTGGCATCTGGCAGACGCTCTTATCCAGAGTGACTTACAGTTGATTAGACTAAGCAGGAGACAATCCTCCCCTGGAGCAATGCAGGGTTAAGCGCTTTGCTCAAGGGCCCAACGGCTGTGCGGATCTTATTGTGGCTACACTGGGATTAGAACATTTACCTTAACCACTATGCTACAGGCCGCCCTCGTACTTTTGATGGACAATTACCATCTTTTTTGTATGCTTGTTACATTATTTTTTATACTCTAGTGAAACAGCAAGTGATTGAATGATTATAGTTCCTTCCTGAATATAGTTCCTTTGACTGAGATTAACAAAATTTAAATACAATTATATTGGCAATTTTTAATAGATTTTATGTACAAAAATTGCCAAAGAGTGCTAAAGATTTTTGTACTTCTGGTTTTCAGAAAAAAATGTATTACTAAATCTAAATCATTGAAACATGAGAGTACATGCATTGAAAGTATATATTTCTCCCATATGTTTGAACTTGGGGTGGCATGGATGGTGCAGTGGGATGGTGCACTGCCGCCTCACAGCAAGGTCCTGGGTTCGAAACCCGTTCGGCCTCTCTGTGTGGAGTTTGCATGTTCTTCCCGTGTCTGCGTGGGTTTCCTCTGGGTAGTCCGATTTCCTCCCACAATCTAAAGATATGCAGGTTAGGCTGATTGGAGAGTCTAAATTGCCCATGCCCTGCGATGGACTGGCGACCTGTCCAGGGTGTATTCCTGCCTTTCGCCCAATGTATGCTGGGATAGGCTCCAGCCCCCCATGCGACCCTGTTCAGGATAAGTGGGTTAGGATAATGAATGAATGAATTAATGAATGTTTGAACTTATAGATAGAATATAGATCATTATTCATGTTGTTTATTTTGTGCAGCCTTTTCTCCATTTTTATTAAGGGTGCCAATAATTCAGGAGCTCACTCTATATTGTCAGAAGATGGCAACACAAGGTGCAGTAGGGTGGATATTGCAGTTGGATTGGCTTTACCTGCACTCTAACTTCACTCCTCACACTTCTTTGCTGCAAAATCTGCCCAATCCACCTTGTAGATGTTCTAATGTCTCCTGCTGATGTTTATCCTAAAATATGGTTGTCAAATATTGAAATATAATTGGCTTACATAGAGGTGTTAATTTCCACTTACCTTGTTACAGTGTCTTGGGTGCTATGCTGTATTTATACAATATTTTCCACCTGTATGTTTAATTCTGTCTTTTTTCATATGCCTCTCTCTCCCAAATGGCTGGAAGATAATAACTGAGGAAACCAGTCAGCGTGGGCCCAGCCTGTTCCAGATGATCACACGCACTGCAGCAGCAGCAGACGTCACAGACAGCAGATCGATTACTCCTGCCTGCACAGTCTGCGGGCTCTATGCCCAGTGCCCTGGTGGGGTTCAGATCCAGCACTGCAACTGCCATCATGTCCTACCTGCACCAGGCAGCATAGTGAGGATCTCACACCCTTAATGACAAACACTCATGCACATGCACACACAACACACACAAGGTATAGATATATACATGTACACCCTTGCAGAAAACAAGCACACAGACATACAAGAATACATGTGCACTGATATGAGACCCACACACATCCTTCCAGGCACACTGAATACAATATGCACACCTGCATTGAAACACACAGACACATTTTTGTTAACCCCTATGATGCAGTTTGTCAATTATTTTAGTTGAATAATACATTTTGGTTTTGTCACATGTCAATTTTGTATCTAAGTTTTATTTCTGGTGGTGGTATGACTTATTGACATGCACCCATGTGTCTGGGATAGAGTGCAAAAGCATGAATCATAGCTTCTGTAAATTATGCGCAGCACACCAGAACCCACTGCAGTACATCTGAGGCATTAAATATCTGCAGTAACACATTTCTGTCAAGCCATCTGGATTTTCTCAAGACATCTATTGCGCACATATTGTATATTAAGCAATACTTACCCCAGCCTTTGACTCGTTAAAGAACTCTCTATTGTATAAATCCATCATTTCTGTGGACAAGGAAGGTACTTATTGCTGGCTCCTTTGTATTATGATGCCACACTTGAAATGAAAACAAGGCATGGACATGCTTGATGAGTGTGAAATCATCACTCATTAGATTAGAAACAGTTCATTCATGAATTATGTTCCTGAGTTGACAAATTAACATTGACCCAAAGTGGAAGTGACAAACGTATAGTATGAGTATGAGTACTCTACTGGCTTTATAAACCAGACATCGGAGCATATCCATTAAATCACTTGATGAATATTTGTGTAAAGCACTCATGTTAAGAAAAGAATCCTGAGATTTGTTCATGGAAAGAAATCTATCAGTATTGTAAAGGCCTCATTGAGAGCTGAGAACTTAAGTTCACAACAGAATAATCTGAAAGCATAACAGATGGAGTAAAGGGTAAATGTCTGAATGGGCATCTCAGCGATACCAACAGTGGGCTTACATGATCCTATTCATGTAACTTCCCATGAAGCTGCAATCTTTGTCCTTACACTCACACAAAGACACTGCCACGCAGGTCCGTATTCCCTTGACCTTGATAGACTGGAGGAGCAAACATGCCAGGGTTTATCTGAGGCAGGGGTAGACCTAAGGTGATTCTGCAACTCACCCCAGTGCAACCCCCCTTGAATACTAAGCAGAAATTTAATAAAAGGATGAGGGGAGGCATTTCAGCAAGAGGCGCTGAGAAATAAAGACCACATATCCCTGTCACCTCGCCTTCACTTCATTAAAGAGAAAAGACAACAAAAAACTTTGATGCATGGATTAAAGTCTGAAACTGAAGGTGGGGAGCTCAGAGAAATCGGTGGGTGCAGGGTGTAATGAAGGCAGTGCCAGCCAGGTGGCAAATTACTGTGGTATATGCTGTACTCATGGACTCCATCCATCCATCCATTATCTTAACCCGCTTATCCTGAACAGGGTCGCAGGGGGGCTGGAGCCTATCCCAGCATACATTGGGCGAAAGGCAGGAATACACCCCGGACAGGTCGCCAGTCCATCGCAGGGGCCACACACCATTCACTCACACACTCATACCTACGGGCAATTTAGACTCTCCAATCAGCCTAACCTGCATGTCTTTGGACTGTGGGAGGAAAACGGAGGAAACCCACATGAACACAGGTAGAACATGCAAATTCCACACAGAGAGGCCCCGGCCGACCGGGATTCGAACCCAGGACCTCCTTGCTGTGAGGCGGCAGTGCTACCCACTGCACCATCCATGCCGCCCCAAGTTCAAACATATGGGAGAAATATATACTTTTATTTCAATGCATGTACTCCCATGCCGCCCTGTACTCATGGACTTCCACACAAAAATATTTAAGCAACTGCAGGAGTCCCGGGAGAAGGAGGAACATGTCTGGACAACAGAAAAATGAATGATACATGTAATCATCTTAATGTGAATGTGTGTGGGGAGTGAGTGTCTGAATTTTCTGTGTTCACACAGCTGTTACCTGTTTTCTCCAGGGGCTTAGTAGGGAAAAACATGTTTCTAGAAAATCTGGTATCATGGGGTAAGTCTTACATTCTCCTTTTTTCAAAGCAGTTAGCCAATGCGTAAAATGCGTTTCAGCAATTCCTGAATCCAGTAGTTATAACATTGGTAATTATTATGAAATATATAAATTATCAATTAAATTGTCAAATTCAGTGATAGGCAGACCTGTTAGATCAACCTTTATCAAAATAAATAACTTGCAACCAGGATGCAATTTCAAATTCAAACCAAAAATGTAAAAGCCCGGTCTGTTGTAAAGTTTGGGATCTTAAAACAGGGTGTCAGCCTGAGATCTGCTAGTCCACCCCCCCCCCCCATTGAGAGACACACACACACATGGCTGACCCCGCCAGTTCTGTTTCCTATCTCTAGACCAGGTCTTTGAAGTTCCTTATGGCCCAATGGTGAAATAGTGACATTAAATCGGCCCATTAACAACTTGTTCATTGTCACGTTTCATGTCTGACACGCCATGTTTCATGTTTAGTCATTGTCTTAGTTACGTTATTGTCATGTCACGTATTATTTTAGTCAAGTCTTGCCACGTTTTTATATTTTATTTCTTGTTACGTTTCATTGTCATGTCATGTTATGTTTCATGTTTAGTTCTTGTATTTATTTCTTAGTCTTGCCATGTCATGTTATATAGTTTATTGTCATAATTTCACAAACTTGTTATGTCATGATTTATGTTTGTTTCATGTTATGTTCTGTTCATTGATTAGCATACACTTTTTCGTGTCTTTCTGCAAACCTTGCATTCCTGGTTTCTCTCTCTCCCTTTCTGTCACTCACACCCTAATCGTTTCAATTTCCATTGTCTTCTTACTAATCTACTAACTTTAGATCAGGATTGGGTAATACTAACATTCTAACCATGTGTTCATGTTACCTTACGTTTCTTGTGCATGTCATTTACTAATTTACTAACGCTAGGGCAGGATAGGTATGGACATTCCCTGAATAAAGCCCTGATGGGACTTTATTACACCCCTGTTTCTGAGTCGTGCATTTTGGGTCCAACCCCCCATGCATCTGTCTCATTCATCACAGTCTTTAATTTTATGTATTTGATTGCTATGTAGCATAACAAGCATAAACTGTTACTAACAGTTCCCGTTAGACAGTAAATCCTCAGCCAAAAATGAACCTGAACTTCACACCTGTTTGTCATTTCATTTATACCTCCCTGTTTCCCTTTGTTCCCTGCTAGGTTGTTATGTGTTGTTCCATTGTACCATTCATTCCAGTGTTTTTCGACCTGTTTCGTGTACCCCTACCTCCGCCTTTTGGACTATCCTTCCGTTTGTATTTGACACGCTGTTACCGGACCCTGATTGGACTTTTGTTTACTGGGTATTGGATTTCGTTTTGTACCTCTGCCTGCTCTGTTGTGAAAGTTTACTTTCTGTGTACAAGTTTTGCCTGTGACCTTCACTACTCTGTGGATTATCCCTGCTGTGTTTGGTAGCCCTGTGTATGAACTTTTGCCTGATCCTTTGACTACAAACTTGGTGATCTCTGAAATTCCTGTTTGCCTGTGTATGACTATTTAGCCTGTCTGGCCTGTCCTCCAATTAATAAAAACCTTTCAGTCTATTTCTTGGTTCCTTTGTTCTGAAGCCAGAAGGTGTCCTTCCACACCTCATACATATGTGACAACGTCTATTTGTTTTTCTGTTATTGAATCATATAAAAAAAGCTGGTGCCCACACAATGCTACTTTATAATTGCCCTTGCTTTTACCAAGTATATCCATCCATATATACTTTGCTCAGTTCATAAATTGTTATTGACCAAAATTTGAGAACTACAAGTTTTACTTTACAAAGGACCAAATTAGTACAGCCCCCTCCTTATCTGCTACTGCTGCAGTGGATTTCCGGTCACCAACTGATCTGGATTTCTGGTCAACAGGGTAAGCAATTTAAGGATCAGCTCCTCCCTCCTTCCTGGAGAAGTGCCACCTGAGACATTTCAACCCAGTTCTTTAAACATGGCAGCTTAAAGCCATGCATGGACATAAAACTGTACAGCAAATGCATCTCAGGGTAAAGTGACCTTCCCTGACCCCCTTCCTTGTTTCCTCTGTTATGTACTCGTTGCTCAGGGAAACAGAGAGGACTCCATCATAGAACAGTTTCGCCCACTACAGCAGTCAAAGAACAATCATTCAATGTCATCTAAGGCCTCACACAGACAAAACAAAGCTGTGTACGCAGAAAATTTACACCTAATAATTTCTAACGGCTGTAGTTGGCCAACTGTTATTCAGTCACCTCTTCATCATAATAGCCCCCATTATTTGCTGAACATTCACAACAGCAGTTGGATTTCAGCTAAGAATAAATATATGGGGGAAAAACACATACAATACCAATGGTAATTTAATGATTTTAGTCTTTTGAACAAACTGTAATGTTCCTGAGTTTTGTCTGTTAGTTTATTTGTGATTCTTGTAATTTATTATTTTTCATTCATATCTGATTATCGGTTTGTTCATCCATTCTGTCACGCCCCCCTGCTGCATTTTAACACTTTCCCCTTATGCCTCCCAACAGGATGATTGGTGGGCGTGGTCCCTCTACACGCGGCACCTGGAGTGAGTTTAATTCCGGGTTAAAGGAGCTCCAGTGTGGCTGCTTGGGGGGGCCGAATAGCATGTCGAGTACCGGTCGTTGGACTGACGGTGTTTTGTTATAGTTTTTGCACTCACAACATTGCTACTCCTACTACATGCAACACTACAGTCATACTAATCCTTCACACCCCATGATAATTTACTTTAAAATAAAGAAATCGTTATCTCGTAAGCCTGTTGTCGCGTGTCTCATTTTCCTGCTCACGACTTGAACGAGTCAGTCGTAACAGGAAAGTGGGGGCTCGTCCGGGATATGATGCACATTCCCTTTGCTTATTTAGATTATTTTTGTTTTGCGACCGTGAGTTTCGGATGTCTGACTTCCTACGGGTATCCGTGATTCTATACGTGGGAAGTAGAGTCCTTGTTCGATTTAACTGTCGCAAGAGACACGCACTTAAAAATAAATAAGGAATAACCTGAACTTTTGGACACTTGATGGTGAGTATCCAGGGTGCTGACATGCAAATTGTTTTGGAGCTGTGTTTATAAACCCCTGTTAGGTTGTAGCGACGTATCCTGTTTTAGGGTATCGTTGAGCACGGGTAACTTGTTTGTTGTTTTTGTGTGATTTCGCAGTTAATGGCATTTGTCCTGGGTTCACTTCCATTGTGTGGAACATGGTTTATCAATTGAACTGTGCGACATACGATTGGGTTATGTGATTAAATGATCCCGCTGCAACGTTACATGAAGACTAGGGTCGAGAAAATAGTTAGTTTGATTACTATCAGTTAGTTTGGGGTTGCTCCGGTTGCTGTGTCTTCACTACTCTGCATATCGCTCATCAGTCATACTTGTCCAAATACCGCGAATAAAAAGAGATTACGAAGTTGGTTTTGGTACGGTGGTTCAGCAATAAAATTAATAGTAAGAAAATAAACCGTTGTCTTAGTTCGTCTGTCACAATGGCTGGTGATCTCGACCTAATTGAAAGTGAGAAGGTAAAAACTTTTTTGAGGGAACCCTCGAATAGTATTTTTCTGTCCTTTAATGTGCTAGAACTGAGGCAGCTTGTGGTGTATTGGGATGGTAATCCCCACGGGCTGAGAAAAGCGGAGTTGCAACAAATGGTTCGACGATTAGCCATTTGTAATGACTTTCCATTTGAGGCTGTAGATGTACCGGTTGAGGGTACAGACATTCCGCCCAGTGACAAAAGCTGGGAATTGGCTTTACGCGAAATGGCGTTAAAAGAACGCGAAATGGCGTTAAAAAAAATGGCTTTAGAAAGGGAATTGACCTTAAAGGAAAAAATTGCAACCGAAAATTTGGAAATGGAATGGGATAAATTGCTTGAACGACGTCAATCCCGTGCAACTTTGTTGGCAAGGCCAGACTTGGATATAGCAATGGTGGGTTCCTTGTTGATGGAGGATGGTTCCATCTCACGTGGTCCGTTTATGCCTGACCTCACACGCAACTTGCGCTTACTCCCTAAATTTAGTGAGAAGGACCCTGACACCTTCTTTGTCCTATTTGAATGGTTGGCTACATCTCGTAGGTGGCCAGAGGAGGACCAAGTAGTCATGCTGCAGTCTGTACTGACAGGCAAGGCCCAAGAGGCATACTCTAGTCTTTCCCCAGAACAGACGCTGTCCTTCTCTGCTGTGAAAGCTGCTGTCCTCAAAGCCTATAAGCTTGTTCCAGAAGCTTACCGTCAAAGGTTTCATAGTTGGAGGCGGGCTGAAAAACAGTCGCATGTTGATTTTGCCCGAGAATTACTACTCCAATTTTCACGTTGGCGTACTGCAACCGGTGCCGACACATTTGAGAAACTCTGTGATCTGATAGCGCTGGAACAGTTTAAAAGTTCAGTTCCTGATTCTGTTGCAATTTATGTTACTGAACGACAAGCGCATACAGCGTCTGACGCTGCAGTGTTTGCGGACGAATTTATGTTGATTCGCCGCGGTGGGTTCGCTAATAGCCGTTCACGAAACGATGCATTTCAGAATTATTCTCCTCGTGCTCGCTCCTTTAAGCCCCTTGCTGGGGGTAGGGGTGGCCCAGGGAAAGATGTTGCTGGCACAAATGGGAAGCTTGATCCTACACAGGTTTGCTATACATGTCATCATCGAGGGCACTGGAAAGGTGAGTGTCCAAAATTTGGCCAGCCTGTTAAACCAGTGGGTTTGGCAGCAGCAACATACTGCCCTAAGCCTAACCTGTCAGAACCAAAACTTTCAGTTGGGACAAAACCGCAAGATAAGCTTGCAGACTCTGACTATTCACCATATACCTCTGGTGGTTTCATATCTTTGGTAGGTCAGACCGCAAAACAACCTATTAAAATATTGCGGGACACGGGAGCTTCACAGTCTCTAATATCCGCAGAGGTTTTGCCCTTCTCTGCTGATTCCTTCACTGGGAACAGCGTGCTTATCCGCAGTGTTACAGGTCATATAACTGTGCCTTTGCATATAGTCAGCCTTGAGTCTGAGTGGGTCCAAGGTAATGTGGCGCTTGGTGTTTGTCCTGAGATACCTGTTGATGGTGTTGCCCTATTACTTGGAAATGATTTGGCGGGATCGTCAAAGTTGGTTGACTCACCACCTCCAGTGGTATCTTCAGAACCCCTTGTATGGGGAATGCCCGATGAAATGGGGGTAAAGTTCCCCGAGGTGTTTGTTTCATGCGCAGTCACTCGGTCGATGACTCATGGAAAAGCCATGGCTGAACGTGACCGTGTGAAACGGGAGTCAGTCATTTTCTGATCTTGGGAACACGTTTTTCGCAAATCTTGAGTCTGGTGTACCCTTCAAGACCATCTGCTCTGTCGAAAATGGGTGTTTCGGAAAGACAATTTTGTTGGTGATGACATCATACAGGTTGTTGTCCCTACAAAATTTAGAAATGAGGTACTATACATTGCCCATAATGGTACTGCGGGTCATACTGGAGTGAAAAAAACATACAACCGTGTTTTGCGGAATTTTTTCTGGCCTCATTTGAAGCATGATGTGGCCCAGTATATAAAAACATGCCATATCTGTCAGCTCACGGGCAAACCAAACCAAATGATACCGGTTGCTCCCCTGTGTCCCATTCCGGTGGTAGCCAATCCTTTTGAGCATCTGATTGTGGACTGCGTAGGTCCACTTCCTCCGTCAAAAGCTGGGCGTTGTTATTTATTGACTGTTATGTGTCAGGCCACACGTTATCCCGAGGCATATCCTCTGCGTTCTATCACCACAAAGTCTGTACTGAAGGCTTTGACCACATTTATGTCCACCTTTGGTATTCCAATGGTCATTCAGTCTGACCAAGGGTCTGATTTTACATCTAAGCAGTTTGCTAAGGCTCTTAAACAACTGAGAACACCACATAATGTCTCGAGTGCACGCCATCCGCAAAGTCAAGGGGTTTTAGAGCGTTTTCATCAAACGCTAAAGTCACTTTTGCGTTCATATTGCACGGAACTCTGTCGTGACTGGGAAGAAGGCCTCCCTTGGCTGTTGTTGGCCATTAGAGAGGTTGCCCAAGAAAGCACAGGATTCAGTCCAAATAAGCTTGTGTTTGGTCATACTGTCCGCGGTCCAGTGGCAATAGTTGCGGATGAGTGGCGGACCAAAGAGCCCCCTGAGAATGTTTTGGATTATGTTAGTGGTTTTCGGCTACGTCTGTATCAAGCTCAGGCTGCAGCCCAGAAGGCACTGGGTAACGCCCAGTCAAAAATGAAACGTCTGTTTGACCGAGGTGCAAAACGTCGAAGTTTTAAGTCCGGTGATCAGGTACTGGCCTTGTTACCGGTCCTGGGAAGCCCTTTCCAGGCTAAATTTGCAGGTCCATATGTTGTGGACCGTTGTCTATCAGATTTGAACTATTTGATTCGCACTCCTGACCGTAGGAGGAGTGTTCAGCTTTGTCACGTTAATTTGCTGAAGCCCTATTACAGTTCCACTACTTTAGAAACTGTAGCCAATGGTGCTGCAAAACCTCCAGGTCTGCCTCCTGAAACTGGTGTAGTTTCCTCACCTGAAGTGTATGGTAAAACTGTTAATTTGCCTGTGCTGCCTGTTACCTTAAGTGTTGCAGGTCTCGTGTCTAAGTTTGTCCAAGACGGTAGAAGGGTGGAGGAGGACATCAGAATGCCAGCGGAGGGTGGTTTCAGGACCTCTTGTACTGCAATGCACTGTATTATATTGTTTATTTGACCCTGTTGGGTTTGAGGAGGGTCACCCTTGGGCGCCCCTTTTAAGGGGGGGGGTGTCACGCCCCCCTGCTGCATTTTAACACTTTCCCCTTATGCCTCCCAACAGGATGATTGGTGGGCGTGGTCCCTCTACACGCGGCACCTGGAGTGAGTTTAATTCCGGGTTAAAGGAGCTCCAGTGTGGCTGCTTGGGGGGGCCGAATAGCATGTCGAGTACCGGTCGTTGGACTGACGGTGTTTTGTTATAGTTTTTGCACTCACAACATTGCTACTCCTACTACATGCAACACTACAGTCATACTAATCCTTCACACCCCATGATAATTTACTTTAAAATAAAGAAATCGTTATCTCGTAAGCCTGTTGTCGCGTGTCTCATTTTCCTGCTCACGACTTGAACGAGTCAGTCGTAACAATTCATAGTTCATTGCATTCATCTTCCCCTTTGATGTCTGAGTCTTAATGTATTCTGAGCCCGAGTCCCTGTCTTCGTGATTCACTATTCAGGTGGTTTCGGAATTTTGATTTCGATACTGCTCTATAACTCCACCTCTCTGTTCTATCTCTAATTGCTTGCCTTGATTCAGTGAAGTATTCGCACCTGCTCTCCACTATCACTACATTCTTTGACTCCAATTGTCTACTCCCTAGTCCGGAGCCATTTGTATTACATTGTGAATCCAGTCCGTTTCCCCTTGTTATTGTATTACTACCCATTCATGTTTTTCACCTGATGTTTATGTTAGATCATCCTCACTCCCTCAAGGCAACACCCACTGGGTTAAACCTGAAGCCACTAGCCAGTCCAGATGAGAGAGAGCAATGTGGGAGAATATCTACCGTGCTGCATAAGTCACATGGCATCGCAGTGAAGGGAAGCTCCCTTAAGCCCTTAAGTATTGCCTATTTTCTTGACACAAGCTTAAAAATTGCATACCCAAAATAAAATGTGCAAAGTTCACTCATTATAAAAGTACCCAAATGGAACACAATATCTACAATACTTTTGTAATAGGTCTAGGATAGGAGTATAGGAGTTTTATACCAGACTGTCATCACAGTCTCTTCTGTAAGATTGTCCACAATTTTATTTTCAAAAAATATATTTTTTATATTTGACTCTGTAAAGCTGTTTACTGTAAAACTTCCAGTTAATGGTAGTCACAAATTAGCTGGGATGGAAATCATATCTTTTTGCAAATTAACACCAGTCTCTAGTCAACCCCCGAAGAGGAATAGAAAATAATGGAGTTCCAACCATGAATAGACCATACATATCTGGCTATCCAAACTACTGGTATACGACATGAAACTAAATTCAGTAGCCAACCGTATATGTGAGCTGATCATATTCTTGTTAATGGGTGTGATAGGATTTCAACTAGACAGCTAGCTATTTAGCCATTTCAGCTGGACAAGGCAGACCTAGCTAGATAAATAGCTTGTTAAAAACTAAGTATGGAGTTAGTGAACCAGAAAAAACATTTACACATTTTCCTAGCAATTTTGCAATGAAATGAATACTAATACATAACATTATAGACAGAGCATGAATGTGGAAGACGTCATAAAATATCTGTTTACTATCTATCATTAGTAGCCAAAAATATATAACCTACAACTTTTTCTGAGTTTTTAAGGCTGCTGGGTGTAACATTTGGGGGTTCTCACAACTTGCATAATGCTGGCTGATGTAATAACAGCTGGTGCATTTGGTCGCAGAAGCAAAGAAATGCCCCAGCGATTATTATTATTAGTTTTTGTCTATTTTCATTAGATAATGAATTCAAAGGCAAAGCTAATGATAACAAACTTAGCCAAACATACATAGTGTTAATAATGATCAAATAAATAAAACAACTTAACAAATAATTAAAATGACTTCAACAAATGAAATGGGTACCTACTGATTAACCTCAGGCTTTCACTTGATCAAAGTTACAATATGCGATTAGACAAAAACATTTATTGGCCATAAGGTCTGGGAATTATTTCTTGATGTCATGAAGGACCATGAACCAATAGCTCAGAGCAGGGTTTCTGGTACATTCAAACAGTGGCATTGGCACGCCGCTACAAGATCCTCACTGCTGCTGCTATCAAGTGCAATTATTATCAAATTTCTCATCAATAAACTGTGTCAAATAAACTATATGTTCAAACATTTGGAAAAATTATAGTGTTTCAATACATTTAGTCTCATGTTTCAATGTTTTTCAATTTTTCTTGACAATTATTGGTATCCCTAACCATTATTGTAAATAAAATCGAAGAAAGTTAAATTGGCAATACAATTTTAGTGAATCTCACCCAAAGGAACTATATTGTGCCAGTCCATCACTTCCTTATATCACTAGAGAAATGAGGTGACAAGAATGCTAAATTCCAAGTCTATGTCCACTTTTTGAAGCTGCAAACTTATATAGCATAAGAATAGTATTCCAGAAATTAGCCATAAATACAGTTTCCAGTTTATCTAATTTTACATAATACTAGTGTGCTGGCCTAGCCTAGCTAGGAGTCAGCTCGACAGCACCACCGAATGTGACTTTAATGTTAAGTCAGTATGGATATTCGAAAAACTTGCCCCACCTACACTCACAGAGGACTTTATTAGGAACATTTTTACTTTATTACACCTACTTATTCATGCGATTATCTAATCAGCCAATTTTGTGGCAGCAGTGCAATGCATACAATCATGTAGATACAGGTCAGGAGCTTTAGTTAATGTTGACATCAACCATCAGAATGGGGAAAGTCCAAGTGACTTTGATGGTGGAATGATTGTTGGTGGTTTGAGTATCTCAGAAACTGCTGATCTCCTTGGATTTTCACGCACAATAGTCTCAAGTCTGCAAAGAATGGTGCAAGAAAAAAAGAAAAGAAAAAAAACAGTGAGCAGCAGTTCTGCAGACAGAAACACCTTGTTAATGATAGACGTCAGAGGAGAATGGCCAGACTGGTCAAAGCTGAAATACCTAATAAAGTGCTTGGTGAGTGTATGTGTAGATGCAGATCTGAATGTATACAAAAATCAAAATACTTTCCTGCCTCTGGACTGCCGGCCTCTATGCTGTTTACAGCTACTAAGTTTTGAGAATGGGCAGCACAAGGCACATAATGGATTAATGGGTAAAAACTTTCCACTGTCTTACCTTGCTTGCTAACAAATCTAAAGATAAATGTTAACTGATCTACATGAGGTAGGTCAGGAGTTGAATCTACAATAACAGATAAATATTTTCCATCACAAAGCTCTTCTGCAATTACTTGTTTTTTCTCCCATTAACTCAATGAACTCTTCACATGTTGTTAACGATAAGTACGAGACGCTCCTTCCACTCCCTATTCTCGCTAGTTGTCCATTAGGCAATCGACTGCACAACCTGTCACTTGTTAATGAACAAACCTGACCACCTATTCCACAGTCTCATCTCGATGCGGAGTATTTTGCACGTCTGTTGTAAAACAAAGAGGCCCCTCTTTCAATGAGAATCGTTTTTATTTTGTCACTGGATATATTTCTTCCCACACTGCAGGATCCGTCAAAGTCTCACATGTGGAGTAGTCTTCATCCCTCTTCTGATGTATTGCACTCCGGTCAGGTTCATGTTTGACCGATTGGCAATCTTTTTCCACCACAGGCAATGTGAGAGGGCACAGCCAACTTCGCTCTGTGCCCAGGCTGGTAGTGCTAGCTTTACCCGCTGTGACGTAAGTAGGAGGCAGTGCTGCTCCACCACTATCACACATCTCAATGCTGCAGTCTTTCTGTGAACTTGGATTCACAATGCAGACATTAGCATCCAGGTCATCCCCAGGAGGCAGCACTGTAGTAGTACAGCAGTAACATTATCACCTTCCACCTGTTTTTTGGTGAAAAATGTTGAAATAGAGGGTATTTGTTGTACCAAAGCGGCATCTTTAGTTTCTTTTTCTTTTTTTAGTTTACACATTGCCAACTCGCTAAGCGCGTGTTTCTCTGAAATTGATATTTGATCTATAGCCGACGTCAATACGATATTATATGATTTTTGTTCATTGATTGATTGTGATAATTTACAAAACATCTGCTCCAGGGTACGTGCCCACTTTGCCCATGCTCTAATCTGTTTGACAGATTTTTTGGTTCATGATTTCAATTGTCCATTCTTGGACATTGAATTTGGATCATCGATGAATGGACTACTTTAAGTACACAGAAACATGGAGTATGAAGTGGTGGAAGGAGGAAAAAAGAAAAGGTAAAAAGGAAATTGAAAATGAAGATAAAGTGTTGAAAACACAGCTAAGGCTTGTTTAAGGTTGACTTTTCAGCAGGGTTATCCACCATATGCTGGGACTAGTGAATGATGGACCTGGTCTCTGAGCACAAACCTAGACTGCATGTGGAAATGTCCAACCCTCCACTGACAGTATTTCTGGTTCCTGCCTCCCCCTCAGGCGGAGATGACTGCCGCTGTCAGTGCACCCCTTTAAATATTAACTGTGCAGGTGGCTTTTATTCCCTTGCCACACATGACTCATCCGAGCCTGGTCCTCCTTAATGGTGGTGCACCTTTAGTAACTCCATACTAAACTTGGTGAAACCCAGTGTACTGATAACTGGAAAAGAAATATATTTGTTCAAAAATAAAATAACATTTTAAATATTTGACTTGGAAATTGTATATTTCTCCAGATATGCTAAATTTGACTACTAATCTATATGTCCCTGTCTCAGTTGGCTTGGAACTGCAGCACCCCCAAGTATAGTACAACGTTTTACACAGAAAACACTTTTTGTCAAATCCAACAGCCAGAGGGAAGTATTTTTAATGAATGTATTTGCAATACACATTTGAAATACAAAATAGTATGTTTGCAATTTGCATTTTATGGTGGAGGAAAAAATCTCCAAGTAATTTGTATCAAAATACTTTTTTGTATTTTTGCATTTTCAAAATACCAAAATTACTTTTCACGCCCATCCTCAAAACTGTTATTAGTCTCCTTTCCACTGAGGGCCAAACCTAGGACCTGAACTTAATTCCAGGGTTCCCCAGCCCTTTCCACTTTTCTGGGCTTGGCTTAAATAGGGGTCATCCAGGAACTCATGTCCGAGTACAAGCACTCTCATGGCCAGGGTCATGTACACTGAGCCAGTATAGAGGTAGTTGGAGGACTGAATTGCTTTTAGTCTGGAAAGGCATTCAGTTACCTCTTTAGCATTGTTGGGTGGTTCCCCTGGACCTTCCTTATTTTGGTTGCTAAAGCCCTCTTCAGTTTAGAGGAGCGAGTTTGCCTCTGGGGTTTAGCCTCATCGAGACTCATCCATTGAGGAATCTTGTTTTTCCCTGACAGTTATCTCTCAGGTCAATTTTCTGTTGGCGAATTGCTGGGGTTCCCCTTTTCAGTTATTTTTTCACATGAGACTCGCACGTTTCTTTGGGCATTCCGTGCTAGTTTGCACATACCCTGTTCGACTGATTTTGCGGTTTTGTTTCAGTCGGCATTTCACCAGGGAGTTTCTTTCCCGTTTTCAGTTTTTTTACCCCTCTCCTCTGACCGCACAGTGGTCGCACACATTCTTAAGGGGTTCCTAGATTATTTCAGTGGTTATCCGACTTATTGTTGGTAACTTCGTGATCCCGTCGCTCTTGGTCTCCCGCCCCTGCTCCCTCACACTAATGCTTTCTAACCAACCTGCATCACATTTAAAATGGAACTTTATTTAAAAATTAGGTTAACCCGTGCCCCATTAGCCAGTACAATTACAGGTTGTAAGTTAAAATCCTGTAACTGTCTGTTTGGAACACATGAGTTTACATTTGAAACTTCAACCCATGCACGCGCTGAAAAAACTGTCCTCCACTATTAACATATCCTACAGTAATGTATGCACAACAGCTGGATAAATACCCCCAGGATAAGCAATAAAAAAATAGCTTGACAGCGATATAGCCCATTCCTGTAGTGAAAACACTATATTCTGCGCAGATTTATGATTTGCCCACAACGCAAACACTCATTGGATGTTGACACACATCTGCATATTCCGTTACAAGTAGGCCAACGACCACTGGCGCTAACTGACAGTAGTTAAACTAACAGAGTTTCAAATAATCAATATGGCGGCCGGCTGTCTTGTGAAGTCACAAATTCTATGAATAGGCTATTCATTCTAAATTTGATAAGTATTGGGAGGCCTCTGCTGTTTTGCTGAATTCTAAAACAGCTGGAGCCTCCTGATACTTTTTAAAATTCTGGTGAGTAGGGCTGCGACATGGACTGAAGTAAAAACAATCCTGATCCGGATTCACTCTGAACTTCCAGCTAACTCGGTAATCCTGCTTCATGATATGTCACCCTGGTCCACTTCAAGCAATAAACTGAGCAAAAAGAATAAAATGGTCTATGGCAGACACCCTTTGGACATGGATGTTAAAATAGGCTATGTGACATGTATAGGAGGCATGCACTGCTCATGAGTGAGAACTAGCACTTGGACCAAATACTTGTAAGTTTAGAAATGTCAAATTATACTGCATGCCTTATGACATATATCAAATTATGATGTATTTTAATTTGAATAAATGTATTGGGACAATTTAAAAACTATCCATATAGTTATCCATATATATCTATATATATATTTTTTTTTACTTATAAAAAGAGTATGGGACTACCTGCTCTGACCAGCCTAAAACATTACATAAAAGGAAAACTATGAATAATTTGGAAATGCATGAACAATGTCGATGAGCTTTATGTCTGTTCTTTTAAGCTGTGTCCCAAATGATCTTTGTCCCAAATTATCTAACATTGTGTTCCTAAAACCAAGAGTAGACATTCAGAACTATTTATTGTTTAGCCAATCAATTTAACTGGACACATCTGGGCAACAGGAAACACCTGTCAGTCACATGTTCCAATACTTTTGCTCACCTACAAATTGGGTGGTCTGATACAAAAGGTGATATGTTCTAAGATGCTTAACAAATCTAGATAAAAATACCTATAAATAAAAGCTGAAATTCAGATCTTCTAAGACTGATGGTGAGGGCAGACTCAGAAACTGAATTGACAAAAAGTTTCCCAGATTACCTGAATTCACCCTATCTGACTTGTTATTTTAAGTTTCGCATTCTGGCCATTAAATTCTATGAAATGCCATGTATAACCTAAATTTGACTGAAATACACATACAAATGGGTAGAATAGCCCGTCCCAATTTACAGTATGTATTTCCTCCCTCTTTCTCCCCATAGCAGAGGTCATTTGACCACAAGCTGCTGTTCTAATGTGGGTTGTTTGAGTCCAGCAGTGTTAAGTGTTAACAGACAGCTATGGTAACAGAGTGTTAACAGAGCAGTGATTCCTAAACTCAGTCCTGGAATGCCCTTGTGTATGCTGGTTTTCGTTCCAACCACAATTGCACTTTTAAGAAGCTGTTATTTTTTAAAATTATGTGCTTTTCATGTTCAGAGGGACTACTTGCCCTCAGAAACAACAGAAAGTGGTTTATGTCAGATAGCTATGCATACCATAAAGAATACAATTCCCATGTTCATATTGTGCTAATCGTGCTATATTGCAAACAATGCATACATTTTGCAATACAATTGCATAAAAAATGGTAAATGATTTTTAACTGATCAAATTAAAGACTGAAGTGAATCAGTTGGCTCCTAATTGGTGAATGTGTTTACACCTGGCCACCAAACCTAACCATTTGGAAGATAATGAAGAAAGCAAAGCAAACAAAAACAAGACAAAGCTGAACTGTTTTGATACATTTAAGGAAAACAATTACAAATGAAATTAAATAAATGTTTAACGACATAATTATGAGCCTATTAGTTAACCTCAGTCTTTAATTTGTTACTTATTCTCATATAATTGTTTACAAAATGGTGAAATAGGCACAACATTAACTTGGTCATTGTATTCTTCATGGCATTACAAAGCTATTATTGGCCTAATGTGGTTTCAGGTAAATAATACATCTAAAGATGAAAAGCACCTAATTAAGAAAGATTAACAGGTTGTTAAAATTATTCAATGGCAATTGGGGTTGGAACAAAAACGAGCATACACACAGTGGTACTCCTGTACTGAGTTTGGGAACCACTGGATTAGACACATTTGCCACCTTGTGGTGGTTTTATGAACACCATGTTCCCAACCCCCAAGGTGAGTTTAACAGTTTTGAGCCTGTTCTAAACTTAGTTTCTTTTTCTTTTTTTGCTTGGGCATGCACGGTAAGGGATGGATCTCCAAGATTTTGATGCATGTTTGACATGTTGGACCCTTTGGTACCCACTTTTTGTTTTCAGCTATTCATCTTCAACAACTCCCTGGTCATTTTTTAAGATATCAAAAATGCTCTACTATTGTCCCCTCTCTGTACACTAATGTTCTTTTAACAAAGGGTTGTGCTTTTGACTGGATACATCGATGATGCCCTGTGCATATTATACTTTTTCTGATTGAGTTGAGTTGATATTTAGGCCTACTGTCTAATTGCTGTGTTTTGGTTTTAAGATTGCTTCATCTAATAAACATTTACTAAACATTAAGCCCTAGTAATAAAACATTCTCAATAATGAGCGTAATTTACCAATTTAACTTTCTATCATTGGCATGATTAATTCCATGAGAATTTAATTCTAGTTTATCAATCGTTTCCATCCCTTCAGCCTGCAAACCTGCAGGAATGTTCAATGATCATATATTAAATGCAGTTGACATTTGCCTGTTCCTCTTCCTCATGATAAATTAAAGAACATGTTTTACCCAGAATTGGCTTATGTTTACATTTGAAGCCACTGACCCACCTGAGATAAATGAACACAAATGAATTATCCCCCAACCCCTTTCTTTCGTGCTTCTTTTCCACGAATAAACAATTATTCTTCCTCACTAATCCAGCTGTCCTGGGTGAGGCCCAGAGTGCATGAAACCCCCTTCCCACACACACACAAATTGCGATGTCACCCCTCCCCCACACCTCTAGCTTCAGAGAGATCTCATTGCATCATAGAACTCTCACTCAGAGCTCTCCCACATATGCCTCATCTTGCCTAATTTGTAGGTTGTCTTCCTCCCCTCTGGCTGTAGACAATGTGGCAATGTGGAAAAGGCGCAGATACACACAAGTGGTGTAGATACACACTGAAAACGGAGATCAGTCCTGAAACCTTGCTAGTCCACCACCTTTGTTTTACTCTTCCTTCCCCAAACCTCTCCAACCCAGATTTGGCACTCCGTCATGATTGGACTCCTTCCCTCTCCCTGTCTGTATCACATCCACTGTTTACATTCAATAGAGATTTTGTTGACTTTATAAAATTACTGAGATTTTGCCAAAGCAACTTCAATAAACAGGAAACGACTAACATATGTCACCGGCCCATCCACACCCCACCCCCCTCTGCCTCAACCCCCTCTTCCTGTCCTCCTCTCATCCAAAATGTCATTTTAAACATGTAGTATATTGGATTCCCAGTTGAATTTGTGATGAGCCAAAATGTTACGCTACTTGTGGAAAAACACTGCATTTTCTCCACTGTTGGAGGAGGTCATCTCTACCTCCTGCTGAGCAGGAGATTTCATAAGTTATATCAACAAGCTCTGGGAAATAACTGCTCTCTTAGTGTCTGAAATAAAGTTTAGATTGATGATAGCAATTTTGTTCTGCACCTTTGTGTGGTTCTGCACAAAACAACATACACTCAGTGACCACTTTATTAGGTAGACCTGTACACCAGCTTGCAAATATTTAATCAGCCAATCTTGTGGCAGCAAGTGAATGCATAAAAGCATGCAGTGTGGTCAAGAGGTTCAGCTGTTTTTCAGACCAAATGGGGAAGAAATTAGATCTAAGTGACTTTGACTGTGGAATGATTTTTGGTGCCAGATGGGGTGGTTTGAGTATCTCAGAAACTGCTGATCTTCTGGGATGTTCACGCACTGCAGTCTCTAGAGTTTGCAGAGAATGGTGAGGGAAAAAAAACATCCAGTGAGTATGTAGAACGCTTACAGTAATATTTTAAGCACAGAGAGAGAGGCTTTTGTGCGCTGCACAATGGGTACAAATGTGTCTTGTCAATCATTAGTGATATCATCATCTGGATATTCCAATCTTGACCTAATTTCAGTTTCAGAATGTCAGCTGTCGCCATAGCATAGAAAGGTTTGCAAAGTTTACTTTTAATTCAAACAGTCTAATTTTGCCCTGTGGAAAATGCAACTTCAAGTTTCCAACTTCCATTGTACAATAACATGAGGTATGTGTAAAAGAGTATACATGACATCTCAATTCAGTAGTTGAGTTGTCATGAAATTCAACAGATATACTGTGAATGTGTAAAATGTGGGCAACCCTAGTCAAAAAGCCGCAAAAAACCATGAATGCACAATTTTCTCCGAAATAACTTGAAACTGACAAAAGTAATAGGCATCCACCATTGTTTATTCCATATTTAATAGAAATCAAACTTTGCTTTTGATTTTTATTTCAACATTATATTGTAAATATTCAGTCCCATCCAGTCCGGCGTCAAGAGTGGCCACTCCACTGAGACCGCCCTATTCACATTCACCAAGGCACTCCACTCTGCGAGAGCCGAATCCCTCTCGTCTGTCCTCATCTTCCTTGACCTGTCGGCCGCCTTTGATACAGTCCCGTAGGGCTCAGATCTTGGGCCTCTCCTCTTCTCTCTATACACCATGTCTCTTGGTTCTGTTATCTCTTCCCATGGCTTTTCTTACCACTCTGTCAATGACACTCAACTTTTTATTTCCTTCCCTCCCAATACGCAGGTCACCACAAAGATCTCTGCCTGCTTGGCTGATATCTCTGCGTGGATGACTTCCCACCACCTGAAGCTAAACCTTGGCAAGACTGAGCTTCTCTACATCCATGCTAAGTCCTCTCCGACAATCAACCTCTCACTGATTGTCAAAGACTTTGTAGCATCCTCCTCCTGTACGGCCAAGAATCTGGGGGTGACCCTTGATAACCACCTCACCCTCGCTCCACATATATCCTCCACTGCCAGAACCTCTTCCTCTATAATATACAACGTATCCATCATCTCCTGACAGAGAAAGCCACCCAGCTACTAGTCCAGGCGCTCGTCATCTCCTGCTGGGATTACTGCAACTCCCGGTCTCCCAGCTCGTGCCATCAAGTCCTTCAAGTTCGTCCAGAATGCTGCAGCCCGCCTGACCACCAGTCACCCCAGGTAGGCTCATGTCACCCCGCTCCTCTACCAACCACCACCTAAGGTAAACGTTACAATAAAGACTTATTTAAATTCAGCAACTTCACCATTTTAATAGCTAAAAATTAATTCAGTAGCATGATTATTAAAACAATGCACTTATAAGTATGATTGATTTCTTTAACAACCCTGATCGGAGAATGCAGTAAGTCTGGAGATAGGAAGCTCACTCCATATGTGCTGCCATTCATGCTTTGAAATGTTTTGCCGTTATGGCAGACATCCCAAGCTGACGAAACTGATTTCAGGGAGAGACTGTCATGGACGCAGCAAACCAACTGGGGACTGCTACCACCATCACTGCAATCTCATTTAAACAAAAACTGCTCCAATAAGCTCATTATCTCTTATTATTAGTATAACCCTATTTACCACAGCTCTTTAATAGGAGATCATTATGAACATAGGCCTATATCCTACCTATGCCTAGCATCTCTGTTCCTAAAATGTCAGTCACATTTCGTTGTCTGTGCACTTTGAGTATCGTTTCCCATGTATGCTAATGATAAGACTTTGATTTCCTTGTTTTCTAATAATGTAAGCACAATGCAACATTAAATAATAAAATGGCGGTGGCAATACATTACATTAATGGCATGCAAAGTGCATACCCATAGCCAGGGATAAGTCGTATTAATAAAATCGTAAATTCATAACCAATAACTAATGCAGCTTATTGGACAAGTGGTTAACCTTGCAGGACATTTGGTAAATCTATGGAAACATTTGCGAGAGGGAAAAATACAGTATCTGCACGGTTTGCTTAATTTTGCAATGTGCAGTTTAATTAATTACTGAAGGCAATGATTCCCTCCATGTCTGGGTCTGTCTTCCCAGTTCACCAGTCCATTGTAAAATCAATCAATACACAAACAAGCACAAAAAGGTTTTTAGCTATGGTGGTATATTCTTTACCACTGCAGTGGTAACTTTGAACTTTTACCGGCCACTACAGATAACATTACATATGACATTTGTTAACTAGCAGTGGTGTGAGGCTTACCTCAATATCTTTTACAGTCGTTTAGAGTCTTTTACAGTCATCCTTCTCTGTTGGGCAATTGAAAAGGCTTGGAGTTTGAGTAAGGTTGAAAACCTTTACAGAAAACCAATAAAACAAATAAATTCAGTAACTCATATCAGCTGCTTTCATTATTAACATTAAGTCTTTTTTACTCCACAAATAAATGAAAATATATACAACTAGTTATTATAATTTAATCACACATTTTCTGTCATTTAAACATCATTAACCAACTGCACCTCAAATATCCCTTCACATTTTAGATGGCATAATAATATCATTGAAACAGCAAACACCACAAATCTCAGTACTCTTAATACAACCCCATCTGCATCATATCTAAAATAATTTAGATTTTATTGGACGCAGTGCCTTAATAGCAAAACCCAGAAATAAAGTCCTGGCAACCTGCGCAGTGTGCACCGCCTTTATTTTTGCGATCAAGCGGCTACTTTGTTTCATGCTTAATTGCTTAATTACCTCCGCTGATCAATGTAGAAACGTGAATGATTATACTAAATGCAATGTAGGTTTTCTTTAGCATTGTCAAACGTTGCATTCATAAGGTTTTATATTTACAAGTGGAGGTATACCGTAACAGTTCTCAAATGTGCGGAAACATCAGCAGTTTCTTTAAAAAAAAAAAAAAGGGGAAATCACATTTTCTAAATTAACATCGTAAGGTTATACCAAATAATAACCAATACTTTACATTACATTACATTACATTACATGGAATTTAGCAGACGCTCTTATCCAGAGCGACGTACAATGAAGTGCAAATCAAACACAAGTATGAGTGCTAAGAGGACCTGAGAGGACAGTAAAGTTCCGAGTCCTAGTGTAAACATACAGATAATCAGAACCCTTGAAGAGTACAATCAACTTCCAAACTAGCATACCACAGTTGGCAGCTAGAATACCCTGAATACAACAATACAACAGCCAATAAAAAACAACAATATCTGTACAAGTAACAATATCTATACAATCTATACAAAAGTGCCATTACAGTCTAAGGCTAATCATGGTGGTGAGTTAGGGAGGGAAAGGTATAGCCGGAAGAGATGAGCCTTCAGTCTGCGCTTGAAGGAGGTCAGAGACTCTGCCGTTCTGACATCCACCGGGAGGTCATTCCATCACCGTGGGACCAGGACAGACAGCAGTCGTGAGCGTGAAGTGCAGGTGTGGCGAGGGGGAGGCGCCAGACGGCACGAAGTGGCAGAACGGAGGGGTCTTGTTGGTGTATAGGTCTTGATAAGGGATTGAATATATACAGGGGCTGATCCCTTAACTGCCTGATATGCGAGCACCAAAGTTTTAAATTTGATGCGAGCCATAACAGGCAGCCAGTGTAGGTTGCTGAGCAGGGGGGTGACATGTGAATGTCTGGGAACATTGAATACCAGACGGGCTGCAGCATTCTGGATCAGTTGTAGGGGTCTGATGGCAGATGCTGGAAGGCCAGCCAGCAGAGAATTTCAATAGTCCAGGCGGGTCAGGAGCATTGCTTGGACAAGGAGCTGAGTAGAGTAGGTGGTGAGAAAGGGTTGGATTCTCCGGATGTTGTACAGGAAGAACCTGCACGCCCGGGTCACCGTAGTGATGCTCTCGGAGAAGGACAGCCTGTTGTCCATCACCACTCCAAGGTTTCTTGCACTAGGGGATGAGGTCACTGTGGTATCCCCTAGTGGGATGAAAAAATCGGAGAAGGGAGAGGTTAGAGCAGGGATGAAGATTACCTCTGTCTTACCCGGGTTGAGCTTTAGATGGTGGTTGCCCATCCAGCTCTGGATGTCTCTCAGGCAGGCGGAGATACGGGTAGAGACCTGTGTGTCTGATGGGGGGAAGGAGAGAAAGAGTTGGGTGTCATCGGCATAACAATGATATGAGATGCCATGAGCAGAGATAACGGGGCCAAGGGATCTTGTGTAAATGGAGAAGAGGAGGGGTCCAAGGACTGAGCCCTGGGGGACTCCTGTAACAAGGGGGCGAGGGGTTGACACTCCTCCAGCCCAGGACACCTGGGAGGACCGGCCAGAGAGATAAAATTTAATCCACTCTAAGGCAGTGCCACAGATCCTTGTATATGCCAGGGAGGCTAATAGGATGGAGTGGTTGACCGTGCCGAACGCCGCAGAGAGGTCAAGAAGGATCAGGACAGAGGAGAGAGAGGTTGCTCGTGCAGCCTGAAGGGACTCATTGACGGAGAGGAGTGCGGTCTCCGTCGAGTGGTCAGGTCTGAAGCCAGACTGGTGGGGGTCCAGCAGTTTATTCTGTGAGAGGAAGGAAGACAGTTGGTTGGAGGCAGCTCATTCAATGGATTTGGATAGAAAAGGAAGGAGAGATACCGGACGGTAGTTTTGGGTTGTGGGAGTGGGTTTCTTTAGGAGTGGGGTGATGTAGCCCTCTTGAATGATGAGGGAAAGCAGCCAGAGGACAGAGAGGAGTTAACAAGGGAGGTGACAAAGGAAGGATGTCAGGCGTGATTGCCTGAAGGAGGTTTGAGGGGATTGGGTCCAGGGCACAAGTAGTAGGGCGGTGGGAGCGCAGGAGGTGAGACATCAGCATTTGTAAGGGGACAGAAAGAGGAGAAACAGGGGGCAGACACAGAAAGAGAGGCAGGTATGGTGGTGGAAGTGGTGGTGGTCGCGAAGGTGCTGCAGATATCTGCAACCTTCTCGTCAAAAAATACCGCAAAGTCATCAGCAGTGAGTGAGGACTGAGATGGTGGGGGAGATGTGCTGAGGAGAGAAGAGAAAATGGAGAACAGTTGACGGAGGTTAGAAGAGGAGCAGTTCCTCAGAAAGATCAGGTTGAGATCTTACCAATAGCATCTCTGAGGTAGTCTATGCGATGAGTTAAACCCTATCTCTGTGACTTGTTCCCTGCAGGAATATCTACTTCACTCATTCAAACAGGACCCGTTTGCTTGTTTAACTCTACTTTATTGTAAAGTTTGCCGTGCACCTGGTTCATTGGAAGCATGTGTAATTGATCAGACCTCTGACAAAATAAATTGAAAAGATTTAAACATAAGTACTCCTTATGGGGTGTGCTACCTTACTCATTTTTGAGTGACAGTGTCTTTGAGATGAAGATTTGAGATTTCGAATCTTACCCTTAACATGATCTGATTGGTTTTAGGATTGATGAAAGGGGAGCCATCAAAGCACGGATCAAAAAGCCTACTGGAGCCTGCATGTAACTGACAGAATGCAAGTAGAATTTGTAGCCTACAGTAGGCAACTTGTATTTCAATTCAGGGAGGCAATAAATAGCTAAATGGTGCTACGCAAGATTCTCACTCCTAGTCCGGGAGTCTGGGACCGAGTATTCGGGATGTCTGTTATGGGTTTATTCAGTGCAGTAATCCTGCTTTGTGAAATACCAGCAGTTCAGATTGTGAGCTAGCTAGCTACAGCAGATACTGTAGCTGAAATGCTATACATACATATAGCAACAACAGCAATAAGCCAACAGGGTCCACCAAGATGAGTGTTAACGTTATACTTCACCGACTGTGAGATGAACTAACATGATTTAGAAACGGAGGCGTTGAGTAGTTAAAAGTAGGCGAAGAATGGCTAGACATCAATGATTTTCAGGCATCCTCACCCATTAAAGTGTGTTCAGACCACTTCAGATGACAGGTAATGTCACCAGAAAAATCGGTAGTACATAAGAAGCAAGCTCAAAGGTTAGCTAGCTACATTAACATTACAGCAATCTAAAAAATCCACCACAAGCAACATCCCCACAAACAATTTCAAAAAACAAATCAAGCTGATGGTAATCGCCCACACGTCACAGCTATGCTCAGCAAAATCACAGTACCTAGCTAGCTGGTGAGTAAACATGTTTAAAAGTGAATAACTAAATCACTACCAGAATAAGTGAAATTGACTAAATGTGGTACCTTGCCTTTAGGTGAAATGTCCACAAAATCGCGACAACATCCTCGATCGTAAAGTTAGTTCTGTACTGTTTGTTTGAAGCACATGGCTATGTGCTTACAACGTGTCATTTGACGTGTGAGGTGGGGTTTGGAGTACAGTGTACAGTCTATGGTCTCTCCACACACACACACATACACACATTAATCTAATGAGTAGGGCTGCAATGATTAGTAGACATCTGTGATGACGTCAACCATGTAATTTCTTCATATTCATAACCAACAGGGCAGCCTGTAGCGTAGTGGTTAAGGTACATGACTGGAACCTGCAAGGTCGGCGGTTTGATCCCCGGTGTAGCCGCAATAAGATCCGCACCGCCGTTGGGCCCTTGAACAAGGCCCTTAACCCTGCATTGCTCCAGGGGAAGATTGTCTCGTGCTTAGTCTAATCAACTGTACGTCGCTCTGGATAAGAGCCAAATTCCAATAATGTAATGTAACACGTCGTATTATTTTAAACATGGCAGCTGAGAGTGTGGAAGAGAGTTGGGAATTCTACTCAATAATATTGTGCTTGCTTGCTGATACCCGAAACAGTAGATCACAGCAGCACGACAGCCATGCCCAAACACCTTAAAAGAAAGCATCCAGAAGCTGTGTATCTAGTTTGCAGTTGTTATGCATATGTAGCTTTGTAACCTTTTCAACATTGCTATTCTCAGACATGTCATTGAAAGAGCTGTATTAAATGATAGTGTGTTGATTGCGTGATTCCTGTGAAATTAACCTAAAACCCCATGCATCTCTGAAATCTAGCCAGAGCTCTCGTATTAATGTAAATACAGCCATGATAATTGTTGGACTTGTTATAACGCTACAGTTACACTAAGGTTACAAAGCCCTCTTTCCGCTGCTGAGTTATGATAGCTCCAGCCACTTAACGTTATGCATACCGGTAGCAATATTAGGCTACTGTGTAACTGTGCAAATTGAATCAATTGCTTAATTAATCTGTTTGATTAATTGACTAATTGATACCAAAATAATCGTTAGTTGCAGCCATACTAATGAGTAAGTTTGCTGAAGCAATTCTGATTTTGCAGTGTTTAATGTAATACTAATCTTTTCTAAATATTGATTTATCCGGCATAGGGGTCAACACCACCAGTAAGATTTTTTTCTTTTCTTTGCTGTCCCTGTTATATTTGCTTTTACTTTTCTTGACTTTAGCAATTCAATGACTGTGGATTCCGGGTTTTGTGAAAAAGGAGGCCAATTCTCCAATTACGGATAATGCATCCAATTACTCGTACAACACTCATATTCGTAAAAAAGTTAGTAATCGTGACGAGTACTCATCTGAAACGAATACTCAGCTCACCCCTATGCATTCTGGTTTGGGATTATGTGGCAGCTGGAGCCACAGGAAATATTGTGCGAGTGGAAGGAAGAATTGATTCCACCATCCATCCATCCATTATCTTAACCCGCTTTTCCTGAACAGGGTCACAGGGGGGCTGGAGCCTATTCCAGCATACATTGGGCGAAAGGCAGGAATACACCCTGGACAGGTCGGCAGTCCATCGCAGGGCACACCATTCACTAACACACTCATACCCACGGGCAATTTAGACTCTCCAGTCAGCCTAACCTGCATGTCTTTGGACTGTGGGAGGAAACCGGAGTACCCGGAGGAAACCCATGCGACACAGAGAGAATATGCAAACTCAACAGAGAGACCTCGGCTGACCGGGATTCGAACCCAGGACCTCCTTGCTGTGAGGTGGCTGTGCCACCCACTGCACCATCCGTGCCGCCCCTTGATTCCACCAAATATTAAGAAATTCAAGAGGTTGATGTTCAAAGGTCAGTCCAAACATTGAAGTTGAAGAGAGGTTGGGTATTCCAGCAAGACCATGATCCCCAAAGCATACCTGAAAATCAACCATGAAGTACCTCCAGGATTACTGAGCACCCTAACTAGCGAATAGGGTAGGTTAATGTGCATTCCGGTATCTGGTTTGCTGACGCACGTATTAATAATTTCTGGGGGCCTATAAATAGGCTGCAACAACTAGTTACAAGGAAATGCCTTACCTGTTGGGATTCTTCTTCCCTATTTTTGTGCAGGTTCATGTCTGGCTTCAAGGTATGTTGCAGTTTGCTCTGTTACTTGCAGCCACGTAATGTTCCATGTAAACCTGATGAAAATTGTTATTGTAGGTCACCATCGACAAAATGGTAGAGCTTGAGGCTCTGCACGTGCATAGCCTGTTGAGGTATTTCTTGTAATCTTTTAATCATTTAGCCATTTTCTGCCATTATAGGACATTGCTAGCTGCTGTTTTGCTGACATTAGTAATTCGCATTTATCACGTAGGCTCATTAAAGAGCTAAGGAACGTGGATAGCGGGGCTCCAATTCTATAAATATGCCGGTAACTGGCTATGTTGGGCATTTTCCCTGGGCTTCCGTATTTATTTGTAGTTTTAATATATCCGTACTACTGACAAACCAACTGTTGATCGAGTTGGGGCTTTGGGGCGGCTTACTGTTTACGTTGCAGTGCGTGGTTTGGGATCTGGTTTGGCGTGGAGGTCGCTACGGTGCCATTGGAAGTGGTGCCGTTCTTTTCACTGCATGTTATAGCGTGTGTGTAGAAATAGAATATTTGATTCACCGTGTCCGTATCTCACCGATTTACAGTGCGTGTGTGTGTATGTCTGCTGGCACCTTCACGAGTGGTGTTATACCAGGTCACACATACATGCTAGGAGGCCGAATAATATTTCTAGAGGGAGAATGGGGAAAAAATCCAAAAGCAAGAATTTAAAGACTCTTTGCTGGCTACAGGTGTTTACAAGCTGTTATAGTTGCCCAGGGTTCCTAAACTTTTGCACGGGGCCTTTTTCACCTTTTTATTATTTTTAAACTGTAAATGTAAAAAGTTATCTTGCTTTAAAATGTGAAGAAATGTGTCATATTTAATTGTACCATTTATAGGTCAGGTTTGTTGCTGTTCACTTAGATATTAATTCTAAAAGGCTTTTTTACCACGGGTGCCCACATTTTTGCACACTACTGTAACAGGTAGCCTGGTCATGCCATGTTATTTTCAGCATCTCAAAGGCCCAAACTGCTCTCATTTTACAAGCCCTATGTAAAACAAGATCCTATTGCCAATAAATTTGCATGCAATAGTGTGCCCCAGTACCTTAATTAGTTTAGTGTATTTCCCCTGACAGACAACAGTGTCTCCTCGGTTGGGTATGAGCTGTCCTGTCCTAGCTCCATCCTTGGTAATCCCACTCCCAAGGGACCCTCTGGGTTATTTTGGCACACATATTGTGTACAACTCTCTACAGTGGGCTGCTATTCTTGCTGGCATGACATGTAAAGCAAAGCTTCTTTGAGCACTCTGCATCCCCGCTGTCTCTGGGCAGCTTTGCATTCACCCTTGTGTTTCTGCTCATTTTTATTTAAGTATTCTAATCTGCATTTATTATTTTGCTATATCCACCTTCTTTTGCATTGTTGTTTCTTCAATTTCGTTTTTTTCTGGTTGACCCATAAGTATCGTAGTGCAAACACAAACACCTAACAAGCAATCATCAGACACCTGACTTCTATAAGCTCCTGGAGGAATGCACTGTAGTCTGTAACTGTGTGCACATGGCCATGCTTCAAACTCAAAAGTATTACTTTTCTAGTATTTTATGTTTTCTTTTGGCTCATTCCAATCACTTAACCTTTTTCTTGCTATGTTATTTACTACTACCTCCGCCCATCAGGAGAGGCAAGGAAAAGTGGTGAGAAAAATAAATGAAGACAAGGAAATTGAGAAAATGTGAATTAGGCAAATGGAATGTCCTTGCTCCTTCAAATGTCAGTTCAAAGCCACGTCAATTACAGATATGGCAGATACTTCCGCAAAGGACGCGCTGATGTTTTCTTGCTCAAGGGAAAGATTTGGAGTCCCTAACTTCTACTTCTAGCTCTAGGAATATTTAACAGGTTGGAATGTCCTTAAAGATGACATACCTTGATTGATTTCCAGGTCAGGAGCAAGTATAAGGAAAAAGAGGAGAAAATAAGCGATTGGAATGAGCCCATCATCTGCTCTGCATCTTGCACCGTGAACCTGCCAAAAGTACATAGGGGCGCCTCTCCCTGTGGAATGCATTCATGAACCCACCCAAACAAGGGAAGCCTGATGAAACCATGTCAGTCTATGGGGAGGTGCCAGGAGTCCTCTCCATTGGTCAGTATTGACCACATTGAATAGATCATGTGGCGGAGTTAAACTAGACCCCTGCTAATTGCAATACAGTCACTTACCAGTGCAAGTAGGCAAACTGAAGGGGTTGTGTTCACTTTGTCAGGGGTCACTACATCAATGCAGAACTGTTTGGTTCAGTGCCAGAGTGTTCTCATATTACCTGCCTGCTGTCTACAACACACATTCACGGAACAGCATGACAATGCTGACAGGCAATTAAAAACTGGAAGGAAAAAAATATCAAATTTGGAGAAAAGATCTCTGATCTTCTTGTACATGAACATGGACATGAGATGAATAGAAAGCATAGAATACTGGTGGGGGTAGGAAGTATATATTGTTGATGAGGTGATGCCACGGGTTTCAGTGATCCTGTATGAAATTTATGAGCAGATGCATGCATTATTATGAGTTTTCAGTCTCTGGGGTATTGTAAACTGCAGTTGCTACACTCAGGCTTGGATTATGTGCACAGTATGAGGACTTTGAGGTGAACCTGTGAATCTGTGCCCTCTTCAGCCCATCTTAGAAGGCTGCTTAGCTGTTTGGTTGTGTACATTCAGCAATGTGATTGCCTTTTATTTAAAACAGACAAGATACCGTCATATCCGTGCCCCTGTTTTTAGTTTGTTTCCCTGTTCCTCAATTTCCATGTATTTTCTAAGTCTGTGTTCCATTTCGTGTTTCTACATTTGCACTGAACCTGTTCCCTAATCACACTCCCCGTACCTGTTACATGTTTCCTAATGTGTAATCACACTCCACTGAATCCCATTGTGTCTCCTTACCTGTGTATATAGTCTGTCTGTTGTCTTCTGTGCATTGCCAGATTGTTATGTACCCTGCTTCATGCTTGCCATACTCTCCTGTGTTTTTGTTCTGTTACCTGCTTCTGTGTTCCTGGTTCCGTGTCCCATCCTGTCTCCAGCCCTCTACCTCTTTGCCCCTGACCAGCTCCTTCCCCACTCCTGCCCCATCGGACTGACTTTCTGGTATTGCTCACTCTTGATATCGTTCTGCCTGCTCTACATTGCCCTGTCTGCCCGGCTTCTGACCATCGCCTGTCCAATTGTTATGAACTGCCTTGTCCGTGTAGCTTCTGTTTGCTGGCTATTGACCTTGAACTGTTTGACTGTGTAACTAAGGCTACGTATTCTGCCATTTACAAGTCTGTGCTTGGTTTCAGCTTTGCCTGTCCTTGCACATGCACAATGAAATGGACAGAGACAGAGCCTGTTCTGTACACAGAGCAGAGCCACTCCTGCTGTACCTTCAGTGGTAGCTGATCCTCTGTGGTGGTTGACAGATACTGAAAACTTTCCCTTAAACTAATGAATTGGACTCAACCTGTTTTCAATGATTTTTATTTATTCTCTGCAAATTTAAAGATAGCCTAGACTTTATTGCAGGTTGTGCTGAAAGCTAACACAGTAGTTCCATATTTTCTCTTTTTTTTCTCTCAATTGAATGTATCTTTTAATCTCCTTAGCATGATGTGAAGAAAGAAGCTGTGTGTTTATTTGCTAATCGATTATTCAGATCATTGCGATACGTGTATCACTGTCACAGACACTGTGACATACAGAATTACAGCGAACACTTTTTGGAAATACGGTCATCTTGTGGTAGACTATCAAGTTAAGTCATGGATTTAACATATGCTTAAAGTGTGCTGTTAATTAAGTTTGTTCAAATTTGTGCTTTGTACATGCTCTTTTGCAATGGTTCTGGAGCCTGGGACAGATCCAGAGGCAGGACCTGGGAGGGAGCCAAAGATGGTGCCCTGGATGGGGTCCAGGGAGGCGTTGGGGACAGAGCCTTGGACGGATCTGGCAACGGGGACAGAGCTTGGTGCAGAGGCTGGAATGGAACTGAGGACAGGACCTGAGAGGGAGCTGGACAAGGAGCACTGGACGGGATGTAGAGGGATTTGGGGTTTCTACTCCTTCATTCAATATACATTGTTACTTTCATTTACCCAAGTGTCTACCTTTTTGGCAACTACCTGTATGTGTAAATCAAACATGTAGTTTGGAAAGACATCACATGCCACCATAATGAACAGCTAGAGCATCCATTTTAATTCATGCATAAATGAGGCAAAATCAGCGTATAGTGATCAATTAACTTGACAAAATAATACTTTTTAGTACCTAAGATCCAGACCATAATAGAATCTGTTTTGTTCAGGATTAAGGAATGTCTCCAAACTCAAATGTTTAGCTTTCAGGACATACTGATCTCTGATTTTGTTTTCAGGTTGGACATTATGATGTCATCATTCTCAAGTTTTACATTGTTCAAATTTGCAGCAGTCTGCCATGACATTGACGATGTCCGTGTCTCTGTCAATAAAGCTGGGGCCTTGGTTGTACAGAGATTTGTGTGTGCTCCAACGACCCCCTCCTCACCATCCCAACCCCCACCAAAATAAATGTTACAAAATACACCCCTGCAAAAATAATGATGGAGGAAATGGTTAAGGAAAATGTCAGGGGATTTGGATGGATGGATCTACAAAGAGAGTGAACTAATATATAAGGCAAAATACAACACTGAAAAAACGGTTAATAACACGGTGGGGCCCTCCTTCCACGGGGCTCACTGAGGAGGATCACAACAGGACAGAGGGATTTGGAGCCTGGGGAGATCTCAAGTGAAGCTGAGCAATCCTTCCTTTATGATGCCCACTCCTCTGCGGCTCAAGAATGCTAGTTGCTGTGAGGTGCACACAAGGAAAAAGGGAGCCAGATTGCTGGTGCAAGCTTCTTTGCGCCTTCATTTTGAGTCTTTTCCAGATACTCTCTCCCTGATTTATCTACTGCTATTAGCCCATTGCAGGGATTTACTGAGTGCCTCCACTGTACAGTAACTGGACTAGATCCAAGATAAGAGCTCTGGAATATAAAGCTCTTAAAAGCCATTGCAGGGGCTGCCCTCTGATTTATCTGAGAGCAACGTTAGAAATGCCCGAGTATAAGTTTAGAGAATATAAGCATGGGTTATGAAGCATGTCAGCCCCCACATTCTAAGAACTGGAGTTTTCTTGCTTTCTTTTTTTTTGGGCGGGGGGAGGGCTAGATTATGAGGCACAGTGAAGAACTAGCACCAGAACTGGACTGCTTTTTTTTTGCTTTGATCAAGTCTTGGACTGTTGATTGCTGGAGCAAGACCATCTTTTGGGGCCAGTGATGGGCAAAGCCTTCAGAAGGTTACAATGTATTGGCTAGGCCGCTGCCAATGAAAAGCATCATGAGTAAGGCATTAGGGGAAAGCAAAGTTACATTCCTCAGAATTCAATTAGGATGAGTGATGACGGAAAACCTGATGGCATGTCAAAGAATTCAGTGACGTGATGATTGTACCTAATATGTAATATGTTCCGCATATTGAAATCGAGAGATCATTCAGGCAGGATTTATGTGGCACCAGATTGTTCAAAGAGAATGACATGGTTCCTTTTTGGGGAAAATAAAAAATGATCAAACACTAATCCTGCAGTGATGCCTCCACAGAGTGAGATCAGAGGCTGAACTCTTCACCCACCTCCGCATGAAGCCTGATCCGAGCAGTAAGGCGATTGCCATCCAGCCTCTCCAACACACTGGAGATTAATGGGGGCTATGGATGGATATAGGGGAAAAGACATAGACCAATAGTCCATAAATATGCATAAATTGCTAAAGTATTCTGTAACAAAAAATATATGTCTTTGTACTATGAGGCCACAGTTTGACTTAAGTCAGTAGCATACATTCCACCAGACGATAAAAAAACATATTGGCACATTGCTGCTGACAACATGAAGGGATCTACCTGACAAATTCAACCAAATAAAAAAGTATCAAGACGTTTGTTGTATAACCAATCACCTATCCAATGACAACTGGAAAACAGTTTTAATATTGTTGATGAGATTTCCTATGAACAGTCAGTGGTCCCTTTATTAGGTAGACCTGTACACCAACTTATTAATGCAAATATTTAATCAGCCAATCATGTGGCAGCACACAAATAAAATCATGCTGACGTGGTCAAAAGGTTCACCTGTTTTTCAGACCGAATTTCAGAATGTGGAAGAAATGTGATCTAAGTGACTTGGACCGTCAAATGATTGTTGGTGCCAGACAGGGTGGTTTGAATCTCAGAAACAGCTGATCTCCTGGGATTTTCACGCACAACAGTATCTAGACATCCAGTGCACAGCAGTTCTGCGGGCAGAAATGTGTTGTTAATGAGAGCGGTCAGAAAAGAAGGGCCAGACTGGTTAAAGCTGACAGGAAGGTGACAGTAACGCAAATACACACTCATTACAACAGTGGTATGCAGAAGAGCATCTCTGAACACGTGCATCAAACCTCTAAGTGGATAGGTTAGAGCAGCAGAAGGCTTAATATGTCAAAAAAAATATGTCTAATAAAGTGCTCACTGAGTGTATATACCAGTATGACGTAACTAAGGTGAAACATCTAAAATTCAGAATTTCTATGAAGAAATATAAGTATTTTAATCAGTGAAACAGTGACACATTTTAGCTGTGCAACCCATTAGTTGAGCAGTGCTGTCAGATGCTGCTCAGGTGTCCAGACAAATTGCTCTTCTGACTTAGACATAGACAGTCCCATCAGCTGAAACCCAGCATAACCCTTAACATAGGGTCATTAAATTGTTGGAATGGTTCTATTCATTATTAGGTGCTGGTGAATATAAGCAAAACCAAGGCAGCCATGTTCTTGTGGAATTCCTTCTTTCTCTTTTTGCTGTGAAGCTAGAGGCTGCTGTGATTTTAACATACCACGCAATTATTGATGTTTGGATTCCATATGTGATTGCTATGTTAAAAATCTATAGAATTTATGACCAATGCAGCAATTCTTTATCTGTGGGTTAGACATTTTGTGCTCTGGAGAGAGTGTGCATTATTCACACTCGTGCGTCTCATTCTTGCCCACTGTGAGTGTGACTTGGGTCAGAAACAGCAAGCTGTTGACTCATTCCAATGAATTTATTGCTTGTAAACCCAAGGGTCTCTTGTAATAAAGAGGAAAGGTGTTTGTGGTTACTGGATGAAGGTCATTTGTCAAAACAGTCCTCCACATAGCGTCTCCTGGCTTCACTAATCCCCCTTTTCTCATCTGGTCTTCAACTTTTGAGACACCCCCCAGAAAAATAGTGTGATGAAATAAAGGCAGAGAGTCATAAATCTGGTGCTTTGTCACACTGTGTAGTTGTTCATGAGTATTGACAGGCATTCAAGATTTTGTTGCTCCTGGAGGAGTTATTTGCCCCCCTGTGACTCTTGGCTCCACTTTGTTTTCCCTTTGAGAGGAAGCTAAAGGAAGCTAAAGAAAAGCACACTCTGTCCTACTTTGTGTTCTTTTTAAGTCTCTCATTTCCATTCTGTCGGATGCATTTTTTCAGTGGGATATTATTTTAATCAAAGGCCTGCGGGTAGTTTCTGGACACCCTGGAAACCCATGAATAATTTTCCAGTTAATATTTACAATTATAGTGAGGTTTATTTATAATTCAAATGAAAACTATGTAATTTCCCTTCGCAAGTAAATAGTCTATTCAAAATGAAGTTTGATGGGACTAATAATTGAACTATATTTTTGCATTAAAAATCTATTTCCAGCAAGTGTCTGGGCGTGTGGTAAACCCCAAGTCAGTGCTTCATGTTTCTGTAACTTTGTTACAAGACTGCATGCAATGAACAGAGGCTATTCACTTTTTTTTCACTGCTCCTATTTGTGAGACTGAAGGACATTTTTGGGACAAAGGAAGCACAATTTAAAGTGGGTCTTCTTAATGCATCCCTTCCTCTGAAGCCATTCTTCAGTGTACCTTGTAGTTTCATGAAGAATGCTGCCATAGCTGTTCAGCTGAAAAGGTGGCTTTTGTTTACTTTCACAAAACGCATGGCCTTTGCAGGGAACAGGGAACAGCTTGACCTTGAATCTTTCAAACTCATTTTATGTCTTTCATATAAATTCTGATTTAAAAACGAACAAACGCACAACTTCCTGCTGGAATGCCTTCCCTGGGTTTTCTCTGTGTCCTCAGAAGCAGATGTGTATCATTTCTTCAACTACAAAGAGAGAGGGAGGAGACCCGGGAGAAGGGGGTAAGCCTGAAAGAGTGGTGTGGAAACGGAAAGGCTTAATGAAAATGAGAGACCAGGGAATAGTCATTATTTCAGACAGATTCCAGACGTGAGCACCATGTCAGAGAATTGCTTGATCCTCGCCATGAATGTTGAACACGACCACTGCCCTGGTCATGCAACGTCAAATCACTTCCACCTGCAGCGACTGACTGGTAAGGCAAACAAGATGCAGACTTTGATCTATGCAGCAAATTAAATAAAGCAGTTATCGTTATAGCCTAGGGTGAAGGCACAGGTGTTGTTACTGTTTTTGCAGTGCAGAATTACACCACAATATACACTCAGTGACCACTTTATTAGGAAGACCTGTGCGCCAGCTTGTTAATGCAAATATTTAATCAGCCAATCATGTGGCAGAAACTAAATGTATAAAAGTGGTCAAGAGGTTCAGCTGCTTTTCAGACCAAATATACATAAAATAGCGTAGAAATGTGATCTAAGTGACCTTGACCATGGCATGTTCGTGCCAGACATTTACATTTACATTTTAGTCATTTGGCAGACACTTTTAATCCAAAGTAACTTACAAGTGCATAGGTTCTTCCACAAGTTAAAGCATCACATCTATAACTAGTAAAATACACATGAAATGCTGTTCTAAACAACTTTTTTGGGTTACACAAGAAGGATATCGGAAAAGGGGGGGGGGGGGGGGGTGAAATCAGGAGGGAGGACTAAGGTACAGTTTGAAAAGGTGTGTTTTTAGTCTGCGTCAAAATAGGGGGAGGGATTCTGCTGTCCTGACAGTGGTAGGCAGGTCATTCCACCACTGAGGAACAAAAAGGAAAGCAGGTGTAAACGTGCAGCTCGACCGTCAGGTGCTCGAAGTGAGGGAACCATAAGGCGACCAGAGCTGGCAGAGCGGAGTGGTCTTGCTGGGGAGTAGGGAGTGATTAAGGATTGTATGTAAGGTGGGGCAGTCCCCTTAGCAGCCTGAAATGCCAACCCTAGACCCTTGAAGCGGATGCATGCGGCAATAGGAAGCCAGTGGAGGCCAATGAGGAGTGGGGTGACATGAGCCGACCTGGGCTGACTGGTGATCAGGTGGGCTGCAGCATTCTGGACCAGCTGGAGGGGCTTGATGGCACAAGCTGGGAGACCGGCTAGGAGGGATTTCCAGTAATCCTGGCGGGAAATGATGAGCGCCTGGACTAAGAGTTTGGGTGGCTTTCTCCGTCAGGAGATGACGGATACGGCGTATATTGTAGAGGATGAACCTGCAGGTTCTGGCAGTCGGAGGATGGCAGTGGAGGATGTTGGTGCCAGACAGGGTGGTTTGAGTATCTTCTGGGATTTTCAGGCACAAGAGTCTCTAGAGTTTGCAGAGAATGGTGCGAAAAACAGAATATATCCAGTGAGCAGCAGTTCTGCTGGCAAAAATGTGTTGTTAATGAGAGAGGTCAGAGGTCAGAGGAGAAGACTAGTCAAAGCTGACAGGAAGGTGACAGTAACGCATTATAGCAGTGTTACACAGAAGAATATCTCTCAACACACAACGTGTAACACCTCTAAGTGGATAGGCTACAGCAGCAGAAGACCAATAAGTCTAAAAAATACCTAATAAAGTGTCCACTGAGTTCATACATATGCCTGTGGGAGTTATGCTCATCTTTATCCTCATGAATGTGCGGGGGCTGCTATCTGCTCACAAATGCTTCCATGACATGTAAGGTCATGGTTATGACCATGTGAATGCGAGATTGTGTCTGTGTGTGGGCAAATTATTGACTGATACTGACTCTGTGTTCCATGCATTTTTTCCCCATGCACTTACACATGTTGACTAAGGACAATTACGTGTGTGTGTGTGTATCTATAGTGGACTCCAGAATTATTGGTACCTTAGATGTCATTTACATGGGGGACCCGCCCCAAATATATAAGAAAGCCTTCTCAGTCTGCTGCAATGTTCGGCCCCTATTCAAATTGGACCAGATGTGCCCCCTTTCCCTTCTCCCCCAAGCTAGGTTCAAGGCAAGCTAGTTGCTTTTACTTCCTGACGTTAACAATAAACGCAAACATGGTGCAAGAACATTATTAATCCAGTAGGCTACTGAAGCAGTTACTGATCTATAGCCTAATATACTGTCAATACAACACATATCAGCTTCATGGTTATTCACTTAAAAATATTAATAAATAAAATAAAACACTATTAAATGTAATTATCTGTGATATTTTCTTTGAAAACAGTAGCCTATTTTCTTCTTTTCTGATAGGCAAAGACTTCTGGGAAACCTGTTGTTGGTTGTTCTTGTCAAGTATTTTTTAATATATTATGATGATGCAGAATGATGTAGCTAACTTAGTTAGCGGTGAAATGTGAACGTCTAGCTAGTTTGCATTTCTACTATGGTTGGGATCCCTAACTACCTAACTAACGACAGAGAAAGAGGAATGGGTGCCGGAATAGGGGGGGCAAGGGGGCCATTGTCTTCCCCACTTTTACTTCCCTGTGTGCCCAGTAATTCCATGAAGTTGCAACACTTACTGTACAAAGATGTTGTGTGCATGTCTGTCCACTCTGAGATGAGATGAAAATGAAAATAATTCCAGTTAGTTTTTTGTCTTTTTGAGCCAGACTTGGTTAATGTTATCACACGGAGCTACCAGTAGCTATAGGCCTATTGCAATCACATGAAAAACATCAAACAAACCAGATCATAAGAAAGCTGAATAAAATGAAGCTGCTGTAAAATATTTCTCACCAAGTGAGGTTTGAGAGTAAGCAGGATATATGGTTTCTCAAGAAAAAAATCAGTAGTCAAATGCCGGCAAAAACATATGAAACATATAATATCTAAACAGGCTAAAGCTAAGTACCCAAAATAAAGTAATTATTCCAACCAGTCAGGTGTTTCTGTACCACACAAAAGTGAATTCAGGAGATTTAAGGAGAAATTAATGAAATAAATTAATTCAATTAATTGAATTAATCTTGCTGGATTACTGCGTTTAAACCACTTCTTCCCAGTTTCACTGAGGTTGCCATGGAATTTAAGCTCTTTCTTAGAATTACTGGGACTGGCATCTGCAGATAGATTGTTTTCAAAACTGAAACTAGGGTGTCTCGGTGGCGCAGCCTGTAGAGCACTGACCGCATGCTCATTGCAAGCCGCGACGTCAGCGGTTCGAATCCGACCGTCTGACAATTTGTCGCATGTCTTTCCCTCTCTCTCGCCCCCATTCTTCCTGTCTCTATATACTGTCCAATAAAGCTGAAAAAGGCCTAAAAAATATCTTAAAAAAAAAAACTGAAACTATTCAAGAACTAGGCCAGCATACCTTAGAATAGTGGTTCTCAAAATGTGGTCCGCAGACCCCGCAAAGGATTAAAAGTGGTCCAGGAGTTTATTTACAGATTTAAAAAAAACCTGGTACATAGATTTTGCCTAGTATACAGCCGTTCAGCTGTGCTAAAAGTCAACTATTATTTAGCCCTGATTTGGGGTGTTAGGTGGTCTGCAATTTGTTTTTGGTAGGCCACCAGAAAAAGTCTGAGAACTACTGACTTCAAAAAACACGTCAGAGTTGTCAGTAGACTACAGAAGGCCATCGAAAACCGCACTGATACTAAGAGACAAGAGGACAGGCTACAAGCAATTCTCAAGTGGGACTAGATTCAATTTATTTATATTTATCTTGATTGTATTGCTTTGCAGTACATTTATGTACTGTAGGCTAATAGCCAGAAAAAAAACGATTTATATCATGAAGACCGAGAGTGATTGAATTTATCTTATAGCCATGTTATCACTGTCGGTGTTAAATAGCAAGGCGACTAAGTAACTATGCCGAGCCGGGTTTCGCCCATGCACAATAACATGGAACAATGCACAACGACATCCCCCAATTTACAATTTACAAGCAAGTGAGCTAGCAAGAGTGATTGGGAAAAAAAGAATCCTTTGTCTATTTCGCTCAGTTGTACAGCTGAATGCCGCAGACGACATGTTTGAAACAAAACTACAGCAAGCTACTACAGAAGCTCTCTCTGTGCTAGGCAGGCAGCCAGGATGGGGCGTGATCTGATAGGCTCATATGGTAATGTGAGAAGCCACATTGCATGCAAAAAATTTATGTTATATTTCCATAGAGAATATCTTCCTCTTTTCAGACTTTCCCCATTGGCTTACAATGGGAAGGCGGGGTTGCAGTTCACTCTTTAGCAACTTGGAGATAGGGCTTCACTTTCAGAGGCTTGTTATTGCACTTCATCTGACCACATCGCTCTTGGGATAAGGTTAGAGAACACATTCAACCATTCCATACAGAACCTTTCCGAATCATTGATATCCTTGGGTTTGCGCTTATACACCCCCCTCTTCAGTTCAGACCACAGATAGTTGATGAGCTTTAGGATAATCTACCTATGACAAAGTCTCAGCTTCCTAGCAGGGACAAATGTCAAGTGTGTGGGACAGAGGAACCAAGCGCAGACTCAGGGACAATGTGAAAATGGCTGATCCAGGCAAGCAGAGGTCGAAAACTAGCAAACAGGTACAGTTGTGTTCAAATAAATAGCAGTGCGTTAAAGAAAAGTGAATAAAGTGCAAATATTTTTTCATAGCTTTTAGTTCAATATTTCAAATGTAGAGGAAACATTACACATTCAATTCCAAATCAAACCATTAGCAAATTTTATCATGTCTGTGTTACGCTTTTACAGGAAGCAAAGAAAAGGAAAATTAATCTGTTCAAAAAAATCAGTTTTTCTCTTCAAACTGTATGAACTGAAGAAATCTTTTCATCAATTACTGATTTAAAGTTTGCATTATTTAGTTGCATTGTTTACTAATTTAGTTGCATTGTTTTTGATAACTGCTGCGCATCTGTGCTGCATTGAGTCAACCAACTTCTGGCTCCTAGAAACAGGTATTTCAGCCCAGGATGAACAAACTACATTCCACAGTTCCTGTGAATTTTTAGGTTGTGCTTCAGAAACTGCATTTTTAATGTCACCCCACAAGTTTTCAATGGTTCTTGTGGTCGGGGGATTGAGCTGGCCACTCCATTACCTCAATCCTTTTTGTCTGGAACCAAGATTCTCGCTTACTCGTATGTTTGCAGTCGATGTCTTGTTGAAACACCCATTTCAGAAAACACCGTAGTATGAAAAACATCCCCATAACATTTTTGCGCCACCATGCTTCACTGTCTTCACTGTGTACTGTGGCTTGAATTCAGTATCTGGGGGTCATCTGATGTACTGTCGACTGTGTACTGTTGGTTGGCAAATTTTAACCGATTCTACACATGCCATTTTTTCAACAATGGTGCTTTACAGGGGCTTCTTGCTGATAGCTTAGCTTCGATCAAACGTCTTCTGTCTGTAACAGCACTTACAGATAATTGTAGATAATCTTTGATCTTTCTGGAGCTGATGAATGGCTGAATCTTTGCCATTTTGACTATTCTTCAATCCGTTTTAACAGTAGTTGCTTGTTTTCTTCTGCTGGTTTTGGGTTTTTGTTGCATTTGAGATCATTTTAGCTGAGCATTGTATAATTTGCTGCACTTCTTTATGTTTTCCCCTCTCCAATCAACTTTTTAATCAAATAACGTTTTTCTTCCGAACAGTGTTTGGAACAGCCCATCTTACTTAGCAATTCAGTAGGGAATATATTTTATAACAAATGTGTGAAACATTTGCTTCACTTCTTCCTTAATAAAGGACAATTAATGACACCTGTGTTTTCACAGAATGAATGAATTCCAACTCCACACTGCTATTAACACGCCCCTTTCAATTAATGAGTCAATTACTCAGAACAAGCAGCGTGCATGTCATGACAGTTGGGTCTGTTGTTTTTCTATTACACTACAAGTAAAGTATTTCCCATGCAGAAATATCACTACTACTAATAACAGTGGTTCATCAGGTTACTGATGTTGTACTGCTATTCTCTTGAACACAGCTGTATATCAAGGGACATCAAGAGCTTAAAGGTAAAACAGGCAGATTTCGGTAACAGGTAGGCAGTCCACACAGGAGAAAGTTCAAAAACAATCCAGAAGCAGAATACAAATAATCCAGGCAGGGGTCATGAACAGGAAATCCAAAACAGAACAATAAACACCACACAGGTAAAGGAAATGGATGCCGGAACCAGGGACAGGAAAATAACATGTAAAGAGTCAAGTACAGGATAAGTCGAACTAGCAACAAGAACGGAAAAGGATAGGCTTAATATATAAATACAAAACTAGCAAGCATACAACGAATAACAGGTAAAATGAATGACAAGAGACAGGAAGGAGTGGATTGCGGGGACACAGGTGAAAAGAATGAACAGGCAGAACAGAATGGACTACGGAAAGAGAACAAGGACATAAGACACAAAATGCAAAGGAAACAGAAAAATGTTAGGAAGGGGACCTGGGGTAGAGCCAGTGCAGGAGCCAGATTCTTGGCGTGAGATCGGGCATCAGGGACAGAGCCTGGAACGGATCCGAGGACGAAACCAAAATTGAAGCCTATTATTCCATGATTAATCTGATCATCATTCATCCATTAACCTCCAGTCTTGGAGTGAGGCACGGACATTAAAGACACACTGAAATGGAAGTTAGAGCAGCACTAGCTTCTGCGATATGAAACTGATCTTTTGAGGATAATTTTTGACAGGTCGCTTTTACAGACATCAAATGAGGAGGGGGAAATTCAAAAAGGAAAAAGAATTTAGATTTCAGCCTGTCTTTACGTTTACATACCTTGTTCATATTAAGTTTACATTTCGGTAAAGCTGCTCTGGTGCTCACCTTCTCTTGTTTAATAGTTCCAAGAGAATTATATCAGCTGACGCTGCCAAAAAACAGCAGAAATGCAAATATTGTGTATATATAACACAACACATATTTGGAGGTATGAGAAATGTGTATTGTCTAGCTAAGCAAGTTCATTCTGTGCATGCCAAAATGTTTTATTTTGATTAAATACTTGGGGCATGTAAACACACACCTTAATCCAGGGGTGTCAGCATGAGAGATACATTTCAAAGTCTTTCATTGACTAAAGAGTCCACACACCTTGTTCTCAAGGCCTTAATTGGCTGCTGATTGAAGGGAAACCACAAATACCAGCAGACACTGTGGCCCTCCAGGACAGGAGTTTGACACCCCTGCCTTAATCAAATCAATTTATTCAGTGTGAATGTTAATCAGTTGGTCAGGAATCTTCAATCGGAACAATGTATTCAGAATGAAGAACAATTCAGCATTATTCTGCGTATAAACATGGCTACTGTCCCAATACTTGAACATTTAACTCTCACAATAACTGTAAGTGTCTGCATGTGTATTCATGTGTGCCTGCTTGTATGTTGGTGAATGAACAGGACAGAGCCTTTGCATATCAGGCCCTTCTCTCTCAAAGTGCTAAAGCTAACAGGCTACATTGCATCCCTCCATGCAGCACCCAAAATTCTCCTTGACTTGGACTTGATTCTCGGTCAGCAGGGTTGTATGTTTGTCATGGACCATTCCTGGAGAAGCACAGCTGTGGCAGAAGTGGTTTTTTGGACGTGTCTATGTGGGCATATGCTTTGTGCCACTTTCTGGATCGCTCTGCTTGAAGTGCACACTTGAATAAGCTCAGTTTGGCACAGGAAGAAAGGCAGTGACAGAAGGACGATCGGGGAATGTGTATGTGTGTGTTGTGAGTCTGCATGCTTGCGCCTATGTATGTGTGTGCATGCGTGTTTGTAGGAGGGAGGGAAGAGCTGAATATTAATATAACCCTCTTCATTCTAACTAATTGCACTAAAGCATGGAGCAGGAGGTGGATTCAAAGTCTCAATCTCAATCTATGCATCTGCATGGGCGTGCACACACAAACAAATAAAAACCAACAAAACCCTACTGTCCCAGATGTTGTTGGTAAGGACACAGTACTCTACACTGAATGTATGTTGTGCATTTTATAGACACAGGCATCTGAGATTGCCTGTGAGGAAATGGTACTATCACATTGAATAGCCTGTGGCTGCATTACCTGATTAATTGCCAATCTGTTATGCTGGCTGAACAACTCTGGACTTACTCTGGATTCACTATCACATTTAAGAAATAGAAGCCAAATGTAAAATGGCCTGATTTGTACTAAATTTCTGGTCTTGCACACAGACATAAGAATACACAACGAGACTTAAGCTATATACAGAAAATAACTGCTTAAACCATATCTCTGTCTATATATTTATCAGAATCTCACCTCTCCACTGCCAAAATCCAGTCTCTGCTCCCTGCATATCACCTGCTGAGTTACAAACAAATTTACTCAACTAGCCATATTGTTTTTTACTGGAGGCAGGTCAAACTTTCAAATTGTAATGCAACCATGATGGGCATTTTCCAAAGCAAAATTGAAAATTTAGATGGTCGTATTGAAATATACACTCAGTGAACACTCTATTAGGTAGACCTGTACACCAACTTGTTAATGCAAATATTTAATCCGCCAATCATTTGGGAGTAACTACATGTATAAAAGCATGCAGACGTGTTTCAGCTGTTCAAATGTGATCTAAGTGACTTTGACCATGGAATGATTGTTGGTGCCAGACAGGGTGGTTTGAGTATCTCAGAAACTGCTGATCTCCTGGGATTTTCAAGGGCAACAGTCTCTAGAGTTTGCAGAGAATGGTGCAAAAAACAAAATCTGCTGAGCAGCAGGTCTGTGGGAAAAAACTGAGAGAGGTCAGAGGAGAAGGGTGAGACTGGTCGAAGCTGACAGGAAGGTGATAGTCACGCAAATAACCACGCATTACAACAGTGGTATGCCGATGAGCATCTCTGAACACACAATGTGTCACAAAGTGGATAGGCTACAACAGTAGAAGACTTAATAAGTCTAAAAAATAAGTCTAATAAATACCTAATAAAGCACTCACTGAGTGTATTTAAAATATGACTAAAATAAAGCTTTCCAGATATATACAGCACCTTGATATGTACTCTATTTCAGTTTTTAGCGAATAACATCACAAGTCATCATGCGCAGCCTTCTGCATAGCCTATGCACGACAATAGATTTTATATGCAACAGCACTGCAGTGACATCTGAGAGATAAATTAGGCAATAAGTTAATCTTATGGAAAAGCAATGTATTTGGCCACAATACGTAGCCTATGTTATAATGACAGATTTCCAGGCTTGATCGCTGGGCTATGAGTTCCAGTTAGCTGCGGCAGGTAGCAAGCTATGTGTGCGTGGGCAGCTACCTTTGTCACCTATGCTAGAAACTGCTACTGTAACCAGAAAACATAGCAGATGGGTATCTCTGATCCTGGTCCATGTTGACATGATAGCATCATGCAGTTGCTGTAGATTTGTCAACTGCACATTCATGCTGCTAATCTCCTGCTCCACCACATCCCAAAGTGGTCTATTGGATTAAGATTGGGTGACCGTGGAGGGTGTTGGAGTATACACTGAACTCAATGTCATTTTCGTGGCACCAGCATGAGATGATGTGTGCTATGTGACATTGCGTGTTATCCTGCTGGAGATAGCTATCAGAAGTTAGGTAGACTGTGGCCATAAAAGTATGCACATAGTAAGCAACAATACTCAGGTAGGCCGTGGCATTCAAGCAATGCACAAAGAAAACATGCGTTGTTATTTAAGTTACTGTCGCCTTCCTGTCAGCTTGAAACAGTCTGGTTACTCTCTTCTGACCTCTCACATTAACAAGGTGTTTTCGCCCACAGAACTGATGCTGAATGGACGTTTTTGTTTCTCGCACCATTCTTTGTAATCTTGAGAGAATGTTGTGCATGGATCAGCAGTTTCTGAGGTACACAAACCACTCCGTCTGGCACCAACAATCATTCCACAGTCAAAGTTACTTAGATCACATTTATTCCCCATTCTGATGTTTAGTCTGAACAACAAGTGAACCCCTTGACCTGCATGCTTTTATGCATTTAGTTGCTGCCACATGATTTCTTATTAGATATTTGCATTAACGACCTGCTGTACAGATGTACAAGTGTTATGTAGACAGTTTACGAAATAATATAACCTTTGTCTACAAAGGATAATTGGCAATGTTTAGTTGATGCAACTCAATTGCTTAGTGTCCCACTGGCAAGGGGGCCTCTTGCTGGCTAAAGGTGTAATTTAGCATAACCTGCATTATACCGTATTTAATTGATGAATATTAATGCATATCCTCCAAGGATGACTTTTTTTTTTCCCTAAAAACACTCATCGTCTAACTTGAATGAAACACGTTTATACCCAAGAACCCACAATGATCACCAGCAAATATACTCACAATGATCACCAGCTCTCAAGTTAAAATGAGGTTTTCCACTCATAGCTGTTTTTTCAGGACATGATAGCAGCAGGTATCTGCTCAGATCGTGATTCCCAGCTGGATCTGTGCCGAATCCGGCCCAGCAGTGTTGACTTCAGGCCAAATTCGCCGAATCACAAAATTAGAAACTTTTTTGTGACTGCTGTGTGTTACAAAATGAAACACAGCAGTGAGATGTTACACTTGAGACAGGCAAAATATTACCTCACATTTCCATCACCTCACTTAGCATTAGCAGCACAGCAGTTTGCACAGAACAGGAATTAAATATAATGGGTCCTAGATGATTTTAACAACCAATGCAGATTGTTAAATTAAATTTGTGTACTGTAGAAAAGGATTATCATGCATGAGTGTGTAGGTGTCTTTTCTCCTGCTCCTGTGCTGAAAATTAGAAAATGCCTGCAGCAGTGCAAATTTGGAACTTTTTTGGGTCACTAAATAATGGATAAACTTTTAGATATTAATTTCTTCCCTATGTATTTTGAAAGACACATTAAGTTCTGATTAAATTAAATGTACAAAAAAGAATTAATTTGTTTTTTAAAAACCTGTGTTAAATGTCACCCCATATGAGGTACCCCATGTTTATGAATAACAGAATTGTCTTGCATGACAATGTAAGCCTTCATTGTTGTGGAAAAGCTGCTGCTAACTTCAATGAATAACATAACCCTTACATCTAGTGGGAAGTCAGGTCTGCTTTGCTGTACCCTGTTGGGCTGCATGTTTCTCACAGAGGAGAGAAGGAACATTTGGGAAGCTGAGGAGTTCTGCGGACAAGATTGTCTCTACTTAAAATGTTTTAAATAAAAAATGAGCAAATTGCTTGATAGACTATGAAATTAATTTATAATTGGCAATACAAAGCTTTGCGTAACCAAGGGACCACTTGTATAAGCTGTAGGAGTTCCTGCTCAAAGGCTTGATTTGATGTTGGCAAGTTTGAACGGTGTGAAATTTGTCCATGTGTGTTCAGTTTATTTGTTATTGGTGTACATCAGCAAGGGGGAGGGAGGGAGAGTACAGTTTGTCCTTCTTTATGCTATTATAATGTTTGCCAACTGCTATATAGAATTGGAAAAGGAATGATGCATCAGAAATAATAAAAAACAAAAAAGTTAGTACATAGGAACTACAGTACATAGGAAATACAACACTGCTGAATTTGGATCAAAATGTACAGTACAGAATGTACAGTGCCCTTCATAACATTTGGGACATTTATTTATATGCCTCTGTACTCCATAATTTCAGTGGTTGAAGTGCACTTTGTCAGATTTTAATAAGGGCATTTATATACATTTTGGTTTCACCATGTAGAAATTACAGCAGTGTTTATACATAGTTTCACCATTTCAGGGCACCTTAATGTTTGGGACACAGCAATGTTATGTAAGTAAAATCAGACATGGTTAGTATTTAGTTGATTTCCTGATTTCTGTGACCTATCAACATTTTCAGGTTGTCCGACAAGAAATACTAAAACTGCATTTGAATGGATCCTCTATGGGGAATTGGGGGGGTTGGTATAGATTCAGCTGTACATTATGCGGATACAGTGTGGAACACATTTGTTGGCTAAATGGCTCTAAGTCATCAAGGGTCTAAGGTATCAATTAAGCGTTATGGAAGGAGAACCCATGGTCTATCGTGGTTATTGGCAGCGCTAGCGGGGTGGTTAGGCACGACGCGAAGCGAACTGAAGCGAACTGAAGAGGGGGGTATCCCAAGGATGTCAATGATTCTGAAAAGTTCTGCATGCAGCAATGGTCAAAAATCCCTCCAAATGTTCTCTAACCTCATCACACATTATAGGAAAAGACTCATGGCTGTCATCTTTGCCAGGGGTGTTTGCAAAATGTTTTTTTTAATTGAATCATTACTAAAGCACACAGCTTTACACAAATAACGCTTATGTCAATAAATGTATAATTATTTTTTAGTTTAGAGCATTTTCTGTGCATATTTATCAAGGTTGTCAATAATACTGGAGCCCACTGTATGTGCTCCAGGGCTGCCTTCTGTCAACGTGGAACGTAGAAGATTCTTTTCTCACTGAAAATATTTTCTGTTTCTGGCTGGATAAACACTCAGTGAGGCTTTTATTAGGTATTTATTCCATCCATCCATCCATTATCTGAACCCGCTTATCCTGAACCGGGTCGCAGGGGGGCTGGAGCCTATCCCAGCATACATTGGGCGAAAGGCAGGAATACACCCTGGACAGGTCGCCAGTCCATCGCAGGGCACACACACCATTCACTCACACACTCATACCTATGGGCAATTTAGACTCTCCAATCAGCCTAACCTGCATGTCTTTGGACTGTGGGAGGAAACCAGAGTACCCGGAGGAAACCCACGCAGACACAGGGAGAACATGCAAACTCTGCACAGAGAGGCCCTGGCCGACGGGGATTCGAACCCAGGACCTCCTTGCTGTGAGGTGGCAGTGCTACCCACTGCACCATCCGTGCCGCCTAGGTATTTATTAGACTTATTTATTTGATTTATTGGTCTTCTGCTGCTATAGCCTATCCACTCAGTTGTGTCCCCCCAATGTTACAATGAAACCTATGCCCTTTATGGTAATGCCTGTCCAGCTTCATACTACAGAGTACAGTATAGGATGACGACTGCAAGCAATTGAACAGCACCATGGAAAAAGGTTTGTGACCAAAGCAGTCTGAGAGGAACAACAGAGTATTGGATATATTTCCATCAGTTTTTAAGAATGGTAGGACATCACAGCGGAGAATCTCCATTCATAATTTGATTTAATCTACGCTGTAGGACTAGGTTTAATCTGAGTCTGTGAAAGTCACATGTTTAGCTCCATAATCTAATCCTCTTAACATGGCTGCCCGCCCAGTCCCCACATGCCAGTTAACATAGTCCTTCTTGTTTTTGTCCCTGAAATCTGCATTGGATTTAGTTAGGCAACATACGTTTGACAGACTCGTGACAGGTTTCAATTACATCTTAATGGAGGTCTGAACCTGAGATGTGTGATGAGTGCCAAACGTGGAAAAAATGACCCACTCCCAAATGTGTCAGGAACACTGCCAGGGAACACACAGCACTTCCTTACAAGACACATGGGAAACCCAGGGTGTGGCTCCTTCTCTCATTGGTGGGTAAGCAATTTTTTTAGTTCATCTCTGCTGCTGCCCATCATTTCCACTCTGCTCCCTTTCACAGAGACCGCTCTGCCCTTGTTTCAGCCCTTGTGTTTCTATTAGATGCACCTTGCCTGGAGAAAGCATACACAATCTAAGGAGCACACTGCTGAAAAGCTGCAAAAGAGTGAATGCTTAATTTTTCCCTGCCTCCCAGCCTTTTGAACAACTTGTGGATACACAGTAAATGTCCAGTGTTAATTATACTAAAGTAAGAGTAGAGTACATATTAGTCCCCTGCTGAAATAAACAGCCCAAGCTAGGTTTTGAAACAGCTGTTAGCTGGGTGATCAATTCAGACAAGATCCCAGTTCGACATGATTTAGCTGGTTGACCAGTTCAGAGTAGCTCCCAGCTTGTTTTGTTTTGACCAGCTAAAACTATGTATTGAAACAAGCTCAGACAAGATACCAGCACTAGCTGGTTGACCCCCCCATACCCAGCTGGACCAGCTTGGTCATGCTGGTTGACCAGCTCATACCCAGCTAGACCAGCCTATGACCAGCTTGACTGTGGCATGATTGTTGGTGCCATATGGGCTGGTTTGAGTATTTCTGTAACTGCTGATGTCCTGGGATTTTCACGCACAACAGTCCCTAGAGTTGGTTGGTAGAGAATGGTGCAAAAACCAGTGAGCAGCAGTTCTGCAGGCAGAAATGTTTTGTTAATGAGAAAGGTCAGAGGAGGAGAGTGTCACACTGGTCAAGGCTGACAGGAAGGTGACAGTAACCACGCATTACAACAGTGGTAAGAAGAGCATCTCTGAACACACATCAAACCTCGAAGTGGATAGGCTACAGCAGCAGAAGACGTAAAGAGTACGTTCAGTGATCGCGCACAAAGGCGTATTTCGACGCTTCATATCCTATTATTAAACATTAAAGTGTTCCCAAGACATAGTTTACACACATTGCATAGCTTTAAGTGTTTAAAGTCAAGCATCACTCGACAGGAGATAAAAAATGGCGCAGGCACTGTGACGTTAGTTATTCTGCTTATTATTACAACCATACGCCTTGCGCTCTGCCATTTTGCACTCAAATGTCCCCGCAATACCAGCGATAAAATAAGCGGCACCTGGCTCACAACGACTTGACATCACAATGAGCTTAACCTCCATCAAGAATTTGGCAATATGTCTGCTCACTGAAGTGTTAGGGGACTGATGTAGTCTGATAATGTAATGTTTCAGAACGGTGACCCCAGTACCACAGAGTAAAGTTCAAGGTCTTTGTTAGCTTCAAAGCAGGGAAGTTTGAGAACCAGCAAACAGCTGTAACATAGAATGTACAGTTCGGAAGAGATAATCCACGCAGGGGTCCGATAGCCAGGCAAACAGATACAACAAAGAAAATCCAAAGAGTAGTCGAGGTGACAGGCAGAGGGTCGAAAAACAACAAGGCAGTCCAACCTGGCAGATAAACAGAAACAAAACACAGTGGGTTGATAATGTACAGACTGGAAATCCAGGAAGCAGAAGCAGAAAAAAACTGGTCGATATGCAGGTAATCAGACAAGAAAAACCACTGGAAGGTATGGCTAAAGCACATGACAATCTGGCAACGAAAGACAGAAACAAATATGTTTAAATGCACAGCTAACAAGGGGAAAATAATAATCAGGAAGTGAAAACAGGTGAAACGAAAGAATAGGGATGACTGGGGAGACATACTGTCACGTTTCAGGTCTGTCTCGCCATGTTTTATGTTTATTCATGTTGTCTTAGTCACGTAGTGTCTTATCATGTATTATGTTAGTCTAGGTTCGTCATGTTGTTTAGTAATGTTTCGTTACGATTTATTTTCTTGTCATGTCTAGTTATGTTTTGTACGATTATATTACCTTGTTATGTTGAGTGGTTATCATCTTAGTTTCGCTTTGTGTTATGTTTTGATTTATATTTATTGTTACGTTAACTGGTCGTTGTTTATGCATACACTTTTACATGTCTTTCCGCAAACCTTGCGTTCCGCCTTTTCTCTCTCTCTCTTTCTGTCATTCACTCCCTAATTGTTTTCCATTTGTCTATTTACTAAAACTACTAACGCTAGATCAGGATTGGGTAGAAACTAACAAACTAATCATGTGTTCATGTTACCTTACGTTTCTCGTGCATGTCATTTACTAATTTACTAATGCTAGGGCAGGATAGGTTTATTACTAACGATTACTAATCTCCTTGTTAAACTTGTCATCCACCGCACCTGTTTTACATTTCCTTGCTACGCTCTAACTAATTGTCTACACCTGTCTACACCCGCATTTATAGCCCAGTCGCGCAACTGTTCTTCGCGAAATTGTCTGCCTCTGTTTACCACGCAACTCTTGAGCATTCTTTACTGTTTTGATTACACGTTACGATCCAAGCCTGTTCCCGACCATTGATTATTGATTTCTGTTTTGTGACCATCGTTTGTTTTTGACCACGTCCTCGCCTACCGTTTTTGTACTTCTGCTTCGCTGATTGTTTCATGGTTTTGACTCCCGCTTCGCCCACGACTACGCCTCTGCCTGCCGTCCGCCTGTTCATCTGCCCCGCTGACAGCTCTCCTGCTACCGGACCTCCCTGCACGTCTACCGACTACGAGCTTGCCTCTTCCCTCGGCACCGTGCTTCTTGTTTGTTTACTATTTGTTTGGCTGGATCTACGTGCATGGACTTTGCTTGTTTTGACTACGCTCCTGGGATTCGTCCCGAATAAAGCCCTGAGGGGTCTTTATATAACTATTGTTTCTGAGTCGTGCATTTTGGGTCCAACCCCCACGCACCCGTCTCACATACAGACTATAGAAAGGGCAGAGGGAAACAAAAGGCGAAAACGCTGGGGACTTGGACATAAAACAGAAAACACAGATCATGACAGTTTTTCATGTTGTCATGCGTGACTTATTAGGTTATGAGAATGGGAAAAGTTATTTTTATGATATATTGAACAGATCCAGGCATATGCTTATTTGAGGTACAGGTACGCTTTAGTAAGTCAAAGAAATAAGTCTAATAAATACCTAATAAAATGTTCACTGACTGTATATCATTTGGGGAAATACATTTTTGGGACCCAGATTGGTGTTTCAAACCCCAGTGTAGCCACAATAATATCTGCACAGCTGTTGGGCCCTTGAGCAACGCCCATAACCCGCATTGATCCAGAGGGGATTGTCCCCTTCTTAGTCTTATCAACTGTAAGTTTTTTACTCCTAAAATCTGGCTGAATTGCCATTTCTAGGTGGAAGGTTATAACTGGGAAATCGGCTAGAATAACTGCACAACTCCTGCTAATCTTCAGCTTCTCACTCTCTCTTCCTCTGAATTTGATATGCAAAGCTGTGAAACATGTTCCCAGCTAAGAGTGGAGCAGGAGGATGCCATTGAATAAATCTGCTTTGAGGAATTAAACATGAATTTGATGGTTGCTCTGTGTGATGAGCGGAGTAAATGCTAGTGCGATGGCACATGGATGCCTAAGGAAAGCAGGCGGTGGGATTGGGGGAGAGTGGACTGAGGTCAGCTAATGAGCATACGTGAAGGAATGACAATGCAAGGTGAATGGGTGATGCAAGGTGAACGTAAGTAAGAGAGAAAAAAATAGGGGATGGATGCAGATAGAGATCACAAGGGAGAAAAGGAGAATGGCATTGGAGAGAGAGAGAGAGAGAGAGAGAGAGAGAGAATACTAAATACTGCCTTGGCTCTTTTTTTCATTTCAATTGAATTTACTTGTGTTTCGCCTTATATTCCCCCAGTCTCTAGAACATTCTGTCAAAAGGTGGTGATAGAAGAAAGAAGGACAGGCCATCTTTTTAACTGCATGCTGATTGGCAGTAGTCTTAAAATTAAATTCCATTGTAATGGGCACTGCTCTGGTAGCGTGGGAATGATTGTAACTAGATAAATATTTGTCTTCTTTAAGGATCATGACAGCATAATAAGTGTAATAGAGGATGGAGGAATTGTACAATATAACCAGATGCACACATACAATCACAGGAACATATCCACTTACAGTACATAAACTACTCACTCAGACATTCACAGACATCCACTACAGCAAAGAAATGGTAACACATGGGCTAACATAAACACTTGGATGGAAATGCTGACATTGACAGTACAGTGTAGACTAACAAAGTGCTCTCTGTCACACAGAATAACACAAACAGATATCAGCACCCCACATATGCGGACCACACTCTCTCTCTTTATTCCTCTCTCTCACTCTCTCTCACACATATGCAGTGTGTGCAGATACATGTGCACACACATACAGTACATATGCACAGCTTGAGATTCTCTCACTGTAATGCACAAACATAAACAGAATGAACATTGACATTTATATTTCTGCCCAGGAAAACTCAAGCATGAGGTACGATCCCCCATCTATACTTCAAAGCATAATATGAGTAGAAATATGCCTATTGAATATTCCAATTTCATAAAATGTTGTTTTTCAAAATAATGTTTAGCATTTTCTACAGAATGGAAGTCTGAAGGCAGGGCACAGATGATATTTCACCCCACTGTATCTCCCATCATTTGGCACATATTCTTCTTGGATTATAAAGTGAGACAGGCCCTTTGGCTAACCAGAGCCCCACCATTGTTTCCTCTGATTAAATTTTGACCAGAATAAACATGTTTAAATCTTACCCTTGTTCAAGTTGGAGTACAATTACATACAATAGCAATAACAAAAAAATCGAATTTATCATGGCATCGTATACAATGTGTCACAGGTCATTGTACCTGTACACATTCATGTTGTCAATCACCCTGTACAACTGGTCATATAATTATGCCCTAGTTTAATTGGTTAAATATCCCTTGCCTCTCTACCTCAGCTGATGTGTGGTGATGATTCTGGCATAAAATGGCTGCCATGTATTTCCCCAGTGGACACTGTCTTGTTTGAGGTTCCAACTTCATATATATAAGCAGAAGTCGGTAGTAACATGTTACATTTACGTCATTACATTTGCTTTTACTATTTCAAATGGGGATACTTTTGACACCACAGGAATAAGCTAACAGTGTACTAACAACTACTGTATGACACCTTCCATACATTCACTCACTAATGGCAAAACATAATTTATGTTCCGCACACAGCATCATTTTTCAGTAACACCATGCCATTTTGAAACTCGGTAATCATTTCAGAGGTTTCATTTATAGATATGATATTTCAGCGGCAATGTAGCCAACTAACTACATTGCCAAGTAGCACTTGGTAATTTTAAGATTTGGTCGTTGATAATCCGCTCATCTTCTTGGCAATGACTTTATGTCCATAACAGCAGTTAGGATATAATGTTAGTGATCATGGTGCCACACCATTTATTAGCTGATGTTGGAAGTAGTAGCTAATTAAGCCTCTAGTAGGGAGGGCAACTGAAAAATGTATTTCCGGAAATCAATATGAATATTGTGATTCAAATATCAGTTTAACCTTAAATGATCGTGTTGTAGACAATAATTGTCCTTATGTCAACATTTTATGTGATAAATTGAATGTTTTCAAAAGGCACAAGTAGAATTCCATAAATGATAAGTGCCGGAGCCGACAGCACCGAAAAACAAACAGATTTCACTGAACATTCCATTGTTTACATTTATGGAGTTTGAAAACGATGATATAACGATGGCTCTTGCTGGTTGATTTTACATACTCCTGTGTGGCAGTTGGTGCCAGTTCGAACTCTCAGAATTCTGTCAGGGGCCTCATTACCTAACTGCTTGTCCTATCTTAACTTAAGTTTCAAAGACAAGAAAAATCCTGTCTTCCTATTACAGAAGCACTTCCTAAACTCATGGCTATGTCTTTCCTATCTCAGACCTCCTATCGTATCTTAACTTAAGAAATCCTAACTCTAACTGTAAATTAGATTTTTCAATCGGCAGTCGTCCTGTCATGCCTGTATCTTGTATCAGTAGGCTGCTCAAGATTAATATCAAGGGCTCTCAACATATTAACTGTCACTGCAAAAAAATGTACAAAAAAAACTTGGGCATATAATTTTAGCCAGGAGGAGTTGAAAGCTTCCCATTAATCGGGAGGTTTTCTTCTTAATTGACATCCCAGGTCAAAGAAAAGAGGTGGTGGATGCTATCACATCTATATGTGGAGTGTTGAGAACTGCGTATGCAGTAAAAAAAAAAAGGTTCACCATCACCAGCGGAGCAAAGAAGGGGGGCGCTTTATTTAAAAAGGATCAAGGGAAGAGAGGTGGAGGCCAGCCAGAAGTGAGGCCACTGACTACCTCGGAGGAAAGGATCCTTGCTGTGATGGTAAAGGTCTATACGGAAGGTAGGTTAACATGGAAATTAACATTAACTAGCTAGCTAAAACGAGAATGCTAAGTCAAGCAAGCTAGGCTTAACATAACAAAAATTGCCCTATAAGATGACAGTGAGTGTAGGCCTATAAACATACCAATTATAAGTGCCGTGTTATTTTTTGGAGGGGGGAAAGGGATTTTTTTTGGAATAAAGGGGCTTTCACCTACGCAGCTAGCATAGTGTAGCCTACGTGAATGGGTGTTCATTAATTTAGAACTCACAGCTAACAACAAAGTACGTCACTTTTGTACAAAGGATCTCCAATGGCTCTGAGGTCGGACTGCCAGAGCCAACTCCTGAACCGTGGACAGTGTCAGCTGAGCCAGAGGTCATCCTAATGCCGGTGTCAAATTGTGAGGACAATGGGACATTGCCACCAGCAATTGTGACGTCACTTCCAATCACAGGGTAAGTTGGTTTTGTCAATAATGACTAACTCTATATCTTTTGAAAATGTGTTGTTCATAAAGCAGGGTAAGAAATAAGCACCAGCCACCAGCCAAATGCTGGTAAAATATGAAAGTGGCCGGTAGATTTCAGACACAAAATAATTATTTGCTATTGAGTGGCTGGTAGATTTTTTTTTTTACATTACATTACATGTCATTTGGCTAACGCTTCTATCAAAAGCGACTTACAGTTGATTAGACTAAGCAGGAGACAATCCTTCCCTGGAGCAATGCATGGTTAAGGGCCTTGCTCAAGGGCCCGACGGCTGTGTGGATCTTATTGTGGCGACACGGGGGATCGATTTCCCACCCTGGCATAAAATGTTTTGGGCTATCTGCTCCAACTGCATTCGATTGGCTCTGTAGGCTTCTGCACAATAATGTTAAATATAGCCTAGGTCTATTCCCATAGTATCATGTTGCATTTGTTTCTGTTCTCTATCGCCTCTATCGCCTTATCGCCATCACTTACAGGACTCTCTATAAAATGCTAATTTGAAAATGCTAATGAAGGAACAGTTGGCAATAGAAAAGGAGAGACTAAAATTGGACAGGGCGAAATTTTTAATCATGAAGGCACATTGTAAAAGACAGGAAGCTAGAGGGTGTGACAATTTAGATTTATTTGAAATGTAGGATAATATATTTTGTTGTAGACATTGTATTTTATTGATAATTAATATATGTATGTCTTCATCCTGAATTCAATGTTTTAAATCAAATGAAAGTTCATTGTCCAATTTTCTAGTCTAATTTACTTCATAGAAACATATTTCACTAGATAATTAAGTTTCTGGTGTTCCTGCCAGTCTGTGGACAATCATTGTCTTCCTCATCCTCTTCAACTATGGCAGGGATGTTATCGGGGTCTGGAACATTTCGCCATTCTGCAAATATTGTGCAACACTGCAGTGGACATGAACATCGCCACCTTCTCTGGGGCATACTGCAGATATCCACACCTCATATCGTGGCATCTCCATCTACAATACAATCTACAAAAAAGGATTATTATTATTTGTAGTATTAATAGTGGTAGGGTTAGTAGTATTCTTAGTATAATTGGTATTTTCATCATCATCATTGCAATACTTTCAGGGCGTGTTTTATTATAAATTATTTGTGTAGTATTGGGGTATACTGGGCACTATACCCTCTTCTTCAGAGGCAATATGTCCACCTCCTCAGAAGTAACCTCTTCTACAATTAAGATTACACCATAAGTAGCAATGTGTCCGCAGTATTTGCCTCACCTTCCTTTCCAGATGCCATACAGTCTGCTACGGCACTTATGAGCCATATTATATCTCCTCTCTGCCTCTGTCCGTTCATCAGATAGGATTTCAGAGGGTATCCCGAATCCCCCAAAAGCCAGCCACTTGTTGTACCCTCACTTGTATGTATGTTTAATTTAAAATGGAGTAGAGCCAAAATAATGAAAGACTGCACTGTAGTCCCCCATTTCAGGACACCATCATTTTTGGGATATATTAAGGTTATGTAAAATAAAGTGGTTTACTACTTTGTCACATATCTTCTCTGGTGATGATTTTCCAGGTCTGTACTGCATCGTCAGATTCTACCTTTTCTGGTGGTTAGTTGCATTAAGTCCGATTCAGCATATGAAAGGCTTGTGCAAAGAATTTCATTGGGAAGTATTTAAAATTAAAATGTGCATTTCAGATGTCACATCCATAACACTGGAAAAATAAATATTTTCAAAATTGCTATTTTTATATTCAGCCAACATCCTACATTACTTGGATATCGAACGTTCCGCATTAGACTTATATACACTTTATTAGGAACACCTGGGGAAGAAACCATCATACATTTGATCTAGGATCAGTTCTGTAATGTGCGTATGTGTGATTCAGAGAAAATGAACACAAGCCCAAAAAAACGTGCGTTCACCACTCTCCCAGATATGAAATCTATAAATCCCAAATGATCTTGAAATTGTGCGCAGCTGAATGGTTTTAGATCTCTGCCTTTTTGTGTTCCACCAAACACAGATTATATGAAGCTACATATTATTACTTCTCAGGCAGCTTCAATATATTTGTATGAAATGTATCTGTATCTATGTTGCTGACTTAACTAATCATGACGAGTTTACCAAAATAGCTAACTCATTCTACAAGCAGTTGCCTTCCAGGATTTACTGAGGGAAGGAAAGTACAGGGCTGGAGGAACGCATTGGCAAATTATAGGAGACGTCGCTATCTGGAATCACACCGGACAGTGACAGAAATAGCCTATACGTTTTTAAGGAGGTGTCACAAACAAAGGGGTTATGTTGCCATTCGCCAAATCTTCTAATAAAGCAGTAAATGTAATGTAAAGAGAGGTCAACCATAGCAATGAAGCCTAATGCTGCTTCATTCACATATTGGAATGACTGAATTACCACCTGGGAACAGTTCACTTCCACCTCTGACATTAAACGTGAGACAAAAACGAAACTCATAAATCAAGTTTATCAGCCACATGCCACACCACTTCTATACCATGATGTTTGACCAGGTGTAAACTTAACATTGAAGTTGAACTTGCCATTATTGTTAGTTATTGAGCCTCACCAAAAATATCAGCTCGGTCTTGCACTCTTTCTGAACTAGGCTATGCCATGCCCCAGATATTCTAATAGACTAAAGCAATAAATGTACATGTAATGTAAAGAGAGGCCAGCCATTTAAACAGTCTAAGCAGGCTACGCCCTATTTATAGCAAACTTTTAGATTTGTAGGCTACGGCCTATTTATAGCAAACTTTTTAATGTGTTTTATGGAATTTATCCACTTAAGCATGAATTAATCAAGATAGCCGGAATTAAACATCACCAATTTTAATGTTGAATCCTGTTGTTTTATATAATAAATAATTATAATATTCAGTTGGCTTATTAAAACAATTTTGCCGCTCTAAATCAAAATAAAGTAAAAATTAATGCAATAATAAACGCACAAAACACGCTTTACAACCTTCGCATCAATACAAACAGCTGAGACCACTCGTGAAGTTAATTTGGCTCCTACCAAAAATATGACATCCGAAAACTTTGATAAAACACACATTTTCTGCGAATGCATTTCCAATTCATGGTCAAATTTGTTCGGCTCACGTTTGATAAATGAGGCCCAATGATCCCAAGCATATCTCGAAAACAAACATGAAGTACCACCTGGAGAGACAGACAAAGGTTTTGGAATGGCCACCACAGTCCCCAGACTTGAATATTATTGAAAATCTGTGGAAAAAATCTCAAACATGCTGTGCATGCCAGGAGGCCGAATAATATTTCTGAGCTAGAGGTGTTCTGCCAGGAAGAATGTGGGAAAATTCCAAAAGCAAGAATTGAAAGACTCTTAGCTGGCTACAGAAAGTGGTTGCAAGCTGTTATAGTTGGCTGAGGAGGAGTTACAAAGTACTAACTGACAGGGTTCCCAAACTTTTGCACAAGGCCATTTTTTATTTTATTTTGAAACTTTAATTGTTTAATTTTGTACCATTTAGAGGTTGTGTTCTGTTCACCTCTGTTCAAGGTTTTAATTGTAATTTTTGCCAGCTTGTTAATGCAAAAATCTAAAAAAAAGCGTGCAGACATGGTCAAGAGGCTCAGATTTTTCAGAACATACAGAAAAATGCTGTAAAATAATAATGCTTTCAAAAATAGAAATGTTAATAGTTTATCTTTATCAATTAACAAGATGCATGAACAGAAGAAGTGAATGAACAGAAAAACAGAACAGAAAAATCTAAATAAAATCAATATTTGGTGTGACCGCCCTTTAGCATCAATTCTAGGTATACTTGCACACAGTTTTTGAAGGAATTTGGCAGGTAAGTTGTTCCAGTTGGTCCAACTCGATGATGTTGCGATCAGGGCTCTGTGGGAGCCATACCATCACTTACAGGACTTGGCTGTATTTTTGGGGTCGTTGTCCTGCTGCAGAATACATTTCAGATGTCTCCCTGATGGTATTGCATGATGGAAAAGTATCTGCCTGTAGTTCTCAGCATTGAGGAGACCATTAATTCTGACCAAATCACCAACTCCATTTGCGGAAATGCAGCCCCAAACTTGCAAGGAACACCCACCATGCTTCACTGTTGCCTGGAGACAGTCATTCTTGTACCGCTCTCTCCAACAAACAAACTGCCTTCTGCTACAGCCAAATATTTCAAATTTTGACTCATCAGTCCAGAGAACCTGCTGCCATTTTTCTGCATCCCAGTTTCTGTGTTCTCGTGCATAGTTGAGCCGCTTGGCTTTGTTTCCATGTCGGAGTTATGGCTTTTTGGCCGCAATTGTTCCATGAAGACCACTTCTGACCAGACTTCCGCACAGTAGATGGGTGTACCTGGGTCCCACTGGTTTCTGCCAATTCTGAGCTGATGGCACTGCGGGACATCTTCCAATTTCGAAGGGAAGTAAACATGATGTTTCATCTGCTGCAATTTCCTTGGCCGACCACTGTGTACAGTCCTCAACATTGCCTGTTTCTTTGTACTTCTTCAACAGAGCTTGGACAGCACATCTGGAGACCCCTGTCAGCCTTGAAATTTCTGCCTGGGAGAGACCTCGCTGATGCAGTATAACTACCTTGTGTCTTGTTGCTGTGCTCAGTCTTGCCATGGTGTAGGTCTTCTGACATTAAACTGTCTTCAGCAACATCATCTTGGAAGCAGAGTTTGGCTGTTCCTCATCCAGTTTTAACCCTCTTGCACAGCTGTTTCTGTTTCAGTTAATGATTGTGTTTCAACCTACATATTAAATTGATGATCATTAGCTTCTGTTTGTCATAATTGGTTAATCACTCACTCAAAATCCCTGACTTTGTGCAAGTGTACCTAGAAGAATTGATGCTGGTTTGAAGGCAAAGTGTGGTCACACCAAATATTGATTTGATTTAGATTTTTCTTCTGTTCACTCACTTTGCATTTTGTTAATTGATAAAAATGAACTATTAACATTTCTATTTTTGAAAGCATTCTTACTTTACAGTATTTATTCACTCTTGCCTAAAACTTTTGCACAGTACTGTAGTCACTTCAGAAAGTGCTATCAATCACTGAAAATGTGTATGTGTATGTGTATGCATCGTTGAGAAAGGAGAGTAGCTGAATGAATGGGATTTATGTGAAGTTGATAAGGATGGAATAGTGTAGAACATCACTGTGTGTCAAACTTGAATAAACTGCTGTTCCAACGGCAATCAAAATATTCAACATTGAACAAATGTGACCCGTTCTATCATAATCAGTCGTAAGGCGCAAAGGCCAATTTTAATCTTAATTTTGTAGAACAATATTTTGGCTTTCATAATCTGCATGTCTTCATGCCAAATTGAGGGTAAAAATTTGATTTTTAATCTTCAGCTAGCATCTATAATTGGAATAGATAGGGTACAATTGCCTACCAAATTGGGAGAAAATGGGAAAAATTTTAAACAAATATAAAAAAAAATCAAAAGAGTGAATGTTCAGAGTAAAAATATAGTCTTCAAGGGTTCATATATATTTCATGACGAGTTATAGCACCAGAGTTTCGTTAGCCCTGTGTCGGTAGTCTCCCAGCCTCATGTAACTCTTGCAGTGAAACTTTGAAGCCGTTTTTCTCTAAATCATGGTTTAGTGGCACTCAAAATGCAACAGGATACAACTCCCTTGATATCTGGTGTAGATAGATAACTTTGGTATCGAAAGCTTACATTCACCTCTTTCGAGTACTTTCTAAAACTCTAAATACGTTTTGGGGTCAATGCGAATGATTTTGATAAGCCAGGTCACAAATAAGTAGCCGTTAGACAGTTAGACAGGATTTATGTACACAAAGCTTGCAGCGGGTGTTGGTGTGATTGCAGTCTGCCTGAAATTAACGTCTTATTTACGAAGCTCATTACATAATTAGCAGATATAACCACCTACGAATCGCCATGCAGTAATTAAACAATGCAGTTAAAACACATGTTTAGTGCATTGAATAGCTTCACTGCATGTGGCAAAATCCATGTATCAACTGCCATGGAAAACCATATCCAGTGCAGGATAAAATGTGTACATATTCCAGCTGTGGCAGGTATTGACATTTCCTTGACACATTTTATTTCTCCCAGAAGCACGATTATTGTATGGCTGGTTGTTTGTCACTGAATTCTTTCCTTGTTCCTTTTACCCATTTTTATTATTTTAGCAATGACAGTTGTGCACGCTCTGTTTCTAATAATATTCTGTTAAAGGCAAAAAGTATGTATTTCAATGATTGACAAAAGCGATTAAAAGCAGCATATCAATGCATTCAGCCTACTCATATTCTTTACTAGTGGGAACAATTTTTTAAACTTGTTACTGTCACTATGGTTGAGCACATTATTTCAGTTATCCCCCACTGCTTTGCATGAGATATTGCTTAATTTAATAAATTATACCCTGACAAACACCCAGCCTTAACTAATGCTTAGCTGCAATCATGAATTAATATTTAATATAAATAATCTGTTTGATGATTTCTTGGAGTTGGAATAATCCGATTTTTGTCGCAAATATTATTTCAGTGCAAAGTTATTTCAAGATTCGGAGCCTGTATCTCTGTTTAGCTTGCACCTCAGTTTATACCTTTAGAGGCGGAGAAATTTCATGCATACATAATCAGTCACACATAATATCTCCGCCCTTTATTTGCGCAATCCACCCTTAAAAGAATATGCATTAAGGAGAGAAGTGCATCTTGTGATGACTCATCTAGATCAGTGGTTCCCAAACTCAGTCCTGGGAGCCCCCTGTGTATGCTGGTTTTTGTTCCAACCATAATTGCAGACTTTTTAACAAACAGTTCATTTGGCTTAATTATGTGTTTAGAGGGGTTATGTTAGCCACATTATGTCAGATATAACTATGGATGCAATAGCAATTCAGATATAGCAATTCCCAAGTTCATATTCTGCTTATTGTGCTATTTTGCAAACAACTGCATAAAAAGTTAAATTAATTAAATTAAAGCCTGAGTTCAATCAATATCCTCCTAATTGATGGGAAAGCCATTAAAACTTACCATCAGGAAGATAATTTAAAAAATCAAGACAAAGAAAATGATAAAGAGCCAAACCTGTATGGAGTTAATTATTAATTAAATAAAACATTAACCTAAATAGGAGCATATTGATTAGCCTCAGTCTTTTATTTGATCAAAAAATGTATTTATGTTCATGTAATTGTTTCCAATATAGTGCAATAAGAACTTGGGAATGTTATAGCTCATGGCATGCATAGCTACAGTGGTGTGAAAAAGTCCAAGCCTACATGGCCCTGTGTGAAAAAGTGATTCCCCCCCCCTGTTAAAACATAACTTAACTGTGGTTTATCAAACCTGAGTTCAATTTCTCTAGCCACACCCAGGCCTGATTACTGCCACACCTGTTCTCAATCAAGAAATCACTTAAATAGGACCTGCCTGACAAAGTGAAGTAGACCAAATGATCCTCAAAAGCTAGACATCAAAGAAAGAAAGAAAGAAAGAAAGAAAGAAAGAAAGAAAGAAAAGAAAGAAAGAAAGAAAAGAAAGAAAGAAAGAAGAAAGAAAGAAAGAAAGAAAGAAAGAAAGAAGAAAGAAAGAAAGAAAGAAAGAAAGAAAGAAAGAAAGAAAGAAAGAAAGAAAGAAAGAAAGAAAGAAAGAAAGAAAGAAAGAAGAAAGAAAGAAAGAAAGAAGAAAGAAAGAAAGAAAGAAAGAAAGAGAAGAAAGAAAAAAGAAAGAAAGAAAGAAAGAAAGAAAGAAAGAAAGAAAGAAAGAAAGAAAGAAAGAAAGAAAGAAAGAAAGAAGAAAGAAAAAGAAGAAAGAAAGAAAGAAAGAAAGAAAGAAAGAAAGAAAGAAAGAAAGAAAGAAAGAAAGAAAGAAAGAAAGAAAGAAAGAAAGAAAGAAAGAAAGAAAGAAAGAAAGAAAGAAAGAAAGAAAGAAAGAAAGAAAGAAAGAAAGAAAGAAAGAAGAAAGAAAGAAAGAAAGAAAGAAGAGAAAGAAAGAAAGAAAGAAAGAAAGAAGAAAGAAAGAAAGAAGAAAGAAGAAAGAAAGAAAGAAAGAAAGAAAGAAAGAAAGAAAGAAAGAAAGAAAGAAAGAAAGAAAGAAAGAAAGAAAGAAAGAAAGAAAGAAAGAAAGAAAGAAGAAAGAAGAAGAAAGAAAGAAAGAAAGAAAGAAACTTCCCAGGAGTGGCCAGCTGACCAAAATTACCCCAAGAGCGCAGCGACGACTCATCCGAGAGGTCACAAGAGACCCCACAACAACATCCAAAGAACTGCAGGCCTCACTTGCTTCAGTTAACGTCAGTGTTCATGACTCCATTATAAGAAAGAGACTGGGCAAAAATGGCCTGCATGGCAGAGTTCCAAGACGAAAACCACTGCTGAGCAAAAAGAACATTAAGGCTCGTCTCAGTTTTGCCAGTAAACATCTTGATGTTCCCCAAGACTTTTGGGAAAATACTCTGTGGTCTGACGAGACAAAAGTTGACCTTTTTGGAAGGTGTGTGTCCCATTACATCTGGCGTAAAAGTAACACCGCATTTCAGAAAAAGAACATCATACCAACAGTAAAATATGGTGGTGGTAGTGTGATGATCTGGGGCTGTTTTGCTGCTTCAGGACCTGGAAGACTTGCCGTGATAAATGGAACCATGAATTCTGCTGTCTACCAAAAAAATCCTGAAGGAGAATATCCGGCCATCTCTTCGTGACCTCAAGCTGAAACGAACTTCGGGTTCTGCAGCAGGACAATGATCCAAAACACACCAGCAAGTCCACCTCTGAATGGCTGAAGAAAAACAAAATTTGGAGTGTCCTAGTCAAAGTCCTGACCTGAATCTTATTGAGATGCTGTGGCATGACCTTAAACAGGCGGTTCATGCTCGAAAACCCTCCAATGTGGCTGAATTACAACAATTCTGCAAAGATGAGTGGGCCAAAATTCCTCCACAGCGCTGTAAGAGACTCATTGCAAGTTATCGCAAACGCTTGATTGCAGTTGTTGCTGCTAAAGGTGGCCCAACCAGTTATTAGGTTTAGGGGGCAATCACTTTTTCACACAGGGCCATGTAGGTTTGGATTTTTTTTTCTCCCTTAATAATAAAAACCTTCATTTAAAAACCGCATTTTGTGTACTTGTGTTGTCTTTGACCTGAAACATTTAAGTGTGACAAACATGCAAAAAAAAAATAAGAAATCGGGAAGGGGGCAAACACTTTCACACCACTGTATTTCTTACACAATCCCTTTAAACCTGAAGCACCTAATTAAGCCAAATTAACTGGTTGTTCAAATTCTGAAATTGCAATTATGGTTGGAATGAAAACCAGCATACACATGGGGCCCCCAGGACCGAGTTTTGGAACCACTGATCTAGATGGCACGCATACTGCGGTTCCCTTGTGCCAGTTTAATACATACAATGCATGCTTCCTGGGCAAAATGCTTCATTATGGGCTCAGTAAATCTAGCCCCATGTTTCTTAACCCTGAGTTCAAGAAAGCCCTATGCATGCTTTTTGTTCTAAATGATCCATTGATTAATCAAGACTGATCCAGCTGTTAAAAGAATACTGATTTCAGCTTGGGATTGCTTGTGAGCTACTGTAGGTAACATTGCTCAATCCTAACTCAACTGTTACCATACTAAATTAAGGTGGAATGGTGCATGCTTGTTGCACCTGCTATACTATACCGTATACATCTATTTAATTTTACACACACTGCACAGCTAATAGGTCAGCATATACACAATGAATAGTATATTTGAACATAAAAAATACCATCACAGCATTGTCCTTTAGGTCTGTAGTTATGCCATAAATCCATTTGCTTCAATTTTAAATTGAGTTGAAATTTGTACTGTCAATCAATTCCTGGATGAAGAGCTGAGAGTACAATCCATCAAATACAATACAGCACACTAATGTCTAATGTACACACATGACTTTAATCAGATTTTTTCCTAATCTCACTCCTTGTTAGATTCACCAAATTGATTATGCACTGATTAGCTCCTTCCCTTGGGGGGTAGGTGAGTGTGCTTGATGGGGGGGCTGCCACCTGCTGGTGAAGTGTGACTGCGCAGCACTGCACACAGACCTGTGTTAACTAACTTGCCACCTTGAATTACTGATTCTGAAAACAGACACGCACTAAACTAGACCTTGGGGTCATTGGAATTATTGCATTGGTACTAGTGGAAATATCACAATACTGTTTAGAAATTAACCTTTATATATTTTTTACCGGTGATGGAAGTGATGAGCATGAGGTTTACCTACCTGTTTTATTAAAAGAGAACCAAGGCTGCTGAAAACGCTTTCCCCACTCTACTGACTGAAAAAAAAAAAAAACAAGAAAGTGCAGGCCATAAGTATTTGGACAGTGCTACAATTTCTGTTCTTTTGGCTCTGTACTCCAGCACATTGTATTTCAAATGAAACAATATGATGTTAATGTACAGATTGTCACCTTTAATTTGCACACTGTATATTGTTTTAAATGCCTGATATAATTTTTCACAAACCTCTTCACAAGCATTGTTTTGTGAAACTATACATTCATGAAAATTGGTGAATTCACAACTGCAATTGCACTTTTGATGTGAATTTGAACCTATGCATTTCCATTGCTATTTCACTGTAAGTGAAAGAAGTGTTCTGCATGGAAACCTAGGAAACCAGAAATGTCACCTTGGGGAAATAATTATGTTGTAAATTGAAAAGCATTCCCATTTAATATGTAGGTTGTTCTACTCCAATGAATTCTGGGAAATTAAATTAAATTATGTTAAATAGTGCTATGTGATAGTGTGAGTGACAGAAGCCACCATCTTCCCTTAGATGCCCCTGGAGGCCTGGACTGTTTTGAGTTATGCTTTTGTTGGGCAGGCCATGCAGGTGTAACAACGAAATGTCCAAGCTCTTATTGCTTGGTTTTCTCATTAGAGAGATATGAGCCTGTTTGCCTGATATATGTCTGAGCCACCTTGTGAGGTCTGGAATATTTCTGCAAAAGTAATGCCCATGAAGCTGAGCCACGAGGATTATGTTGGCCAATACGTCTGTGAGAAAGGAAAGTGACTTACTGTAGAGGTGGATATAAAAGCCCACCCAACCCCCTGGAGGAGCCTGCACAAATGGCTTCAGCTCCATAATTTTGATCCTTTTGTTCGCCGCTTCCTTATTTCGCGTTTCATGGGGTGTCCTCATCACCTCCCTGCTGCCTCCCCACACCGCTATCTTCCAGGGTGGCTTTGTGCCTTTTGCCTGCATCCCCAGCGGGGCTTGGGGCTGTATTTACTTTTTATAGCTTCTCTTCCCATGGGGAGCGTGGCTTTGCGAACATCCATAATGCACCATCAAGCTGGGCGCAGCTAATAACTGGTAAATGGCGGACGCCGGTGCCGGAAACACGGCGGATTGCGGCGTGCATTTCAAAGGTCCCTCTCTCATGCCACCCGCATCCATTTTGATCATGCTCCACAGGGATTTTGTATTCCCCGTCTCGTCTCATGCACTGTGAACCAGTCAGAATCTGCCTCAGTCGTTGAGCAATCTCGACTGTAATGAGATTTGAGGAACATCAAAGTTTTTTTTTCTCCTTTAAGGGCTAGGTTTGAAATGCAAATCTATTACTGCTATGGAAAAACCTGCCCTGAAAAAGAATATAATAAATAAGGTTGCGATGAATAAAGTGGGGATATTAATCAAAACACAGATCTTCAAGAAGAATGACGTTACCATGCTAAACAGTGATTTGCTGCACGCATACTGCTTGTCATGGAGACCTTCTACAGATTTGCTCGGGAATTTTTTTTTCACAATGAATCATAATTTCTCATCCACACTTAAACATCTGCTCCCTTCTTGGTAGATGGAGAAACTGTGTGGTGAAGCCCTTTCAGCAGCAAAATCATTATCCGTGGAATCCTGCCGCAAGATTACTTCCTTAAAAAGAGGCGATTTAGGGCCAACACCATTTCTCATAAGTGAAAAATGTAATCGATACTGTGAAGCATGGCATTTTGGTTATTGGTTTCATATGGAATGTGACCCCAATTCATTTGGAAGGTATCTTCCCCAGAGATCAGTGAAGATAACGCTGTGGTTACAACAGTTGCTGTCCTTTAGAATTTGTTTCATGGCTCTAATCTAGGGCAGCTATAGCAAGGTCTGATTTGCTGTCTGTACTTTTGACCCCAAATGGACTGGACTCTTGCTCCAGTGATCATGGGTATTCACCTGAAATGCTCCGATAATAATCCAGCTGTTTATGTGGAAGTCATTGAACATAAGTAAGGTAAGTCTCGCAGCATATTTTATTAACCAAACTGATATAGAATTAGACATGCCTGCTGATGCTGTCACATGAGTAGCCTGCGAATGCTTCAAAGCCCCCCAGATATTCATTATTTACAGTGAAGAACAGGGGCTTGTTTCACGTAGAAATCGCAATTGCAAGCCTCAAATGCATGTCGCAAGTGCATCCAATCAGTAAATGGGCTATCGTTCTCACCCGCCTGCTTCCTTTTGGTTTTCTATGTTTTGCATTGGTGCACAGCTCTTAAGCAAAGTGGCCTGGCCATGGGTGTCAGACGTCGATATTTCAAAGCCAGTATCCAAAAGGTGAAAAATTAATCTTGTAGTCAGATTAAAGAAATATCTAGTTATGTTGTAAAATAAAAATATAATTTTAATGGTTTGTTTTATTTGAAGTATTAGGCTACGTCTACCTGATACACCTAATATCATAGCCTACACTTTATAGTAACGTCAGGTGTTTTCTTATTTGTAATATCCTAATGAAACCTCACTGTCACCTAGACGCCATCCATTAGTAACACCACCTGTGACGAAGCGGTGACCCAAATCACAGTTGCTTCAAATGTAACTGCTGTGTGTGCTCCCAGTTTATTTAACCACAGCATGTAATAGCATACGCTGTAAGGGGCATCACATAGGATATGCCTTTTGTGATAGAGATTTTTACAGTTTGATGAGTGTCTTGCCTCCATTTTGTAGAGAACAGAAATCCAATTGTTTAAAAAAGAAAATCTAATTGTTTTGTTTGAGTCACACCTCAATCTGCAATGTGGCTGCAGGTTGAAAACTAACTAACTAACTCCCGAACTCTGCCCCTCTTGTTGATTGATCTGTAGGACTGTGTAGATCCAGTCGGCAAGAGTGGACATGCCCACAAAAAGTCATAATCCCTCCAGGTTCAAGACCCAAGGGGGTAAGTGTGGTGGTGTTTCCATAGGAAATAAACAAAACGGTCAGTTACAAGTCTGTAAACGAGTGCAAAATGTAGTCATCTGTATATTGAAATCAAAAATCAAAAATCAAAAATAAAAATTTATTTTAAAAAACATAAAAAATACGACGTTTTTAAAAGCGGGTGAAAATCAGATTATAATAATGCAAATTTCCTGGATAAATCCTTCATTATAATTTAAAAAATTGTCCTTTTAATCGTAGGCTTTGTTAATGTAACTGCACATTTAATGATGTTCTCACAGTACTTGGGAATCCTGTTTAGTCCCTTAAACTGCACAACCAGAGTGCATTTATTTCCATTCAATTATTTTTAAGAGTGAAAGCAATAAAACTAACGGTTCTATTTGTATACACTATTTTACGCTACCATTGTTTTAGCAACGGTTCCTTATTTTATAACATGTGCGGAGACAACAAGCATGGGAGGACCTCAACTTCTATGCATTTTAGAACTTCACAGACGACATGAATCAGGCTTTTAGGGGAGACATAGGGGTGTCAGGGTTGGAGGTAGTACTGGTTGTGGCCATCAGGGGGCTTATTACTTTCACCTGGTGGTCATTAGTGCTTACGTGATGTCTACCTCCTGAAGGTACTTAAAGCCCGCATTTCCCCTCAGTCTTCGCTTCGGTGTCACTGTTCGCTCTGCCACCTAAAGCCGGTATTTGGCACATGGTAGACTCAAAGCTACTAGTCGGGTATTGTGCTGGTTCGCTCGTATTCCAGAAAAGAAGGGTAAGGAAGGGGTCTGCGTGCGAAGTGTGTGTACACTGCGACCGCTTTCCGTTTGCTTCTTTTGGTTCTTTGTTTCTCTTTATTTTCGGCTCGTGTGAGTCCGTGGGTGAGGGACGTTGTCCCCGGTATTTTGTATTTTCATTTGTGTTATTTCGGAGCTGCGTCTCCTGTATCTTTATTTTTGTTTCGCCCAGTCTTTTATACTGGGTTGTACTTTTACTTTGGGTTTTCCCCGGTCCAGGAGAGAAGTGCTAGCATTTACGCAGTTATTTTTGGTTTGTGATTTTCGCCCTAGTTTTGTAGGGTAGTTTTATTTTCAGAGCCGTTATTTGGGGCTCTTCCTTTTATTTGTGCGGAGTTTTCTCCGTGTCTCAGAGCTGTCTCCCCTACCCCCCGGGGTCTTAGTGGCGGGCACGTTTGTGTGTCCGCTTACAAGGGATTACCCCTTAGTCGCACCTGGCTCTCCGCACCTCCTCAACCTTACAAGGGGATCCGAACAACGATTCCTTTTCGATTCCAGGGCCAAAGCTGCTAATTATATAACATTCAACTTAACGACTTAGCTGGTTTCTGCTGCCAAAACTAAGACCCCTTAGGCATTTGCTTCCTTTATTGCACCAAAGAAAATTACATTAACTCCCTTGTACAACTGGCTTTTCTTCGTGACCATGCTTTCTTTCAAAATGCACACACAACCAAAAACACCACTCACACACCCAGCGGCCTCACATACACACACGGACAAATCAGAACACTCAAAACAGAAACAATCCCCATGATTCCCACTCCTAAAGCTGCATACCCTCATTTCCCAGCAATGGCAATGATCCAGAGACCCAAATCCAAATAGATTTTTATTCCAAAAACATTTAGGAGAAACATCAATTAAGATCTAATCTAAAATATGGGCAAAAATTTGTTTAGTCCGAACTGTCCTTTTTTAAAAATCTGGGAATTTATCGGGGGAAATGATGAGCCTTGATTATAATGTAGTTCAAGTGGGATTTAATAAGATTAATTAATCTTTTTTCATTTGCTTTTGATCATTCTTTTGACGCGTTTGACGCTTTGCCAACTGCTCTACTGACACCCCCACCTTGTTCCAAATTGCATCTTTTAAAATTATGCAGTGGGCGGAGACTGGGAAAAAGATGGTGTTTCATTACCCTTTAACGAGGCGTATTCGCTCACAGAACTTCCGCTCTCTGATTGTTTTTTGTTTTTCTCATTCTCTGTAAACTCAAGAGACTGCTTTGCTTGAAAATCCCAGGAGATCAGCAGTGTTTCTGAGACACTCAAACCACCCTGTCCTAGCACCAATGATCATTCCACAGTCAGTCTAACAACAGTCACTCAGATCACATTTCTTCCCCATTCTGGTCTTTGGTCTGAACTATGACTGAACCTCTTGACCATGTCTGCTTTTATACATTGAGTTGCTGCCACATGATGATGAGATATTTCCATTAACAAGCAGGTGTACATGTGTATACATAGTATATATATGCCTAGCCATAACTATCAGGGTCACTAGCAGACACTGCATTGTGGTGGATATTGCAATTTCTGCTCTGTTCCAGCTTTCAAAGCTTCCCAAAACATTACCACAGTAGATAGAGGTTTGCTCACACTCCCCTGAGAAGCATGAAGCATGGTGTACCTCATTACCATAATGCCTATAGAACCAAACACTGTGTATGTGTGTGTATGTCTGGATGTGTGCACTTCTGCCTTTTAATTTAGCTGTACACATCTGGGTATGCAAGTTTGAGTTGTACACTTTGTATGACCCTTCTGTACATATGTTGCGTGAGTGACCTGGTGTTTTTTGTTTTTCAGCACATGTGTGTGAGGGGAGTGTAGAGGTTGCATGTGCTGCTGCAGCATCCCCTGGCTAAGCCTTTAGACATTTGCTGCACTTACCTTGACCCTCATACCCCACCCCCGACCTGCTGTGAGTGTTAGGGCCTTCCTATTGAGATGAGAGGAGACTGTACCTTATCATCAAGCACCGTGTACAGAGCTTGAAGTACAGTCCTGGCTGTGGGATTATCTCAGGCAGCCCACCTCTTTCAAAATTGAATCCTCACACCACACCTACTACAGGCTTCCCTGGGCAGGTTGACCCCAAGAAAACCAGAAGGTTCCACACATTTTTCAGCTTTTTCAGCTCAGTTATTCAAAAAGCATTGTACTTTCTGATAAAATAAAGTACAAAAAAGACCAACTGTCGGTAGCAGAGCAGTTGAGCAAGGCTTTAAAGCTGAGCAAAAGGTTGCATAAAATACCCGGACCCTTTCCTCAGCCCAAATGTTCATAAATGGTAAAGATGGCCACATAATGTCATGGTTCTGGTAGGGATTCGGCTAGGTTTTCCAGACATTACTTTTTTACTGCTAGATGACGCCATTGTCACATTCAGGCCTATCTTGGTAATTAATTCCACTTTGGCAATGAATGGCGGTTAGGTAATCAATGCCCTCGTGCTGACGAATGATTATAATTGCCTGCTGCGTGGGATCTGATTACGGATCAAGGCTAGCTACGTGCCTGTCTATTTAAGCCCTGTTTCTCTTTGAATCGGGGCTTGTTTGTTGCATTCATGATAGCATGTTATTTTAGTTTCATTTGTGCATTATGTGAGGGGAGATTGATGATTCTTCCTTACCTTTTGTGACGGAGTCTATGGGAGCTAAACACGTAGCTATTCTCCTTCAACTTAGGGTAGTGAGGAAAGTCTACCACATCTTCACTTTCACATTTTATTTTGGTGTACAAATGTTAGACATAGTACCATGGGAAGACGGGATTCCTCTGGGAGTTTGAGACCCCGTTCACAGATTCCTACGGTCTACACCAAGGGTTAGATTGTTGAGGTTATTGCACCCTTGCCGCACGCTTTCTCTCATTGGCTATTTGTCCATATAGTTTGATTCCACCTTGTTTAACAACTACCTTTGGGAAGTAAGGAGCTTTAGGCTAACTAAAATTGGATCCAGGAATACTGAGACCCGCAGGAAATTAAGATTCCCTACAGTTTTTATTAAGCGTAAGGGGAGGTCAATATTTTCTCTATCCGTGGGTGGATATTGGTCTTGGTGCCATTATGTGTCTTTTCAGTAGAGTGCGGTTTCCCAGTTTTGCAACCAGCTGACGTTTACTTTTGTATAGCGAGGTATTTTGTTTTGTTTTGCGAACTCATCGATAAGCTTGGGGTTTCATGACTGAGATCCCCATTGCTGTTTTGTGTACACTTCCTACCTCTGTGTTAGTATTCCTGCATCGTCAGTTGAATTAGAGGGTTAATGTGTTTCATGTATTCCCGTATCCTTTTTAAAAGTAACCCTGCGTCGTCAGGAGAATTAAATAGTAAATATTGTTGTTTATTATAATGTATGTCGGTAAGACTGCTTCCTCAATCAAATTAAATTGTAAATGTTGGTAGGACTGATTCCTCAGTCAAATTGAATTGTAAATGCTTCAGTGTATTCTAGTATTAGGGGCCGTGTTCCTGCTTTGTCAGTGGAGTAGGAGACGGGATGTCTTGTTTGTCTTTTGTATTCACTTTGCCATTCCCGGTTTTAGGTATGCTATATCGCAGTTTGGGGCCTGCATAGTTTTCCTCCCTGGCCCAGTTTGCATAGGCTACCTTTGTCATAGTTTTTCCTTGCATGTCTCAGATGAAAATTGTAGACAGGTTATTATGGGTTGTTTTCTTCGTTGGCTAATTGCCGGGGAGTTATTAAGTCCCTTTATTGTTTACCCCTTCCTCTTCTGGGGTGTGCGTCCCTGGTCTCTAGGGATGCCCCCAGAAAAAACTCAGTGGCTCTCTCACGTCTTGTAGAACCCTACTTGTCGTGTTTGGACCTCTGATCCCACTCCCTTACACAGAAGTCTATATATTGCAGGAGTCCTGATGAGCTACTGAGAACGGCATAGAAAATCTGCCATTGTTAGGACCATGCTCAAATGACAATGACAGCTCATCTCCACCCACATGCTTCGCAGAGAAGACAATAGATGAGCGTGGTAAAAATAGGTGTGGCAGTTGTGGCCTTGTGGCTCCTATGAGATAAGGCAGTATTATATTGTACACAGAGTAATCTGAGCCACCAATTTGTACTAACACAAAGCCACTGGCCAAATCTATTTTGAGCAGAAAAGAACTTTAACCAAACATAACAGAACATAATGATCCCCCAGTTCAACAGTTTAACAGAAACTACACATTTTCAGTTTTCCTTACTTAAAAATCACATTACTTTTGACTTCATAAAAAAGATTAATAGGATGTTAATAGTCGTTTCCTCTTCTGATGATTTTCCATCTGCTATGAGGTTATCTTCCAACATATACAGTGCTTCTGGTTTTAAACTTTCCACCATATGACTATGCACCAACATTTTATTATACACAAAAATACCTATCACAAACAGACAGTAGATTCTTAGTTATTTTTTGACTGCTTTTTAGCTGTGACCCTGGTGAGAATCTACTGTACAGTATACAGTATAACACTTTAAATGCAATGGGCCAGAATCACTAAGCCTTTTGTGGTGATTTTCAGGCGCAGAAATGACTCATTCTACCCTGGAAACATGCATTGCATGAATCAAACTGGCGCACCGGGCTGGGACCACAGCTATCTAGGTGAGTCATCGCAAGGCGCGCTTCTCTCCTTTATGCATATGCATTTAAGGGTGGATTGTGCAAATAAAGGGCAGAGATATTATAAATGCGGTTGATTTTTGTATTCCGTTGAATTAACTAGTTTACCCAATTAACGAGGATCAACCCGAGGCACAAGCAAGGCCGAGGCTCCGAAGATGCACTGAAAGATGCAACTCCCTAAAACGTAAAACAGATTATTAATAACAAATATTAATGAATGATTGCAGCCAAGCAATAATTAAGGCTGTTTGTCACAGAAAATATTTACAAAAACTGTATTAAATTAACCAATGTCATTCGAAGCAGTGGGAAGAAACTGAAATAACATGCTCAACTGTAGTGACAGTAACAAGTGTCTTAAGTTTACAAAAGTGTCGCCGCTGGTCAAAAAGTATGAGAAGACTAAATGCATTGACATCACTTTTTTCCATCATGGAAAGACCTTGTGTTTGTTTTGATTAGTTATCCTCCAAAACAAATGCGGAAAAGAAACGGGGAATTCAAGGGACTGCCAAAAAAGAGAAAATCACTCGTGACAAACACCCAGCCATACAAATAACTACACTTCTGGGAGAAATAAAAGATGTTCTGGAACCTCACACACAACTTTCTAATTCTATCCCACCGCAGCTGGATTATCTACACATTTCAGTCAGACAACTCACGATGAATTAAGCACATATTTATTGAGGTTTAATGTAAACGCAAACTTTGGCATGAAGGCTTTGGCGTGAAGGCTCTGCCTCTCATCACTCCCTGATGAGAGCAGAGCTCACAGGTGGATGCTGGGGTGGTGGTGGGGCTGCAAAAAAAGGCATAATTTAGGAATAAGCATGATAATCAGAGAAAATGCAGCTAGCAAATGCGGCAATAGCAGGCAATATGAGCAATGGCAGCATATGAGTGACAGCATTATACAAACAATGCAGCAGCATTCAGGCAGTGCTATGGCTTTAGCATGCAGAATGAACCAGGCAGCAGCACAAAATGAGCGACAGCCTGTTGATTTATATAGCCTCTCCCATTAGATGTAAGGATCATGTGAGGGGGCGGCGCTTCTCGAGTTATCTACCCAGACAAGCTCCGCAGGCTTTGCATCAATTTTGCCTGCGCAGGATAGCCTTTTACATGGCACCAGATACATGGCTATCGCCACATGCAGTGAAGATATTCAGTGCACTTAACAGGTGACCTTAATTTCAGGCAGACTGCGACCACACCAATATACCATTGTCAGGCTGCCTTTTGCGCTGCAAATTTCATGTACCTAAATCTGTGTCTTTGTGTCATAGACTAACTAAATGCTACCATAGAGGTCACTCTTAGACCAGGTGAAAATTTAAGTGTGTGAAGATAATGGTACTGTTCAATAAATGTTATAAGAAGGGTATACCTTTACTCACAATTTCAACAATACATACACACAGAAACTTTACATATAATAAATTAAGTACAGTATGTGAAGATTAAGATACTTGTCAGTATGCAGATGTGTCATAAATGTTATAACAGAAATATAAAGTAAAACCACTGTACACAGCCTTCTTCAGAAGTATATATTTTCTTTGTGAATATTTATTTCCAAGATCCACATATGCACTGTGACAATACTTGACCAAGGCACTATGTGGCTATTGTCCCTGTATAATATCCAGCAATTGTAATGACTTACTTAGCTGCTAACTGTATTTTAGTTTTAACGTTAAATGGTAGGCCTAATAAAGATTACATTATATTTACGCACATGGTTTAAAATATACTGATCTAAAATAATTTAAAATGACGTATTTAAAATATTGTTTATTGTTATCAGTAAACAACTTTGGTAAGGTATACCTTTCCACTCTTCGTAAAATGCTAAGAGACACCGTTATCAGGAAACGCGGTCCTCAGCCTTTTAACAACAAAGGAAAATGAAGTTACTCTGTAACTGAAATTCCAGCTCTAGTCTAAAGGGGCAGCACTGAGTACTGAAGTTACACAAAACACACAACCGATCCCCTCTTGGTCATTTTCATAACAATTCACTGAGGGGGGTCAACTAAAAAATTTAACATGATTTAAAGCATTTGCCAAGAGGGTCCCCTCTTTATGGATGTAGGTAGACACACACAGACACTCACCACTCACACACAGCGTAGCAAAGGGAATTGTTTCCCAGTTTGTAATCTGATCTCCCAGTTGCTACTCCTGAGATGTGAGGTCATCTTGTTTATAGGTTTTTTTCTTCATAGATGTTTTCGCAAAGCTATGAATGTACGCTACACCAACCTTTTATGCTTTCATCATAAAACACTGTAGCCTTCATGAAAGTGCTTCCAGTACAATACTATATAACATGTTTTTACAAGAAACAGAGGTGGTTAGTGGAAAGTCTTATGAAGACTTTCTTTATAAGTCTAGCAGCTACCATGGAGGCTTCAATAGGTCTGTGGGTAGTTATACAGGGATTTTCCATTCCAATCCATTTTTGGACCCCTAGATATTTCCCCTGCTTGGAAATGATGCAGATTCAATGTCATGAATCAAAAGAGTTGATTTGTAGTAAAATATTCTGTATGGTTTACACTTGATCAAGGAGTTTATGATTCAGAAGGATGACCTGTTTGATTTATTTTTTTGATTCTCAGTATTTCATTGCAAAATGGATTGGGAGTCAGTGTGAAGGGGTTAACATTTACTGTACTGTGAACGACTATGTTTGAACTCACTGACTCCCTAACTAATTAATGAGGAATGCCTTCTGTGTAAATAGGAAGTGAGTATGAGATTAAGGTGAACTGACACTAAATCATTTATATAACACACACACATGCACATATACGGTCCTCCAGGTTTTAAGCTGACTCTGTTTTGTCTAATGCATTTTCCTTCATCTTAATTTTTTATCGATTTATCAGCTCTGAATGATGAAATGTAAATCAATCTGAAGCCTGGAGAAATTTTGAATCTTTTCCAGGAAGCCCAGATTGAGGTGATTTATGAGGATGGAAAAGTGGAATGGTCAAGAGAAAAGCTCTATTCAGATCTGCTGAGTTCAAAGAGCCTTCATGCGTTCTATATTGTTTTTCATCCATTCCTTCCTTGACCTGTTGGCATACTTCTTTACATTTTTAGTCGCTCTCCCCATGACACCATAAATGTCCTATTGCCTCTATATCTGGTGTTATTCACTTTTATAGTGTTCCTGCAAATGTTGAAAAACAGCACTGTTGAATATAAAGATATATCTGAGAGCTATGTGCTGTTTTTCAAAATTAAGGCAGCCCCTCTTCTATTTCTTAAAACTGGTTTGAGCACCAGCTCTTGGGTAAACCAACACTGATTTATACACCGGACAAGGGAACTTTAAAGCGGCATGAGTTATAAGATCCAGTGACATGCCATTAAGTTCACTGAAGAACATTTTGAAGAAAATAGCTGAACTACAGCTCAACAAATAAGGATAAGTGAACAATCTGGCATCCCAGCTAACCAAAAAAAAAAAAAAAAGTTGTCATCATTGTCATATATAAATATAAATTTGAGGCCATGTGGTCACATGGTTTTTACAATGTCAAAATGAAGGATGTCAAAAGTTTGTGAGAACATACTTGCGCAACATGATTTGAATGTTGTGTGACTACTTTCTATGAAGTGATAAGGTTGTGACAACAAAAGTCGGTCTCTGGCTAGCTAGATAACTGTCAGGCTTTGGAACACTGGAACCAGTAGCGAACTCATGGTATTTCCAATAAAAGTCAGGTTCAACAGGCAGAGATCAGTGGCCAGCAAACAGGATAGTAGAAGATAACACAGTTCATAGTCAATAGTCCAGGCAGGGCCTCAGAACCTGGGTTGAAAAAGACACAGCAAAGGAAATCTGAAACGTAATCGCAGTTACAGGCAAAAGTTTGTACACGAGAAGGCAGTCCAAACAGGAAGGTAAACAAAAACTAAATCTAAATCACTTTGTCCAAACAAAGTGCAAGCACAGCATGTAAATTAATCAATCAATCAATTTTTTATTGTACAGTGCTTTTAACAAAGGGCTTTGTCACAAAGCAGCTTTACAGAGAACCAGCCCCCAAGACTATGCCTTGGGCAACAGTGGCAAGGAAAAACTCCCTGGCTAACAGGAAGAAACCTTGAGCAGAACCTGACTCAGTGGGGGAACCCATCTGAAGCTGGTTGACACCGGTTTATTGTAAAAGTGGTTGTAAATAAACAGATTAATTATAGTACATAAATGTCCAATCCAAATTAATTGAGTCCAAGCAGAGATGACTCCGGTGACATGGAGCGATGGCAGGAAGACCAATGGGTGGCACTGTCAGGCAAGGGGACAGGCTTGATGCTACAGCTGAATCAACAGTGGCAGGACATTGTTAGGGGGTTCAGATGGTAATTGTTCAATCGCAGCAGGAGGGAGAGGTGCCTGTGTGTGTTCAGGAAAACCCCAGCAGAATAAGGCTTTGGCAGCATAGCAAAGTAAAACAGAGGCAATAGCCAACACAGCCATGAGGGCCGGCTTGAGACAGTTGAACATGACCAGAAGGAAAATCCAAAAGGCGGTGGTAGGGGTACACAAAATAGGTCAAACCACAGGCAGATCAGCCAGAAGCACCACTGGTGAGAATGACAGGAGCACATTACAATCAGGCACTGAACTTACAAAACAGACAGGTTTAAATAGACAGATAATGAGGGGAAATGATAATCTGCTGTGCACGATAATCAGGGAATAAGAAACAGGTGAAATTCATGAATGAACACAAAATAGAACTACGGAAAGCAAAGTTGGAAACAAAAGGCGAAACGCTGGGGGCTTAGAATACAGAGACAGAAAATCACAGATCATGACAGATAACACAAGAAACGCTATATAACATTACATGAAGAAATGAAACCAAGTGGAAATGGAATATTGCTTTTGAAAAACCATTTACGTATATATCCTTCTCGCCAGCTGACCAATTGTGGGAATTGTTAATGACTTAACCTTAGTTGTCAAAGTAACACAACCTGTGGGGGTATGTTGGTAAGCAAATGTAACTCAGAACCTCAAGTTTAGAAACTCTCTTGGAGATCAAAAGCTACTTACAGTTAATTGGACTAAGCAATGTGCAGTTTGGGGCCTGGAGCAATGTGGGGTTTAGGGCCTTACTCAAGGGCCCAACAGCTGTGCGCATCTTATCGTGGCTACAGCAGAGATTGAACCGCCAACCTTGCAGGTCCCAGGAATATACCTTATATAGCATAATTATACAGCATAATTATACAGCTAATTAGCAGCTACCTGGGAATCCTTTAGAAGATGCCACCACTTCAGATTTTTAAAAGTACATTTTCGGTTCATTTCAAATAACTGTTGTAAGAGATCTAACATGACTTTTTTTACAATGTTGAATATTGACTGATTTGCTGGTAGGGTATGGTCAGAATTGTTTTCCACATAGGCCTGCTTCCTCATAGGTAGCTTAAGCTGCCTTTCCCTGAGTTACAATGCTGACATGCGTGGGGAAGAGAAGCGACAGATAAGAGGGCGATTTTCACTGCCGAAGATGAAAAGGCCAGGAAGTCTTGGCCAATTAGAGCCAGCTTGTTATGTGGTGACTCATGCAACAGTTTCTCTCTCCACCTGCAGAGAGCTACATCTACTTTCATTAGTTTCACAGAGCACAGCTTGCATTGACAAATGATGTTGTGATCTGTGTTGGGGGGGGTACCAAACGGGCAAAAGCCTGATGTGTGCTCAATGGTAAGGTCAGGACAGTGAATCATGGCTGTAAATTGGATGGTGGGTGCACCAGGCTCATCCAAAGTCTCATTTGGGTCATAAAGAGGTCACGACTGTGTAGCATGCCTGCTACATAGGTGTACGCCAGACATAGACTATGCATTTTATGTCCTTTTAAGGAGCAGCCAAATGTTCACACCAAAAACAATTCTCTGTTTCATTATATAGAGACACTCATGTACAGAAATAATATGTTCCTGATCCATTTTTAAAACTCTTTTAAAATAGTTGATAGACAGTGTGATTGCATTCAATTTATAGATAGATGGAACAAGATATAGATTTAACAAGATTTTATAGAGCTTTGAGCGACACCGTGAAAATGTAATCACAAAGGGTGCTGAATGAAATAAGACTTGGTTGAATTATTCAAGAATACTATTATTTCACATTTGGATTAATACTTTATTAGATCTCTAAATGAATGACAAGTGTGCATAAATTAATGATTGGGTCACAATTTGGGCAGCATCACAATGGGGGGATTTCAGGGAGGAATACAGTAAATACAGAGTAAGCATTTGGAAAGATAGGGTGGGTACAGTGTATGGTGTTTGCCAACACAGAGTACTGATATGGCAACAGGAAAATAAGAACAAGAAAGAGAATTTAGGCACAGCTATGGATATATTGGAAAAAACAGAACAGTATATAAGCACAGATACTTGAAAAGGTTCAAGAGTAACAGATGATCACAAACTGCATAGATGGTACTCCTTCCAAAAAGACAAATTGAGGACATGAATAGACCAAGATAGATAGATAGAACACTAGGCACTAGGGCTAGCACTAGCACGGGGACTCTACCAGACTCATTGGTGACTGTGTATATCTGTTTGTTTGAAAATATGTTTCCTCAGATTTCTCTGAACTCCAGAAGTCCCACATTCCATTCCATTTGGTCATAATATCAGAAAGAATATACTGTAGTGGATATATATGTATATACTGTGGTGCAACCTCGTGGAGTTGGCATGGAATGGCCCTTATGATTCCTGACACAGATGCAACCACCTGGGATTCGGATTTGGAAGGACTACATGTTATGTTGACAAAGGTTAAACGTTGCTGGTCAGACAAAACAGTGGCTTAATTATTTACATTTTAATAGCCTTGTGCTTCAGTTTTTTTAATTAAAAGCTACGTAAAAGCTATCTTGCTATTAATATCCAAAATAGAGGCATTAGCACTTCATATGGGGGCTATTAAATTAGTATCATTAAATATTTATGTGACAGGTAGTGGCTTAGATTGGAAGCTAATTTATTATGAAAAGCACATAGATAAGCGTGGGATGCATAGTGCAGAAGAAGACGATTTGGAAACAGGATATATTTGGCAGGAAATTACAAGTGTAATCACAGGGAAAACAAAATTCTCACTTGTAGCACGAGTAATATGCATGAGGTGAAAGCTGTCATTCAGCCTAATGCAGTTTGAACATTTCAGTTGCATTTCACGGCTGTTCCACTCCAGTGCATTTTCCCAAGACTGAAGTTAAATACAGTTCTCCCCACACTGATTGTACCCCCCTTTGTCTCTTTTCAGGGGTGCCTGCATTCGATCTGGCATAATTGGATGCTGTTGCACATCCTGACACTCCAGCAATTTGTGAGTGGATGAGGAGGACCGGAGAGATGGGTGACATTGTGAACAATTGCTGCTCTCCAATGTCAGTTGTTGTCAGGTGGTGACTGCAAATGTCACGCCTAGAATTTGATGCCTGTCTGCTTATATTTTTAGTCAGCTTATATTTTTCATTGACAACCTAGAAAAATCGAAGAGATAGATAACCTTTGGCAATTGGCTGTGCAACTGTCCTGATATCACTTCATGGTGGTTTTGCCTCTAGTCCTTAAAGGGCAATAATTTGTTTTATTAAGAAAAGAACATTCATGCATTTTAAAATGTAAGATATTTTCCTTGCAGTAAAAGTGATAGGAATGCCTGCCATATTGTGGAAAGGCTTGAATGGTTTGAGTATGAAAATGATGTGAATCATTGTGACGGAACCGAGCGGGTTACGAAACACAAAAGTTGTGGGTTTGGCCAAGGACGCAGAGGCAGTAGTAGTTTCGGACAATGCTTTAATAAGTAGGCTTGCAACATACAAGCAATTCTGGTCCAAAAGATGAAAACGCAAAAGTAGACAAAATTAAGTTTAGCAAACAAAATACAGAAATAATAATAAAGAACTACAGGCAGTTCCAAAGCAACCTATTGCCGGTTCTGCTGTAGCCTCAGTCAGTGAGGACTACAGCTCTCAGAGAAACAAGTCATGCTTCACAAGTGTGTCTCACTACACATCACCAGACCCTCCTCCCCTACAACAACCAGGGGGTAGACATATACCAGGTGGCCAGCACCATTATGAACACACAGAGGAACATTAAACAAACAATTACACAATGACAACAAATAACACTCTGAGACTAGACATATAAGTATTGCACCTGCCAACAACCATTACTATACAATATTCATATTACAACATTTACTGTATGAAAAGACATTCCTCAAAGTCGGCTTGATCAAGGCCTACTCTACCCGGAAAACCTCCCCATAATAAAACGTGATGTTGGTGCGGATCCAATCACGCACGGAACCAATAAACACAACTCTGTTTCTCATTGGCACCCTTTGCCCGCCGATACAGGAGCCAAACGAGACAGCAGCTGGTAAACATTTTCCTATTCTGTTAACTTACGCATTGCATGTACCTAAGCTAACAAAATAAATGTGCAACATGTATTGAAGTACTTTCATTGTTTTGTCGTTCTTTACAAAAGTTAAAATGTCCATGACGTTTGTCAAACTCGCAGAATAAAGTGCAGATGTTGTTGCGGTAACCGCATAGCTCTTGCCAGTAGCTTGTGCGTCTTCCCGTTGGCACAAGTCCATGCGTTTGTGTTATCAGTAAAGTGTATCGGGTCTTCACATATCCATTGGAGCAATCCCATAATTTGAGTATCGCGTAATATCAGTATATATGTAAGACCCTTCATGTATGTAGCGTGAAGGTGAGTCAGTGTAGCAGCTGAGTTGGGCATTTGTTCAAATTTTGTTCAAATTTTTATTAATGGATAACCCCTAGAGATGAGCCATCTCGTTTTCGAGGGGGTCCAACACAGAACATACAATACAATACAATACAATAGTAGAGTACAACAAACACAGTCACGTACACCATACATACACAGAGGCTCTCATTTACCGATCCAGCCCGCACATCGTTCCCATAAACCCGCAATACCACACAAAATAAGTAGGAGGTAGGTACAACAGAATGTGTCGATGACAATGATAGTAGTAGTAATAATAATAATAATGGTAATAATGATGATAATAATAATAGTAACAAAATAACCAACAAGCAAATACAGTGATGCAATGGTAAAGGAGCAGGAAGACAGTAGCATTAAAAGCAGCAACATGACGTTTTAAGAAAGGGCAATAATGAGTTCTTAAATATACTTAGTGAGATAATTGTTCTGATGTTGACGGGTAGATTGTTCCAGTCGGAGGGAGCTTTGAATTTGAAGGCGCGTCTGCCAATTTCTTTCTTGGTTTTGGGAACAGAGAAGAAAGGTTGCTGTATATGTCAGAGAGTATGAGGATATGTGGGTACTAGATAATGCTTTAGGTAAGAGGGATAGTTAAAGTGGATGCATTTGAAAATGCATTGAAGCCAATGGTAATGTCTTCGAGCATTGAGGGGTAACCAGTTCAGAGTTTCATACATAGAGCAATGATCAGTTTGATAGGGACACCTTAGAATAAATCAACAGAGACTATTGTAAATAGAAGATGTGTTTCGAAGGTGTTCTGATAAACAATGTCAGCATAATCCAATATTGGCAATAACAACTGTGTAACGATTCTGTTTCTCATCTCAAAAGTAAAGCAATTTATGCAGCGATACAGTATGCCCAAATTGCGACTTAGTTTGTTAGTTATAGTCTCAATATGTTGTTTAAAAGAAAGCACTGGGTCGATCCAAAGTCCAAGGTATTTATAAGAAGTCACATGTTCAAGAGGTGATCCATCATTAAAAGAAATAGTCAGGTCTGGGGCATCACTCAGACCGTGTCTGGTGCCAAGCAACATACTACATGACTTCCTTTTGTTGAGCAGTAGTTTGTTGAGTGAGAACCACTTCTGAACAGAGGCAAACTCACGTTGCAAGGATCTCTCAATTGCAGATCTGTTAGTGCTAGATGTGTAAATTGCAGTGTCGTCGGCATATAGTTGTACTTGACAGTCAGAGCAAATTTTAGGAAGGTCATTAATAAAAATGGAGAAAAGGAGTGGACCTAATGATGAGCCTTGTGGTACTCCCTTCTCGACAATTAAGTAATCGGATTGACTTCCATTGAGACTGACGCACTGGCGTCTATTGTGAAGATATGAGTTAAACCATAGTAGAGCAGTCTGAGAGACACCAATGGAATACAGTTTATCAAGAAGTAAATAGTGATCAACAATGTCGAATGCCTTGGTTAAGTCAAGAAAAATTACACCAGTGAGTTTGCCATTCTCAGAAGCAGTAAACACGTCGTTTGTAAATTTTAAGAGAGCTGTTGTTGTTGAGAAGTTAGGCCTGAAACCAGACTGGCATGGGGACAAGATGTTCAGATCAGTAACATAGCGTGATAATTGATTGAAGATTAGTTTCTCAAAGATTTTGGCTATAGAATTTATGATAGAAATAGGACGGTAGTTATTAATGTCATGGGGGTCACCTCCCTTATGAAGTGGAGTAACTATGGCACATTTCCAGGTGGAAGGGAGGGCACAGGTTGATAATGAGAGGTTAAATAAGTCACAGAGTGGATACATCAAGATATGAGCCGCTAACTTGATAAATTTAGTCTCAATGCCATCTGGTCCAGTTCCACAGTCATCTTTTAGTGCATTGATTGCACATTGGACTTCGACAGGTAGAATCTTTCGAAAGGAAAATGAACTTGTACAGGTAGAGCTACTAGAAGAATCACATGCCATGGGTGGGTCAAATACACAAGAGCTACCTATAGAGGAAAAATGCTGATTAAAAACATTTGAGATAGTGGAGGGATCGTGGATAATGTTGTTGTTGAATCGAATCTGGGTGCTGGTATTTTTGTTTGATTTATTGAGAATATTGTTCATAGTTTTCCAGAACTGTTTAGGATTATGCATATCATCAGATAGTTGTTTTTTGTAAAAGTCTGATTTAGCATTGCGTGTTTTTGTTGTACATATGTTCCTTAGAGATCTATATTTGTCCCAGTCAGCAGGATCCTTGGTTTCTCTGGAGATCCTCCAAGTTTTATCCCGTTGTTTAAAGAGACTAATCAGGTCAGAGCTGATCCAGGGTAAGTGTTTACCCTTGACCCTGATTTCCCTCCAGGGGGCATGTTTATCAATGACTCTAGCGAGTTCAGAATGTAAATAATTCCAGGCATCTTCAGCATAAGGTATAAGTGAAAACCTGTCCCAGTTTATTGAAATCAAATCATGTGTGAAATTATCAAAGTGAATGTTCTTGCATTGCCTAACTCTAATGCATTTTGGAGGAAGACTGAGAGATTTAATCTTCCATACACAGAAGATAGCTGAGTGATCACTAAAGCAGTCAGATAAAACACCAGAGTTTTTAATTCTGTCAGGATGCGTAACAAGGATCCAGTCTAGTAAAGACTTAGATCTGGTGTGGACTCTGGTAGGCTCATTGATCAACCGGGTCAGGTTTACACTTTTAAAAAGGGTTTTATCATTTGATGAAGAGAGGTCGAGCCAGTTGCTGTTGAAGTCGCCCATGATAATCATTTAGTTGAGTCGGGATGGACAGGTGGAGGTCTATAGATGCTACCAATGGTGAGATGTTTATTTTCATGGAGTTTTAACTTAACAAAAAGACATTCAAAAAATGACGGGATTACTTTAGGAATGGTAAGTTCAGATACAAAGTGCAGGGAAACATATATAGCCACACCTCCTTCTCTTGTACCCCTGTCTGTTCTGAATAGCATATAATTATCAAGTTTGATCTCATTGTCACATATCTTGCTGTGCAACCATGTTTCTGAGAAAGTAAGTACATCAGGTTTGTGCTGAGCAACCCAGACTCGAATTAAGTCAATTTTTGGGAGAAGGCTCCTTATATTCAAGTGCATAATTTTTAGACCTTTAGCTGTATCAATTATCGATCAAGGAGGTTGAAGGGTCTGAGAGAGGAAGGCAGGAGAGCCATAGCACGCACCACATACACACACACACACACACACACACACAAAGGATAGAGCAAATCAAGTGGCAACATAAAAACAAACAGCTCAGTCTGCATATCTCATGAACAAGAAAATAAATTAAGGGCCCCAAGACCTTTGAGAAATAATATAGGCCAAAGGAAATAGATAAATTATGAATTAAATAAGATAATAATAATAATAATAATAATAATAATAATAATAGAACATGGCCTGTGCATCCATCATCCAGAACATTCCAGGATAAACTTTGGATGCCTTCATATTTTTATATTATTCTGACAAGTTTTAATATTTGAGTCTTCATAACTAAGATAAATTAACAGTTACTCATTCTTTTTCTTCACTTCCCCATTTGTTTTTACTTCAGTCCTTTTACATTAAGCCTACGTTTTGCGGCATCTGCAACTGCTTTACGGCAAACAAACAGGCTCCGTGTGCAGGCTCGGTATAGTAGCTATGGCAGCGAAAGTTAACCGGCCTGTGATCAACAACATGCAACATAGACTATTACAAGTTGTTTGTAGTTCTTGGCATTACAAGGAGGAGCAGTCGAAATTACAGTCAATCCAAAAAGTACAAATGAGACGAGAGAAGACAAGTCCTCCCTCCTGATTTCCCCTGCCCCTCCTTTCTGATATCCCTATCCTTGTCTAACCATCCCCCCCCCCCCCCCCAAAAAAAAAACAGAACGTGCATTTCATGTGTATTTTGCTAGTTCCTGGATGTGATGCTCTGACTTATGGTAGAACCTATGCACTTGTAAGTCGCTTCGGATTAAAAGCGTCTGCCAAATGACTAAAATGTAAAATGAAGAGCAGAGAGAGAGAGAGAAGAAAAAAAATATATATATATTATCAGTATCGGTAGGCTATAGCACTACTTGGATATTATGGAGAATCAACGGAGAACTCGGCTAGAAAAACCTCAACCTCTTCAGGGGAGCGAAACAGTTTGGTCTTACCGTCGCGGACCACTTTCAGCGTGCAGGGAAAGATCATTGTGTATGTACAGTCCAGGTCTCGTAGCCTCTTCTTAAGTGGGTCAAACTGTCGGCGTTTCTGGACTAGTCCTGCGCTGAAGTCCGGGTAAATGTGGACTCGTGTTCCGTTGTACACAAGCTCCTTCTTTTCCCTGGAGAGCTTCATAATCTTCAACTTCTCCTGGAAATGGAGAAACTTCACCAGGATTGGTCTTGGTCCGGCTCTGGAGTTTTGCTTGAGGAAGGTTGGAGAACGATGGCAACGCTCAATGACCAGAGGAGTAGGGAAATTCGCCTCGCCCAGGAGCTGCGGGATCAGACGCTTCATGAAGCCGAGGATATCCTTACCCTCGGACTTCTCGGGGACAGAGATAAAGCGTAGGTTGGAGGCCCGGCTTCTGTTCTCAGGGTCCTCGGCACATTCTTTCAAGTGAGCATTGTCTTTTTCAAGCTGTTTAATGCGTTGGGTCGGGTCCTGTAGGTTATCCTCATTAAAACCAACTCTCTGCTCAAGTTCATCAACATGCTCACCCAGTGTGGCAAGAGAACCCTCAATTTTATTGAGGCTGGCCTTGATGGTATCATGTTTTAAGTCCATATGGGAAATCATTTCGATTTTCATTTGGCGCATACCTTCCAGAATGGTTTGGAGGGAGATTGGGTTTTGATCCATTTGATCCATTTGTAAGCCTACCAGGTTGTTCTTCTTAAAGGACGAATATTTGAGCAGGCAGACTGGAGCTTGTTGCAGGACTCACACCACGGCGACCATCTTGGACCATCTCCTGTGCGGCCCTCTGGACCGACACAATCATATGCTATGGTCTATGGGAGATCATCAAAAAACCAAATGAGGGAATATCTTTTGGAAGAATGGTATTCCATCCCTCCAGTAGAGTTCTAGAGACTTCTACTAGAATCTATGCCATGGCACACTGAAGCTGTTCTGGCAGCTTGTTGTGGCCCAACACCTTACTAAGAAATGTATTTTTATTTTCCAGAATCAACTTTGTGGTGGCACGGATGGTGCAGTGGGTAGCACTACCGCCTCACAGCAAGGTCCTGGGTTCGAATCCCCTGTGTGGAGTTTGCATGTTCTCCCCGTGTCTGCGTGGGTTTCCTTCGGGTACTCCGGTTTCCTCCCACAGTCCAAAGACATGCAGGTTAGGCTGATTGGAGAGTCTAAATTGCCCGTAGGTATGAGTGTGTGAGTGAATGGTGTGTGTGCCCTGCGATGGACTGGCGACCTGCCCAGGGTGTATTCCTGCCTTTCGCCCAATGTATGCTGGGATAGGCTCCAGCCCCCCTGCGACCCTGTTCAGGATAAGCGGGTTAAGATAATGGATGGATGGATGGAATCAACTTTGCATGGCGCATTAGTGCAGTCACCTGGCAAAGTGAATGGCGTACTGGCTATGGCTACTGAATAATTTTCCAAAGTTAAGCAGGGGGCACCTTGATTTGTTCATATCCAATCAAATGAACTGTTTTCAACCATTAAGATCCATGGATATTGTGCCAAAATGTTTATTATGGGCTAGTTTTTTAAATTCCCCATTAAACCTGTAGCTCAATATTTTAAAAGCGCTATTCTATAGCCTAACTAAGAAATACTGAGACGTTTTTGAAGTATTTCTTAAGTTTAACTAAAAATAAAACCAGGGAAGATAATATTTGCTGCTATTTGCAGCAGTGAATGACTCAGTATGAACTGTTGCTGTCACGTCCGTGCCCTTCTATTCGTTTTTCCCTTTTCTATGTTCTCTGCTTTTTATTCTCTCCTCATTACGTGTCTCCGCCCCCCACTCCTTATATGTATTTCCTTCCTGTCTTGTCCCAGCTGTTTCTCATTGTCTTTCATCATCTGTTCCCCAGCACCCACACACCTGTTTACCATTTAGTTTATTGGTTAGTATATGTAAGCCTGCCTGTTTTGTTCTTTTGTTGAGTTTGTCAGTTCTGTTTCCCTTGTGTTAGGTTTTGCTCTGTTCAGTTCTAGCCTCTGTTTTCCTGTCCCGTTATTCTGTTGGTGTTTTGTCATGTTGGTGTTCTGTTCTGGATTTCTTGTTTATGACCCCTGCCTGCTCTTTGGATTCTGTCTCTTTCTGGATCATGTTTTTGGGCTTTCGCCTGTTTGGACTGACTACTGACTGCCTGTTCATTGAATTATACTCTGTCTACCCCTTATCTGCCTATGTCATTAAACCTGCTATTTTCTTGTTACCCCTGAGTCTGCACTTGGTTCCTCTGTCCCCCAAACCTGACAGTTGCTCAAACAACCGTTGAGCACAACCGGATGACATTAGCGAGGATGATATGCTCAGAGATAACTAATGCACTAAATGCAGCTTGAATATACAGTACTGGCATAAATAAAACACTGTGCAGTTTAGTTCTCTGCTATTAACTTATATTACATTTATTACATATGACTGATTATGCCAAGAGAGAAAATGTAGCAAAATATCAGATTACTAGTCAAACAGAGTTTGCAAATGCAGTCTATTCGTAATGTGTTCCAGCAAGTGCTACCGTAGCTACCATTTTAAATAATGTTACTGTCACGTAATTTAAATGAAAAGATTGTTGAAATTGCGTTATGCCATTCTTCTCACTATAGGCGGGTGTAAGAAAAAGATTGAAATACCACCCAAGCGATTGCAGTCTACAGTGATAAAACAATTAAAACGGAAATAAATAGAGGAATTAAAATTATAAAGAAGAAAAAAAAACAGTGAACAATAAATACAATCCAACCAATGCATTTTCCTGATTGTGGGATTTAGCAATATCAAAGACAAAATGAACAACATAATATCAATGAAAACTGTTAACCCTATCCCCCTTGTGGTTGAGTCATCGACATCTCAAATCATTGTTGCATTCATATTTATATCATTTAGTCATAAAAAAACTGACTAAATAAAACTGCAAAAACGGGGATGCCAGATTGTTAAAAGACTTGCCGCTAGCGATAACAGTAGTTTAGATGCTTATCTGCCTCTTATTTGCAAAGCAGGGCAATAAAACCTCCCCCTTGCCACGCTCATGGTTTACATCCCTCCTCTCAGACAATAATAGGCATATTCTAACAATCCTTCATACCGTTTCTCTACATCAATAAAATCACGTTCCAATATAAGAACAAATGCACAATTCCATTCAATGTACTTCTTCATTTTTTTCTTCGTTTACTTTTATTCTACGTCCAACTGACATTTTCGGTTCGGTAGAAATATAAATTTGTTTCACAAATTATTTGATACAGTCATATTTCTGGAACCAAATATCCCACCTGGTTATGAAGCTTTGACTGTTGTCTGACTAATGTTGAAGTTTATTTCCAGTAGTTGGGTAGAGTAGGTGGTGAGGGTGAGGAATGGGTGGATATGTTGTAGAGGGACTTGCATGTCCTGCTCACTGCCATATTTTGTGCAGTGTTGCAAAGTTTGTCATCTAGTGTCACTACCTGCTATCCAGGGTGAGAGAGAGGTCACACAGGGGACAGATGTGCCAGGGATCACAGTCTTTGCCATCTAGTTAAGATTTAAGCGGAGATTTTGATCATGCTAGTAATGAAAATGTTAGTAATCGAAAAAGCGTACATGAACCCCCTCCTATGCATCAATCAAATGCATGGCAGGTGGTAGGGTGGGCTCATGCAACCTCACTAACCAATCAAATCTGTAAATATTGTACCTGGGGTGAAATGACTGTCAAGTCAGATAACCTGCTTACAATGGCTTAATTAAACCCCCCCAAAAGTGGTGATTAAGCACCAACAAGCCATGTGCCCAATTCCTCAAGGAAATTAAATTGGGATCAGAGATTTTGATGAAACACAGCTGGAGGCTTAGGCCAAATGTTCTGCAATGTTTGTTCACATAAAATGTCTCCACTGAGAGAGGTTACTTTTGTTTGTGCCTTGGGGAAAGGAGAATGAGGAACGTTTTAGTATACGTATGTATTCTTGTCTTCTGTGATGCATGACCTCCTCTGTGAATCGAGCTTGGATTCCATCCTTACTTTCCTTCTGGGTTGAGGGAAATCTTTCCAGATTTTTCCTGGGCAGACTAAGCTCTGAGTAGCCCAAGAGATGTTATCCCTAGCACTCCCCCAAGATTGTTATAAGTAATCCAGATACCCTCCTGGTCTTTCCACTTAACTACAGTTAATGCTCTGACTGCATAGAGGCAGATGGCAACAAGAGCATAAACATTCAAAACTGCAAGACAGTGCTCAAGAGGCCAGCGGTTTTACTTTAGCCCCACCTGCAAGGTGCTCATAGTCAGTTATTGATTCATGAAGTCATTATGAGAAAACAAAAAAAAGCTAAAGAGTAAGTGATTTGAACTAATTGGTTGGATATCAGGACATCCTTGGACACCTTTTCAAAACCCTGTTGATCTTCTAAATGAGTTAGTTGTTAGTTAGTTTTGCTCTTCAATCCCTCTCCCTCTCCTTCACTATCTCTTCACTGAAGGTACACTTTTGCCAATGTCCATGTTAACACAAAGGTTGTGTTTGGTACAGAAATCTGATTGCTCATAGCTATGATTTTTTTTTTTAAGAAATGAAAAGCTGCATATCAATCATTTCCTGATGTTACAAGGCCTTGCATAATGATTTAAAAGTACAAAAGGTAAGATTTTTGTGTTAAAACATTGTTACAAGACCATTTAAAAACCCTTCCTATCATTGAAAAAGATTCAGTGACATGTTGACTTGCCCCTTTAAATTCAGGTTTCAAAGAGTACATTTGTCGGGCCGTCACTCTGTATCAAAACATTGTACAGCTATACAACAATTCAAGCTCATTAGCTGAAAATTGGTTCTAACTGCCACAGCCAATGGCGTGGGGGCTAATTCTTATTGTTTGTGTAGCTGCCAAAATTGCACTCCAGGCAAGCGATCACTGAAACTCTGCATACTATGGCTTATTACCAAGCGAAGACTACATCTAGTTATAAAACAATTCCAGTTTGTTATCGGTAGCAACAAGCTAATTAGCTATAGCAAGCTTGATGAATTTAAAAATATCCACTTACGATAAAATATAGGCAATACAAACATAGTAGCGATTGCACAAGCGTTATGCTTCAAGTGAATATTTGATTGAGTTTCAGTGATCGCTTGTCTGGAGTGCAATTTGGGCAGCTACAGGTCCTTTTATCTCTTTACGTGTTCAATCATCCGTGTTTAATCATCCGTGTTTATTTCTCTCAAACTGTAAGTTACAGTTCAATTGTTTGTGGTAGACGTAGATCATATCTTAGTTATATATATATATATATATATATATATATATAGTACATGTATAGAAATTGACACTAACGCAATGCATATTTGGCTCATTGCCATTTGCTTCCCTCATTGTCTATCAAATGATTTAAGCTGTGTCAAACTGCGTGCTACCGTGCTCTGAGTGCACATACTTAGCACGCATCCATCTTGGAGTGCAAGTCCAAACCAAGTCTGGAAGTGTCAGCACAGATAAAGTACCTGGGTTCACACACCATTTGTTCAATATTTGGAGCGCATATCGTTGCATAGTCCGATGACAGGAAAAAAAATCCCAGAATTAATTTTGAGAAAACTGTCAAGACAAGAAATTTGTCTCATAATGGCGGATGACAGCAGCAAGATCGCAGACTCAAGTCCCTCTATATTATACTTGTAAGCAGTTCATATATTTTTCATGTTAACTTTTTGACAAGTTAAAAAATATGTGGCACGCCATTTAGTGTATTAATACAGAGCTAGCTGAATAATTTAGCTATTTTTAGCTGCCTTAGTAATGTCAGCTGTTAACAGTATTGCAATGCAATTTGCTGTAGCTAATGTTTGGACACAGTGTCGACTGCCAAATCTCAATGTGACTGTAAATCTCATTCTCAGAGTAGAGTGTGTTCCTATCTTGGGGCCACCCTTGTGTGTCAGCCCAGGGCCACCAAACCCCTTAATGTGGGCCTACTGTGCAGGCTCCGAGCCATCATCTGGTAATGACACAGCACAGAGTGAGCTACCATAAATCTAAGCTCTATGACTCAATCTGCGCGTGAAGTGAAAACTTTTACTACCTACTGTAGATCACACAGAAACCCAGTGGTGTAGTTTTTTTTGGGACCCCCCCTCTATAGAACCTTTTCAGCCCTACAAGGAAATGTTATGTTTTTTTATTTATTGATCATAGGCATCACTAAATGCATAATCTTAGAATTGGATATGCATACACTGATTTCAATGGATGATGCATCCCACTCAATATCTGAGAAATACTTATTTCCCCCCTTTAATATTTATGTCCCTACATTGAAGCTGGGTCAGATGGTCATTACAGAAATACACGGCGAAGACAGGACACAGCTTTTAGGGCCAAGCCGTTGGAAAATTGTTTCACATTTAACCGCATAATGGTGTGATTTTATTGGCCAGGTATACGGTGAGACATCCGTCGGTGGTGTACGGCATGCCCCGAGTGTCAAAAAGTAAATCCTGCGACCATTCCCAAAGCACCTGATATCCGGAGGCGGTCCCTCTCCACAATATATATGCCAAGGCTATTGCTGACTAGGTGCTGTTTCATTTTTTCTCCTGTGTCAAAATCCCAAGGAACAGGAACCTTCTTAGCTAAGCACTGAAATAGTGATATAAATCGTATCTACCGCCCTAAAACTGACAGTCTGGTGGAATGGTTCAATAAGGCGCTGAAGACAATGATTTGTAAGTTTGTTTTTATCGATATCCAAAATAGGGATAAACTAATTGGATCCCTGTTGTTTGCCGTAAGAGAGGTTCCCCAAGATCCAAGCCAAACTAAAAATCAAAATTACTTGCCATCTGGCAAGGGCCTTTTGACATGGCTTATAGGGGATGTAGACTATGAGGTCATTCTAATATGAAAGGGGCATGTCAGATCTGCCATCTCAATTTACTAAAGTTGTGGAGAGATAGATCGTACCTTACTAGCCACATCGGATTCCATGTCAGATGAGATTCCCAATCTGACTAAATCAAACCAAACTACAGCTTTTCAACTCCCCTTTTACAAATACCTCTCTCTCTTGGGTTCCCCATTCTCAGCCACCTACTGTGGAAAGTAGCACACCTTTTAAAAGCCTGGAATGATTTGCAATGTAGTCCAGGTGTGTGCCTACTTAACCAGTAGGTGTGGTCCTCGGATTTGTAATGTTTCTGTATTTGTTCTGTATGTTTTTCATGTTTATTCTTGTTTATCATTCAGTTCTCATAGTACCTGGTTTATGTTTTCCCATTACAGTTCTCTATTGTCCTCCCCTGTTATGTCTACGTCTGAATGTTTATCAGTCTAGTCACTCCCCTGTCTGCGTGCCCCACTATTCGGGTGGTTACGGTAGTTTTCGGGGTTCAACATTTTTTCTTAACTCGCGATTCTTACTTCCTGCCTTTTCTTGATAGTTAAATGTTGTAAAGCACGATTCTTACTAACTACTACTAATCTAGATTTTGTACAGTACTAATCCGATTAATACACTTACTGTCTGTCTAACTAACTAACTAACAATCACTTTTATTAGGTAGTTTAGAAATATTCACGTAACTAACTCACTAACGCTATCTCTTAGTATTTCTGCACTGTTCTATAACTCCGCCTCCCTATGCTATCCCTGATTACTCGTTTAGTTTCAGCAAAGTACGCACCTGTCTCTAACTATCACTACGTCTTCTAACTATGCAAATGTCTACTCCCTAATCCGGAGCCGTATGTTTTACATGTTTTGTTTCGTGCATCCAGTCCGCGTTTTCGTCTCCCTCCCGTTATTATGTTATTACCCTATTGTGTTTCCCCACCTGTTGTCCATTTGTTTAGCCCACCTTTTCCTCTACCCCGCCTAGATTGTCACCTTCCCTGTTGTATTTAAACCTCAGTCTCAGTATGCTTCGTTGTCAGAACGTTGATCTTGATAAGTGCCGATTGTTTGTAAGCCTTGTTATAGAGATTCTTGAAAGACACCCCTTTGCCTTGACTTCGACTTTGCTTTTGCCCTGCTGTACCTTCGCCCTGCTGTACCTTCGCTTGTTTTTTCGACCATTCTTTTGCTTTTCGTTTTTGGCTGTGTTTTGGATCTCTTGGCTTGTGACTACTGGACATTAAAACTACTCTTTTGGATTATCCTGTGGTCTGCGTCTGGGTTCCCTGCACCGTACATAACAGGATTGCCCTGCTTCCTTCTCGCAAACCACACCCTTGCCATAGACAGAACAGATAAGCAACTTTAAAATGCTGCCATTATGTACATTTTTTATTATTTGATTTAAATGATAAAGATGCCTAGCTTTAACATATGCTCACAGTTGTCTGTATGCTAGCTTACAAAGCAAAAATTGTTCAATTATGCTGCCACAATGAGTTTGTAGCCTAAATTACACTCACCGCTACATGTGAATTTGACAGTGTTACACCACTCACATCTGTTGCCTTGAGCTACTCAAGCAATCTGTAACTAGGTACAAAGCAAAAATAAATGTTTAACGAAATAATAAAACCACTTATTTTTCAGCTTCATATTATGTTGAATTAGTAAACCCTGCTGAACAAGTCTGCCTTTCTCGGTCTCAGTCTGACGACCAGGTCTCATCGGGGTTACAATATGTGCTAGAGTTATAGCTGAGCTGTTGTGGGCAGGACGGGTCGGGGCTTTGGATAGGCTGTACATCCGGAAGTATGCTACTGTGTACTTCTCAAAACAGAGCTGCACACAGTAACGATGTCCAAATTATTTACAAGAAATTGGATAACTTTATGCACATACTTGCAGCGGCGGTGAGAATCTTCTTGCTGCGGGCTGCCGCTACTGAATGAATGTAGTGGAAACACTGACTTGTTCCTTGCTACCTGGCTAGCTATAATCTGTAAATTATACAAATTGGATAAAGCTAATAAGCATCTTTTCCATAAGATTAAGTTATTGCCTTGTTTACCACAAAGAAAAAACTTCAGTGCTGTTGCATGTAAAACCAATTGTCTAAGCCTTGTGTTCCCTCCCCGGAACAAAAGGCTTAGCCTCCCCAAAGCTAAAATCCTAGCTACACCCCTGCAGAAACCCTTGCCAACAGCAATGGCTTCATAAAAAATATTGCAAGAATTGCAGGGTTATTCACATGGCACTTTTTTAAAGTGAGATCATAGGTAAGGAATGGAAGGGCTTGCTGGCATACATGGCTATCACTGACTCATACAAAAGGGACTAACAAATGTCCATCTCTGTTACTCTTTGGTTGTGTGAAGAATATTTTTATGTTAGTTCACCCTCTGACCACTGACCTATCCTGGGAGAGTAATACAGTGTGTTTGAAAAGTTATATTTATTGAAATTCCTTATGGGAAATATTATACACTGTACACAGTACAGATTGTCTTTGTCGCTCACTTCAGCTTGCCTTAAATTTCAGTTTGTCCAGGTTTATACTGTTACTTGCGCAACATTGTGTAAGTGTATATGTAATTGTGTAAGTATTAACTAAAACTCATGTTGCTGGACAGCATCTGTTCTTGAGATGTGACAGCTGGATTGCCAGTCAGACCGCATTTCCTAAACTCCCCACATAGGCGGGCCATGTGTGAAGATGTGAGTAAAACAGGAGGAACCCAAAGTGAAAGGCCTTGCATGCTAAGCTCAGAAACTGCATTGTACTGGTTTCGTTTCATGTACAGAAGAAATAGATGGCCCTGACTTGAGTGAATTAATGCAATGCTGTGTTATACAGTATACTAGTTTATTGTGAAATGGAAGACTATTATATCATGCAGCATGTATCTCCATTTTCGCTGTGAATTTAAAGAAAAATAATAGAATATACGATAATAGAAATAAAGTATCTTAAAGTATATTCTGCTTATTGTATCAATCTTTTAAAATGGAGGTCCATGCAGACATGACTTGTTATTTTGAGCATTATGATTACAGACTAATTTCAATGTGTGTTCTCATGCCTTTCAGTCTTTATTGAGTGAGTTTAGTTTTAGACAGAAGACTTTGTTGATGATGAGAGCTGAATCCTTGCTTCTCCGCAGTGGGGTTTCAGAATCTCTGAAGTGCCCGTCCTGGAGCAAGCCTCTATGGATCAAGAGGGGAGATGTTTGTCAAGAGTGAGATTAACTGCCGACTGCTGGCGTCTGACAGCTGCAGCCTGGCTGTGTGATTACTAGAGCAAAGTCGTGAAAACCCCCTTCCAATATGAAATGTTTTCCCCTGCACAGTTTCCTGTTGGACATTTTTCCTTCTGCTAAATTGAACCATTCTTGTTTTTATTCCTCAGAAGGAATAATAGCTGTGAGATTAAGAGGCTGGAGTGGCTCATTAGAGGCAGCATTGCAGTATCTATCACAATTGCAGGTTGAGTCTTTTCAAGAACCTATCAGGGGGTTGTTTGGTAGGCTGTTTGAGGACAGGTGGGAGTTTGTTGTCAAATTCAATTCTAATTAAATTTGACTTCTTGAAGTTAACACCTCAAATTCAGGCTACTTTATAGGAAGGGCACTGCAGTCAGTGCACCAAAGGCAATGACTCAGTTGTACTGCGCGAAGGAGGAGACCAAGATGGGTACTGTACATTTGCAGAGGAGCTGTACGTATCTCTCTTCCTGTGAGACTGCGGCTCCATGTGGAGGTTCATGACTAGGGGCTGCTGCATTATTGTATATTCACTCTGCAGTCAGTCAGCCACCCCGTTTAGCTGCTTGGACACAGTGGGAGGGTAATGAGAAAAAACCTCACATCACGGGACAAGCTTTTCCAGTACCTGCCAATTCTGCTGAGAAAAAAGGAGATGCATGGCTACTCCTGGGGAGAAAACAATACCCTGGTGAAATCTGATATCCTTTTGGGTTGCACATTTCACAGCCGTGCTGCTAATTTCATTGACGAACGCTCAAAGCAAAGGTTACAGTAGCAGCAGCCAGTCGGAAACGGAGCTTATGTATTTATGGGAGACGTTTGCCTGAGTAATGCAGTGATACTGTACTTCATGTTTTATATTTATACTGTGAAAATGTGCTATATACTGTACTCTGCTGTCTCATTCAGCCCAAATTGATGCTCTGTGATACCTCCTTCCTGCTGTAGAGCTGGAATCTAGTAGACATATTGTAAGGTGGAGTCAAATCTGGCGGGAACAGTAGTAATGCTTTCCTTTTGCATTTTCCACTGTCAGAGCTGTAGCTTGTGTTGCACTGCTTTCCATTTTTTTGATGATCTAAAAGCTTGCGTCTGCTAAAAGCTACTCCATTTTTCCCTGGGCTCAGGAAACAATGCTGATTTTGCCTGTAACATCTGTGTATGCTCATTATCACTACAATATTCAAATTTATTCTGTAAATGCAAACATGGCAATGCACTAGCTCTCGCAACAAGCCAGCCAGAAAATGTAAAAGAGCTGGATTTGGTCGATGGGCCATGGTTTGGAGACCTTTGAGTTTGAACACCCAATAATGAATGCACATACTGTACACTCAGCGACCACTTTATTAGGTAGACCTGTACACCATCTTGTTAATGCCAATATTTCATTAGCCAATCATGTAGCAGCAACTAAATGCATAAAAGCAGGCAGATGAGGTCAAGAGGTTCAATTGTTTTCAGACCAAATGTCAGTATGCAGAAGAAATGTGATCTCAGTGACTTTATTCATGGCATGATTATAAACTTACTAACTTGCTAGACTAGAAACTGCTCGACCAACGTTATCACGCACATGCAATTACCCTTGCAATGATACGAACCAAGCAATCAATTCAGTAAAGATCAACAGTCATTATCACTTACGTAAATTAAAAAATATGATTTCATAGTTTGGCTTTGTTACATATAAGTCAGTCCTATGTCTTCATATTATATGTTTTATATATATACATATTTTTCATCACAAAATGACTGTGGGTTTGGGGGAGGGGGGGCTTAGGGGGGGCTCAGCCTGTTTCAGGAGGAGCTCAACATGCTAGCCCCTCCCTCCCACCGCCACTGGTTACAGTACATGGCAAATTCAACTTCAGGTAAGTATTTTAATACCCTAACACTAAACCTTTTTAAATGTAGAAATAATGACCAAGAAAAGAGATATGCAAGGGTGGATTTCTTAATGAAGCAGCAAACTATCGAGAGCCATTTGTAAAATGTTTTGCATGTTTCAATAAAATTTTATTGTAAATGTAAATGTTAAATGTAAATCTAGATTTGAAAACAAAATACATTGAATGCCAAAGACGCTATGTGCAATGTCAGTATTTTGCATTGCAGATGGCAGTCTCAACCATATCCGCACAAATCTATACCATTAGTAACAGCAGCAGCTTAAAACACACATTTCTCTTGCAAAAGAGCTATTAATGGTTGCAAGTGAGAGTCACTATAGTATCTAGTGGGAAATGGATCAAGAGAATAAGCTGAAGAACTCATGCATAACAGTTTTGTTAACTCATGTCCTGTTATCATCTGATATATTGCACATTCATACTTGTTCTCAAATAAGAGGGATGAGCAATTAACATGGAGCTATTTCTATTCTATAATAAAGGATAGTTGCTGGCTTATGTATTAATTGCCACTTAATTCATTTATTATAATTCAGTATAATACCCTTGAGCGATGGTCTATTAATATGTAATAATGAAAGACTTTATATTTCCTTTCATTATATTTCCTTTTCTGTACTCATACTTGACTTCCCTGTTTTTTAGTTGCCTGGGGAGTATTACTCTAGAGAACTTTTTTTTTCTTTGCTGGAACTAGACTGTCAAGAGGTGAATTACAAATAATTATATTAACCAGTTGAGAAAAGCCCCTATGGTGAATATGTTTGTGAACACACCAAGGAGGATGGTGTCCAGGGTTTTTAAACAGGGGTGAGATGCAAGGGTTTGAAGATCGTACAGACTAACATGGCAATATGATTTACTACCCTCTGTTCTGTGAAACATCAGTGGCAAAAATATCTTGAATTATCACTTGAAGAGCTTGAAGAGTTTCATGAGGGTTTCCTGAGGGTTTCCTGAAAGCTGGTTTGGCCCACATAATATGTAGATGTGTTGTGAGATCTTCTGACATGTTTTGAGATTTCATCAATCTCTTGAATATGATAGTACTTACATTCAAGCAGAATGGTTAACACAGTATCCAAGAACAGAAAAGCTATGAAAAAACATCATACATGAAATAAATAGTCAGGTCTGCGGACCAGAGGAACCAAGCGCAATGTTCAAAAACCGGGTGGTCAGTCCAAACAGGGCAGATGTACAGAAATTGCAATCCAAAGAGAACAAAGAGCCACCAGGAGTCGACAAACAAAGACCAGAGTGAAAGCAGAGAAAAGGAAAAACAACAGGAAAAGGGGCATGGACATGACATAAATATATTACGACTACTAATATACTAGTCCAAATGGGAGGAAGCTGCAATCTCTTTCATATAGCGCCTTTATCCAAAGCGCTGTAGAATTGATATTCTCATTCACCCATATACACACACACCAACGGCGATTGGCTGCCATGCAAGGCACCATCCAGCTCATCCGGAGCAATTGGGGGTTAGGTATCTTGCTGAGGGACACACCCAGGGCGGGCTCGAACCGGCAACCCTCCGGCTGTTCTTACCTCCTGAGCCAATGTCACCCCCTACATACTTGACTTGCCTGTTTTTTAGTTGCCTGGGGAGTTGCTAATGAGATGACGAACACTTCCAACCCACTGCATTAGACAAATAAAGAACAGCTCAGCTCTCTCAATGCCTGAACTAAGGACCTCCAGCAGCCCTTCATGCTCATTCTAATCAGACTATAATGATACAGATATGCCATAAATCCATAATCTATATCCCTGTACAGGCTTCACATGTGTATGTGTGTTACACCTAGCTACTCTGTTTCAGGCGGCACGGTGGCATAGTGATTAGCACTGCTGTCTCGTAAAGGTTTGCATGTTGTATTCCATGGCCCAAGGATGGATCAAATGCAGGGGAGATCATATTTCTTCCCCATTCTGATATTTGGTCTGAAAAACTGCTGAACCTCTTTACCACATCTGCATGCTTTTATGCACTTAGTTGCTACAATATGATTGGCTGAATAATTACAGTATAAGCATTAACAAGCTGGTGTACAGGTCTACCTAATAAAGTGATCATTGAGTGTACACATATCTTGATATAATTCATTCAAAAGGAAACCCCAGCCATTGAAAGGAACTAATTGATATTCCCTAAGTACATATAATAACTTGCACACTAAACTCCGCTCTCTGGATGTAGATTGCCTTGAAGTCACCCTTTACCTTCCCTTAGGCTAATCATTCAGAAAGTTCTTAACTCTTTCCAACTAAATTACTCAAGTAGCTTGCCACTAGCTTGTAGTCTGATGGCATCAATATCACCGTTTATAATTTAAACACATATCCCCTTGGACTCTGGAAGATCTCATCTGAGGTTTCAGCACATGGAAGTAATTATAGGCCTGTGGTCATTGCAGATGGTTAAATTGAAACCATAAAGGGATTTGTGAAATTACTGCACTCTGAGTGGTAGTCATTGCCTCTTTATACACCTGAATAATTATTTCCTGCAGTCAAAAGTGATTAGTACATCAAGCAAATGGGTTGTTCAAACCCACCCTTTGTACATTGCCAAAAGGTAACTTCCAGTCCGTACACCAAAGACTCACAATACGCAATCAAATCAGTTTATGTTGAATATGCGGTTGCTACAATTATTTGAAAATCTGGTGTTTCATCGTATGATCAATTCCATTGCACAAAACAGAAAAAGCGTCAAAACAGAAGATCATGTTCACAGTAAAGGCAAATGTCATGCTCTACCAGTATCACAAGGCTCTGGCCAGTTAAGATGTGTTAAGACGTATCAATATTGTTCTAAATACTTGTCTAGAGGCGGTAGTGCATCTGCAGCACAGTTGTAAAAGAGCTTGCTGTGAGAAAAATAAAACTGAGTACGGTGAAGGTTTGGACTCATTCTAGGCACATGAGATACAAATAGGTATCACATACAGTTGTGTGCAAAAAACCCTGGTCAAAAAGCCTTTTACAATTAATATCTCAGTGAACAGAAACAAACCTGACCTCTAAATGGTACAATATTAAACATAGCACTTTTCTTCAAATTGTGAAGCAAGATTACTTTTTATTTTAATTTTTTACAGTTTGAAAATAATAAAAAAGGCCCTGTGAAAAAGTTTTGGAACCCAGTCAATTAGTACTTTGTAACTCCTCCTTGGGCTACTATAACAGCTTGTAAATGCTTCCTCTAGCCAGTGAAGTGTCTTTCAATTCTCGCTTGCTAGAATACCCAACCTCTCTTCAACTTCAATGTCTGGACTGACCTTTGAACATTAGCCTCGAGACAAAGGCTTGACCCTTTTTCACCAAACGTACCTTCTTTGGTGGTGGCAAAAAAGTTACATTTTTGGTTCGTCAGTCCAAAGCACATTGTTCCAGAAGGTTTTCAGATGCTTAATTTTGTGTTGAGGTCATTATATCTAGAAACTCTGCCATGTAGGTCTTTGTTGTTTAAGGTACGTTTTCTGCTACTCTTTTTTGCAATTATTTTGCAGTGATGTGTGGGTTCTTCTGAACATTTCTCACCAGGTCTCTGGCCATTCTATCTTTTCTATCTATCTTTCACGGTCTTCCACACCATGCCTTGACTTCAACTGTTCCATTTATCTTCCATTTTCTAATAATGTTTCTGAGAGTGGAAATAGGCAGTTTGAAACATTAAGCTTTATGTAGCCCTCTCTTTTTTGGTGGTAATGAGGTGGAAACACTGGATGTTTTTTGTGTTTCGCACCATTCTCTACAAACTAGAGACTGTTGTATGTGAAAATCCCAGGAGATCAACAGTGTCTGAGATACTCAATCCGCCCTGTGTGGCACGAACAATCATTCCACAGTCAAAGTCACTTAGATCACATGTCTTCCCCATTCTGACATTTGGTGTGAAAAACAGCTGAACCACTTGACCACGCCTGCATGCTTTTATGCATTTAGTTGCTGGCTGATTAAATATTTGTATTAACAAGCTGGTGTACAGGTCTACCTAATTCAGTAATTACTGAGTGTATGTCAGTGCGTGTATTGTAGTGTATTACTATTACAGAGAGTCTGCGTTCCCCAATGCTGAGTCCTGGCACTGGGTCAGTTAACGCTAGAAGGATATGGATATATCCTCCTGAGAACTGGCCCATTCATTTGTGTCCTTTATAATGGACATTTTGTTAACCTGTATTTTCCTTAAGTATTTGGAGTTACCCTATCAAACCCTATTTCATTCTGTAGAGGACATCCTGGGCTTTCCAGTGATGTGTCATGTGATGGGTTTGCATGCTGGCAACTTTACTTTTTTTCCAATCAAAATGGCCGCCATACCAACAACCACATTTTATGGAAAGAGGAGAGGTAAGTCAAATATTCTTTATCTACTGCTATTTTTACCATGATAATTATATATATTCTTGTTTATCAACATGTCAGTAACAATATTTTTACATCTGAAAACAGTTTTATAATTTCTGTTTTGAAATAACAGTCCTTTTATGAATGTCAACTGTAGTGGACACCGGGACCATTTCAGTGTATTTAATGACTGCACATTGTTGTAGCAGAAACAAGTGAAGCAGAGAGGATTCTATACCGGATAGTAGAGGGAGATTCAGATTTGGAGCTGTCAGATGAGGAAAAGGATAAGGATGAGGATGAGGATGAGTATCAGCCTGTGATAGGGGAAGATGGTGATGAAGGAGGAGAGGAAGAAGATGCAGGAGAATCTGATGAGACAGAGTCAGAGCCAGAGAGGGAGCTGGAAAGTCGTCGTGCTCTGTGGGCCAGGACTAACTTGTATGTTTTATTTAGTTTCAGGCTAATGTATTCAATTCTATTATCATGTTAGATTATTGTTGTATTTGTACTATGTGTTACTGCTGTTAAATATATGCAAATTGCCTAAAAATATGCTTATGAGGTTGGTTAATAGGGAGTCATATCACATCGATGACACTGAAATTACTGCATTAATCAAAATAGATGTGTAAAAGATTAACTGTTACTCCTTTTATAAACTGGAATTTATTTGTGTTTTTTTTACATTCATCATAATAGATTCACACCTGTGCTACCTGGGCTTCCTGTCTATCAAGATGACCCTAAAATCCGTGAATACTGGAGTCCAATCGAGTACTTTTCACAGTACATCAACAACAAAATCTTTGAAGATCTGGCAGCTTTTACTAATCAAAGACAGCTGCAAACTACAGGAGTGTCACTGAATACTACTGCCCAAGAAATCAAAATTCTCTTCGGCATATCAGTACACATGGCCTGCCTTGGCTATCCCAGAGTCAAAATGTTTTGGGCTAAAAAAACTAAAGTGCCAGTTATTAGCAGGAAAATGACAAGGGATAGGTTCTACAAGCTGAGAAGCTCACTCAAGATTGTCAATGACCTGGATGTAACTGAAGAGACAAAAGAGTCAGACATTCTTTGGAGAGTCAGACCATTGCTTGACCGTGTGAGGCAAGGTTGTCTCAGCCTTCCAAGGTGTGACAAGGTGTGCGTTGATGAGCAAATCATCCCGTTCACAGGCCGCTGCCCAGTCAGGCAGTATGTGCCAGGAAAGCCAAACCCTACTGGCCTAAAGGTTTTTGTGCTTGCCTCGCCAAACGGTCTGGTCCTGGATTTTGAGGTCTATCAGGGCAAGAACACATTCAGGGGCCAAAGACTGGGAGTTGGAGCTGCAGCAGTCTTGCGAATGGTCGAGTCTGTTCCTACAGGAACTTACGTGTTCTTTGATCGATATTTCACAACGATTGATCTCATGAACACTTTGCGCTCAAAGGGTCTTCCAGCAACTGGAACTATTATGAAGAACAGGGTTCCAAAGCAATGCCAGCTGCCAGGAGATAAGCAGCTGAGAAAAGAAGGGAGAGGAGCTTCAGTGACGGTGGTCCGGAAGGGGCCTGAGCTGGCAGTCACAAAATGGTTTGACAATAAACCAGTTCTGATGGCTTCCACTGTGTATGGGAGAGATCCAGAGGATATCTGTAGCAGATGGTCCAAAAAAGAAAAAGGTCACGTCCAGGTGAGACGGCCAGCAGTGATCAGGGAATATAATGACAACATGGGTGGCGTAGACCTGTGTGACCGAATGCTCAGCTTCTACCGCATGTCAACCAGGACCAAGAAGTGGACATCACGTGTGATCATGCATTTCTTTGATGTTGCCATCACAAACGCTTGGATCCAGTACAAGGCTGACAGTAAAGCGCTGAATCGACCAGCTAAGAACACCCAGCAGTACCTGGACTTCAAAATGCACCTGGCTGAAGAGCTGCTGGATAGTCCATCATTTGATGACAGCAGTGAAGACAGTGAGGAAGAGTATCAGCCACCAACCAAAACAAGGATCCCACAACCAGAGCCATCTGTACGCAGACTAGGAGCCAGGCACATGCCAGAGATGATGGACATCAAACATGCAGAAAGGTGCAGGAATAAGGGCTGCAATGGCAAGACATACATGAGGTGCATCAAATGCAAGATGTTTCTCTGCATCACCAAAAAGAAAACATGCTTCCAGGATTATCACCGCTAAAATATCCAGAGGAAGAAGAAATGTATAAATGCATAAATGTTCTATGTTTATGTTCTATGTTTATGTTCTTTTGTCCTTGCAAGCAACAAGCAACAGAAGAATGCTAAAGATGAAATGAATTTGATCAAATGAAATGTATTCTTGGGTTAATATCACTCTAAAGACAAAATCTGCTAATTTTTTTATTTTCTAAATTCAGTTGTATTTTCACACGGAAATCGTCCTGTTGTCCTCTACAGTGGACATGCTGTGAAATTAAAATTAAAAATATGTTCAAAAAAATTTAAATTGTAAGGTGTTTTTTTAGGCCCAAATAGATAGGAAATCACACAAAAAAAGAAATTGTAAGACACTTTTTTTCTTTGGTTCTCAGGAGGATATATATATATATATATATATATATATATATATATATATATATATATATATATACTGTATACTATATTAAGTATTTGTCCCGTTTTCTTCTATTATTGCACATTTGTCATACTGAACGATTTCAGATCGTTAGGTCAAAAGTCATGTTAGACGAAGGTAAACACAAAAGAATTTTTTAAAATTACTATTTCATTTATTTGATAAAAAAAGCATTCTCAATCACCCATATCACCCCTGTGAAAAAGTTATGGTCCCCTTAAACGACATTAGCTCAGGCAGTAAGAGCAGTTGTCTGGCAATCTGAGGGTTGCCAGTTTGATCCCCCGCCCGGGGTGTGTCGAAGTGTCCCTGAAAATGCTTCTGACAAGCTGGTTGTTGCCTTGCATGGCAGCCAATTCCTGCTGGTGTGTCAGTGTGTGTGTGAATGGGTGAATGAGAAGCATCAATTGTACAGCACTTTGGATAAAGGCGCTATATAAATGCCAGCCATTTACCATTTACCATTTAAACATAATAACTGGTTGCACCACCTTTAGCAGCAAAAATTGCAACCAAACGCTTCCTCTAATTTGATATCAGTCTTTTACTTTGCTGTGTAGGAATTTTAGCACTCTTCTCTGCAGAACTGATTTAATTCCTACAAACTAGTCGGTTTCCAAGCATGAACTGCTCGTTTCAGATTCTGCCACTCCATCTCTATTGGGTTATTTTCACCCATTCAGATTGTTCTTCTGCATAACCCAATTACACTTCAGCTTCAGCTCATGGACTGATGGCTAGACATTCTCTACAGTACAGCACATAACTCATGCTACCTTCAATAATTTCAATGACAAGTTGCCCAGGTCATCACACCATCACATTACCACCACCATGTTTGACTGTTGGATGATGTTCTTACTGTGAAATGCTGAATTTGCTTTATGCCAGACAAAGGGACTTGTGTCCACTTTTGACTCATCTATCCATAGAACGTTATACCAGAGGCTTGGGGATCATCCAGATACTTTTTTGCAGATATGAGATGAGCATTTATGTTTATGTTTTTATACTGTGGAGTCATGTATACTGGCCTCATTTGAGACTAGAGAGGTCTGCAGTTTTTCTGATATTTTTCTGGGATTGTTTGCATTTTACGGAAGAGATGTAATTTGAGATGAGATGGAATTTTGATGACATGAGATTTTGGCAGGCTGGGCAATCGAGGGAAGATTCCAAGTGTTAATGGCTTTCACTTGGTTTGTCCCAGAGCCTTTGGTGTTACCAAGTCAAAGTCTTCACTTGAACCCAATAGAGATGCTGTGGTAGGGCATGAGTTATTTGTTGACTAGCTGGCTACAGTAGTTCAACATCTGTGACACATTTTGACATTTGGTCATTGGTGATCAAACCAGGCCATTCGTTGTGTAAATGGGCAAGCTTGTCAAATATCAGATAACCCCACATACAGTTCCTCACCTGCGCCATATGCAGTACATGCTGCCTTTACAGTACATATGCTTTTCTATTTGCAAGAGAGCAACTGCATGCATACAAAGGTAGCTGTCTCCAAAGGCAGCCTACCTGGGGAACAAGGCAGCTGACCAAGTTCATAATGCAATATAGCGAATATGAGTGAACAAACAACTGTATTCTAAAGGGATTCTCAAGTGGAAGTGACAAGTGGAAGTGTGTAAGGGCATATCTTTAAAATATTGAAGCCCCATATCTTCTCCAGTGATACAGTGAAGAGCCCTAGAGCATCCAGTAATTCACCTCTTCTACTACTGAAGTACATTTATTTATAGGAAAATGTGTCCTCTTTCCATATTGCAGTTGAAATGCAATTGGATACGTAATCCATTTTGCAGATACGAGAACATTCAAGTTAGCAAAATCTAGTAAAATACATGTTGCCCACAATGCCTTGTTTAGCTCACTGAAACTACTATACCCCAAACAACAATGCACCGGGGAACACCCTACTCTTTGCAAAGAGTGTCAGGGGATCTTTAATGACCACAGGCGTCTCTTACAGCACAGTGTCCCCATCACTGTGCTGGGGCATTGGGCATAATTTTACCAGCGATGATGCCCAATGCCCCAGCAATTGATTGGCCCACCAACACTTCTTCCAGCAGCAACTTAGTTTTCCCAGGAGGTCTCCCATCCAAGTACTAACCAAGCCCAAACCTGCTTAACTTCAGCCATTTGGCAGGAGTTGGGTGCATGATGGTACGGATGCTGTCAATTGATGCATTTTTTTTATCTAGTTAATCATGTTAGGCCATTATTAATTATAATTCATCACAAATTTAAAACATACTAAAATTTAAACTACTTTTTTATTAAATGTAAAATATCTTTGTGATGAAGAATAACTTTCTTTCATTTATCTGGTTGCGCAGGCAGGCTAGTCATTCTGAAATCTTCTGCACAATATGTTCTGTTTAGGATGCTCAGTATTTCATGGGGCACTGTGGTGGCAGGTTTGGCCAGGTATTCCTGGGCCAGCATACCATGGGCACCTGCACATGCAGACCTCCATTGTAGTTGTTCTCTATGGTGATACTGGTCTGCTCTGAGACCAATGCCTCGTCATCAGACTCTGACTGATGCCATTAGGCGGAGGACCATTTTTGGTAGCTCTGTCTGGTTCCACTTCTCTAAAGGGTTGTGGAACTCTATCATTCAGGATCTCACCCATCCATGAGCTATGAGATGTTGCCGTTCTCCTTCCACTTAGCTTGATCCTTTGTGAATGCAGATTTTTTATGGTATTCCACACAAGCTGAGTCATGAATCTGGTAGCAACATCATGCAAGAAAGGTGGCAGAGTGCATGCAGCTCCAAAAAGTAGGACACATACTTCAGACATCAGTGACATACCTATAGCAAAGATAAACAGGAAACGTATTATCAGGACAGGCCTACATTTTTTTAAAGCGCAGAGACAATACCAGAAAACATAATACGGTCTTTTCATTGTCAGAAATGGGAAATTATCTTACAATGATGGTTCCAGCAGGTCAGCTGAGGTTAGCTTCTGCTATTGCTATTGTTGCCTTCAGTGGATCTTTGTTGCCTTGGACCTGCTTGATCATCTCTAGTGTGGAATTCCACTGATGGGGAACATCCTGGACTTGTGGCTCTTCCTCATGTCCATGAGAAGTTGGCTGAACTCTCAGCTCTGCTGCGTTTGCTAGACTGTGCTTGAAATGTCTGACTAGTTTACCACACTTGACCAAGAATTTAGCACAGAGAGACTCACTATCACAGAGCTCAAATGGAAGCTTTTGAGGTGCTGTGATCATATTGAGAGCCTAGTCTGTTCTTGTAGTGAAGTGTAGTGTTCTTGACTCATTTTCAACAATAAGAAACAACAGAGGGTAGGCATGAGTTCAGCTGCTACTGGATGGGGTGTGCTATAAAATAAGCCAACTGTAGACCTGCATTAACATTTTGGTGGTAAAACAAAATGTGCCGGAATCTCTGAGAAATTGTAGACACTTTACCTGTAGCCCTTTTTTTCTTAAAGAAGGTCTGACTGTAATATTATGATTTACGTAACCTCAGGTGAAGTGTGAATACGCAATTGGGTGGAATTGTTGTTGGTTTTGAAACCATTGGATGTAATGTGAAAACCAGACTATTTCGTATAACATTTTATAAATGTTGAAATTTATATTTTGTGTTTTTCAAAATCCTTTGTTGAGATTGAACATTGTTAGAATAACTGGCATTTTATTTGATTTACTAATTGATTGATTCAATATACAGTATTCAGTATTTTCTTACAAAATATATTTTGACTGGAAAGCAAAAGGCAATCCTGTTTTGTACTGTATGTGATGATATAAAACTACATATGCTTTGTATTATATTCAGTCTTTAATATTATATAAGATATTTGCAATAATTGGCCTTTTACTGCACAGCAGGATTGATCAACTTTAAGTGGAAATATATGACCTTCCATCATGTCATTGTGTTGCAAGAATAGTCCTACTCAGCCTTATATCAGCAATTTAGCCATTTTCTTCTTTCACTGTCTCTGTCTTGGAATGTAAAGTTTAATTGGCAACTTCATACACTGAAAGCCAGGTTTCTCTAAGCAGTAGATACAGAAATATCACTATATTTTTTCATCATGAAAGGAAGGCACTTGAGCTGAACATTGTATATCAAAAAATAAATGAGAGCTGATTCACAAGCTGTGTTATGATGTGTAGAAAAAACTGGTTTTAATTTAATTTGATGTACTTATGTAATTGAATTCACTGAAAATAAAATAATGTAATTACATTTAAAATGATTCTTTTTTCATTACTAGTACCGATATGTCCCATATGATTTATATTACGAGTAACTATTTATTTCAGTGGTCATGTACATAGATGTTTGGTATTTTGCATTGACATTTGTGGGGTTTTTCTTTCCAATTTGGAATAGCAAAGTTGTCTGTTTTTGACCATTGCTGCTATTCTCTATGTCAATCCAGGACAGAGCAGACAGGTGTGTTTCCTCTGAAACCTGTGACGTCTTGTCACTGCTTCTTATCACTCTGCAGTCCATCAGTAGACATAGACATTCAGCCAGATGCGAACATTGCATTGCACCTTACACAGGCAGAATGTGGGCACCCAATTGACCAGAGGGGGCTGCTGGACTAAGCCACTTGCTTTTAGGAGAGAAATGGGGTTTTCTTGAACATTTGACCTGGGAAACATTTAACTTGTATTTCAGTTCTTATCATCCAGGGTTCATAGTAGACATTCTGATTGTTGTACGTAGTGAAAAGAACATAAGCACTCATATAATTAAGGACTAACTGAAGAGCTTTTTTGGGGAAGGGTACAGATATCAAAACCAAGGGTGTCTAACATCGCAAAAGAGTGGGTGGCAGGTTTTTGTTCTAGCCCAATGCAGAAGTACCCGATTCAACTATTTATACTGAATAAATAAATATATTCCATCTGGTGAGTTGCGAACTGAACTGCTGCTGATTTCGATTTCGCATCTGGTAATTTCAGGACTCCATGCGTCACAGTCGGAGGAGAGCTGCTGCTCGGGGCGTCAGTCAAGTTCAAGCAGCTCATTGCGATTTTGGTTTAGCTTATTGCAAAGAACGTTTTAGGAAACACGCTGAAATGTTAAGGTACAGCTTCAGGTATAACTTACCTTACGACGTAGCGTTAAGAAGGCTTTGAGAAACGCAGCCCAGTTCAGCTTGGTAGGCGATATCATTCATGTGAATTAATTATTTAATTGTATGTTATAATAGTTTTTTCATTTGAGCAACAGTTCATACTGAGTCATTCACTGTTGTGAATGACTTGGTAGTCTGTTTTAAGTATTGAGCTACAGGTTTAATGAGGAATTAAAACAACAATAATAAACGTTTAGGCGATGTTTTATTGAAATTCTGGCAAATATGTTGGATGTATTTTCAAATGGATTTCTCTCATTTATTTAGAAATCACATAGATACAAGTCTGTATCTGCCGCAATATTACCCACTGATAATATTGTGAGCTTAATCCAGCCCATTTTCCACCTGTGCCATCTGATCTTTTCTCAGTGCGCCCCGAGATTAACTTCGGAAAACGGCAAGATTCAGTAGCCACGCTCCGTACACCACACACCTCGCCCGGTGACTGCGCCAATGTGCCGTTGATTCCGGAAAATATGACCCGTGGTGTCATTTATTCAGAGACATCAGGAAACCACAGCAACTAAACCACAAGGCATATACATTCAGTGAGCACTTTATTAGGTATTTATTAGACTTTATTAGATTTATTCGGTCTTCTGTTGCTGTAGCCTATCCACACGTTGTGTATTCAGAGATGCTCTTATAATGTTATAATGCATGGTTATTGCATTACTGTCACCTTCCTGTCAGCTTCAACCAGTCTGACCTTCCTCCACTGACCTCTCTCATTAACAACGCATTTTGTCCCACAGAAGGCTGTTCTCTGGATGATTTTTGTTCACTCCATTCTCTGCAAACTCTGGAGACTGTTGTGCATGAAAATTCAAGGATATCAGCTGCTTCTGAGACACTCAAACCACCCTACCCTGGCTGGCACTAACAATCATTCCACAGTCAAAGTTACTGAGTGTACGTATAGGTTTATAGAAAGTGTCATAACCCATAACCATTGATTCCAGTGCAACCCCACCCAGCTACACACCTGCAATTAGTCATTTAGTGTAATCAGTGTATTTAATTAATGTAAAACATCATACTATTTTTATCTGCCAAACTCTGCATGCCTGTTCTTGGTCAACTAAAAACAATTCAACTCTTTGCCCTAATTCTTTATTGTTTTTGATGTGAAGATTTCATCTTAATATTAATTTGTGGTTGCTTGTGAAAATCAGAAAATAGATATTTGAAAAAATAATTGCAATGTTCTTCTGATTACACTAGGGATATGTAATACCAGATATTGTTTGGTATAAGCATATTTGTCTGTGTATGGAGTTTATAATTAGCATGTGCAGAATAGGTTTGGTAGGATGCTAGAGTTTTGTTGTAAATTCTTCCCAGAGGAACAAGAATTTGAGTTACTGGAGCTATGTGATGGGATCATTGTCAATGGAAAGTGACAGGATAATCTACTGGGTGGTGTCACAGTCATGAATGTGATTTTGCCATTTGTCATTGTCTCCCAGTGTAATAAAAAAGTGTATAGTGACACTTTTGTGAAATATGCTATGTAAATAACATTTTATTGCTTGATTTAAATATTTTATATTTATAAAATATTATATTTTATATTTTTTATATATATGTGTATTCATATTATTTAACAGTTTATACACGTTGTATTTGAGTGAAGCTTTCATATGTATCTTCTGTTTTCCAAGGCTTTTCAATGGGCCAGCCATCTTATAATGTGAATTTTGAGGGTCATAAGGGATAGTGAAAGTAATTATATGAAATACTTTAAGAAGTACTCAGGAGGAAAATAACTTTCATTGGATAAAACAAAGATTGCACACGATGGTCATCTGAATTACATTTTGAGAAACTAGGCCAAAATAGTAATTTAATTTCTTGTGGACATTTTTGTTGTTGGTTTGTTAAAATTTCCTTTTGCTTGTGGTAGGCTGTTTTATGGCTCTCCAGCCTCGGTTCTCAGTGCTAATTGCATTATAGTTTACGAGATGTAGTCATTTGGGTTAAGTATTAACAGACTCCGTTTGACTGTTGACAAAACTTGTGGGATTCTGTGTTCCCTTAGGGGGAAGCGCAGTGGGAGAACAAATCCAAACATTTTCTCTATTATATGTTCTTTCCCCACTCTTTGTGTACTTTCTTGTTTTCATGGCCATAGGTGTCATATAGGAAATGGTTCAATAGTTTGCATTTCACATGTACTACACCTTCCTTTCTGCAGAGCACACAGCAAGCTAAAGCCTATTTTCTGTTAGAAGGTAGTGGAAAGTCAATTTCTCTACCTCAAGTCTTCACAACATAAAAAAAGGCAAAGTAGGCTCATAGTCCAAGATAATGCCTCTCTTAGCAAAGCTACAATATCTTTTTTAATCTCTCAAGGAAGCAGACAGTAGTCTTAAAAACTTGAAAGCAGTTCTATCCCCAAGCCCTCCATTTTTAGCACTCAAAAGTTGAAATATCTCATTTACACTCTCAGCATGCTCCTGGTCGCTCTGCATTTTGGGACATGCAGTTGTGTCAGAGATTTTTCTGAAAAATGTATCAAAGCTGTTATTGATCTGTGACATTGAGGAAATCTTCACAAACTGCACTTAAATATGCCCTCAGACAATTGCACTGTTGTTGCACCACCAGTAACATTATTCATGTCCAGGATCTCTCTATGCCTCCTGCTTGAGGATTGTGGAAAAACCCATCATTTTTTTGTTATGTAATTTCTGATGTAGTTGATGGAATTGTTGGTAGATCAGTCTCACTTTCAATAAAGTCAAGTTTCAATAATCATGTCATGTAGCCTTTATTTCTTCTGTGTCACTAATTTAGGTCCATAGCAGGAGCGGGTCTACAGATGGGCTGGGAGAGGCCTTGCCCACCCAGAGGAATCATCTGCCAATCCTATACTTGAAAAAGTAAAAAAGAAAATCACTGTTATAGCTATTTTTTGGGCATTTTATTAGTTTTCTATAATTTTGTCATTGGTCATCAAAAATGCACTGCTTTCCTATTGGCCATTTTGAAGGTCTGGGTGTGCACAGACGTAGTGACAGACGTAAGCTGCTTTGGGAGGCAGTTTAAACGCCTCTACGGTTTGCTCTAGTAACCTACCTATTTTCTATGCTAGATAATTTTGATGATGATGTAGGCCTATAGACACATGCATGTTACGTCCCTGGACATGCATGCGGCCGGCTTCTTCGGTTACAGCCGATTAATTGATTAATTGATTGGTAATTGTGTTCAGTTGCAGAAAAGGAATAAAAGGATTGAAGTTGCTGCAGTTTGAAGAAAGAGACTTGGGAATAATCAGTTTTGAAGGTACCTTTGGAAGTACTGTGGGTTTTCTTTTTTTTGGACCTATATTTTATAGTTTCAGTTAAGGGTTTTGTGTCTTGTTTTTTTTAATTCTTTTGTAAAGTGTTTTTTTTGTATTGTGATTTTGGACTTCGGTTTTATTAATTTGCTATAGGTTGCGGTCCAACTGTGCCCCCCATACTCCATGGAAGAGGTTGGGCTGTAACAGGCAGCACAGCCAGTAAAATTATGTCTTCAGCTGAAGAGCTTCATTTTGACTAAATTTGACAAAAACTAAGCTCCTTACCCTGCCAATTGAGTTGACATGCAATGATACGTGTAATGTGCAATTAGACAAACAGAAAGACAAAATGAACAATAATAACCCCCTTCTAGAGTTCTACATTCCTTCAGACACACAAACAAAACAAATAGAAAATGGTAAAGAAATATCTAAAAATTGAAAGTAATTTAAAAAATGTAATTGAATTTCATTGCAATCATATTAGGCCTTCACATTGTTCTGTCCTAGGCAGAACTATCCTAGTTCATCATACAGATGTTCATCATACAAGAACTGCTGCCTGTCCCTGTGCATTCTATTCTATTGGAGCCTACTGAAGATCCAAACCTTCCTCTCTAGTTCATCATACACATGCTCATCATAAAATCTAAATCTAAATTTGACAATTTAATTATTTTCTTTTTCACAGGGTAATGGCTCCTAAAAAAATGTGATGCTGTAATTGTTGCCCACCCAAATAATCCAAATGCCCACCCAAAGATGACATCCTAGTAATACCTCTGGTCCACAGAGGGCTTTTATGCTGCCCTCTTTGTAACTGACAAGAAGGAATCCATCCATCCATCCATTATCTGAACCCGCTTATCCTGAACAGGGTCGCAGGGGGGCTGGAGCCTATCCCAGCATACATTGGGCGAAAGGCAGGAATACACCCTGGACGGGTCGCCAGTCCATCGCAGGGCACACACACCATTCACTCACACACTCATACCTATGGGCAATATAGACTCTCCAATCAGCCTAACGTGCATGTCTTTGGACTGTGGGAGGAAACCGGAGTACCCGGAGGAAACCCACGCAGACACGGGGAGAACATGCAAACTCCGCACAGAGAGGCCCCGGCCGACGGGGATTCAAACCCAGGACCTCCTTGCTGTGAGGCGGCAGTGCTACCCACTGCACCATCCGTGCCGCCCACAAGAAGGAATGTTGAAGTGAAATAACAGTTAAATCTTAATTGGACTCATTAGACCTTCCAACACAAGGCGTTTGAAGGACCATACAAAACCAACAGTGTATTTGGGATTCACTGAGGTATGTGTTAAATGTATCCCACTTGTTTTTAATTGCTATGCAATGGATCAAGAGGATTCATACCATTCATGGCCTCTCATGATCAGCGCCTGCTTATCTGCCTGGAATGAATGGATTTTGACACATAATTTCAATTCTCCCTGGAAGCACTTTGATGTGACTAGGGGAATGCAAGGACTATTATTCCCTCTAATCTCTGTGCCCGATTATACTATAACAGTGAGAACAAGGTGAGCACAAGAGATCACATCTTTACATACACAAGGATGTGTTATCTGTCTGCCTGGTACAGGCACAACCTTGCTGGTTATTGGGTATTAATGTGGTGGAAGATTCATCTCAATATTATCAGTAGCTGCAGTTGTGTTTCAGGAAAGTAAACATTCCTAGAGATCAACAGAAAGATCAAATTAGTCAGCATGAACAGATGTTCAGAAGCTAAAAGACCCTTGGGTCAGAGGTTAATTTGCCTCTGCTCACTGAAGGCTGATTGTTTGTTTGTTTCATTAAGCCACAAAAGCATTTAAGGATATTATCCAGATTCCTGAAAATAAATAAATGGTTTTAAAACTTTCATGAACAATACTACATTCCAGTGTGGTTAGCAAATCAGCTGCCAATCATACTGGATGATGACAGGTCAACTCGGTCTATAGGACAAAATGATTTGAATGTATTCAGCATTGAGTAGCAATTAAACAAAGCCCAGTGTCCTGTGCATCATTTGACTGTACTGATATCCATTTCAAGTTTAATTACACCCTAGATCAAACTTTTTTAGCTGTAAACATGTTTGTATGCCTACATTTTAATCCAGGCCATTATTGCAACATTTTTTGTCTTAAGAAAAACAGGTCAAAGTGTGTTCTGCTGCCTGTTCCACTATAAAATCCACTCTGGCCCTGCCTGAATCATGACGTCCTCTTACTCTTTTCACGGTATGGTGATGTCATTGATAGTTGTCAATCAGATATCCAGTTGTTGACACCCACAGATTTGTCAGTTTAATTTAAGGGCTCGTCGGCAAACCAGCTGTTGTGGATGAATACGAAACAGAACACTTCTGGCACCTGATTGGCTAGATAATAATTTATTCGAATGAGATGGAAACATCACTTGAATGTGCAGAAAACATTTTTTCAAAATTGTGTAGAAGGTGGAGCTAGGCTGAAACAGCGAATGCTATTACTCTAAATCGCCGAATCATCTATCACCTAAAAGTAAGCCATTTTAAGCTTCCAGATTAATGCAATGTGAGGTCATGAGCGGTACCTTCGAAGACCACTGGGTGCATCAGCAGCACCTGTACCGTATACACCATCTCCAAAGCACAGAGAATGAAGACTTACAATGATGGCTTACAATAATGGTGTATAATGGGCCTCATTTATCAAACGTGAGCCAAATCAATTTGCCCGTAAATCATTCAGAAATGCATTTACACAAATAACGTGGGATTTATCTACGATGTCAGTTTTTTAGTAGGATCCGAACAGACTTCACAAGTGTTCTCAGCTGTTTGTATTGTGTGCTGAAATGAAAGCGCATGATTGTAAAGCTTGTTTTGTTCTTTTATTATTCCATTTATATTCATATTTTATTTTGATTTAGATTGCCAAAATAAATGAGGCCCAATATGTCTATATGCTCACACAGACATGCATACACATACACATACACATACACACACACACCCACACCCACACACACACACACGTACGCACACCAGACCTGGGTCAAATACATAATTGTTTTGGATTCAAGTACTTTTCAAGTATCTTCTCTGCTGCAATTGAGCAAACCATGAGGGCCCGAAAGCAGGGGCTGCACTTTTTGTCAGTTTTTCATAAGTTCCAATATACCAGACAAGCTCAGTCAAGTGTATAAAAGTATTTGAATCCAAAACAATTATGTAATTCACACACACACACACACACACTATGAACCCTTGTACCCACTGTACATCATCTCCAAAGATTAGAGAATGACGATAAATACTCATTGAGCACTTTATTAGGTATTTATTACTTATTTTTTTATGCTTCTACTGCTGTAACCTATCCACTTAGAGCTATGATGCAGTGTGTGCTCAGAGATGCTCTTCTGCATACCACTGTTGTAATGTGTGGTTATTTGCATTACTGTCACCTTCCTGTTAGCTTTGACCAGTCTGGCCATTCACCTCTGATGTCTCTCATTAACAAGGCAGTTCTGTCTGCAGATTAACTGAAGCTCCTGACCTGTATGTACATGATTGTACGCATTGCACTGCTGCCACAAAATTGGCTGATTAGATAATCGCATGAATAAGTAATGTGTAATAATATAAAAATGATCCTAATAAAGTGCTTGGTGAGTGTATGTCCAATAATGGCAATTAGAAAGAAGTAATGGAGTAATGCATTGGCATACTTGTTACTACAAGACTGGCAATGCTCTCAGAGAAGGGAACTTTGTGGGTGGTCACCAGTATTGGAAGATGTGGTAACACTTAACTTGAACGCCTCGCCATAAGCCTGACATAATACTGTCATATACATGACATAACAGCTGTCACAAGATGGCATAACAGATGATGTCAGGTTATGTCAAATGATATAAAACTGTCATACTTGTTGCTGTAAATTTTAAGACCTAACATCTGTTATAACATTTACAGATAAAAGTATGACAGTTTTGTATCTTTTGACATTGATTGATATTATCTGTTATGCCCTTTTGTGACAGCTGTCATGTCATGTCTATGGCAGTGTTGTCAGCCTTCTGGCGAGGGGTTCGAGTAAAGTGTTACCGAAGATGTTGATACAAGTCAGTGTTCAAATAAATGTAGTCATGAAAATGCATAGTAAGCTGAAATTAGAGTAAATCATGTATCATAAAAATATTTTTAATGCATTCACCCCAATCAATTTAGCTAGGTTTACACAAATGCAAAAGCATAAAAGCTCAGCATAATCATATTACAGTATATTGCAGATGTTTAGTATGGTGTGTGTGTGTACCTGTGCATTTTTACAGTAATTATATTTTTGGATGGGACAGGTGGATGGCGGAGAAGAGGATGCTAGTGTCCCCTCCTCAGATCTGCGCTGATTGAAGCTGCAGAAAAATGACTGCCTGATTAAATCTACACATTTATATTCCACATACACTTGTTTGATGGCTCTGTCAATCCTCATTATCCCCTCTGCTTTCATTCATTCAGCCAGGGTAAATAAATATTTACAGTGACAATACAGCCATCATCTAGTTTTCTGTACAAATATACACTTAATAAGAATAAGTTTAATTTTGTATAATCTGGTCATTTCGATTTTGTACTTCATGTTTCATAAAAACACTTGACGAGAAATATTTCATTCGTTGCTACCACTTCTTAACTCAAGTAATTTTCATTTAATTTAGATAATAATTGCACATTGGAGGTCGACATCGTTGTATTGTTGTGAATTTGTACGCTACATCTGTAGGCCTATTCGTTCTTCCATGTAGAAAGTCACAATATAGGGCGCAGTACGTGTGAAAAACTACCGTCATAGTTACAAATAACGGGAGAAATAAGGGAGAGCTCAGGTGATTTTGTGAATAGCCTAAACATTAAATATTTATTTTATGTGCTGAACACGAGTACAGTACACTCCAATTGTATTTTGTCATAAAGTCCTGATCTATAATAAAGTATTTTACAATGTCAGCCCTGTAGAGAGCAGTAGATAGTTTGATTAAATTCTTTTTATATAGGCCTCGAGCGGTGCGCGCCCACATACTGTACATACGCGAGGGGAGGGAGGAGCAATTGTAGTATTTCTGTTGATTTCACTCCCTGTCCTGGCAGCAGACGAACACGACCGGAGCACATTTTCCCCAATCACAAAGAGTAATTTAAATAATAAGCATACAGTGACTTAGTTTATGAGTTAGACGTGAACTCCATGAAATATTAGCTAATTTGACAGCACGCTGCGCCCTGCGGAGAATTTAGCTCGAATATCCTTGTGCAGAGTGTACAACTAGCTAGCTACTACACTGGTGCTGGATACGGAGACTGCTTGGACTTCTTTAATAAATTCTGTCTTAAAATAATTTCGACCCTCAAAGACCGAAGAACCATACAGTGAGTATTAATGAATTCATACGCGCAAATCCAGATGTTTACAGCGAAGGTTGCATTTTGCATGTATGCGTTTAGCTAATGTGTCCAAGCTAGCCAACGCCAGAATACTCCAGCTAGCTACGTGGTTTTGACAGATCAGTAACAGAAAGGTATTTCTTGCAGTTTGGCTTCTTGAGTTCGCTTGTGTAGATCATAACAAAAACATTATCAATTTGTATATTTGTTTGCCGTTCTCTCTGTGATTGTGCTGTTACTTTATATGTTTTGTTTTGATCAACATTATGCCGTGGACGCGGTCAGGGTTATTTTCTTTGCAATCACTGTGCAAGCTAGGAAGCTCACAACCAGCTCGATGTGACACAGCTTGCAAGCCATATAATGTATAGACACATAATTCTGAAGCAATAGTTCCGTAGTATAATATTTATCCAAAATGTAATATATAATTTCCCCCAAAATGTCTCGGATTCGATTTGTTAATGGACACATTCATTCTTTTCTAATGCAATATTCTCTGCATTGTACAGGTAAGTTTGTAAACAGAGTCAATGTATCTCCTTGGGTACTGTTATGTTCGATTCTATTTGGAACTCCTGCAGCATTTTCTACATTCATTAACGTGACGACAAATGTATCAATACGGTCTTGTAGTGTCTAGTTGGCTATATTGCTTCCATTGCGTTTGGGAATTTGGTGCATTGATGATGGCTCATTCGAAAACACGAAAAGCCCGTGCACTGCAAGCAGGTATTTGGATACTCTCCAGGTACTTCATAATTAGTTGTTTTTCAGAAATTTGTATAATTATTGTACCATATATATATATTCTGCTGAATTACTAGCTTTGTCGCCGGTGAGGATTTTAAACATGCGTCTCTGGTCTCACACAATGTGAGGGTAGACGGTGATAAGTTCTTTCATTTGATTTGGCACATACCATTAAATAATATTTCACTGTCGCGATGTGGACATGTCTGTACGATTTTAATGTCAGAGCTCGGGAAAAACCAAACCGAGAAGGGACAGGTGTATTCCGAGTCGAAGACATAGTGACTGACATAGTGTGTTTTATTTGTGCATTTACACCTTCATTTCGGCTGTGAAATTATTAAGCGCTGCATCAGCTGATAACCTTGATATATGCATAAATTATATAGCTTATTATTTTTAAAAACTGTGGTAGGTATTTTTCAACAACACTGTTGTTATTTGTTGTAGGTTTTTTTTTTTATAAATGCATGTTAATGTTAGCATTGCTTTTATTGTTGTTAGGACTGGTCATAAGGGATGTTGTGCTTGATATTAATTAATTTGTCTTGAATGAAAAACATGTATTTATCCAGTTGTAACCAAATATTGTTTTCTTTTAGACACTTACAACACTTACCAAAAAAGAAAGATTAAACCCCAGCAGTTAACAAACTCAACTTGGTATTTCAAAAGATTGATAAAGGCTAGCATTAACTGTGAGGCATTTAACTTCACATTGGCTATGCTCCAAAAGCAAACCCTACACTGAATTAATCATTATCCATTTGCTTATCGCATCGTGCTTAGTGGTCTGTACTCCTAGCTTTGTAGATTATTAAGCCTTGGCAAAAGCAGGTCTAATCACGCACTATAAATGTTCCTTCTTTTTTGGGCATGCACCATTACATGGCGCTGCAGTAGGGAGACAGGGATTCCCTGATCGCATAATGGAATGAATTGGGCTGATAGCGAGAGTGGCTACGTGCAAAGCAGCAGCCTTTCTGTAACAGGCAAATGAAAATAAGATTGAATGGGATACAAAAGGTGTCTCAGTCAGCAGGAGGTCCTGTGTCCTGGATACCACTGTCAGAGGTTGACTGGGGATCATCTAGCCCCCAGTCATGCTGGAACTCCGTCTGACCCTCCCTGCCTTTTCCGTTAAGGTTTTTTCAGATGACTGAGGCTTGTTTGGAGGGCAGAGGTGACCTTCCCTAGCCTTTCAAAGCAGCCTGCCACTCTGTCCCACTCTGGAGGGGCAACGCTGCTGGATACTCGAAAAATGTGAAAAAGAGTTCAGTTATATAACCAGGCTGTGCAGCTGATGTCCTGAACTGAATTCACTGTATTATGATGTCAGAGCCTGGAGAGAACAGGCCGGGTAGTTAACCCCATCTGTGCATTCCGGAACAGTCTGGCTGAATGTGCACTGTGGAGCAAGACTGGACTTTGTAAATGTTCAATTTCTTGCTCTCTTGTTTTCCTCCAGGAATGAACATACTCAGTCTTTTGTGGTCGTTTGATCTCTCATTTTTTAAAATTTGTCCTTTGATGTGTCCACTGTAACTATGAAGGCGCATAGTGCACCATGGGAGTTCGCAGTGCGTTGTTCATGTGGTGAGCCAAGCAGAATTGTGATTTTCCTCCCCCCCTTTTTTTCTGTCATCTTATGCCTCATTCTTTGCATTTTGTTCAGTTCATATTGTGTCAAGGTGAAACTGGCCAAGCGGCGCATATTTGTCACGTGTCGACTGCATTCCAGACCGAATCCCTGTACTTCATCAATAAAATGGCAGCTACTGGCAAAGCACAGGAGGCAGCAGTTTCATTCAGTGTTTGCCAGTATTTATAAAATAAGATTACTATGAGGTTAGCCAATGAATAGCTGACTGAACTCAAGACTGTTGCAACAGAGTTTTATCTCTGCAATTAGCGGGCCAAACGAGACAACAATAAAGCACTTTTCTAACTTTCCTAAACAATGCCGTCATTTTCTTTTGTTTCACACTCAGTGTAACTCTACTGAACTTTGTGCTTAACTGAGTGAGGAATTTCAAAGTGTTAATTGGTTTCAGCATGTGAGCAATGTCATGAGAAACCATTTCACCTCCGTCAGGACAGAATATGAACTGTGTAAAGATTTTCAGAAGTAATGCGACACAATTTTTTATTCCAGAAGTGTCCGACAAACTTAGCTGAGCTCTTTATGAATCTTCACCTTATCACCTGATCCATAACAGTACAGTATTTCCATTATAATTCAATGTAAAAGTTGTAAACTGTACAAACAAGTGAAAGTTGCCAATGATAAAGCATCCATACCTTAATAATTTAATAGAATAATGTCTATTTAGTGTTTCATTTGATGTTAACTTGCCGTTAAATGTCAGTAATCCATGCTTTATCTAACTTATTTATGATTTAAGACAAGCTGTGTGCTTATTGCATTTTTTGTAGCCTATATTTGAAAACTTTTTGGCAGCCTTAGCAGGAGCAGAAAGGTTTGAAGGGGAGGTAACCGAAAAGACAGGAAATCTTGCTTTAAAATGAGCAGGTTTTACGAGTTTCCCATTTGCATCCGACAGCCTCCGCTCCAGTGTTGAGGGTGGCAGAAAAAGCCTTTCGGAAGTGGTCTGCAAGGACATTAGCACCTATTGAAACAAAGTGGGGCCCAGGAGTCACAGCTCCAACGTAATAAGCTCAATTTCTCACTAATCTCATTTTGTGGATATAAATAAGACTTTTTCTCGCCAGGTTTTCATTTTGCTCGGGCGTAAATTGTTCTCTGTGACATCGAGTCATTTGAGTTCTATTAAGGCAAGCACCGGAGAACATCAGCATTGCATTAGATTCTTAATCAGTTCATTCGACATTTTCAAATAGCTCACCACTGAAAATAACACGCCGTCCCTACAATTAGTTTAGTTTTGTGTTTCCCGTTGCCTCTCCGTGTGAAGAAACCTTCAGCTTATTGATTTTGCATTAGTGCCCTGGGGGTCTGTGACAATTTGTTAACAAAACTGTTCTGTCAACAGTTCTCTTTGGAGTGGATTTTTTTTCCCCCGAACAGAAATAGAATATGTTACCATAAACGATTGGCCAAGTGGTGGGTGAGTTCCTGAGTGTGTCCTGGGGACGGTGCAGTTTGGGCACTGATAAGCTGGACGTTTTATGAAACCCGATGGTATTTATCGGTGTTAGGTTCGATCCCCAAAGTGGGACCCAACTGAAGCTCTGGTCTCTTTAAGATAACGAAACGGTGCGTGCCAGCATTTTAGCTCTTTTTTTCTGTTCAGGGTCTGTAGCCGTGTACGAGTGTTGGCATTCTCATGCTCTGTCATCGCACTCAGGGCTGGTTCTAGGCATTCGGTAGGGTTAGGCAATATAGGTGCCTGGTTGGGCTGCATCTGTATGTGGGGCGCTAACTATCTTGGGGGGTGGCAAAGAGAGGGGAAAAAAATGGAAATGGAACACACACACATACTCTCCTGTCCTTAATCGTTAACCACCCCCCCCCCCCAACTCCACTGCTTTCAGGGGGTCTTTTAGAACGGTTTCTGAGGTTTCTTCGCAGGTGGTAGCTAGCGATCCCAGCTGCAAGCAAGACTTTTTGAAAGCCTCCGCCGGTTTCCCAACGGCTTGTCCTCGCAAAGATCTAATAGAGGAAAAATAAATAGATGTAAAATGCATTTTATTGGATTTCAGAGTGAGGGACGGTTTTATGTGACCGCACTTCACTCTTATTAACAGTGCTGCTTCTAATATTACCTTTCTGGAGCAGGGGCAGGCTTTCCGCAGTTCTTTATTGGACATGGACACGCTTTGGCTCTTATTTATGGGCTTCAATTCACCAGTCCTGTTGCACTGTCTGTGGCAGAGTGGTTAGCAAGTGGGAACCCGCCTTACGCTTTCTTGGCATGGTGATATTGCGGTGAGGGTTGCTTTTGTTTGTTTAGCCAAATGAAAATAAAATTTCTCTATGGATCGGTGCATTTGTATTTCTTTAAAGGTTTTTATGAAAGATAGTTGATCTGGATGGTTTTCTCCTCCTGACATAGACCTGAAGAGCAGTAGTACAACATAAGAAATCTCATTTTCAAAGGAACATCGTAAACATAGTGATTTAAGGGTTTATAGACGATGTGTATGCATGCATCTATATACACTCCGTGATCACTTTATTAGGTAGAACTGTACACCAGCTTATTAATGCAAATATTTAATCAGCCAATCATGTGGCAGCAACTAAATGCATAAAAGCATGCCGACGTGGTCAAGAGGATCAGCTGTTTTTCAGACCAAATGTCAGAATGGGGAATAAATGTGATCGAAGTGACTTTGACCGTGGAATGATTGTTGGTGCCAGACAGGGTGGTTTGAGTATCTCATAAACTGCTGATCTCATGGGATTTTCACGCACAACAGTCTCTCGAGTTTGCAGAGAATGGTGCGAAAAACAAAAAACATCCATTGAGCAAAAATTCTGCGGGCAGAAACACGTTGTTAATGACAGAGGTCAGAGGTGAAGGGCTCCTCAAAGCTGACAGGAAGGTGACGGTAATGCAAATAACCTCGCATTACAACAGTGGTATGCAGAAGAGCATCTCTGAACACACAACGCGTCAAACCTGTTAAGTGCATAGGCTACAGCACCAGAAGACTTAATACGTCTAAAAAATAAGTCTAATAAATACCTAATAAAGTGCTCACTGAGTATTAATTGAACATATACAGAGAAACTAGACAGAACATTTGCCAATATGTCTGTATGTGAAAATACAATAAAATTTTTGAATGGTCAAAGTACAGTTTGTTCACCATATAAGACTGATTCTTAATAGTGTTCTGTCCTCTTCTTCAGTGATATTTTTATTTAACAGTTTTATGCTTTCAATGTCTTTATGAATTCATGTAGCCTAACCAAACATCCTACTTGAAATTCATGAGCTTTGACAGCCATGATTGTTTTATTTTAGCTTCCTTGAATTTTGATAGTAACCCCTTAAGGAGTAAGATCACAAATATGTGATTAGAATGAGATTTGAAGAGCATTTTTTATATTGCAGAGTCCTGCATAACTCCCACATAATGTTATTAACAATGAGCTCACAGGTGAGAAAAGCATGGAAGCAGAATCTAGTTTATCTGGTTCACGAGCCGACTGGTTATAGAAAGGTTCAGGAACACTCAAAGTTATATCCATGTGCTGCGTTCACATTTTCTCTAAAGAGGACTGCCCCTCAGCCTTCTGTGGCCATTAAAATTTATAACAAACCATTTCAGTTCTATGATAGTTTGATACACTGACAATTTTTATATTGGATAGAGCATAATCCCAATTTTTATTACTTAGGTAATACAGATGAAATTTGAATGACTGAATTAATTGAATTCTGGTGAAATAGTTTATGAATTCATTTATTATGGTCACCAGATCATGTACCCCGTTACCCAAAGCCTATATGTGCTTCAGGTTAGTTTGTATTTCCATCCATGAGGAAGGAATTCCCCAGGTAGAAAGTGGCTCTTTTCAGGTTTTTCCTTTGTTTCTCTTTCTCGGCCTGCTGTTCTGACTGTGGTCAGCCATTTTGAAAATGGAAGACACCAAGTACATTTGTACATGCAAGTTTTGATGAAATTGTACATACAAGTTTTGATTATTGCCAGCAATAACTTAATTTGGGAGTGATTTCGTACTAATGCATGTGTACTTCCTGTGAAGTTCAGATTATTATCAGTCTATATGTACTTCCCTCTTATTTTATTTGTTAATATGATTCCATATTGTTTATCATACTGTTTCCATGCATTCTTCTGTTTTGTTTTTGTTTTTACTGTACTGTGCTGCCTTTAATGGCTTAAATGTTTTTTGTAATCTTAAACTCTATTTCCAAGGGCAATTATGTAATGCCATTATTGATTATGCATTGGTTTAGAATCATATTTACCTGCAGCCTTGAAGCCTTTTAATGGATTTCAAGAAAAACCATTGGAGTGCATCAGCATGTCCACTGATTGTTCTCATATCAACTGAATCAGTGGAGAGGGCCATGAATATAGAAAATAAAAAAATGTGAACAAGGAGGATTAGGTAAGCTAGGCTGTGGTTACAAAACAAAATGTTGCTTTTGTAAAGCCTCATTACTCCAGCAGCTGCATTTCAGGGTTAAGAACTGAAATAAACAGACCATTTCAGTGTAGGTGCACTGTTCTAGTGCAATATTTGTCATTTTTAAATCTTATAGTAGATTCTTTTTATGGACAAAATCCAGGAGCTGAGGGTTTGGCACCATTGAATTCTCTTTTCTTTTGCTTTTAATTTTAAGCATGCTGCTTACACCAGAGGCCTATTTTTAACATATAATAGCTGAATTTACAAGGCCAAATAAGACCTCCTTGTTGGTACGGGTAAGCCCAAAATAGAAGCCTGTGGTATTGCATCAGAATAATTACACTTCAGTAGTCGTGCTGGAAATGGTGGAATGAAAAGACACAGGGAGAGAGGGAGAGTTTGTAGAGTTTGTAGTTATGTTAATCCTGGTGAGAAAATGGGGGCAGTATTTTTAAATGCCCTATTAAGTTTCCTGTGTGCTATGACTGGCATCCACTGGCCTGCCTGCTTGTGGCTTATGTATTCATTTACAGCAAACTGTCTCAAATGGCCTCTTCAGTGCAGCACATGTCCACTGAAGCTTTGCTCCATTTTACTGGTCATTTGAGGCCTCCACTCTATTAATTTGTGCTGCGAGTCAGAATCACTTGACACAGCCAGCCCAGTTTACACAAAACATTTTAAGAACACTGGGAAACATTCGCTTCCCATTTCATTGTGAATGAAAATATTTGCAAAATGATCTTAAAATGTCTGTTGTTACAAACATATTCTGTCAGTCAAAGGAGTATTTTCCAGCGAAATTGCATATGTTCATTTAGCATATACATATATTTTACACTGTTTTTTTTCTTTTTGATTCAAGTAAATAGTTTAGGTCGATCCAATAAAGCAGTGTTCTCAGTGTAAAAAAAAAACATGGAGGATACATATCAATGTCATTAACATACCGGTAGAAACTAAGGGCCAGTTTCATGGACACGGTCTAAGCTTAGCCCTGAACTGAATTGTGTTTTGTATGTATAATCTCCATTGAAAATGGATTTTTAGTAATCTGTGTCTGCGGAACTGACCGAAATGTTCATGCTTATATTAAGCTATATGTCATTATAATGAAAGTAATTGATTATATACAAAGTTAACGCATATACTGGCAAAATTTGTGCTATGACCTCTGAAGTGAAACATCAATGTTCTTTTTGAATGGCGGAACACACTGTGTGCCAAACGACCTTTGATTTTCGAAAACACTATTTGATGTTTCAAGTGCTGTAGTCATGAAAAATGTGCTGAGTCTATGGTGCCTTTTGTCAAGGCATATTGAAGAGACACATGTGTCTGCTGCCTACTAGCTCATGCGTCCTCGCAATTGTTTTGTTTTTTTAATTGTCACTAAATTGTATAGATCATTAAGCATGAATTAATTGCTTCCTTAATGCCAGACAAAACCTTGATTCATTCATTGAATCTTTGATGCAAAATATGAACTATTAAACCCCAGCCCCCACCAGACTCTTGAGGGCAAAGGCCCGGTACCCTATAGTTACCCTTTAACCTTGTACAGAAATTGTTGTACCTACGTTTTGTGTTTTTGGTATTGATGATTGTCTAATACATTTCTCTGGATTTCATGTTGAAATAACACCATTTCGTGGCAATACTCCAGCTTGAATTTGAATGTGTAAAACAAATTGAATCCGCTCTGGATAAGGGCTGGCTGAGACAATGAATTTGGAAGCAGTTGTTTTTGGGAGACTGCACTGGGAGTAGCTGGAGAATTCCCTCATCAGATTAGCACCACGCTAGTGAGCGCAGAGGGGCCCTGCATGGAGGAAACAGGAAACTCAACAGAACAACTTTTCCCCATTTGTTGATGCTTCTGGTGTCAATTTGACTCCATTAGTCAACACATTGCTATCCTCCTTGGAACACCTGTTGTATGTGTAACAGAGAATATGCACGTGCAAGTTTGTGTGGGTGTTCATGCATGCTTAAGTGTGAATTTGTTGGCAGGGTTGCAAAATCTGCTCACGTGGATGCGTTAGATCAAATCAACAAATCAGGAAGTTTAACGTAAACACTACACTCTGAAGTGTATGCAAACATTGATACAGGTTTCATTTTCAAATTAGTACATTTTTTCAGTAGAATGCCATTGATATCCAAAGCTGTAACATTATAGCATACTCGGGTGAGTACAGAAAGCATGCATACTGAATACTACTACAAGTAAGACAAGGCCTGCTGACAGCTGACGCAGTGATCATTTGAAAGGTGGCCAGTTGGACAGCTTAGGAGTATTTAACCCTCTGTTGGCCTTTTGTGAGCCCGCAATCTTAAACACAAATCCCTGTAGTGTTTTGCTTTTGGGTGTTATAGCTACAAGGGTCAAGACCCTTTGTCTGTAGCCATCTAATTACTCCTGTGTAGAACCTGACATACCTGTTTATGGAAATTCAGAGCAGGTGCAAATCATTCAAACTGTTTGCATGCGAATTCCAGTGGTTTGTCGTTTGAACTTTTCACAGAAGTCGCAACTTCGGCGTCATGCACAAAAGGTTTTTTTCCTTTTTACCAACCGCATGCTTCTTGCTCCTTAATTTAGCGTCTCTCTGCATCGTTTCTTAGTAAAGAGGCAATGCTCGGTCTCTTGCGTAACAAGCAGAAAGAAAAGGAGAAATGAGTCTACAAAAAATGGAGGGAGGCCAACCGCCCCCCCCCCCCTCCCTCCCTCCCCCAGAAACTGCGGTTAGCTCAGTGTTACAGAGTACGATGTTAGTGCGAATGGTGGCGCAGATCCTGCAACTGCCTTCCGGGGAGAGCCTGGCGTGGGGCCAGATGGCCAGCGCACCTTCGCTGGCTTCAGAGCGGGGCGTCGGGCCACCGCGTCCCGTCTGGCGGTCACGTGGCCGCACGGCCCCGGTCGCAGAAGTCTCCCTGCGAGAGCCGACCTGAGCGAGGAGACATCAGCCAGCTGGCCGGCAGGTCCATTAGTGCTCGGGCCTCAGAAAGCTGACTCATTGCTCCTGTTGCTTTGATAGGCATGCAGGGGCTGTGCGTCTGGCCCCGGGGGTCAAGTCCATGCTCCTGCAGATACATGCCTGTCAGCATGGCAGTATTATTGATGGATATCGGTATGAGGAACGCGTCACTTTTACCTCAATGGCTACTTTGACCCCGTGCGAGTACATAGTGTACTCAAGAAATATGTGTGGCAGCATTTGACCTCGAGCATGCATGCACGCAGACTGTCTTACCCCTCCCCCTTCTGTCTCTCTCGCTTTCTCTCTTCCTCGCTCTCTCACGCACACATGAAAATGCACACTCACCTCATTGTGCACTGACTGACTTGTGCGTTTACTGGAGGATCCTGCTTTCTACTTCTTTTTCTAAATGGAAAAAATAAGGTTGGAGATGGGACTTCTTTTGAAGTCAGGTTCTCTGAGCATTCCTTCTCAATCCTCAGGTTTAATACTGACCACAACACCACCCTCCCAACCCCTACCTTGGTCTGTAATGCTAGGGTTAGCAGGAAGGGTCGCTCTCATGCACTCAGTCAGACACAACCCCTTTTTTTACAGGCTAGTTTCATCCATTTCATGGTTTTATGAGACACAGATTGCACCAATAAAATGGAATGAGACAGAATGTATAGAGCTCAGTCTTCTTTTCCCTCGCAGGAGCATTGTGGGATACACAATAACCTTTTAACAAATAATCCCTCGTACATGGTGTACAGTCACGCTCCAGGCAGCTCGTGCAGTCATTTACAGACACAGGGCTAAGCCATATACTTTGTTTATGGAGATATCTGCCACTGTGGAAAAAGTCACTGGCCTTTGCATTTGCTGGTGTGGTATTTCTGTGGAATATGTTTTAAAATGAACATTTTTGAGCTCCTCTGTGTTGTGTTGGCTTAATGGATCATCTTAGCTGACATGAGTGAGCTCATGTTTATTGTTTGTCAAGATATCTGCATTCTTTTATGTTACTTGGACATTTTGATGTTAGCTGTGCCATATTCAGCTAACAGCTTGTGAATAATATGGAAACTTTAAAAGAAAAACGCAGGGTTTTTAGTAAAAGACCAATACTATTCATGTCTGGAATGTACCTTAAAATTCAAAGTGCTGTTTTTCTGGCAAGAAAAATTTTCAAAAATGTGCCATGGCAATCACCAACTAGATATGGATCGACGAGAGATGTAATCAATCTTTGATTCACGATCAGATCGACTATCGTTTCATCCCTAATTCACACAAAAAATATCAGTACCTCCCAGCCTTTTTATCAGCCCAAGACTATTTTAGCATCGTGTTAGAATTGTATGCTTTTCCAGGGCAGGATTTGGGCTTCAGATTTGGTGATTCCTGGTGAAAGCCAGGCTTTTGCTGTTCAGAACTGCTCCATACCTCCTACTCCTTCAGTGAGAGAAGCAACCCTGCTGTTCTAACATCGAAAAAAAGAAACAATGGCTGTGTTCGAAACCACATACTAGCATACTACTCATACTAAATTTCAGGCTGATTTTCATTGAAATGTAGTATGAGTAGCATGCCAAGTATGCGCTTTCAAACACCGCCAGGGTGAACCTCCCACACCCTATCCAGTCTTAGATTCTGTCACACACATCCCGCCCCGCTTCCCTGGATTCTCCATCTGGAACGATCGTGTGCCGGGGTCGGCCTCCTTCCCAGAGAGGAGCTGTCACCCCCCCCCCACACGTGTTCAGGCGCTCCAATTTAGCAGGGGTTAGGAGGCCGGAATCCAAATCGCATGCCCGAATTCTGGACAGCTGTGCGTCAGGGCCAGGTCGTCTGGGCGAATATGCCAACCGTTGCCAGTCTGCAGCCTCTTCCCTCGTCTGTCGATGCAGCGGAGGTCTAGGGTGCCCTGTGGCTGACTCCTGCCTGTGCTCAAAGGCAGAGTTTAACCTGCAGAAACAGGTTTGTTTCATTTTGTTTATAACAATACTAGGGATTATATTATTGGATATGCACAGTGGTGACAACTGTGGAGGCTAAGGAGGGATAATGGAGAAGTTTGAGCCAAGTAATAATTGATTGAGGATTAAAACTTCCAGGTACACTTGGAGTTGAATGAAAGAAAACAATCCGTTATTGTTAAAACCACTATGTTTCAGCTTATGGCCTTGGTCGTGTTCTATTGCTTCTACTGCCTGTTTTTTTGCCTTGGTAGTTTAGCGATGTGGCTCCAGAGCTCTCTGTTTTTCTTAGTCTTCATCGATTACCAGAGTGGTGCAAGAAGCTTTTAACAAAAGCATCTGTATTCATAACGACTGCGTATGGTCATACTGCTCATTTCATAATATCTCTGCAGAAAAGATTGCCAAGGAAATGATAGCTCAATTAATCAGAATTAAGCCTGTAGTTTAAAACGCTGTAAAAAATGATCTGTGTTCTTAACACTATAACAGCCACCCTAGTCTTCATATGTGCATTACTAGCCTAATAGTATGCCATTAAAATAGCAATGAAACTGCAACATGACTTAAGACCATGTTTTTGATGGTCACCATGCAAGTCCATTCAGCTGCATCGAAATAGCAATATGGCCAGAATGACCGGGACCACACCTCACTGAAAGACCTACCCGCTGATGCATGGTCGTTTGCCATTTTAACATTGACGGCATGGAAAGGAAACTGAGATAACTATGAATAAATAAGTACAGATGTGTACAGTCAATATGTATGATATATGCAGTTGTGGGGGCCCTGAGGTAGGCAGTCAGTATGAGGTAGTTGGAGGGGAGGAGAAGGGGGATGGGGGTTGACACTCGTGGTCAAAGTTCATTTGGCGTTGGGGAGTAGTGCGAACAGTGAGATTCAGTGTTCTGCAGGGTGACAGCTGTGGGGAAGAAGCTGTTCCTGAACCTGCTGGTGTGGGAATGATGGCTTGAGGTTCAGGTTGTTGTTAACGCCACCGCGGCGCCAGGTGCTGGAGCTCCTCCATGTACGCTGACGTGTCATTGTTGCTGATCCCGCCTATCGACATGGTTGGCCAGGAAGTCCAGGGTTCAGTTGCGGAGGGAGTTGCCGATGCTAAGCTCACCGTGTTTTGACCACCAGCTTGGAGGGGATGATGGTGTTGAATGCATAGGTGGTATTGTTGTCCAGGTGGGTCAGGGTGAAGAGTAGTGCCATCCTCTGTTGACCGGTTTTGGTGGTAGGCAAACTGGTGGGAATCCAGTGTGGGAGGTAGGCAGGATTTCAGGTGAGCCAGGACCAGCTTCTCGACGCAGTTCATGATGGTGGGGGTGAGTGCAGCAGTGCAGAAATAGTTCAGGCTCCCTCCAGACGATTATTTTGATACTGGCACGACGGTTGTGGACTTGAGGCATGTGGGAACAAACGCCTGGGCTAGTGACAGGTTGAAAATGTCAGAGAAGACCCCAGCCAGCAGGCCAGCGCAGACCCCAGCATGCGGCCAGGGATGCTATCAGGTCCAGCTGCTTTATGTGTATTCACCCTGCTCAGTACTGAATACACATCGGTGGTGGAGAGTGTGTGGTTGTTCGTCTGGATGGAGTTCAGCTTTGATGGCTGGTTCTCTGCTGTCTCGGTCGAAGCAAGCATGGAAGTGGTTTAACTTGTTCAGGAGGGAGGCGTCGCTGGTTGCGGGTGATGTGTTTTTGGGTTTGGCCTGGATTCCCTGCCACATGCGTAGGGGATTAGAGTTATTGTGGAAGTGCTCCTCAATCTGAAGTTTGTAGTGGTGTTTGGCTCTCCTGATGCCCCTCTTCAGGGTAGCCCTGGATCAGCTGTAGGCCTCCATGTCGCCAGATCTAAAGGTGGCATCACCTGCCTTCAGCAGTAGTTGGACCTCGCTGTTCATCCAAGGCTTCCGGTTGGGGAAAGTCCTTATCTGTTTTTGGGTGGTGATGTTGTCAACACATGTGCTGATGTAGTCCAGGAGAGAGGAAGCATACGTGTCAATGTCCATGTGGGAGTCTGGGGTGGCCTGAATGGCAAACATACTCCAGTCAGTGTGGTGAAGCTGCTGCTGTACTATGGAGTCTGCCCCCTCTTGCCACATCTTTTGGGCAAGAGGGGGCAGTAAGGCGACATGGCTCAGGCAGTAAGAGCAGTCGTCTGGCAGTTGGAGGGTTGCCGGTTCGATCCCCCGCCCGGGCTGTGTCGAAGTGTCCCTGAGCAAGACACCTAACCTCTAAATGCTCCTGACGAGCTGCTCGGTGCCTTGCATGGCAGCCAATCGTTGGTGTGTGAGTGTGAGTGTGTATATGAATCGGTGAATGAGAAGCATCAATTGTACAGCGCTTTGGATAAAGGCGCTATATAAATGCCAACCATTTACCATCTTTGTTGTCCTCACCAATGGTTTCAGACGTCTGATGAGTGGTGTGCATTTGGGGAGTAGGAACAATGAGAGGTGGTCAGATTGTCCCAACATAGTCCAAAGGGTTATCTCCTCTGGTTGGGCATTTTGGTGAAATTTGGGGAGAACCGTTTTTTAAATTAGAGTGGCACCATCAGGGTGTGCAGTTTGCTAAGGTCTACATTTGATCACCAAACATTCCAGATTGGCCGAGCAATGACTCACAGCTACAGTAGTGTTCATGCACCAGTCTTTCTTGGCACAAACGCGCAGTGCCCTGCCTTTGCTCTTTCCGGAGTCCTCTGCAGTTCTGTCTGCCTGAAAGACGTTGCGACCCTCTAGCTCAATGGCGCTATTCGGGATGTCGTTGTTAAGCCTTGCTTCCATGAAAATCATGACGCTGCAGACCGTAATACCTTTTTGTGAGGTGATCCGAAGTCGAAACGTCCATTTTGTTTGCCTGGGACCATACATTGGTGAGGAAGATGCTAGGTGGTGGTGGCTGATGGGGATGTAGCTAGCGTGGATGCCTCCCCGTATTTGTTTATGGTCTCTACACCGGTGACGAGCAATTCCGGTTGGAGGGGCTGGTTCAGTAGACCGCGGTGTCTTAGTGATTGCTTGGATGAGCTGAGGATTGTCAAATACACTGTCACTGCGTCAAGATCCTATGTCCAGTAGTTCTTGTTGGTTGGACGAAGTGTCTGCAAGGCTGTTCTGATTGAACAAACTTGAAACTAATAGGCAAATAACTACTAAATTGCAAAAAAATAGGGAAACGTTTTGCAAGCGCCGTCATCTTGGTCGTACGATTGTTACTGCATTTATCCTTATTTTTCTACAATTCCAGTATATTTCAGTTGACTTCTCGTGTAATTTGTATTTGAAAACCAAATACTGTGATGCCATCAATAATATAAAAAATACCATGATATGATATTTCAGCCTTATCACTCTGTGTTGTATCCTTTTCAATAGTGCATGCATTTACTCATTTACCATGTCTTCCAAGCGAATGGAAGAGCAAGAGGCACTGGCAATGCTCCAACATTTGGAGGAAATGGAGTCATATATCTGCATTTACTTCTTTCTATAAAATACCATTGTTCCTCTTTTCATGCATAGCACTTTTATTATGTAGTTCCCAGTACGAATATATCATTTTCATTATTTGCTGTAAATTGATCCACTGTGTAAATATGTATCTTTCAGTGTGTCCTATATCATGCCTAAACAGAACAAATGTGTTATTTTTGCAATGTTTTTGCATGCAATTACACCGTTTAACATGCAAACACTTAAGGCGTCACTTTGCCAATATACTGTAGGTGGAACAAAATCATGGCCATTATAGTGCTAAGAGACAGCGATGGTACTTATACTTTATTACTGGTACTGTTGAGATACAAATGTTCAAATGTGACTTTAGCAATTTGATAATTAAAAGACTAAGTGAGTGGTGCACTGCAGCCATTAACATTTAATTTAAATTGTGCTGTGGCTAAGTGTTATATTCTATGTCTGCTTGCTGGATGACTTTAGAAGATTTTTGTGATGTCCCTGGTACAATTACTATTCACAATTGATTGAATTAATACAAATAGCATACTGTAGCATCTATGCTGTTCCAACCTTTAAGTATCAATCCATAATCTTTTAATTTAAAAATAACACATTATCATTTTTGTTAATTTCTCCTTTATGCTGTATGCCTTTTTAAACTAGTCTGTGTCAGGTGCGACATTCCAGCCTTGTGTTAATTTGTAATGAGCTAGATAGCTAGAGATTTTAAAATAAAAAATTTGAATCATTTTGCTTTCAAATCCAACTCAACACAGTACAGCTTTCACTTATAAAGCTGTGTTTGTATTGAATACCTTTTTTTTTTTTTTTAATTAAATCCAGGGATTTGTCTTTATTCTGAGTCTGTTCTGTTGTCTCTCCAAGTTTATTTCCTGAACACAGGGCTAACATACGAGTTGACTAACATTTTATGAATACCACATTGCTGTTTCTCACATATTAACTTTTATTTTATTCTCACATCTGTTTTTTATGGTCGCCATGTTCTTGTGTTCTATTTTGATCTTTCCTACAGCAATCACAATGCTTGATGTCAAGACCGACTAAAATTTAGAGGCTCTCCTATTCCGTATGGCTAAATTGTCTTGGGGTTACTGTCATATCTGTTTGCATGGATTTATTTTCCGCGAGGGATTGAAATCGGCAAACATTCCTTCAACACCGCCCCCTTTTCTTTGTCCTCCTGCATGCATGTAGATGATAGAAAATGGATCCAGAGAATGCTACAGGCTCGCCGCCGTTATGGCTGTCTGCTGTTTATGTATTCCTTCTGTCGATGTTAAATAAATCACTCACACAGTTTCTCCCACACCCTTAGCTGAGCGGGGTTAGGTCCTCTTTGCATCAGATCCAGTGATTATGCGTCCAATAAAGCGAGGGGGGAAAAGAAGGGCTTGATGGGGCACTCGGCTCGTTTAACGGGATCGTCGTAAACCGTGCCAAGCATGCGGAGCAGCTCGCCCACATCGGGAAGGGCAACGCGCCCACCGACGCTCCGGAGGGCGAGGGATTTATGGTCCGAGCGGACCAGACCAGACCCCAGAGGTGCTGAAACTGATTTAAAAAAATTGAATAAATTGGGCGATTAGCTAAGCAGCGATAGCCACCGTAAATGCTCCGCCAAGCTGAATTTACGATAAGGTGGGATTTCTGTTCCTGTCTCCCCTCACTCCTGCGTACCAAGCATGTGTGTGGATTTCAGAAGCGTAGCATCTACATAAGCTATGCACAGAGAGCCAACAGAAATCTCTACAGACCCAAGCTTAAAACGGCATGTAAAACGTTTTTTTTTGTCCGGAGTTCTGGAGAGTAATGAAGAAGGAAAGGCAGCACATAGTCATAAAATAATTTTTTATTCTATGACTAAAAATGAAAAAATTATGGTCATGTCATGACCAAAGAAATAATAATAAAGCAAGGCTAGCCCAACAAACTCAAATAAACAGTCAGTGTATGCAGGACAGTTTGCACATTTTACCAATTTACTCATACCAGTTTTGGTCGTGCGGCCCGTTTCCTGTTGGGTTTTAACTGACCAGACTGGACCTGCTCTGGTCTCTCACTGCCCCAGATCTAAGCCCATGAATGACTGTTAACAATCTGAAATCCTGTGTGCTGGCAGTGGAAAATGTGTGCTGGCAGGGTACCTGAATGAGAGGTGGTACAGCCCCATTTACCAGCCAGCCTGGTCCAACTGTAACTGAGACCTGAAAGCCGATACAGCTGCACTCTATACAGGCACACAGTTCTAATGCAGCCACCATGTTTTCATGAAACTGGTACGTACATATTTATAGTGCAAGGGCGGCCATTTTTGTTCAGCCTAAAAGCACTGTGCATTATCAAGTACAGTATCAGGGGAAACAAGCATAGCAGTATACTTGTTCCATTTCAGAACAATGCATTTTGTTATTGCCCAGTTCTTCCAGAAATGTCTTTGTTTCCAAACCCCCAGAATTTCATTGACTTAATGAAATTCTTCCAAGTTGTAAAACGTCGAATATTTTTTAAACCGGAGCAGCCGAGCAAGCCATTTTTAAAATGTAGGAAGTACAGTAAATCTCCGCAGTCAGTGCCAGACCATCCTCGTTTGGTTTGTGCATCGCTAAGGAGGAGGATTTATTTTCTGTATTTGCATTAGCCCGTTTGGCGCGGCGTTGGTCTATTTGAGTCACCCCCTCGGAGGCTGCAGCTGCGGAGAGAGGGAAGCTTACGGGAGAGCAGCGCTCCATTTATCACATGAAAGAGTCAGTGTGTTCGTCGGTGTACTCGGCACGTGCTTGCGGTATCGCCATTCAGGACCGTCGCCCGCCTCGTCAGGCTCTTCTACGAGGCGGCTTTTGGCAACCGTGGAAGACCACGGGCTGTCCGCATGCTCCCTCCCACTTTACCCTTCACACTCACACTCGCACACACGCGTGCACGAGCGCGCCGCGGAGGCAGCTCTTGGCAGGCTGGCGCTTTCGCGGGGCGGCTCTGGGATAGGTTTGCGCTACGCTTGCCAGAGCAGCAGGAAGGCTGCAGGCAGGAAGCCCAGAAACTGACTGTCAAAGGCCCAAAAGCGCTTTGAGTAACCCCCCCGCAACCGCCCCCACCCTGCTCCAATCTCCCATCTTTGTTTGATTCCGTGCCGTCGATGAGCATGAGCACCAGAACCGATCACGGACTGGGCGTTCCCGGCTTTTCCCGCGGAGTGAGAGAAGGTGAAGTCGGAACCAGGTGTAGCGAGCGCAGGCATCCCCACTGCGGTGCCCTCAAGTGAAAGCGGTGCCCGTAAATCCCTGCCCTTGTTCTCTATGGTGCTGAGCCAGCGAGCGCATTTTTCCCAGGCAGCCGTGCCAAAGACGGGCCCCATTTTGGCTCCATCCCTGGTCAATCAATCTACATACTGACCCTAGCTGTTTCAGACCAGAAAGCCTCCATTATGGCTCCTGCAGTAAGTACGTGCAGAGTATATCTGTAGAGAACAGAAGGTCAGGAGATAAAAGATTGCAGCTAAATGAAGAAAACCAGACAGTCGAATGGAATATGACATCTCGTAAGACTGTTCGCCTGCCAGGGGGGTTTCCTTTTTTGTTCTTCCTCAGGTATCGATTATTTCATTCCTATCATGAATTGGATGTCAGCACGTATTTTGTCAGTAATCTGTATACTACTGGCTCAAGTTTAGCTTTCATTATTGCTGGTGAAAAGCTCTAGCATCTCCCGGACAAGTGTAAGCCTACTGCCTAGAAGGACCAACATGTGACCCTGGTGGTAAATACAACAGTTTGCCTGCAATAGCACTGTTCATCAGCTAAGTTCCCGGGAAAAATCCTTGTGTGTGTGTGTGTATTGGTGTGTGTATCGGTGTCTTGAGTATGTTTGTGTGTATGTGTGTGTCTGCATGTGTGTGTGTGTGTCTGCATGTGTATATGTGTGTGTCTGCATGTGTATGTGTGTGTCTGCACGTGTGTGTGTGTCTGCACGTGTGTGTGTGTGTCTGCATGTGTGTATGTATGTGTCTGCATGTGTGTATGTGTGTCTGCATGTGTGTATGTGTCTGCATGTGTGTGTGTCTGTGTGTGTATGTGTGTGTCTGCATGTGTATATGTGTGTGTGTGTCTCAGTTCACAGGGGCCGTACAGAGACCGAAGTAGATTAGTTCTTTTCAGGCCCAGCTCAGTTGCTTTCATGGCAATGTGAATGCTGCGGTCCAGGCGAGAATTATAGTGCCATATTAGGTTTTTAGCAGCGTTCCTGCGGTGTGCCTGATTGTTATTCACTGGCTGGGATTAGGACAAGCACTGAAGGGAAAGTGGCTGCCTTATGGATGAGAAGTATCCCTTAGCCAGATTTACCTATTCATTTTCTCTCTCTCCACCCCCGACGGTTAGAGCGCCGGCAGGTCGTAGACCTCCCTCCCTCCCTTCACGGGGTCCACGCCCGGCGCTGACAGCGACGCTCTGTTCCCTGGCCGCCATGATCCTGTCTGCTCCTCCCGAGCCGCGTCGCAGCTAAGCTCTTCCCACATGGCGGTGGGGGACACGAGGGGGTAGTCGCGAACGGGATCAGGTGGCAGCGTCGCTTTCGGAAAAAACAGCTGGTGTCTGTCCTTAATCTACAGGGACGAGCAGCGATATAGCTGCAGGCCTGAATCACGCATGCGCGCGGCCGTTAGCGTTAGCGGGCGTGCAGAGTCATTCTCACAGCGCGCTGAAAGGTGTTGCAGATTTCCTCCCCCCCTTGAAGCATGCTGTCAGCTATGTCGACCGATAAGGGGCGGTGCTCTGAAGTGTATACCCCCCAATGCAATGCAATGGCAAAGCCCGAGAAGCCTGGAAAAGATTTCTGTACCTCCCCATCACACACACACACACACACACACATACTCTCAAACATGCAGATAAACTTTGCGTTCCCTGACGAAAGAAGTAGCGCAATTGTGTGGCTTCTGCTATACTCCCGGCAACAGTGAGTCCAAGCCTGTCAGCTGGTTGCTGCCCAGATCGTTGCCATAACTAAACAAAGGAGTGAGATAATGGTGTTGACTTTACTCCTGAGATGGGCTGTTCTCCTTTTGCCGTGTTGCCAGCATACACAATGCCACAGGAAGCGCAGGGAGCCCGTTGCTGGAGTGACAGCCATCCTAGGGAGCGGTATTGCGACCGAGCTGCTGTTTTTTTTACTGCACCTTGCGCTTTTAACCCCTCACAGTGATGGGACAAACGAGATACTGCAGCCCAAAGATGAATACCCACTTCTTAAGATCCTAGATCTTAAGAAGATTCTTACAATTTACTGCAGTTTGAAAAGCCAGTTTTCAGTCTCATCGGCCTGCCCACATCACAGACCGAGCTCTGTAGCTTCAGACACTTTGAAGCCTTTTTGAAGAAACTGGGAATGTCTTCCAGCTAATTTTCACATGAGAATATTCAAGTACAAATGAATCTGGTTCTTATCCCAAACTTCTTTGTTGTTGTTCCCCCATTTGCCATGTGAATAGAAACAGCAGTGGGATATAAACAGCGCTCATCTTTTGCAGCTATAGCTGGAGAAGATGGCCGCGGCTGTTTGTCTGGTTAAAGGGGAGGCTGGGCACCTGGGCAGAATGGGCCCTGCTCTGTGGATGGAAGGTATAAATCTGTTCTGAACTGGGAAAAACGAGGCCCCCTTGGATCCGCCTTAGTTTTGCTTGGCTCTGTGACAACCGCCGCTAGAGTGTGGGAAGCAGAAGGCTTTAAAAAGAGAGGCCAGGACTGCGGACCCACCTCCGGTTTGGGCACTGCCGTGCCGGGTGCCTCAAATGTGCCCGTGCCAGCCTGAGGTGAAACCCTGGCAGCCTGTCGCACGGCCGGTCGTGGGAGAGCTGTCAAAATCCACCACCCTCCTGCAACGGGAAACCTTTCCCTCCCACCCCCCCCCCACCGCCAGCTACTTAAACATCTCTCCTTTTACCCCTTTACCCATTCATCCTTTCCCAGCAACACACCAGCAGTGTTCCAGGTGGGAGTCATTTTGGCAATTTAACTATGGCCCACTGGACTCTTCCGCCATGGAAAGATGTTCTCTCGGCCATTGAATAATGTCATCTGTTTGCAAGCAGCGGGATGGTGTTGTAATGCTTTGTAATGGATGTATGTACTTAAGAATATTTGTTCATCTGCCTGCATGCTGTTCCTCCCCTCCCCACCTCCCCGAAGGTGGTATTCATCCAAAACATTTTGTCCTTTGTAAACCTGTTTATCTTGTATCTCTTTGTCGAGACGGTACGCGAGTTAGGGAGGGAGAGCAGTGCGGCTCTACAGGGGAGATGAGAAGTATGCATCTTGGGTTTTATGTTAATGGATACTGGAGAGAAGGTGCGGAGGGAGAGGATAGGCACACAAAAAAAAACTCCCCGGTGTTAGCGCAGCCACGAGGACCAGTGTTTCCAACAGTGGTGTCCGGTGACAAAATGGGTGGACACGGAACTCGCTGAGCTGACCTAGATAGTTTAACCCGATACACGGCCTTTCCTCCCTGTCTGACGGTAACTCGAAGCTCCTGTTGGCCCTGGCTGCGCTGGAAACCAGGACCGCGGTGGGGCGGTCGCCACTAGATAGCCATGCTTTGTTCTTTCAGGTTGCCGCCCACAGACCTTGCTGACATCACCGAATGCCCTTCGTCGCATTGCATCTGTCTGACTGCGACGCTCACTGCGAAAAAGGTTTGCGGTGTACAGTGCTGTAGTCTGCTGGCACAGCGTGATGCATGCAATGGCACTATGCACTTGGATTACCACACAGACCCACAGGCCTGAATCTTCTACACACACTACTTTTACCTCACTCCAATATTGCACTAGCTAGAGTCATCACCTGCTCGGCAAATAGACTAGGTGAGAAATTCTGAAAGGCTATTATTGTACAATATGGTTGTAGAGCCTGAGACCCTTTGCTAGCATTACAAAGGAAAAATGGAAAATGGAGAACAGCTTTCCAATTAGTTTGTTTCCAACATGTTTTCTGAGGAGGACTGAGAGAAAGGGACAGAGAAAAAGGTATGGATGAGAGAAAGACATAGAGAGTGATACAGAAAGAGGGGAAAAAGACAGAGATAAGAGACAGATAGAAGGGGATGGAGAGAAGAGGTGCCTTCACTCTCCACACGTCAAGTCATATGGAAGATCAAGGCTGGCGTATTCTCTTCCTTTATCGATATCTCTGAATGTCATCAGAGCTTGGAAGAAAAAGAGGCAAAGCGGACGATTGCACTGGGAACAAAAGAAGGGAATAGCTCACAGGTTTTGTGTGCCGTAATGAAAAACAACAGATGGGAGAACTACACTACAGCATCTGCCAAATCAGATACTGGTTCATAAAATCCAAGCCATATAAATTTTTCCGCTGCATCTTGATCGCTTTAGATGATTTTCTCCGTGGAGTGCTTGGTCTTTTCCACTGCAAAAGCCTGCTGCAGGCATGCAGATCGAATCTGAAACTGATACTGCTCATTTGCTTGCAAGCGTAATCACAAAAAAACAACAACAAACGAATAGTACTGCGCAGAGATTTAAGAGTGTTTTAAAAGTAAAGTTCAAATCGTATTATTTGAAATGAGCAGAGGGGTCCGTGGCAGTCGTGAGGCACTGTCACAATAGCGTCATTGTTGAAACACGGCATCTGTTTCACAGATTGCAGAGCAGACCATATAGGTATCTTTTTCAGCTTGGTTATATTGATGTTTTCCAGGAATGCATTAGAGTGACTGACTCCTTAATGTTCAGCGACTTGCCACTTTCTCTATCACATTTCCTTTGTTAAGAGCGCTGTATCAAATAAGGCTGGCTCGTCTGCCAGGTGAAACGCCAGCCAGACGTCTGCTAAGCACTTTGGTTCCCTGTGGAACAGGCTGGGCTCCCAGTAGTAGACTTTGGATGTTATTGCAACCACAAGGTCTGGATGACTGCTTTGGCTGGGATTTTCTGACAGCCGGGAGTCAACCGGCATGGGCTAGGCTGTTCTTTCGTAACACTACGGAAAACAGTGGGACCTCACGCTTGACATTTGTTGGTGGGATTAAGGGCAGGAAAATCTTTCCTCCGCCCTCCGCCGTGGTGAAACTGGCTTGGGGGCTTGCTGCCTCCCCGCCCAGTCCCTCTTGCCGCCGGATTAGAGTTAATCCCGCCACGACTTCCCCTCGGTCCGGGGTCACAGGGAGAGTCACACAAGGACATGGCAGATTGCAGGTTGAGTCAGTGCGCACTCTGGAATGTTCTCGCACGCCCCCGGATTCTGACGGAACCCTCCATTCTGTTCAGGGCTCGAGGTACATCACCAGACTGAGCTACGCCGGGGGGCGGATGACAGGCAGTTTTACGGCACGTCAGCCTGTGAGATCTTGTACGTGTCAGTTCCCCGCTGGTCTCCTGCACAAGCCTTTGAGCTAACACCTGCACCGTACAGCCCCTTAGCATTGGTGCATGTAAAGGACCCTATCCCGCCTCTCCTTTCTCTGCCCTGACCTCGGACCGGGGCTCCCAAAACAAAACACACACACATTTGTTCAAATGATCAGGGTCTGAATGCGTGTCTGTTGTCATTGGACATTATTTCCACCTTTAATGGGATCTGAAGCAGTTTGGCCACTTTGCAAAGCTGTTAGGCAGCCATTGTTCTGCCATTGACCCCAGGCGCCTTGTTTAAGCAACACAAACTGGGACACAGCTTGACCTTTAGCACACTGAAGCAGCAGGCATTATATCTGAAGTAATACTGCAGGCCCAGGCCAGGGTTATTTATGCTCTCTTGGCAGGTCCTGGAGAGCTGTCTGTGAAGGCTGGCCCTCCAGACACTCCAGTATGTAGCCACGTAAGGTTACGTAAGTTCGGGTTGCCTTTTTTAACCCTCAAAAAGATTGTTAAAGGAATTGCCACTCTGTATTACCACATACCATACACTAACAATACTTATTTTACAAACATGTAGAACATGTAGTCAATACGTGTGCTGTTTATGTACACGTAGTGATTTTTTCTTACTTTGAATATTGGTGTGATTAATAAAATGAGGTTTGTGTGTGTGAGATTTGTGAGGTAAGATGATGTGCTGTTACAAAGAAATTTGTCTAGTTACATCGTTATGCCTGCTCACTGCACAGACGCAAGTGCTATGCTTAGCATGTCTGTTTTTTGTCCCCTTTTATGTGCGTATGCACGATCCATGAGTTCAGACAGAGGCTGGCCAGATTTCTCATGTTGACAGGAGTAAATGGACACATTAGTGCAGCAGCACAACAGGTGAGCTGCACAATTGTAAAGCTGCTGGCTGAGGCCTAACAGCCTTCAGCCGCTGTGAACCCGCTCCACCGCGGTACAGCTTCCCTGCGTCATAGAGTGCGCTCAAAACACGCACGTCTTCGGGGGGGTTTAGCCCTGCTGTGTGTAAGGAACCCTTAGGAATTGTTACCAAGGAAAACAGAAACTGCCCTGCTCCATTGGCTACTGCCTCTAAGGACACAGACAAGCGACTTCTCATACAGTAAGCACCGTGTAAATCCCTATTTACAAAGTTTTGTAGTATTTGTACATTCATGAAGTGAAAAAAAAGTTTTATATAAAATTTCTCATTTTAAATTTGCCCACAGTTGTATAAAATATGGTTTTGTATGAGTAGGCTTGTTATGGTGTTATTTTGACACCTGTGTATTGCCCTCTAAAACCCTGTTGATACCAGTGTCATGGGTGTAAAACTTCCCTTTAAAATGATCATTAGAAACCTGTTTTCTTTCATTTTCCTTGACTAACAAGGGTGCCAACAATCTGAATAATCCATTGGCAGGACACTGATCTTCACATCATGCTAGAGAAATTAAATTCAGTTTGGAAAAATCAGTTTTCATCACTAAGGAAAAATATACACCACTTTTAACTACCGCATTAACTTGCTATCAAACAGAATGTACACTCAAAATCTTAATCTGCGCATTGTAGATCTTTTCCATGAATATTCTCCCAGTGTAAGTGTGGAGAATGAAGAGCACACGTTACTACAAAAATACATAATGTTGATAAAATGTTGGTATGCAAATAGTGATATATGCAATTTTATAACATGCCTAATTGCCTGATTGAGAAGAACTGGCTATAAATAATGGTATTGAGTGGTATGTACATGCAGTATAATGTGCACATATTCATTTAATTATGTTGAAGCTCTGCAAATGCACATTTATTTATTTTAAAAAATCGTAATTAAGTGTGTGTGGTGTTGGCTCATGCCACCAATTAAACCAAACACCGCGATTAGGAGGGGTGACTCGACTAGTCAGAAAATTCTTCTGGGCTGAGCGAGGTGTCTTGAAAATGCACAATATACTCAACGCACAATTTCACGACAGCTCAACAACAAACAATAACGGCGAGTTAAAGTTCAAGATTATTTTAAGAACACATCACAGCATAGAAGACGTTAAATCCTAAATAAGTTTTAATATACATTTTAATGTTCGCAAAGACAAGTTACAAAGTAGCTGTAGCACACAGTCGTATAATTATAAACCAAAAATGAGATCATGTGTAGGCTACACAGTATTTTTGTCTATTCTCGGCCATCTCTTTAAATTGATTGAAATTCAGTTCTGTGGTCGTTTTAAGGGGCGTCAGTCTTACGTTTTGTGCACGTGCTTTTTGTTTACAATTGGTTGGTATTCATCAATATACACACGTGAATACAAAAAATGGTGTGTCTACTCCTGTTTGATAAATCCCATTGTGGTTTTTTTTATGATTACAACTGCTGTTCCACTACTACACACCAATATACAATACATGGTCAAACACATTGCATTTTCACTAAAGTAATATGTTAGGCGATTGTATACCGTGCTGAATGGCACACAGCCTTCAAGCTGCCACGTGATAGCCAAGGGCCCTGCCTCCATACAGTAGACACCGTGGCTTTCATTTCTTCTTGCCCCTTCTTGCCAAGCGCCTGTGTCTCTCGCAACCTGGCTCCGTTGGAGACTTGGAGTACGATCGGTTGCTCGCATTCTAGGATATAGTATACCTAATGATGCATGCATGCGTGAGCCTTTATGACTGGCTGGCTGCCTTCGAGAATAATCTACTTAATTAAGAACGAAGATCAATTAAGTAAAATACAAGAGGCATGAGCAGAAGTGAATGTGATACTTACACTTACATATCGGTGCAATGGAACAGCACATTGTCCTTTGTGTCGAACTCCTTACCTCTGGTGCTGCTGTGCACGGAATGGTGCATTCATTGTTTCCTGTTCTTCACTCTTGCATCTGTATAACGATGCTCACGTGCTACAACAACACCAGAACCACCTTTTTGGCAACTAGGGCTAAACTCGATCCAACCACAACAATGGCAGTTGGCTCAGGAGTCGCAGCAAGCATGTGTATGAGCAATATGAACTTATGAACTTGGCTGTGCCTGATGTCTAGAGAAGGTGACAACTGACATTAAATAAACTGGTGCACTCAGTGAATCACAATGATGAGCCATATCAACATGTCATGTTCCACACACATCTACAGTCGGCTCCAGAATTATTGGCATCCCTGACTAGCAATGCACAAAAAAATAGAACTATACGATTACTGAGAAACTGGACATGTAAGAAATACTGCACTTTATTTGTGTTTCAATGGACCAAACAAAAGCAAACATTCATTTAATAAAATATATATTTGGATGCAGCAAGTAATAAAGCAGGGGTGTAAATAATTATGGAACCTTGATTTGGTTAAATTAATGTTTGATTTTGGTTGGTTCCATTGAAACATTCATAAAGTATAGTATTTTTCACATGCTCAGCATTTTGAGCTAATATCAATAATCATATTGCTTATTTTCTGAAGTTTTTTTTTGTGCATTGCCAGACAGGGGTGCCAATAATTCTGGGGCCCACTGTATGTCATTGGAAATAAGTGACTTACTGATGACTATGAATTAATTTAGGCCTCTACAATCTTATGTGGGCCCCACTTAGTGTCGGTCGTTTGAAGCAGCGGGGCTAGGTAGGGGCAGCATGTTGAAGATGACATGTGTTGGATGGGAGTATTCCTTTCTTGGATCCACTGGCACAGGATAAGTAGTCAGCACTGTTCACATGTGTAGGAGGAGTCCTGCTGACAGAGCAGTGACACTGATATCTTGTACACGCTGATCTAGTGTCGGTATATGGCTCAGCACTGAAAATGTCAGTCACCTGGCCTGCCACCTGGAATATGCTGGCATACTGTTGAAAGATAATATTGCTAATACTATATTTTTTAGCTTTCTGGGTTCCACAATGTTCTGTCAATGATAGGTAGAATCAAAGCATGCGGAAACATGCCTTTGTGTCTCAGACTAGCGCTGCTCCTCTGAAGTGGAATGCAGAGTTGTTCTGAGTGTCAGACTGCTTTTTAAGCTCGGTTCCCCACTAGTCATTTCAGAGCAGAGCGCCGCTGAGGTCACATGCTTTTCCAACCTTGACACCATCTTGAGAGAAATTAATTTTGAGGTGAAACATTGAGCTTTGACTTTAGCTCATTCAGTTATAGAATTGAGCCTCTGGAAGACTCTCTGACATTTAAGCTTGGCTTGTTAAATTGACTAAGCCAAATGCATTTATGACATTTACGAAATTGTTCTTTCATATTTTCCTCTGGTTGTTCTGTTTTAATGAGCAGTTTCAGTTCTAAATCAGTTTCCAGATCCAGTCACTCACTAACCATTTTTGCAGCGTGGGAGGGAAGTAGATTTGTAATTAACAATGGAGAGACCATGCAAATGAAGGTGGTGTTAATTAGAGTAATTAGGAAAGAACATCCTTCAAAATATTCATGAACATACTCGAAATCAACAGACATTTTAAATCGGCAAAAACTGGTTTCGTTTCCCAGCACTAATCAGTTAACCTAATTCTGTCAAGAGAGGATTTATATGCTGGGGTGGGGTGGGGGGGATTTGTCCTTTCTTGCATTGTCTCAGTCTGATTTGGTTAAGGTGAGACGTTCAGCACATCTTGGCTGCAGGCATATATACTTCAGCGTGGCAGCCTCCTTGTTTCCCACAATGCTTTGCAGTAGCTAAACCTCAGACTATGTAGAAGGTTTTGGGGTGCCACGGAGGCTGCATCACGCTTGGGACGGAAGTGGTTTCACTCAGACAACAATCACGAGGACACTTTGTTCTCACGCACGTTTGCTTGTCTCTCATTCTCTTTTCTTTTTCATGTTTATCAGCTGTGTGAGTGCAGTTTTTGTTCTGGTTCAACCTGATGGCCTGAAGCAAAGGGTAAGGGTGGAATGCAGGTTTTCAGAGCATGTTCTCTGTAGCTAGGTATTGTGTAATACATTTTTTCTCTGATAATTTACTGAAGTTTGTACTGTAGTCTGGATTAGTCATCTTTAATGGCCTAGGTGCAGATTCAATAAATATTGAGGGGCATGGAGGTTGTTTAAAATAATATTATAATAAAATATTTAATCAGCCAATCATGTGGCAGCAACTAAATGCATAGAAGCATGCAGACGTGGCTCAGCTGTTGTTCAAACCAAATGTTAGAATTGGGAAGAAATGTGATCTAAGTGATTTTCACGCACAGCAGTCTCTAGAGTTTGCAGAGAATGTTGCGAAAAACAAAAAAACATCAAGTGAGAAGCAGGTCTGCAGGCAAAAACACACTGTTAATGAGCGAGATCAGGGGAGAATGGCCAGACTGGTCGAAGCTGGCAGGAAGGTCACAGTGACAGCAAATAACCACGCATTACAACAGTGATATGCAGAAGAGCGTCTCTGTGGATTGGCTACAGCAGCAGAAGACCAATAAGTAAAAAAATAGGTGTAATAAATACCTACAAAAGTGTATGTAGTAATGTATATGAAGGCATTGAATGAATTTTCCAGTCTTGTTTTGTGAAAATGTTTTGAAGGTTATATTGGGTTGTGGGAGAATGAGATCAGTGGTGTTGCTTGAGTGTTTCATTAGCATTGTGCAATGAGAACCTCTAAACTGCAGTTCAGAAAAGGCAACTGTAAAATTCATTTAATTGAGTACTGAGAACTGGTTTGAAACTTCAGTGTATAGCAGCTACGGTAGATTATACACTGCAGATGATTGGGAAAGCTCTTTGAAGATCAGATGGTGGTATCCACGTATTGCAGCTTTGCTCCCTGCAGCTGAAAACAGTGGCATGAATGGGGACCCTGCCAGTTAACTATCACTGCCCTGTTGAAAAAAACAGCTCAAGCTGGGTTTTGAAACAGATGGTAGCTGGTTGACCAGTTAAGACCAGTTCCATACTCGACATGGTTTGACGTTTGACCAACTCAATGTTTCAGAATATGTTTTGAAACAGCTAGTAGCTGGAATTTTCTGGTAGCTGGATTTTACTCCAGAGAGATACAGTTAAATAAAACAGTGTCCATGATTTTGTGAATATTCAGCCTAGAAACGTCTGATCAGCAGGAGCAGGAAACAATAAATGAACCGAAACTTAACATCTTTTCATTTCAACTGGGGAGTAAAAAATGTATGAGACACGCTTGTGTCCCACTGAAAGCGTGTTACCGTACTCTACTGGTTTGCACTTGACAGCTTGGCAAAGCGAAGTAGCTGCAAAATGGCTACTGTAAGAAGAACTGCTCTGTCTAAATGGCATTTTCAGAGGTTACAATTTCAGTGATTGTTGTTTTGTACTGCATGCAGTATGAGATGCAATTGAAAAAACTTTTCATGAATGAGTTTGTCAGGTGGGTATGGTAAGCTTTTCAATTATGTTTCTGACGACCTGTTTGCTTATAATGGTACTGTATTATTGAAAGCAGTTGGAAATGGGACACATTTATGGCACTTGTGGCTCTGAGGCTTTGTCAGTCTCACAGCTATGAACATTTAATCATTGGGGTGGTCATTATGGACTATAAATCAAATGGCTTGGCATTCGCATCTTAGTCTCCAGACTTCAAGATCCTTCAGATCCATTGGTCTGTTCTTGTGGACTGCCCCTTTCAATTCAAATCAGAAGCGGATCAAAGGATCTGAAGGGTCTTAAAAGATTTTGTTGAAAGGAATGGTCAATGATCCCCAGAGTGTGTTCATCAATCTCATGAAACACTTTTGTTGACGACTAAATGGTTGTATCCATTCGAAGGAAGTTGGGGTTTTGACACCTATCATTTTGGAAACTAAAATTGCTACAGTTTCTCTCTGAGCAATTATTTAAGTGTAAAATAATCATCTAAATACATTTTGTTCAAGCATGCTAAACATGTTAATGCATTATGTATATTTCCTGAGAATTTGGGTTGATAATGGTTAGATGCCTTGACACAGATCTCACTTCTTGTTAATTCTAGCGTAGATTCTTCTAGTGGTCGAGTTGCATATTGTTGTGTCACTGTTTCTAAAAATTATTTTAATGTTTGAGCAAGTGAATGAAAACTTTCTCTAGTGAATGAAACAGTGAATGAAAACTTTTGTGTTTTTAAAATAAACATCTTCTGCACTCTCAGGAGATCAGCAGTTTCTGAGATACTCAAACCTCCCTGTCTGGCACCAACCATTCCATGGTCAAAGTCACTTAGATCTCATTTCTTCCCCATTCTGATGCTTGATGTGAACATTAACTGAATCTTCTGGCCCATACCGGCGTGATTTTATGTATTGCACTGCTGCCAAAGATTGGCTGATTAGATAATCGTGTGAATATGTGTAAAGGTGTCCCTAATAAAGTGCTTAGTTAGTGTATGTCCACAATTACTGATCACCTACTGTTGTTCCACTGAAGTACCAAGCTGTATTTAGGCACATAGCTGCTGGGTTTTAGGCACATAGCTGCTGTAAGAGCTCATGAGGTTTTATGTGACTCTTCTCTGCTCTCTCAATTTGGCTGAGATTGGTCACAATGAGGCTTTATTGAAAAACTGATGTCACAGCCATTCTCAGCTGTAACTATAGCAGAATTATTTAATCGAATAGAAATTCTATTCAGCAAATTCTCTTCCTTAGCAGAAGATGTTTGCAGGTCAACTTGTGAAGGCCACTATTGCTGTCATTACCTTAACACTGTAAGGTACTATCACAGATCTTCGATCCCAACAATACCCAGCATCCCCAGAACAGGTCTATCTGTAGACTGATATGTACATCCGGCTGCTTTGGATGGTAGAGTTGAGACCTTTCTCAGAGGTCTGAAGCCACAGTGAGCCCATCTATGCTGGATGTCACAGAGCGATTAGGCGATTGATGTATTGATTGGGGTGCTGTTGGGTGGTGCCTGCATGCATAATGAAAGGGTCAAATCAGGTCACTTTAGCAGGTTGCAGCCCACTGAGCATGACATGGCATTTGTCTGAGTGGCGTGACCTGACTGTCACCCTGGGGCCTGGTCACCATGCATTTGAGAAGACTCTTTTTCATCCCTGTTCCTCCAGGTCATTGTGGTTAAGCAACGTCACAGAGAGAGTCAACCTCTGTTACCCTAATGCCACTTTAATGTGGGAAACCGTTTATAATGGACCTTTCTAATTGAGTGGAGTGGTGGCAATGCAGTGGCCAGTTAACCCCAAATTGAGAACTATTCCTAATGACTATTTTGGCAGACCAGGGTTGTCCTCTTGTGCACTTGCCTGGGGCAAGTAAAACCAGGTCTCTGTTCAGCCATTTGCCTGATCAGGGAAGTGAGGATTTAGGGATAATTCTCTGTTCTATTTTGTTCAAATCTCCATCTGGCCAGGCAAAGTGTAAGAGGTAAATGAATAGAGGTATGGCGTCACATTACCTCACATTAGTTGATATTGTATCTTAAGGGTGAGGCTAAACTAACTTTTTTGACCTGGCAAATGTAAAACAAATATAAAACAAATGTAAAAGAAAATGCTTTAGCATGTCATTGTCTACATTGTCTCACATCATTACCTGAGCTAACGCTAATATAATGTTAGTAACATTATATTACTTCACAAAATAACAATAACTAATCTAGCTACATGGTATGGTAACATGAGTTAGTAGTTTTTGTTTTAACCTGACCAAGAACTGCAGATAAAAATGAGCTCAATAGCTAACTGTGGCACATGTAGGTGAATGTAAAAATCTAAATTTTGATGCATTGGGGAAGGTATTGTTCCGTTAACTAAATTACGTAATGTTATTGAATCAGAAATACTTTTTTTCCAGTGAATGTATTGTCAATGTAATGACGGGCAAGCAATTCGCCATGTTGTCGTTTATGATTTTTGACTCTCTAGTGATCATAGTGACATAAGCACTATCACAAGTTGTAGCTAACTGTCACTACTATTAATGTAAATTGTTTGTTGTAGTCTCAATTACAAAACATATTGCTTACTCTAATGATTTCTACCATTGTTTCTATATATGAAACACCAGCTAATTATTGCCCTTAGTACACTAGTTATTACAGAGACTTTGTTTTGCTAATGAACTTTATATTAAAAGTAAACTTTTCCAATACTGGGTAAGTATGAGTCAGTATGACTTCTTATCAACTTGTTTGAACAAGTAAATACAGAAAAAAATCATAATGTTAAATCCTGCAGTACAGCCCTGAAAACAATGATAAGGCACCATTAACTTTGACATATGCTTTTATGATAATTGAGAGATGCAATGCTGTGTGATGAAAACAGTAAAGAAAAAAGCACTTTAACATATTACAGGGGAATTTCTCCAGGGAAGCCTGCATTCATTTATCAGTCCCTTACCAAACTAATAATATTCCAAAACAGTTTAGGCTTGACAGATAAAATGTGGTTTTCTGGAATGAGTGTTTGTCTGTGACTGAATGGCCATTTGCTTCAGAACTGATGATAGGCCATGTTTGAAAATAAGAACATTCTGTCATTTGTAAATGTATGTCACAGGTTATACTGTGCCAAACAGTTTATTAATTTGAAATTTGAATAGTCTATTGGTCTGCATTACCACATGTATAATAATAATAATAATAATAATAATAATAATAATAATAATAATAATATGTATAAAAATAATAGTACGTTTTCCTCCCACACTGTATAAAACTGAATCTGTGAAAATAATGGTCTCTTAATAAAGGAGCTTGGCACTAAAATGAAAGGATTTATCAGGAATTTCAGAGGTAATTTAACAGCAAAATGAATGATATCAGCATTTTTTTTGGTCTCAGGCTCTACCTTCTGAATATTTATGAGAGAATAAAACTTATTCTTGGATTCTTCTTGGTTTTGTATTAATGAAAAGCATTTGAATACTAATGCAAGTGATCGCTGGTCTCTCAGTTGAAGATTAAAAAAAGAAAACATTCAGCAGCCTCCTACATTCCATGGTTGGCATTCATTTCACCTTGGTAATATATTAATCCCCTGCACCAAATACATTTATTAATGCATTTTTTGGAGGGGACTTTGGGCGGCCTACAGTGATAGACGGAAATAGTGAGTGAAAATAGTTTAATGCAGCAGTCAAAAAATGAAGCAGATCCAGTCAGCCCGCTGTTACAGTATCGTCTAACGATGGCCCGATGAGCAGTTTCATGAAAGATCAGTCCAGGTGCGTTATTGCAGAAGTGCAGTCTCATTGTAGCTAATCAATTCCGGCAGGAACAGCAGTATTAAGAAACCTGCAGACATTCTTCTCTTCCCAGACAATCCTCATTCCAGTTTTCACATGGTAAACTAGCTTATTGCAAAATTGTGGTTTTCATCTACCAATAATCCCCCTAATGGGGAAAATGTGACATTTTCAAAATTATATTAATATAAATCTCAATAAGAGGCTCAGTCAGAGGCATCAACAAATACCTCTTTTTAGCCTGCATCTGTGTCCAGTTCAGTAGCAGCCTGTGAATTTGCTTCTTGGCATTCAGAAAAAGGGAATATTGTACCTTTGTAATGTGCGTTGAGTTGATATAAGAGACTTGGTTATGATAATCATGGACAGTGGCTCGTCTCGTGGTCGGTCATGTGGAAGATTTAAGTGGTTGGTGTCTATTTTTATCTGCGCCTTCTCACAGTGCTTTGTTATTAAAGACGAGATCAAATTATGCACACTTAATTGATAATATTCCAAATTCCTGCCTGCTGTGGTTCTTGCGTTGATTGCTATTCAGTAAGCCAAACAACCAGGTTCTTTTTGAAGGAAAATAAATAGTCACTGAAAACCACAAATGCCAGAAAGAACTGAATGTAAGTTGTGCTGAAGCTTTAAAATTGGCGCATGGATGTCCACAGCCACTCCCACAAATACAATGACACAGTGATTGAAGACCATTTTGATTGTAAGGAATTATTATCGGACTGCAGTTTCCAAAGACTAGCATCTGCAATCAGACAGTACCTATGTTTGAATTATAGGAGTGCTTATACTGACCGATAAAGGTGATAATGTGGTCTGTATTCAATCAGTATTTGTCCTTAACTAACTACATTTACATGGACACAATATTCTGGTTATTGCCATTATTATAAATAAGCTATTATACCGAATAAGCTGTTTACATGGCTACTAAGGAAAAAATGTTTTTTAAATATTCCTATTTATTTATATAAATGTGCGATCAATCTGCTTCTCTTTGCAGCAAGAAATGCATTCCTGCAGTTTTGCGCAGAGCGATATTGATATTTGCAATAGGCCCGCATTTGCTTGAGAGGTTGAGCCACTCAGAAAAATATTTTTTTTTCCTGTAGCGGGAAGAAACATGCAGTCGATAGATAGCCTAGTGCTGTTAAGACCTGTGACAAACCTACATTAGTAATTTTAATCATTTTTAATTTTAGTAATTTATGGTGTCCAACTGTGGTCATGTACACGGATGGTCGTATCACTAGCCTAGCTTGAACAGTTTTTATTTTATTTTACATAATGTTGATTATTACAATAAATGAAAAATACTGTTAGCAGCTTAGTTAGCAAAATATATTTTTAAAAGACTATTTAAAACCGATTTGAGCCAATAGGCCTATTGTACCACTTTGCTTGAGCAAACTGGGAAGCTTTTTAAAAGTTAGCTTAAAATCCGTGTGGCTCAACCTCTGAATTCAGCCAATGTATTCTTATCACAAGAAAATTGCTCCGCAGAACTACATGTAAACGGAATAGCTTCCATAGTTCGGTATCTCCATGATAACGTCCCCACTTACCACATCTTTAACATTGGCATGGCTAGATGTGGAGTGGTATGGATAACTTCATGTTCATGACTTTAGTGTTTAACACATTGTGACATGAGACATGCAGAATGCCTCACTGTTAAACGTATTAATAAGAAACGGTGCAGAGTGGCATTTTTATCTGCTGCTCTGTGTCTGGAATTCATATGGAAAGTGGGTCATTTCTCTCAGAGAGGAACTTGCTGGCCTGAATGTGTTTACTTTATACAATATGTTGTATGTACCGCACACATTCTAATGTTCGCGCGTGTGTTTATGTGTGCGTGTGTGTGTGCTGCACACATCAGAGTTTGGAAATAGCACCTTTCTCCTTTGAACATGAAAGGAAATTGCAGTATTACAAGGAACAGATTCAGGCACGCTGATCTGGAAGTTTGATTCCTCAACTTCCTGTTGTGATCTCAACCAGCAAAGAGCTGAGAGAGAGAGAAAGAGAGAGAGAAGTAGTAGTTGGAAGGGTCGGGGGTAGTTATATAGGGGGTTGGGGAAGGCACTCCCTTTTTTTTGTTGTCAACCGCAAATATTCTGATTCCTCCACTCTCCCGCCCGAAATGTGAGTACAGTAAGGAAACCAGGGAAAATATTTGGTGAAAAAAAGACTGCATGGATATTTGAAGAAGGATATGTGTATTTAGGTTTATTTAGGATGAGGGGTAAAGAAATAGGGTAAGAAAGAAAGAAAGAAAGATAAAAAAGCGAGAAAGAAAAAAGAAAGGCAGACCCAGACTACTGTTTAAGTTTAAACACTCTTGCAATCCACCCATATGGTCTGCAATGTATACCACTGAAAGGAGGTGAAAAATGTTCAACTGAATGTCTAATGTCTATCCTGACATTGGTTTAGTTGTCGAAGTTTCCACTTCCTTTATATACAGGACATAAAAGGAGAGGAAACCAGTTCACAATGCAAGTCATTCAGTTCAGTAGATGAAAAATTGAAAAGAAATGGTGCGCACACAAAACATGTGTGCCCCCATACACACACACACACAAACGCATGCATGCACACGTGCACACCCTTACACAGACATACATGCAAAAACACAAGCACACTAATATACACAGACATAGACACATGCACACCCTTACAAATATACATGCACAAACACGTGAACTTGCACATACATACACACAGGCATGCACATATAGTATATGCAGACTAAACGTGTGTTGCACAATCCATGGTAGCCACTCCTAGCACACCCCTGAACACCACTAATAGTGATGTTAGCATACCAGTGAAGTTCTAGCACAGCAGTGATCAGCACTGACACTCTTAACATGCAGGTGAACAGCACTGATAGTGTTAGCACACCAGTGGACAACATTCCAGAGCAGGGTATGAGACTAATCTGATGTATCAGCACTCTTGCACACCGTTGCATTGCACTGATTCTCCAATTAGGAGCCCCTACTCCTTAAAAAAGCTCATTTTAACCGTCGATGGTGAACCAAGATGAGACAGGGAACCTAAACCTGCCTATTCTGAAACTGATTGTATATGAAACAGCAGTATCCTTTCTGTCTGACCCGCAACAGAACCCCTCCCCCTACCCTTCCCCCATGTGCCTTTATTAGCAGTATATCTCCCTCCCTTTCCACACTTTTCGATTAGTCTTAAATGCCGAGGGAGCCATAAAACAGTACCGCGCTGAGAAAAACAGCTCAAGGTAGGTTTTGAAACTTCTGGTAGCTGGTTGACCTGCTCAGACCAGCTCCATACTCGACACGGTTTAACCGGCAAAAGCTATGTTTTGAAACAGCTGGTAGCTGGTCATAGCTGTATTTTGCACCAGGGTAAGTAAGGCAGAGTTTGGCAAAGCCAGAGGTAGATCGTAGAGCTTGCGCTGGTAGATCGAGGTTACCCGGGAGCCGAGCACACAGCAACGAGGTGGCGAGGCATCCATCCGCTCGCACAACAGTGCCTGCCACAAACCACCAAAGTGTTTTGGGCTGATCCGGGCACTCGCCCCCTTTCCTGCCGTGCAACCTCTTTCATTTGGGCCGACCTTCGACTCCCCCCCCGGCAGACCCACTTTCGGGCATCTCACGTTCTCCCTTTGTTGTCCCAGGACGACCAGTACAGTTAATCACCCCCCATCAGATGTTCCCGGTAAACATTCCCTGCGTGTGTGTGTGTTTTTCTGCGCTCGTTTTTGTTTTGTGTGTGTGTGTGGCACGGCGGTTTCATGTGTTAATAACGGCAGTCAAAATGTGTTTATGTGGGAGCTTTGGGGGCCAGGGGTGGGGAATCGAGGGGTTGGTTCAAGTTTATTGTCATTCTTCTCATTACAAGCGTAAGAAAAGGATGAAATTTAGTGCCCCCGGAAACCACACTGCAATATAAAAAACACATTAATTAGAAGGGGAACCATAAAAACAACAATAAAAGACACAATAAATATTAGATATAAAACATAATGGATGCACAGTACATGTAATCAGTCGCCCTTGCCTGCCATAGCCGGGCGTGGTCTCGGTAGCTGGGGCCCAGGATTGGCCTGAAGCGCGAAGCCTGCCTTAGCTGCAACGCTAACTCTCGCAGGCCTGATGCACCCAGAACAGGAGCAACCGCCACGCACATAAGAAGGCAGCACACAGCGGTGGGGGCTGTGTTTCACAGAACATACTGTACTCAGCAGGCACAGCAGCGCGCTATAAATAGAAGGCGCTGATAAAGGAGAGAAACGGGGCTTGGGGCACCTCGTCGGGCAGGTTTTTCGTTTGAGTCAGAGTTGGATTCCAGCGCGCTCTGTTTGTGTACATGTGAAGCTCCGGGCGAGACCGGTGTGATCGGTCTGCGTTTGCGAAACGGCATTTGATCTTGTAGGTTTTTTTTTTTTTTTTCGGTTTTTTTTTTTTCTGTTGCAACTGTAGCAGAATCGCCTCGTTGACCCCACCAGCCCCCACCGGCCTGGTCCGCAAGCTCCTCGCGAGATGCGTAATCGAGGAGGGAAGCTTAGAGGGGAAAGCCCGTGGTGAAGGCGTTGGTGGCTGTTGGGTTTCTGCGACGCCCCTGTGTTTTTTTTAAAAGGCGAGCAAGCGATGGTGGAGCGGTGGTGGAAGAGCTGGTGAGATGCTCCCCCAAAAGCACTGAGGAGTGAATGAAGGGAGAAACCCCGGGGAAAGTTTGGGTCGGGAAGACAATGGGAGGGTGGTCGCTGGAGTGGTGGGGCCAGGGCACAATCGCTCGACGCTTTCCTTTCCTTTTTCGCCACTTCTGGCCTAGCACACTATTCGTTGGAGAGGACCAGACCCTTGGCCGAAATCCAGACCCCTTTGACTGCGTTGTAATCCCATTGCACAATCTTCTTTTCCTCTCTTTTAGTCCCCCCTCTTTCTCCCTCACTCCCTCTACTGAGATGTTGTTTTTCAGGTGATGAATGGTTCTAGGACACACGCATGTGCACAAACACCCACACATATATGTGCATGCACACACACGCACATTCCAGAAAAACAACCCGACGCGCGCACACACACACACATACACTAACATACGTTCGACAAAAACAATTAAATCCGCACACACACACACACACACACACATATCTACAGACCTCTGCACTTTTTCTCAAGCCCGGCAGGCTTTTTTGGCTCACCGTAGCGTTCTCTGTGTTCCCCTCAGGAATTTTGGCCCAGGTTCAAAAATCCTAAATCAACCGCAGCCTGAGCACCCAGGGCCCCTCTACGGCTGTCACCCCACATGTCGACCGGTGCGGTGGGGGGACGGGGACGGGTGGGGGGTGGGATCGGGGGGGGGTGGGGGGTGGGATCGGGGGGGGCGAGGGGGTTGTGTGGAAGGGGTGCAACAGGGGCGGGATATGGCTGAAGGGGGGTGGTCCATCACAACCAACCAAACTCACAGAGACCAGCTACGACCCACCACTCCTCGGAAAAAGGGCCCTGGCCAGCGTTCTCGCTTTTACGGACTTTTAGCCGATCCATCTATCTTCTGGCCGACAATCGCTCCTTTCACCTTTCCACTCATGCGTCTTCCCCCTATTCGTTCTCTGTCTCTTGTCAGTGTGTCTCCCCCCGGCGTCCCCTCAGCTAACCCTTAGCCAGGGGCTCCCACGAGGGTTCGTCTTTGCCTGCTGCGCCCTCCGACCTTTCTGTGCCTCGCTCTCCGTCTTCAGCCGAGGAGGAGAGAGGCGGCAAAAAAAAAAACCAGGAAGAAAAACCCGAATGGAAAAATTTGTTACGCAGATGTCGTCCGAGGTCTCCTACTTTTTTTCTCCTTGCTCCCCCCCCCAGCCACCCCCCACCCTCCTCACCTCCCCGCCTAGCTTTCTTTCTGCTCCCACCTCTCCGTGACCTTCTCCGTTACCATTTCAATTTCTTTTCCCTCTTTTCCCTCCATCTGTCTTGTGCTCACCTCCTCTCTTTTTCCAGTGAGACAAGAACCCCATTCTTGGGGATACTGTGTAAACTAATGAAAGATTGAAGAAGGAAAAGGTGCATATAAGCTTGCGTGCATATAAGCTTGCCAGGATTTTTATTTTTCCATACTCCATGGATACAATTTCAGCGCATATTTAGATTTCTACAGTTGTTCCAGAATTACATCAGAAAAACAGACCTTAGAAATAGCCAGAGTTTGAGAGCTGCCAAAAACAAATCAAAGGTTAAACTTGTTCCAGATTGAAAAATTGAATGTAAATACATTCATTTGAGACATAGATGAACAGAAGAAAAGAACCCATCTATAATTTTATATAATTGGCACATGCACTCATTTTAAATGCATCATTTTAACCACATATGTTTCTATTGTCAGTTTCTTCAGTTTCAAGTTATATATATTTTTACATTTTACTACACACTCATATTAATTAAATTTCATTATAGACACTAAATGTTTCTTTCACCAAATAGGAGAGTGTCGTCCATTCATCTTTCAGTAATTACTCAGAGTATTCAGCTGGCATCTGTCATTTATATTTTCTTTTTAGGACTGATATTACAAGCTCCGACAGGTAAATTAATGTTTGTAATATCTGTAAATGACATAGCTCTTTAACTCATTTCTTGCAAAGCTTCCAAACCGGGATTTTGGAACGAAAAAAGTCAACAATGCTTTGCCTTCCAGCTGGCGCCTCTGTGGATCAGTACAGTATGTGCTGCTGTTGGAATATTTGTGCGGGGCAAGTACATAGCTTGTGCCTTGGACCACATTCATTGGAATTTCCTCATAACATAGTGGGCTGTGCCCATTGTGTGGAAAAGTTGATGCTTTCATTTTCTTTTGCAGACTGCCTTACCTTGTTGCGAGTGTCTGTTCAGTTGAAATATTCTGAAGTACTGATTTGGTTAGACCCATTCAGTCTGGTGCAAAATAACAGTGCTGAAAAAAGTACATTTCTACATAGAAACTATTAAAAAAACTTTACTTGTGCTTAATTGATTAATGGTTAAAGTCTTTAGAATGAAAGACTTAATTAGTTATTTATGTGTATTGCAAGAGTATAAGAAATGCACAAAAGTTTCACAGTGGGCTCCAGAATTATGGCACCCTTAATATAATTGGAGAAAAAAGGCTGCATATAAAAAACAAGATTGATAATGATGCATGTTTTCTGTTGAAACAGGCGGTTTTAGTTTTAGTAATTTAGTCATTTTAGTAATCAGATTCTATCTGAAAACCACAGCCTAACAATTAATTGTGTTGTAAATAAAATCAAACAGTGAAAAAAGTGAAATTGGCAAAACTATATTACTTTATTTTGTTAATAAGTTTTTTGTTTGTTAATAATCAGTCTAAAATATATTGTGCCATTCTATAATTTCCTCTTTCACTAGAGTATGAAAATGAGGTAACGAGCATGCAAAATCCCTTTGTCAACCATCAGCACGGGAAAAGCCAAATAATTGACAATTATAAAAAATATTATATAATTGCAATAATATAAACGTGTAAAACATACAGAATGGTTGCAAACTTGCCAGGAAGACGATGCAAGTGCATATTATCCCAGACAGTAAAGAAGATGGTGAGTAACCCAAGTTTCAGAACTGCATCAACATGTTTGGCGGCAAAATGGAATGCATACAAGGAGAAGCACCTCATACCTACTGTCACTATTTAAGATCAATGGTACAATGAATTGAATGAAGTACCAGGAAATCTTGGCAAAAAATCTGATCGCCTCTGCAAGGAGTCTTGTTCGCAGGTAGATCCAGCAGGACAATGACTCCAAGCATACATCAAAATCCACACAGAATTGGTTGAGTAAAAACAGCAACCATGTTCTGCAATGGCCATCTCGTGGAAAAGACTCATAGCTGTCACCTTTGCTATGGGTGTTTGCACAAAGTATTAAACTTACTAATATTGCGGAGTCTGTTTTTGGAGGAAATTTTAATTGAAAAATGTTAAATGTTTGGTTGATTCCATTGAATCATTCATAAAGTGTAATACCTTACGCATATTATAAATAAATAAATAATTATATTCTTAAGAATATTATTCAGAATATTTAATTCTGGAGCCCACTGTATATCTTCGGGATTAGCATTTTTCAGATTTATGTATAAAACTGCTCATTTTCAACCAAGATATTTTCAGTGCTTATTTGAACCGTTTTAGGATACTGTTAGTAAAATAAACCCCAGTCTTGAAGAATTTTGTCCAGAGTATGGTAACCACAAGCAGTGTATTTCAGGTTCAGTGTAATGAGTAAGAAGGTTTACTTTATGCACTTCCTTTTTACTTTCACCAGCTCAAGATCAGTGAGTTCACTGAACTTCTCTTTTCTTTTCCTCACCTGCTTTTAACTGCACTCTGTCCTGATACAGAGTGCAATAATGCATAACTGAACTGAACAAAAGAACAACATTGCTTGCGTACTACAGTACATCTCAACTTTGGACCCATTATAAAGAGAACCAAGCTGACTGTAGTTGAGCATTTAACATGAGCTCAATACAGGTCTCTCCTCAAGCAGAACAAACACCAATAGAATATTAATGTATTGTCACAGAATTGTATAACAGTCACTGCAGCTACACCTGTTGTCAATGTAAAAATTTGTCTTGTAGTTTAGCATAGTTTTATATGTGCGTATTGATACTTTTTCATATAAACTTCCATATAGTGAAAAAATAAAAAAACAGTCTGCAAGAAATGCATTTGCACCAGTTTCAATTTATTAGATGAGGTTAATTGTTAACAGTGAAAGTTGTTTTCTACCTCAAAGTTGAACCCAAAAGTTCAGTTCTCTTAAAGTTCTCAAAAACATAATTCTCATCTTATCTTTCTGCAAACATAGCAATAGTTTGCTTTATCTCCCACACGGCAATGAGAATAGTGTAGGATATTGTTGTGCGCTCATAGAGCATAGAGCAAATGTAGTAATTTATGCCCTCGCAACTGCTTACTGCATGATTTTCTTGGGTGGGGCGCGTGGGGTGGATTTGACCTCCGGCAGTGTGAGGGAGCGGCAGGCCCTAGGGCTCTGTGCTCTGATAGGCTGTAATGTGATGTCCTCAGCTGTCTCCTGTCCATTCCCAGTGAGCCTGTCACAGTCACCCTTGTCCTTTTATTTCAGAGGTGTCTGTTTACTCATCCAATCCGGTGTCCGGTTGCTACCGTGCAGCACCAGTGTTCCCCTCCCTCTACTAACAGCACCTCGCCCCCCCCCCCCCTCCTCAGTTGGTTGGCTGTACTTCACAGATGCGGTTTGGATCGCTTAGCATCCTGTCATCCCCCTGTAAAAAGAACAAAACAGTGTAACACCAGGCTTGTAATTCGCTTTGACCCAGTTCCCATTGGTGAGATATGGGCCTTGCTTTGCGCTTAGCTTTTACAGCATCACATAAATACTTCCATAAACAGCACGCGTAAGCATTAAAAGAATTCGGCTGAGTCAGTGCTTGAGTGGCGGCCCTGCAAGTGCACGCAGAGGGAAAGGCAAGCCGGAGTCTGCATATTCTCGTAAACACCCCGAAGTCGAGTTTCCGCCCATCCCAACGGCCCTTCGTCAGGGGACAGCATAGTTGTCCCTTCGCCGTGCCTGGTCTATGCGCCGGACGTAGGGAATCGCGAGGCGAGTTTTCCCTGCGGCACCGCGGTCGGAGTTGGACAGCCGCCGTGGGTGCTCGGCCAAAGCTAACCCGCAGACTTTTACATCTTGTTGCCTTGGCTGAAACTCGACTGAAATACGACTATTTTAACCACATTAATGCCGGATTTAAAACGAAAGTACGTTGCGGTCACAGATGTTCTTTCCCAGATCAACATCTGTGTTAGTCTGAACAATACAAAAGTGTGATATCACCAAGAAGCCAGAGGCCCATTCATAATCAGTAAGTGTAATGCTAATCTAACAAACCAACATCTGGTTCATAACAAAATACTCATTTTTAATGAGCTATAGAAAAAGGAAATCCAAAGAATGATTAGCTAAAGAGTGTCAGAGGAGCCAAATACTTTCCTCTGCACCATTTTAATTTGAAATAGTTCATTTAAAACAGTGGGGTTTAGTAATGATCCTGAACATCCATATTTTGAATGGTAGCGATGCCTTTACAACCTGCAACTCTTACAACGACAGTGCACCGACAATGAACAAACACCTGATTTTGAATGAAGATCGGAAACTTCTGGACGTCCTGTAGGAACCAGTGTTTTTAAGATGCCTATGTTTGAATTCAGTACTTTTGATATTACATTCCCTAGTAATGAGCAATCAGCATGACCTGTTTTTTTTGCAGGCATACCCAGAGAAACAATCAAGTACTCTTAAAAATCAGAGACACTTTGTTAGACTATTGCAGGTGTAACCCGGCATGGCAGCTGAAGCTATATCCTAAACAAACTGATTAATGTGCAGAGAAATGTTGAGTGCCAAGACATTTTGAGTGCCATTTTGAGACCGGCCATGCGCCGTGCCCATTTCCCCACCCCTTCATTCCAGCTGGACCAGTGGTGGGTGGCACTCACAGTTGGCACTGGGATTGGTCTCTTGGCCTGCCAGGGATATAAACACAGTACAGTAGTACTGGTGTTGTTCCCACCGTGCCACATCGCACGTGGTTCAAGTGGGGCCTAGTAATCATTGACAAGCTCTGGTTTTGATTAACTGCCACTGGCTGCTATGGTTACTGAGAAATCGGCTTTCTGATTTCCCTTATTAGCCCTGACAGGTCGATGGCATTGCATCCAGACCTGGTTCAGATGCATATTTGTTGATCTTGCCTGGTGCATTCAGACGCTTTGAGAGTACTTCATAGATATCAGTACACCAGGCAAGCTCAGTAAAGTGTAGAACGTATTTGAATCCAAAACAATGTATTTGATCCAGGTCTGATAGCATCACAATATTCATTCCCACACCACTGACAGACATTTGTAATTTCTGATGCTACCAGACAAACTGGAATCCTCTCAGGATAATACTGTTTCCTTCATCACCACATTTCCATATTTTTACTTAGCTGGATTTGTTTACCGCTCCATACAATTACGCAAATGAATGTAATGATATTTAATTTAATAACGTCGTTGTAATCTGCCAGTGCATGATACGGCATCAGAAGTAACTTTGCCAGATGTCTTCGCAATCAATATTGTTTGGCCCGTTACCCGTTCTTTCCAAAAATCATGTTCTCATGGTCCCATGAAAAGGGTTCATGCCAGTACACCGCTGACCCCATTAGGTTTTAAAGAGCTCTATCACATCATTAGGTTTTAAAGAGCTCTATCACATGCTTTTAGTGTCAAAAATGATGGTACAAGTCCATAAAGGGATCTATAAAGGCCACAAAATAAAAAGTGAACCACGAGAAAGAAAAAAACAACTATAAATGAGGACACAGTCAGGAGAAGCATGAAATGACTTTACACGCTTACGGTGAGCTCAGAAGGCAATATTTTCAGACGTTTAGCAATTTTCTGGGCGTCATCACACGCGGCCATCGAGACAGACTGTGCGTTGTGCTATAATTATAATATTGCATGCCAGTGACGGGATTCGCACTTGGGTTGCGTGCGCCAGGATTTGTGTCAGACTCCTGATTGCGGTGCTTTTCTAGTGGAGTCAGCGCACGGGACGAAGCACAGAGGAGGATAAGAGACCGCGAGTGTGTTTGTTTCGTACGGTGTGCGCATAAAACACCAGCTCAAACGCGTGCTAGAGGCAGGAGTTCTTAACAGAACCTGGCGGAAGATCTATTAGCCCTTGACAGTACGGCTGTAAAAACTTTTAACCGTGTTTCTGACACGTAACCACAGGCATTGCGGGAGACGCAGACGTGGAGGCGAGGCGAGCCAGCATACGCGATTTCTTCCTGCTCTGGAAGCCGAGCGATTAAAGAACGCGCCGTCATGTTCAGAGTCGTGAAAAAAAGCCCCTGCGGACCTGCGGTCGCAGACGCTTTCACGGCCACGTCAGATAGCGACCCGTCACCTAGGGCTTCCTGTTTCCCCCTCGTCCGCTTCAAAGCGACCTTGGCGTCCCCCTCCATCTTGAGCGGCGCGTGTGCCTCCGTGGCTGAGTCCGCAGCCTGCTTTCAGAGGGAGCGGCCGCCCACGTGCGCGACCGGGAGTATCTGGCACCGGGACCGTGGGACGCGGCCAATGTTGACGCTGCACTGTTTGTTCTCCTGCCAACCTACTCGGCTGCTGTTGCGGTTATCCAGTTTTTTTTTTTTTGTTGTTGTTTCTTTTTTAGGAAGGAGGCGGGGCTGGTGTTTTCAGGGGCGGGCTCTACTCTTCGAATACGCGCGCTCGGGTCGGGCCGTCCTCCCAGGTTTTCCGGGTTTTTCCGCCGCGAGGCAGGAGGTTTCCGGAACGATCCGCGGGCCGGTTCCCTCCGCGATTGGTGGCCCTGCGTTTCAGACAGGCCCTCTCTTGTCAGCTAACAAAGCGCACATTTTACAGGATTCGCTCCTCGCTCGTCTGCGCCTTTAAATCCACGTCTATCTTTGGACCTGCAATAGCGGAGGGGGTGAGTTCATCTGAGGACAGACCAGGTGTTTTTCTGAAGCTCCGTTCCTGGCTATTAGCGGTTGCCGGCGAGCACAAGATGTGAAGGAAGCCCGGCTATGGCTTTGTTGTACCGCCGTGGGAGCACTGAGTTCATATCTGTCTGACTTTGCTCTGAACCCAAAGTCCTGGATTAATTAAGCAACGAAAACGAATATGGAGAGGGCTGTTATTTTACCCTCACCTGCCCCTGCGAGCGAGCTTGGAATTCTTCAGCGGCTTTATGGAGGAGATTACACAAAGTTTCCCCCCTCGCAGAAAACATCCAGGAAGGCCCAAAAGCCTATAAGAAACGGCTGAAACCCCCATGAAATTCCTGCTGTAAACTGGCCAGTTCTGCAGCGTGTTTTTCTGGAGCTTATAGGGGTGAGCCCGTTCGTGTGCGGAAGGTGAACGCTCATCAGTTATTCATAGAGCTGCCCATTACAAGATTCTTGCTCCCTCCCCCCCTTTTCCCTCATTTTTTTAAGGGGCCGGCCATTGTAAAAAGTTTTAAGATTCAACGGTGGGTTTGTTGTGAAACCAGGCATTTCTACATCTGAGGGCCGAGTTAGGTTATTGGCTGGAGGGGGGCAATAAACCTGAAAATGTTTCCGTGTTACCGGCCTAGCTCCTCTATTGAGCCTCTGGCACACTGTTCAAAAACGTCTTTAACCTACATGCGAAAGAGGCCCGGCCAAAGCCTGGAAACAAAGGTGGTCTTGAGACGGGACACGATAAAAGCCCTCTGTTCGCGTGACAACCCCTCGCCCGGTGTCTCTCTTCCTCAGTGTTTACGGCAGAGCGCGGGGCCCAAACAAACGGCGCCGCTGTCCCCCGGCTTCTCCTCGCTCGCTCCGAGGGGCGGGGACCGTACCACCACAGAGCCAGGCGACGCGCTGTTGTACCAGGTCATGCTTAGCACATAGCTGCAGCTCGCGGGAAACAGAGGCACGATTGGATTCCTCACTAAGACAAATACGGGTGTGTCTGGTACAGTCCCCTCCGGTTCCCCCCCGAGAGGGGATTATTGCATGTTGACTTAATGGGGACATTAATCATCAGGCAATTTGGCGACTTGCCACCTACTTTTGTCTGATTTTTAAGGTAGAAAAAATAAGAACGAGTGTTTTTCATTGGAACTTGTAGGACGTGGAGTCTCGCTCTATTTAATATATACCACCCCCTCACTTGAAATCTCAACAGCTTTTTTTTTTTTGCTTTCTAGTCTTCTCTGTCTGTGGGGCACACAAAAATGACATCACAGAGGCTGTCTCTCTGTCTCCATATGTGCCCCCCCCCCAACTCCGTGGCTGTTTTTATTTCTGCAGGCTGGGTCATGTGGTCACCTCCAGGCTCCGCAGACAGGGAATGTCGCTGTGCTCCGCTCCGCTCTCCGACGTCTGCTCTGGCCACGTGACCGAACCGTCACATGGCGGGCGCGGGGCGTGCGCGCGCACAGAGAGACAGAGACAGAGAGAGACAGAGAGAGAGAGAGAGAGCGAGAGAGAGAGAGAGGCTACGCGTCTGGGGCAGGGGGGGAAAGGGAGGGGAGAGGGGCAGGCGGGAGGGGGGCGAGGGGAGGGGAGAGAGCGAGAGGGGAGGGACGATGAAAGAGACGGCAGGCTCTCCTGCCCCCCCCCCCCCCCCCGCTGTCAGCGGGAATCAAGGCTGGCCATGTGTGAACTGCGGTCTGGGGGCCTGGCTGTCTCCCCGGTTGTGCTTTCAGTCAGCCTGTGGGACACAGAGAGGGAGAGAGAGATAGAGAGAGAGGGCGGGAGAGAGAGAAAGAGGGGGAGAGAGAGAGCTCAGTTTGAGTGTGTTTGGGTCATTCAACCGTTAGAGAGAGAGACAGAAACAGAGAGAGAGTCTGTGAGAGAGGGAGGAGAGGGAGAGAGGGACAGTGAGAGAAAGTGTGAGAGAGAGGGAGAAAGAGAGAGAGAGCTCGGCCTGAGATGACTGTGTTTTGGTCATTCAGCCATTAGAGAGTGAGAGACAGAAACAGAGAGAGACAGTGAGAGAGAAAGAGTGAGAGAGTGAGAAAGGGAGAGTGAGCTTGGCCCGAGACGACTGCCTTTGGGTCATTCAGCCGTTAGCGAGAGAGAGAAACAGAGAGAGCAGGCTGGGAGAGAGGGAGAGAGAGGGACAGTGAGAGAGAAAGTGAGAGAGGGAGAAAGAGAGAGAGAGAGTGCGTTTGGGACATTCTGCCGTTCGCCTGGCGCCAGGTGGTAATTTATTTATCCGCTTTCAAATATAGAAGCGTGCGTGCGTGTGTGTCGTACGTGTGTGTGTGCGCGTGCGTGCGTGCGTGTGTGTCGTGTCCACCCACTGAACCCAGGCGCAGTGTGGAATGGCTGATTTTGCTTTTCGGCTTGGGTTACATCTGTGACCCCCCGCCGCCAGCCCTGGGGAAGGGAGGAAGGGGGCGGGGAGGGGGTTTTGAAAGAGAGAAGGAGGGAGCGAGAGAGGACTTTAAACGGAGAGGGAATATGAAAAAAAGAAAATGGGAGAGGGAGCGAGTGAGAGAGAAAGAGAGGTAGAGCACATGTGCGGATCGCCCTGCATCTGTTGTCGTGCCCTGACCCGGGATTGGGAAGGACGAGGGTGACATGCCAAACTGTGCCACCTCACTGACAGTTGGCAGCTGTCCCCTGCCCCAATCATACGGTGTGGGGGATGACCCAACCCCCAAGCAAAGATCTTAGTGAGGACCAGGACCATAATGCTAACGGCTAGTAGCTGGGGAGCGATTTTGTCCGTGTTTTAAATTTCCGCAAAAATGCAATAGATGGCCCCACCAACGGTGAACAATAGTAATAGACTTTCTTGACTCTTGGCATTCCTGTTTTCCTGACTCCTGTTACATGCTGTTTTGTACCTGTGTGTGCACGCCTGTGTCTGTATGTGGGAGTTTTTACTTGTGTGTGTGTGTGTGTGTGGTTATGTGTACAATGTGTGTGTGTGGGTGTACGTGAATGTGTATGTGTGGATATATATATGCTTGTGTGTGTGTGTGAGTTGGTGTGTCTGCATGTATGTGTGTGTACGGATCAGATTAGCTCTCTGTAAGCCCACAGAAATCAATGCCAGCACCAGAATGGAACAAAGTAACAAAGTACCCCAAGGCTGATGGGGAGGGGGAGCGGGTATCAAGTTCAAATAAAATAATTAGAACACACTGTTTTTGTCCTATATGCACTTTTGGAAATGGCTACGCTTCAGTAACACAAACCAATTTCCTGGATTTTAACCCTTGTCCACAAATTGTCCCCTATGTTTCTCTTGCTCCTCAGCTTGTTTTAATGTCTTTTAAGCCCCTGCGTTTCGTTCCTTTGATCGCGTTGCCCAATATGGACTTCTGAGGAGCTTTGATTTATTCACTGTTTGGACGTGATGTAATCCCTGAATCCTACATGCCACCAGCATTGCACAATTGCTCCTCTATAGAATGGGCGGGGATGAGGATGGGTGTGGACCTGACCTGGGGGCGACTGTTCTTCTCTATCACCGAACTTGACTTCGTATCTTTGGTCTAACTTAGCACAGCTGCCCGCCCAATAGGGCCTCTGCTTGTCGTCTTGGGGGCCGGGAGCATTTTTTTGTTTACTTTTTAACATGAAAAATGAAGTGAGCTGCATCTTCATCAAAGTAAACCCAAATATTGTCTGGCCATGACCTAGTTGGCTAGAGATGTAGTGAGTCAAATATGGGTCAAATAGGTAATTGTGTTGGATTCAAATACCGTTCTGTGCTTGATTGATCTTGCCTGATGCAATTGAGCCGATCAGAAAAAGCGGTTTCCACTTTTTTGAGAGTGCTTCATAGGTTCTAATACACCAGACAAGCTCAGTGAAGTGAAGAAAAGCATCTGAATCCAAAACAATTATGTATTTGACCCAGGTCGGACTTGAATGCAGGATCTTGATGTAGGGTCTGATTCATCGACATCAAAGCCTGCGCGTGAATGAGGGATTGGCTGGGGTTTTTAGCTTTGTTTAAGTGGATCAGGTCAGTTTGGCACGGCCGATACATTTCGCCCAGAGATCAGAGCGATTTGGCTCAGAGAGGCCTCCTTCGCGGCTCGGGGTGCCGGCTGTACTACGGAGACCGGGAGGGGAGGCGGGGGCACGGCGGTAACAGGAGAGCGTGGTGAGGGAGCAGCTGGGCCCGCCGCCGTGAGTGTCCCTGACATCCTGCCGGGGCGGCCATGTCACTGCCCACCCCTCCTCGGCCGCGTAAACAAAGGCTGGGATAGGTCCCTGGAAGGGCCTCAGCGGCGCATGTCCGCGATTGAGCGTGACACGCGGGCCACCGCGGCGCACGGCTCGCGCAAGGGGGGGCACGTTGCCACCTGTCCCGCGGGAGGTGGCTAACGCGGGCGGACTGGGCACCTGTCCCGTGGGAGGTGGCTAACGCGGGCGGACTGGGTGCGGGGGACTCTCGGCTGCCCTTCGTGGCGCAGCTCCATGGGAATGGCCGCTGTGATCGTACCCGTGCGCCGGCGCACTGGAGACTATGCGGGGCCGGTCGGAGGTCACGGGCCCGCAGAGCTGTTATGTTCCCGTCCTTTTGTTCCGTCCTTACTGTTATAATCAGGTTGGCGGTTTCTGCTTTAATAGCCTGTAAATGAGTAGTGAAAAATGGCAAGCGAGCGCAAGGTGGCCTCTAAAAGCGCTGCAAGGATACCCTGATAGCCTCCTTGAAGAGCTTTGGATTTGACCTGAAAAGTTGGGAAACTCTAGCTCAGGACTGACCTGCCTGGAGAAGAAATATCCAGGAAGGTGCAGTCCTCTATGAGAGCAGGAGAGGCTCCTGTGCTATGTTGAAGAGACAGTAGCGCAAATCTGCCAAGGAAAGACTTGTCCTACATCCTGAGCTCTACATCCTCCCTGACCTGTCACAGAGAATCCCGGGCTCAGATTGGTCTGTTCAGCCATCTGCGCGCTCATCAATACCCAGTAAAACGAGACTTGACACGGTCAACATCAGCTATGATGGACAAACAAAAAAGAGAAGAGAGAGCTAGTAAACAACAAAGTTTCAGGTTCTGTGTCTTTCAGATGAGCCGTTATACATATATATAGGTCTCACTGTGGTCATTAAATATCCCATGACACTCATCGCACAGAGTTAGGTGGTTCCCCGGTGTCTTGGTTAAATTTCCACCCTGGCTCTCGCAACCTTAATCATCCCCTGATTTAAGTGCCTAAAAATGTGTTCTCTCCCTCAGCACTTTAGCTGATGTGTGGTGAGCATTCTGCGGCAAAATGGCTGCCATGCATCACCCAGGTGGTTGAGCTGGGTTTCCCCCTCATCACTGTATAGTGTCTGAAAAAAGCACTATACAAATGCAATGAACTATCTATCTAACTGTCTGTCTATCTATCTGTGTATTTAACTATATATCTAAGTAAATGAGTGCATTTAGGACCTTTTTGCTGTAGCTGTGTAGTGGCGTCATTGGGGGACTGGGCATATAAAAGATTGCATGTTCAAATCCCATGTGCTCTTCTAGTTATACCTTCGACCATGGTACTTCTGTAATGCATCCAGCTATATAGATTTTCTTTTGAGGGATATATGGGAAATTGCACTGAATAATAGTTTTTGCGAAATGACAGAGGTGCCTCTGTAATTGGCTCTGGTAGATCTCTTTTTAGTACAGTTGGCAGTAGTGCTCAATGACCTCTCATTCAGCAGTGCCGCTCATTGTGAAACTAGTCTGCATTTACAGTTTAAGAAAAGAGCTTAACACACCCATCATTCAGAAATGGAAAGGTGCAACTGTTATCAGTGTTTGCTCAAGGCTGATAGCTGAACACACAACCGAAACCGCAATAGTCTCGATTTTATGCAATACCCACAAACTTGGCAAAGGCATTATGTTTTTCTCGCCTGTTGACTCCCACTTACTTCAGCAGAATTGTTTTCCTTTCTCTGCCTTGGCCAATTATGCAAGGGTTTAGCTGGAGCCTGAAACAAAGCTTGTTGCTCTGTATCAATTTTTTCCTCGGTAAAAGGGCAGTGGTCGCAAACCCGCCTGAATGTGTTTCTATTATCCAGTGCTCACTCTCCCAATTATGCACAGATTCTAAAGCCCTTCTCACCAAACCCCTGAAGCTGATTGATCCTTTTGTTGAAAAGTCACATAACGCAAGACTGTTTCGAACACCAAGTTAGCTCACCGTGTTCCGAACAGTGCAACGTTCATGGCGGATAACTTCCAGTTCAGCTTTGGTTTTTGTGTGTGTAAAGTATAATTCCTTCTGTTTTCATATCACATACACGATCCATTTCAGCACACAGTGACATGGTAATAGTGCTCCACTGTGACTTTGTGGTGGGGAAGCTGTTGCTAACGAGAGATGACGAACCGGGCGGGCTTATACATTGTGAGCTAACCCGGCCTTCCGAACACAGGGACGTTGTGCAGTTATTTGAAGTTTCCTCTATAATTATTGGTCAAATTCACATGATATACTCAATAAGCAACCATAATGATAAACCACCACATTCCTCAGGAGAAAAACTACCATTGAACAGACGTTAGCCTCTGGTGGAAGCGGCCACATCCTGTGTTCTGTTTGGAAACACGGTGAGTTTACATATCGCATTCACAGTCTTGTCATATATGTTTTAAGTTACAGGTTTCATGTTTTCAGATTTCCTCAAGTGAATATCCATACCAGCACAATAGTTTCTCAATCTGTACTGGCGTGCACTTAATGCAAGCTGAACACTAAAATGTACAGTGTTAATTAAACTCTAACAGAGCACATATGAGTTCAGTTGGGACCAGACCTGGGTCAAATACGTAATTGTTTTGGATTCAAATACTTTTTTATGGTTTACTGAGCTTGTCTCGTGTATTTTTATCTAAGAAATACTCTCAAAAGTGCAAACCTTGCCTTCTGGTACTCTCATTTGACTCAATTGCACCATGCGAGATGAGTAGAGCACAGAAAAGTATTCAAATCCAAAACAATTATGTCTTTTACCCAGGTCTGATTTCTTGTATACTCTGTAAGAGTCGATTTAACACTGAACATTTCAGTGTGTACAGTATTTTGGTTTTCACATGTCAGTGTTATATTAATTGTGCAGGGACAATAGTTTTTCATTTTCGCAGTCCTTGCTCCTCTTATGCATTTCTCAAACGAGGGTGTCCCCCCGCCCCCCGGACGAGTCTGTATGGAGCATTACCAGTTTGTCAGGGCGTTGAGATTTGCATTGCACCTTGCTTGCACTTGTCACATTTTTCATGCGTTTCAACCGAATCACACCCCAGCTATGTACTGTAATTTGCGCTTGGCATTCCTCCGAGCTGTGTGCACAGTGTGTCCTAAGTGCACATTGTACAGAGAGGCTTTTTCTCCTCCCCTTCGCGGACGCCCGGTCCCAGCAGTCTGGGCACAATCGTCGCATTTACGCGTGGCTGCCAGAGCCAGCTCTGGCGCCCGCTCGCTCACTCGCTCCTATCCCCCATGCAAATGAACTGCAGGCCGCTGGGGTGAACTGCTGTTCGCCCGCCCGGCCGCCCATAAATTTGCGTTTTCGACAAGCCTCTGCGCATTGTTCTCCCCCGCACTGCCCGGCCCAGCTGCACGGCTTGTCTTCAACGCGGCCTCTTGTCTCTCCTTTCCCCCTCCTCCTCCTCCCTCTCCGTTTCTGTTTCCACACGCTGCTGCAGTGGCCCTCGACGTGAATCGGGCCTTTGAGCGGGCGCTAAGCGGACCGGCGGGGGGAAAGGCGCCCGTCCGCGCCCGCGGGGTCGACGGGGGTGCGGCGTGCTCGTAGGCACGTGACCAGAGGTCCGCCGCTCCTCGAAGCCCGCTGTACCCCTCGCCCGTTCATAAACGCTGAAGAGCCGTGGTGTAAAACCCAGCTATGACCAGCGTGAAGTTACCTGCTCCCAGCTGTTTCAAAGCATAGCGTGAGCCGGGCCAACCATGTTGAGTATGGAGCTGGTCTGAAGTAGTCAACTAGCTACCAGCTGTTTCAAAACCTAGATTAAGCTGTTTTTCCAGCAGGGGGGTACAGTAATGAGTTTTGGAATTGCTGGGCAAGGTTAGGGGGTGAAAGTGTGTGGAGACATGGTACTCCCCGTTCCTCGTTAGCAGAAATATTTCCCATGAGCTGAGCACGTGCTCGTAAACGTACGCGATAACACGGTTAATAAAAGGAAGTGACATTGAAAATAAAAATCAAGGCCTGTATGCAGGAATGTCTCATTTTCCAACACATATGTTTTTGGAGTACCCCTCCCATTTTCTATGAACTCATTGTCCTACTCACTGTACAAAATGCCTATCTTGCTTTTGCTCTTCCTGGAACATGCTTTACTTCCCCTGCTCCACCATCAACACTTCATCTGCACTTCCTGCTGGATAGTGTGTTGGCATCCCTTAGGTGTCAGCATAAAAATCTGATGCCCCCAGAGTTTATTTCTTGCTCGCAAACAAAAACACAATACAGCACCCCTCCCGCACTAAGCAATATTGTCACTGCAGCCATTTTATGTCAGCTTTGCCCTGAAAAAGCAGCAAGGATCAGTCACTCACATGCACACACATGTACACTTTCACATATGCACACACACACACAGAAATAGCTATGTGCAGAAAATAGCCATTCAGACACACACGTGCACACACACACACGCACACACGGATACTGTGCAGTGCATTAATCATGTGCAGACTCCCTTGTTTACAGCTCAGCTGTACTCGGAGGTGGGGTGAAGCCATGGGTTCTATATTTGATCTGTACAGTGTGTATATAGAACAGGAACAGATGTACTGATAGCATAGTGCATGTTTACAGTATGTGAGCAGTGGACTGAGAGACACACAGCCAAGATGGTTCTCCAAGGTCAGTCCACGGTGGATTGGGGAAGGCAGGAAATCACATGGGACTTTGAGCATGTCTGTACGTGCATGCGTGTGTGTGTGTGTGTTAGCATCTCCGTTGTAAAGTGCTAGTAACTGTTACTGCCTGTGACAGGGTTGGAGATGGCAGATGGCAGCGTACAACAGACAGTGGGGTGAATTGGAGGGCAATACTGAGCTGGAGGCTTACCCTGACTGCCCTCCCTTCTTCGTCCCTGTCCCAGCCTTCTCTCTGTCTGTCTGTCTCCGCCATTGCTGCACGGTGATATTGAACTACTAGATTGGACGCTGCAGTCGACTATGAAATCAGTCTACTCTTGATTTCGAAGTACTGTCCAGGGCAGTCCTGGGTCGGTTACGTAACTTTTTTTTGGATTCAAATGCTTTTCTGTGCTCAATTGCTCTTGCCTGGTGCAAATGAGCCAAGGTGGAGTTTATTGCTTTACACCAGACTGGCTCAGTAAAGCATAGAAAAGTATTTGAATCCAAAACAATTAACATTAGCGACCCAGGTCTGGTCCAGGGTGACATGACAGTACATACACAGATATGACACTCTAGAAGACATTTAATGACAGCTTCTTTTAGAAAAAAAATTGAGAATCCAATGTAGCATATTTTTAAAAAAAGAAAAAAGAAATGCACATATGTGGCTCCGGCTCTAAACGCTGAGCTTCGTACATTGCAGGGTTTGGGTCAGCCATTTGCCGCATTGTGCAGCCTCCACATGTATGGTGCCCCCCCACTTCTTCCTTTCAAAATGCGTCTCTGCATTGGTTATCAGGGAGGCGAGCAGACTGCAGCGTTTCATGAGCGCAGCCCTCAGTGTCTCCCCGACTGTGGATGCTTCCCCGCCATGGTTTTTTTTCCGCCCACGCTTTTAAATCCCAGAGCCCCCGGGCAGGGAACATTAAAATTGAGCTTTGCTGTAATTAAATTCCACACTCAGCCGCTCCCACTTTCTTTTCCGTTCGTGACCGGCTCTCCTCCCCCCCCCCCCCCCCCCCCCCCCCCCACCGACGGAGAGGGGCAGTGGTTCCGCAGGTCTTCGACGGGATTTAGCCGAGGCTTGGCGTCCGCGGCGGGCGCGGGACAGTCGTTTATCGGGGAACGGCGAGACCGGGAAGCTATCCGGAACCGCCCCTACGCGAACCTGCGGCGTCTGTGGGCGGAACCCGTCCGGATGTGCTCTCGTCGGAACGACGCCGTACGAGAGGGCGGCGTTTCCATCTCCCACAATGCAGCAGCCCGCCGAGTCTTGATCTGTACCTTCTCATTCTTACGATTTAAGAGAATAATTGATCAAAGAGAGAGTCCTCTGCACCTGCGGAGGACCGTTACTCAGATATGCACTTTATAGCAGAACTCAAATGGCCTAAAAGCAATGTTTTATTCATGTGTTTTAATGATAGAAAGAGCTACAGAAAACAAATGAAGTTTTGGCTGGACATGCCGGACGTTTACAATAAGTATGGCGACCTGGCTCCCTTGTGGACTGTGTATACAATGCAATGAGAACCGACTATAAGGGCAAGTAGAATCAGAAAAGCCCATTAAAATATTCCACCACTAAAATACGGTGAAATCTCTCAGAATAAGTTAAACCCATGAAAAGGGGCTGAAATACAGTCCAAAAACGGGACCTCCGGTCACCCTACCAGTGAAGTGGCTTGTGTATGTGGTAACCCTTTGGTTTTGAGATGCAGTGAGACATTTTGTGCCATCGCAAACATGTCGCAAGCATATTTGCAAAACAGGGCCCCATTTTGTGCCTGCCAGTTCAGAGAATCAGACACCACAAAACCTTTCTGCAGAACTTCCTGCAGTGGACTGCGCTGCTGCAATGTGGTGCGACAGCTGGTGGCAACCCAACCCCCCCCCCCCGACCCCCCATTTGTGTGGTCTTCCTACTATGCTGCTTTCAGGGCCTATACGCCCACCCACTTACCATGTATACGGTCTCCGCAGTACAGCCGGAACCGTGACGGGAGGAGGCTAGGAGGAGCAGGACTTGATCCTCTTGTTTTTTCCTCATCCTTTACCGGCCTCGACAGCTTGACCTACATCCCCCACGTTGTCCGAGACCTGGCTTCTCCGCCGTGGACACAGGGGCCCTCTTGGGGTGTCCTCGGGTCTCGGCATTTACCCAAATATGTCATTGTTTTGGAATCAAATACTTTTCTGTGCTCAATTGATCTTGCCTACTGCAATTGAGCTAACCAAGGGGACCAGAAGGTGGGGGGTTTCACTTTTTGAGAATATATCGTATCCCTGGTTCCAGTACACCAGACCATTTCACAATCTTAGGAAAGTATTCGAATTCAAAACAATTACATATGTGACCCAGGTCTGCCGCACAGAAGCGGGATTATAAGGACCTGCCCATTCCTCCGACGGTGTGGCCCTGCGTTGAGAACGGGCCTGACGGCGAGTTATTCCTGCCGGGCGGCGAGATAAGTCATACCGCCGTACCACTGCACATCGACTCCCGGGCGGCGGCTGTGATTTCGCCTGTAAAGCGCCGCGGGAGGGGATCGGCTAGTTAGCCGCCGTTCTGTTTGGAAGAACCCGAAGCTGCTTTTGATTTGGCAGCTTGCGCGGTATCAAACATTCAGGAGGGCCGAGTGCTGGGATTGGGAGACTGCGGCTCCTCTCTTCGTTCGGTCCCTTTAATCATTTCCCGGCTCCGGATAACAAGCTGGCGGTGGACGGGGAGAGGACGGCCCGCTCCGCGAATTGGACCGCTTCTCGCACGGCGTACGGCGCTGAGCTCCGTGACCGCTGACCGGCTGTGGGAGGCCCCGGCCCTCAGAACCGCGTCTGGAATGCTGACCGTGTCGAAGAATCCGCCGATGGAGGTGGGAGAGTGAAAAGGAGTCCTTTATATTGCGGCCCAATTCCCTGGCAGATGTAGGAAGTGCTGAAATTGCACCCGTGTCTGCGTCCCGAACGAGTGCTGAGTAGAGTGTTAGAATTATGAAATAAAATCTAAACGGTTACACTCGCACTGGCTAGTGGTCTCAGACACATCGGGCCTCATGCAAAACATGCATGCGATCAGAACGATGGTTAACTGTGCTGGCGAATATATATTCCATAAATATTTCCATCATAATTTTTTCTTATATGAATTTGTTCTTTGGTACGAGCAACATCTACACTCAGTGACCACTTTATTACTTAGACCTATACACAAGCTTGTTAATGCAAATATTTAATCAGGCAATCATGTGTCAGCAGCTAAATGCATAAAAACAGACAGAAATGGTCAAGAGGTTCAGTTGTTTTTCAGACCAAATGTCAGAATGGGGAAAAAATTTGATCTAAGTGACTTTTACCGTGGAATGATTGTTAGTGCCAGAAGGGTGGTTTGACTATGTCAGGAACTGCTGAGTCGGATTTTCATGCACAACAGTCTCTAGAGTTTGAAGAGGTTCATCAGACAGTTCATAAATACAATTATTATATGAATATTATAATATTTTGTTTCCCTTATTTTTTATTTTGTCCCCCAGTTTCCTTTTTTAGTTCAGTTTTAGTTAGTTTTAAGCACTTTCAGTTTTCATTTCATGTAACCTTGTTGTGGAACACATAATTCAATTTGTTTATTGATAAAAGTGATTGATGATGCTGATTGGTAAGACCCACAAACGTGCAGCCAAACCCAATACTTAGCAATGGCAAATTTGTTGCTTTTGGATCACTTTGCCCATTGTGCTTTGGAGAGAGAACACATCTTCAGGAACTGGGCAGATATGTTTTCGGAGTGATAAATGGCTGATGTTTACACACAGCCCTGAAGGTGGCATGCCTTTTCTGGGATTTCTAGGGTGTTTTCTTATGCTCGTCAATATGAACAGTGACACGCATCAAATGGCAATGGATACGCATTAAAGTCCAAGGTCTGCACATGTTTCATGAATCCCACGTTGCTTTTTCTGTAGGAAATTGTAAGTTGAAAAGTACAAAGAATTAAAAAAACATTTTGTGAACGAGGCACATTCTGAATGGGACGAACGCTATCGAATGTGTTACCTGAGAAGACCTCTTTGATCGTGATGATGTCCATTCCATTTTGAATAAGAACAACTGGGGAGGGCAGGTAATACACTTTAATTTCACGAGAGCCCGCTCTCAGTAACGTTGGGATGGACTCTTGAACATGCATATGTGGTAGCTCCCTTTTAACTGTCTGTGTCCTTAGATTTACGTGGGCGTTGAAACAATAGACGAAGCAGGAGGTCCTGAACTTTCAAAAGCTCAAATCACTTAGGCTGCGTGCATATAGAAATGACTGCTTTGTCCCAGCTATTCTATTTTTTTTTTTGTTTTGTCTTTTGTAGTTTAAGAAGTGCAGGGGGTGGGAGGGGATTATGAACAGATAAAACAGGTTCAGTTCAGCACTGGTTCAGCTGGTGGGTACAAGAAGGTGGGGGGGGGGGGTGCAACTGGACTGGTATTGTTTGGGGGTGTGTGTGTGTGTGTGTGTGTGTGCATTTGTGAGACCGAGCATCTATTTTCCAAGTGGGTGCAGTCAGTACAGTAATGGCTAATGGATATGTCGGCTAAAATAGTGAATAATAAACGACTGCCTTGTGGCGTGGGGGTTGGGTGGTGCCGGGTGTTGATTCAAATCTTCTCTCTCTGACCCTGCCATCTCTGCCCATCTATTTCTTGTTCACCTTCAAAGTACTTTATTGGTACATGACATTATTTTCTTATTCAACAACACAAACAAACCATTTGAAAAACAAACTGCGATTCTTACTCAGTCGACAGCAGAATAAACAAAAAGAAATTAGGAGGCGTGTACAAGCTATCTTAAGTTCTTAATGAAAGACGGACATAAACAACAATGTTGTCATGCAGTTGAAACTTACTCCGCCGGTAAACATTGTTATAAAAATGGTATATGACCGTAATGTGACCTGACCGCTGTCTCTCCCGCTCTCAGTTTACTCATGTGCTAATGTACTTTTGAAGCTTCCAAAATCAGACCTTCGCCCTGTGCGACTGTGTAATGTAGTTCAGCAGTCAGCAGGGACTCTTAATTTAGCATGACGAAAGAACAACGTGACACACATTAGGAAGGAAACAGGTGTGAGCTTTGCATGGCCATGTGGTATACTCCTCCAGACAACATGGAAAATGACATCCACTGTCTACTGGGTGTCTACTGTGTGTCTGACTCTTTATAAATGGATGATCTTATTATTTTTGTCGAGCTCATCTTGGATAACCGTGAGGCTTAATTAGCAGACTTAAGTGCAGTCATGTTTGAGAACAATTCTCTAACAGCATGAATCCAAAACAATTTACGAAGGACGATCTGGTAAATGGCGCATGTCGCTTGATTGTATATTGCAATTGGGAAAAAAACTGCAGCAGTCTACCCTGATATGTACCGTAGGTTACATGTACTTACTGGTCCTTGTCAAGTTAGAAACAATTATACTAAAGCAAAAAAATGCCACACAGTAGGTTATTTTCCACCTGATTTTTGGCTTTTGCCTTTCTCAAGGGCGTGAATGGAACTCAGTCTCAAAAAGCAAACTCTTCTACCTGTTACGATTTTCAGCTTTGTTTAAAATGAAAAGGTGTCATGTGGTCAGGTGTGTCCCTTGACAAATACTAACTATCAGTATATCAGGTAACATCAATAGAATTATCATTTGCTTTTAGGGATGGAGAAATACCTTTTCATTAAAGCTGGTATTTACTGTAGAAATGAACAGGTTTTCCTTTACAATGTGCAAAAGTAAACACTCACATCCTTAAACAGTACAGTACACATGGACGGCTACACGAGTGGAGGCAGTGTTTTGTCTGCGGGGCAAGAGGAGAACTAGTTGAGCTCTTTCTTTTAACTTGTTAAACTGACCTCCAAGAGTGAATCCAGGGCAACTCACAGAAGTTCCAACTCCAAAGACAAACCTCTGGGATGAATCCAAGAAAGTGGATTTTTGGTGAAAGCAGTGAAGTGCCTATGTACATCTACTTGAGTGTGCATTTGTATTTTATGTGCCGTGTATGTGTGTGTGCATGCATGCGTGTTTGTGTCTACGTGCTGGAAACTAGTCATGGGGTTTTCCGGACGCTGTAGACCAGTGAAATCGAATCACAGTGTGTTCCCTGTCTATAAAGGAATGAGACAACAACATTGAAGAAAAAACAACAACTTTGAAATATAATTTTACTTCTCCTTTAAGGACTGTGATATAGGAAGGGAGCGTCCCCTCTGAAGGCCCCAAACAGGAAGTATGACCCCTAGTGAGGGCTGTCTCTGGCTGTGCCCGTATTTGGCCTGGCTTCTTAAGTGACTCCACTGAGACATTGCAGACAGGACTTTTAACAACATAAACTCATGCAACTTAACCTGTATAACAATTTAAGTTGCATAAATGTGCCAACGTAATCTGCATGCTGGAGCATAAACACGCAGGCCCTTAAACAGAGCAAGCCAAATAACAACTGTAAAGGAAAACACGTAAACACAGACACACACCAACATGCCCACATTCATTACTCTAGTTTATTTGTTCTGGTCTTAATCCAAGGGTGGCTCACTGTTATATACAATCAATACAAGACACAGTATATTTGAATAGGGAGGAAGTAAATAGGTGTTCAAGAACAAAATGAGTCTGACAGAATCAATTAGACTAATGTAGTTATTCAAGTGAAATTACTATGCACTATGCCTGGAGTAAATCTCAATTAAAAATAACAGTGGGCCTGTAGACACTATATACTTTTGCTGCATATACAGTATATGCAAACAGAAATACATACAGTGCACTCCGTAAATATTTGGACAGTGACACAATTTTTATTGTTTTGGCTCTGTACTCCAGCACATTGGATTTGAACTGAACAAATGAACGTGAGGTTAAAGTCTAGACTGTCAGCTTTAACTTGAGGGTATTCACATCCATGTCAAGTGGTCTTTGTAGGAATTGCAGCCCTTTTATACATAGTCCCTCATTTTAGGGGACTGGAGCCAAAAGAATAAAAATGTCTCACTTTCCAAATACTTATGGACCGCACTGTGAGTGTGTGCGCACATGCATGTTAGACCTTAGATGTACCCATATATAGGGCTGAAATGTACTGTGGTAAAAATAAAACTAATGCAACAGCTGTAGGAAGATGGGTTATGGAATCTGCCACTGAGAAGCTTACCTGACAACTGAGGAGGATTCAGAATGCATACCTTTTTGTCATTACAGCCGTGGTAAGCTATGGGGAGGGTGTGTTTCTCCTGGCATCTCTAAATAAATAGTAATAAAACTAAGGGTTCCGCTGGTGGCCACAGGCTGTGGCAATTGCTCTGGGCAGCTTCAGTGCAAAGCACAAAAAAATGATAAGGCAAACACAGTGACTGGGAAAGGTTCACAGCTTCTGCTCCTATGTTTCCTCTTTGTCGTGAAATGAGGGAAAAAATGCAGGCACCATAAAGCAGGCAGACATAACCAATATGAAAAAAGCCCCCAATCTTTGCCTCTGAGGACTGAGTTTTTTTGGAAGGAGTTTCAGAGCCCTTTTTTTTCTCCTCTCTTCATGCTGCGTCCCAGTGGAGCGCAGATTCAGGAATGTGGAAGGCAGCTAGCGCTATCCATCGGGAGGCTTTTTACAATCTTTTATTTGAGGATTGTCCCCATTATTATTTCAGGAAAATGTCCCAGATTTTTTTTTTTTTGTGTTCACTTCTCCTTTTTTGCTTTATGATGCTTGCAAAGGCAGGACATTCAATCTAATCATTGTGCGCTGAGATAATTTGCCAGCAGGATTTCTGTGACAAGACACAAAGAGACTCATTCACTGCACACTCACCAGCCTAACAGCGTAGGCACCGACCAAGATCCTAAAAATAAAGCAGAGAATTGCTTCAGATCCTGGCTAAATAAAATTCTCCTCTACGACCAAGCAGTTAAACAAATATAGATGGAATAATATTAAAGGCAGCCTGTTTGATTTAGCCTAATATGGCGTGAATTGCAAGGAGCGATAAGTCGCTCCGAAAACATACGCAAAGATGAAAGATGTGGATGAAAAATATGGTTTCCTTCTGAGGCGGGGGGGAGTACAAGGCAATCTATAGAGCTGCAGACTGATGTGTCCTGGCAGTTAAAGTCTGTATATGGATATTCTGTCAGTGTGCTGTTTTTATTAGGTGAACATATTATTAGTTTAATATACTTCGTATTATCCGTCTTCAGCCTGTTGTCACAGTTTTGCCATTGGGGTGTATGGGGGGGTGGGGGGGCTGTCTGTGTTGTGGGCCAAGAGAAACTGTGTAATCTGGCAAGCTAACCCCCCCCCCCCCCCTCCCATATGCGCAAACTTTCTGCCAGAGGGGAGTGGGAGATATTAATGTTCCTGGATCTTCGTGGCCAGAGAAACGGCGCTGCTCCCGAATTCTCGCTCTGACCCCTGACTTGGCTCGACACAACCACCGCGCGTGTCACCTTGTCTGCGAGCCACAAGGGCCTCTCTGACCTCTGACCCTGCTTGCTCAGACGCAAATTAGGCGTGTCCCGAAACACCGCCCGCCCCAACCCCTATGTTTGTACGTGGCATTAACAGGGATTCTGCTCTCGCGTACCGTCTTGACCCTTGCCTCCCCCCTCGGCTTCCTCACAGGGAACGTAATTACATTAACAGCTCCCTCTTCCAGCGAGTCTCGGTTTACACAGGCCCAGCGGAAAGGAAACGTTTAATTGTGTTTCCCCTGCTCCCCCATAAAGAAAGCAGAAAATTATGCAAAAAACAACAAAAGGGTCCGTTCAGAGCTGATTACGTAATGAGATTAGCCTTGTCAGCTAAGATCAAGGGGCTGGTCAGTCTCACCCAGCTCGCAGCCTCCAGTAAGCTTCCAGGAGCATCTGTTTCTGAGCCCACTGTTGCACTTCAGTCACCAGAAGCAGCCTTGATTGGCTACAAAGCTGCTTTCTTTCAGGGGTTGATGAAACAAAAGCATGGAAAGGTCATAGGGAGTAACACTTAAAAATTACCAAAGAGGCTGTAGATCGAAAACAAGCTAGTTAATAAGCATTTGAGATTTGGAATGTTCCAGATGGCTTTGTGTCAAAGAGGGGGCTGGTAACGAGCAGAGGGTGTTTTCTGGGCAACGTTTGCGCTAAACTCCCATTATTTAGTCACAAAAACCGATACGAGCGCAAGCGCACGGGTTGCAGAAACGCTTGCCCTGCAGATGCCTCGAATGCTTGGGTCGTAAAAGGGCCGCTTGTTTGGGGTCGGTGCGGGGAAAGCAGGAGATTTTACTGCTGAGCCATCGGTAGACCTTGCGGCTCTCAGGAAGACGGGGGTGAACGTTACCCTTTGTGCCGCCATGTTTCATGTTTGCTTTCCATGCGTTATATTCTCCCTGCCTCTCCACCCCTCCCTGAACAATCCTCTGTGTGTTCCTCACAGGCGGCCTGCAGTCCCAGCCAGCAGAGATCTGGGGAAATCATTAACCAGACGCTGAGAACAGGACACTAGTACAGTAAGTTCAACCATTTTCAATCTTTCCGCCCATGTACTCATATCCAGGAGAGGCCGGGGCAGCTGTCAGAGGAGAATGCCTCCCCTCCGTAACGTATAGCCTTCTCTGCAGGGAAATCTCTGCACTCCCCCCCGATCACATGCCAAATATTCCCAAATAGGGTCTGATTCCCAGCCAAGCTGCTGTGGAAATATGCATCTCCCTTCCATCTGTTTTTTTTTTATAATGCACTTGCAGTCTGGTACAGAAGGCCCTGATATTAATGGCTACAGTGCTGACCAGGCCACAGTCAGAATCCAGAGAAGCAAATTCCCGGGGTTCAAGTCGAAGTTCAAGTTCACGTGGAATCGGCCCGTAATTTTGTCAGGACCTCTTGTTATTTATTTTTTTCGGAAGGAATTAAAAAGGAGATCACTGCACATCTGGCAAATAGCATGCTGATCTGGTGTTTCTCAGAAGCGGGACTGGTAACTGAGATGAAGGGACCGGTCTGGAGCTCACAGATATTCAGCTTTATTGTGAACAAACGTTTCGACAACAGCCGTGTCTACCACTGCAGTCAAACCACACGTTCTTGACAAACCATTAGCCTTGTTTACAGTTTGTCCACCATAAAGCCCATTATCAGTGTGCTCCAGACTTATTCCTTCATCTTAGTTTTTCCGGGGCCTGCAGTCCCAGAAGGAAGAACGTCTCTGTGAGGCGCTGTTGAGCTCTCAGTCCTTTGGTTTCCTCCTTTTCACCCATTTCAGGCCAGCTGAATACAGAAACTGCAGACCTACACAGTACTCTACTATCGTTCCGCACAATAGTCTCCAGAGTGGAACGGCTGCCAAGCAACCTTTGGCCCGGTGACTCGCCTTTGCCAAGAAGGCAATCCTGGAGATAGCGTCTGCTCCCTTTCCCCAGCTCCTGTGGGCATCTCCTCTGCGCTGCAGCACGTTCTCTAGAGTTCTGCAGAGCAGCTGTGAGAACCGCCCCCCCCGTAATTAAAAAGTAATCCTGGCCTAAGTCCGAACGCATTAGCCGACGCCAGAAAAGGAAATGTTTTGTGCCGGCCAAGCGGAACATTGAATCGCAGGACAGATGTTTGGGAAATATGCCTTGGAGTAGTCCTCATGCTCTGCCCTGCAAAAACTCTGCAGGAGCCTATGTGTGTGGGGGGGTTGTAACTTTTCCAGAAGGGGCACAGAAAAGGGGCACGATAGATGCCGAGTTCTGTTGTCTACCCAGAAAAGCAGGGTCTTTTAGCTGGAGCCAACCTGATGGCAAGGGACCAAGCGGAGAGGTTTTTGAACAAACGTGGGGCGATACGGACGTGAATGGAATTCCGAGCGTCCGAGCTGGACGCAGAATGCGGGACAATGTTTTTAGGCCAGGGACCGGACAAATGGCAGTTTCCTCTGATCCTTTAGCCAGCGACAGGGGAGAAAAGCCCTCCTCTTCTCTGTGGCCATTCTTGTGAAATCCTGGCAAGGAAGAATAACTTCAGCGAAAGGCTGTAGCTGTTTCTCAACTGCCTCTCAAAGGATGAGAGGGTCCTGACCATCCAGACTGGGTGGCGCAGAGGCGTTTGGGCAGACTCTTCGCAGGGGGGGGGGGTATTTCTGGTAGTCATCGCAAGCAGTGTTCAAAGCTTGGGGTGCCAAAGGGAAGGGGCCTTGCGTGAAGGGACAGCCCTTATGGAGATGGAAGGTCCCCACTGTGTCGCCTGCAGCCGTTCTCAACACTTCATAAAGTCCGACCGGCTCGGGCATTCAGCCACACCTCTGCAGCAGATGGCTGCTGAAGGGGCTTTCTCTTGTCCTCTTGTTCTCCGCTGAGCCTAATACCAAGCGGATGTGGAGACTCAGCCGAGGACTCCCACCTCGCTCTCGGGACCCATCCCTTTTCCCGTTTTCTTGGACAGGGAAGCAAGGGCATGGTTCTGACTGTAGGCTCGACGCTTTTCCACCTGCTATCCGGATCATAGGATGGGATCACGGTCGCGACTCCAGCAGGAACCCCTGGGCCAATTATTGTTAATGGTAATGCTAATGTTGATGCTAATGTTGATCAGGAGGAGGGGAAGCTGAAGAAATGAGTCAGCATCTTTTCATCTCTTCAGAACACTGTTTCTTCGGGAACACAGCTCTTGGATGTGGAAGCTATTTCCTTAACCAGCTACCTGGATTTGATGCCTTTTTGTGATCCCTGTTAATAGGAGGATGTATGTTCTCTTTGCTTTATTGGTTGCTGTGTTGGGGGAGAAAATCTGTGAGACAGAGGCATTCATCAGGTTTGGGCAGATGTCATTGGGCTAAGGTGGAGCAGTTTCTGATAATCTGTGGCATGTGACAAGTGTCACGAATTTCCGGAGGTTTGGCCGCACCCCAGTGGATGAAGCCCATGGCTTTACCTTAGCCCGTTTCAGTCCAGCTGTGCTAGTGCCATTCTAAAACTCCACCATGAGCTAACTCCATCTACCTATCCTCTCCTGTGTTGCCCTACATTCTTCCGCCACCATACAAGGATAGCTGGTGGTTCTGCACAACCAATTGAGAGAGTTAAGCTGATTCATGTTCACTTTAACTTAAGCGCTTACTGTCATTTGCCTCATTGTTATTTGCCATAGAAATCTCTATCAGAATAGAACAGGTATAATCCCAACAGGTTTTGGCAGAGTGTAAAATAGGGGGGTCTTGAGTGCCTGATGAGCTTGTTTGGGGAGTGTTTTATGTGGTTTCTGTCGAGCATTATACAGACAGCTGTTCTTACAAATTAAAGCCATTTGTAAATCGTCACTGACTATTTTGACGAGAATTTTATTAAAGCTGTTTAATGCACACTTGCTGCAACTCATTGTTTACCAGTTGTTGCCTGCTGTTCAATATAAATACTTTCTGAATTTGCAGACGGATGAGGAAATTTTGGCCACGTAGAATTCCGGTGGACTAACATGAGGAGACTCACGTACGCTGCACAATTGGTGTCAACATGTGCGAAATGTGTACCTGAACTCTGTTACAGGTAAAAGTCGATTTAGCGCTGAACATTTAGCTGTGTAGGAAGCCACATGTGGTAGTCTAATTCTGGGGGGGGGTGATAGGAACCTTGAGCGCTCTCAGCCCTGGGTCTGCCTGATAAACAGGTCCAACTGCAGTGGGACAGTCACCTGGATGTCAACACTCATGTATGCTCTTATCTTTGACAAACGCCAGTCGCCTGGCTCCCTGCCAGGCCCAAAACACCCCCCCTTCCCCCGTTCAACAGCTGGCCTGATTAGATCCCCCAACGCCCTCCACGTTTATCTCAGCCTCTTCTCACATTGGGGGTTGTGCTTCTGTTGGAGGGGTGGTGTGGGGTGGGAGGGGGGTGGGTGGGGATACTGTGTCCCCAGCAGTAGCTCATGCAGTTTTAAGGCGCATATTATCGCATGCATATTATCGTGTATTATCACATGAGGAGACCACAGGCAAGTCTTACACTCAAACGCTCGCAAACGGGAAACCCCTTCCTCTCCCTGTCCCAGAGTGTGAGCCGAATTTGGCTTTGCGGCCTGGCGGAAACGTCGTCCAATTCGGTTCCTTTTATCCGTGTTATTGTTAGGAACGTTAGCCGTGATCGATGTGCCTGGTCAGCGGCCCTCTGCCCTCCCCATCCTTCTCTGGAGGCATCTCAGCCATGTTAACAGTGTACCGATTTAGCTTGGGTGGATATATCTGCAGGGCTCTGACATGCGGGGCCTGTGATTTGTGCCCCTGCAAAGCCGGCGCTGTGCTGCTGGTATGTTCCCATTAGCGGGTGACCGACATATGCCCGTGCTCTCTCAGAGCTCTGCCTCTGCAGTGCTTTCGACCTCCTTTGGAAAACAGCTTCCAAAACCCCTCCTCCTAATCCCACCCTGCACCCCTCCAGCACCCACACACACACACACACACACACGCAAGTGTCATGTGTAACCGTTGCGGCCCTGCCCCTTTCCTCCCTGCCCCCTTTCACATGCCCACACAGAACACACACTCGCCTGTGAAGACTTGCACTGTAACAGCAGCCAGAGCCTCTGCACACACACACACACACACACACAGACACACACACAAAAACACACAGAAATATGCACACGCCTGCACTCACACACGCGCGCGCGCACACTCACACACACACATAGACACACACACACATGAACGCAGACACACACAAGGTCTCTACAGAGACTGTTTCAGGGAACAGAATGTACCGTGTCTCACGGGCGTGGCGCGGCCCCTCCCAACAGGCTCTACCTGCCTGTGGAGCTCCCCTCCGGGTGGGTTGCTTTCACGGGCCATTGAGTCGCGTCCCATGCGTTCCCCGGCTCCTGCGTTAAGGAATGGCTTCCTGAACGGGACCAGAGGTGGAAAATGGAGACCGCGGGCCGCTCAGAGCTGGACTGCGAGCCAGGAACTTTTCTTTCCCTGAAGTTTCCACAAGTCATTTTTAGCAAAATAAGCGTGCCCCCCCTTCCTCCCCTCTTTCTGTGTGATAAATGACATTGCACACCGTGAATGGAGGCTGTATCATTAATCCCTCAACCAGAACACCCTGCTCAGGACCCCGGAGCGGCCATTTTGGAGTGAAGCTGAGGAATAAGTGCACATTCAAAGACTGTGTGCCACCACACCCCACTGCAGCCGCCATGTCTGTTTGTTTGATAACCTGCTGACAAAGAACTTTTCCTGTAAGTTACTATGGCGCTCTCAGCCCCTAAGCAATGGATGGAGGCTGATACTTATTAAAATTAATTTTGTTCCAACCATTCTGCTATTATTATAATTTTTTATTTTTCCCTGATGGGAATTTTTTGATGTAGAACATAATGAGAATGTAGAATTTCCCAAGTTAATATGCAATTTGTTCCTGTAACATATTGCAATAATAATAAAAATAATAATTATTTATTTATCTTTAATTAAAATAGCATTGTTCGTATGCAATTTTAAATACAATGTAGACTAAAGTGTACGCAAAGACAAGTATGAAGACAAGACTGAAAATATAATACACTTGTCAAAATAATGAAATGGCTTAGCGTTATGTTATTACAGTGGCTTCATTGCGAAAGTACATTAGAAAAGAATGAATCGTCAAAAGATGAATAAATGTTGAGCCCAAACTCGCCTTAAAGTGCTTGTTTGAAATGTTTCCTCATAAGTGCACAGCTTTCATTGAAATCTGACATCTGCTAACACTCTTTCTGGTGGAGGTGGAAAGTCCAGGGGTCAGAAAGTGAAAGTCCAGCCATGTTTTTCTTCCACCGATGAACTCAAACTGAAGTAGTTCTACCTCCTGGCTGAAAGATTGTGCTAATTAGCAAATCCAAGTGACTGGAACAAAATACTAGGGAAGACTTTCTGAACCTTTTCCACCTCTGGGTAGGGGTAAGACTGATCATCGGTTTTGCCTGATGAACCGTATGACTTCCGACTGCAGTTTCTGTGGTGGCTCCCACTTGCCTCTCTCTTCAGCGGATAAAGACCTTTGTTTCGTATATAAATCCTAGGTAAATGCCAGCCAGCTCTCTGCATACATCATGTTATTTGAAGAACATTTGGTGCTTGTGAAGGTTGGTGCGGCAAGCCGTGTTTGGTGGGAAGCTTCGAGAGGAGGCCCCACACTCAGCGATGTACTTCCCCTACGGTTCTGCGTAATTAAGGAAACGGCACCTTATAACCCTGCGTCAGTGACCGCTTCTCCTGGGAAAGCTTCTGACGGGGCCCCCTCCCCGGAGGCCTGGTAACAGAAAGGCCGACAGCGTTTGTTTTCATTTTCATTTTCAACAATGTCAAAATGCGGCCGGCCATGAATATTCATGCTGAGCTCGCAGATTGGAACAGCTTGTTCATGAGGTTGTCCAATAAACCACGTGTTCAAGAGATCCGGGCGTTAAAATAAGTCACGTGTCACAGTCGAGATCAATCCCGCTTTGCTCCGCGATGGCGAAAAAGCAGCGCTCTCTCAGGTCTGACCACTTTCTTCAGGCGAGGCACAAAACATCGGCCTGGCGATGGCTCGCAGCCAAAACGAGCTTTTAAAGATTTTTTTCTTCCGTTTCTCTTTTAAGAGCGGCTGAAATTTGCACATCAGGTGATTTATAGCAGGTGTTCGGGCCCCCGCCACTTCAGACGAAGCGGGGCCCCCTTGTTCTGCCGACTGCGTATTTCGGGGCGGCACCTCAAACGGAACCGGGGGAACTGGAAAACACGAGCGCGTTTACAGTAAGCAGCGTGCCTGGGCTGACGGTGCATTTTCTGCCGGCCCGGTGTAACAAAAGGTCCCACCCCGGAGGCGATGCGCCTAGCCGCCTAATTTCCCAGGCTCCTTTCAGACCGCAGCGCCAGACGCAGCGCGCTCGGAACCGGAGAGCCCGCGTGGCGGGAATCCCGTCCAGCCGGCTAATAGGCGGGATCGGTGGCTACAGGCGAAGCCCGCTTCATTCGCCGTGTTACCGATTCCCTGTCTCTAATTGTGTAATTACAGTAATCGCCACTCTTTCCCGCATGGGGCTTCGAGTACAGCCTTGCTGTCTCCCTCCTTCCTACCCCACCCCTCCCCCACCGCCCCCTCTCCTCCTCAACCCCCCCTCCCCCTCTTTCTTACGCTGTGTGAAATGAGAAACACATTTCCCCCATAATGACCCTAATCAATGGCTTCAGCTGCAGGCATACCTATGTGAGTCCAGACCTCGCTCCCCCCCCCCCCGATCGAAGGAAAACAAATTATGGTCCTGCATAGGAGCAGTTCCTGCTCGGAAGGATTAGGGTCATTACAGCGCTGCGGAGCACCCCAGGAGTGCCTTGTGGTGCATTATAGTCCTTAAACTTGAACCTTAAAGAAATGGCAAACCAGGAAAACAAACAGCTCGCTCATTAGAGTGTTTCCCCTATTACGCTTCCTTAAATTAGAGCCCAAAAGTAAAATATCAGTGTAGGCCAGGGTAAGATGGCTGTATGCATTCAGCACACATAGCGGCGGGTAATAGCTTTCCTGTTAGAGGGACTGAAACGTCCTTAATTGCTGTCAAGAGCAGTCGGATTTTACATTCCTCTCTATACGCATCGCTAAGTCTATTTTCGGGAGTTCTTTATGCAAAATATTCCAAGTGACACAGTCTTGGTGCCGAAAACCAGTTTAAGCAGCAGTTGGAGCTAAATAATCCATGGGATCTGACAGTTCCGATTCCCTAATGAGCACTGCAATACGCATTTCTTATTACTGTATTGTACAAAGAACATCTAAAAGTTTGACTCCCTATTGTAAGCTCTTGGGCATTTTCCAGGTCAGTGATGCAAGTTTATAGTTTTGTATCAAGGAGCCACCTAATGAGGTTAGAAAAAAAACATGCTCACAGCTCCATCTGGTAACCAGGATCTAGGTGTACATGACCCTGTGGAACACGGTCACAATGGTCAGTAACCCAGACCGTGACCAGGAGCAACCACAGACTGGGAGGACCCAGACCATGACCAGATGAATTATGACCAGAAATATTTCAGTTAGATCTCTGATTTGGGTGGTGGATCATTCTGTGTATGAACTGGTTTTCCTGAATGAATTTGTAAGGTCAAAGAACAAAGAGCATGGTCTGGGGCCTATTTTTTCATATATTAACCAAGTACAAATCAGTCTTTCATGGTTGGCCAGCCACTGAAATAACAGTTTTTTTGGACCCTTTATCTCACTAGACAAGCTTGAAGGATTAGGTTTGTGGTCCTAGGCTTTCATTCTTCCTTCCGTGTGTGTGTACGGGTGTGTATGCATGTGTGCGTGCATGTGTGGGTGTGTGTGTGTGTGTGTGTGTGTGTGTGTGCGTGTTTTTGAATGTGTTGCACATGTGTTTCTGTGCATGTGTTTGCATGCATGTATATATGTGTTTGTGTGTGGGTGCGTATATACAGTATCTGTGTGTGTGTGTGTGTGTGTGTTTGTGTATGTGAGGAACAATGTCAGGATAGGACTCCTTTCTCCCTGAGGCCCCCGGCCCCTAGCGTCAGTGCCAGAGCTCTCTCTCTGATGGACCGGCGTGGTTTCCTGCCTCTCCCCCGCACGTCACCTCGACCGGGGTGTGAAAGAACACCGGATTCCACCTCTCAGGACGACCCCTAGAGCACTCGGGCCGCGTGCCTGCATGCAGGTTTGAATGCTCCTTTATAAAGAGGCTGAGGCAGATGTGAACAGGGGGGCTGTTCCATTCGGGCAGAAGAAGGCTTTGCTTACGGGTCCTGAGACGTCTCTGTCTGCCACCTCTACCTGTCCTTCTTTTGGTATGTCCCATCAGCCGCGCCTGAGAAGAGAACACTCTGTTCTCTCTCGGTTCCCTCTCCCTCCCTTCTCTGTTTCTCTCTCTCTCTATCTCCCTCCCGCTCCGTCTCTCTCCCGCCAGCTCCCTCTCTCTCTCTCTCTCTCTGTCAGACCACAGTGATGCGTTTCCTCATCGCACATGCAAACGCTTTGTTGTGATTTGTCTGCCGATTAGCCGCGCGGAGCCCAAGGAGAGTAGCGGAGACTGGGGGCGTCATAGCACAGATATTATCGCTGCCCGTCTGAGAGAGCCGAGGAGGAAGTCGTGTGCACCCAGCCTACCGGAGCGCTCCGTGATAGGCCCGGGCCCCGACAACGAAACAGAAGAGAGGAGACGTATTAATCACTAATGGCGCAACGGACAATCAATCTCTCTTGTTATTGTTATGTCAGATGCCTCAGAAGGCCCACCTCCTCTCATTAGGATGAGAATAACAAAGCGAAAGGAAACCCAGTCTGAACAAATGGCTTTCTCTGGATAACCCTGCCCTTCCATAGCTAGCTCTATTCTGCACACGCCCCGTTATCGCTGTGACACAGTGACTTTCTCACGTGCTTTAAATCTGGCCGTTTCAGGTGAAGTGCGTTTTACGGACTGAGATGCGAACCGTTCCAGCTGACCTATGCGTGTTGGGGTAACGTTGGCTCAGGCGGTAAGAGCAGTCGTCTGGCAGTCGGAGGGTTGCCGGTCCGACCCCGCCCTGGGTGTGTCGAACCTGCAAATGCTCCTGATGAGCCGGTTGGTGCCTTGCGTGGCAGCCAATCACCGTTGGTGTATGAATGGGTGAATAAGAAGCATCAATTGTACAGCGCTTTGGATAAAGGCTCTGTATAAATGCACATCATTTACCATTCATCATTTACCTAACTGTCACAGCACAGTTTACTGGGGACAGGTGGGGAAAAATGGTCTTCTGGGAAGCCACACAGGTGAAGGGGCTTGATTTGTCGGTCTTGCCATGGGCGCTGAGAGCGGTCAGCACCGGTCAGCACCGCTGCCAGCAGCTCAAACCCTCCTCAAGCCCAGCTCATGAGCCCTGTCTCCCAGGGCCTTGCCCCCCCCCCCCCCCCCCGGTTCTTCCTGCTCTGCTCCGGCTCTGTGCTGATTAGTGGAAATTCACTTAATGGGTTTGATTTAGTGGCTCGAAAAGGCGCCGTCCATTCCGGCTCTCCCCACCATGGAGGAAGAGAAGCAAGGGGAGACTATTCACTCGCTTAATAGAAAATGCCGCCGATCGATACCCGGAGGAGGGGAAGCAGCAGCAGCAGCCTCTGCACCCGGCGATACTTCTACCCCCCCCACCACCCCCCACCCCCGCCCCCGCCTCACCACGCCCTTAATGCCTGACCCCGGCCCATTCCAGTTCAAACCTCAGCAATAAAAAACACAATGCACAGCCATCAGGCCACAAGCGTTGCTTGCGAGAAGCTCCCTGGAGTGAGCGAGTGATTAGAGCAACATCGCTGAGCTGTCAGTCCACTCAGGTTCACAAAGGCATCCTCTTCCTCTGCTGCTTCCTCCCCGTGTCGGGGGACGGGGGAGGTCCGCTGCGGAGGTAAAAAAAACCGGAGGCCCTCATCGGTCGGAGGCCCCCGGGTGACGTTCATCCACCTCGTCTGCCCTCCTGACCCCCACGATAAACCCCGTTCTTAATCCTGCAGCTCGCTTGCGCGCGGCGGAGAGGATGTCCCAGATTTGAGGCACTCTGCGTGGGCTTTACGTCGAGAGCGTCGCGGCTTCGCTCTGCGCTCAGACGGCTCCGGGGCAGCGAGACCGTTCAGACGAATGGTGAAATGAGGCCCTGCAAATGATCGCGGAGAAACCGCGGTCAGGGAATCGGGGAAAACGTTAATGAACAAGTATGAGAGAGCCTCATGTTAGTCTGCCAGACTAAATGCCACACTGTGGAAAACATGTTAGTTTACTGCACAAATTGACATGGCTATGCAGGATAGAGGATTAGATTATAAGACCCAAGTGCCCTAATGAGATTCCTGTTCATACGCATTATAGCCTACTAGTGATTTTTTCTAAATCATTGCTTGATGATTTGTTTTTGCTGGTTTTACCATTTTAATCTCAATGTTAATGTCACCATGATAAGAAATGCATCACAAGTAATCCCTTACCCTCAGTCCAGTAAGTAAGCAGAGTTTAGAGAGTAGGGTCCAGCAATATTGTGATCTCTTCAATATCAATATATTGATGGATAATGCCTAAATAATTGAATATATTCAATAGTTTGTGAACCTGGGCATGTGATCATATGCACACTGGATGGTTTGGTAGCAGTTCTCTTAATTATTATTTCTACTTTTGTGTTCCCACCACCACTTTTCAGTTACCAGAAATGCTAAAAAACTGTGTTGTGACATAGCATTTGATAATACAGGGGAAATCCTGACTCGGAGAATTAAATGCAGACTTCAGCACATTTTATACACTTTACACAAAAATGTATCCAGATTCAGACTTGGGTGCGACTTACGTTTGGCCACTCTCTGAATACTAACTGAATATTGAATATTGATCGAACATACCATCTGAATATCATCTGAATAAATCACACCCAACTGGTGGCCAATAAAACACTTTGCCTCTCAGTCCAACATCATGGTTAAGTTGTGCTTTGTCGTATATTACGGTACTTGTGATTGTTTTATTCTAAGTGCCTCCCAATCATTATCATTGATGTAGTTTGATGTAGCTAAAGTAAAATCCAATCTCTTGGTAACTAGTTTTATTGTCTTGGTGTTTATGGGTGGGTTATGCTTTTCAGATCATAAAATAAGCAAGAGAATAACATGCTGACATGCAATCTGAAGATGGACTATTATTGTTTTACTGGCAATGCCATTTAGATTACACAATGTATTCCTCATACTCCCAGAAGAGCATTCAGGTGTGGAGTCATGAGAAACATTAGTTTTTAAGCTTAGCTTTCTTTATACTCTGGTTTTTGGCTCGTAAGCAAGCGCTGGTTACTTGGTTAGCTAGCTAGCTAGCAATTTTTACATGTTGGACACATGCAAACATTGTTCCTGATGTACACCTGGATTGCATTAGGTTGGGACTGGGAGTGATACCGTAGCATTAACTTTACTATTTCTGATAGTTGTTCAGTGAAGGATTGTTGTGAAACAATGTTTATGCTGTATTTAATGAATTCAATATTAGTAGAATTGTCATACTGCTAATATTGATATGAGATTCCCGTAAAAAGATATCATATGAGCTTCATGTCGAAATATTGCTCGACCCTAGATGAGTGGTTTTTAACATATCCAATAAAAGTAAAAGACCACACCCCACACAATACTATTAGTTGTAGCCCTCAGGAGTAGGTCAGGGATTGTGGGATTGTGAGTGGGAGAATTCTAGGTAAGTCCTCCCTGTTATGTAGCGGCTTCTAGGGACCCAAGTGGTTTCCCACACACATTGCTCTTTGTGTTTATCGGTTAAACCAGCTGTCCAACTGCTCACTTTAATTCGTACTAACTTTCAAGTGATTTGTGACCTTGAAGGTTCAGACAAACTTGTTCAAAAATAATCCTCTGTCATCGACTTCCATACCCACCAGTGAGCGGAGAGCCTGACGGAATTTTGTTCACACATCGCTGGTGACAAGAATAGACCCTCTCTGACCCTTGTCAGCTTAGGGCCTCTGAACTGAACTGATATGAACTAAACTGAACTGAACCAAACAATGCTGATCATTCCTCAAGATGACCCAGCCAGGATTATTTCCAGACAAAAACTGACCTGTGACATCTTCTTTGAGCCATTCCTTTCTATCCCGGTATCGGCAAACAGGAGATAACACTGGTGGCTGTCTTGGATAGAGGTTATATATGTTAGGCCGATTTTTCATGGGTGAGAACTGGTGAGACGGTGACTTTCACGGCCATTCGTAAGTGGCTTTGGAACTTCTTGAGAAAACAGAAGGGGACGGTTCACAGGGTGATACGGAAAGTGAAACCAATGAAATGTCAGGGTCTGTATATATTTACAATTGTGAAAGATAAGGGCAATTAATATTGATAAGGATGACATATACAATAATATACATTTATATTAATAGAAATTAAATGTATGCTCAATGCCTGCTTATCTCTTCAGTTGGATTCAATTGCATTCTCTTCAATTGATTAACATGAGAAGATATTATGATAAAACAGAATAAATAGGAAATTTGTTATTTAGTATTGAATTTGTTTTTGTAGGGAGATCTAGCCGACTTCCCACCTAAAGTGCATTAATTGGCCCTGGATATTATTAAGAAAATATCTTAAATGCATCAAACTGAAACGGCCCATAATGACAGTGCTGGCTCTGTCTCAGAATGATATGACGCAACCCACATCCATTCACATGTGGCTGTGCTGCTGCCCGCAGCATGGTACATAACGTGACCTTTGAAGAGGCACACACAGTATTAGCAGGGTGACCAGGCGTCCAGTTTTTCAGCCTCTTTTCACACGACCATCTTCCTCTGAGAAAGTACAGATTTTCATGTATTTTAGTCGTGGCATACTTTAATGGGGATTTTGTGATTCTGCTCGCCGTTGTCTTAGGTTCTCATTGCATTGTATACACGGTCCTTGAGGAATTGTGGTCACCCACAGTATTAGCATTAATACTCATATTATCCCTCATTGACTCAGGTGGCCTCTCATCCCTTGCCACGCTCACGATATTATGTTGAGTCACGCCAATCTTTTATAGATAACACTGCCGATGGGAGATATTCAAATGCGCAGCGAAGTACGGTTTGATAAAACCTCGAGTGCCATTTGGGTGAGCTGAGAGCCATCAGGAAGAGGGAAGAGCACTTTGTGACTTCAGCAGTCGCCGGGCGGAATCCGTTGTCTGGAGAGAGAGCCCCCCGTGAGTTTTCTAAGCGACGCCTGTCAATCACGGCAGAGGTGATGGAAAGCGTGAGGCTTTCTGAGTGCGTGGTCACAGGTTCCATCCTGCGCGAGACATTGCAGTTGTACCCTTGAGCAAAACTACAACCTGAACTGACCCTGCTCACACTGTATGCGAGAAAACGTATTTCTGATGAGCAGTCACACTCGGGGAATGGTGATTTGTGGACCTTGTGTGGAGACGCGGATACATGATTGATGCGTGTGATAATGGGCCTGTAAGTTGCCCCATATGAGAGTGTGACAGACATGAAGAATGTAACGTGTGATCTGCGTGAGTCAGTCAGGCATATTACGGCGTGGGATGGTTCTCTAAATCGAGAGTAGATGCTGCTTTGATTTAATTAGGTGTTCTAGAACATCCTGTTCTTTGTGCGCGCATCCCCTGAATATCAAATGCATAGCAGGTTGAACACTGTGTCTCATGTTCTGTAGGAGCCGTCTCTCTGACAAAGCCTTCCCATTCGTCTTTTGGGATCACCCAGGGCTCCTGCTTTTTTCGAATTTTTCACAGGAAAGGCTAATTAACCGACACTCTCATCCGTGACGCGTTATGTCGGCCGGCTAATTTTTTTGGCCTATTGAAATATCTCTAACCGCGTTTTTTCCCAGAAAAGCTGATGTGAAAGATTGCATGCTGAGCTGCAGAGCTGTTTGTTTACGGTCAGCCGGGCGAGCGAGCTTTCAACCGAAAACTGGAAACGGAAACGGAGAGCGCGACTGCTCTGGCTTACCGTACAGGCGTGCGCGCAAGTGCCGCTGTGACTTCTGCGCACGCCAATCCGTCGTGAGGAGCCCCTGGGCCGAGGGCGGTGGTCACACCTGCCGAATGTGAAACACCTGGGGATGCGGGCATCTCGCGGAGCCCGGCTCCCAACGGTCCCCGAACAGGAAGCAGGGCTCTGATGTTCTATGTGGAAACCGCCAGGATTCGATGGCCCCCTTAGATGCATTCGCTATCTGAAAGATTGGATAGGGGAGGAGTGTGTGTTGTGTGTTTGTGGGAATGGATAGGGCTACTCGGCACGTGTTGTTGGCAGACTTGCAGGGGATCCGTTTGCTGGAATATCCTTTGAAAGGCAAGCAGAGCATAGGCTTAGATGACAGGGGCCGGGGTGGGGGGGGTGTGGGGGGGAGCAGGGAGCAGTGATAGGGGGTGGAAGGGTGGGGGGGGGGGCAGTGATAGGGGGTGGGGGGAGGTGAAATGGAGGGTCAAGGCGGAAACAAATTGTTGTTACTGTGGTTTGTCCGGTAAGTGTTCCCAGGAGTCTGTGTCATAATTAACCGTTAATTGTCAGGCAGCTTTACGTTTGACAGCCCAGGGGAGAGAAACGGCACTGTTTGCATCAGCCAACCCTGCCAGACTTGTCACATTATTGCTGCATAATGGAAGATTTATCAGTACATCTGGATTTTAATGAGCACATTCAAATTCCCAGGCAGTGGCCATTTGCATTGATGGTTTTGTAAATGTCGGTTCCGGAGCCACGTGCGGGGAAAAAAGCCCCCACCGGGGGGGGTGGTTTTGGGGTCTGTTGGGGGGCGCGCCGTTCCATTGCGTCTGTTCTAAGGACAACAATAGTATAGAGGTACGCACATCGACCTGGGTGCAAGGCAATATGGTGTGAATGAGATTAAAGAGCAGAACTCAATATAATTATTTCTTTGTATCAAGCAACGTTCTTGAGGGCTTTTGGAGGAGCGAGCCGAGCGCACTTCCATGTCGGTCTCGTTGGCCCGCGGCTGAAGGCGGGAGATATGCGGGACAAAGGTCACATGCTTCCCTTACCCCGGGCGGACTGAGACGCCGGTTCTGCGGTTGCGCTCCCGTGTCGTAGGGGTCAAGCCAGGTCAGGGTGGAAGTCACAGGCTGTGCCGGAGATATAAATACCTGCCCTGTTTGGATTGGAGGCAACACGCCCCCCCCTGGGAGAAGGCTCTTTAAAGGGCGTCAAAACATTGGCTGGCCGGCCGGCTGGCCCAACCCCCACCCCAGCTGGAGCGAGTACCCCCCCCACCTACCCCCCCGCCTGCTGCTCCCCGTGATATCTCCCCTGTTACCAATTCTCCCTCCATCACTTCCTAGGTCAAGGTGATTAGGCAGCGTTTCGGGAGGAGGGGCTTTTAATATGGCTGAGGGGGCGCGTAAAAGTGAGGAAGCGCGTTGGGTGCAAATGTGGTGTGACTACGCGGCCATTTGCATGGGGCGGCTCCAATTGGCTGTGGTGATGACTGTGGCGGCCGTGTTATATACCCTTGCGGGCTGTAGTCAAGAAATAAATATTGTATTGTATCAGATTCACATTCAGAATTTCTCTTCCGCCCTCCTCTTTCCAGCTTGCACCATCTTGCACCATCTCTCTCTCTCTCTCTCTCTCATGCTGAACCAGCTCTTTCCAATGCAGCAATTAAACACTAGATAAGATCATGCAATGATTAAGTGATATGGCTTGGAAAAGATGACATGGAGACATAATTCACACAGCGCGCTCACCAGACAGTGTTTCCTGATGACATAGAGGGGGAGTGAGCGCAAGAGCCAGGTCCTGCACCCGCCATGGTGCCTGACTCTTTTCTCCTCTTCCCTGCCTCTTCCCCCGCTTTGCGTCGCCCGTGTTCGAAACAAGATCCAAAGGCAGCGTTTCCAAAGGCGCTATTTCATTATCTTAATGAAGATAATGTTTCAGGAAGTGAAAGTTAAAGCGCTCCTTCTGCAGATGTGGATTTCTGTATCCACGCGCTGGACGTAATTGCAGGACAACATGAACGCAACAAGAATATCGTGCTTCATATAGGTTCAGACTCGTACTTTTCCGTTGGAATTAGCTTGCTACGTAATTCACTTCATGCCCAAGCCAGTGCTTTTATGTCATCAGATTTCTTAACTTCTTAGCATAGTATTCCAGCACACACCGAGTTACAGTGTCTCCTCCCTCAACCCCCCCCCCCCCCCCCCGCCCAAACCCAACCTCCTGGCTCGGATGAGCCGTATTTCAAAGATTATCGGGCGTAAATCTCCTCTAATAACAAGACTAAGCCGCATACAGACGTAAGGAGATAGGGTCCAAATGCATCCAGCACATCATGGCGGGCAGTTTTTTACTGAATTATATCATCTTACGTTATCTTTTTGTCTTAGGCAGGGTTTATCGTGTCATTATCCCGGACTAATGAAAGTCTGAATAAAGACAAATGTCTCCCCCCAAACCATATGTGCAGGGACTTTCAACTTCTATGATGGAAAATAAATAAAAATCCTGCTCACTTTCTTACACTCATTATTATATTGTTCCCTGTGTCATTCTACTGCAGGCTTGGGTCAAATGGGTAATTGTTTTGGATTCTCTACTGGAACCTATGAAATACTCTAAAAGTGCAAAGCCAACCTTCTAGTCTTCTTGGTTGGCGCAGTTGCACCAGCCAAGATCGAGCGAGCGCAGAATAGTTTTTTAACTATTACGTATTTCAGCCAGGTCTGTTCTACTGGAACCTGCAGTCTCCTTCCTGGTCCAAGGGAAACAAGCAGAGATGAGCATTAGAGTATTTTGCCAGGCTTGAAGAACTCAAGTGATTTGTCAGACAGGTCACCAGACAGGGATGTGTCACAGTGTTTCAGGGCTCCGTAGGGGAGGCTACAAGGCAAGCTAAGGCTGAACAATGAGCCTCCACGGCCTGAAAGATCTCTGTTTTGGAACAGTGTGAAGTGTCTAGACGCCCACTTTAAAAAGCGCGAGCTCGCCTGCATTCTGACCATTACACAACATTTTATTCTGCAGATTTTATTCCGAAGTACACATAAGTACATATCAATAACGGGCATAGTCCGAGCGTCATCACAGCAAGAGAGGCCTCAGCCGTTGCATAACGGGTCGGTAAATCGTGAAATTATTTTGCGGAATCCGCGCGAGAGGCATCCTCCGGCGCTGCTGCAGCCCCTGCCGGCTGGGCCGGATTACCGAGCCGTCCCATACCGCTGAGTCCGTCTGCGCAGGATTGGCTACGGCGTGGGTAGGATGCCAACATTCGACAGACCTGCTCACCACAGGGCAGCGGTACTGCAGCACATGTGCCCCGCACGAGACCATGTTCGAGGTGTGTTTCTCCTGCGGGAAGTCGGGTATTTCGTAAGCTGTAAATAACACGGCGGCTATAGCGTTGGCCTCTTAGCCCTGCAGACGTTAGCCGGATCGCGTCTCCCGGGCTAAGCAGCGGGGTGGCTTTTAATGGGATCTCCGCCTAGCCTCCCTTCCGTGCTGCGGATGCACCCCTCCCCTCTCCGTGCTGCTCCCGCACCCTCCCCTCCCCTCTCTGTACTGCAGACATGTTTCGGCAGAGTGCTCGCGTGACCCAGCCTACGAAGTCCCGTCCCTACGCCTCGTGGTATAATTACCTATCATGACGCTCGACACGTCAGGATACATTATTACGTGATGAAGATATGCAAGGACGATGTGCTTGTAGTCGAGCTGAGCGGATCGTATTCTAACAACGGCTCACCGATCAAGACCCTCTTCACATTTTACCTCTCTCTGGCTTCTTGGGATCGGGCAACTCAATCTGTGCCCCTTGATCTCCATCCCACCTCCACTCTACCCAAACCAAAGCAATCTATGCCGTTGGAGGAAAGCACCCTGGCCAACATGACAAATTGATTTAATAGAATTGAGCCATAGGAAGGGTGTTCGCCTCTCCCTGTGGAATTTTTTTTAGCTTATATCTAAGATTACAGTAGACCTGAAAGCTGAACTTAGGCTCACCTTTCTTACTGTGTTTGTGAGGGGGAGATAGAGTGTGTGCTCAGGCAGTAGGTGTGTATGGGTGTGTGCCAGTGGGGAGGCTTTTCAGGGCTCGAAACTATTTTCTTTAGTTCAAAAATGTAGAGCACAGTTCAAAAATTTTGAAGCACACTAATGCTTCCCAATAGTAGATGCGCTAAATTCTATTCCCAGTTAGCACGCATTTTTCAGGAACAAATGCTCCTAAAATGGGAGCACTGTACAGTTCAGTTTTCTTTTCTGTCCGTATGTGTTCATCAGACAGAAACGTAATTGTTTTCCATTCAAATACTTTGTTGTGCTCGAGTGATTTTGCCTGGTGCAATTGAGCCGACCGAGATGGCCAGAGGACGAGGTTTGCCCCTTTTTGAGAGTATTTCATAGGTTCCAATACACCAGACAAGCTCAGTGAAGCGTTGAAAAGTACTTTAATACAAAGTAATTATGTATTTCACCCATGTCCGGTGTTCATATCGATCGGTGAGAAAGTGGGGATGGGTTTTAGTGCACGTGCACGCTATAGAGTATATGCGTCCGAGGGCAGAAAGCCACTGATTCAGTGCAGGTAGGTACTCACTTAGTCAGGAAGGCTGAATTTTAGGCTGTAGTAACCCACGTGACTCTGCTCACAAGCGCATTACAGATCCAGCAAGACCGTGGGGGGGGTATTTTATCTGAGTAAATCTTTGCGAGAGATATGAACATGTCGCGTCAGTGTTTTTATTCTTGGGTTTGTCTTGGGTTTGAATCAACGACATAGAAAAACAAACAGAAAATGTATTATTGAACTTATTTCAAGCCAAAAAGCAGCTGGCAAGTACATTATATATTATTTCAGGATGGTTTTCTTTCTTTTTATGCAGGGAGACTTATTGCGACTCTCAAATACATTGAAATGGCCAACAATAAAACCAGAGTTGTGTTTGAAAACCATGCAGAAAGTAGACAAAATTTGAAAAAAACACAGGTATCAGAGTCAACAGTAAATGTAAAAAACGTATTAAATACAGGGTCAATGATGAATAATAACTGACCAAATGGTAGAAGGTGTTTTCTGTTGTGTATAATTGAATATCTCAAACCCTAATTGGTCTAGATACATGGAAATGGTATCTACCTGTAGCTACAGCTGTCTGTCAAAGTTACCAACAAAATAATGGAAGTAGTATTTTTTTCTTTTTTCAGTTTCCATTGGTAGATGTATAGTAAATCCCACCTCCATTTGAATCCCTATTTCTCAGCCTTTGTTTACTGAAGTAATAAGGCAATGTGACCTACGGCACTGCGATAATCTTAACCTTTAAACGCATTTGACTGTTTAAAGATTAGTTAAGTCTTGTTTGTTTTATCACTGTTTGCTTAAGAGGAGTGCCATGCTGGGACTCACAGGGTTAAAATGAGTATCTGCTCGGGTATCGGTGCTCTCTAGCCCCTGAAAGAGATCCGGGATCAGCTTCCTAAGCCCTAATCCTCAACCCCAACCATTATGTGAAAGGAGGCTGTAAACTGATCCGAGTTCAGCGCTTGGAGCGCAATCCTTCCCCTCCTTCACTGAGGGAAAGAGAGCATTCCCAGGGTCCTAGTAAGTGCAACTTTACACACAGAGACGGAACCACGATAAAAGACAGGAAAAAAAGCTTCTCAATGATCCGCTTTTTTTTGTACAGTGGCAGTGCAGAAGCTGAGTAGCAGGTTCAGAAGAATAGCCTCTGTGAAATGGGCCCGCGAGCCAGTAATTGACTTCCATCGGAGCCCTACACAGAGAGCCGCTCCTCACCAGTCAACACACACAAAAGGCCTTAATTCTGCCTTTGAAGTCCCAGGTCTCAGCCATAGTCTCAATAGTGCCATTTAATGCTGGACCATCCATCAGAGATTATCACTGGAAGGAGCCGGAGCGCGCCTGAATACAGAACCCCGACAAACAAAGTCTGCAGCTACCGTTCAATTAGCATTCTTTATGGCCTCACGGACCCACCTCTCTCCCTCAGCACGGGCAACGGCAGGGTCAAAAGCTCCCCCCCCTTCTCCCCCTGACGCCTTCTTCTGGAGGGCGGGCAGGTTTCAGAAACCAAATGGTGGCGCCTGTCCCGGCGCGCAGTCAAAGCCCCATTTTTCCTCTGCGTGGTAAAGAGGAGTGGAGACGTCTTTGCGTGGCGGATTGGCTACGTGTGCGGCCGGCCGGCGATTATAAAGCGCGAGCGTCGTCTGTTCGTTTGTTCTATACATAGGGCCGGGCTTCCGGTCCCGCATGCGAGAGCCCGTCTCACCACAGGCCTTGTGGGAATCGTAGTCCGTTTCCACAGAGCTCCTCCCATGCTTTAGAACAGAACCCGCTGGCCACATAACAAAGGAGACTAGTAGTTTGGCTCTGATTTTTTGATGGACGATTTTAACCACTCCTTCATTTGAGTTATTCTGATGGCAAGCAATCAAAAGCATATGTATACATGCAAACATGCCTACATAGTTATTGAGGTTTATAACCCAAAGGACCAGGTACAAAATAGAAATATGTCCATGTCGAAAAATAGACAAACCCCCACGGTGTATGTTCGTAGGGTATCTGCAGCGAAGCTTTGCACACAGTTCAAAGCTTCCAGAACAAACAAACGCACACCCAAAAGCCTGCAGTTGGAGTGCAACACATGTCGATGACAAGCACCAATACCACACACGCACACACACATACACTCACTGAGCACTTTATTAGGAACACCTCTTCACCTACTTATTCGTGCGAGTATCTAATCAGCCAATCATGTGGCAACACTGCAATGCATAAAGTCATGGAGATACGGGTCAGGAGCTTCAGTTAATGTTCACATCAACCATCAGAATGGGGGAAAAATGTGATCTCAGTGATTTCAACCATGACATGATTGTTGGGGGCAGATAGGGTGGTTTGAGTATCTCAGAAACTGCTGATCTCCTGGGATTTTCATGCACACTAGTCTCGAGTTTGCACAGAGTGGTGCAAAAAACTTTAAAAAATCCAGTGAGCAGCAGTTCATGAAACGCCTTGTTAATGAGAGATGTCAGAGGAGAATGGCCAGACTGGTCAAAGCTGACAGGAAGGTGACAGTAACGCACATAACCACACATTGCAACAGTGGTATGCAGAAGAGCATCTCTGAACACACAACCCATCAAACCTCTTAAGTGGATAGACTACTGCAGAAGACTTAATAAGTCTAAAAAATAAGTGTAATAAAAACCTAATAAAGTGCTCACTGAGTGTATGTGCATGCCAAACACAGACACACAAACATGCACACACACAAGCACGAACACACATACATAAACACACACCAGCACGAACACACATACATAAACACGGACAAACAAAAGCACACACACACTCGCACACGCACAGTAATGAATGCGAACAGGGAGAGGCAAGCAGAGCTAAGGAATAGAGGGGCTGGGGAGGGGCTTTCAACTGGGGGAAGGAACGAGAAATAATAACAAGAAACATGAGGTGGGGGAGGAACTGTTTTACTTTGTTTTTCGGGCAGTTTGCCACGGAAATACATTTCTCATTCCTCTCGGGCCCCTGCACCACGTCTCGACTTCCTCTCTTCTGTCTAATTCCCTTATCTGTCTCATCACCGCATCGCACCTCTCTGTCTGAGGGGAGGGTGGTTTCAAGGGCATTTGTCTTGGAGGGAGGGTGGCGTAGGGGTTGGCAATAATCAGTTCCAGGACCACCCAGGTGCCAGGATTCGGTCTGCCAGGGTCCGGACTCGTGCCAAAAAAATCACCTTCCACCGACATTGCCTGCCAAGCCCAGCACCTTCTCCGCTTTCACCCCGCGCAACATCCGCCTTGGCCAACCTCATTAAGGGGGTGGGGGGGGGGGGGGGGGGGGGTAGGGCACGATGACCAGCTGCTGGGAAGGCTGCCTGAACGCTTTGATGTTTTTCCTTAACCCCCTCCACTGCTTTTGCAACTCATTACCGTGGCCACGTGTTCAGTGGTGTCGGAACAGGCTGTCAGGGTGGTGAGCTACACTGGGGAATGGGCTGTCAGGTTGGTCAGTTACACGGGGGAATGGGCTGTCAGGTTGGTCAGTTACACAGGGGAATGGGCTGTCAGGTTGGTCAGTTACACTGGGGGAATGAGCTGTCAGGTTGGCCAGTTACACTGGGGAATGGGCTGTCAGGTTGGTCAGTTACACTGAGTGAATGAGCTGTCGGGTAGGTCAGTTACACAGGGGAATGAGCTGTCAGGTTGGTCAGTTACACTGAGTGAATGAGCTGTCGGGTAGGTCAGTTACACTGGGGAATGAGCTGTCAGGTTGGTCAATTACACTGGGGGAATGAACTGTCGGGTAGGTCAGTTACACAGGGGAATGAGCTGTCAGGTTGGTCAGTTACACTGGGGGAATGAGCTGTCAGGTTGGTCAGTTACACTGGGGGAATGAGCTGTCAGGTTGGTCAGGTACAGTGGGGGAATGAGCTGTCAGATTGGTCAGTTACACTGGTGGAATGAGCTGTCAGGTTGGTCAGTTACAGTGGGGGAATGTGTTCTCTGGTTGGTCAGTTACACTGGGTGAATGAGCTGTCAGGTTGGTCAGTTACACTGGGGGAATGTGTTCTCTGGTTGGTCAGTTACACTGGGTGAATGAGCTGTCAGGTTGGTCAGTTACAGTGGGGGAATGAGCTGTCAGGTAGGTCAGTTACACTGGGGGAATAAGCAGTCAGGTATGTCAGTTACACTGGGGGAATGGGCTGTCTGCTTGGTCAGTTACACTGAGTGAATGAGCTGTCAGGTAGGTCAGTTACACTAGGTGGGAAGGCAGGAGGCAGTATCGTTTAGACTGGGAGAGTTTTTGTTGACGTTACGTCTAGCAGAGCCTAGGAAGGGAGGAGCTGGAGATGCCTAGAAAAAAATCTACAACCTCCACGACCCCCGAGTGGTGGAGTTGGGTTATTTTTTCAGAGTAGACGGGGGTGGACAGTGAGAGCAACGTGCCGTAAGAGAGCGAGCAGCTGACATTCTCTTGCTTGGGACTCCTGCCCAGCTAAACTCTGTGAACCGTTCCAGTTTGTTGATGGTTTTTTTTTTTCCTTCTTATAAATATGCCAGTATTTATTTATGTGATTTGATCCGCCGGGGAGTTTACGCACTTGGCTGGGTTTGTTATGTTAGTGCTGCAGCCGGCGCTTGGCTCGGTCTTCTGTTTGTACACCGAGCGGAGGAACAATTGGCGGCGTTTTGCTGCGCCCGCTGATAACTTGAAGGAGCCGCCGCGCTCTGCGTTTTCCGTCGCGGAGCACGCTCTGTAAAACCCTGGCTTCTGGAGAGGGCGCGCGTGTGTACGAGCTGTGTGGGTATTTGTATTTCGGTTTTGGTAGTGGAATCGAGCGCAGGAAAAACCGGGGGCGCATTCCCGTAGACGTTGGTTTTCTGTAAGGGGAAAAAGGACTGGTCTGGCTCAGTACTGGTTGGTGAGTGAGTGAGTGAGTGGAAGGTCCTGTTAAATGAAACCATAGCGGCGGGGGTTGGGGGGGTTGTGGGGGTTAGGGGAGGTTGCGGTGACGGCACTCACTCCTATCTATCCCACGGCAGTGCGTCTCCTCGTTCGGCTAGCGGAGCTGGGGTTAGCGGGAGGGCAGAGCGGACTGCCAGGGGCACGTAGGCGCAGCCCAGTTGGCATGGAGGCCCGCGGTCCCGTGCCTGCGTTCAGGACGGCGGTAAAGTCAGGCGTCGTGCCCAGGTGCCGCGCCCAGCCGCCGTCTCGTGGCGCGGCGAGCCAAGGGGCTGCCCCCGCCGGTGATGTCACCGCGCGTAAAACACGCCCTCCCCCCGCGGCAGGGATTCCCCACGGCTGGTTTCCGTGGGGACGCTTGGGTTGGCAGCCGCATTCACAAAAGCGTACCTGGCGGGCTGAAACTCTGCCAGACCTCACCTAGGCACCGTCACGCGCTGGGAAACCAGAGCGCTTCGTCTCTGCCTCCGCTACGCTGCGGTGAGCCGTCAGCCCCGGAAAGAAAACATTTGAGATACTGATTTTCATATCCAGCATGGAGCCCCCAGACCCAGAAATAAATATTTTTTAAATATTAAGACGATTGTTTGGTCGCTTGCTTCCCCGCTATTTTTGCGAAGGCAAAATGTTTGGTCGTCCTCTTCACCAGCCAATCGGCGCTGAGAGTTTTTGCACCCAGCCCCCCCCCCCCTCCCGTCTCTGTTGGATTCTCTGCAGGAAAGCACGGAGGAGATAGCCAACAAATAACACGCTTGGCTGGGCGACTCGAGCGTGAGACCGATAATCAGATGCAACATGAGCAACTGTTTTGAAAATCCCAACATTCCACTTCGGGCTTACATTACATTTGCACATTACAAGCATTTAACAGATGCGCTTATCCAGAACTTTTTTGCATTTTCTTTTTTATCTGCACTGTTTTGCATTTTTAGTATCCGTTTATGCAGTGAGCAATTTAGGTAACTTCAAAGGGCACGACAACAGCGTCCTACCTGGGAATCAAACAGGCAACCCAATGGTTCTATGCCCAGTTCCTTGGCCATTATAAAATATAAAACACTGCCGCCTACAAAAGCCCTTGCGTTATGGTACTGGCCAAAAGCTGAGCGAGCACTCCATCTGTCCGCAAGGTTTTCGCATTCCGCAGAGCACTCGGGAGATGAGACAGGAAGTTCCCATCCGTGTTGGTAGTTGGTGTCTGAGAGAGCTTTGCCGTATGTTATTTTCGCAAGTACGGTCCGTGTTCTTTTTTCCCGAGGGAAACGCGCGGCCCCCGGGAGCACAGACAGGGGCGGCTCTGAGTTCCTGTCACAGTTGGAAATCTCAAAATGTGAAGTCATTCCTATGCTGTCTGCAATTATGCATTTTCGATTACAGTGCGGACATAAATAACGAAGGACCAAGTGGTCATCTCAAAAAAAAAAAAAGGGAAGAAAACACTTAACAGAACCTTGGTCTATCTGTTTATTAAGGTGGACTGGGAAATTGGTCTTCCACGGTTTCTTCGGCTGAGATGCGCCTCTTTCCGCTGAAGGAGGCGGGAGGCATGACCGAGACCGATTTCCTCTGGTTTTCTCGACGCGGTTTCCCCCCGCGCCGCCGTCGCCGGAGAGAGACGGACGAGGTCCCGTTCCACCTTAACAGACGAGCGAGGCTGGAAAAAGAGAGGGAAAAAAGGAGCCTAATTTGTTTTTCAAACGCAGTCACATTCTTGGCAGCGTCGAAGCTTGCCTTTGCCAAAGCAGGGCGGAGTGAGCAGGGAAAGAGCCTCGACTTGACTGAGTGTTGCTGACTGTGCTGAGTGAGCAGTGGGTGCCGGTCCCCCCCCCCCCCCCCACCCGCCCGGCTATCTGCCCCCAATCCACCCTCCCCCGTTTACCCCCTACAACCGCAGTACCCTGACCGCTCCTTTCCTCCTGACCCCCCCAGGGTTATTTTTTTTCTGGCCCGGGTCTGCACAGGAAGAGCCTCCTGAATTTCCCCCATCAGATGTTGCAAAGCAGTGCTGAATGAGAGGTAGGACGGGAGGTGGAATGTGGTTTTCGACGGTACCCCCGTGGCCACGGCCGCCGTTCTGCAGAGTGGGCTATAGCGGCATGGCTTCGGAGGGGCGGGGAGGGTATGTGTATTATATTGGGAGCAGGGGAGTAGACCGCATGGCACTTCATCATTTGTACAAGGAATTGGGAATGGGGGGGGTGTCTGAAGTAGGCCGGCGGGGCTTGAGAGAGGGAGGAACCAGAAAGAAGGAGGGGGGAGAACAAACGGAGGTAAAGGAAAAGGGAGAGTCGAGAGAGGCGAAACGGAGGAAAGAATTCGCTCCAACCCCGGAGGAAATGGCGCGATATCCCCTGGCCCCCCGGGTCGCCAAAAAGTGTCCTTACCTCGGTAACCGGCTGAGCCTTACCTCGCCTTCCGAGCTAATGGCCTGGTTAGCTCCCATAAACCCCTAGCAATGGGGGGGTGAGGGCGGAGTCTTGTTTGACAGACAGGTCTGTGCACGCCAGCTGGCTACAGCGCTTGTGACCGGGGGCGATATTTAGCACCTATTAATAACCGGCTGACTCTAATCAGGGTGCGCTGCGGCTGAAACGGCAGCGGTGTACACAGAGCAGGGAATGTTCTCTCCGCTCGCCGCCTTATGTAAACAGCCACAGTGAGATAGGAGAGAATGGGGAGGGGTGAGGGGTGGGGGGGGGGGCAGGGATATGTTCCCTGGCAGCAGTCCATGACCTTTGGAGTTATGAAGGCTGGTAGACTGAAGATGAACCCTGCGGGGGCCACAGTGCGCGGGGCTCACAGGTAGTGCCACGCTGGCGGTGCCAGAATGACGCCTCTTCACCATTTGCCATGGCAGCTAGGGCCCCTCTGGGGAAAGAGGGGGGGGGTGCTGGCCCAAATGCAGGAAGGAGGCCATCGTCCACTTCGACGAGTTGAATGTGGCATGACAAATCTAGCGACTTGTAGGAAATCTTCTTCTCTACAAGTGGACAACGGTGTCCGTTTAGCAAATGGGTTTTACTGTAGCAGAATCACACATAGGGCCATATTTTCCGGCCAGCATCTGGCGGGTTGTGAGCTGTCGATTTAGAATTTTCCAAACGATTGGGATGCCTCTGGTAATTTCGGGACTCTCAGTGCGGCGAAGTGGGAGGAGAGCCGCTGCTCGGGGTGTGTCAGTCAAGTTCAAGCAGCTCGTTTCCATTTTCGTGAAGCTTATTGCAATTTTCCTGTCAGACAGGTCCGCATTTCACCCTATTGCCACCAACCTGCTTAACCCAGGTCTAAGGTACGAGTTGCAGCCCATACTGTTTATGGCTATTGTAATTGTAGACTGTGATCCCTATGGTATTTTGTTATTTTTCTTACAGCCGTCTGTAATGATAAGAATAAGAACAATCTTTTCATTTTAGTTACGAACTGCAATCGCCAGGAATGCCCTAGAACTGTAGCAGTGGTCTATATTCATTGAAAAGACATGAATCTTCTTTCTGAATGACAAAAATTTGTTCTAATATGTATATCTTTTTTTAATGAAGCAAAAACCTAAATTGTTGTTCCACGGTCTACCCTACTGTTACTACTATGTCACTGAGCAGTCTTATGTATCTTGCACAGAACTAAACTGCTCAGTGTTTCCAGCATGCCCGTGCTGTACATGCAAGTTGCATTTAGTGCATTTGTTATTTCCTAGTATATATTCCAGTTGTGTTCAATATCAAAGAGACCAATAAACAACAAAACTGTGTTGTTGTTATTTTTTGGCTATGTAGATAGGTAGCCTGAAAATCAAGTTCAAATTTTGGGTCATGCAAATAACCATGGAGAAAGTTGCATACGCAACGTGTGCAAACCCCCAATTCCCGTTTATCACTCTAAAGAAAATTGCTCAGTTCAGTTTAGTAAGCGATATCATTCATGCAAATTAATGATTTATCGTACATGATAATTGTTTTCTTTCGTTTGAGCAACAGTTCATACTGAGTCATTCTGCAAATGGTTTAGTAGCCTGTGTTATGATCTTCTCTGGTTTTATTTCGTTTAGTAAAACTTAAGAAATACTTGAAAAACTTGTCAGTATTTATTACGTATAGAATAGTGCGTTTTAAGTACTCAGTTACAGGTTTAATGGGGAATTAAAACAGTAATAAACATTCAGGCAATGTTTTATTGAAATTCTGTCAGAAGAAAATACGTTGGATGGATTTTCAAATGGATTTCTCTTATTTATGAGATTAGTTAGAAGTCAGTTTTTTTAAACAAAAATAAAAAAAGTCTGTACATGCCACAAAATAACTTTTTGGGAGAAACAAAGGTACCTGCCTTATCGTCATCTTCCATTGTATTCGTAGAGACTCGGGAAATTGCCAGTCCAACCTATGCAATATGCATGGACCTTAATGGTTATTAAAAGATAATATATGAGTATAATCCAGCCTATTTTCCACCTGCACCTTCTGACCTTTGATCTGTGCGCCCCTCGCTAGACAATGGCAAGATTCAGAAGCCACGGCCAGTACGCCACGCGTCGCCAGGTGACTGTGCCAATACGCTGTGCGTGCGGGGGTGGGTAATTCCAGTGCTCGAGGGCAGCGGAGTTGTCTGTTCTTAGTTTTGTCTTTCTGAACCTCTTGTGATTATTGTAATACGGTGATCATTTGGATTATAAGTAGACAAAGGAGATGGGAGTTGCCGACATGAACTCGAAATACCGGGATTCAAAATCCCAGTCAAATATCAGTCACCCTGGTCGATAACAGCAGAATTTCCCCTTCTGTCTGTTTTTCGAAGAGCTCTATGAAAAAGAGCAGCCAGACCCCATCTGCCTCGCAAAGAAGAATGTAGCTCAAGAGAAGGATGTTTTATTCATGCGACGTCTACCCAATCTGCACCGAAGCCTTTGCCAACTATTCCTTTTCCATACAAGCACACAATTAAAGCCGTCGAAGATTGCAGAATTGGGCACAGATCTAAGAGACCCAGTTATGAGTTTGGGGCTGACTGATGAAAACTGAGGATGGGTGGAGTGGGGTTGGGGACTAAGTACCACGTGGCAGGTCCCCCTGGTTCCAAGTTTGTTGGAAAACTCCCTCTCCCCCTCCAATTTTCAGGGCCCTTGCTGGAACCCTCCCTCATTAAAATCCTACCTTAACCCCAGAATCTACCTCGCCCCCCAATACACACACTGCTGTCATCAAAAACCCGACCCCAACTCTGCCCTGTGGCCTAACTCTGCCCCACCCACCCCATTCACCCATATATTTCCCCGCTGTAATGAAAAACAATCGGGCTAAAAAGGCAACGGGCGACCTAAATCAAACCCAGAACAGAACAGAGCCTGTACACACCATCCCCCTCTCCCACTCCCCCTCGAAACCCTTGTGTATTTCATGCTTTCATTCCCTTTCACTTAAAACTTTTCAAACGCTCATAATCGCTGCTCTTTGCCCCCTCCCCCACTTCGCCCTCGGCCTCCATCTCAGTTACTGAAGACTGGCTGTGTGTAGCAGCAGATGTCAGGATTAGCTCGCCGAACTCCCCCGTCTGGAGACGCGCCCCTTCCGTGCCACGCCCTCGTCACGTTTATGTCATCGGTGTCCGGCCATTCATTTTTTCTAAGCTGTTTTCTTTTTATACCGACATTAAAACCTAAAAGTTATTATTTGTGTCAGGCAGCCAATCGCTCGGCGCGTCTCTGAACGCCCACCAAATCGGGCCCCTCCTTTTTGGCCGGCTTGATCACGGCTGCGCACCTGCACGGGGTTCCCCGCGATCTGGCTCCGTGGAGGTTGAGGAAACAAGAGCTCGCCGAGCACCAATGCCAGATCTATAAACATGCATCATGTGCGGTAACAAGCCCACAGAGGACTGTTTATTAAGGGGGAAAGGACACCGCTGCTGACAGACCTCCGGTCTTTTATTTCTCACTGAGGCTGTGCCCCGTTTGGTGCCTTGCTGTGACGTGCTCTGTGTGTCTGGAGTTCCTCAGACTAAAGATGTATGACAGAACTCTAATATTAACTTTCTATTCGGACTGTAAGTAGTCTTTATTGCTACTTCCAAACCAAACTGGGACATCAGTCCCCGCAAGATTGTAGTTTCTGTATTTAAACACAGCATATGGTGATGCGAGGGAAGAAACAAACCTTTTCCATTTCATCATTTTCACACGATGCAACTTTAATATATGTATGCGATCATTCCGGAATAATCATAGCTTTGCTTAACAATTGATGAAACAAACATTGCAGACATATACTGTAAAAGAATGAATTTATGGGAGCCCCATTAAAGCCCCCATAAATATGTAAATAAAGCCCTTTTAAATCAGTATTAGTTCATTATTTAGCGCAGTTGCCAGTGTAACCAATGAACATATTAAAATGTGCGGCAGTTAAAAGTCAGGTGGCGAGATGGTGAAGGTGATTAATCTTTCTATACATATAAATATGAGCAATGCAGTGCTTGTCAGAGTTAATTTTATCTTTTTGTTAACATGCCCAGGGAATAATGAGTCAGGATATTATGCTCAATATTGAGGTACAAGGGATGCAATTGGCCCAGTTAAATGCTAGCATGTGCCTTTCATAAAGCTTTCATAACAAGATTGGCACAGTTTAGATGTACTGTACTACTGTACACACTGTACTCTGTGGTCACCCTCCATTTTGTTTGCTGCTCGATCTGAGCTAGTGTGGATACTCACCTCAGCTTTGAGGAGGCACAGGGGGAGGAGTGGCTTTCTTGTCTCTTATTTTCAGGGTTATGTTTACAAGTGGGAGAGGGGCGCTCAGAGACGTTCAAAGTAATTTGCGGTTGCATTCCCAACCAATGTTTCTGAAGTGACTGGCAGCGGTGCGACGGTCAGCATGACCGTGACCGATTTGGGTCAGAATCGCAGTCGGAAAAAGGGCTGCCGTGCCCAGGAGTGGCAAATCTAAACTGAAAAACGCAGTCTGTTCATTTGAAAAATGCAAAGCCAGGTAACAGCATAAGGTAGCATAATGTGGTGATCTGACCCTGACAATCTGTGAAATATGATTAAATATTTACATATATTCCATAGCAGTGTATTATGAAAATATCTTGCAAAAACAGAAAATTTGTATATTTGCCCACATTTGTCATTTGTATATTTTTTACATGTTGCAATAACTTTATCTTGTATTTAGTATTATCTGTTATTTGTATTATTTGTATCTCTCTCATGGGGGCTCTGTCAGAGGGGACTGTCAAGTGTAAATAGGTTAAATTGTCGGGGAGATTAGACGGAAGAATTTAGGGGTGGAGTGAGGTTAACAGAGTAGGAAGTCTGGCTAGGACTTTTAGCTTCTGAGTCATTAGCCCACTTCTGAGTATGCCTAAACCGGCTTGACCCCATCACGCAGTCTTACTCCTATAAGTACATACTGTACTTTAGCTTGTGGATCGTGCATTTTGCAGCCAATCAGCACGCAGAGCTCTCTAGCTCAACTCAGCCGTCTCCCTCGCCTGGCATTGTGTCGGCCGTGGTTTTCGGGTGCAGTTAATCCATGCGTTGTGTCTGGGAACTCAGTCGGCCATTTTGTGTAAAGGGCCCACGCCCGCGGCCGCACGGCGACGGTTCTTCACACGGGCATGAGGCACGGTGCGCATTCGCTCGAAACGACGCTCGCATTAACTCCGGCCCCGTCCCGCCATTCCCGCGTAATCGTCAGACAGTTGTAACATTCACAGCGAAGCGGAATTGGCTGACCGGAGCGAATGACCTTGGTGTTGTTTTTTTTGTTTTGTTCCAGGTACATTCGCAATCTGTCCGCATCGCTGGGGATCGAAGGTCACGTGTCCACCTGTCGCATGTCACTGGAAAAGGTTGGCCGTGGAGACCTGGACCGGTGCGACCTTGTGATGGCTGACTGAACCATCACAGACCTGCGAATGCCAAGTGTGCATCCGAGGGTGGGGCCCGCCTCAGTCTCGCATGATTGGCCGCTGGATGGAATTGAGGTGAATGGAACACATGCCCGAGGAGCAGGACCCTAACCCATCAGAGGGAGAAGAGAAACGGTCAGTCCCGCCCACTGCCGCCTTTCCAGATGCACTAGATAAATGCAGTACTTCGTGTTCTGTGCTGTGTTATGGTTTGTGTGCTTGTATTAAAAATCATTATCCTGGGTCTGTAAGACATATTTGTACCAGTGGTCAGTCATACGCAGGGCTTTGTCTGTCCGGTGTTGTGAATCTTCTCAACAAAGTAAGAATTTCAGGTGGAGTTCACCTCAAGTGTTGTTCATAAAAGTCAGAAGACTCCCATTTGAGAAACCGTGGCTCGGTCTTGCTTCAAAGTTCCTCTGCTACGATGGAGTCCTTCTGCGATTTCTTTGTTTGTTCTGCGATTTCTTTGTTTAGAACAACGTGTACTACATGTGCATTCGTTCTTTCCACTCTGCTCTATTTGTCTTCTGTTCTTTCACTATCTCCCTCCCTTCTCCCCTCCTGCAGTCTCCTCCCTTCCGATGAAGCGTCTCCCCTTACCCCCTAGCTCCATCTTCTCTTCTCATCTTCTTCACTTCTTCCTCCTATCGTTCCGCTTCTCTCCTCTGTCAGCTTTTGCTCCACTGCCTTGCCTCCCAAGTAAACCCCCCCCCCCACAGCGCTGTCAGTTGAGTCCCCTCCCACTGCGACGGCTATATCTTCAGCTCTCTCTGCAGTAAGCCAGGGGTCATGGGAGTCGTCTACATTTCCCACATAAAGCAGGCCCCCCCGGGAGCTGTTTAAAACCTAACCATCTACCCACTTTGCTTCTTCTGCTCCTTCAGAACCACATCAGAGCATGTCCCCCTCCCCCCACCCCCTCTCCACCACATCTTTAATGGAGGTTGTTGCCTTCTTCTCAGACCGTAATTCGGAAATAAATCGCGCCCCTGACCATTTTCCCGAGGTCCGGAAAGCGTGGGCGGGGGAGCCTCGATCGATCGTCATCCTATCACGACCCGGATGCAAAAACCCGCCCCCCGTCGAGGGTTGAGGTACACGTCGTGACCGAGGGTGGCCAATGGGTGTGCCTCTTCCGAAGTCTCGGGGGCACGGCCCGATGCGCGGACCTACGGGGGCATCGCTGGAGAGGCGTCTTTGCGCACGTCACCAGAGAGGGTCCTTGGCAGCAGTCCGGCAGGGCCGGCCACCTCCCTTTGGAATGCAGCGTCAAATTCCCCCCGACTGATCCCCGGTGCAGATTAGCGGGTGAAAATGAAAGCAAAGCTGCGGAAGCCCGGCTTGATTACGCGGCAGCGACGGACACCTGTCAGTAGATTAGCGGCTCGCTGGCGGGGGCGGCGGACTGGAACCACGCGTCTAAATAGAGCCCGCTGTTGTTCTTGGCTAATTAAAGACGAGGGGCCCTTGGTATTAAGTGAAATCAGATTGGACACTCCGAGCGGTTTGCACGCCCAGCCGGCTCTCCTCTCTCATCAGTCATTGGCCGGCTGTGGCGCTCCCTCCCGCCCAACAGCAGGTGTAATTAAAGCCCCCATTTCCCAGATTAATTTGTTTGTCACTCCGCTTGCTTTTGCTCTCGCCAGGCCCCTGTGGTTTTACTATATCAGCTGGTTGATAAATGTCCCCAGCCCTTGCATAATTTAGATCTGTAACATAGGCAGTCGGGAGTATTGCTGCTGTACTGTTGGAGGTTGCAGTTGTAGGCTTAGCAAAAAAAGAGAGCCAGTGGTAGCTTGCTTTTAGTGCGAGGTGGAGTTAAAAGGTGTTTGGCCTGGAGGATGGTGTTCCTCCGCCCGCACAATGAGCAAGCATCATCATCAACTTCCATCATCAACTTCCATGGGGAGTCAGGATGGAGATGGTGTGGGTGTGTCATACCTGGCAACCTGCACTCATTTCTGTGCCAACAATGCAAGTTTTGGTCCTATTAATGCAGGTACAGGATGCGAGTTAAAACTATGCAGAGATGAACATTACTGCATGTTCTTTTCTTTCTTGTTTTTGTTTAAGGAACAATTAGCATGATTAATGAATTGATAAATAATTCATGGTACAAAAATCACCTTTGGTTTTTCACATTGCCGAAATATCTTGACATCTTGCGGGAGAGACAGACGTGGTGGTTACAGATATCGGTTGTTAATGTTAATTTACCGACTAGGCTAACGCCGATCCTGCTAAATTAGCTGATGTTAAGGTTAGCCATTTGCGATGTTTCTAGGACTACACGCACAACTAGCTAGTTTAGTAGTTAAAACTGCAGTAATTAACCGGAGGTATGTTGTGGTGTTATCCAGATGATAACATCACATGTTTGCACATTATTTCCATGATGAGTGTTCCATATTATACTGTTTCAGTGGGCAGTTGTGAGACACTCTCATATGAATAAATATAACATTATTATATTAACAATAGTAGTTATAATAATAATAGCATGTGTTATATATTTAACTATAATTAAATGACATATGTATTTAGTTATAACTGAACTCATACACAAAAGGAAGACAAAGAACATTGTTGAATGTTCCTGGGGGGGTATTTTGTGCGTAAGGATAATCTCAGCTCCGTGGTTATCTATTCAGTCCAAAATACTGTGCTTTGAAGCATCGAATGTGTGCCATGTCATTCCCTGTCATTCGTTTTCTTCATTAAAAAAGGGTCTCAATAATGTAGGCCTATTGTCTATTGCTTTCTAAATATATATTGTTAGAATCATGAGTTTTACCGTATGTAGAAATAGAGTGGTGTCAAGAAAGGAAGGATTCCAAGCTTTCATAGACTTGATCGGGTGAACCAATAAAATCGGCTTACATGCACACATAAACCAAAAATAAATATTCTGCAAGGTTGGCAGGTATGGTGCGTATGTGTGTGTGTGAGTGTGCGTATGTGTGTGTGTGTTGGGGGTGTTGGGGGAGCTAGGGAAGTAGTAGGTGAGGTGAGGTGCTCATGGAACTGAGTGCTGTAGGACTCTTAAGAACAAGGACAGGAGATTTCAGATATCTGGGGCGTTATGGGGGTTTACGGAGTTTACAAAGGAACACACATCTTAACAAGTATTTTAGTCTTTATTTAAAATCTTATCTTAATGTAAATCTTATTTGTGTTTTGCTAAGACACAATATCGCCAATGAGACAGTTTTAGTAATTTCAGGATTCGCCAATGGGGTAAGATCATTTCACATAGCAAGCAAAGCAAAAAGCAAGCAAAAAGCAATTTGTAACAAGAAAATATTTCCTACTTGGAATAAAAGAATACTAAGTTTCATTACGAGACTAAAACACTTGTTGAGACACACTTTTTTGCAGTGCTTGCTGGGAAGATCAGAGCTGGGCGCCACATCTTGGGAGGCCAAAGACAGTTTCGAGAGGTTTGAAGAGGGGTCGGTTATGTCAGGTCAGCGGAGGCCGTCTGGGGTACGTGACGACAGTGTCGGTTGCTGTGGTTGCAGTGCGCCGGCCGAGGCGGGGATTAGGGTTAGGAGACAGATCCCTGCGTAGACGGCCCCCCTGCCCAACTGTTTGTCACTGCCTACCAGCTTTAGCAACCTAGCAGGGCTGACTGCTGACCATCACAATAAGCTGGGGACAAATGTTTGCATTTCTCCCCCTCCCTTCTCCACCACGAGTCCCAGTTGCCTCTTCCACATCTTCACCAATCCTTCCTCTACCTTCTCTTCCAGTTTAATAGAAGTGACATAGGATTACCTATAGCCATGGTGTTATGGCCCGACCATTGCACTTCTCACTAATCGTTTCTTAGGATGTTGGACATTCTCCAATGGAGGCGTTTAGTTATTTTACGCGAATTGTCTTTTTGGATGAGCACATCAGGCAAATGCCTGAAATGTAAATGCAAATGTTCCTCGTCACTCATCAAAGGGCTGCTCTCCGCGGAACTTGGAGCGCTCCCTCGTACGGTTCCAGCCCGCTCGCCAAGGTTTGAAAGTTCACTCGAAAAAACTGGGGAGGTCTGGCTCCAATCCCTACACTGGCCATTTCGAAAAGGAAATGACACGATTGAACAATCCTGATACTCCTAATCACGGATCTTCCTTCCAGCCATTTTTCATTATCCGGAATCGGTTTGTGATGGCAACGCCAGCGACGGAAATACTTGGACAGGTTTTTGCAGCAAGATTGCTCATGGTCTGCGCTCCGGGATAGTGAGCGAAAAGGCGGGTCTTACACTTGCTGACTGAAACCCTCCCCGCCGGCCAATTACGCATCTCCTGGCAGAACTCCCAGCCCCGGTTGGAAGTGGTACAGTCCAAACTCAATGACCTCATCTTCGACACAGTTTGTGAAGGAAAGGTTTAAGCAGTCATTCATGTGGAAAAGGTCTTTCTTAGCCATGAAACACTTTGTCCTTTTCTCGTTTCCATAGGATTTTGGCATGATATTTGTAAACAGATGGGTTTTATTTATATCAATTTTCTCATCTGGATGAATACACTGTACAACATATACAATATCTGGTTGTATATACAATATATAGAATATACTGTGTGTGTTCTGTATGTATATATATATATATATATATATATATATATATATATATATATATATGGCTTGAGCTGGTGCCAAAAGTCTGGTAAGGAAACTCCGTTATAGCTTTTCACATTTCATGCCCTGCCATGCACATTGTGCGGCATATCCATTTTCAGGGGGCATGCCATCATGCTCGAATCAAGTAATGACACACCGTTAAAAGCATGCAGAGTTTTAACTACGGTTAAACTAGCTCTGTTGGGTCACCGTTACCCGTGTGCAGTTCACAAGCAACAGTGGGGGTGTGGGGGGGGGGGGGGGGGGCGGGGTGGACGGAGTATGGTTTGGGTGGGTGCCGTTCCACCCGGCCTCCCGCCGGGATATCTGTAAACCGATCCGTGTGGCTGGGCCACACGGCCTCGCTAGCTGCCAAGGAGCAAGGACAAGTGCACTGCAGAAATAGCTGCTACTCCCCTGCTATTTTCACTGTTTTCAGGGACGACTTCCACAGTGCCACCAAGTGGAAAAGGCTCAGCGTTGTATTTTTGGGGGATTCAGGACTCCGTGTTAGATCGGGCAGGGATGAGGGGGGCGGCGTGTTGAGGAGGAGGCTTATTACAACTGACTTTTAACATCGTATCGTGTCAGCAAAGTGCCTCTTTGCTTCTGTTTGGGGAAATCTGCTCTGCGGGGCACCTTGCAGCTGTTTTTTTTTTATGTATCTACCCATATACTTTGCCAGTGCGTTTTAGGCTGCTGCTAAAATAAGACAGGCGCACAGGAAAAGGAGAGAGAGCTTTGGCAATGACAGAAAAAATGTAGTGATTATCAAACAGAGGATTTGGGGAAGGGAGGCACGGGGTGATTTGCATGTGGCAGGCCTCCAGCTGCTACTGTAACAAAAACAAAAGGCTCTGTTGGGACCTCTCTTGTTTTGATCTTAATTAGGGCATCTGTGAAAAAGATACATTTTCACCTTCGCCCAGCCCTTACTCATTTTGACATTTTGGGCTATGATTTATGTTGATGATTTATGAGAGATGATTCATATAAGATACGCTGTGTTTGTTTGAAAATAGCACAGTGTTTAGCGTGTACACAAGGGGCGTTCCTGCCTGTTACCTGCAGCTGGTGTCCACATGTCTCTTCTGGGGCTGTCACTCACAGAGGGGAAAATGACAGGGAGAAAAGAGAGGTGGAGAGACACTGCTAGCAGATAGAAAGGTGGAGGAGGGATAATATGGTGAAAGAAGAAGAGGAGAAGGATGGAGGTGCTGACAGTTAAGGAGGGAAGGGAATAGGAGGGATCCAGACCCTGCTGTAAAATCAAGCTATGACCTGCTGGAAATTGTCAGCTACCAGCTGTTTCAAACATAGCTTGTGCAGGTCAAACCATGTTGAGTATGCAGCTGGTCTGAACTGATCAACCAGTTACCAGCTGCTTCAAAAACTAGCTTGAGCTAATTTTTTTCAGCAGGGGAGAGCACTGGTTGGGAGACGGGGAGCGTCAGAGCCCAAACTCAAGGGTCAGTTGGCGGTAGACTGGCGACCACCAGACTTAGCCACCGATGCCACCAATATGTGGTCAGATCCCTTCCATGGCCTCCTCAGTCACCAGATATAAAAACACTTCATGGAAAGTTCTGGACCACAGCGAGTGAAATAGATTTCCACTTCAGTTATCCTGACTGGAGGGTTTCCTTCCCCCAATATTCCTCTGCACACAGCTCACAGCTTGCGTGACAGCATTCCAAGGAAGATTGAAGCTATTCTGAAGGCCCAAGTGGCCCGACTCAACTCAACATTCATATATTGTTAGATGTTTCCATTATTGTGTCCAAATTCTGGTTTGCATGTATTGTGTGTGCTCATGTGGAGGGTGATATTTTTCCCCTCAATGCTCACAATTATTCTGCCCAGCGAAACATCTGTGCTTTGTCATTTGCTGATTGGCAAAATAAAGTGATGGATTTATTTTGATGAATTGTGTTGCTTTCATCCACCCACAGTCTGAACATTGACTGGATCTTGATTATGTTGTTTACTTTCTAGCAATCAGTCCTGATATTTACCCTCTTTATAGCAAAACCAACGTGAAGAGTGGCAGGTGTTCTCAAACCATCTCTGCAAACTCATTGTCTGGTTGGCTTGACTGCATTACACTGTAAGGATGTTGGTCTATCTGTTTTCATCAACATTGCTGTTATCAACATCCCTGTTTTTTGTTTTTTTTATCTTTCTATCCTTCTCCAATAGTGGCTGAAATGTTTACATCCGGCTTGTTTGTTGTTTTTTCATGCACGTTGGTAGAGTTGAAAGGTACAGTAGCCTTTTTATTTGTTGTCTATGAAATGCACTACACAGATGCAAGGTTATGCAGAGCATAAAATGAGACTGTTGCAGGTTTTACAACCATTGGTGCATACATTGAATCCCCCCCACCCCCCACCCCGACAGCTCTGAGTTTTATTAGATTAAACTTGTACTTTGAACACAAAACGGTCTACTTAACATTCCCGCTTTACAGTTCTGCAGCCCCGATGCCAGCCACGCCCGTTGTTTTGAGCCGCTGCCTTATGCGGAGTGCACCTTAATGCCAAAGTCTTGTAGAGTGTGAAATAATTGATACTCCGGCGGGAAGGGCAGAGCTTTTTAACTTGACAGAAGCCGAACGCAGCTCCTTTTTTTAAACAGCGTTTGGAAGACGAGGACATGGCTGACTTTGCTTTAGAGCAAGCAGGTCCGTTTGACCTTAGTGGAAAGCACTGTCTTGTGAAGCGTATTCAGTGCATTTCTGCACCAATAACCTGGAGCTACGCTAACTGTCCTCCACTGCCACCTGTCATCCCTTCAACCTCCTGTACTGTACATCAGCAGGATGTGGATATCTGTTTGTAGGAGGTTTAGAGGGTGAGTGGGAGAGTGAGATAGAGAGAGAAAGAGAAGTGCTGGCAGTGTTCTGTAATTATTTTGTCTGTTATTGCTGATGATATTTGACTGTTATAGGACATGCTAATAAAGCACCTTGAAATTTAAATGAACTGAAAGCAGGGAGAGCTGGGGTTAAACAAGCTCTCTCTCTATTCTCTTCCCAGTCTGCTTCGTTAACTGTAATTAGATTCAGCGGCAGCTCTCTGTCGGTCAACGAAAGCATGACTGATTTTTAATTGACCCAGTGAGTTGTCCTCTCTCGCACTCTCCCTTTTTCTCTCTCTCTCCCACTGCCTCTCTCTCTCTGCTGCTGCCTCTCTGTCTCTCTCGCTGTGTTTTCTCCCTCTGCCGCTCTGTCTCTCTCTCTCTCTCTCCCCCGCCCACTCCCCCCCGCCCTGTCTCCCCAGTGCCACTGGCTCTGTCTGTGTGTGGGGGAGGGGGCAGCTCTGTCAGAGGCATGAGCCTGTCTGTCAGCTGACAGCTTCATCGATATCGCTCTGAGCCTCTGAATATCTGATGGCTGCATAACGAGGCCTGAGTGCTGGGCAGAAATTTGTGAGGATGACAGGATAACGGCAGCCGCAGACGACGCACCATCTTTCCAGTAGAACCACTGCTGCTGTAGTCTTCTGAACAATAAACCAGCACTCTCAACGTGCTCTGCGCATGCTCTTGTAGCCAAAGGCATCAGAAGTATAACTGAGTGAAAGAAAATAAAGTCAGCAACTGCGGTTTTAGCAGTTTGCAGCGGTAATTGGTCAAATTAGTTTGACCTCTTACAGGCCCATACGCATTAGCATGTTAATGTTTCGCAATTTCATCCGATGCTTATGCAAAATCATACGTAATGTCACCTGGGAAATCATTTCAGAACAGCTCGGAAAAATGGCACCTTCACTCTAAAATATGCAACCAAAATGAAATTTATTTTTATTTTACTTGAATCAGTATGGAACCCAAGTCGAAAGCTCCAAGATCATATGAAAGTGAAAACTATGCATATGGGCCTTCCATTAGTGACCAGTGGCCTCCAGGCTCCACTGGGCTCAGTCCATCTCTGACTGATGTTCAACTGCAGATCCAAGTTCACAAAAATCCACCTGTTTTAGACCAGAAATTCCCAGACCTGGATCAGATATGTGATTCTTTTGGATTCCAATACTTTTCTTTGCTCAATTGATGTTGCCTGGTGCAAGTGAGCCAACCAAGAGGACCAGAATGCAGGATTTGCACTTTTTGAAAGTATTTCATAGGTTTCAATATCCCAGACAAGCTCAGCAAAGCATAGGAAAGTATTTGAAGCCAAAACAATTACATAAGGTATTTGACCCAGGTCTGGTACCCAATCACAGCATCGGCAAGGAGGTTACTGAGTAATCGTTTTTAGTAAAGGGACACGGGGTGAATTTGTGGAGACGGCTGCATGTTAAGGAGTTAAGCCCCAAACGGGCCCATTCATCAAAGCCTGTCGTGCCTGACAGTGTCCTGTAAGCAAAGATACCAGAAAGCTGGGAATATAAAGGGGTTTGCAGCGAACGCCCTGGTGGGGAGACAGAGGGAAAAGCTTGTTTCTCGGCTGCTGTTCCTGACAGCTTTTCCCAGCGCACTGTGTCGCGGCGCCTTTTTCTGCTGACATTTATAGAGGCTTTCGTTGGATCCGAATCCCCTCGTTGCGTGAGGAGAGCTTCTTCAGAATTTAAGGGTCTCAGACTGGCAGCTCTAAGCTCATTTTTCGGACACGCTGTTACATAAGGCGCTCTTCCACCGTATCTCAGAGGACCCCTCAGCCAGTTCCTTCTAGCGACTGTGCTCATGGACGCCCGGGTCCATGGTAACAGCTGTGTTAGAATCGCTACCCCCGCCTACTTTTTGTCATTTCCCCCCATCCCTTTTGTTCGTGAAAATTTTAGTAGCGCTGGCTACTGACGTAATGCTGTTGGGAAGCACTTAGAGCCTACTGTTTTACTTTTTAAAGAATGTTTTACTTTGTTAAAAAAGCTTGAAACGCTTGCAAGAGGAGAAAGAGGTTTTGCCACCTTTGGTGCATTGCAGTGTATGTACTGTGTGCACATACCCGCTTGCATGTGGGTGGCTCCATATGCAAGTCACTGTATGTGTTTACGTGTCATGTTACACTTTGGTCTTGGACTAATCTGTCTCTCTCTCTCTCTCTCTTTCTCTCGCTCTCGCTCTCGCTCTCTCTATCCCCCCCAGGTGGCTCGATGGCCCGAAAAGGAAGAGAAAGAACAGCCAATGTTCGGTGAAGAGCATGTCCGGTAAGGAGCTGTGGGTATTGAGGAAACTTGCAGATCTGGGTCAAATAATTACAGAATTGTGTTGGATTCAAATACTTTTATACGCTTTACTGAGCGTGTCCGGTGTATTGGAACCGATGAAATACTCTCTAAATAAAAATTAAATGCAAACCCCTGCCTTCTGGTCCTCTTGGTTGGCTCCGGCAAGATCAATCGAGCGTAGAAAAGTATTTGAATTCAAAACAATTCCATATTTGACCCAGGTCTTTCAAGACTGCACCAAGGCTGTACCCTAGCATAGCATCTTCAAACCAGAGAACGCTCCACAAGCCACAGTGACACATAACACTGACTCATTATAGCAAGGTAGTGGTGTGCCTTAGCTTTGATCTTATTCATTCTGAAAGCAGCCTGGCCTTACAGTCGCCAAACCGGCTATCTGCCATCCCTGCAGTTTCTTGGGTGCAGGCACACCTCAGGCCTAATCTCTCAGCCTCCGTTTGTTGACTGCCGAACGACGTTGACCAGGGCCGAGCGCTCCCACGTCAGCTTCCTGAAACGGCCCGGTTAACCGGCAGGTCCGTATCTTGAAGGTTTTTTACGATGGCTGAAAGACGCAAGCGGGAACACGGGCCGGAGGACCTCAGGTTGCCCCGTGGCTGTCTGGGCCGGGGACGGGAGAGGTGGAGGCTGTGATTTACCGCCGCCGCATTCACTCGGGGTATTTATCACACAAAGGGGGGAAAAAGAAACCTTTTTTGGGGATGGCTTTCATCCTTCAAATGAAAAATCCCACGCCGGCTTTCTTCTCCGGGGCAGAATGCTCGGAATGAGCAGCCGCTTCATACGTAAGGATTTGTGGAGAGGGGATTGAAAGAATCGGAGGGACACGGAGTCCACTTGGAAGCCGTAAAACATATGGGTTCGTCATCTGCTGAGCGCAGATGTGGACAGATGTAGAAGCACACCGGCTGCCAAGGCCCGTTTGGGGCCGATTAGCCCCGGAATGGTTCAACTTGTGCAGGGAAGGTTGACATCTTTTGGGAGTGCTCTTTTTATGAGTCACCTAGCCTTGGGTTTTTGGGATGAACGGTATTTCAGACATTGATTTTATTATCGAATCCAGACCGTGCCAGTGGAAGCTATGGCTATTAGCTCCATATGACAAATGCACATCACCCAGCGTATGGGGTGGTTCAGTTGATTAGAGGTCTGCCTTTCATTGTTGTGTGGAACCCTTGCTGGTCAATAAAGCGTAGACTGCATGCTGCAGCAGCTTATGAATGGTCTTCCTCCGATTCCACTCTGTGCAAGCTTAGCTATTGTCTGCAATGTGAGAAGCCATGTTTGAGAGAAGAATCACATGTCTACACCAGGGATCATCAAATCTGGCCCATGAATCCAAATCCACCCCTGATTTTCTTTTCTCCCAGGTAATTAACTAAACAACAAGTGCTACAGATTGTCTAGACTGTCTTCACACCTGACTCCCAGGTAAAGGGAGGGTGGAAAAACCAGCAGTTCACGACCTTCAAGGACCTCCCTGGTCTACACTTTTCCAAATCGGCAGTGGGGTTCTCACAGCGTGGCTGTGGTTGCAGATAATTGGACTTTCCAAATTAGGGTGGGGATTGGATATCTACAGTGCCACTATGAATGAAAAAAAAGTATTATCACCCAGTCATTATAGGCTGATAAGTGCAGGAAGCTAATTTTGGACTGGCTGTCCTATTTTCTAGCTTTTCGGGGCTTGTTGTAGAAGCTGTGCTTACTAGCTGCAGGTTTGCGGCGGGAAAGAAAATCACGCGAATTAACTGCTCCTGTCCCTCCATACAAGCAGAGCTTAAGATGGAGGCTGAATTTCTTTGTCTGGGGATAGAGTGCTTTCGTGCGGCACAGCAAGTAGCATGTGAGCTCGGAAAGGAAAAGCCCGTTGGAGAAGCTGTCAACACGGGAACTGGCTAGGCAGGGCGGTCGGCATGTCGACGGAGCTTCATGTATTGGCCCGGTCCCAAACTTACGCATGAAACCTTCACATTTTCCTTGACGCTGGATAATATGCAATTTCCTGTGTCTTTAAGCCCCTTTGCTCAAGTTAAACGAACTAACAAGCGTCTGGAGAAAGCACAGGCTGTTCTGTGCCTCCTTGTCGGCTAAATATAGGAGAGACTTAGTACTCAAATTTCCCCAAATAGAACAGACTTGATCACCTTTGAGTGGCTGTTCCACCAGGGCTGTTTGAGGCTCCTGACTGAGGTTTGAGGCAGCTGACCTGACCGAATGTGAACCGCGACCGCAGTCGCTTTTGTCTGCAAGGGTTAATGAGGTATAAACGGCGGTGTACATGCGAGCAGGACAGGCGTGGGGGGGGGGGGGTTTCGGCCTTGCTCAACTGGTTTATTTTGACACAAGATGAGCCCTGCTCTCTGTGTGAGGACACTCAGCCTCATTTCCCCCCAAGAAATGTACACAAAATCCCCCTGATATTACATCTAATCCTATGGTATACCCTCATCTCCCAAGGGATGTGCTTGCATAGGCTGGGAAGGTTTCTTTTATGAATGTCTAAAGCCACTCGTAATTAGCTTACTGAGGCAGCTTCAAAGCCATTTTGAATAGATAGTCTATGTGTGTGTGTGTGTGCGTGCATGCGTGTATGTCTCGGTTTCTGTGTTTGCGCAACATGGGCTTTGTGTGTGTGTGTTCCTGTCTGTGTATGTGAATATGCATGTATACACACATATGTATATGCCCATATGTCGTGTGTGTCGATGTGTGCGTGCCTGTTGCACACAGTATGTGCGCTCATGCATTGAAATGCATGTGTGTAAATGCGCATACATGTGTATGTGAGCATGTGCATTTGTGTGTGTGTAACGTACATTTATCTAATATGTCTGCATGTGCATGCCAGAATGGCTCTCTCTCTTTCTGGCACCCCTTTGCAGTGGAGTATTGAATCTTTGATGAACTGATGTGCCGGGAAATGGAAATGACACCATCAGCATTTGCTAACCCCCACCCCCACACTCACAGGTTTTTCTTGGCAAAATAGAAGCCCCCTCCTGAAATCATCTTTTTGTCCTGGACCACCTAACCGCTTTCCAAGGCTCCAGATTGGCATAATGTGAAGGAAGGATTAAATCAATTTTCACACGCGGCAGAAAATGTGCTCCTCACCTGAAAAGGGAGCCTCTCGTGATACAATATACGTAGTCTATGCGTGTATGACAGTCCTGGAGAAAGGGAGCCTGCCACCATGATGATTGCCGTCATTTGGGTTATCGGCAGGGGGTTTTTTCTGTCACAGTTTTGCTTGTCGTGAGGCTTGTAGTTTCAGATTCATTGAGTGGCTATGGCTAGGCTTTGCATACGTGTATGCTATGTTCCACTGTAGTTTACACTTCAGTGCTCTGTGGTGGTTACCATGTGTAAGAGCCGCATACCAGAATAACATATGTTGTGAATTAATCAAAGTACTTCTACTGGCTGCATATTATACACAGAACTTGAGCACCTTTTATAAAATGGCTATTGTGAACAGTACAGAAAATAACCACATGAATCATGTCACAATCACTCAGGAAGAATTATGTTAAGTGAAAGCATGCTGGCACAATGTGATCGAGGTCAGATGCTCATGTTCTTTTTTTATTGTGTATGTGTCCACAGTTTTGTATGTGCCTGGGTGTATGTTATATTTATATTTGTGGGCTTGTATGAATACATTCCAGGGTGGGCGTGTGTGTCTGTGTGTGTGTAAGTGAGAGTGTGTGTGTGTGTGTGTGTGTGTGTGCGTGCGTGTGTGTGCACTTGTCTACCTATCTAACAGGGGACCATGGTGTCATTGCACATCTACCTAGAGGGGACATAGAAACCAAAAGGGGACATTTTTTATGATTTTATGATTTTATGCTTTAAATATTGTTACAATGATGAGTTCAGCCCCCCACTAAAGTTTTATGTGTGTATGTGTGTGTGTGGGTGTGTGTGTGTGTGTGTGTGTGTGTCAGACCTGGGTCAAATACCTAATTGTTTTGGATTCAAATACTTTTCTATGCTCAATTGATCCTGCCTAGTGCAATTGAGCCAACCAAGAGGACCTGAAGGTGTGGTTTGCACTTTTTGAGAGTATTTCCGGCTCCAATACACCAGACAAGCTCAGTAAAGCCAAAACAATTACATATTTGACTCAGGTCTGGTGTGTGTGTGTGTGTGTGTACATATATGGGGGTTGATATGTAAGGCAGTGTTGGTGCTGTGCCTCTTCAGGGCCTTCTCTCTTCTCCCCACACACATCCTTGTTGTCTCCCCACCTAACGCCGAGTCTCTCTTTTCAAGGGTACATCCCCAGCTACCTGGAGAAGGATGAGCCCTGTGTCGTGTGCGGAGACAAGGCCACCGGCTACCACTACCGCTGCATCACCTGCGAGGGGTGCAAGGTAAGCAGCTGCCATAGGTGTAGGCCCAGGGGTAGACGCAGGACAGACCCCGCCCGCCCTATTTTTTTTTTTTTTTTTACAGGAGTTCAAGCCACACATTTCCCAGAGACACTCCCTGTCATAAAGGTATTATCTTACCTAAGAGGCAGGTGACTCCAGGGCAAGCCCACCAAGTCTTTCCATAAACAGACAAACGCGGTGCCGTGTTTGTCCTCCCAGTCGTCGAGACCAGCTGGCGTCTCACGAAGAGTCGGGGAGAGATTCGCCGTCCGAGTGACAGCCTCTCGATACGTTCAATTGAGCCGCTTGTTCCCCTGATTTTCTGATCTACTGTAACCCCCCCCCCCCCTTCCTCCGCCTCCACTCACCCGCTCATGTGACTGTCAGCCTGAGATGGCTGGCCTTCTTTCATTTCCTTGCTTTTATTCTCTTCTCTTTTTCAGTGTTATTGAGGTCAGCTCACTCACCGTGTGACAAAGGTTCACCCATGATACTGCAGCACATTCTTAAGCAAGAAGAACAAACAAGCGAAAATCATAGTCCATATTTTAGTGAAGTATGCTTATATTGGCCACAGTTGCACTTCCCATCCTTTCTCTTTCTTTCTGTCTCTCTCTGAAGCACTATATGATATAGGAAAACTAGGACATGAACTGCCACACATTTGATGCAGTCTCTCGCTTGGAGATGACATTAAAATGCAATAAGCAATAAACATAAGTAAGCAACATTCTGTGATATTTTAATTACAATTTGTCCTCAATCTTTTCTGCCTCAGGGGTTCTTCCGACGCACCATCCAGAAGAACCTGCACCCCTCCTACTCCTGCAAGTACGATGGGTGCTGCATCATCGACAAGATCACCCGTAATCAGTGCCAACTGTGTCGCTTCAAAAAGTGCATCTCTGTGGGCATGGCCATGGACCGTGAGTGTGCTCCACCGAACAGACACTACCCAAAGGCATGATAAGATCCACATAGCAAGGCCCTTAACCCCACATTTGCTGCCCGGGCACTGCACAGTAGTTGCCCACTGCTCCTAAGTAACTACGATGGGCCAATTACCGCACAGGGTTCAGTAAAGTGTATCTTAAAAAAATACAAATGTCAAAGATACGAAGGAAAAGGCTGAACTCTCATAGGAAATATAACTTGCAAATATTGTCACTTTGTGAATTTGTGTGGATAATTATTGTCACTGAGAATTTGTATGGATAATTATCATCACTTTGTGAATTTATGCGGATAATTATTGCCACTTTGTGACTTTGTATGGATAAGCAGCAGAATATAATGCAAGCTGAAATATTTTGCAGTAAATTCTCTTGCAGCGGTGTGTGCACTTGATCATAAAATGGTGTATATCATAGCACATTGATTTTCTATAAATCAGTTTATGTATATATTATACTTTATATTTTTGATATAGTACCATAAGACTTAGAAAAAAATGAACACTATAAAAAATACTTCTGTTGCTTAAAACCACATACCATTGCAGCACGATGCAGACAAATGCAAACATAACGCACAGCATGATGCATTCACGTAATACGTGCCTGTGAATGCTGCTACAGAAATACTGGCCTGTATGCACTTATAGTGCACACAATACACACACAATCTGCCTGTTTGCTGGGTCACACCGCACTCGTGCTCTGAAGCAGGTCAGACAAGAAACAGCTGGGAGTCCTGCACAACATCTGGACACAAACTGCGGCCCACCTGAGCCACGACAGCACTCTCTCTCTCTCTCTCTCTCTCTCCATCTCTCCATCAAATTCAACATTTTCTCACATTGCATATGCCTTCTCGATGCTGTTTTTCTGTGCTTTTAATTTTTTATCTGGGGTCAAGATATGTATCCTCATTTCCGGAGCCAAATAGCAAGCCAGTTTGATTCGATTTTTTTTGTCTCATTTGTGAATAACATTTGGTTCGTGTTTTGTTATGATTCGGTCAACTCCTGTTGGTTGGGTTGGTGGCTTCGTGAGGCTGTGTGATATTAGCAGGGGTTAGTGAATGGGGCCTCAGGAATGAGGGGACTCTTTTCTGGGCTCAGTTCTAGGCATTGTAATGGGATGTGTGAGGATTTTGATGGCTCATTAAGCAAATAACTAAAGGTATTCTCCACTTGATGCTTTGCTGTTATTTTCATACGTGCATGCAGGACATAATACCAGACTCCACAATTTGCTGCCATGTAGTGCAATTAATTCAATTACCAATTTTAACATTTTGAGCCAAATCCTAATTAGCATGTCTTGCAGTAGCACACAGTAGCATGCCATGTGTGCTTTTTTTTTCAGTTCATTTACAGGCAGTTTGAAGCTCCCTGTGGAGCTTCAAAGTCTAGATTCTGCTGCAGCCTCTGTTTGTTGGGTGTTAGAAAAATCATTTCTTTGTCAAGCAAAAGGTTGTCAGGGGCTGCCAATTCCTACACATTTCTTTTCAAATGTATGGCCAGTCAGTAATGTGAGTGTGGTATAACACACAATATATATTTTTAAAGACTAAGCAACAAGATGTCAAAAAAGTCCCTTTGAGCACAAAACGTCTTGAGCACAAAATAAATAACACTACTCACAGTACTCCTAATTAAAGCGTGGCGCAGTAATCCTTCTCTCTCCCCACAACCACAACCATATACTCTCTCTGTACATCGCATCAATCTTTTTTTCTTCTGTCTCTCCCCATCTCCTTCCTGCTTCCTGCTTCTCTCTCTTGTCTTCTGTAACTGTATTCCCCCCTCCTTCTCTCTCTCCCCCAGTGGTGCTGGATGACTCAAAGCGAGTGGCCAAGCGGCGTCTGATCGAGGAGAACCGTGAGCGCCGGAAGAAGGAGGAGATGGTGAAGACCCTGCAGAACCGGCCTGAGCCCACCAACTCCGAGTGGGAGCTGATCCGCATGGTGACGGAGGCCCACCGCCACACCAACGCCCAGGGCTCCCACTGGAAACAGAAGCGCAAGTTCCTGGTAAGGGGCCATGGCGTCTGTCTGTCCTTCCTCCGCATGTCTGCCTCTCTGTCCTCCTGTTTGGTATGTCGGTCGTCCGCAGGCCTGTTTGTCCGTCTGTCTGTCCTCCTTATATTTGTATGTCTGTCCTCCACAGACCTGTAGACCTGTCTGTCTGTCCTCCACAGGTCTGTCTGTCCGTCTCAGGTGTGTCTGTCTGTCCTCCACAGGCCTGTCTGTCCCCACAGACCTGTCTGTCTGTCCTCCACAGGTCTATTCGACTGTCGTCTACATGCCTGTCTGTCTGTCCTCCACGGACCTGTCTGATCAGGGTGAATGGCAGTTGCAGTACTGGAAAAGTGGGGTTGCACAAATCTGAGAGTTAAACTGATGTGATAAAAACTGGTGTGTAAAAGCAAGCCATTTCTGAGCATGGAGCTAAAAATATTTTATGCAATGTAATTTCACACACAAAAAATGAGTGGTACAAGCACTTTATTACCAGGATCTCCTCTTTTGTCTAACCACAGCTGAAGTGTTTTACAATTTCCGAAAGCGAGTACAATGGCGGGCCTAGTTTTAATTCACCATCAGCAGAACATTATAATTGTTGATGCCCAACATAGTAGAACAGTTTACACTTCAGTGAAGCAGCAACTTAATTGTTGAAGGACTTTGTGTTGCGGTTTGCGGTAGAAGCTAGAGACAAGGGTATTTGTTGTGCGACCTTTGAGCGTAGATTTACTGAGGATATCATTAATTAGCATCAGGGACGCAGTAAATTATATACCTGCCTGTTTTCCATTTAGTGGAAACGTGAGTATCTGGTTACGTAAATGAACACAGCCGCAACTAGTTCATTTCACTAGGGCACCGCAAGGGCTTTTTCAGCCTGTGAGGAAACCACAAGTTAAATGGAAAGTGTACATTTTCCAAAGAGGAATTTGAGGTCTTGGTTTGGACTTCAGCCTTCACTGAATATGAAGAGCATCACTAAAAATGAGGTGCATCATTTGGAGAGCTGACTGAAAAAAAAAGATCAATGTTCAAATTACTTCCCTGTTGACAATGGTTTTATTTTTGGATCGACCAAAAATATATTGATTTTTAATATATATTTCTGCTCCAAATTAGTAAAAAAAAAAGGTGAATTGGATTGGATGCAGCTATGTTACTTAGTTCAGACTGCAGCTACATCATTGCATGTGAACTCCGACCATCTTCCCCTCCCCCACCCCCAGTTTATTTTGGAATGCACCTGCTTTTCAAAATAGTCCAAATGAAATGATGGTTGTGAAGAAAACCTATTGAATTGAGAATGTTGATGGATGAGTAGGGAGGCTGGACTAATATTGGAACTATGTAGTATTTGATGGCAAGAGCTTGAAGAAGATGTCAAGATGGCACCTTTTCTGCTTTTTTAAAGCATACATTGTTAATTATCCTAACTAGCATGTTAGCTAGCTTGCTTGTTTCATATATGTGTAATAAATTATAAATTGTAATTTCTATAAGATATATATAATTATATTATGTATAAAATCTTCTCGGTCTCAGTCGTCAAAGTTTTTCAGTCCCAGGTGAATAATTGTGAAAATATATTGTTTGTGTCTTGACAGCACTTTAACAACATTAAAATTTTAATGAATATACCATAAGGGTATATGGATAGGAGCTAATATTACTTTCATGTTTGGGCTGGAATTGTTATTGATTCTTTTTTTCAATAGTTTTTAGACGCTAGGTCCAACTGTTTCTTTTGTCTTCACCCTTCATTTAAAAGTTGATCTGTATAAAATACATTCTAAATACGCTAATAATATACTGTTGCTGTAGATGTGTGGTTTTCTAACATCTGGACACATTTTTTTTATTTTGTGCTTCTGTGAAGGAATCAATATTATATTTCAAATCTTAAAGTTCCACACAATGGATCCACAAACAGCAAAAGATTAACCAGAAAAGGTTGGCACAAGCACCTCTGGGCAGACAGGAGAGATGGATACAGGGAGATAGCACCAGTGTTTTATTCAGTCTCAGGGGAGCAGGGAAGAGAGAGAGAGAGCGCAAACTCCAAATAAACAAATGGGTCTTCGCCCGTCACCCTCCTGGGATCGGGGTCAAAACAACAAAGTAAAATAATAGCGATAAACAAACGGTAGCTTTCGCTCTGCATCTTCTGCTCTGTCTCACAACAGCTCTCTCGTCCGTAGTTTCCCGATCTCAGACGCCTACTGCGGGAAAGAGCACAGATTTAGCAGCCTGGACTAATGAATCATATAGCCCAGGTGTGTGTCTACTTAACCAGTAGACGTGGTCTTCAGATTGCCCTGTCTCTTTGCCGCAAACCAAGCCCCACCTACCACATATGTCTACAATGTCACTCTGAGATAAAGGACGTGGGGCTGGCTCTGTTAAAATTGTTGCACTTGCAAGTGCCATTGCACTGTCCTACAGAACACACTGGTGTCACTGATATTTGCAGACACGTTCTTGCAGTCCAACAGAACTTCTACAGAACTCCCAAATTTGTAAAATCATCAAGATACACAGGAACGGGCATTGAGTCAGTTCGCCCATTTAACCATCGTAAAAAAGTACACTTGCCACCTTAGTAGATATTGAATGTCGCACTTCTACAGATGGTAGGAGTCCTGCACAGCATTCTCATTATGTGGCGTTTCCCACCAGCATAGTGTTTCAGTGCTACCCCATCCCCCCCACCATGGAACGAGGGCTATTTTCTGCAGACATATGAAGAAGGGTAGTATTCACAGGTAGTATTTTTCTACTTATTGCAGTACTTGCATAGCCTCTGTTTCTCTGAGGATGTCCCTGACTAGGATTGCATCTTTACAGGCAGCTAGCTCTCAGACTAGCCTTCATTTAGTCTACCTTAATTTATTTGATATTACAGTTTTTACAGTAGCTAACAAAAATTTTTTGAGAGCAACTTTACATTTTCAGAACTCTTCTTCGGTTAGCACTACAGCACGGTATGTGGACCAAACTGAATACGTTTTTCATTGCTTTGTCTAAAAATGCATGCAATGGATACAAAAATCTTCTAAACCCTCTAAACCACACAAAAAAACTGTAGATTTCTACAGCTACTAATACAGTCAAGTTCAAAACCTAACATATAAGCTAAAATTCAAGTGGTTAGCAATTTACTAAGCCACAAACGCAATATTGAAAACCATTCAAACCCTAAAAGTTTTGTTAATAGTTATAGAATAAAAGCACTGATTGAAGTTGATGCAGATTGTGTTTCTGATTGTGTTATTGAATAGAACAATCACACCTGATTCAGGTGGAGACCTACCCAGGTGTTGAGGTAATATCAGTTTCATCTTTGGAATGATTTTGTTCAAGATGGATCCAGGTAGACATACAAAAGTGTAAGAAAGAGGAAGACAAATGGCTGGACGACAGAGGGGTAGAGGGAGCGGAGTATGAATGTGTTGTGCCAGTCAATGTAGAGGATGGATGACGGATGCCTGGCTATATCAGCTGATGATTCCTGGGAGGGATCAGGCATGCACAGAGGCTTTTCCCCCAGTGTACAGCTGATGTGATGTTGACAAGAACACGAGGCCAAATGAAGTAGATGAAAACCAGCATTACTATCCCTGCAACTTCATTTTTTCCCTGTAAACCACATCCATGTTTGCCAATGAAACCTTTACTGCAGCATTTCTATGACTTGTCACTATTGCATATACTGTAGTACATTCCATACTGTAAAAATTCTATTGCAGATGCTGTTCTGCTTTATAATGGAATGTTTGTTAAAATAAAAATAAACGTCGCTACACTATGAATCAAATAACAAAATAATACTTTAACTAATTACAAAAAGAAAAGAAAAACTAGAGAGCACAAAATGATATACTACTTCAAAGATTGTCAAAAATAGTGTGCCTACTGTAATGCCACCAGTTTGCTCATTGATTAACAATTTATTCTTGTTTGAAGAAGTGCTGGTGTTTTGGTGCTGAGAGTTGTATGAACTGTTTTGAAAAAGTCAACTATCAAACTGTAACATGCACCTATCCACTATTTTGTTTGTTCCTCTTACTAGTCAGCTCTGCAACCACCTGTATGCTTCATTGTTCCTGCCAAGTTTCTTAGTTTTGTCAATTCAGGTCCTTCCTTTATTTCAGTACTTTGGTGGCATGTCTTCTCCAATACAGTACATGAAATACATCCTTAGTGTCTAATTAGTGTGGATGCTGACAAACCTCATTCTCTTTTAGATAATCAACAGCTAATGATAACATTACATTAATACTCTCACAGCAATGGAGGAGTGGTTCCATTCCCTGGTTCCCTGGTTGTTTTGTGAAATCCTGTACCTTGAAGCCATGAGGTGTGCTTGTTTGTGACCTGTCACCTGGGTGTTCCAGCAGAGGATAATGAGATGCAAACACCAGAGGCATCACCTACTGACAGAGGAAGCTAGCAAGAGGCATGCCCCTAGGAAGCATGTGTTCCCTAACAAGATGTTTCCTAGCAACAGGTGAAATATGCCCAAGAAGGGGAGTTCTCAGCCAAACAGATATTTCTGTCGGTGCATCAGCACAACAAGTGCTTAATTGGCTGACAGATTGCGCTAGTATAATATGTCGACAGGTTAAAGACCTGTTGCCATGTCACATTGACCCTGGTATAGGTAGTGAGCAAAACGTTCGCAAATATCCAATAAGTAATTCAGCAGTGAATGGTTATGGTTGTTCCATAATGCCGTGGGGAACATTTCCTGGTTTACTCATACCAAAGGCAAGGCAAACACCAGTCACGTACAGAGATGCTCTTCTGCATACCACTGTTGTAATGCGTGTTTATTTGTGTCACTGACACCTTCCTGTCAGCTTTGACCAGTCTGTCCCTTCTCCTCTGAATTCTCTGATTAACAACGCGCTTTTGCCCGTAAAACTGCTGTTCACTGGATGTTTTTTGTTTTTTGCATCATTCTCTGCAAACTCTCGAGATTTCACGCACTCCGAAGATCAGATTCTCAAACCAGCCAGACGGGCACCAACAATCATTCCATGGTGAAAGTCACTTAGATCACATTTCTTCTCTATTCTGACATTTTGTCAGAAAAATAGGTGAACCTGTTCACCACGTCTGCATGCTGTTAAGCATTTAGTTGCTGCCACATGATTGGCCGGGTAAATATTTGCATTAACAAGTTGGTGTACACGTCTACCTAATAAAGTGCTCACTGAGTGTAAAGTACATTGCAGCCCGTAACTATTTGGACTGAAAATTAAAGCCTGCACTTTAACTTTAATTCTGGAGTACAGAGCCAAAGCAACAACAAAAAATGGGTCACTGTCCAAATGGTTACAGACTATACTGTATTCATTTTTGCCAGTACAGTACAGCATTATTATGACATTAGTGCCAATGAATGCTGATTAAGGGCACACCCCACTCAACTGGTGTGCTAATTGTGTCAGTGGACTAAAACAGTCCAATTTCAGCATTTACACATGAGTCAGATGCCAGGCTAATGTTTATATATCCAATTCAGGTTCACATACAGATGCACGGCACAAATAACCAGTAAAAATATGGAACTCCATTGGAAGTGGAATACTTTTAGGTGCGCAACATGCTGGTATTTGTTCAAACGCCGAACTCCCTAAAGCTTAGTTTCAGTTTTCTGACAGGTATATAAACTATGCCGGTTCACTCCTGCACTTTAGCACATGCAATCTGTGGCTGTAGCTGGTGTTTATACAAATGTCAGATCAAGATTCAATTGAGCTAATGAAATAATTAAGATCAGAAGTCGGCACGAAATGCCGAAACGGATTGGCCCTTGTTGTGCAACGGGACAATGAGAGTTTATCTCACCTATTTAAAAATGTTTTTTTCCCTGCATGTCTTTCAATAGGATAATGCTGTGTCCTCAGGACACATTACCTATACAACACAGCCTTCCTTGTCATTAGATCTGAACCAAATCAGGCTCTTGGATATTTGGGAATATTCTGGAATGAAATATTTTTAAGGAAAACATTTTTGTATTTTGTTCTGGCCACTTGTGGTGTATAAACAACATATGAAGTGTTTTTACGCTGGTGTAACTGGTTTGTATGATAAAAATTATGATATGGTTAAGAAGCATGAACATTGAAAAAATCTTTTAAAAAAATTATAATGTCATTATAATTATAATGTCATGAACATGCTGTGCCATTAGCATACTTTCACAGAATTAAATAATGTGCATAGTTAACTAGCTACCATTAAGTCCCCAGTCTTATTATTCTTAATTGTGTAAAAGTTTTGTTGATCTTGTCACTGATAGAAGAGAGCTTTCATTTGAGTACACATAGAGTTAACTGCACCAACCAGGTTCACTAACAGTGAAGTTTTGGCCAAGCCCAGTATGAAAGACTCTTATTTTTTTTTCAATAAATCCTCATTTGAAAGAGCTTTTCTTTTGGGGATTTGTTAAAAAAATGTTTAGATGCCTGAAATCCAATTGTAAAATACATAAGAGAGTTTTGATTGTGTTACCATGCCAATACCTTTGAAATGCTATCTACAACTGAATGTATTTGCAACTGCCGTCTTGAATTCATCTGTGAGTGGAAGCGAGGGGGGGGTTGGCTTAGGTATGTGGTCCTGGGGGAACAGTTCTTTACACATGGTTTTGCAGCGCAGACCACAAAGAATGCCACGGTTGCAGTGCAGGGGCAAAATTCACTTTACAGCCTGTGCTTGAAAAGCATTAGCATTGTCCATAGGCGCTCGTATATACTTTTTATAAAGGCTTCAACAATCCAATCTAACACCCGTGATCGTACAAATTAAACAGTCAATTTGGACGTAATCACAAACATGTTCTCACAAAGAATTAAAACATTAAAAAGTGATGTCTCACCTTCAACTTTTCTCACCCGTATAAATTGAAACGCTTGCAAAACCTCATACCCTTTGCTGTGACTCCTACCTCCCTCCTTCTCTCGCTTTCAGTCACACACATACGCACACACACACGCACACAGAAACATATACACTCTCACAACCACACCTAGAGATACGCATTCTCTTTCACCTTTTTTGCTCTCCCTCATTCATCACATATCACAAGGGCACACAGACACAAATGCACATACACAGACAATGGGAGCTGCAGCAACTGTAATGGTCGCAGTGAGAAACTGCTTTCCTACACAATACATGGCGTCTACCTGCTTGTTTAAATGTTACTGGCCATTATGAGTGTTATCTACGCACTAAAAATCCTAAACTAAGCATTTATGTCAGGTTATTTCAGCCAGTATAGAAATAGGGATACCATAAATTGCTGCTTGCACTTTACAGTCCAGGACTACCGTAAAAAGTACAATAAATACCTCAGGCGACTTAGATAACTTGGAACTCTGAGATAGATTATAACAATACAGATAGGCCTTAATGCCCAGGTGAGCCTCTTGTGTGGTCTTGTTGCAAATAGTAGCCCAGCAGTTATTTTAAAAATGGGAAGTTTCTTTAAAGGGAGGGGTGGTCAGTTCCAGATATGATGTTTATTGCATGGGGAACTCAGAAGTTAGCTGTAGCATCTGTGTTTGTGACTCCTCCACCCACTGTCCATAGCATACTGTGCTTCTCAAGTTGGGCGGCCAGAGCTGTGTGCCCGATGTTATGAGACCAAGAGAGGAAGCCAGATGCAACAGATGTGAAAGCAGTCTGCTTAAGCCCAAGAGCTGTTTAGCACAGGATGAGCTGATGAGGACAGGGGAGGGGGCGGGGGTGTAGCCGGAATAGCAGCCCACTCACACAGAAACTCCCATATGCACATTGTCAGCCCAGGCAAACGCTCACTCAAAATGGTGGAACTGTATGAATGTTCAAAATGCAATGCCACTGCCAAATGCATGCACTCACTCATACACACACTCGCACATACAGTGCAGTACAGTTATAATTTTTACAAATATTAATGTTTACCATGCAACAAAATTTCATACCCACTATTGAATTAGCTTAGAAAGACTCTATCTTTGACTCCTATCTTATCATCGATTCCACAGGGTATTATTCAGTGCAGCATCTCCCTCGCATCCCCAGAAAACAGAGGAAGAACAGGAATTTTGTAGTGAAAGCATTTGCTTGACCTTGTTGTTTCACCTAGTTGGAATAGATGACTGATAAAGCGCCCTCACACTCACACATATAGATGTGTGATGTTCTCTGCTACACGCCCCTGTCTCGGCTGTAAATCATCATTCATACCCATGGCTGCAGAAGTGATTGTAAAACAAAATCAGAGGACACAAAACCTGGCCTGCCAATCACAGGAGAACCTCTGAGTCTTTCTTTGCGGCTTTCTTCAGCAGCTACGTCTTATCCCTCATTGGTTCCTCCGATCCCAGACTGGCTTTATGCCCTGCTCTGCCTCACTCCCTAAAATGTTCTCAATCTTTCTTGCTACTCCCCCATTTCCTTATAAATTGGCACTGCTTTCAGTTGTACTGGATGAAAAAGGAATTCGACTCAGCTGGCACAACTGAGTTTTTGAATGAGGAAAGTAGATGTAATCAGCGCAGGCTTTTAGCAGTAATATCTCTCCGTCTTCTAATCAAATTATCCCAAATTGCTGTGATTCTAGAACTACTTTAGCACTGAGGCGCTGAAGTTTTTTTTTTTTCAACTTCAGCCCATGATGGTTATGTGATACCTTCATTTACCTCAGCCATTATTTGCTTAGCGGAAGGAAAAAATGGCTCATTTGTGTAAAATGGCAACGTTTTCTGTTACGAATAAGTATGTAAATGTTTTCAAGCCACATCTCCAGTCAGGCAAGGGCATTGTGCCGTGCCTCCAGGAACTCATGGTCAGGCCCTCACAGTCACAGACGTGGCCCATTCATCTGTTATTTTCACTCTGCTTTTGCTGTCTTGTCTTTTATAATGATTATCTGGTAGCCTCATGGATGTTTCAGTACACCTACACATATAAATGCACCTGTGCTTTTCTTTCTCTCTCTCCCAGTGAGCAAAAGGCAGAATATAAACATCTTGAGGAGTGGAAATGTAGGCTTCGAGACGTTTCGATGGAAACGTAGCCAAATGTAGCCAGGTTTTGGCCTGAATGCCTAGACAGCATTTCACTGACTTTTCACCACAAAAATGTTCATCAGTCTCTCTTTAGCTGGTTGAACAGTTCCGACCAGCTCCAGTTTGACTAGCTCAAGCTATGTTTTAAAACAAACAAGCTACTGGCACTAGCTAGCCGCTCATACCCAGGTAGACCAGCTTTATGACCAGCTTGACCTGCTCAGTTTTCAAACTGATCGAGAGGCAATAGCTGGATTGTACAGCAGGATTTCTTGCACTTTCTCTCACTCTTTCTGACTCTCTCCCTCTCACTCTATAGCCAGAGGACATTGGCCAGTCCCCGGTGGCGCCCACCTCAGATGGGGACAAGGTGGACCTGGAGGCCTTCAGCGAGTTCACCAAGATCATCACACCGGCCATCACCCGCGTTGTCGACTTTGCCAAAAAACTGCCCATGTTCTCCGAGGTACGTCTGCGTTCACCTTGGTTCCAAGTCTGCATATGAGATTCTTCCCTGTGTCAGAGCCACTGGCCCAGTTACAATGATATACAGGTATCACATCAGAATGGGAGGCATTTTACTCGTGACCAGCTACATTCTAAATCTCATTAAACAGCTGTTGTTAAAATTTGAGGACTGACTGCCCTGGTCGCACAGTGGGTTCCAGAATTATACACATCTTTAATAATAATGGCCTTTCATGCTTATTAAGACTTCTGCTGCTGTAGCCTATCCACATGCTCATCTGCATACCACTGTTGTAATGCGTGGTCATTTGTGCTTCTGTCACTTTCCTGTCAGCTTTAACTAGTCTGGCCCTTCTCCGTTGACCTCTCTCATCAACAAGGTGTTTCCGTCCACAGAACTACCGCTCACTGGATGTTTTTTTTTTTTTTGCACCAAACTCTAGAGGATGTTGTGCGTGGAAATCCCAGGAGATCAGCAGTTACACAAATACTCAAACCAGCTCGTCTGGCACCAACAATCATGCCACGGTCGAAATCACTGAAATCACATTTTCCCCCCATTCTGATTGTTGATGTGAACATTAACTGAAGCTCCTGACCCATATCTGCATGATTTTATGCATTGCACACAATTGGCTATTCTCCTGTATAAGTAGGTGTACAGCTATTCCTAACAAAGTGCCGAGTGAGTGTATATTTTATGTTCAAACATACGGGAAAACAATATACTTTTACTTCAATACATTTACTCTCATGTTTCAATCTAATTTCTTCTTTGAAAACCACAGGTACCAAAATGATTAGCGGCCCTTACAATTATTGTAAATTAAATCAAACAAAGTGAGCTGGCAATACAATTTTAATTTAATTTAGTTAATCTCAGTGTAAAGGAACTCTATTGTGTCATTCCATCACTTCCTGTTTCACTAGAGTATAGAAATTAGGTAATAATTATGCTAAATCTCTTTGTCAACCATCAGCATGGGAAAAGCCAAAGAACTGTTCATTTAGTAGGGACAGGCGGTAATTGACTCACACAAGTCTGGTAATGAGTACAAAAAAAGACATAAGCAGTTAAACATACTACTTAGCACTGGAAGGGCAATAATAAAAAGGCGTAAAACATATGGAATGGTTGCAGGTTCTAGTTTTTTTCGGAACTGTAAAAGTAAAGTATTGCTATTGGAATTTGGTGAATTAAACTGGAAGGCTGTTCAACAAGCAATGTTTGGTGATTAAGTACGGTGACAGGTGAACCAATTGCCTCCGACATTTGCTCAGGAGGTAAGGGTGGTCGTCTGGTAGTAAGAAGGTTGCCAGTTCGATTACCCCGACCCTTATCCCAAATTGTTCCCGACAAGCTGGTCGCAATATGGGGTGTGAGTGTGCGTGTGCATGGGTGAGAGGCATTAATTGTAAAGCACTTTGGAAAAGGTAAAGTCCTATATAAATGCTGTCCATGCCTGTACTCCCTACATCTAAAAACAATCCCAAAACGGATCTGGTGCTTTTCTGTGGCACTGGTTGTCTCAGTGGTGTAATTGTAATTTGGATTTGAGGTGGCTATTGCCTCCATATGTATGTGAGTTAGGTGTATAAAGCAGTTGGCCCTCTTCCTTCTCATGTACATTTTTTGAGGTTATCTCATTGTTCCTTCTGTACTGTTTTTTGACTGTGTTTCTCTGCTCTCTCCATGTTGTGTGATATGTGCTGTTTTAATGGTTGTATGTGTACTTGCGCTCACTCTTGTCATGAATATCAGTTCCACATCACTAAGCTAGCGTGAACATGCTCAAATATGTGGTTATGCTCATCTTTATTCCAGCAAGTATCTGTAAGCAAAATGGCCTAATGAGGGTGCTGTGATTTTGGGTACTATTATCATCATAATTGCTTTTCGTAATTTTTGTCACCATAATTATTGTGCTTATTTCGGATGAGAACGTTGCTTGGCATTTTTGAATGGAACTAGTCATGTGAATAGGGTTCATGGCTAGATAGATACATACAGTGAATTCCATGAGTATTTCGACAGTGGTACAATTTATATTGTTTCCGATCTGTTTTCTGGCACTGATTTGAAGTGAAACTATGAATATGTCAATGGGTTACAGTAAAGTGCAGACTGTTGCCTTTAATTTGCCTTTAATTACTTTTGGTGGGATGTATTCCTACACAAATCACCCAATATGGATGTAAATACCTTCAAATTTAAGGTGACAGTCTGCACTTTAACATATTGTTTCATTTCCAATCCAATGTGTTGTAGTACAGAGCCAAAAGAACAGAAATTGTACCACTGTCCAAAAACTTACGGACTGCTCTGTATAATATATAATGAAAAACAGTATAGCAAACCTCGAGGGGCCAGTGTGCACGCGTGTTTGTGCGCATGCGTGCGCATGTGTGTGTGTGCATGTCTCACTCTTGTACCCCCCCCCCCCCCCCCCCCCTTAGCTGCCTTGTGAAGACCAGATCATCCTCCTGAAAGGCTGCTGCATGGAGATCATGTCCTTGCGGGCAGCCGTGCGCTACGACCCCGAGAGCGAGACGCTCACCCTGAGCGGTGAGATGGCTGTCAAGCGTGAGCAGCTGAAGAACGGTGGCCTTGGGGTGGTCTCCGACGCCATCTTCGACCTGGGCAAGAGCCTGGCACAGTTCAACCTGGACGACACCGAGGTGGCGCTTCTACAGGCTGTGCTCCTCATGAGCTCAGGTGAGCCCACTTGGCCCGTTGGGTAGGTCAAGGCCCGTCAGGGGAAGGAGGCCCTGCTGAAAAAAAGATCACGCTACGTTTTGAAACATCTGGTAGCTGGTTGACCAGCTCAGACCAGCTCCCAGCTTGATATGGTTTGACCAGCTCAAGCTATGTTTTGAGACAGCTGGTAGCTGATTGATCAGCTCATACCCAGCTAGACCAGCTTATGACCAGCTTGACCAGCTCAATGTTCAAGCTGGCATTTACTGAGCTTGTCTGGTGTACTGGAACCTTTGGAATACTCTCAAAAAGTGCAAGCCAGATCCTTGTCTGGTCCTCTTGGTTGGCTCATTTGCACCAGGCAAGATTAATGGAGCAAGTATTTGAATCCAAAACAATTATGTATTTGACCAAGGTTTGACAGCTTTCATCATTAGTTAACACAAATGCTGCCAGTGCTAATGACTACACAGCCGCCACTCACCATCTCCCGTTCTCTGTCCACCTCAGATCGTTCAGGCCTCACCTGCGTGGAGAAGATCGAGAAGTGCCAGGAGACGTACCTGCTGGCATTCGAACACTACATCAACTACCGCAAGCACAACATTCCTCACTTCTGGCCCAAGCTGCTGATGAAGGTGACGGACCTGCGCATGATCGGCGCGTGCCACGCCAGCCGCTTCCTGCACATGAAGGTGGAGTGTCCCACCGAACTCTTCCCCCCGCTCTTCTTGGAGGTCTTCGAAGACCAGGAGGTCTGAAGCAGACCGGGGGGGACAGCAGGAGCGAATGGGGGAAAACAGGAGGCAGGACGCGCCTCCTCGAACGTTGGACGTCAAAACACACCAGCAGCAGCAGTCTTCACGAAAAGAGATGTATCTTTTTTTTCAGCCCCCTTGTCTTTTGAATCAGCTGGATGGCCCTTCTGTCTCAGAGTTCGAACTCGGTGCAGTAATGAGAGAGCGTGTCCTTTTCCGACCTGCGGACGAAAAACACGCTTGCATGGGTTTTTTGGAACACCTGCCTCCTCAGTTTGACTCTTTTTCCTCACAGCTATAGTCCATCTTCACTTTGTCCCCACATGTGTCCTCACTGCCATGAGATGGCGATACTTGTAGCTCTGCACCTGTTTCACAGGTGGCGCCGGCACGTTCTAAACTGGCCGCGTTCCAGTTTTAAATCTCAGTGTTAATGTATGACATTAATGCTGTGAAACAGAGGTCCCCGCAAAAAAAAAAAAACACACGCTTTCACACAAGCCGTTGTTGTATCAGACCGAGAGGTCCCCACGAAAACACACACAAGCCTTTCTTGTGTCAGGCTGAGAGGTCCCCGCAAAAACACACACGCTTGCACACAAGCCTTTGTTGTATCAGACCCTGTTGTCTGAATGATAACTGAAAGCACTTAACTACGGAAGTTGTTGACTCAGGGGATGGTGCAGCGAGGCTGGCTAATTTAGCTATTTTTCTCCATTAAATTAGGCTGTCTTGGTTATGCAGAACGTCTGCGTACTATGTTTCAGAGAAGACCTCTATAAAGCATTCAGGACATTTATGAATTAGGTCACCCGCAGCCCCTTTTGGCTACGGGAACAGCTGCATCCCAGTCCTCTGACTGGGCCAGCTGTTGATGATTTGCCCACTACGTTTTGTGAGCGGGACCACATCATTGGCCCGGACATTCTCTACCCGCCCCCCCCCCCCCCCAACCCCCCTCCCTGTCTCTCTCTCGCTGTGCAGAGTTGCCTCGTCATTGCCTGCACTGCATCTGCCAGCAACGGCGCCCCTCCAGAATGACAATTGAGCCCTTCCTCTCGCGGGGAAAGTCACTGCAGCGAAAGGAACGGGTAGGGGCGGGGCGAAAGCTCCGGGAGAGGGACTCCGCAAAGAGAGGAAAAGAGAACCCCAAGAGCCTGAGACAGTGGGTCGACCGCCAGGGCCGATCCGACGACACACACTTTCTGGAGTGCCTTTGCACAGCAGTCTGCCAGAACCCAACCCCAATCAACCCCCCACCCACCCCCCTTCCTCCGACAAGTATCGGAACAGCACTGAGACCACCATCTCATGCAGGGAGGGCCCTTGGCCCGCACCCTCAAAGCACCTACCTTCAGCCGTTACACTGTGTTCTTGTCTCTTGGTTTTGTTCTCAATGGGGGTGGACAGGGCCGTGTTGTCCACGTTTACAGTGCATTCCGCAACCTCCCCACCCCCCCTCCCACCCCCACACACTCAGACACCTCAGAAACGTTCGAACACCGTGCTTATGCCGGAGCACGTAGCCTCAAGGGGAGGGAGTCCTCCAGAGCTCTCCCTCCCCCAACCGATTGGTCAGTTCAGTTCAGACCCTCCTACTCAGTAAAAAGACCCTGCTTCGGAGTGGACGAAACTCCAGGGAGACGGGGACGTGTTCCCTTTACCCTGACCTCTCCGATTGGGCAAGGGCTGTCACGGTGGCCGTCATTTACCTCGGTGTGGGTGCCTAAGGCTGTGGTTGTCGGGGACTGCCCCTGTACTGACAGGCTCTACCTCACCTCTGGTCACAGGGCAGCTGTCCACAGCCACCCCACCCACACACACTCACTCGTACAGTATATACACTCAGTGCAGTGCACACAGACTACCCAGTCCGTCACACAGTCCGGTCGTAATACCACTGAAGACAGGAGGGCCCACCGTTCACTGTTGTGATCTTCTTGGGTTTTTGTCTTTTTTTTTTTTATCAGAACTGTTTTTTGGTTTTTTAGGGGGGTGGGGGAGGGGGTGCGGCTCGATGGGGCTGGACTATGACTTTGTTTGGGTTTGGCTTTTTTGTTTTAATGTGGGACCAAGTGTCACATTGGAATCCCTTTCTGTCAAGACAGAGGAAAAGGAATGGTGGATGCACATCAGCGGACTGTGATAACAGTGAGACGTGATACTGAAACCCCGAGGTGGCCAGGCCTTGACCAGCGGGGTTTTAAGCACTGTTTTTGAGGAAAAAACATAAAAGACAACCTCATTTTGAATGCCAAGCAGTCATTGGTCGAAGGAAGTGGCAGGAGGGATGCGTTTTCAGCAAATGGAAAATCGGGGCGGGGAATTAGCCTAGAAGCAGCGGCGGGGGGGTGGGGGGGGGGGAGAGCGGGCACTGCGGCATCTGCGAAAAAAAGGCCAAGCTACACTGCCATGCGAACCATCTGAAGATAGTTAGCTGTTCTAGTGCAAATGAGAAATCGACGACGCGACCTGACCGCTGGCCCCTGGAGCCTTCCGATTGGAGAATCCCCCCCCCCTCCTTTCCCACTGTGTAAGGCCTCCCAGCATGCCCCAGTCTGCCGGTTAAAGCCCCTCCCCCCAGGAGTAAACTCCCGACTCTCAGTTCAATGTGCCCAGTCGTCCATGCCATTGGCATTTTTTGCACTAAAGCAGCAGATCCTTACCCAGTCCCATGGCATGCACTCACTCTAAAGACTCCTGAACCGCTCTGTCAAACAGAGTCCGCCCAGGAGTGATAAAGTCCAACTGTCACATTGTCAGTATTAAAAAAAAAAAGCAACATATGACAGTGATAGTCCTTTAGTTGAAGATGAAAAACGGTGGACCCCTGGGGGGGGCAGGGGGGGGTCGGTTGTGTAAGGGGGGGGCTCGTACCCTTCTGCATGCCCTGTCCTCCTTTCAGCACTGTGTATCAGCCCTGCTGCGTTTCCCCCAGATCCCCCCCCACGACCCCCCCCTCCCCCCTCCCTCTTTAGGGCGACACCGAAAAAAGGGGACAGGCCGCAGCCTTGTGAGACAAGGCCGGCCGGCTAAGCTGGACGTCTGAGAGCCACTGAACGAATGTGAACAGGACGGAGAGGTGGCAGTGGGAAGGGGGGCGGGAAGGTCCAAAAGCCGCTCACCCTGCCGGTGACGTCAGACGGGGGAGTTAAAGGGAAAGGACACGGACCCAGGAGGCTTGTTTTACAAGCGACCGGAAGATGGGAGCGGAAGGCAGGACGCGGAGAACGGCGAACGGATCCGGCTTTTTTCGGCGCATCGGAGCAAACCCACCCCGGTGAGCAAAGCGTGTGCGGCAGACCAACGCGGCTGAGGATCAAACGTAAAACACGCGGAAGAGTGGCGCCTCCTTGCTTCCGCCCCCTTTTTCTCCACCCAGGAGCCGTTCTTTCCGGAATATAAATACAGCGCCATCCCCCCTCCAAACCCCTCGACTCCCTAGTCTTTCTCCAGAGGGAAACGAAAAAATTTCAACTCTTATTTGAGGAAAAAAATTGATTTGGCATTCCACTGATGCGGGTACGGAATAACACCTTCCTACGGAGAATGAAAAACGACAATGATAAAAACAAAAGTGAAAAATATGAAAAAAACCCAACAAAGCAAAGTTTCTCGCGAAGGCTTTGTCCTGCCTTTTGTGAGCGGACTGGGTGTTTGTGTGTGACACTAGGGGTTACAAGCTGCTTTACCTTCGAAATCTAATCTTATTTTATTTGAGAAAAAAAAGATGATAAAGAAAGAATTAAACACCTGAAAACAACATTTAAAAAAAAGATGACTTTGAAGACTCCAGAACAAAATTGAAAGGTTGGAGCTTGTTTTTTTTTTGTTGTTTTTTTTTGTTTTTTTTTAGTTTCATTTTATCTCAATGTGTTTTTTTTCCCGTTGACGCTTAACTGCTCTGTGTTAAAAAAAAGAAACAAAAGAAAACAAAAAAAAAAACAGCCGTAGTCACTTTTTGACCATGCGTGCAGTGTAACCTAGACAGAAATTTCACTTCTCTTCACCTCACCTCTAGTTTGTATTGATAAGCCAACTGCTCTGTTGTCTGTGTGTCTGTCCTATCGTCCGTCCCTTATATCAGGAGGAATTTGCAACAAACGTAAACAGGAATATTTTCTCTTTTTTTCCATTTTGTTTAATTTTTTTAAAAAAGACTGCAAAAAATAATAATGCAACAGAAACTGAAAATACAAAAAAAAAATAAACCTGACTGAGACACAAATCCGCTCATACCTCACACAACAGAAAACTCAAACGGACTTCGGAAGACTGGTGAAATGCAGGCACGTGTGTGCGTGTGTACACGCATGTATAGAAATGTACATTGAGGTATACATGCATGTACTCATGTATGCATTTTAGGCGATAGCATGATAATCGTCCTCTAAGCTTTGGGGTTGATAAATTGCAGTGCTTTCCTCGTCTTTGAGGAACGCAAACTTACGTGATGTTGACAAACAGTGTCAAGGCTGAGAATCAGATTCAGTCAAGTTTAGTGGAACAAATTTGGTTTGCCTCCCTTTGGTTTCAACAAGATGTCAGGGCTTCAGTGAAATCAAAGAGTGTGCCTCAAAGCTTAAGGACATTATTTCTGTGATGGCCAGGTGCTTCATGGTATTGAATGTAGCTGACAGTACTGGGCTGGAGACAAGCCCGGAACCCACAACCTCACTTGGGGTCACCAGCAGAGTACAGTGGACAGTGGTTTCAAACCAACGTTACACATGACAAACTGAGGATATTGCCCCCTGCAAGGTGCAATACTTTGTTCTGTTCTGACCTTTTTTTGTGTTTTTCTGTTTGATTGTTTTTATTTTTATTTTATTTTGGCCATAACCAAGGACAAAAAAGACAAAAAAATGTAAGAAAAATCTGTGTGCGTATGTGCACACCTATGTATGTACGTATGTTTGTACGTATACGTGTGTGAGTGTGTATATATATGTATACACAACATACACAGCATACACATGAACACGCTTGCATACTCATGGTTGAAGCTAGAGAATCACCTTATTGACTCATCCCACCATCCTGTACAGTAAAATGTATACCTATACGAATGCTTAGTACATCTGTATGTGCGCATGTGTAAACACTATTCATGTTTGAAAGTGCCCCATGAGGTTAACGGTCAGTCCCTGCCTGTCCTCCCTGGGAAAGAGTGTCACGATTACGCCCCCTTCACATGTGTCTTTCACCAAAAAGGGGGCCGTACCGTTTCCAGGAGGAACGACGCCATGGATTATGGGCAGGCAGAGAGGGGGGCAAGCGTGGAGGGCGGGTTTGGGGCGGGTGGGGTGGGAGGGTTTAGGGTGTCGCGGCGTTGCCGCGGAAACGGGGGTGAGTACGCGTGGTGACAGAGTGGTTGGGAAGCTTAAACATGTCCCTAGAGCACCTTTCTGCTGCCAGTTGTGTCTCCAGGGTTGGAGACCGTTGGTCTAGCCGGGGGGGGGGGGGGGGGGGGGGGGACACATGGGGAGGGGAGCACGATTGGTGGCAGTTTTTCTGGTATGTTTTCTCCCTGATGCCAAATGTAGAGTTTGTTAATGAAAAAAAAGAAAAGAAAATGCCAGTAGCAAGATGTCTATGCAATCCCTTTCAACGCCCGTCAATGGCAACCGTAGCCCCCCCCCCCCCCCCCCCGTTTCCTGAAACGGTGGACCATTCCAGCAGTCAAAACTTTGGTGACAAAAACACTCGATCCTTGCCTGGATTTTCCTCATTTTACAGTATGCATGATTCCCAGTGTTCATTTGAATTCTCTCCCCCCAACGCCACCCCTCCTATCCCCCCCCCCCCCCCCCCCCCGGGAGCAAAGACCCTTGCTACTCTCAGTGTTGGTTGCAGAAGGAGTTTTAGCAGCTGGTGGGGAGATTGCTCATGGGAACGCTCTCTTGCGCGTTCAGCTCAGCGCCCGGACCCAGAACCACTTCAAAAGCAAAAACGTGTCGAGAGGTGGGAGGGCGGGGCTGATAAACCTCTTCGCGGTCAAGGGAGGTGCAGGGTGCTGAGTTGAACGCCAGAGATCTGGCCCGTCGGGTCTGTGAATTCATTCATCGGCTGTTGAAGACTGCTCAGAACGACTGTGATTGTGCACATGTGTCTGTCTGCGCGTGTCACAGAGCCAAAACTCTCATGACTTTCTTGGTGCTACCTTGTATCGCTCAGTAACTGCAGTGACCTGAATTGTAAAGGTTCAAAGAGCCCTATTTTTTATCATTCTTATGGAATGCTAATGAAAAAAAAAAAAACTTCTTTAGTGAGATTGTAAATATTGAATCTATTGGGTAAATGAATATCTGTAAATGCTAATTTAAGATAGAGTTATTGGTTAATGGGTGGATAATGTGTTTGGTTGTAAAGTATGCATTGTGAGGAAACTTTAGTTTCTCTTGGAGGCCTTATCTTACCTCCTGAATCTCATAATCATGAACAGAATCACCTATTAATTAATGAACAAACAAATAAACAAATCACCCTCAGACAGCTGTTCCTCCATGCCCACTGAGACCTTATTCCTGAAGCTCAACTCTGCAGCAGAGAGAGAATTGCTAGATATAGGTTACCAGATGGTACAAAGTTCTGTTCGATTTATGTAACAACTATCGCATCCAAAGTAGTGTCCTGAATGGACTTGCACACAGGGAATAGTGGCCTGACGTCAACCTAAGACGCAAACGCTTGCAAGATTCAATTCGATTTGAATTCGAACGAAAGATTCTGATTCGGTTCTACAATCTGTGGCCACGTGAGTCGTTTAACTGCTGTTTCAATACTTCCCTGCCCGCGATCAGCAGTCATGTTATGCAAACTGTTTCTGGTTCAGTCGACAGAAACGGCAAAAAGAATACGAAAGAGCAAAGATGTCAGAACAATTGTGACAGTAAAGTGCAATATGTTGAGAATGGATGGTGCTGTGAGTTCAGTTGTTTTGTAGGCCATGCTGGATGCTGGGTCTGATAGACCAGGGACTGTGCATGCATTGCAGCACTGCTAATTGTGTGAGTGCAAAACCCTTCCTTTAGGGACTTTTTTTACCAAGGATATTTATAAAGAGTATATGTCCATGTGGCGAATTGAAAAATGCACCCACCCATGAGAGTGTCAGTGGCCGAACGCAGACAGACACACGTGCAGACACAACACGTGCACACTCGTGTAACGAGACTGGAAGAGAAAGTTATTGAAGGAATATCTCAGGTAAAAAAAAAAAAGTTTGTTTAAATAAATAATGAAAGAAATATGTAGATACAACTATTGTTAACTCATGGTTTCTTCGCTTCTGGATGGAAGCTGTGCTCTGTTCTTTTGGTATGTGCTTTCTCCCTTTTTTCCCTCTTTCTCTGTCTGTTCTTCCTTTCTTGAGTTGTGATTGGTTCGGGGGGATGTGTGGCAGTATGGTGCACTGCACCTGGTTTTCTGGCCTTTCCAAGGGAATTGAAAGCAGAGGCCGTCGTGTGTTCCCGCCTGCAGTTCGTCCGCTTAATGTCGGCTGAGCGAGAACCTTTTTTTTTTTTCTTCTCATGTGCAGTTCAGCTGTGAGGAACATCACATGTTAGCCCCCTGCCCCCATTCATGAAGATCCAAAATTCCCCTAAGGTCAAGACTGTGATCTCATACTGCCACACCATCCCTAATGCTCGTGAGTTCAAATTAAAGCAAAGGAAATGGTCATATACTTATATATATAAATATATTATATATATATTTAAAAAGTGTAATTGTATCAACACACAATAAAGGGACAGTGGATTTCCTTTTATAACTTCTGTCTTTGACAGTTCCCTTTTCCTCTGCTGAGCTTGTGTGATGCTCTGTATCCAGTGACAGCAGAGGTGCCCAGGTCTGGCCCGTGTGATTGGTTGTTCTGTGCTTGTGGGTTTGACCAGTGTCGCCCGAGGAGCCAATCAGGAGAGCTCCTTTTCCCTCATCTCATTTTGTCGAAAAACCGAGTGTCCTCTTTTTGTTCTCTTCTCTCTTGCATGGTGAAAGTTGTGGATGGGCAGTCAACAACCCCCGTCATTGCGGTGGGATTGCGTGTGTGTGTGTGCGTCCCCGTGTTTGTTTGTGTATGTCTGTGTGTCGGTGTGTATGCGAATGCTTGTAGGGCTTGATCTGGGCCAGCCTGCTTCTTTCACAAGCACCTTTTGAGGCCATGCGATGAGACAGATCGCCCCAATAGCAGGGACTTGCAATAGAGCTAATAGTCTAGGGCTGCCTTTCTTCCTCCCTTGTTTTGAAGAATGTAACCAATAATGAGTAGAAAGGGCCGGAGGTAGGGGAAAAAAGGGGGGGGGGGGTGGAGAGAGGATGTATGTGTGTGGGGGGGATTGGGGGGTTGTGGCGCAGTAGTAATTCATGACCGCAGTCTAAAATGCACATGGGGTTTCGATTTATAATGGAGCTGGAATGGCTTTCACCTTGCAAATGGAAACCAGACTGCTGATAGCGTAATACCTGTTTGCGTTTTCTCCTTCATCGCCAGAGCTTTTCACAGTTGCACGTGCTGTTGTTCGGCTGTGCTGACACACTGCCATGTTTGTTATGGAGACGAACGATTGAGGGGGGAAAGCGGGCTGGCTCCATTTCTATCACAGCCTTGCGGGGTTTTCTGAAAAGACGGTAGAGATCGGCAGAGGCCCGCGGCACGTTTGGGGAAAAAATGCGGCTGTTCTCCTGGGCGACCAAACTGCTGCCGGCCAGATTTCCCAGGGAACCAGGGGGAGACGACCTGTTTTTAGGTCCTCCTCCCTTTCACTGTTATCTTGGCATTTTCAGGGGTGTAAATCCTTCGGAAGGCTGTGGAATTTGTTTCTTTGGGCTGAAAAGGAGGATTGTTGGATCCAGTGACACCAGCCATGTCCTTGGGAGACATTTGTGTGTTTGTGTGTGTGCGTGTGTTTAGAAGAGGGAAATAAGGGGAGCATTTGTACTAGCATTTGTATCCATGTAGTAGTGTAGATCTCTGATCGGCTCCTTAGTTAGAGGTGCTCAATATCCTCTTTATAGAGAGTGGTGCTTTGAGAATGGTGTGGAGGTACAAAAAGTAGTCGGGGGGTCAAAGGACTCCCTTGTTCTGCCTTACTGTAGTCAAAAGTGGCACAATGTGGAGACTGAGTCATACTTCGTGCCCTGTACTATGGCCTGAAGACAGCTCCGGGCAGGGCTTGATGTGCCTGTTTGTATTAAGATCAATAAGTGGCTATTAGTAATAAAGATAGTGATAATTGTAATAGTAATTCTAGAGATATCTGAGATCGTCCTGTTTGAATCTGTCCAATGACCTGCCGATAACGGGAGGAGCCTTAGCGGGAATACGGGAGGGGCTTTCAAGTGATTTTTATGCTGCTTGTACTACCTATGCGCGTACATTTGTTCAAGGAGATTATTTTTATACAGAGCATAGAGAGGGGACATACTATGCCTAGACAGCGAGGAATGTAAGCATATTGAAAAAAGTCTATCAAACGAGGAGGGAGTAGACACAAAATGTATTTTGTTGACAGATATATAAGTACATAGAGGAGTGTTATATTTGAATAAATAGATCTATATCTATGAGTACATATGCAATGTTTGTCGGGTTGAAAAACGGGTCTGTTAGGCTGGAGTTTCTCAGGATTGATTGTGAGGCCTCAAAGGGTGCTTTCAACCTCCTGTTCCCGTGCGGAGTCTTCAAAATGTAAAAAAGACATTTCTCCAGACAACAGGGTGGCGGCTTCTGGCAGGGCGTACCTTCTGAGCACAGTACAAATGCACGGCTGTGCCTTCCATTTGTGACAGCGGTAGGGCAAAAAGATAAATTTACGATCGGGGGGGCGGGCAAAATGAAACTATTGAGTACTACCATAGGCATGCCTCCACTCACCAAAGGCAGTGGGGCAAACTTGTTTATTACAAAGTGCTGACAGAAGGATCCATGCCAGAACGCCTGCCACTTTGTATTCGCTATTCTTTTGCACTGGGAACAGACCTCTGGCTGTCTTGGTTGTAGACTTGTGTTATTATTGCTGAGCTGTTGCCTGAAGTCTTTACCTGTCCAATCCACTGTCCACTCCAGAGAGAGGCCACATGCACCCATAGGATTCTACGGGCCATGCATGCAACCTTCAAAAACGCACCCGATTCAGACCTGGAATATATATGACCAAATTCAGCCCGTATTGAAACGAAATAAGAAAAATCTCTTGCTACATCCGTGGGCAGGTGTTGTCTTTCTCTGGTTGAAGCCATGCTTGTGTCACTTATTGTAATTTTTATGGGGATTTTTATTGTCTTTTTGTCCTATTTTTAAAGACAATATCCAAACCGTACGTTAGCCAACTGATCTATGTGTTTGTGGTTACAAAAAAAAAACGAGTCAAATACAGATTACAAAAATTCTCTGACAACCAGCAGTAAATCTGTCCAAAAAAACCACGGAAAGAATGACAGGAAGCAAAAACGCTGTAACTACTATTACTACTATAACTAATACTACTACTATTACAACTACTATTCAGATTTTTAAAGATTCACTTTTGTATCACTCTTCAAATCTGAGCTCCTTGCTTCACTGTGATTGCAGAGGCTCCTGGGAAAAGAAGGCATGTGCTGTATCGATGCTCAGGGGTCGACCACCTGTCCTATGGTCAGGTTAGAAGTGAAATAGCAGCCACATGGGAGAGAATGTAGGAGCCAAGCCCGTGATACGGCATCTCGTGGGCATCTGCTTTGTAACGAGCAATAGAACATCACCCCGGGTAACACAACCTCAGTATTCAACAGGGCCTGTGGGATCTAGCGAGCTCTGACTGTGAGATTTTTAGGGGGAGGTATTGCGAGGATGGTACTGTGTAGTCGACGGAAAAAATCTGGATCGCCTTCCTCTGGGCAGATCTTTCAAAAATATGGGATCACAGTGTCATAGAAACTTTTTTTTTCTGTCTCAACAGAAGTTACAAGGCCGTAGTCTTGATCTGGTCTAAGATAGCAGGAATTCATAAGGGGGAGTGTACAGCCAGCACGTCAAGGAGAAAGATGGGTCCTGGAGTCAAGCCAAGATACAGACACAAACACATACACACACACATACACACACACACACACACATTAGTGTTTATTCACACTGTTACAAGGAAGCAGCAAGCAGAGGAACAGTAGTCAGGGTTCAGGTAGAGGAAGGGCAGGGATAGCGTACAGAAAGTCTGTAGGGAAACTCTGGGCAAAATATTTTCACACACACACACACACACACACACACACACTCATGTACGAACCTCCGAATATCTACTGTGATCTCCTCTCGCACCACCCACCCCCATCTCCAACGTAACCCCACCCTCCTGGCAGCACACTGCCACCCCCTCCTCTTCCTCCCGCCCTTTTCCAGTGGGTGGTGTGATGTCAGGTTTTTCTGGTGGGCTGCTGACAACAGGTCCAGACAATCAGCGTGTTTGTAAATGTCAATGTGTGATTTTCAAATCTTTGTTTATGGTCAGGATTTTAAAGGAAGATATTTTTATGGTAATTGTCGCTGGTCTATTTTACTATATATTTATGTAATAAATATGTGACTAAATTTATTTCCTCGCCTCCCTTGTCTGCTTTTGCCTTTGATCTTCCTTGCTTTCCATCAATCACTCTTTTTTTTCTCTTTGAGACCTTGCGCAATGTTTGGGGGGAAGAGGCCACAAATGGATAATTGTGGAATCCCCGAGAAATGCACTTTGTATTCATGTTGTTTTGCCAAAGCTACTTGTACTTTACAAATGTGTGATTTGTTGCAGTAAGGAGAAAAACACGAACAGCAAAAGCAAAAACCTAAAAAAAAGATAAATGCAAATAATAAAAAACAGCTTCCCTTTGCGCTGAATGAGAATTCCAGGCCTGGTTGTCTGGCCCAGGTTCTTCCCAGCACTCACTCCGGCCACTGGGACAATTTTGTGATTGGGTGATGTTGCAATGAAGCCGCCCCTTCCATCCTATACTGTAAACAGTTCATTGAAGCATGTTGAGCTTGTTTCGCTATGACTTCAGCACTGCTGGCACTGTGGTTTCCTGACTGACTGATGGACTTCCAGATGTCCTGCAGAGATACATGTCTCCAACTCATTAAAAACACAGCGAGCAGATCAAAGACCAAGTACATGCTATCCAAGCATATGTGATACACATTGATGTAAGAAAAGTGTCAAGGCCCAAGCTAAGATCAGTTTTCCATTTTATTAATTGTTTTATTGGGAACTGCTGTGCTGTTTATATTGCATAATTTCTTAGAGCTATACCATATTACACAGCTTCACAGTCATGATTTGTTTTGATTCACAAATAACACCTATTCAAGAAAGAACACAGTTGGGCATAATTTACTCCTTCCTGAGAGAACTGTTTTTCAGTTCAAAGAACAAAGGTTGCCAGGGAAGCTCAGTGCCCATAAAGCTACATGTAAAGGTTAAATGGGTCGTTAGACATGCTGCCAAACATTCATTTATTGTGGTCGCTGCCTTATTAGCAACATTTTCATTGAGATGTAGCGTCCAATGCGCATTCACGAGAATATTGCATCACCTTGGTGCATAGAAACGCATTTTATCCATACGCATGTATCTTTTACAATCCTGGTTACAATCCTGGTTAAAGGCCTGGTTCATATCAAAAGAAAATTGGAAAAATGGCATATCAGAGAACCTTAATACGCCCTGTTCTGGAAAGAAAATGGATGTTCATAGCAAAGAAGAAATAGGTCATGGCACTAAAGCACTTACAGAATTTCTGTGATTTTGCAATGACAAAAGGCTGGGAACAATTTCACCTCGGAGCACCATATTTATGCTCGTTACAGTTGGCTGTGGAAGTTAGCAAGTTTGCTTCAATGCAGAGATTCAGAAAGAAAAATGTTGTGTGTGTGTTTCTACTACCCATGAACATGAATGCTGTTATTTTGGCTCTGGACTCCCACACATTGGATTTTAAATGAAACAATCAAGATGACTAAAAGTGCAGACTGTCACCTTCAATGTGAGGGTCTTTATTGGGTGATCCACATAGGAATTACATATTTTTATTAATGATGTTCCAAACAGTTTGTTTCAGTAACTGTGCTAATAATAAATCAAGGAGATTAGAACAAATTCTGAACCTGGATTTTCCACCTCTGCCTGGCTGTGTTAGGCTGTTATTTTCTTTGTCGCAGAAACGCAGAGAGGTTCCGCAGGTGAAAATAGTGTCTGACGTGTGACTGTGTCACACTGAAAAAGGTTGCCCTGACAGCCTGAGGTCAATACAAAGCAGATCCCCCTGGTGGCAGAAAGATGACACTGCCACTACTGCAGCAGTCTGAAGGCCCTGCTGCATGCGGCCAGGGAAGGAGACTGAATCCAGCCTGTCTGGTACACAAAGTCCTTGTGCTGAGATCTAGAAATACTGGTCCTGCACTCAAAGTAGATTTGCCCCACCAGTTCTGTCTGCAAAGCTGGTTTTGAATGTGTTTAGTATGTTCTGACTTCGTGTGAATAATAGCTGCATGGAAAGTACACACGTTCTTTTAGTGTTTTCGGTTCATGCAGGTCATTAGGGAAATCTAAATGGGTCTTGTGAGGATTTTCCCTATGCTGAGGACGCTCCCCTCTGCAGTGAGCTTGCTGTGCTTGTGGGAGGAGGCTGTTGTGGAGGCTGTGATGTCATAAAGGCAGTTTTCTATGCAACCAATCATTACCCTGCTTTCCAGACCTAAACCTCACCCACCCTTCTTAAACCCCCCCCCCCCCACCACCTCTCTCTCGCTCGCTCGCTCGCTCTCTCGCTCGCCCGCTCTGATTCTCCGTGTCCAGCTGTAGCAGGAATTTTCCACTCAGCAGCAAACTGACAGGCAAATATTGCTGCTAGCAACACATTCATATTAAAGCACCCACCCTAGCACTGAAATGTGCACATGTAACCATTGTGTAGAAATGCAACATGCCCACGCTTTCTGACCCTCACTGTGACTGCGTTCTCGGCCTAACAAATCAAAATGCTTCAATCAAACAAAAAACAAAAAAATCAAAAGTCACTCCACCGACAAAAGTGCTGCACAAGGCATTCAAAGTGGATACACTTGCATGTTGTCAAACTAGCAAAATAAGCTTGAATTATTAAGAATGAAGCACAAGCAGGCACCTGTCAGTAAGGTCTGCACGGAAAAGCATAAAGCAGTCGCTTGGGACAAGCTTTTGTGTCCTGTCTCAGTCACGCTGCACGACATAAGAAAAGAACTAGGTCGAGACAGTGGTCTCTCTCTCTCTCTCTCTCTCTCTCTCTCTCTGCCCCTCCCCACTCTCTCTCTCTCTCTCTCTCTCAGATTAACATGCATACAAATGTGTTACGAAAGCAGTCCCCCTCCCTCACTCTGCCGTGTCCTTGATTCCACTCCGCAGGGTCAGGTGAGGACACGGGGAGAGAAAGGGGGCCTCATTCAGGCCACGCCCCCTCTCATCCCTTTGAAAACACACATGACAAACACTGCACTGGGAAGAATAGCAGCAGGGTGATTATAGAATTCCTTGGCAGGGGAGAAGTGGGCAAGGGTCGGCTGGTTTGGGTTGGGAAGAGAAAGGCTATAGGGTTCGGCTGCCCTGCATTAAAATAGTGCAGTGTAAAAAAAATAACAATTCGATATTTATCTCCCTGGCAGAAAAAGAGAGAGGAAGAGAATGGGGAGGGGGGCAGGAGGGAGGGTTAAACGTGAAGAACCATTACAGATGGACCTAATTACAAAACTAAGAAATTAACAAACATTAGAATCCACAGAGCTCCATTGATCAGATTTACACAGCTGTACAAAGTAGAGTAAGAATGAGTTAATTGCCTTAATGGCCATGAGACCTAACTGTGATATTTATGAATGGGAAATTGGGAGAATAAGCGTGGGTGGTGTGGGGGCACAGGAGGCCAAAGGAGCTGAGGTGTAGAGAAAATCTGGGCCTGACAAATGTAGATGACGGGAGCCTTGCAGGGAGAGCGAGGAACACAGCATCTTGGAAAGTCACCTGCATCATTTCCTTTGCCACACACAACGCATCTTCCTCTTTTCAGGGCATTAAAGGCCATTCCCAGTTCCTCATGAGTTTTAGCACTGACACAGTATAGTCGATTAAGCGGTTAACCGAAATGGACACTTGACTGAAACAGCTAATGTCTTAACCGCTTATCTAACTAATGTTTTTAAGACTATTCTCAGCACTAAATAACATAGAATAGCCAAATTAACATGATTGCGGCACCACTAACTGGAAAGCGCAGTGGAGTAGGCTATGGCCAGCAACATTTTGAAGAGGATAATCTATAAAACCTTTGTGTAAAATATGTTGCATAAATCTTAGGTTCAAAACCGCAAACCTGGGACTTGCCCTTTTTCACTAAAACTTAGGTTGTGTCCTACAGTTAAATTACCCTGAAATGATGCCCCTGTTGTGCAGTAACATACCTAATTAATGTGCTTATACTGAATTTTATTGTTTTGGCCAGCCTATTGGTATATGCTTGTCCAGCCTATTAAGGAAAAAATATTTTTTAAATCGGTTAATCGATAAATTTCACTCGTTAACCGAACCATGCAAATAGTGAAACTGCCCATCCCTAAAAACATACATTTCCAGGGCATACAGTTCATCCCTGTGAATCATTTATAAAGCTTTTTAGTGGTGCAATTCAGGTCAGACACATTTTTTATGGCTTTACCAGCAGTCCATCACCTGTAATATATGTGCTAAATGCTATTTGAACCTGTTCGCTGAGGTTGTTGACTATCTGACAAATAACCAGAATATAGTATCCAGCTATATTTAAAAGAATGGGCGCAGCAAACGCCATGGCATGATGATAACTTCAGCCGGATATCCATCTCCCAAAGAAGGTGCCAGTTTCATTACACTTTCATTTTCTTCATTTACCCAGAGGAATACAGCTACCTGCTTAACAGACAACCAATGTAATATTAAATTCTTCTTTCGTTTGCGTGCATGGTCGCTCTCCAATATTGACCACTTATATCCCAGCCAGGGCCATCTCAGCAACATTTCTGGTTATATAAGGTCACTGATAACCGGAGAAGTACTGTGCTGTGGAGTGGAAGTTACTTTATTAGGCATACAGTATATAGGAGAGCCTTAGGCTGGAAGCCTGCTGGTTTACTTTTCAGAACATTATGTAAATGTAATTGTGAATTTGAAGCACAGACCTAGATTGCTCTGCAAAAATACATATATAATTTAATCATTTCAAAACTGAATAAAATGATATATACTGCATGCTATCTACATTTATACTGCATATAACATTGTGCTCCAGTACATCTTTTCTCCAGCCCATTGGAATTGAAATTAAACAATGAATATGAGGTTAAATTTCAGAATGCCATTTTTAATTTAAGGGTATTTAGAGCCATATCGAATGATCCACATATAATTTACAGCCCTTTTTATACATAGTCCCACATTTTAACAGAGCAAAAGTAATTGGACAATTTCAAATAAACAAACATAAAACATTTAGTACTTGATTGCAAATCCTTAATTTGAAGACTGCCTGAAGTCTGGGACTCGGCTGGATATCTTCCCTGCTGATGCTCTGACAGACCTGTACTGCAGCAAACTTCAGTTCCTGTTTGTTTAGGGGCATTTTTGCCTTCAGTCTAGTCTTCAGCAAGTGAATGTATGCTCAATTTGATTCAGGTCAGGTGATTGACTTCAGAAATCTTCCTGCTGATGCCATCAGTCATATCATCAATGAAGACAATTAAGCTAGCCAGGACCAGTGGCAGCCCAAGTCATAACACTACCTCAATCATTTTTTAATATTTGGTGGGATGCTTTGAATCATGAGCAGTTTCTTTCTTTTTCCACACTTTTCTCTTTCTATCACCTTGGTGCAGGTTAATACTCATATCATCTGTCCATACGAGTTTGTCTCAGAACTCAATTTTTATTTTGTTGTACTTAGTTGTGAGTCTCACCCGGCTATTCTGTTTTTGAGGCTTAGCAGTAGTTTGCATCCTGCTGTGAACCCCCTGAGGCTATGCTGGTGCAGTCTTCTCTTTATGTTAGTCTTCTGTGTATCTCTGCCTGGATAGAGTTCTCTTTTTATTTTACTTGCCATCTCCAATCCCACCTGAATTTGCGATATCCAATTCACAAACTACATAAAAGCATATATCACATATAGCCCCAACTGCCGGCTCAGGAGTGAAGCTAATCTGTGGTTCTCCCTCGAAATATGGCCTGGCCAGCCAAATGCTTCTTTTCACAGCACAGGCGTGAGCTGCCCATGCACAGGGTAGGGGTGGAGGAGACCCATTCATATGCTTGTAAAGAGAGCTAACCACAGGTGCCCGGACAGCCAGCAGGAGTTGCCTGAGCAATGAACAATGCTGACTGTGTCTACCAACTGTATCCCATATATCCATGAACAATGCAGTGCCAAATATCCACACTCCTGTGGGGCTTCCGGCCACAGCCAGCATTGTCACTGGATAATGTTCTTCATCTGTTTGACAGTTGAAAAGGGGTTTTTATTTCCCAATACAAAGTTTTTTTGGTCATCTATTACAGTGGTCTTCTGTGGTTCCAGGTTGTTTGCTATTGTTGAAATCACTAGTGCATTCTTGCTTCTTAACAATGTAGCAAACCGTTATTGTGGCTCACCCAAAGTTTTGCCTTTGTCTGACAAAGGCGATATTTATTCTGATTTTTCCACCCCACGATGACCTGCTTTACTGCCGTTGAAACGTCTTTGATCCTCATATGAGAAACAACTGCAAAAGACTCCAAATGTAAATTCCACATCAAGAATCAACTCTAGTTGTTTTGCTAGCTTCCTTGTGCATTAACTAATAAACAGCTGAGCAGTCAAAAGTCCAATTACTTATAGAACTATGGATAAAAACTGATACGGGGATCACCCGATATGGAGGTAAAGCTGCCATTTAACCTCATATGCATTGTTTCATTTCAAATCCAATGTGCTGGGATATAGAGTCAAAACATGCTTGTGAAGTATTCCATGCTTTTTAGTAGACTGTGTGCTATTTGTCTGCAAAACAAGCATGGAAATGTAGCCAGCCATAATTGAATCTTCATTTAGGCACATTCCCAATTATCACTGATTTTATTACTTCTTTGCATTTATTTCATGTTCACTGACATCTTTGTCTGAGGCAACTGTCATTGCTGACTGACCTTACACATTTGGGCATCTACAGGAACAATTCATTCAATTTCCCAAATAGTATTTTCACCTACAATTTTCCCCTCATAATTTTCATGCTTCATCCAATGTTCCACACTGCTGACTGACCTTTTGAACCCCATATACACTCATGGAACACCTACGTAATCATCAATTATCTAATCAGCCAATTGTGTGGCAGCAGAGCAATGCATAAAATCATGCTGACGTGGGTCAGGAGCTTCAGTTAAGTTCAGTTCACATCAAGCATCAGATTGGGGAAAAAATGTGATCTCAGTGATTTCATTACATTACATTACATTACATTATTGGCATTTGGCAGACGCTCTTATCCAGAGCGACGTACAACAAAGTGCATACCCATAACCAGGGATAAGTTCGCTGAAAGACCCTAGAGGGAAGTACAATTTCAACTGCTACCTGTACAACAGCAATTTCAACCAATGATTGTTGGTGCCAGGTTTGAGTATTTCTGTAACTGTTTATCTCCTAGGAATTTCACACACAGCAGTCAGAGTTTACTCTGGTGCGAAAAACAGAAAACATCCAGTCAGTGGTAGTTCTGCAGACGGAAACACCTTGTTGATGAGAGGTCAACGGAGAATGGCCAGACTGGTTTGAGCTGACAGAAAGGCTATACTAACTCAGAAACCACTCACAATTGTGGTGAGCAGAAAACGAACCTTGAGGCGGATGGGCTACAACAGCAGAGGCCCTACCCAGTGTTCCTAGTAAATTGCTCAGTGAGTCTATATTCAGCTCACTTGCAGTACTCTAAAAATATTGACTAATGCTTGAATGTGACAGAGAGTATTGTCATGAGGGTGATAGTGTACAATTGTTACAGTAAATATTTCCTGGAGCTGGCTTGAATTTGGGGAAAAATTGCTGGATTTCCACATAAGTGTTCCCAGTCTTGAACAAGACTTTGTCCTCTTACTCCAGCTTCAGTGTGGTGTTACCATTTGTTTCACAGCAGGGGGGTAAATATGTAGATATTTATAACCTAAACAAAACAACAGACTTGTGATATTGTGAAATACTACATGTGCATTTATTAGGCATTGGATTTTTAAAATTTTTGCTTTTACTAATGTGGCACTCCAAGGTGTACAAACATCGTGTACATGTACATACAGACTACTCTGTACTTATACAGATACACTCAGTGACCACTTTAGTAGGTAGACCTGTACACCGGTTTGTTGCAAATATGCAAATATCTAACCAGCCAATCATGTGGCAGCAACTCATAAAAGCATGCAGACATGGTCAAGGGGTTCAGTTTTTGTTCAGGCCAAAATCAGAATCAGAATGAATGGGGAACTTAGTTACTTTGAATGTAACTAAGTTACATACTTAGAATACTTTGAATCCTACCTCACTGGTCGCTCCTTCCAGGTTGCCTGGGCTGGTACGGTATCGACACCTCGGCCCCTTGCCACAGGAGTTCCCCAGGGCTCAGTCCTAGGCCCGCTTCTTTTTTTTCTTTACACTCATTCCCTTGGCCCTGTGATCACTGCACATGGGCTATCCTACCACTGCTATGCGGACGATACCCAACTCAAAACCATCTCGTTCCCACCATCTGATACACAGGTTTCAGCCCATATCTCTGCTTGCCTGAGTGACATCCAGAGCTGGATGGAGAACCACCATCTAAAGCTCACCCAGGTAAGACTGAAATGATATTCATCCCTGCTAATACCTCTCCCCATCTGGATCTCTCCATTTCCCTCGGGGATACCACACTCACGCCATGACCCAGTGCAAGGAACCTCGGCATGGTGATGGACAGCAGACTGTCCCTTTCCGAGAACATTGCGGCGGTGACCCGGTCATGCAGGTTCTTCCTATACAACATACGGAGAAACCGCCCCTTTCTCACCCCCTACTCGACCCAGCTCCTGGTCCAAGCAATGGTTCTGTCCCGCCTGGACTACTGCAATTCCCTCTTGGCTGGCCTCCCAGCGTCCGCCAACAGACCCCTCCAACTTATCCAGAATGTAGCAGCTCGTCTGGTCTTCAACATTCCCAAATACTCACACGTCACCCCCCTGCTTACTTCCCTCCACTGGCTGCCTGTCATGGCTCGCATCAAATTCAAAACATTGGTGCTAGCCTTCCAAGCAGTTAAGGGGTCTTCCCCAGCTTACCTCCAAAAAATCATCAGACCCTACACCCCTGCCAGACCTCTTCATTCAGCCTCCACAGGCCGCTTGGCACCCCCCCCCTCTCTGAACCTCCACCTCACGCTCACGACTACTGTCTGTTCTGGCTCCACAGTGGTGGAACGAACTCCCTGTTGAGGTCAGAACTGTAGAATCTCTCCCCACCTTCAAGCGCAAACTGAAGACACACCTCTTCAAGCAGCACCTCTCCCCGTCCTTCCCTACCTCCCTGTGAACCTTAATTGTTGTCTTTGTGATTTACTTTGTGTATCGGTATTTTTAGTTGGCTAGGTAAGCAGTGTTTGGATTGTTAAGTTTGGTCACTTTTGCTTTGTTTGTTTATTTGTTCGTGAAATTTTTTTTTAAAAAAATTCAAATTGGTCCTTATCTTTGTTGTACAGGTAGCAGTGAAATTGTACTTCCCTCTAGGGTCTTTCAGCGCACTTATCCCTGGTTATGGGTATGCACTTTGTTGTATGTCGCTCTGGATAAGAGCGTCTGCCAAATGCCATTAATGTAATGTAATGTAATGAATGTGGAATTATTCTTGGTGCCAGACGAGGTAGTGTGAGTATCTCAGAAACTGCTGATCTCCTTGGATTTTCACACACACACAGTCTCTATAATTTACACGGAATAGTGTGAAAAACAAAAAACTTGAAACAGTGGCAGTCCTGTGGGCGGAAACTCCATGTTTAATGAGTGATGTCGGAGTAGAATGGGCAGACTGGTTCAAGCTGACAGGAAGACGACAAGAGGCATGCCAAGGCAGTTGCAATAGTTTCAAATGAAATGGGCCCCGATATAGTTGGGTCATCTCCAGCAATTCCGTGACTGTGGAAAGCGGAGGTTTGTTTCTCAGTCATTTGTTTAAAAACAAATTTAGCCCAAAATCGAAAATGGCTACCATTGGCCAACTTGGAAATTCAATTTTAAATGCTTTGGCCCACAATGCTGCACAGTACATGGTTTCTGGGACTTTTTGGGTCAAGGAATTTTTAATTTATATCATTTTGATGACTTCACTTTCAAATCCAAGATGGCCGCTGATTTTCAGCTCCGAAAGGTCCGTTTTTCAAGGTAATCGTAGAGCCTTGATATTAGGCTCTAATAAAAGCTCTGATCATGCTGAGTTGAGTTATAAACAGTAACACAACATGTACCTACACAGAGGTAATCTCACAGGTTTAAAAAAAGTCAATGTTTGTGATTGATGAGAAACAAACGTTTACTCTCTATGGGCACTAATTTCTGAATGAATTCAATTGAATTGAATGATAAAGGTATTTATTGGAATACATTGGCATACATTACATGTCATTTGGCAGACGCTTTTATCTAAAGTGACTAACAGTTGATTTAGACTAAGCAGGAGACAATCCTCCCCTGGAGGTTAAGGGCCCAACAGCTGTGTGGATCACAGTCCAGTGCTATCGGACACTGTTTTGGAAAGTCGACAGTGATAAACGCAACTAGCCTGCCATCTTTCGTAGTGGTCGCATACAAAAATGTTCGCTGAACAGGTGACTTTATGAAATTTTGACTTTGGTGTGCTACACAACACTATTTATATTTTTTCTTCTTTTTAAGTTTTAACTTTCGCTAATCAACTATATTGTGAGCAAGCAAATAATTTGGCTACGTAACTACTTGGCTATATTACTAATATATGATAGTCCACCACAAATGATGCAAATGTAACTTAGAGTTAAAAATAAAGGTTTAGCTAAACACGGATGATTGAACACATCAAGAGATAAAAGAAACATGTAGCTGCCCAAATTGCGCTCCAGACAAGCGATCACTGAAACTCTGTATACTATTGCTCATCTAGTTACTAAACAATACCAGTTCACTATCAGTAACAACAAGTAAATGAGCTATTACTAGTTTGCTTCCCGAATTTACAAATATCTACCTGAAGTACAACGCTTGTGCAATCCCTACTTTGTTCGTATTGCCTATATTCTAACATAAGTGGATATTTGTAAATACATCAAGCTAACTACAGCTAATTTGCTTGTTGCTGCCGATAACAAACTGGTATTGTTTTATAACTAGATATGTAGTCTTTGCTTGGATAATAAGCAATAGTAAACAGAGTTTCAGTGATCGCTTGTCTGGAGTGCAATTTGGGTACCTACACGAACAATCAAAATAAGCCCCACGCCATTGGCTGTGGCAGTTAGAACCAATTTTCAACCAATGAGCTTGAATGTTGTACAGCTGTACATTGTTTTGATACAGAGTGACGGCTCGACAAATGTATACTTTGAAACCCGAATTTAAGGACTATAAACACAGGCAGAGAGTCAAAATGTCAGTGAGCCTTTTTCAATGATAGGAAGGGTTTTAAAATGGTCTTGTAACAATGTTTTAACACAAAAATCTTACCAATTGTACCTTTAACAAGGTATTTAAACTGAATTTGCAACTTCACAATGATTAGGACATGGACAGCTACTCTTTATCTGAATCTGTTGATTCTCCACACACCTCTAATCATCGCTACTACTCTCATGAAGTGTGAGCTGCTGGGGCAAAGGGGGAAGGGTGTGATTGGTTGGCACTTCCCATTGAAGAGTTCCCAGCCATGACCAATGGGAGAGGGATGCTCGAGAAGATTGTACTGGAGCTGGCAATACGCAATATAGTTTGTCCTTTCCACATGAAGATCCAACAAGTCGTCATCAGGTGGCAGACGGGTTGTAGACTTCTTCTTCAGTTTGTGCCACTTGGAAGCTCTGTCCTGCCTGCACGTAACATCTGCACCCTCAGTATAGACGACGGAGAGGACAAATGCCTTCATATCAGTCTTCTAAGTCAAGATTCTCACTCACTCCTCCCAGGAGCTCTCTTGCCTCAGGATCAGTCATCAGCTTCTCCAAAACCTTCTTCTGCCCGTACCCATAGAACCCTGAGGTGTGGTTGAATGTCACATGGAGAGGAATGATGATGTCTCCAGCATCGACTGAGAGGATGGTACGGGAGTTGATGAATGCATGCTTGAGTTTAATCAGCCGATCGCCTCAGAGTTGTTGAGAGACATTAGCCGCTTGGACAAACATGTTTGTGTTCTCACAGTCTAGTACAACTGTTTCAGTGTAGCTCCTGGTCCACAGCATTTGCAAAAAATATAGGCCATTAAAACATGGCAACCAAATTGTCAATTTCATAAATTTTTGTATTTTGATATCCTGTACAGGTTTGTGTGGTGAAAATCAGCCTTATGATAGCAATGGTTACCAGCAAAACATGCATTTAAATTGAAGTAGGCTGCGAGGACATTTCAAGGTAGTATTGATGTATTTAATCAATAAATCTGTCTTCAAGATCATAATTAATCTGCCAATAGCCTAAGTGTTACGCCATTGTACATGCCAAATTTAGAAATTTTCCTAAATTGAATTTGCTCAAATGTTTCTTTCTAAAGCATGTTTCATGAAAAGTGAGTGTTGTGCCTCCTTTGTCTATGTCAGGGGTCACCAACCCTGTTTCTGGAGATCTACTGTCCTGTTGGTTTTCACTGCAACCTCAGCAAAGCACATGTCTTTCAACAGCTAACGATCCTGTTAACCTGCTCATTAGTAGAAGCAGGTGAGCCAAATTTAGGTTGCAATGAAAACCTATAGGACGGTAGATCTCCAGGAACAGGGTTGGTGACCACTGGTCTATGTTGACGCATAGTCTACACAAAATCAACATGTAATGTTTATTTTTTGAGACACAGTTTGAAAAATTTCTGTTGTGAATGCTTGAAAGAAGAAACACAAAGCTTTCAGGATTTTCTTTTTGTTGTTCTGTGAATAAGGTTAAGAATTTACTTCTTAAGCTTTTGTTGGAGTTCCAGTGTGCTGTAACCCCATAATATATAACATTACATTACATTAATGGCATTTGGCAGACACTCTTATCCAGTGGCGGCAGCTATTTAGGATGGGCCCCGGTGCAAGATGTTTTTATGGGCCCTTCCTCTGACAAAAAATGCCAACCATGATGCAGGTTGGGCATGCAAACCTACGCACGCCCACATACAAACACACAGCACCATTAGACAGATATTTTAAAGACAATACTTTGGATTGTATTTGGCTCTTTGGTTATTGGGACACAGGCTACATTGTTTGTGATACTTTAGAACATTTGTATTAATCAAGTCAGAACCATGGACCAATGTGGATGGTCATAGAATCAAATCAACAAGTCAACAAAGCAACTAACGATAGTTGGGTTGTTTACATAACTAAAGCTTAGGCCTACACTACTCGTGTCAGTATCAGAGGAAAAGCACAACACAATAAATTCACTGAATGTATTGTTCACTGTGTTCTTATGCCTAATTCACTGAATGCATTTTTTACAATAAAATATGAATGAAGGCGGCACGGATGGTGCAGTGGGTAGCACTGCCGCCTCACAGCAAGGAGGTCCTGGGTTCGAATCCCCGTCGGCCGGGGCCTCTCTGTGCGGAGTTTGCATGTTCTCCCCGTGTCTGCGTGGGTTTCCTCCGGGTACTCCGGTTTCCTCCCACAGTCCAAAGACATGCACGTTAGGCTGATTGGAGAGTCTAAATTGACCGTAGGTATGAGTGTATGAGTGTGTGAGTGAATGGTGTGTGTACCCTGAGATAGACTGGCGACCTGTCCAGGGTGTATTCCTGCCTTTCGCCCAATGTATGCTGGGATAGGCTCCAGCCCCCCTGCGACCCTGATCAGGATAAGCGGGTTCAGATAATGGATGGATGGATGGATGGAAATATGAATGAATATATGAAAATCATTTATTTTCTTAGATTTTGTTTTATCTTTCAACTTGTCCTTATTATTTAAAAAATTAACAGTGTATTTATATTTATTGCAGGTGCTTATTCTTATTATGGATGTATTTCCTTTGTTAAGGGATACAATTTATACTTTCTATATCATAAGGTTTTTTAAAACAGCCCCCTGACTTAACATTGGTGGAAAGCTAAGTTTACAACAGAAAACCAGTCCAACAATTGAACAAACAAATCAAATTCACGGTAACTGCTGGGAGAAATAGCAGCTTGAAGTACATTAACAGACTTACGACTAATGTAATTAATGATTACAAGATTGAGCAATGTAAGAATGAAGTTCTCAGATGTTACTGTGTTCAGCAACAGGAATCTAGGGGGTGGAAATATAGGTTGAGACGTTTTGACATATAGGTGAACTAGGTTAACCCCAATACAGCTCAGGGTTTACCTGGATATAGCATGGCTACATCCAAGTTGCGAGAAAACTTTCACTTTTCAGCCAAATGTAGCCAAATTTTCAGCAGGCTAATGTTTTAGCCTGCTAAAGGCTAAAGTACAGCAGGCTAACGTTTTATATCTAGCTTGCTGTCCTACCTGCAAGCTTTCACTGCCGTTGGGTGCAATGATTGCGATGGGCAAATGCTACTGGGAACAGGGTAGCAGTTCAGCGATTATTTTTCCAAAAAGCCATCCAGTTTAGGTAGTACCTTTTTCTCCTGGTCCTTTTTTATCCTTTCTTCTCTGTGACCCACTTTTGTGCTTCAACGGCATTTTCACACTAGGCAGCTAAATGGCGCTCAATATTTTACACACTAGACTAGCTAATATCAACACGTGAGCAAGACCGTTCACATTGGAAAACAGCAAACACATTTCCCAGCAGCACTCATGTCATATCAGAAAATAACAGCAACACCAAATGAATTAGCCTGCAACAAGTTATTTCATTGAATAGTTTATACATTATAGCCTTTTTCTCTGTAAAATAGACACACAGTATAAATGTAGCATAACATATTGTACAAGGCAATATCCATGTAATTCTTATAACCATGACTGAGACAAGCAACTGCAACTGCACCTCCTGCACCACCTTATCCAGAGCGATGTACCATTGATTAGATTAAGCAGGAGACAATCTAGAGTTGTCCCGGAGCAATGCAGAGTTAAGGGCCTTGTTCAAGGGCCCAACGGCTGCGTGGATCTTATTGTGGCCAGTCTGGGGATTGAACCACCGGCCTTGCGGGTCCCAGTTATGTACCTTACCCACTATGCTACAGGCCGACATACATACAGGCAAATGGACAGCACGGAATGGGGACGAGATGGCCACATTGATTTTTTAAATGGGCTTCAGAACGTCTCTGCAATCACACACAAACTGTACACACATGCGCACACAGACACGCATACATTACTGTGTAAAAGTCTATCATATCAGTAGAAAAGAACAAAATGGCTATTTTCCAAATAATAATGTTACAGTGAATTTTTTATATAGTGGGTGTGTCCGCGCTTGCCGACTGAATCTCTAATCTTACCCATCAATCAATAAGAGAGGCGGAGTTGGGGAGTTCATAACTATGTTTATGCAGGTTTTCAATGCAGGATTAGGGCGTGGCTCAAACAAAACTTTTCAGTCAGGTTGCTCTTTTTTTGCACAAAATTGAGTAGCTTTTGCGCCTCCTTACTCCTGAACTTCTTGTTCTTGGATTGCAGCAATCCTGCAGATCTTCAAAATTTTCAACTCACTTGTACTAAATATCATCAAGACAGAATTAATTGAAATATGAATTTCTCTTGATTTGGAGAGCAATAGAACACTTGACAATTGTTTGGCTAGATCAATGGCAATGAAGTAGTCAAAACTGAATGAAGCATGCTTCAACTGCAATGTCTACTGTGGTATTTCACACATTAGTATGATATGGGCACTACCTTGTGGTGTAAATGAAGAACTGCAGCAAGGACTCCCAAGAGTCCACTGCTCCAACTGAAATTTCTGTCATGTTCACAATTTTTGAGAAACCAGACATCGAAGGGCTTTAAGAAATGTAAATGTTTTAGGAGAAAAGTAACCACTTAACTTTTGTTATTTTTTTCATGTTTGTTCATATTATATCTACATCATATAATAAGAACTATGCTACCATAGGTTGAAAAACTGTTATTTAACAAGCACAAATACGTTGAGGCACACGGTACACTGGTTTAAATCAGACAACAGAAAAGCACACTTGAGCATGAGGTGAATTACATAGCAAGCTAATTCCAATCGAAATGTAAGACTCTGAACCTATTTGAAGCGCAATATTCTTGTCTCATTCATGTCGTCCTGCAATTCCACACAGGGTGAACCGGCACAATTGTAACACTTTTCAAATTTAACCAAAAAGAGCATATACGGGTCTGCTTGAATAAGGCATGTTAGGTTTGGGGCGGTCACAAATGGTTAATGTAAAATGTAATGGTTCATGTTGTCCGATGTTACAATTGTGACGTTTGTGTGTGACATTTGCCGGAAGAACTTCTCACGTATCCTGGGGGAAGCTGGGGACATGGAGTCCGAGTGGGCCATGTTCAAAGCCTCCAGGGAGGCCGTCAAGCTGAAGAAGGAGGCCTTTCGGGCTTGGCTGGCCCGGGGGTCCCCTGAAGCAGCAGACAGGTACCGGGTGGCCAGAAGGGCTGCGGCTTCGGCAGTCGCTGAAGCAAAAACCCGGGTATGGGAGGAGTTCGGGGAGGCTATGGAGAAGGACTTTCGGTTGGCCTCGAGGAAGTTCTGGCAAACCATCCGACGACTCAGAAAGGGAAAGCAGGGCTTGTCTCAGGCTGTTTTCAGCAGGGGAGGAGAACTGCTGACCCGGACTGGGGATATTGTCGGGCGGTGGAAAGAGCACTTCGAGGAGCTCCTGAACCCGAACAACATGTCCTCTGTGGAAGAGGCAGAGCCTGAAGACTCGGGGGAATCTGCACCTATATCCCTGGCGGAAGTTGCTGAGGTAGTCAAAAAGCTCCTCAGTGGCAAGTCGCTGGGTGTAGATGAGATTCACTCTGAGATGCTGAAGGCTCTGGACATTGCTGGGCTGTCTTGGCTGACACGCCTCTTCAGTGTCGCGTGGAGGTCGGGGACAGTACCTGTAGAGTGGCAGACCGGGGTGGTGGTCCCCATTTTCAAGAAGGGAGACCAGAGGGTGTGCTCCAATTACCGGGGTATCACACTCCTCAGCCTCCCTGGGAAAGCTTACTCTAGGGTACTGGAAAGGAGGCTCCGACCTACGGTCGAACCTCGGATTCAGGAGGAGCAATGTGGCTTCTGTCCTGGCCGTGGAACAGTGGACCAGCTCTTTACCTTGGCAGGGTTGCTGGAGGGGTCATGGGAGTTTGCCCATCCAGTCCACATGTGCTTTGTGGACTTGGAAAAGGCTTTCGACCGTGTCCCCCGGGGAACCCTGTGGGGTGTACTGCGGGAGTATGGGGTACCGGGGCCGTTGTTACGAGCCATCAGGTCCCTGTATAACCAAAGTGAGAGCTGTGTCCGCATTCTCGGCACAAAGTCAAGCACGTTTCCGGTGGGTGTTGGACTCCGCCAAGGTTGCCCCTTGTCACCGGTCCTGTTTGTGGTATTCATGGACAGGATCTCAAGGCGCAGCCGAGGTGAGGAGAGTGTCCGGTTTGGTGACCTCAGAATCGCATCTCTGCTTTTTGCGGATGATGTGGTTCTGCTGGCTTCATCGGACCGTGACCTTCAGCACGCACTGGAGCGGTTTGCAGCCGAGTGTGAAGTGCCGGGATGAGAGTCAGCACCTCCAAGTCCGAGGCCATGGTTCTCTGCCGGAAAACGGTGGATTGCTCCCTCCGGGTTGGGAACGAGTCTTTGCCCCAAGTGGGGTCTTGTTCACGAGTGAGGGTAGAAGGGAGCGTGAGATCGACAGGCGGATCGGTGCAGCGTCAGCAGTAATGCGGGCGTTGCACCGGACCGTTGTGGTGAAGAGGGAGCTGAGCCGGAAGGCAAAGCTCTCGATTAACTGGTCAATCTACGTCCCAACCCTCACCTATGGTCACAAGCTTTGGGTAGTGACCGAAAGAAGGAGATTGCGTATACAAGCGGCCGAAATGAGCTTCCTCCGTAGGGTGGCCGGGCTCAGCCTTAGAGATAGGGTGAGGAGCTCGGACATCCGGAGGGAGCTCGGAGTAGAGCCGCTGCTCCTTCGCGTCGAAAGGAGCCAATTGAGGTGGTTCAGGCATCTGATCAGGATGCCTCCCGGGCGCCTCCCTTTGGAGGTTTTCCGGGCTCGTCCAACTGGGCGGAGACCCCGAGGGAGACCCAGAGCCCGCTGGAGAGATTATATATCTCTCCTGGCCAGGGAATGCCTCGGGATCCCCCAGGAGGAGCTAGAATGCGTTGCTGGGGAGAGGGACGCCTGGAATACCCGGCTTTGCCTACTGCCCCCGCGACCCGACTCCGGATAAGCGGGTGATGATGGATGGATGGATGGATGGATTTGTAACAGATGTGTTTGTAACTGATTTTACAATTGTTACAATTGTAACAACCAAAAATAACTGCAAAAATCTTTAATCTGCATTATTTTCCAGGGCAAAAAAACACTTGGCTCAAAAGATCATATTCTGCATGAATAACCTACGACCAATTAGGAATTCCATTTATTTTACTGCGGCGTTGTAGTTTCTCATTTTTGTCTCTTTGTCTGCATTTTGTAAGCAAGACAAAAAATCTGTTACACATAAATCAAGGTTAAAACTATTTATAGAATAGAAACAAAATAAAATCATGATTTGTTTCAAAACCAACCGCATGCTAGCAAATCTAGCACAGATTAACACATATAGTACTAAATTGGACAATGATGTAATAAAATACCTATTCTTAATATTCTTAATGAGCACTTCATATCTTCAGGCTTGTTATTTCAAAGGGTTGCTCAAAGATAAATTATTTAAAGTTGCCCTGACTTTACTGCAAATTTACACCTTGATTAGAATTTTAGTCCCATTGCAGTTAGTGAGGTATGCACAGCTCTCAAAAAGATCAAAACAAAGAAATCAGCTGGTCCTGATAGTTTAGACCCTTATTTTCTTTTAAACAGCAGCGATGAGATCACTGCTGAAAATTGGGAAATTGCCTGAATCCGAGGTGGGATTTGAACCCTGGCCACTCCTTGTCCAAATTTTTTGAACAAATGCGTTACCAGTCAGCTAAAGACGAACTCGCCCCTAGCCAAGGGCAACAACGTTCTGGCCCCTGCCTGCCTGCTCACCTCCTGTGCCGTGTCATCTTCGTTGGTTCCTGCCAACCTCGCCTGCCTGGTTGCTGGTCTGGGGATTCTCATCTCCAGCTCACTCTGTTCATTCCTTAATAAATGCCTCCAGTGAGGTTGTTTTATTGGTTTTTATAATTTAAAATCTTTTTTCTTTTTTAAAACACACTCAAAAACACAAAAGAATATTTTTAACAAAAACAAGCACTACTTTCAAAGGAAGACAACACTTCTAAATTAAATTAAACATAACTTCAAACAAAGGTGTGCAAACAGATGTTTAAACAAAACAAAACAAGTCTCTAGAAATCATATCAAAACAAAAGGAAAGCAACAAAGTGAGTTTTTAAGAAAACCCAAAGCGGGCAAGGCTGTTTAAAAATGGGGTCCATCTTGCTTGGGTTCAGCAGGTGTTGAGGACCTCTTGCCCCTCTTGGGGGGGTGGACTATATAACCAGTTCTTTCCAGTGGTCCACCCCCCATTTCTCTCTCGCCAGGGTCTTGTTGACATGAAAGTCCAGGATCACGCCGTCTTGGAGGAGGTTTTGTATCCTCCTCCGGAGAGTGATCAGGTCTACAGTTGTTTTTTGGTAGACCTTGATGTTCCTCGTCTCCCACAGGACCTGCTTTACGATGTTAATGATCCTCCACTGACGCTGGAGCACGGTGGTCTTGCATCCCCCCGGCGGACCATAGAGGATGCCCTCAGCCATCAGGGAGGACCTCGGCAGGAACCTGCTCAGGGAGACAGAGGAACAAACAAGGCCCCAGACCCGCTGTGTTCTGAGTCAGTGCATCCGTGGGGGCAGCGTTCAGTCAGGGCTAAGTGCCGGCGATACATAAAGGTTCTTGTGGGGAGACACCTATGGGCTGTCATCCAGGCAATGTCTTTTTGTTTGTTAGTTAAACACTTATGTGTTACATTTGCCCAGATAACTTGCGGGTCCAGGTCTGGCCCCCTCCTCGGGAGCGTTACAATTTGGCCAGATCTTAAATGAGCCATGATCATTTTGTAGCTCCACGAGGTTAGGCCAGCCCTGGGCAGACCTGTCCTGTAGGCAAAGTCCTTCAGGGCTCGGTAGACATAGGGGGGGTCCCAGCTATAGGGTATGGTGAGGTCCAGCACACCCAAGCCCATTGCTCTGAGGAAGGGGGTGGCATAGTACCTGGCAAAGGTACCAGAGGCCTTACCCACCTTCCCTGCGTTCTGGACAAGAGTGGCCAGACCCTGCACCATAATGATGGTTACAATGTCTGGGACCCAATGTCGCCCCCCATTCCGCTCCTCCTTGAGGAGGGTGACACGTTTCAGTTTTTCCATAGTGCTCCCCCAGACAAAGGGGAAAGCCATCCGGGTGATTAACTTCCCGGTGGCTTTGTCTGGGGGAAACACCCTCCCCACATAGAGCAGAATGGGTAGGACAGTTGCCTTCAGGACAAGGATCTTGCCCGCCATGGTCAAGGGCCGTACACTCCAGCTCCTGATTTGATTTTATTTTGTGGCGGAGGGCTCCCTCCCAGCTGGTTCTCCCTCCTCCGTCAGCCTGGAAGGTCACCCCCAGGAGCTTGATGGTATTCCTACGCACAGGGAAGGAAACGGTCAGCTCCTCACTCCAATGTGGAGACAGAAACATTTCACTCTTGTCCCTGTTGACCAGGGCGCCAGTGGCCACACAGAAGTCGTCCAACACCTTGGTGTCACAAGCGATAGAACGACTATCTGTGGCGACGATGGCAATGTCGTCCATGTACGCCATCACCTTTAGCCGTTCCCCCCCGGCTCCAGGTAGTGGGTAGCCCACCACCCCTGGATTGGCCCTAAGGGCCTGGAGGAACGGTTCCAGGTAGATGACATACAGGAGAGATGCTAGAGGGCACCCCTGCCTAACGCCAGACCTGACATCGAACGGGGCAGAGGGCTGCCGATTGACAACCACTCTGCCCGTTATGTCTGTCAGACAGATTTTTTTCCAGCGCAGGAGGGGGCCAGGAATGTTCATTTTCTCTAGCACTCTCTCCAAGCACACATGACTCACCCGGTCAAATGCCTTCTCTTGATGGAGGCTGAGAAGGCACAAGAGGGACCTCCGCTCCCCGGAGTGGATGATTAGATCCCTCACGAGGAGCAGGTTGTCATTTATGGACCTCCCCTGCACACTGCAGGTCTGGTCCGGTCCGATCACCGATGTTATCAGGCCTTGGAACCTCCCCATCAGCGCCTTCGCCATGATCTTATAATCGACTGAGAGGAGGTTGATCGGCCGCCAGTTGCGGAGGTCCTTCAGGTCCCCCTTCTTTGGGACAAGAGCTACTGAGCTCTGTCTCAGTGAGGCGCCTAACTGCCCCTCCCTGTACGCAGCCCTGAACACTTCCGCCACGTCCCCCCCGCCACTTCCGCCACTTCCCCCCCTTTCTTATTTAAGAATTGCGTTTTAGTGCAATATGATCAATCCAGCCTTTGCATCACATTTATTAGGACCAATATCCCAAATTTTTGTTTTTTGTTTTTAGTTTTTATTTGTTACCGTTTTGTATTTGTGTAAGCCTGCTACACAGCTAGCCAACTATGTGTACTTCGATCAGTGAGGCTGCAGTATTATGATTAATAAAGCGTTTAGCTTGTGAGCTAGCCATCAGAGTGTATTCAGATTATTTTGAAACATATAATGCAAAAGAACCGCGCAGATCTGTCTATTTGAAGGACAAACTATGTCTGGACATCTTTGAGGTACTTAATTTCCCAGAATCCAATGCACTGTCTGTATGGAGACCGTAGATGTAAACACGTTTGGTTCAACCAGGGATTACCCCTGCAATTTCCCCATCGAAATCCATTAAAATGTACCATTTTTACAATTTAATACAAAATTGTTATTAGTTTTACTAATTATTAAATAAAATGTGACTACTTTTAAATTAGAAAATTTCTTCACACTGAACTAATTACTCTCCAGAGTAATTCCTATTCATTAGGGGGTGATTTGAATACTTCTAAGAATCAGTTTAAAAAAAGATTTCCAGTACAAGCAATTGGATCATTCAGTGATAATCAGAGAATTTGCCTATTTAATTTCTTTACTTATTTTAAATGACTGCAGCAGCTGTACATCAGTAAGGAACGTGTAACATAAACTTCATACTGTAGCCTGATTGTTACTTAATTCAACAATACAATAATAGTATTATAATTACATCAAAACCGAGACCTGTATACATTTTACAATTGGTTACCCAGTGTGTCCCTTCAACAAATTTCAGCATGCAACGTGCGGTAGACCAATCTGATTTCTGATTTAGAATAGCTGATAATTTGTCTATTAATGCAAGCAACACTGGCAAGCCATTTGCCATGTCTGTGGCTCACAAATCAGAGTTGCTGCCTCTCCCTTTTTGCCCTTTCCCTTGTGCATAAGTAAAAAGACAGATTCGTTTTCTGTCTCTGGCTTTCCATCATATTTATATATCCTATCGAAGCAGTCTCTGAGATCGCTGTAAATTTAAATAACGGAAAAATGTTTTCGCAATCCAACCAGCAGAAATCATTGCCTACACAGCTGGCTTTTAAAAAATTAATCACTAGGTTCTTTTAAATAACGATGTCAAAAAGCTGGCATTTGGAGGAGAGGAGGTAAAACGAGCCTGGCCTGGGGATATTATGGAATTGTAACATCAACACACGGATAACCGACAACAGGAAGGAATTTGTTTAATCATGGAAGTCTATTGGACCTGTTGCTTTACTGTAAGTTCTACTTTGACATGTTTTACTTGGAAACCTGCTGGAAACTATGGTGGAAGCACATGACAATCTGGCAAAGACAGGTTTATATAGACTGATAACGAGGGGCAATAACAATCATGTGTGCATGATAACAAGGAAGTGAAAACAGGTGACACTAATTAATGGGAATGAATGAACCGTAAGACAGACTACAGGAAGCACAGAGGGTAACAAAAGGTGACTGGGGATTTAGAACTAAAACAAATAACAGAAAACACAGATCATGACAATATTTATCTTAGAATTGAATCTCATAATATTAGATCAGAGAGAATTAAGGCATCAGAAGTTCAACAAGGAACAAGCCCAAATGATAAAATAGGCGAAAGGGGCATGGGCTTGTGATAATGAAAAGGCAAAGTTTAGTTTGTGATATAAAAAACTACAGGAACCGGGCATTTGCACATCAAAAATGGAACAAGATTTGATTGCAGGAGCTTTGGTACGTTAAGGAAAACAAATGGTGGCTGGTGGTGATACTGGATGGATGGATACTGGATATGCCATTCAAATATATGCCATTCGTTGATTGATTTTATCCAAGCACCTTACGATACCATGAGCACATAGATTTTTCAGTATAGCTGGCACCAGTGGGAATTGAATCCATAACCATGACAGTGTTATGGACCAGTTGAGCGACAGGACTACAATGTAGTCCCACTGTAGAGTGTCTTACAAGGTGAAACTGGGTTTCTATTTTAGGAACAAATCTTGTTTTGTTGGAAAATCTTGTTGGAAAAATTTCATTCAAGCTTTCAGTTATTGATTATGGTGAGACTACATGCATACTAATAGAATCATCACTAAATATATTAGATTCTGTAGCCGTACGGTTTTTTGTAAAGATTATTGGTCAGGGAATGATCTGTAAGGTCATCTCAGACTACACTCCTTCATAATAATAGATGATTTTAAAAATATAATCTTTGCCTTAATATTCATGCTTTGGATCCAAACGATTTGATTTGTATTATTAATTTTGTTTCGACTATGGGGCATGTTAAAACTGCTCTGGGACACGTTGAAACGGCATCCGCAATGTCGGAAAACAGACTGGAAAGATGTTTTCTTTTAATAGAAGTCAATGGTTAGTGAATCAAACATTTCTTACCTTTTAGATTTTTCATCTTGTAATTGGTCAGCAGAATTGGTTTATATTTTATCTATACTAACCGCATATGGCAACATTAATATGTAAGGAATATCTGGGAAGAAATGGATAAGAGCGAGTGCTAATTGGGACATACAGTCCCCTCCAAAAGTATTGGAACAGCAAGGCCAATTCCTTTGTTTTTGCAAGACACTGAATACATGTGGGGTTGAGATACAAATAAGAACAAAAGACAAGAGTTCCAAATTTCAGCTTCTATTCCCTGGTATTTACACCTAGATGTGTTAAACTACTTAGAACATAGCACCTTTGGTAACAGACCACCCAATTTTTAGGTTAGATTCTAAGCCATTTAACAAATCTAGATACAAATACCTGGAAATAAAAGCTGAAATTTGGATCTGTCATCTCATGTACATCTTTTGACCTCAAACACTTCAGTCTTCAGTCTATAGCAAAAACAAAGGAATTGACCTTGCTGTTCCAATACTTTTGGAGAGGACCTTATCTGCTCTGACTCAGGTCTTGCACAGTGACTATATCTGCCTTGACTCGGGTCTGACACAGTGACTCTATCTGCTCTGATCCTAGATTAATTTCAGGGCAACTTCACCCTGGAGCTGTGTATCAAGGTGCACCCAATGCATTTCATACTGTGTAAACAGTAGGAAAAAGGCACAACTTCACTAACACAATGGCTAAATTCAGGCAAACAAGACAGGGTAAATTTAAAACAATGTTAAGAACGATAACATCAACAACTGCATAGCATGAAAATTCATAGCCACGGTGGGCTATCAGTAAAGTGACAGGAGAACGAGAGAGCAGGGAGGTTTTGCATCTGACTCACCCTATTTGTAGAGGAATAACAATCCCCAGTCTTTCATGGTGGCAAAGCCCGGTCAAAAAAAAAAAAAAAGGGTCATATAATTTTCCACTGGACTTTAGGTTGTCCAAAACAGAGGACTCAATTGATATTTTCCCCAATTGGCTAAGCCTCTCCTGCCCAGATGTGTTCCTTCTGTAAGTTTTTATCTTTTTTAAACAGGAAATGGAGCGCTCTGTAACCAGTATTGTATGCATGAGCTGAAGCAGTTTCAAGACCTTGGATAGTGTGGTCTGTAGATCGTCTTGAATAAGCAACTCCAACAGCTCTCCTGGTGTCTTGTGGAACAACTTGTTGTTGATTGTGTGCAACTCATTTCTCACCCTCTGTGCATTAAAGAATGGGTAGGCTGGGGAACGCAGTGGGACTGTATCTGGCTATGATTAGACAAGGAACAGACAGATATAATAACAAAACACAACTAGGGCTACTACCTTTATAACAATGGTTTAATAACATAGTGTAATTAAATAGAGAATGTCTGTGTTGGCTTTTTGTCAGTTAGATGACATGTAAATGATATGCACAATCAGCATAATAGTATCATATTAAAGCTACTGGAATCTGACACAGAATCATGCAGGGATGCTCGATAACTAGCCTCCTGTTGCAAGATTCAAGTACTTTGCCATCAGCCTGCTGGGAAATGTACACTAAACTGGAAAGAACTGCCTACACTGAGGGAGGGAAAATATTGATTTAAGAAATAGCTTACTTTTGGATTAACAAATCACAGGAGGGTTTCAAATTAGAAAACCAATTCCACCAATCACCACAATCAAAACTTTTACATTGGCAGTTGCTAGAATAGCGGTTTTCATTGAATGAATGAATATTACATATAAAATCATTCAAACATACTGAAAACATTCAGTATCTATTAACTTGATCCCTTCTGGCAAAGTTGTGTTCTTGCCCAGTCAGCTAGCCAACTAGCTAGCTTGTCCAGTCAACCATTCAATGACATTCCCCCTTTCCCCAACTGTCTCCTCTCTGTCTCCAGTGTCTGTGACTAGATTTTGCACTTGCAATGCTCATTAGCTGAATATTCCCCTGATTTTGACATGTCTAAGTTGGACACATTTAATCAAATAACAATGTTCTAAGGCAATACATTATATATTAATACTACAGATGTTGACCCAGAGAGGCCCAAGTCTGCAAAAGAGACCAAATAATGAGTTAATTATCACATTAGCTGTTAACCCCCCCGGGGATCATGGATCACTGTCACTCCACACCTGCCTGAAGCCAGAAGATAAAGTGCACAATAATATTCAAACAAAGGTCATATGCTTCTGATTAGCCTACTGAAGGTTCGATCCATGTGTAAATACAAGCCAGCTAACTGTACCTCATGAAACCAGCAATGATCTAGGCCAGAAAGCAGAAGAACATAGAACACTGGCCAGGACTGCAAACAGAAGGAGAAAAGCTGCCAGATGATAGAGAGGAGTATGGCCAAGATGGATGGGAGGAGGAAATATCCTGAACCTCATTTTCAGAGTGAATCAGGAAGTTAAGTCAGCAACATTGCTTGCTCAATTTCAAACAAATACAAAGCTTGGATGAAGAACAATACAAATAAACTGCCAATTGCATCATAATGTTTATAGCTCATATTAAACTTTTAAAGTTTAGGATCTCATTTTCAGTTAAACTCACCTTTGAGGGTGTACATCGGAGGGCACAAATGTAACTATACCTCTGTAATTCAATATATATTTTGGCACAATGAAGATGTCCCCCAAAGAGGGGGAATGGTGGTGTGCCATTTAAATTTATTGCACTATTATTTCAGGCCTTTGGGTCAGAACCAGGTATATAGATAATAGGAATCCAATAAGTGAATTTATTAAAGATCTGCAAATCAGTTTTTTGTACTTATTGTTGCTTAATTGGAAATGGTTTGTGTTGTAATTAAGCCCATTGTTTTAAGAACACAGGACATTCTAAGCTATGAACGGCTTTCATATAAAAAGTCTATGCAATACAGTCTACATTTTATTGTACTCAGTGTAGCTTTGGTGTCACTTTCTCATTTGAAAAAAGGGTCTTGGAACTGTACAGATCTTGGGATCTCCACGCCTTAAAATAGCATGTTGGAATCTTCACTGTGGCTTGTAAGCACGGCGGATGCCTGTGCAATGGAGGGAGAATTAGAAGACAATTACAGATGCTTTCCAGCAGCCATGGAATTAGTCCAGTTGTAGGGAGGCAGCTGGTGGGAAACACAATACATCCAATGTGTGATTTCAACTTCAAGGGAATATTCCCCTTTGTTGTCTTGGAACTGTTGGATGCAAGCTAACAAGTTGGCAGTGCCCTTGGTAAGAATAGTAATGGAGGAATTATCACCGTCTCTGTGCATTTAAGAGCAGTCTCAGAGAATAGGGTTGCTCTGCCTAGAGAGGCTCCTCTCCCTGGCTCAGACTACATGCTGGGGCCTGGTGTGGGCCAAGCAGAGCTTGCCTGGTGTATTGGATCCTGTGAAATATTCTCAATACTCTCAAAGTGCAAACCCTACTTTCTGCTTCCCTTGGTTGGCGGCTCAATTGCACCAGGCAATATCAATAGAGCCCAGAAAAGTATATGAATCCAGTCAATTGACTGTTCTTGCTCAGTAGCTCTAGATGAGAGGAGAATACCCTGCAATTCTGAACATTGTCAAGGGGAACAGTTACAATGCATTCACCTCATCAAAAACATTGTGCAACTCTTTCCAGGCAGCAAATTACATATTTGACCTCCCTTCTCATTACATAACATTACATTTTATTTAGCAGACACTTTCATCCAAAGTGACGGACAAAACAATGCATTCATTCATTCATTCATTCAGTCATTATCCTAACCCGCTTATCCTGAACAGGGTCGCAGGGGTGCTGGAGCCTATCCCAGCATACATTAGGCAAAAGGCAGGAATACACCCTGGACAGGTCGCCAGTCTATCACAGGGCACACACACCATTCACTCACACACTCATACCTACGGGCAATTTAGACTCTCCAATCAGCCTAACCTGCATGTCTTTGGACTGTGGGAGGAAACCGGGGTACCCGGAGGAAACCCACGCAGACACGGGGAGAACATGCAAACTCTGCACAGAGAGGCCCCGGCCGAAGGGGATTCAAACCCAGGACCTCCTTGCTGTGAGGCAGCAGTGCTACCCACTGCACCATCCATGCCACCCCACAAAACTATGCATATCAAGATTATGCAAACAGCAGTCCAGTATTACCATTTAATTGTACCCACAAACTCTCCTCCTCTAATCTACCTTCTCTTTCCAAGTTCTCTCTCTTTACAGATATCTACATTTGTCAACTTCGCACACAGATCTCGGCTAAAGATTTTAGTCGCCTTAAACAAAATATGTTGTTGTAGCCCCAAAGTATTCCAACATAAATCACACCCACCACTTTACTTGAATTGTGTGGCCCCAAGATGATTGCGGCCCTGGACAACTGCATAGTGTTTAATGCCAGCATACATCTCTGTGCCGACCAACCTGAATGAACCTTCTGCCGCTGTAAGATCTCTCTTCAATCTGGATGATACAGTCCAGCTCACTCAGATCAGCTTGTGAGAAGTCTTGGTGTAGAGCTGAGCAATATAGACCTTAGTCATTTGATAATTATAATTTCATTTTTTAGCACAATAGCAATCGTGTAGTATTGCCTTTCTTTATGTCTTTTTTTATTACATCTGATGTGGAAGTAAATATCCAAACTTCAGAAGCAATATGAAATAATTCCAAAAATAAATCACCTCTGATATCTTTTAGATGTTTATAAGACAGACAATCAGTGACCAGGCCTTGCAGCTTCCAAATGATACTCTACAATAACAAATCACTTGTTTACATAGAAGCTGTGCAACCTTACTCTTGATTGTCTGTCTTCAATATCCAATTGATATCGGATGTGATTTTGTTTTCTCCAGAATCATTTCATGGAAACACTTAAAGAGAAGCAATGCAGCACATGGTATAATGGCAATGACTATTATTGCGCTCAAAAAATATTATCAAACAATTATATCGACCTGCCCGAGATGACTCTCCTTCTCTTCCCAAGTACCAACAGTGAGAAAGGCATGCAGAATTTTTTCGATATATAAAACAATTTCTATATATAAGTCCCTTCCTCACTGGCTGCTCTGCACAGCTCCTTGTCCAGGCCCTGATTCTCTCTCACCAGAACTATTGCAATGTCTGCATGTCTCCTTGCCTGTGCCACTAAAGCACTGCCGCTAATATAGAACACACAAATGAAAAACATGACTGACCACAACAAAAAAAAAAGAAATTGAGAAATAACTTCCCCCACCACTGTGCAGAATTGAGGTCTGGACTGGCTGGGGATAGAGACAGGGACCGATAATATGACACAACACTCCAAAGCCAGCCATGCAGTCCCTCAGCTTCGCATTGCTCTGTGTGAGGTGTAAACAAAGCATTCAAAACCACTGGGTCTGCTAACATTTTGGGCTGTGGGCACCACAGCAAAGAAGATGTATTTTTTACATTTGAAATTGGTCGTTATGGGCGACACATGGATGCAAAAACTGAAGGTCATACGAATTATACTGTTGAAAAAAGAGAATGGCAAAAATCAAGGGAAAACACTCTTTTTTTGTTTTTCAGGATGAACATGAGGGGGCACAGCTGGCAAAGTGTAACTGATACTGGTTATCCCTTTGCAATTCCAATAACCCACTAAATAAGGTCTAAGCAGGATGTAATTACAAAACTCTGTGATGTGTGCTGCTGCAGGCTTGCTCTTTTGAAAACAGCAAAAAGGAGAAGAAAAAAAGAGTTTGGAGCATCTAATAAGCGAAGTGGTGAAGAGATATGAACAATTGCTTCAAAAATGTAAGTAGGCCCATATGTGCAGCATAAGCATGTGACAAATCAAAGCCCTGTGATTTTTGTTGTAGGAAGAATGCGCTTTCAAGTGAGATATATAAAAATCTCCATTTTTAATGGTGTGCGAACATTAGGGGATATGACCTCCAAAACGCACACGTGATCCCTTTGTCCTTTTGAATAGTGACCTTCCAAAAGACTAATCCTAACATAATGCGGAATCTGTGCCAATTTTGCCTCAGGAGCCTTTTTTTGTAAAATGCAGTGGGCATGCTGGCTATGACCATGGGGGGGGGGGGGGGGGGGGGGGTTATAACATAACACCCTGTTCCAAATTCATCCATAAGAATTTGGACAGTTTTCTGTTCTTTTGGATTTGTGCTGTGCTCCAGCACGTTGGATTTGCAATGAAATAATGGTAATGAGGTTGAAATCACCTTTTATTTGGGAGTATTTATATCAGACCATTAAGATAAAGAACACAAAAAGACAAGCTTATTGTGGATACACCAGGACTTGAACCACCAAACTTCTGGGTCCACTAGGCTACATGCTGCCCACCCCACATTTACATGCACATCGGGTGACCAGTGTCTGTATTTATTATCTTTTTATACATTGTCCCTCCATTGGCACAATGCTGGTCCATCCAGCCATTATCTTAACCCGTTTATCCTGAACAGGGTCGCAGGGGGGCTGGAGCCTATCCCAGCATACACTGGCCGAAAGGCAGGAATACACCCTGGACAGGTCTCCAGTCCATCACAGGGCACACGCACCATTCACTCACACACTCATACCCACGGGCAATTTAGACTCTCCAATCAGCCTAACCTGCATGTCTTTGGACTGTGGGAGGAAACCGGAGTACCCGGAGGAAACCCTCGCAAACACGGGGAGAACACAAATATACCTCAAAATCCAATAAATGGATGACTGACCAAAACATTTTCTGTACTGAATCTGATTAGAAATCGTATTTATGAGGGAAGTCTACAAGTGCTGCTTTTTAAGTCTGAAATTAATGTTGATTTATTAATTAATTATTAATGTCACAAAATTGCCTGTGCAAATTGTAAATTGTCAAAAGACTAGATACAAACATCCTGACTTTCACTCTCACCTTCATTCTGTAACCCCTGAAGATCCAGTTATTCATTTTTGTCCGATGGAGGGGGACATAGTCTCTGGTCCAGAATTATTGGCACCCTTGATAAATATGGGCAAAACATATTGTAAACTAAAAAATAAAACTGTACAGTTATTGACAAGTTTTCCAATATGTGTAGTGTGCTTTATTCAATGGAGACAACCAAAGTCTTATCAAATGTATTTCCCCAAAAAACAGGTTTCACAATTATTGTCACCCCTGGTTTATTACTTTGTGCAAACACCCCTGGCATAGATGACAGGCATTAGCCTTTTCCTATAATTTGTGATTAGAGAACATATTTAGAGCTATACATTTCTGACCATTTCTCCATGCAGAACATTTTAGAATTATTGATATCCTTGAGTTTGCACTTATGGACCCAGCTCTTCAGTTCAGACCACAGGTTTTTGATGGGATTCATGTTACGAAAACTAGGTGGCAGCATCACTCAAGGTTATTGGTACCAAAAGTTCAGGTTCTACAAAGTGTAATGATTGATAGACGAAGAAGACTGATAGCATTGTATCTTAAGATCTAAATTTTAAAAACTCCCTAACACAATGACCTATGATAATTACATGTGTACATATAGGACAGTCCAAAGTATTATGAGCAGTTCCTTTCTTTTCCTTACATTTTATTAAAAATTTTTATGTACTTTCTTTTATCTTTTTTTCTTTGAACTGGCTATTCACGAGGTCCTCCTTTTAAGAGACAAACGCAAGATCACCTGGAATCAAGTCTAGACTTTTTATTATCTTTCTCATGCAACACACAGCTGGCTTTACACACAACACACTTTAAGCTCATATTCATTGTTTAATTTCAAATCCAAAGTGCTGGAGCACATTTGAGCCATAATAAACATTTATAGACAGCACTGTATATGTTTACATAACCTACCAGTAGAAGTCATGTCACTTGGCCTCAAGGGAGTACTAGAAAAAAAGGTTTTTATTTAAAATGTTGGCTTTGAGAGCTTAGGCGCTGTAATTGTTGCCTGCCGGTAATTCTATAGCTACGATTGTAACCAGCTGATATCTGCTCATATTCATTACGGTTCAATAAAAGCCGTATTTGTTATAACAAAAAAGTATTTGTTATAGTGTACCCTCAGAATCAGCGTTATTGTTACAGTGTTGTGTATCGCATGCTCATGGTAAATCAAGATGGCGACCGCAGCGTCCACTGCTCAAGCGAGTCAAACTTTTAAACGTTTTAAACGTTTTAACCGCCCTACTTTTAAACGTTTCAATTGTGGATTGCATCCTATTTTAACTTTTCCACAAAGATGCGTGATTGTCATTGTTTTAATCTTTTGCCGGATCGCTTGCTCGTCACGCTGTCACTTCTTGCCTGACGATGGGGAGGGAATCGACTTCCCCACTGCAGGTAGCCAACATCTCCTGTTCTCCGGGATCCTGGATATTGGCCGTGCCAGAGCCCCATCATCATCTAGTAAGGATGGGGTCCCTACGTCAAGCTCTTCTGTTGGATTCATTTGGCTGACGCTGATACTCCTCTTAGCCGGTGACGTTGAGCTAAACCCGGCCCAGCTAGCCCAGCTAGCCTAGCAGCTAGCTTGGACTTTCCTCCACCTGCGCTGCTTTCTTCGGCGGGCCGTGGCGGTCCCGCACTGGCGCCGATTGGCCTGGTGACTGGGTTGCTGGCTCCTCTGGCCTGCTTCGGTGGAGGTCTGCTGGCTGATTTGCAGTATCTTCCAGTATGTTGCGGCGGGGCTGTTGAGATGCTCGCCGGACTGTCGGCCTATTCTGGCGTTGGTTCATTCCGGGAGGATTTCGCTCCTGCTGCGGTGGTGGCTCGTCTTCAGCCCGGATCCGTAGCAGGGCGGTCTGCGCTTCCCTACGGCGCAGTTGGGCTTCGGAGCGGCAGCGGACTAGTGTCAACAACGATTGCCTCGAGTCCAGAAACTGAGTTGCGGAGCAACAGCTGGCTTCCTGAATGGTCTGGTAAGGATACCGCGGCTTTGTGTGTCATCCCCACTATCAGCCCCCTCCCAGTTCATCTTCCTCGTCGTGCTTCCAGGCCAAGCAGAGCTGTGCAGGGGAACCTGGTGGTTGTTTCTACTGGTATTGCCTTGCCCGGCTCTGCTCCTTCTGCTACTTTGGGATCTAATGATTTGGGGTCATTGCAGGACCTGCGGGCCATAAATGGTTTGAAGCTTCTGCACCTAAATTCGAGGAGTTTGCTGCCCAAGATGGATTTCATTAACTGTATGATTGTCGATGCCGCCCCCGACATACTTGTTATTACCGAGTCTTGGTTGTCTGGGAAAATTTCCAACTCGGATGTTTCTATTGCTGGTTTTAATTTGTTTAGATCTGATAGGAGAGCTAAAGGAGGCGGAGTGGCTATATTTGTCAGGGAACACCTAGCCGTACGGGTCCTTGTGTCCTCCACCGTCCCGAAATGTTTTGAGTGTTTAGTTTTAGATGTTTTTTTGGGTGGTGACATCCATATTGTGGTTGCTGGTATTTATCGCCCACCCTCTGCGCCAACATCAGCATTAGATGAGTTGGGGAAGGTGTTATCTATGTATGCCTCTTCCGAATTGGTGGTGCTGGGCGATTTAAACCTCGACTGGCTCTCTGATAGCTCTATTAGTCTTAAACAGCTCTGCTTAGATTTAGATCTATAGATCTCAACTTATTTTACACCCCACAAGACCAAATGCCAAATCCCCATCTAGATCCACCCTAATTGATATTATATTAACTAATAGGCCATTTAAATATCCTCAGTGCGGGGTGTTTGCACCAGGCATTAGCGACCACTGCCCTATAGCTTGTGTTAGATTAGTCAAAGCTAATAAATCCAATGGTCACCTCATCACAAAGCGTAATTTTAAAGATTTTATAGAACAAGGCTTCTTACACGATTTATCCCACTCTGATTTAGATAGATTATGCTTAATCCCTGATTCCGAGTTAGCTTCTGACCACTTCTCCCATATTTTTAACTCCATCACTAATAAGCATGCTCCTTATAAAAATCTCAGAGTAAAAAATCGCTCTAGTCCCTGGATCTCTGAGGAAGTCATCGAAACCCTTCAACTCAGAGACTCCGCCTGGACTACTGCCAGATCTACTAGTAATCCGACAGACTGGTTACATTTCCAGAAAATGCGGAATAAAAGTACTAGTATAGTCAGGAAAGCCAAATCTGATTTCTATTTATCTTCATTTGCAAATGCCCAAGTTTTTGGAAAACTGTAAAATCACTTAAATCTGGATCCACCTCTACTCTCCCACCTCAAATTAGCTATGAGAATAATGTAATTTCAATCAAATCAAAAATGTGCAACGCATTTAACCAACATTTTGTAGCTTCTGGCCTTCTATTTGATAGGCTATCAGCCAATACGGTCTCGCCGGGACACGTCCATGACCCGTCATTGGCCGAAAACCTTTCGATCCCCTCCCCTCTTGCTAATAGATTCTCTTTTAGACCGGTTAGTGACTGTGAAGTTTTCATGGCACTCTCCCATCTGAATATTAAAAAGTCTAAGGGTGAGGATGACATAGCCCCATATCTTTTGCGGCTCAGTGCTCACCTGGTCGCCTCCCCGCTTGCTCACATTTTTAACCTAACTTTTATCTTCGGTGAAATCCCAATGGTCTGGAAGTCCGCACAGGTTGTGCCCCTGTTTAAAGGGGGTCACACCAGTGACCTAAACAATTATCGTCCCATCTCTAGACTGTGCTGCCTAGCTAAGGTTTTAGAAACCCTGGCAATTGAACAGCTGCAGGCTTTTTTAGGCGCATACAATATCCTACACTCACACCAATCAGGATTCAGACCCGGTCATAGCACTGTTACTGCCACTTCCCTCGTCATTAATGATATTGTGAATGGTCTTGATAATCGTCAACATTGTGCTGCCCTCTTTGTCGACCTCTCTAAGGCCTTCGACACTGTTGATCATGGTATTTTGTTAAGTATGTTAGCTTCCATTGGCCTGGATGACCTTTCCCTTAGTTGGTTCTCTAACTACTTGCCTGGGAGAAAGCTGTTGTTGCTGGCAATCTTAGATCCAGCTCTTTATCTGTTGTTAAGGGTGTCCCACAAGGGTCCATTACTGGTCCAATTTTACTCACTCTTTATATAAATAATATTCTTTTCCCTTCTGTACACACTAATGTCCATTATTATGCGGACGATACAATAATTTATTGCTTTGGTCCCACCCCAGCTCAGGCAGCTGCAAGCCTGCAGTCAGCCTTCGACACATTCCAACGATCTCTGCTTGATCTCAAATTAGTCTTAAACTCAAACAAAACTAAATGGATGTTTTTCTCAAGATCGTCAATTGTTAATAATAGCCTTTCTCTTCACTCTCTGCAGGGAGAACTAATTGATTGTGTCGACTCATTTAAATATCTGGGTATTTGGCTGGATACCAAGCTCTCTTTTTCACACACATATTGAACATCTCATAAAGAAGCTGAGGATTAAAATTGGCTTTCTTTACAGGAATAAATCCTGTTTTTCTCTTCAAACCAGGAAATCCATTGTTCAGTCCAAAATTATGTCTGTTTTTGATTATGGTGATATTATGTATATGCATGCTTCTCCTGCCATTTTGAAGCTGCTTGATGCTGTGTATCATAGTGCCCTGCGCTTTGTAATGGGTGATGGTTTTCTTACTCACCGATGTGTTTTGTATGAAAAATTGGGTTGGTCGTCCCTAACTGCACGAAGAGAGCTACATTCTCTTCTATTCATTTATAAAGCTCTAATTGGTAAACTTCCATCGTATTTATCCTCGCTCCTCATTCACAACTCTATGAGTTGCCGAACGGGCTCGCAGTCACACATCAGATTGCTCATTCCGCGCGTGAGGACGGAATATGGAAAGACTGCTTTTTCTCACTATGCTCCGGACAAGTGGAATAGGCTCCAGGACACTCTAAAATTGGATCAATTTGTTTCTCTAGACTCTTTTAGAGTGCTCCTCGTGGGTACCATGACTGAGAACTGCTCGTGTTTTACCAGATTTTTAGTGTCTTATCAATTATTATCTGTTTTTTATAGCTTGTTTTTTGTCTGCTCTTATCTTGTCTGTTGCAACCTGTATCTTTTATATATGTTTTTTGTAAACAGGGCACCCTTGAAAATGAGAGCTTGCTCTCAAGGGACTTCCCTGTATAAATAAAGGTCAAATAAAAATAAATAATAAAGGTTTGTAATGTGCCCATCGTTAGTGTGTGCATTATTTGCACTCACTCAGACCAGCAGTTTGTCTTCCTGATATCTTTTATGCTCAGCCACTGTGAATACAAAGTTCAGCATTGAGCACACAAACCAATGAGCTAGCTCAGTGGTATTTGTTGAATCATTTTCCATTGCAGCATACATTTCCAATGATAGCAGAGCCTAAAAAGTTACTTTAAAAAGAAAAATGATTTAATCGTACGCAAGATTAGAGGATACATTTTAGAACTTTTAGATGTGTCTGTTGCTTATGTCCAGAATGCAAACAACTCAGTGACAATAGGACAACCCTAGCCCCTCCCCTTTTAGCAGATAGTGATTAGGTTCTACCTGACTCTGTCAACTAAGGTATAGGTCGATTGTGTGGAATAGTGATCGAGAGGAGGAGGATACAAGGCTCTTCATCGTGATACAACCCATTGGTGGTACAGTGATCAGCTGTCATGGATAAGACAGAACAACCCTTCCAGATGCCTGGACCTGTTGTCACCTTCCAAGACCTCTGCTACAGTGTTAAAGAAAGCAGAGGCCCATGCAGGAAAGGACCGGAAAAGGAGATTCTGAAAAATGTCAGGTGTGGTATAATGAGTATGCAATGAGGTATAGTATAGTCAAGGTGTACAGTTTCAGATATATCTTTTTTTTTATTTTAGGTTTGGTCGTAGTTCTTGGTAGGACCAAGAAAGGGCATATTTGTATTATGTCTGTCTATCTATTTATCTATCTGTCTATCTAGTTTTTTATTATGGCAGTCAACAATTGGGGGTGTTTATTGCTTGCACAGTGATCTGCCTTTCCTCGCTACCATTCAAAAAACCATCCATAGAGCACCTGGATAGCTCATCAGAAATGCAGACAGCTAATGCTAACTGGCTACACATGCTGAAATGCAGAATCACCTTCCTAATGTGGACTCTGATACTAAGGGCAGCATCCACCAAAGCCATAGCAAGGCAGCTGCAGAGAAACCAAAGATTCCATGTCAGTTCCAAAATATGTGATAAAAACATTGCCCGTGGATCCCTGCTTTGAATGGCTGTAACATGAATGTGTTTTTCTTATTTACAAATGAAAATAAAGACTGCAGAAGTATGTCCAATGAAGCAGAGGAAAATGTGACATTCTCTCTTGGGAAGTAAATACTATTATTTTTAGCCTTAACTACCAAAATCCAAACAAACAAACGATCAGGATGCATTGGCCACACTCATTGAATTTGAGCTTACTGTGTTCAGAAGTCATGTCCATCTGTTGATTGAATTGCAACCAGCCTATATACAAAAAGTGGTTAAAAATGTTCTCATGCCACTTTCCTGTGTACAAAGCCTTTTCTGCAAAAGAAAGTCTGTTTTAACATGTGTTTTGTCTTGCAATGAGAGTGAAAATCTTTCAAGTAGGAAATATTACCTTGTTTCAAGTTACAGTTTGCTTGACAAGTGGCATTTTCTTGACCCACTGGTAAATCCTGAAATTAGTCAAACTGTTTCACCTCACAGAAAACTTTTTGTCTTCTTTAGCAAAAAGTAATATAAATTACTTTTAAATATAAGACTAAATATAAGACCAACATACTTATTGAGTTTGACTTATTTTTTGGTGTTTGCAGTGTTCGGGAGTTGAATCTATTCTATATATCTATATATCTTTCTGTACCACAAAGAAGCAGGACAAGCGTGAGAGTCTGACAATCTGAGGAAGCAAACTAACAATAATTGAGTGCAATTGAACCAGACAAAATACATTTGAGTATTTTTTTTCATTGACAGAAAAAGGCCATTGAAAGTTGAATTTGTTTTCTGCTGATTTGTATATTTTTGCATTTTCACTACATCAAAATACTGTATTTGGAATTCCACCCCTTCCCTTTACAGATTTTTTTTTACCTTTCCAAACTATTCTTATCTTATCTTATAGTCTTGGTCATTGCCATTAATAGAGATATTGCTTCATTTGTTTTTATAATGTTGTGGCACGCATCATGTGAATTACAGTTTCCAAATTTGGCTCCGCTTTGGCGTCTGCTCCTTGTACCATTGAATTATGTAACTCATAGTCATTGCTCATTTTGCCTTTTGGCTGCGTCCCAGTGTGGTAAATTCTGTTTGGAGACTCTATTGACCTTTGTTTCTTATTACCAAACTCAATACAACATGGAAAATGATTTGCATTCAGTCTATATCTACTAGAATGAGCCTATAAGATTAATACATTTTGGCATATTTGTCAGTGGTACAGTACAGTGCAAGTATATTTGTGTTCTTCAAGGAACACATTTCTTAAATGTACCCTGAAATGTACAAGAATGTTTTTTGGGTAATAATATCTCAGCCTCATAATGGCTTCCTTGACTGTCATCGGTACAACACTGATGCACATGTTGACAAATGCCAAGAACAGACTCCAAATCAATCTGAAGGTAATCAGAAACACCTGTGAAGCCATGTGTTCCAAATATTATGGTGCCCTGAAACTATTGGGCGACTAGTGCTATTTCTGCATGGAGAAACCAAAATGTATAAAAGTAAAATCTGAAAATCTGTATTTTAACCACATGTGAATTGTTTGATTTCAAATCTAAAAGTGTAGTACAGAGCCAAATCAAGAAAAAGATATATGTCTTTTTCCCAAACATTATGAAACTGAACAGAACAGGGCAGATTGACAGGACGTCATGGTGCAGAAGCCCTCTATGCAGGATACTGTACATATAGAATACTCTGCTAATCAAAATGATAACTGTATACTGCCAGAAGGTTGTTTTGATATTTGGTGCTTTGAGATATTTGAGTTTGCTCACCTCACCTGCAAAGAGAATGGTTTTACACTTTTCTTGCTGGTCACTTTTGCATTACATGTTTAAACTGTCATATGCAATTTGTCATTAGCACTTATTTAAAAATAGCAGGTATGTTGTGTATGTACTGAGGGGATGTTGTTTATGTGAAAATTGATTTGGTTCCCATATTTTCACCACATCATAAATTAGTTCTGTATTGTTCACTGACAGAGACCAGTAAGGACATTCATCTTTTTGATTGTCTCTCGAGGCAGATTAATGTCCGGAGCAACATTCCAGCATCCTAATTGGCAGTTCCCATCTCAGTAATTTACCTCATACCAATCACTGAATTTCTTATTCTGTGTGTTTATCCAACTATGGGTATACCATATGGTCAAAGATGTATACTGTGTGTGTGCTAAAATATCTAAATGTTATTAGGCTGCACCTTCATAAATTTACAGAATCTGTAGCAATGGTAGAGGCCAACTGTGTTTTTTTTCTGAACACAATTGTAGGCACTACTGCTTTCTGAAAACATACACTTCTTGGGAAATTTGGGAAATGAATGAACGCAATTCATATTTAAAAATAATTTTGATGAATTGCTAATATTATACTCTTTCAGAATATTATGTATGGTGTGAAAGATTTCTATATTCTTTTATATTCATACTTTACTCATGTATTGCCTAAAAGGAGATCTATCACCCTGCTTTCCTCACATACAGTATACTGTAATTATAATTATTTTTTTAATTCAGACAGATAGCATATATTACAGTAAAATGTCCAGTGTTCATTCAAATTTAGGTCCAATAGGGACCAAATGTACCTCACAAGTGTTAACACTGAACATTTTACAATGTAGAGTGAACTACACGGGGGAATCATACAAGGCTTTCAGAGTTGGCCACCTTATAGATGCCATACGCCAGGCCTGTTATACATACTTGATCATAAAATATTATTTTAGCAGTGCTAGTGCCAGACAGTCCTTTGAAACCTTCCAGTAATAATAACCATTGAAACTAACTGTAATTACCTTTGCAATATGAGACTTGCAACTATTATTAATAAATTGGCTAATCTCTTCAGATTTACCAAAAGGAATGGTAAATGCGGTAAGAGGATTACAGAACCTATTCCAGTGAGCAGAATCTGAGGATGTAGGTATTACTTCAAGATGAATTTCATGGTGGTAACTTTCCTTCACACAGGGAGTTGTTTTATTTAAGTATTCTTTTGTTCTTGAGTTCTTACGTACATGCCTGGTATTCTGTTTCAGTGGGATCATGAGACATGGAATCAATGCCATCATGGGCCCCACAGGGAGCGGAAAAACCTCGTGAGACTAATTACCATAATCATAATTACACAAGTAATTAATAATAGTAACCTTAGTTGTGCAATGCTCTACGATACGCTATAAATACTGTTTATTATAAATTGTTATGATCACGATAATTATACACTGCCATTACTGCAGTAAACACAAATTATTACACTGAATTACAATTTCATTACATACTGAAACTACTGTAGGTAACTAACTAATGACAATCAGCATGCCCCATCTCTCATTAAGGCTATGATCATTTTGTCATAATTATAATAATTATTACAATAGCCACACTGAATATTTACAGTTGCTCTTGGCATCTTGAGCATGTTCATGCAAACTTCAATGATAAAAGTATATTGAGATTGTATCCAATACTGAATCAGATTATATTTATTTATATACCTAAATAAATAATAATAATAATAATAAATAAATATACATAAGTTTATATACCTTAAGAAGCCCCCCTACACACACAGACATACACACTCATGCATGCACCCATGCGAACACACTCACACAAACACTCAGTGAGCACTATATTTGGTATTTATTAGATGTTTTGGTCTTCTGCTTCTGTAGCCTATCCACTTAAGAGGTTTGACAAGTTTGTGTGTTCAAAGATGCTATTCTGCATGCCACTGTTGTAATGTGTGGTTATTTGCATTACTGTCACCTTTGACCAGTCTGACCTCTCTCATTAACAAGGCAATTTGGCATCCAGAACTTCTGCTCACTGGATGTTTTTTTGTTTTTCGCACCATTCTCTGAAAACTCTAGAGACTGTGTGAAAATCCCAGGAGATCAGCAGTTAATGAGATATTCAAACCACCCTGTTTAGCACCAACAATCATTCCACAGTCAAAGTCAGTTCCCCAATCTGGCATTTGGTCAGAAAAACAGTTGAACCTCTTGACCATATCTGCATGCTTTTATACATTTAGTAGCAGCCACATGATTGGCTGATTAAATATTTGCATTAACAAACTGGTGTACAGGTCTATCTAATAAAGTGCTCCGTGAGTGTATCGTACACACAAAGTACACACACACTAAATGTGTTAATGTGTCTTACTGCACATGCAGGCTGCTTGACGTCATTGCAGGCCGAAAGGACCCTGCAGGCCTGCGTTCTGGCCAGGTGCTGGTAGATGGCAAGGCCGTGACATCTGACCTGAGACTTAGCTCAGCGTATGTGGTTCAGGTGAGTTCCCTTTTACATTACATTAATGGCATTTGGCAGATGCAGAGCGACGTACAGTTGATTAGACTAAGCAGGAGACAATCCTCCCCTGGAGCAATGCAGGGTTAAGGGCCTTGCTCAAGGGCCCAACGGCTGTGCGGATCTTATTGTGGCTACACCGGGGATCGAACCACCAACCTTGCAGGTCCCAGTCATGTACCTTAACCACTGCGCTACAAACCTTGTGTTGTATGTACCTCGGTTTGCTCTAATTTCCTGTTCATGATGCTGCCCTGAGGCTGTGTTGAGTGTTAGTAAGTTAGCCTTATGACCGGCTGACCATGGTTGAAAGAGGTTGATGATGTTAAGAGATTTGGTTTAGACTTAAAATTAATTTAACTTAAAAAATGTGATTCATAGTGAATTTTCACCAAATTAATTGGTGCATGCAGTGTGCCATTTTATCAATTGGATTCAATTTAGAAAATTCTCATTCCGCATTTTACAACCACAGATCATTGAATTATTAATTCAATTAAGTCAAATCAGTCAAATTTGAATTTCTGTTTTATCAGCATAAACAAAACATTTGTCTTTGTCATTCGCTACTTCCAGACAAGCTGATTGTCAGGCCTGAAAATATATAAATGCTGCAATTCCTTTTAGATTTTTTAAATCAGTATTTATATTCAAAACTTACCGAAAATGGTTGTTTTTGTCTCTTTCTTTACATGTATCATTTAAGTGCTGTACGAAGAGTTACAGAGATTCTGCAACTGCCTCCCCTGTCTCAGTTTTTTTTTCCTCTCTCTCTCAGGATGATATTCTGATGGGGACTTTGACAGTCAGAGAAAACCTTACCTTCTCAGCTAACCTACGTCTGTCTCGCAAGCAGTACTCCTCCTTAGACAAAGAACAGAAAGTCAACAATGTCCTTAAAGAGCTGGGTCTCCAGAATTGTGCAGATACCAAGGTAACACACACATACACGCATGCACATACACACACACACACACACGTGCGCACACAAAGTGGAATAATCTTTGCGACCCTGTGTGTTTCCACATATCGGGACTGAGTTTTTGCGGGGTGTGTCAGGCGGGGAGAGGAAGAGGTGCAGTGTTGGCATGGAGCTCATCACCTCTCCCTCCCTCCTCTTCCTCGACGAGCCCACCACTGGTCTGGATGCCAACACTGCCAACTCTATCATCTCCCTACTACACAGGTATGTACCGACACACATATCTTACTGGGAATCTACAAAAATGATGTGCATTTGATAAGTTCTGGAAGTATCATGCTCTAATCTCTGTACAGTCGTCAATTTACATCCGTGTAGGGCTGCACTCAACAACACATATCTGTGTCTGGTACGTGCCATTTGAGAGACTGTCATGGAGTGATAGCCTAACGCCATGCAGATACAATGAAGATAACACTGATAGGATTCAGCAAGAATCATACGTGTCTTTATTGTATGTCAGAATTGCAGGATTCGCAACTGCCTGAAAGAATTTTTGGAAAGTGCTTTAATTTTCAGAACAGTTCACATGAAATGCCTTATTCAAGACAGCTCATTACAAAATGAAATCATTTACTCAAAACTACAAATGCACTAAACAGATAAAGGACACACCTCAGTCACTTCTCCTACCTCCCAGAGCTTCTTCTTTCTCCTACTCACAGCTTTGTCTAAACTAAGACAGTCCTCCCTGCAGGGAATCTTTGTGTTTAACCTGCACCTGTACTCAAAATAAAGCTAAATAAGCATCTAAAATGTTTGTATTTAGTCCCAGTGGTCTAAAGTCCCAATAGTGTAGTTCAGGACTTTTGGCTTTCACTAACTGTTATGTCCTGTAAAAAAGCAATGGGCAGCTGTATCCTGGTTCATTTTGAAACGCATGAAGAAGATTTTGACAGTATGATTGTTATATTTTTGTTATACTTTTTTCATGTTCCACTTTTCTCAAAGAAATCTAATTTTCTGTTAAAGGCAGAGTCTTGTGGTAACTGTTGCCTCAGAATGTAGGCTTCACTACCAACAGTGCCCTTGTCCACTCCTTCTCCTGGTATTTATTGATGGCACACGGTCTCCCAGCGTGTGCCATCAAGCCCCTCTAGCCGGTCCAGAATGCTGCAGCCCGCCTGATCACCAGTCAGTCCAGGTCGACTCATTTCACCCCGCTTCTCATTGGCCTCCACTGGCTTCCTATTGCCGCACGCATCCGATTCAAGGCCCTAGTGTTGGAATTTCAGGCTGCTAAGGGGACTGCCCCACCTTACATACAATCCTTGATCACTCCCTACTCCCCAGCTAGACCACTCCGGTCTGCCAGCTCTGGTCGCCTTATGGTTCCCTCTCTACGTGCACCTGGCGGTCGAGCTGCACGTCCACGCCTGTTTTCCGTTCTGGTTCCTCAGTGGTGGAATGACTTGCCTACCACTGTCAGGACAGCAGAATCCCTCCCCCTAAACTCTACCTTAGTCCTCCCTCCTGATTTCCCCCGCCCCCCTTTCTGATATCCCTATCCTCCTTGTCTAACCCCCCCCAAAAAAAAAAACATTTGCACTTATGATGACTATATGTTTAGAACAGCATTCCAAGTGTATTTTCCTAGTTATGGATGTGATGCTTTGACTTGTGGAAGAACCTATGCACTTGTAAGTCACTTTGGATTAAAAGCATAAATGTAATGTAAATATACTTGTCTGTTGACAGCTCTTACCTGTACTTGTCCTCTTCTTCTCACAGTCTGTCCCGGAATGGGAAGACAGTGATCTTCTCCATCCACCAGCCAAGATACTCCATCTTCCGGCAGTTTGACCACCTCACCCTCATGAACAAGGGAGAGATCATCTATGCTGGGGCCGCCAGCCAAGCTATGGGTTACTTTGAGGAATTGGGTAATGTTTTTTTTTAAGATATATGACTGTTTTAAAGCATTTTCCTATCTACCTTGCCAGATCTGAGTGAGTGTGCACTTTGTAAGTATAGCTGTCACTTCACCAAATATGGCGTAGAGATATTTCCAAGGACAACACATTCCTCACTTCTTCAGCAATTCATACAATGAGGTTATGGTATATAAGTGATGTGAAACAATAATATATTCAATCAAATGTATTTATATTTCCTTATTCAATAAATTTCAATAATTCATAATGATATAGTGCCTCATACTAGTGTTCTCTTTCTTCTCCTAAAATTATAGAATGCTAAAAGCTAGCTAAAAGACAAGAATGATAATTTCTTAATATAGACCCAAACATTCGATTAACCGACTGTAAATGATCACCTGCTTGTGTGGGTTTGTGTGTCTATATGTGTGTGTGTGTGTGTGTGTGTGTGTAGGGTACCAGCGTGAGGAATTTAACAACCCTGCCGACTTCTTCCTGGACATCACAAATGGAGACATTGTCCCAACTTTGGACTCCAACAAAGCAGGTCTGGATTGTGTGCCAACATCATTGACATTTCAGTCTCGTATACCACGCCACATTTCCTGTAGGTTTTGGTCTCATTGGGAGAATTCAGTACTTATTTTAGTACTTACTTACAGTACTTACCATTATCTGTAGTTTTGGTCACATCTAGGGTGCACCTATCCAACTGTCTGTAGGATTGTACTAGGGCTGCTTAATTATGGCAATCTTTTTTTTGGATTTCCTTCAACTTTAAATATAATTGAACTGAAAAACAAATAAATAAAGTTAAAAAAAAATAATTGTATGAGATATATCAATAAAAAAAGAAATAATATAAAATAATATATACAAATTAAAGCAGGGTTGAGGGCGCCAAGCAGTCCAGCAGGGCAGAGTCATCGTGGAAACTTGATCGGATCATGTTAACAGTGTGGCTGTAAACACTGATAGCAGGTTTTATGTCAAGACTGGGTGTAACTGAGATATGAGCTCATATTTAGGTTTAGGTTATTTGCCTTTGATTTGGCTGTAATAAAAAATTTTTTTGAGGGTTGGTCTGAAGATGATCTGAGCCAAGTCCAAGATTGGACAAAATATGTTGGTGTTGAAATGCTTTTAAACATTTTGATCAAGTCCAATATGGCAGCCACATAAATTAGGTTAAGACACAGTTTCTCAAGTCTCAGCTTTGGGATTTGCCAAGGTATCAGCCTACATAAGAATCAGTTCTGTTAAGGGAAACACATCAACACTCACAACGCAAAATGTTGTTTTTGCTTATTGCAGCACCCCCCAGTGGTCACATGAAACCAAATTCTTCCACATCCTCAGGAAAGAGTCCTGAGTATATATAGCAAGTTTGGTATCAACACATCAAAATGATGCTGAGATATGCCCTCACTTCCTGTTTGATTTTGATTTGCTGTACTGAACAAACGATTTTGAAAATAAAAAATACATTTGATAACTTTTGTGAGGCTTGGTATGAAGATCATCTGTGCCAAATTTGGTGAAGATTGGCCAAACTTTGTGGCCTGCGAAAAATGTTTCAACTTTTCAATCCAATGTGGTGACGTCAATGGGTGCGTTAAAGTCGACTTGATCCAAGGAATCCAACGTTACCTCATTTTTGAAAATTGGGCATAGGGTTCAAAAACTACATGCATAAACATACTACCCCATTACCTGTACAATTAGTCTCAGCTAGGGTATACTAACCACACTTGTCAGATTGGTTTGATCTGGGGGAGTAGACCTCCATAATCTTTACCATTCTAATCGAGGATGTGGCAAATGCTCTTCAGAATACAAGGGCTCTGCCTTTTTCCCTGTTCTCCTTTCTTACGCTCCTTCTCACCTTCTGTTACTGATTGCTGTGTATGTGTCTGCACAGTCCATCTCCACAGCAGTGTAGAGAAGGCAGATGAGAACCATCTGGCCCTGCAGTACCTACAGTCAAGGCACTACAGTCAGGTGATGGAGCAACTGAAACAGCTCTCAGAGGCACAGGACTCCTCCACTGGCATCCAGGAGAAGGCCTGCTATGCCACACCCTTCCACTACCAGGTTTGAACCCTCCATTTCTGTCACCTGACTATCTGTGACACGCAGGGCTACATTGGAATGCCTGTGACAGTTAACTCTCACTCTGCTACTCACCATTAGATTGGCCTACCCGTGACAGGACTGGTTGATCACAGTTTTTTATCAAATACCAATTTTGTGAGCTGTAGTATCGACAATGTTCTGCAAGAGCTGGGAATAAATGTAAGGCTGGGTGTGCCCTCTGTCCCTGATTACAGCAAATCTCTTGAATAGTAAATGCTGAGTATAACTTTCTCCTCAAACTTATTTTAACACAAAGCAGTTTGGGAATGTTACCATTTGATTTGACTCAAATTTAGTTTAGTTTGTCACAAATGGTTTAGTTGACCATCTAGCCACAACTGAAGCAAGACCATCTACGCCATTATATTTGTTTGTAGTTTTCTTTATTTTCATAATTTAGGTATAACGTGCCACAAATAAGAGGTAAACCTATACATCCTGGATCATAAACTCCTTGACCACATGTGCCCAAAATCTGAGGGTGCAGAACAAATAAAGAGAACAAATAAAGATCTACGAAAGAAAATGTAAGAAGTTTACCTTGGTGTCCCTTAGTTTCTCCATATCTATCCAAAATGGCTAAATCTTGCATTGCTGTGATTCACTAACTAATCATACATTTCACAACAAATAAACTGTTAAATAAACGCCCTCCTGCATCATTTCCAAGTTGGAATTACTCAGGTAAAATATAAAATCAAATATCTGAGGGGTCAAAAAGCTATCCAAAACCTCTCTGAAAATGAATCAAATCTTTCCCAATATGAAGCATTACAGCGGGTTAAGATGGAACATTGAAAAATAATGTAAAATAATTGTGACACACTATGGTCCACGTACCTATAAATGTAATCATTCACTCTTGTACATCTTTGTCTGAACTTTTGTTGCAAGGGGCTTTCAACACTTTTTCATTGCGACTGGTACAAATTCTAACAAAGCATGCCACTATGAGCCAGGATGCTCTACACTACTCAGGGTATGCCACAGTGCTCCTAAATTAACAGCTACTTAATTATTGGCACCCTTGACAAATATGCACAAAATTTAATTGAACTAAATGAATAATAGTCATCGACATGAAACTTTATTTCCCAACATGTATTGTGCTTTACTAATGATTCAATGAAATTAAGCAAATTACATTTTTGAAATAAAAATATACAGTACTGTGCAGAAGTCTTAGGCACCCTAGACTTTATTATATATATGTTTATTTTTTTGGGTGTGTTAGTATAAAAGAACACATTTGAGATTTCCAAATATCCAAAATATTCATTTTCCAAATGATTTAATTTTACAGAGACATTTTTGTATTTAATTTTAAAAATAACATATTACTGTACACAATTTACTACTACTATTTAACATAAAAACTTGATCAAGGCTGTCTGAGATCAGAAGCAAGGAGCCAACCAAAGTCTGCAGAAGAACTGTGGCAAGTTCTCCAACATGCTTGGAACAACCTCCCTGCTGATTGTCTCAGCCAACGGTGTCCTGCAGTTCTATATCTCAGAGAAGTGACAAATATTGGTCACAAAAAATATTGATTTGATTCAGTTTTTAACTATTCTGCCAAATTACTAAAATGTAATGTAAAATGTATAGTACCTTTATTTCATTGAATTATTTTTGAAAGAATCTTATCAGTACAGAATGTTATACAGGTGCCTAAGACTTTTGCACAGTACTGTATTTCCACAAAAAACAGGTTTCACAATTATTGGCACCCCTGGTTTAATATTTTATGCAAATACCCCTGACAAAGATGACAGCCATGAAACTTTCTCTATAATTTATTGTAATTTATTGTTAGAGAACACATTTATAGGGATTTTTGACCATTGGAGAACCAGATTTTCTGATTCCTGGTACTTTGTTGAATTCATTATTACACTGATCTTAAATAGTGGAATAGACAAAGGGATTCGGCATGGTTGTTACCTAATTTAATACTCTAGCAAAACCGGAAGTGATGGAATGGCACAATAAAGTTACTTTCGACTGAGATTAATTAAATAAAATTGTATTGAATTTATTTCACTTTGTTTGATTTTATTGTTTTGATTTTTGTTAAGGGTGCCAATCATTTTGAGACCTATGGTTTTCCGAAAAAAATAGATTACTTACTAAAAAACATTGAGAGGGAATTTATTGAAATAAAAGTATAGTTCTACCATATGCTTGAACATAAAATAAATGATTCTCTGTGTTGTTTATTTTATGCAGAGGAAAGTCAGGGAAAATCATTCCTCAGAAGACATTTCAGGTGTCTGATTAAAAAATAGTCCTGCTGGAAATGAGGCAGTCCAGCTGAACCAAGTTTATTGCCCAAGTGGTGGCTCTAAAGCCCCCATAAATGCTGGATAAGACAGCTCAAAGTTGAATGGGGTAGTAAAGATTATCTGTCTGCCTGCTGAAATTACAGGTGTGAAAAGTATATACTTGCACATCTGTGACTGCACGTGCCTTTCTAGAACGTGTGCATTGTGTATTTGTCTCATTTTTACAGCAAGTTGTATTACTGTCACTGTTTAGTTTGTTTTTGGTGTGCTCAACACATTGTATGACGTGTATGTTTGTGCTGCAAAGTTATACATGTGTAGGGCTGCCGTAGTTGTGCATGTGACTGTCACAGTTTGCTTGGTATATATTTGTAACAGTGTGGGTCCTGTGAAAGTATGTTTGGTTGTTGTGTACAAGACTGTCACAGTATGTGTTTGTGTTGTGAATGTGACTACCACAATGTGTTGAGTTTTCTTGTGTGTTTATTTGTTACACTATGTGCACAGTGTGCTATGCATGTGTATTTGTAACTGAGTATGTGTGTATGTGTGACTCTTTGCAGCTTATGGTGTTAGTTGGCCGTACTATGAAGAACATATTGAGGAACCCACAGACCTCATATGCACAAATGGCTCTCAACATCATCTTTGCTGTTTTGGTGGGGCTCATCTATTATCAGATTCCAAAAACTCTGCCTGAGGGCCTGCAGAACAGGTCACTACCAATACATGTATTAAGTCTGCATATTCATTCACCAAATCTGTTAACCAATCAAACATACAATAAATTACGTTTGTTCAGTCATGCTAATGCAGTACTGAATGTCTCCTTTCAGGGCTGTGTGTCTGGGTGTGTGTATGTGTGTGTATGCATGTGTGGAGACTGTTGGGTAGTTCACTCACTTGCAAACTTTGAAACTAATTTTGCTGGGATAACTCATAAAGTAAAGGATTCACCAGCCAATAAAATGTATGCCATTGTTTCTTTTGTAGGATTGGAGCTTTCTTCTTTCTCATCATCAACATGGTGTTTGGCAACTTATCTGCGGTTGAGCTGTTCATCAATGAGAGAGCACTCTTTATGTAAGATCTGTTTGTGCTTGTGATTTGTATTGCTAGAGAACGTCAGCAATAATTTATGCACAGTTTAGCAGAAAACCCATCGGTCAAATCTGGACTTCTTTTTGTTGTTGCAGCCATGAGAACTCCAGTGGTTATTACCGCACATCTGCTTACTTCCTGTCCAAGGTTTTTGCTGACCTCCTGCCCAATCGTATCCTCCCAATTTTCATCTTCTCCAGTATTTCCTACTACATGATGGGTAACTACCACAAAGATCTTGCGGGAACTAATAACATATGTAAAGCACTGAATTTTCTGTCCATGCAAACTACCAGAGCAATTCTGTTTGATTGGGAGCCATTTGTCCTATTTTGCTCAGAAACTAACAAGTTTTTTGGGATAGTAAATTATTAATCTCTAGCTGGTCAAGAAAATATGCAGATGAGAAGTACTATCGAAGCTATCCAAGCTATCTTTATTTTTGAAGAGTTGCATTTGTTTGGAAAGTTACCTTGTTGGATTGAATTTGTGAATAAATGTAAATATTTATATTGTAAGATTTTGCTGGCTCAGCACATGTCCATCAAGTTCCCAGACGGACTGATGACAGTGTCATTATAACTGCTTATTTTCATTACTATCTTGTATCATTAGTTTCTCCTAATTAGATGTTTGCTAACATCACCCAGACCTCACCCATTTAGCTCCTCTTCACTCCCAGACTGCAGTGTTTCACCCTCTATCTCCGTTGTCCATAGGTTTGAAGCCGGATTCGGAAGCCTTCTTCATGTTTGCGCTCACCATGAGTCTTGTTAGTTTGGCAGCCGTGGCTCTGGCCTTTCTGGTCAGTGCCAGTGTGGGCTCATTCGCCATGGCCAACATTCTTATTGCCCTGCCATATGTCTTCATGATGGTGAGACAACAGAAAAAGAGAATATGGTGATGATGATAGAGGCGGTGGTGATGATGCTGATGATTATGTTGACAGTGGTAATGATGAAGATAATGATGGCAATCATGAAGGCGATGATGGTACTGTAGAAACTGACCCCTTTTTTTTGTATTTGCTGGTGATGTACTCCTTATCTTTGTGCCCACAGGTTTTTGGTGGCTTCTTGGTGAATTTGAATTCCATGCTTAGTTGGTTATCTTGGCTGAAGTGGGTTAGCATTTTTCGCTATGGTTTAGAGGTAAGGAAGACAAAATAGCATTTCCTTTACTATAAATTCACAAAGGAAAAAATCTGGGAACACACACTGATTGCCTTCTGCACACACACATACACACACACACACACACAGTTATACCACCGCTTTTCTGTTTTTAAAAATTAACTTAAATATATAGATAATTTCTGGTTTAGAATTCCTCACAGAAAAACTTGCCTACATCAGTTCCCAAATTCCAATAAGCAGATCACTGTCGGTGTAAGTGTAAGATTCGCTATCTCTATAGATTCACTTTCAGAGTTTTATTCACTTATATGAGTGAACTTTATTTCAAAAGCAGGTTAACCAGAGCCCCGTTAGCTTCCCTAGCCAGTGACGTGGAATAAAAGTGAGCTAAGAAAAAAAGGATGTGTTTATTCATGCAATTTCTGAATTGTCTGTGACCGGGTTAGGGTTGTAAACCGTTAGTGTGACATGGAGCCTGCTGTTTTATTGCCCTGCATTGCAAATAAGAAACTGATAAGGATCTAAACTGCCGTCTTTTTAACAATCTGGCATTTCTGTTTTGTGGTTTTATTACGTCACAGTTTTTTGTATGATATAAATATGAACAAAACAATAATTTGAGACATCGATGACTCAACCACAAGGGGGCAGAGTGGATTGGGTTAATACTTTGTGCAATCACCCCAGGCCATGAGCTTTTTCCTGTCATTTATGATAATGCTAGAGAACACATTTGAGGGCATTTTGACCATTCCTCCATGCACAACTTTTCAGAATCATCGATATACCCCCCTCTTCAGTTCAGACCACAGCTTTATTTATGGAGACTGAGATGGCCATTGTAGAACATGGTTGTTGTTTTTACTCAACCACTTCTGTGTGGAATTTGATGTATAATTGGAGACATTGTCCTGCTGGATCTACCACGACCAAGCAAAGGCAAAGGCAATCAAGATTTTCTGGAACTTTGTAGAATTCATTGTGCAAATAGTGCCCCTGAACCACTGGCAGCAAAACATCAATGACTCACTATGACAGTGGGTATGAGGTGCTTCTCCTTGTATGCTTTCCATTTTGCCACCGGAAGAGCACTCTCTTCCAGTTATAATTCCAGTGAGGTTTGGTAAACTCTGATGCTTGGTTTTGGTTTTGTTGCTCAGTAAGGGCTGTCTTTGTGCCACCCTTCCAGATTGTTGGTATGAAGGTGCCATTTTATGTTTTTATTTAAGACTTTGTGACCCCTAGAGACAACCAGGCTCTGCAATTCTTTAACTGCAATCCTTGGGTTACTTATCACTTCCTTACCATTCCTGTGGGTACTATGCACTTGCATCCTCTTCCTGGAAAGTTTGCAACCATTCCATCCATTTTATGCCTTTTTATTATAGCACTGACATTATTAAATAGAAAAACATTGAAACATGAGTAAATGCATTGAAATAAAGGTATATAGTTTTCCCATATGTTTGAACATCAAATATCGGTCAATATCCATGTTGTTTATTATATGCAGACATAAAACTTTTTTCTCCATTTTTATTAAGGGTACCAATAATTCTGGAGTCAAAATTCATACAGAAGTGAAAACAACATCCATGTTCTGCAATGGAGAGGGGGGTACAGAGCAAACCCAAGGATATAAAACATTTTTATTTTTTTACATATGTTGGATCTGTTGGATATGTTTTATCTGTGCATATTTATAAGTCAATAATTCTGCAGCCAATTGTACATGATACTTGAAGATAAATCAAGACAAAAGATAAGTGCTCAAATATTTGAGCTGAGGACATTATAATTGAATTAAGTGGTTCAATATTTTCAATATTTTGGGTAGTTCTTTGATCATAACCCATGGCCAGTTAATACAAAGTGGCTTTTAAAAAATAATACTCACAATAAATCTTCAAAACAATTCTGTAATCTGCCCATATTATATGACGTCATTTTACAGCTATTATTGCAACAAATAAAGTGCAAGGTCACTAAAGACTTCTCTCTCCTCACAGGCAGTGACTATAAACGAAATGAAGGGACAAGTTTTTGGTCTGGGTAACATCACGTAAGTTTCAATCAGTACTGTTCTGCTGCCACCCAGTGGGAGAGCCTGATACTTACAAAGCTAGAAGTCTCACTTTGATTGAAATGTATTGAAACATAGAACTGTACTGAAACATACAATCTGTTATATGCTACTGCTCAATATTACTCTGAACACAGCAGTGCTCAATGTATGTTTAGTTTGGTCAGCTCTCAAAAACAGTCTAAACAGGAAAACAGTGATTTTTGAACCAGTGATCATCCACCATGTCAAGACCAGGAAGGATTAGAACTTAAGTAATCTGCCCAGTGGTGAGTACATGTTGTTTGAAGTACAGTATATATCGTATACAGGGTTGTAGCAGTTGTCAAAGATCTGTGCTGATACACTTGGATAGAGAGCAGGCTGATACTAGCGTTAGGACCGATCAATTTAATTTCCAGTCTTTTGAGGCTTTTGGCAAATGCAAACATTTCACTTATAACAGTTTTTTGTGAATAATGTAATTTGGCATAGTCTGGTTCAACCTGTGTATGACTGTATATGTTTGCATCACCAACCACTTTATGAGGAACATTTTTACTTAATTACACCTGCTTATTTATGCGATTATCTAATGAGCCAATTGTGTGGCAGCGGTACAATGTATAGAATCATGTAGATATGGGTCAGGAGCTTCAATGTGTTTGACCGTGGAATGATTGTTGGTGGCAGACAGGGTGGTTTGAGTATCTCAGAAACTGCTGATCTCCTGGGATTTTCACGCACATTAGCCTCGAGAGGCAAAGTTCTGCAGACAGAAATGCCTTGTTAATGAGAGATATCAGACGAGAATGGCCAGACTGGTCGAAGGTGACAGTAACGCAAATAACCATATATTACAACAGTGGTATGCAGAAGAGCATATCTGAACACACAACATATCATAACTCTAAGTGGATAGGCTAAGAATCTAAGTCTAAAAATGTAAATAAATAAAGTGCTCGGTGAGTGTATGGTGTGTGTGTGTGTATAACCTTATGGTCTCACTCTGCTGCAAGTGGTCTCACTTATGGCTGTTTATACTCACTACTGGGCAGTTATAGTAAAGGATTCATCAGTCAATAAAATATACAGTATGCTTTGCACTTCTCTGTTCTCCCTACCTTAAGTCTCATAAGCATGATGCCCTCTTTCTCTCTCAGTTTCACAGGGGAGATGTACTTGGACTCGCAGGGCATTGATTACAGTACTTGGGGATTCTGGCAGAACCAGGTGGCTCTGCTTGGCATCATGCTTGTATGCATGGTGTTGGCATATGTCCAGCTACTCAGGATCAACCGCTGGAAGTGATTCCCGCTGGATTAGACACCTCACCGGCTGCACAGTGGATCTTTACTGTACAGTGTACCTCCAAAAGATCTTTGTGGCTTTCATTTCCATACACATTTCATTCTCATGGTGAAACACCCGATGATTTCCGCCCAGCACAGATTTTCAGCTCTGCTCCATCAACCAGAAATGATAAAAATGAAGAAAAAAAGACTGCACTTAAAAACAACAGTTCAAACATATGGGACAATATATACATTTACTCATGTCTTTGTATATTTTTTTATGAAAGTAATCTTTTTTTAAATGAAAACCAAGTGTCAAAATTATTGGCACCCCTAATATTTATTGTAAATAAAATCAAACAAATACAATTTTACTAAATGTTGTTAATCTACAGGAACTGCACATGAACATGTTTGAATTATGACTTGAAGAGAGTGCTTTGGTCACATGAGACCAAAATGGAACTTTGATGTGAGATGCTTTGCTGCTCGTGGCCCAGGGGCACTATTTAAGATCAAAGCTCATAATTAATTCAAATTCAAATAGTAAAAAATCGGGTTGTCTCTGCTAGAGTCATTGGAGTCGTAGGAGGATTTCGGGAAGGACAATGACTCTAAACATCAAAATCCACAGAGCAATAGTTAAAACAACATCCACGTTCTGCAATGGCTATCTCAGTCTCCTAGATCCTTTATCCTATCAAAAACCTGTGGTCTGAACTGGAGAGAAGGGTGCATAAGCACAAACCCAAGGATATTTGCCAGGGCTGGTAAGCAGTAAACCAATAATTGTGAAACTTGTTTTTTTGGGGGACATCTATTTTTTATTTCAAAAATATAAGACTTTGGTTGATCCCATTGAATTATTAATGAAACACACTACTTTGCACATGTTGGAAAATAAAGTTTACGTCAGTACCAGGGTAAATTATTATTTTGTATTATTGAATTTTAGTATTATTTTTTAGTTTACAGTTCTTTGGCTTTTCCCTTGCTGATGGCTGACAAAGGGATTTTGCATTTTTACCGTATCCCACTGTATATATGTATGTATGTATCTGCACCACATAAAAGGCCAGTATAAATAAAGGTTTTATTTGCAAATATAAATGAGAACTCTACTCATACTAGGGATGTGAATGGTTAAATGTTTAAGCGGTTACCTGAAACGGAGTAAACCTTTACAAAAAATGACTAACTATAACTGATTTTTGATGTGATTCGCTGAAATGTGGTTTTTAAGTGCTTTCACCACCAGTGACAAAATGCACAAATTGGTCAGAATGAAAGATCATGGCTGTGTATAACTTCCTGTCAGGCTGTTGTAAACTATTCTAAACTAGCAATCGACAAGCTAGTCCTAGCAAGTTCTAGCTATCTTCAGCCATTTCAGGGAGTTCAAAATGCAATGCAATGTTTGATTCCTGGTCCTGCCAAAGCTGAGTTTGGCCGGCTCACACGGAACAGCATAATTGGATCGCCACTCCAAGGGCGGAGGGAGGACCCCCCCACTAGCAAGGGGGGTTAGTGAGATCGCCGTATACAACAGCACCCCGGATGCCTCAGAATCACAGTTGTGGGCAGGACGATGTGGCTTGGAGAAGGTGTGACATTCTCAGGATCACCTGACCCATCTGGGCCACCGAGGGACAGGCTGTAGGCTGTGTATCCCTAGCTAGCACAAGAGCAATTGGAATAGATAAGGTACAATTGGCTACTACATTTTATTTTATTTATTATTTTTTTAAATAAATTATTTCAGATTTTTCCACTTTTCTCCCAATTTGGTAGGCAATTGTACCCTATCTAATCCAATTGGTGTTAGCTGGGGGATACACCCCCCACACCACGTCCCTCGGCGGCCCAAAGGGATCTGGCGATCTGTGAACAACACACCTTCTTTCCGAGGTGCCCGGAGTGCTGTTGACCCTGCCAAGTCCCTCTGGAGCAGCGAGCCAATTATGCCGCTCCACGAGAGCCGGCCAAACTTGGCTTTTGGCAGGAGACTGGGAATCAAACCCCGGTCCTCGGTGTCCAGCTGCAACAAACTGCAACCGCAAGTCTGCTGCATCTTAGCCTGTTGTGTCACGGCCCCTTACCTTACATTTTAAAAAGTCTCTAATGAGGGAGGGGTCCAGGATGTGGCACTCAGGGACCCACAAACCAAGGTGCAAGCTTGTGGCAGACCGTAAGAAGGGGTGTCTTCTCCACAGCTGGTGCACGCAACGGACCAGGAGCCATGCCATAGGGACTTCCACATCCTTTTCTTCCTCTGGAAAGAGCGGCAGTTGGTAGCTAAGGCAGCAGGTGAACGGAGAAAGACCCGTGGAGGAAACAGGCAGGAAGATGAGGGGCGGATGAGCCCAAAAGCCAGGGATACACTAATGTACTCCATAGTCTCAATCTGTGGTACAGACAGGGAATAGAGCCGGCCTGTGGGGGGCATGGTGCCTGGGAGTAGGTCTATTACATTACATTACATTACATTACATTACATTTAGCAGATGCTCTTATCCAGAGCTATGTACAACAAGATCGAACACAGGGACAAGGACCCTATAGGACAGTACGGTTTCCAAGTCCTAGCGTGACCATATAGATACAATTGGAACCGTTGAAGAATACTTCAACTTATAAACTAGCAAGCTTGGGATTTGTTATAGACTTGGTGGAGGGCATAGTACTATGCATTGCATTTGCATTTCACTGTGCAATTTTCAATCAATATAGTCAATCAATATAGCATATACTGTTAGAAAGCATTAAAACTCTTTGAATTACTTAGAATTACCATTTTTGTCCATTTCACAATTGCATACGTGTACAAAAGTATTTGCACATTGTACTGCTATCATCTACATTTTATATTGGCTCTCTGGAACACGATCAGTGCAACTACAAGGTTCTGTAATGCAGTTGCATGGTATAGACAACACCCCGTCGGCACTCCGAGACAATTCTTTACTTTTGAACAACATGGTTTGTTTGGATACATTGCCATGGAATTTGATTTAGAAGGTTTCCTTGATGACCCAACAATTGAACATCTGGAAAGCTGCAGGAAAGCTGACCTGCTGTTGATCATGGGGTTCACGGTCCAGGGAGTGGAACACGCAGCGGTCCGTGATCTACTCAGGGGAATGTGTAAGATCCACCTCATCTGCACATTCACCTTTTTAATTTTAGTGCAGAATTAAAACAAATCATTTGACCATATTTAAAGATAGGTACAATTAGGTAATTTCCGACTCCTAACGGTCCAGAGAGGAATTGCAACAACAGACAACCTAAAACCACAATACTGTTTATGCTTTCCACAGTCTATGAATATAACGCATTATATAAATCATTGTTATACAGTTCAGTGTTCTCGTGCACTGTTTTGGAAAGCTGACAGTGACAAACGCAACAGAGCTTGTCGTCTTTTCGTAGTATTCTAGTAAGAAAATGAACATTGGTGTGCTACACAACACTATTTATAGTTTTCACTTTAGCTAACCAACTATATTTTGAGCAAGCAAGCTATGTGGCTGCGTAACTAGCTGGCTATATAACTAAGATATGATAGTCTACCTTATAGTTGCTTTATGAGAAATAAAGGTTCAAGGATGATTGAACATGTAAAGAGACAAAAGGAATGTGTAGCTGCCCAAATTGCACTCCAGACAAGCAATCACTGAAACTCTGTATACTGTTTCTTATCTAGTTAGAAAACAATACCAGTTTGTTATAACAAGCAAATTAGCAATTACTAGTTAGCTTACCGAATGTACAAATGGCCACCTGAAGCACAACGCTTGTGCAATTGTTACTATGTTCGTATTGCCTAAATATGTATGGATATTTGTAAATTCTTCAAGCTAACTATAGCTAATTTGCTTGTTGCTACCGATAACAAACTGGTATTGTTTTATAACTAGATTTGTAGTCTTGGCTTAGATAATAAGCAATAGTATACAGAGTTTCAGTGATCGCTTGTCTGGAGTGCAATTTGGGCAGCAACACAAACAATCAGATAAGCCCACAGAATGCCAATGGAACCATTTTTCAACCAATGAGCTTTAATTGCTGTACAACTGTACAATGGTTTGATACATTTGACGGCCAGACAAATGTACAATTCCATCCATCCATTATCTAAACCCGCTTATGCTGAACAGGGTTGCAGGGGGGCTGGAGCCTATCCCAGCATACATTGGGTGAAAGACAGGTCGCCAGCCTATCGCAGGGCACACACACCATTCACTCACATGCTCATACCCACGGGCAATTTAGACTTTCCAATCAGCCTAACCTGCATGTCTTTGGACTGTGGGAGGAAACCGGAGTACCCGGAGGAAACCCACGCGAACACGGAGAGAACATGCAAACTACACCGACAGGGATTCGAACCCAGGACCTCCTTGCTGTGAGGCAGCAGTGCTACCCACTGCACCATCCGTGCCGCCGTCAAATGTACAATTTGAAACCGGAATTTAAGAACTAGGAATGGATAGGAATGGATTTACAATGGTCTTGTAAGAATGTTTTAACACAGAAATCTTACCTATTGTACCTTTAATGCCATTAAAGTCATGGACTGTGTTCTGCAGAACAAACTACAAGGTGTAGAGCAATCCCTGCCATGGTACACCAACATAATACCATTATTTACAGGCTTGTTTCAATCTGAGAAGAAGAGTACCATGAACTGAGTGTATCATGATGTACCTGAGATTTATTACAATAACTTAATATGATTAAAATGATTAATTAAATTAATTAAAATGCTGATAATACACATTCCTGCTTTGTCCAAAGCAGTGATGCATGTTACTTATCCAGGCACTTCATCTTAGTACTTGCATCAATCAACATATCACACAAAATGTCCAACGAATATAATAATTATGTACCAGCACCTACACAGTGGGTACAATGTTACTATGTAAATACACAAATTCTTTCAAACCATCTGTTACAATGTTACCTTAGCTAACTAACTAGATAAGTTAACGATTTGGCTATGTAGATTTAGCTGATTTAGCTAGTAGTACACAAGGGGGCCATATTACATTAAAGAAACACAGCATTCAAGCAATTTAGTTCTTGTTGAGACTAAGGTTCATTAGCCAGCTGGCTAGCTAGTCACTCATCTTCAGTGTAGTCAGCTAATGCTAAAGTTAGCTAATGTCAGCTAGCTAACTAGTTTGATATTATTTAATTATGACATTTAAATGATATTTCAACCATAACGTTACCTCAACATATTAAATATTTCAACCTGTCACACCGACAAGAGCAAAATAAAGTTCAGAGGCTTACAGACTGCACCATACAAGCTTGCAAGCTGTCATGTCATGTCCAGGTGATTCTGGCTTTTTTGGCGTACATTTTTGCGTCATGCATGTGGAAAAGATCTTTGTAAAAACAGCCAAAGTGCAAATCAGATTGGTGCTTCTGACAGGTGAGCTTTTTATGCACATTTGGAAGGCAGCAAAACAGGAAACAAAAACTTTATTTTGGTAAAAGCAGACTGACTATGTGTGGGGTGGCACTGGGGTGCGGGGGGCCACCCCGGCCACCCTGGCCACCCCTTTAGAACTGCCCTTGGTAGGTTAGTGTATTATGGCCTCGGTATAGGCGTGCTGCTTCGGTTGTCGAAGTAGGTTTGGTGTTATGTTGTTGCATGTATTCTGGCCTTGGTATAGGCGTTTTGCTTTGGTTGTCGAAGTAGGATTAATATGTTTCATGGGTTCCCGTCTCTTTTTAAAGTAATCTTGTTTATGAGGAAAATATTTCCTCATAAAATTTATGAGGAAAGCCTTAAGAGGATGCTTAATCACTTTGAGATGCAGTTTTGTGAAAGGAGACTTTTTTTGAGGGTGTCTTTTAAATCAATAAAAGGGATTTACAAAGTGAACAAGATATTCTTTGTCTTGAATTCTATCAGCAGGATGAGGGGACATAAATGGAAATGAGCAAAAGGTAAATTCTGCAAAAACGATAGGAAGCATGTCTTACAGAGGGTAGTCACTGTGGTAGTCATTGTGTGGAATACATTTCCTGGTCATGTAGTAGAGGCAGACGATCTGGGTTTTCAAGACCAGGCTGATGCTGTGCAAGATAATATCTCGTTTTTCGGTGAACAGAGAGCACTAGGTACCGTTTTGTGGTAGGAAAATGAATTCTGCATGTCCAATTTGTGAACTATGTGCAAGCGTGCTCTCATACACCCCCTGCTGCCAGCTCAGGAGAGTGAAGACAAGGCACTTCTCCTCTGAACACGCAATGTCAGCCAACTGACTCTCTTCACACAATAGCCACAAGCCACACATGTGCAGAAGACACCCAATCACAGGCGTGCACAGAGGGTACCCGACAGGCGTTATTGGAGCAAAGAACACTGAAGAACACTCACTGACTGAATCTAGGTGACACAAAGCCAATTGACCACCCCTACCAGCCAACAAAAAGAAAAAAGAAAAACAGACTTACCCTTCTCTTCCGATGGTGTGAAACACAACCCTAATCTTGCCTCAACCATAACATTTACCATATTCCTAATCCTAACCAGTACCCATATTTTAACCCTTTCAGTCCCAGATGGCACTCAAACCTAACTACCGTGAAACCACAATTTTTTCAACCAAAGCCAAAACCTCTTGGGATTTGGGTTGAGCCACTTCATATTGGGTGTGTAACCGAAAGGGTTAAATGTTTTAATTTCATAGCCCCAATTTCTAGCCCAGTAAGTCAAATGTCTGATTTTTAAATTAAGATGGATAAAATACAAATTTTTCAAAATCAAGGAAGGGAATTTGAAGTCAATGTATTCAATAACTAAAATTACCCTAATCCTTTCCCAAGCCACTAATAGTCACCTTAGTCTTGTCATAACATTAAAATGTAACCATATTCCTGACACTAACCCTAATTTGAAACACTTTTCAAAGGACGTAAGGCTGATCTGTACTGTGTTCCAGTAAATGTGTAATTGGAATACAAAATGAAATACACACATAATGCATGGTAAAAGTAGTTGTATTTACTTTGTACATAATGTATACATCTCACAATTATATCGTAATTTATATTACCACAGTAATATATTATCATGAGGAAATATATTTTTTACACCTAAAATGAGTTCCCCATGTGTAACACAGAGTGAGTTCTTGTGTGAATGCGTAAAGATCTAATATCTGCATGCTGCATGTTTTATGCAGTGCCATTACAGTGTTATGTTGGCACAGCATGTAATATAACAGAATGTGATATCGTGATTTACCTGACTGAGAGTTATGTTGTAGTGCTACATTGTGTTATATTGTTATTCTGTGTATATACAGTAATGCATTGTATAATGTAGCATTGTATTACGCCACAGGACTGAATGGGAGGTAGATTCTCTAAAGCTCGTCTCGCTCCTCTCCTTGACAGATACATGCTGCCCGCTGGCTGTTCATGAAAGGCCTGCAGCCCAAAGTCCAAACGGTGTTAAACAGGGTATCAGCAACTGATTCACATGCTGAGAGAGAGAAAGAGGGGGGATCAAAAACTTTTCCACAGACTCATGTAGACCTTCAGCAATCAGCTTCAATAAACATTAGAAGTTCTGCAGTCCATCCATTTATGGCTACTATAATGTTTGTATGGGTAGCATGCCGACAACTTCTGTGAAAGGACACCACACTTCACATGTATGCAGTCTCATTTTAAGAACTCCCCACTCTCATTACTGTACTTCCCTCAGCAGCTTGTTGCTTTGGTTCAGGAATGTATGTCATTTTGTGAGGAATATCTATTTCTTGCTCATTGTGACCTGTCCATCTATCTGCATCTTATATAAATGCGCTTATGCAGGAGAATGACTGACCTTCGACTCTTGACACAAAGCCAAGGCTCTTCTTGAGTTCAGAGCAGATTCCGTGTAGACACCAGCGAAACTTGGAGTCACAGCGATACTTATTGGAGCCACATGTGTCATAGCACGTGTCCAGCTGGTTACAGCACTTGGTCATGGCCGGGATTCCCATATCAACCTGCACAACATGGGAGACAGAAGTCACTATGCTGTGTGTGTGTGTGTCACAGATTGGAAGATGGTGTGTGATTGGCCACCTAATCAATGAATCTGAATCCAAAAGGGGGAGGTTGGGTTTGAAAACAAGAAATCCTTAGTTATAAATGCCCCCCCTTAAGTTGTAATAGTTACACCCTTGGTGTGTGTAGATTCACAGGTTTTTATGTGTACACACTCCCTCAGGAACAGGCACTCCCAGGAAGTAGGAGCTGCAGCCATTGGGTTCTGGAGTTATATAGTCAGGGCGAGGATGAGGAGCCTTTCCTGGAAGAGGAAGAAGAGAGAGGGAGAGGGAAGTAGAGTGGAGAGTAAGAGGGGTATTGTGAATAATAATTAATGTGTCATAATTAAGTGAATAATGAAAAATAATTATTTTTAAGAAGAGTTTTGATAGTTCAGGATATGATTATCATTCAGAATTTTTTTGTGGAAGCATATTTCAATTTGTCAAATTGCACAACTGTGCTCTTTATACATCAACAATTTCAAAGGTCTAAAAAAATCTAACGTTCAAATACATACAAGTTCGTAGAAGCGGAACATGGTAGTTACTGAAATTTTAATTACTATACTGTTACTATACAGAACTCTGATCCTGGAGCAGTATTGTGGGAGCTGTCATTTTGGAAGTCAAAGTGCACCCACAAAACTATTGTCTGTTCCTATTGGATCAGCATGTGAAAACAAACAAGCAAGGATAACACTTCACACCCAGAGCAGAGTCCACTTCTGTATGCTGGGCAACTTTAAGCAGTTTATCATCAATGCTGATGAAATCAGCAGCATGAAATAAAAAAGTAAAACAACTTCAGGCCCCAAAAGCAAAATTATGTGCCTTAAAAATTAATACAGGAAAACTTAATACTGCACATTAAATACTTTTCATATCGCTCAAAACACTAATACGTTGTAGAAATGACACATTATCTACAGGCTCTACAGGGTATATACCCACTACACCCTCTCCACATATTAATCAATATACCCACTACACACTACCAGTATGCCTGCTACACCATCTCTACACACTACCAGTATACCCTCTTCACCATCTCTACTTGGCTAACCTGTATACCCAGTACACACTCTCTGCACACTAACTAGTATATCCATTATACCATCTCTACATGCTAACTACACAATCTGTACACACAAACCCATATACCCACTACACAATCTCTGTGCACTGTGGTTACCATAGAGACATGTGTTTGATCAGTTTGTCACATAGACAAGAATCTTCCCTCCATCAGGACCAGTAATGCTGACACAGAGTGAACATTCAAACAGACAAAGAGCGGATATTCAATGAGACACAAAGTGCACATTTAGTGAAAGACAGCAGATATTCGCTGAGACAGTGTGAACATTCAATGAGACACAAAGTGCACATTCACTGAAAGACAGAGCAGATATTTTCTGAAACACAGTGTGTTAATTCACTGAGACAGAGAGGGGACAATCACTGAAAGACAGACATTCGCTGAGATAGCATGGACATTCACTGTGAGACAGTGGACTTCAGGACATTCATTGAGACACAACCTTGGTGCGCTCTTTACATGCTGACCTATACTGCGATGAAGAATGGCACTCATTCGTAGCAAAGAGATCCAACATAAGATCAAAGGATAAACAGGCATTAGTGTTCTTACCGTATTTACAGCGATACTGACATACGCCATTGCGGCCTCCCAGCAGCTCCATCATGGAGTCAAAGTAGCTATTGACGGCCTCAAAGCTGCCGCGGAGGGTGTTCAGGCCCCAGTCTGAGCTTTCTTCTTCTTCCTGTGAGGCCTCCTGGCTCAGCTCAGGGACGTCTGCAATCACAGGCTCTGGGCTGCTTGGCTCAGGGTCTTCTGCAATCACAGGGTCTGGGTTGCTCGGCTCAGGGTCGTCTGCAATCACAGGTTCTGGGTTGCTCGGCTCAGGGTTGTCTGCAATCACAGGGTCTGGGTTGCTCGGCTCAGGGTCGTCTGCAATCACAGGTTCTGGGTTGCTTGGCTCTGGTGAATCTGTAATCACAGGCTCCGGGTTGCTTGGCTCAGGGGCATCTGCAATCAGAGGCTCGGTGTCCTGGGCACCAGTTGCCCGCAGGGTGAGGATAATCAGGAGCAAGGTGTGAGGTAACATGTTGGCAGTGTTCCTCCAGGAGCAGCAAGGTGTGAGACTTTCACAGAGAAGCTGAGCACTGCCCACACACTTTCAGAGACAGAGCATCTCTCATGCGCACGCACGCACACACACACACACACACACACACACACACACACATTAGCAAACCCTTACAATCTCAAAAAGGTGTGGACTTCAACCTGTGACTGCAACCGACAGACAGCAGGGCAGACTGCACTGTGGAGGAGCAAAAGTCATCTCCTATCTCTCCCAGTTCAGCTGAGTTCAATTGTGATACTGTACATTTCATACAAACTCAGCTCTGTTCTTTAACTGTAAGTCCAGATGTCTGCTATTGCCAATCCTATAATAAAGAAAGGTGTGCTGTATATACACAGTGTCACTCTGAAGGTATGCCTAATACTGCTACTACTACTACTACTACTACTACCAATAATACAGCTGGATTCAATATTTGTCATAAACTTTGTTTTATCAGTGAACAGTTTGGCAAGCACTTTTCAGTAATTGTTGAACTCGCCAAACTACATTTGTGTAGGCAAAACATATGATCAGTGACCGCTTTATTAGGCAGACCTGTACACCAGCTGGTAAATGCAAATATGTACTCAGCCAATCATTTGGCAGCAACAAAATGCATAAAAGCATGCAGATGTGGTCAAGAAGTTCATCTGAGTTTTTCAGACCAAATATCAGAATCGGGGAGAAATGCGATTTAAGTGACTTTGACCTTGGAATGATTGTTGGTGCCAGACAGGGTGGTTTGAGTATCTCAGAAATTACTGATCCCATTTACGACATCCCTGAGTGTGCGATTGGTTCCGATCGGTTCCCTAACACATAACTGTTCTGAGAGATGTCTATTGGTGCATGTATGGCCCATTTATTCCAAGTTCTATGGAGATTTTGTGCAATTCTCCAAAGTTTTAATGACTCATGGTGTGCTCTAAATATAATATTAATTTCCATTTCATTACAACAATGATGAGAACCCAGAGATTTGAATCAACATTCAGAGGAATCAAGTCCTTAAACAATGTGCTTGGCTGCTGATGAAATAATCCCTTTATTCCTTTATTTTTCTAAAAAACACTAAAAGCAACTGAAGGAATACAATTGAACAATTGTTATTATGGAATACAGTGGGGCAAAAAAGTATTTAGTCAGCCACCAATTGTGCAAGTTCTCCCACTTAAAAAGATGAGAGGCCTGTAATTTTCATCATAGGTATACCTCAACTATGAGAGACAAAATGAGAAAAACTAAATCCAGAAAATCACATTGTCTGATTTTTAAAGAATTTATTTGCAAATTATGGTGGAAAATAAGTATTTGGGCAATAACAAAAGTTCATCTCAATACTTTGTTATATACCCTTTTTTGGCAATGACAGAGGTCAAACGTTTTCTGTAAGTCTTCACAAGGTTTTCACACACTGTTGCTGGTATTTTGGCCCATTCCTCCATGCAGATCTCCTCTAGAGCAGTGATGTTTTGGGGCTGTTGCTGGGCAACACGGACTTTCAACTCCCTCCAAAGATTTTCTATGGGGTTGAGATCTGGAGACTGGCTAGGCCACTCCAGGACCTTGAAATGCTTCTTACGAAGCCACTCCTTCGTTGCCCGGGCGGTGTGTTTGGGATCATTGTCATGCTGAAAGACCCAGCCACGTTTCATCTTCAATGCCCTTGCTGATGGAAGGAGGTTTTCACTCAAAATCTCACGATACATGGCCCCATTCATTCTTTCCTTTACACGGATCAGTCGTCCTGGTCCCTTTGCAGAAAAACAGCCCCAAAGCATGATGTTTCCACCCCCATGCTTCACAGTAGGTATGGTGTTCTTTGGATGCAACTTAGCATTCTTTCTCCTCCAAACACGACAAGTTGAGTTTTTACCAAAAAGTTCTATTTTGGTTTCATCTGACCATATGGCATTCTCCCAATCCTCTTCTGGATCATCCAAATGCTCTCTAGAAAACTTCAGACGGGCCTGGACATGTACTGGCTTAAGCAGAGGGACACGTCTGGCACTGCAGGATTTGAGTCCCTGGTGGCGTAGTGTGTTACTGATGGTAGCCTTTGTTACTTTGGTCCCAGCTCTCTGCAGGTCATTCACTAGGTCCCCCCGTGTGGTTCTGGGATTTTTGCTCACCGTTCTTGTGATCATTTTGACCCCACGGGGTGAGATCTTGCGTGGAGCCCCAGATCGAGGGAGATTATCAGTGGTCTTGTATGTCTTCCATTTTCTAATAATTGCTCCCACAGTTGATTTCTTCACACCAAGCTGCTTACCTATTGCAGATTCAGGCTTCCCAGCCTGGTGCAGGTCTACAATTTTGTTTCTGGTGTCCTTTGACAGCTCTTTGGTCTTGGCCATAGTGGAGTTTGGAGTGTGACTGTTTGAGGTTGTGGACAGGTGTCTTTTATACTGATAACGAGTTCAAACAGGTGCCATTAATACAGGTGACGAGTGGAGGACAGAGGAGCCTCTTCAAGAAGAAGGTCTGTGAGAGCCAGAAATCTTGCTTGTTTGTAGGTGACCAAATACTTATTTTACAGAGGAATTTACCAATTAATTCATTAAAAATCCTACAATGTGATTTCCTGGATTCTTTCCCCCCATTCTGTCTCTCATAGTTGATGTGTACCTATGATGAAAATTACAGGCCTCTCTCATCTTTTTAAGTGGGAGAACTTGCACAATTGGTGGCTGACTAAATACTTTTTTGCCCCACTGTACCTTTTCTCTTGGCTAGAAAGGGCTATACAATTTCACCATTTAGCCATTCTCCATTCTCCATTCTCTGTAGCCATGAAATGTCCAAATTTAGAACATTCCCATTAATTGTGAACACAACCCCTGATTTTACATCTTCAATGTTTGGTGCTTCAAAAAAAGTGGTTCAAACTCGTTCAGCCAAAGAAGATGCGTCAACTTGTGGTGTCATTTATTTTTTAATGGTCTGACCTGAGGTTATAACTTTAATAGGTGTGCTAAATTCACTGGAGAGAACATTTCAATTTAGCCTTTTTTGTCCTTTGTCCTTTAAGAAACATCCCTTCAAAAGAATCTGGAGCTATTGTTCCACAATCCTTGATCGTTTTTTTTCCAAAACAAACTGAGGGCCATTTATTAAGGAAACAGTCGCAATGCAAAAACATTTGCTCTATTGCAACTTGTTTGCGGTCGCAGATATAGCACTTTAGTAGGTATACATTTTTTAGACGTATTAAGTCTTCTGCTGCTGTAGCCTATCCACTTAGAGGTTTGATGTGTTTTGTGTTCTGAGATGCTCTTCTGCATACCACTGTGGTAATGTTTGGTTATTTGTGTTACTGTCATCTTCCGGCCAGCTTCGACTGGTCTGGCGAGCAGTTCTCCAGCTTCCCAAGGACATGAGTAGCTTGGCCCTCTCCAATTTCATTCAGTATTACTGGGCATGTCACATTCAGAAAATTCTCTATTGGGTCAATCATTAGAAGGTCGAGACATGCCAAAATTGGGCCTATATGGAACTCACTGCGTTATGCTTTGTTTGAAGTTACTTCTGGCTACCACCAGTATTAGCATAAACCCAGTCCATAAAAGTAAGATTTGGACAGCATTTTGGCCTACATAGATCATCTACTCTAGCTCCAATTCAAAATAATCATTTATTTGAGCCTTTTTGCCTTGACTCCACATTTTGGGTCTTGTTCAAGAGAGGCATTACCTGTCTGTGGTCTTTTTATACTTTGCTGAACTTTCATAGAAAATTTCCCTGCCCAATAACCACCTTTTTAGGTTTTTCCAGATCCGACAGTTGTGCAGAAGCAATTCCCTCACTTAGTCTCACCCTAGTCGTCCTCCTGACTCTAAAATAGAAAAATTGATACTCCTTGTTCCACTGTCCTTCAGAGACATCCTTGGAGGTGCCTGGGCCAGTGGTTTTCAATCTTTTCGGGCGTAAGTTACACCAGATATCAAACCAGAACTTCAAGGCACATCAAATTAAAATCACAGTAACCTATTATGAAGAGTATCACACACATTATGTTATTCGTCAGATTTGCCCAATATTGCACAAAGGCTACGCCAGGCTGTCAATGATTATCAGCATATATAGGCTCACTTAAATTAGACCATTATTTATAAAAAAGGGCACACAAAAACATTAATATCAGTTTTCACAGGGAACAGGTATACATACAAACACAAGCACACACACACACAGTGCTCGCCAATGGAATATTGCTTTTTTGGAATGCAGTGTATTTCAAAATTTGTGTTTTGCATTAATTCTGTTAAAAATAGGCTTAATATTTGTGCCATAGTAAGCCCATGATAATAACACAATGGTAAATGGGTAAATGGTAAAATGATCTGCATTTATACAGCGTGTTTATCCAAAGCGCTGTACAATTGATGTTTCACATTCACCCATTCACACACACTCACACACCAACAGCGACTGGCAGCAACCAGCACGTTAGGGATTATGTGCCTTGCTCAGGGACAGTTTGATACACTTTGTCTAATTCACTTTATTTATTTTTTAATGAGGCTATATAAAAATGCATTCGGTCCTTCAAAATTCCAAGGCACACTTGACCTTTCCACACGGCACACTGGTGAAAACCACTGGCCTAGGCACTGGTCAGGGTTTTTTTTTTTTTTCATTCCTGCAAAAACACAAGAAGAAAAAAATAGCTAGCTAGCTAACCTGGCTTCTTTGCTTTTTTGCTGAGAGAAACTGACAAGTAATGTTAGGTGCATTCAGAACAAGCGGGGAGAAAGAAACGTGAATGCCTTTATGTGTGCAGTAACTTTCAGTGATGTAGGGATCCTGTCAGTCATGTAGCGTACACATTAATTATATTTGTAATGTTATTAAATAACAATTAAGCTTTGTCATTTTTAAGCACTGGACAAATGAACATGTGGGACAGGTTGCTCAAATCCTTTCTTACATTCACATTTCTTACAGAAACAGTAGAAATCATGTGAAGAAGATAGACAATAAAGAAGTAAAAGTAAATAGTACAAACAGGAGACAGGAAATGTTGAGAGATAGAGATCTAGTGTTTCAGTTTTATAAAAGGCCCTATTTTGTCCAAAATGATTGCTTAAAATGGCACCAGAAGTGTAAGAAGGTAAAAAGGTTCCTTTTAAGGGTTATTTAGAAATGGTTATTTATTTTGTCCATGCAACTACAATTCAGGACTCAGTCCCCCTTGACAAAAAATCCTATAATCGTGCCTGCCTTGGACCCTTGATGACTTAAAGCCATTTATCCAACAAATGTGTTCCATACTGTATCAGCATAATTTACAGTTTAATCTAGTCCCACCCCCCAATTCCCATAGAGATCCATTCAAATGCAAAGAGTTTTAGTATCACTTTTAGGACAACCTGAAAATAAGATATCCAGATGATGTTGATAGGTCACAGACATTAGGAAGTCATGGCATGCAAAGGATATGCAAAAAATACTAAACATGACTACTTTCATTCACAACACATTGCTGTGCCCCAAACATTATGGTGCCCTGAAATGGGGGGACTAGGCATAAACACTGCTGTAATTTCTACATGGTCTTATTTATTAAAATCTGACAATACTACATTTATTTATTACAAATCTCAAATTGTGGAAATCAACAATTTTGTCCAAAACATTATGGAGGGCACTGCATTTGACTCTTCGTCTCCTACTGTAGAATCACAGAGTAGAATAACCCATTCCTGAATCCATGAGGAATGGTAGATAGACAGAAATCTGAAATGTTCATAGTTTCCATTGTACTAATTTATTGGAAATGTTATTTGCATTACTCATGTTTATCTATAAACCATTTTATAAGTTAATAACCACAACTAAATGGTCTTAAGTGGGAGAAAATATTTATCACAATTTTTTCTTTATGTCATTCTTAAAGACTTTATTTTTATTTTTTAAAGACAGATGCAGCATGCTATTAACCGCTCTATAGCTTAAAACTGCTAGAAACAAAAATGCTCCCCTTATTGAATTTCAAAAACACTGCAAACTGTAATATTAATATTACTATTGTTAATAATATTACACTTTATTTATATAGCACCTTTCAAGCCCAGAGTGCTTTGCAGAAAACAGGAGATATAAAGATGATATGATAAAAATAATGTTCCAAGAAAGCAGACGGTTAAATAAAAAGGAAGAACACTTAAAATAATCAAGCGTTTATAATAAACTTCAGAAGATGAGAAATACTTTTTGGAACAAAAATAAATAAATATAAAACCATAAGAAGAAAAACAATCAAAATGAACTAGAAGCTGGTGTAAAAATGTGTTTTCAATTGACTTTTTAAATCTTCTGATTCAATTCTGATCTAAAAAGGCAGGCTGTTCCACTGTATAAGACCATGAGAAGCATTGTTCTGTTCTTTTGTAGTGCACCATTGGAATACAGAGAAGGTAGGTATCTGATGAAATGGCACATTTGGGCTGATGTTTTTCCTGAAAGTTCAGCTTCAGTTTTATGTTACTTTCAAAATATGTTGAAAGTAACACAAAAGTAACATCACAACCTCTTCCAAATGAAACTGCTCTAAATGTAATGGAACACCATTAATCATTTAAATAATTCTGTGTTCGAGAAAAGCACAAAATGCTACTTCAGAATAAGCCAATTTATGGATGAAGCAAACACACAGCTATGGACATATTTCACATTTTTATCAGGTGCAATGTTAAAGAAAATTACAGCAGATTCTTGTTGAGCTGGTTTGATGAATGAACAAAGTATATATCATAAAACTAAATTAAAAGTATATATCATCTCATGTAAATAGCAAATCCAATAAGGAATAGAGCTCTCTTTATATTGACATAAAGTTACGCAAAAATATAATGCCAAAACCTTAGCCTTATGATTGAACTTAAAACGCAAATTAATTATTCGACACAAAACTTGCACAATGCCGAAAGCTTCAAATCAATGGTTGTGTGGTTTTTGTTCAAACCACAATTGCAATCCCAGAATTTTAACAAGCTGTTCTTTTTTTTTTATCAGGTTTAGAAGGGATTATTGACCCTCAAGCCACATTACGTCAGAAATTAGGTTGTCACTGTTCAGACGAAATATCAGATTTGATCTAAGGGACTTTGACCATGGAATTACATTACATTATTGGCATTTGGCAGACGCTCCAGAGCGACGTACAGTTGATTAGACTAAGCATGAGACAATCCTCCCCTGGAGCAATGCTAGGGCCTTGCTCAAGGGCCCAATGGCTCTGCAGATCTCATTGTGGCTACACCAGGGATCAAACCACCGACCTTTGCGGGTCCCAGTCATATGTATATGAATGATTGTTCGTGCCAGGTTTCAATATGTCAGTAACTGCTGATCACCTGGTATTTTCATGCATAACTGTCTCTAAAGTTTACAGATAATTGTGTGAAAAACAAAAACACATCCAAATTGGTCACTGAGTGTACAAATGCATGTGATACACAACTGATCATATTAAATATTGAGATTAATCAAAAGGCTCCAAATTGGTGTGGACACATGGCCACAAAACTAACCATTTGGTAGATGATGAATTCAAAGTCAGGAAATGATAATCAGTCAAACCTTAATTTGTTGAGTTAAGAAAACAGCTACCTTTTTCTTATGCATGTCTGCAGTATAGCAAAATGTGAACATGGGACATTTATGCTTCACAGCTGGGAGAGCTACTTCTGACGTAAAGTGGCTAAATAAAAGCACCTAATTATGAAAAAACAACAGCCCGTTAAATTATGGGATTGCAGTTGTGGTTGGAACAAAAACCAGCACACACAGAGGCTCCCCTGGACCGAGTTTGAGAACAACCGTTTTAATGCAGTTTAATATATTTATGACTTAAATATACATTTAACTGCATTAAAGCACAGAATATCATCAACAGTTGTTATTTAGCAAACAGAAATAAGACACTTTATATACATTATGTGCAAACCTACAGCCCTAATTCAGTAAATACACAACATACACACGGTATCAAAACAGCATACACACAGCACACCATAGTACATAGAATTTGAGACCACTGTCCTAACCCATGTTGATGCAACAGGTTCATTGCACACCACAACCACACCACTACCAAACCTGTAGAGGCAAAAAATATTCTATTTGCACATGACTAAATGAGCAATTTGGAAAAATCGTTCCTGGCTGAGACGCACCCGATTGCGCTTTGCTCGGAACTGACTGTGCCAATGTATGAAGTTAATCCTGTATTTGCGGTAAGCCCATTTACTGACAGAACCACCATATTGCAACAATCCTGTGCTTATTATGGGCACATTCACTTGGGAGCTCCTATGATAATTGTGTAATGATGATTATGACAATTATACAGTATAACGTAACTTTGTTTCACAATTTACAATCAGGTTGTGGCAGTTAAACCTTTAAAAATACAATTTCAAGTATGCAAAGTAAACACACAGTGAAAAATGTTTTTTTTTTGTATAAAGAAAAATGACCTATCAAAGCTTGATAGTCTTTTAGAGTACACAATCCCTCAACCTCCAAAATAGACAGTAATGACACTATTACATTCAATGAAAAGGCACATTAAAAACATATTAAATACTTTATCTATTCCAAAGTACCTCTCCCCTGATGAAAATATTCACTTCAAACTAAATGTGCACTCAATAAATTATCAATCACAATCATGCGATTTCAAAATATTTTTTGAAATATGTATACCGTACAGCTACTTATACATTCGAGAAGAAAGATTCCCTTGACAGATGTGCCATTTGTTTGCATATGATTTACAAGCTTGCTCAATTAGACTTCAGCACAATGAAGAGGTGGAGCTTTTGGAAGGAGTCACACTTGTCTAAAAACTAACCATATGATTAGCTCCATATTTGAAACATTGAAAGTTCTGTATTTGCTGCTCTCAAATCCTGAAGTGCTCACTCATTATGCCTCATGAAACTAAAGACAGAGTAAAAAAAAAAAAAGGAGTTTTTGTTTGTTTGGTTCAATGGTGGAATTCATCTCAGAGAGGAAGTGGAGTTCAAGTCAAGCAAGTGGTGAAACACTTCATCACTGCATCCCTGGCGGAAAAATAGAAGACATTTAACGCCAACCATATCACACAATACAACAGAACAATAACCACACTGTAGTACTAGAAAGAAAAATAAATGTTAAGTAAGGAATAATTCACAATGAGGTGGTCATTAAATGGTTAACGGATGATGCGGGGAAGACAGGTGGTTGACAACACGGAGTGTCAGACTGTCCCCTTTAATCTGAGGGAATTTACATCCATATCAGGTGATGCGTCTAGGAATCACATCCCCTGTTATACATGGTTAGTGCAGCTATAAAAAAAGCTTCCCGTATCAGAATCTTGATTCTAGGCTTTTGATTGCCTTTGGAGTCAATCGATTGCCCTAGACGTTACTGGTATTTGTCTGAGTTGTGGCAATGGCAGTCAAGGAAGCCATTAAAAAAACAGTCAGATACATAGGCTTAACAATAGGCATTTATGGTTTCATTTAAAATCCAATGTGCTGGACTACATATGAGCACTTGGAAGTTTAAAAAACAATCAGGCAGTAACCAGCTGCTATAGAAACAAATAGCCTATGAGTAAAATACATTGAGAGGCAGTCAATGTATTTTGTTTAACGGCTTAATTTGGTCCATCATGAAACGTAAAGAGCACATTGTGTTAATTTAACAGAACATTGTTAAAAACAAACAGGTCTCAAATTGCATTAATAAAAAGAAACACAGTTACAGTATGTCCGTTTCACTTATCTAAAGTTTGTTTTGATTTAGCAGACTACATGTTGCACATGTATGTTTGGTCTTTGATGGAGCACTGTCGAACATTTGATTGCAAAAACAAACAATAACAGAACTCTTGATCCCATCGCATTTCAAATGCCTGTAGGTCTACCCATTCTTTCACTTCGTTTGCAAAAGTCAAAGAGTCTGCTACCTATGACAAACACCCAGCCTTAATTATTACATTTGAGTGTCTTTTTTTGATTCTAGGCTTTTCATTGCCTTTAGAGTCTCCTATTGGCCTATGAGGCTGATGAATTAGAAAAAGAACAGTCAGAGACATAGGCAAAACGATAGACTTACGAAAAAAGCATTGGTGTACACCTAGCTAACTAATTACGTTTGGTCCCCTAAAATGGAAGGACTATGTATAAAAATGGATATAATTCCAATCCGGATTTGCACTGTATGTGAAAGTGTATTGTCATGAGCAATAGAAAGTGTGTTAAGTCTTACCTTGCAAATGGGATGTAGGAGATGCTGTACCTGCAGAACAACAACACGATAGGTATTAGTTTTTTATTACAGTCATGTAACTAAGTGAGGCCCACTGGGTCTCCTACTACAACCATGCAATTCACATGCCTTGAGTGAGGGATATTAGTCACCCGTTACAGTTCTGTAACTGTCCTGAGTGAGGGACATTAGTCTCAAGTTATAGTCGTCTGACTGTTGTGGGTGAGGGGCATTAGTCCCCAGTTTCAGTCCTGTGGGACTTTGTCTGAACTGAAATCCAGTATTCACAGGTGTGCTCCCCCCCCAACATCACCAAGAGAACTCACCAGGACATTGCCAAGAACTGTAGTATACAGAAGATGATTGCCAAGCCTCTTTTCTGCCACTAAGGGGGGGAATAAAAAACAACAAGAACGGCATGTTTGGTAAATATTTTTCCTGTCCAAGTGATTCACAGTATACCATATAGGGATCACTGTACAAAGTTATAGCTTAAAGGCCTTTATGACCACATTCACATCTTACACTGATACTGTATATTTGGGAAGATCTGTACAGAAAAACAGGAAAAGCCCTATTGGTTTGGTCATATACAGTACAGTTACTAAGTAATTAGACAGAAGTACAATTTCTGTTCTTTTGGCTTTGTGCTACAGCACATTGGATTTTAAATTTATCAATGACTGTGGGGTTAAGGTGTAGACTGTTACCTTTTATTTCAGGATATGTACATCCATATCGGGTGATCCGGATTGGAATTATATCCATTTTTATACATAGTCCTTCCATTTTAGGGGACCAAACGTAATTAGTTAGCTAGGTGTACACCAATGCTTTTTTCGTAAGTCTATCGTTTTGCCTATGTCTCTGACTGTTCTTTTTCTAATTCATCAGCCTCATAGGCCAATAGGAGACTCTAAAGGCAATGAAAAGCCTAGAATCAAAAAAAGACACTGAAAGCTTATACTTACACTAAGGTAGCGATTAAATACACCTGAAGCCAACTGTCCGATTACTTTTGGTCCCATAAAACGGAGGGACTATGTATTATAAAAAGGATGTCATTCCTACATGCATTCCCTGATGTGGATGTAAACACCATCAAATTAAAAGGTGACAGTCTACATTTTAACCTCATTATACATTGCTTCATTTCAAATCCAATGCGCAGGAGAGAACAGAATTTGTACAACTGTCCGGACTACACTTTACATGTATATTCACATGAATACACATAAGCATTAAGAGAAATGCAGGTACTGGTATTGGCTCTTCCCGCTTTTATGGATAACTGACACAGTCGTGAGAGAGCATACTTACCCAGAAGACTGAACACAGTGTCAGAATCAGGCAAAGCTGAGGGCAGAAGAGAGGAATTTATATTTTCGATAAGTTTTGCTGAAAGGCAAATTTCAGTATTAATCAGCAGTGCAGGGGCAGGGCTGAATCCTAGTCCTTCAGTGGTGCTGGAGTAGAGATCAGATAATTCACCTCCGGGTCAGATATGGAGTCTTTACATGTCTACATGTTAAACTGGTCATATTCACGCGTGTGCATGACTGTGTGGGCGCACATATATGCCGTATAGGCGTGTTTGTGCAAGTGTATGGTTGTGTGTGACAAGGTGCTTATGCCGCTTAAGCACTGATCACAGTACAGTGCTTCTGTGGTCTGCTCTGTAAAGACAACAGTTCAGTGAATTGTGGCCATAAAGTAGCGTGTTACTTTATCACTGAAAAGCACCCACGTCAATCTACTGACAAGCTATAATCAAGGCATGAACAGGTCTTAAGAGACTTTACACCAGGGGTATCCAGGACCCAATCTTATCCGAAAAGACCCGATGTTAGTGCAGGTCTTTTGCTTTAGCCCTGAGCACTGAGACAACTGACTCTGCTTATGAAGATCTTCATTGAAACTATGATTATTTAACTGAATCAGGCATTATAGTGCTTAGCTAAAACAAAAACCCGTACCAGCTCTTTTTTTAATAAGATTGAACGCACTTGCTTTCTGCAGGGAAGTCCAAAAATTGGTTAAATAAATAATGGAGGTAACGAGAATAGTACATGCATTCATAACAAAAGGCAATTGCAGAGAAAAAATTGTTTAACAAGTAATCAAGTTCAAGATCCTCCAAATGCTATGTCCGCTTCAATTCTTATGCAAAACTTTTGACAGGGTTCAAATCTGGAGACAGATGGTCATTGCAAAACATTCATTTTCCAGTTAGTTTATGGCTTGCTTGATTTTGAATTTGTTTGACTTGGGATCATTGGGCCTCATGCAAGAACAGTTTCATATACTTAATCATACATTTCTCTTATTTTTATTCACACGAAGGGCTTGTATGATTCTGCTATTTTGTATTCAACAAATGATTATAACTTCAGAAGCCTGTCCTAAATGCCTGTTATTATACAGTACTGTAGGTGGGTTCTGTCAGATAGATGGCCAATGGAATTAATGAGAATAAGGGATGTCTCACATAGACCGAATCTGATTGGTAGAGTGCAGTTAATTGTTTTTTTGGCACAACATAATAATATGGTGTATGGTTGATAAATGTTCTCTTATCCATCCTAAACAGTCCACTTAAATACAAAACATTTGAGGAGAGAAATAAGCAATGCGGTTGCTGAATCTTGATTCATATTTGATCCGCAATGCCTACTTTGAAACTTTGATCCGAGGTTCTGCAGCGCAAGGCTCACCATAGGAAATTAATGGAATGCGTTGTTTACATGATTCAAAGGACAGGTTGGCACCACTTGTAAATGTTGTTCCTACCTAGAAAAAAAAAGTCTAAATACGAGAAAATGCATGAATACAGTAAGTCTGTTCTGGTTCTTACATGAAGCCCAATATCTTGCTGAACCAGGTTTGAGGCCTTGGGACTTTATGGAGTTTATGATTCCATTGATCATAAAAGAGCTTCAGCACCAGTAGATGCAAAACAACATCATAATATCAAAGATCCCCAACCATATTTCACAGTATGACATTCTTTCAACATCAGCGATGCCACATAACCGACTGCAAGCAAAAAATGCTAAGCAAATTTTGTCATCAACAGACCATAAGACCCTGTTCAATTTGCAAGTTCTAATGAAATTAACTATAATTTAACTCAATTTATTATTTTGTTCAATGCCCTCTCTATAAGTTTTTTCTAGCAACCTTTCCAAAAGGCTTATTGGCATGGAGGTGGTGCTGATTGGTAGATTTTGTGCAAGAATCACTAAGAACGGGGGCATGATTTAGCCTTGTTTTCTTTTGTATTTCCACTGTAAAGCAGTAAATAGCATACCAGCATCACACATGTCGCCACCAGTCGAGTGGGCTCAAACATTCTTTTCAGTTGTTTCAGCGGTCCCATCAGGAAACAGGTACTGGAAGAAGAATGACAATGAGAGAGAGTGATACAAACAAGATAAAAGGATTTTAACAAATGCCTACAATCATACGTAACAATTTTCACTAAAGTGAAACCCAAAAGGGCATTTGTACATGTAAACATTCAATGAATAATAATTACAGAAAGCAAAGCAGTGTTACCTCAGTAAGGCTGCAACATTTCCAATTGTGTAAAAAACAGCAAAGAGAGGAACGCCATTTGGTAAGAAAAGCAGTGCAGTCCCCTGTGAAAAAAAAGAGCATACTGTAAATACAGTATTATAGCCCATTGTACCAACACTCAATTTAAACTCTGTTCGTTACACTACACAAATGGTACTGTATGTGAATGTAGATTACATTACATTACATTACATTACATTATTGGCATTTGGCAGACGCTCTTATCCAGAGCGACGTACAGTTGATTCGACTAAGCAGGAGACAATGCTCCCCTGGAGTAATGCAGGGTTAAGGGCCTTGCTCAAGGGCCCAACGGCTGTGCGGATCTTATTGTGGCTACACCGGGATTAGAACCACCGACCTTGCGTGTCCCAGTCATTTACCTTAGCCACTACGTAGCCACTTACCGTAGCCACTATGCTACAGGTGGACCAACACCTCACTTATACGGCTTTAGAACACTAATTACAGTACACCAGCCCCCAATTGACACTGTTAAATTATACCAAAACCAGTTGTTAGGTATTTTATTATTATTATTATTATTATTTATTATTTTTATTTCTTTTTATTAAAAGGTAAACAAACAAAAAAGTTTAACAGGTTAACAGCTAACAGGTGTATTGTAGAATCCTTAATTTTCCCTAAAAAAATAACAAGGGGAGCAAACCCTGTTCCAAAGTCATCGGGTCCGCAAAATAGTGTCTAGGATTTAACTACATCTTGCAGCCACGTGCCAAATAAAAATAGAAAAAGAATGTGCACAACATGAATTATGTGTTATTTATTTTTAATAAAAATAATAGAAATAAAAAATAAAAATAAAGACATATATATATATATATATATATATCACACACACACACACACACACACACACACACACACACACATCAAGCACTTTATTAGGAACATTTTTACTTTATTACGTCTACTTATTCAAGCGATTACCTAATCAGCAAATTATGTGGCAGGTATGCATTCAATCATGATACAGTTCAGGACACGGTTCAAGAGCTTGAATATTACCCACTATTGTAACTGCAGTTAGATGGAAATGCACATTCAATCACAATATACCAATACCCCATTCGCACTCTGTTTTAGTACACTACTGCCCCATTCGCACTCCATTAAGCACCAACTTACTGGTGATTAGACTACAAGTCATTTGGTTTACAATTGATTGATTGATTGATTGATACAATTGAATTAAGCAGGAGACAATCTCCATCTTATTGCGGTTACACCGGGGATCGAACCACCAACCTTGGGGGTCCCAGTCATGTACCTTAACAACTATGCTAGTTTGAGTTCACTTCAATTTCCAATTCTTTATACCACCTAGTGGTAAATGCAACACACTGCATTTAGTTTTTTAAAACAGTACATTGACTGAGTAGCCAGCAACAAGCAGCCATCATAAGTCAAGCACATTAAAAATAACTCTTACACATGCTGAAACCAGGCAAAATTTATTTCTCCAATGGCTTGGACTGACAGGCAAGTAAATGTAATATAAATGTAAATATAGAGTGAAAAAGCTCATGAGAACAGGCTTTGCTGACCAGAATGGAGCAGAGGACGCCACCGGCGAAGCAGGCGATGAAGCACTTGAACCGCGTGCTGTAGCTGAGTGTGGATTCATCCAGGATCTGTGGGACCAACAAGCCTTATCTGTAACTGATCTGCAACATATCTACAGTACAACACATTCATCCATCCAATAACACACAAATCCGATACGCATAGGGGTAGACGATCCATAAATACATGTGATAGTGCTTTCTTCAAACCAAAAACAGGATAGGCAATGCAGTACACTCCCAGTTTGTTCCGGATTAGTTCAAAAAGACTATTCAATTCAAGTTGCTTTTTTTTTCTTTTCATTTCTTTTTCTAAAAGCGAGTTAGTTAGTTATATGGTTAAGAAACCCCTATAGGTATAGCTGCATGTTTATATATAAATAGCTGCATGTCTTTAGCAAGTTACATGCTATTGCTACAGTGAATTTCCCCATCACTGGGCACTGTAATAAATCTGAAGTCAGTCAGTGGACAAAAGAGGCCCAGTGGTTTGTCTACGTAGACACCGAGGTGTCCTAATGCTGCTGACCTTTCATCCGAGACACACAATGTTCCTCTTTTTGGTGCACTATTTAATCCATGTATATGTGTAACAACTCTGACATTACTGCAGAAGAGATTGTGAATACTATACCTTTCTGGGTCCGTAACCTCCATGGGAAAGCATGTAAAACCAAATGGAACAAATAATAGTGCTGAGTAAATAGTTAATGTGCATACATTGTTCCTAGCATTAGACGAACCAGCTCACATTGGAATCCGTAGACAGACCATGCAAGTGTTAATGCCGATCTGTCCCGAGCTTGTGAGCGGAAGTCCCCAATAGGCATTTCCCTTATTTTCCTCCATGATTTGCAAATGAAAGTTGTCAGCGTGAATACAATCTTAATGTCTTTATATGTGCGGTTGAGATAATCACTCTAAGGGTCTAAACTGCTTAGAAAAGTTGTTTGTTTTGGCTGGAGGATTAAGTTAAATAGATAATCGGATTCAATGAAAACAGTAAACAACATCTTACTCAAGCCATCATTTCCCAGGCGACGTGGGGCCTATTTCAAATAAGCTGTTAACTCCGTATATTACAGTTCTTATACTTCGAAAATGGGGCAGTGGGGAAGGGAGTCCACAGAGATCGGGGCAAGGAGTGGAGGAGGGTGGTAGTCGAGCTAATGGGACGCATCCCCGTAGGACCACGGTTTGAAGGTAATCACCGCCACCTGCCAGTGCCACTAGATGGCGATATGGTGCTTTGTGGCTGTGCATAATCGTCACTCAATCGCAGAACGACGACGAACAATCAGACCTCGGCGGAGGCCCAATCGAAACCCAGTGTCGGGGAAAAAAACAGAGCTTTTGATTACTTTGAATACATCATCAGTGTGTTTTAGTTTCAGTGCCTGCTTTTAAGTCACCAGGCTCTGATTTGTATACGCTTTCAACCATTCCCTTTGTGGCTGAAAAGATCTCAGGTTGCATACTTTATCATATCTCTTTTTACATATAGCTAGGTTGTTGCCAATTTTAAACTGTGAAATGTACCAGTGATTCGAATAAATATTATAAATTTCAGCAAATTAAAATATTGTATGGCCTATGTAAAACTGAATTTCAGTGGGTAAATGTGTAAGTTGATGTCTGCACGCCTTAGACTAGAGCAATGTGCTAGATTCTTCCAGCATGACATTGAAAGGATACATTCTCCGACAGAAACTTTAAACTAAATAACGTAACTAACTACGCATGATCACTAAAAATTCAAAATTAATTAAACCACGGACAGTTTCACTAATCTTAAAGTAAACTGAATAGAAATGGAAAAACACTTAGCTAAGCCTTCAGAGGTTAAAACTATTGAGGAAAAGAAAACTGACGTTCAGTTAGCAGGTAGTGCTAACTTAAATGTCTGATTCTAAAACACAAAATTACAAAATTGTACACCGAAATTAAAAAAAACACTAGTGAACCAAAGCAACGCGTAACGAGACACGACGTCAGAATGACTCGTTTAAGAACTTTAGTAGAAAGTTGTCACGTTTTGTATAATAAAACTAACGTTACCTCAGTCAGCCCGCCTTGATCCTCTTCATCTTGACCGCCTAATACACGACGAAGCTTGTCCATGTTCTGTTTTAAATGTCATATAAGATACGTCTGTTTTGTTTTAAGTCTGTAAAACAGAATTGTACAAGAACTGTGGTGAGTGTGAACTTTACTGACAAACTTCCTATTTCCGCTCCAGTGTCAACAGGAAGTCACAAGTGGAGCACACGCCCAATCGCCAACGTTACCGAAGATGCACGCTTAATATATATGAATTGACAACTGGACCTTTTTGTTTAAACAAGGAAGACCAACAGAATCACAGTGCATAATCTGTTCGCAATGCACCAGACAAGATAGTACATTGAGGAGGGTATTTGGTTGTAAGCTTCTGTAGCAGTGGGTGACCACGTGTTTTGTAAAGCACCATTCGCTAAATCGCTTGGCATTTTGTTTTGCCCGTATACATGAAAACATTACACGGACTAGTCAACCGTCTCGACCAAGGTGTTGGCATTATAACGGATTACTAAAGTAACCTAACTACGTAACGTGACCCACCAACGCTATAGCTACTGGCTACGGTAGATAAGACTCGCGACAATTTGTGGACATTGTTGATGTTGACAAAGCTGTGATGTGTGGCTAATGGAATCTTCATTGCTCTGTCAAGACTCTTTTGGAACAACTTTGTCATGGCTTTCGCTAGCCTGTTTTCAGGCCCACCAAACGAGGGTCTTCACGTGGCTGATTGTGTGAGCAGCGTAAGGTATGTCTACTTAACGCTAATTACGTGAACGTTTTAAAGTTGATTAATGTATTCCAGAAATTACAAGGCTAGCTAATATGCAGCAATCGTTCAATTGACAGCGATTAAGCAAAATGTATAACTAACAGTAGTTTATTTCAGGGGTTGATTTTATGCTGCAAGTTAGCTAGCTAAGCTACTTATTTGAAGGCGTACACAAATGAACATGGTAGCTGAAAGAGTTAACTTAGCACTTAGTTACGTTAAGTTATCCGGCAGATCATTTCCACCTCCAACTGGCTACCTCGACAGCAAGCGACTCCGGGTCGGATCTGTCACGATTCTGGCCCGAAGTCAGCCGGTACAGATTCGGTCCGGAGTCACTTGCTATCTGGGTAACCATGCTATTCACTATTCATACTGATTAACGTTGTAAGCTAAACTCTGTGTTGTCTGATGCTAACCTGGACGTTAGCTAAGTTACCAAGTCACCAAGTCCCCTCAGTGTTGCTAACTAGTTTTATGATGGTTCTGTGGTTACTTCGTGAATGCCATGACAATATCCCGTAATTAAGGATTAGCTATAACGATTGTAACATTTAGAATGCATATTCTACGTTCACGTCTGAGGGTAAGCAGCCGGCTCAGTGCTTTTATTAGTAATAATTCCTTTATTTATCCTAAATTTACAGTGGATATAAAAAGTCGGCACATCCTTATTGAAATGGCATGTTTTTGTGATTCATAAATCATGTCAGGCCTTTTTCCACATTGAATGTGAGCTTGCAAAACCAACACAATTCAAGTGAAAAACAAATGTATAATTTTGAGGAAATATGATTAAGCAATAACTCACGACAGGCAGTGGTATATTGTAATTTTATCAACCCCCTTAACCCAAGCCATGAAGGGATGCACATGGTCAGCAACAATACTCAGCTCAAATAGGCTGTGGTATTCAAGCGATGATTGATTGGTATTAATGAGACCAAAATGTACCAAAAGTGTTCCCCATACAATTACATTACTGCCACCAGCCTGGACTGTTGACACAAGGTAGGTTGGGTCCATGGATTCATACTGTAAATTCTGACCCTACCATTTGTATGCCTCAGCAGAAATTGAGATTCATCAGACCAGGCTACGTTTTTCCAGTTTTCAGTTGTCCAGTTTTGGTGAGCCAGTGCCCACTGCAGCCTCAGCTTTCTGTTCTTGACTGACAGAAGTGGAACCTGATGTGGTTTTCTGCTGTTGTAGCCCATCTGCCTCAAGGTTTGACTACGTATTGTGTATTCTGAGAGGCTTTTCTGCTCACCGCAATAGTGCAGAGTGGTTATCGGTGTTACCGTAGCCTTTCTGTCAGCTCAAACCAGTCTGGCCGTTCTCCGTTGACCTTTCATCAACAAGGCGTGTCCATCCATTTCACACCATTCGGAGTAAACTCTAGACTGTTGGGTGTGAAAAACCTGTTTATGGAAATACTAAAACCAGCCTGTCTGGTTACAATCTGCCTACAGTCATGCCACGGTTGAAATCACTGATCACATTTTTTTCTGCATTCTGATGGTTGATGTGAACATTAACTGAAGCTCCTGACCCGTATCTGATTGAGTTTATGCATTGCACTGCTGCCACACGATTGGCTGATTAAATAATTGCATGCCTAAGTAGGTGTATAATAAAGTTCCTAATAAAGTGCTCATTGAGTGTGTGTGTGTGTGTATATATATATATATATATATATATATATATATATATATATATATATATATGACAGTAAATGGTTGGCATTTATATAGTGTCTTAATCCAAAGTGCCGTACAATTGATGTTTCTTATTCACCCATTCATACACATTCACACACCAATGGCAATTGGCTGCAAAGCTCCAACCAGCTCTTCAAGAGTATTTAGGGGTTAGGTGTCTTGGTCAGGGACACTTCAACACTGCCAACCGTCCAACTTCCAGATGCCTGCTCTTACCGCCTGAGCAAATGTCGCCCCTATATAAAAAGAAGAGGCAGTGATGGTGTTATTGCAGTAGACTACTCTGTACACACCTCTCCAACTACATCTTTTGATCATAAAAGACCTAATACCCATTGTAATGGAATTTACTGTTCAATTAAAAACATTAACTTACAACCTATCCCAAATCCAGGGTTTAGACACTCTGAGCCAACACATGCATGGGAACTTAGTGCGTACATCTGAATCGGTTCATCTTTCTTAAACTGAAATGTGCTTGACCAGATAAACATGTTCACAATTGTTCATTAAAGGGAGAAAGCTGGAGAAGATAAAGCAGCAATCAATTATGATGGGACTCAAGCCACAAAGAAGAAGAGGAAGAAAAGGAAGAAAAAAAAGTGGGACACAAATGGAAAGGTCAACATGAGCACCATGAACGGACAGCAGGAGGAGCCAGAGGACAGATGCAGGCTGTGGGTGAGTGCAGTGGTCCTCACTCCTTGAGAGCCGCAGGGTGTGCTAGCTTTTGTTGGCGCTTAATTGATTAATTAAAGCTGTTAATTACACAGTTATCTCAGCACACCTGGTTTCTTGAGTCTGAATTGGTTGCTGATATTAAGGTGAAAACAACGCACACCCTGCGGCTCTCCAGGACCACTAGTCTCATGCTATTAACGTGTCACTAACAGACCACACTCTCTGCCAAGAATATAAATGCTGGGATGTAAAGCATAGTCAGTCTCATAACTTGTGTGTGTCTTTCTGGACTCTTCAGCACATCCCAGACCAGGAGCACAGGCCCGGAGTTCAGAGGAAGAATGAATGGCTCTGGGATTACAACATTGAGGTGAGATTTACCCAGCCCAATTCTCCCTTATTGTCCAAAATAGATTATCTAAACTAAAATGGAAAATGTTCCCCCCCCCCCTTTTGGCACAGGTCAAGAATTCCCAGTCAGGGAATCCTCTGAAGCGCAAGCGGAAAGGTGATGATCATGGCGGTCCCAAAAACAAGCGAGATTTCGCCTCTGAACTGGATCAGTACCGACGGATCAGAGAGGCCCCGCCCCCAGCCGACCCACCTTCCCCCTTACCTCAGCAAACAGGGGGACTGTCCCAGACAAAAGAAAAGATGAATATTAGGGGACAAGAGAACCCAGGAAAAACCTGGATACACAAGAGAAACCGAGCGATGCCAGGTGAGGACAACTTGCACATTGTCCCCCAGACAAGACCCATAGCCTGTCCCAGTAGTCCCCACCCCAACCAGGAACATGTAAGCCTCATGGCTTTTGGAAGCAGTTCTTTGGGATTACAGCAGGGTTGCCCAACTCTGGTCCTCAAGGGCTGGTCTGCGTACTGGTTTTTTTTCCAACCAATTGCCTTGTTTTTAATTTGCTGACAGCTCTATACATTACCCTGGTTCAAGCCTGTACTTGAGCACAGTAAAATCATTAGGATACACTTGCAGTCTACAGCTGTAGCCGGTACTCGTACACAATTCTGATAAGATATGATTGAGTCAATTAAATAATTAAGACCAGAAGTTGGCACAAAATCCTGAAACTGATCAGCCCTTGTTACGCACCCCTGGATTACTGTATATTCCTTTTTAAAAAGTCATAAATGCATAACATCATTTTCCAAATTCTACTTGTGCAAGTTATGTAAAATAATTTTGAGTTTAAAGCTAAACTTGACAGTTTTTGCTGACATTTTGTTGCAGTATGGCAGTGTATTCTTGCAAAGTGAATGCTAGTGTAGTTAAAAAGAGCCTACTTTCTTAGTATATGCAAAACATATGGGCTGCATTAGATGAGGTAAGCTCACTTAGGTTTTTTTTTTTTTCCTCTTGAGTCACATGAGAAGAGTTGTTCTGCAGGTGTACCGGATAATATCAATATCTTCGGTTGGAGAGGAGGAAAAAATGTAATGATAACAAACTAGTCCCCATTTCAGTAGATCTTTAAAAGCATAATAAAGCAGTGTAATTATTGGTTTGGTTTTGGTACTGTCGAGACCTGTGTATGCCATGCCGACAACTGTTTTATGGGCAGAGTAGGTGGCCCATCTATCGGATTCGACGTATCCATATTTTATTTATTTTATTTTTCTTCTTGGCAGGTCCTGGTGGGAGAGGCAGGGGAGGAAGGGGCAGAGGCAGAGGCAGAGGGGGCATGAGCCAAGGTTCTGGCTTACAGAATAACAAACCAGATGGCAGGAACTACGGGAATGGCCGTGGCCAAAAGGGGGGTCAACATAAGGGTCAACATAAGCCTAAAGAGGTAAGCTACACTGCTCACATGCATAAAAGCATGCAAGAGGTTCAGCTGTTTTTTCAGACCAAATGTCAGAATGGTGATCTAAGTAATCTCCTGGGATTTACATGCACAACAGCCTCTAGAGTTTACTGAGAATGGTGTGAAAAACAAAAAACATCCATTGAGTAGCAGTTCTGCAGGCAGAAACGTGTTGTTAATGTGAGAGGTCAGCAGAGAAGGGCCAGACTGGTCAAAGCTGACAGGAAGGTGACCATAATGCAAATAATCTGCAGTGGCATACAGAAGAGTAACTCTGAACACACAACGTGTCAATCCTCTGAGTGGATAGGCTGCAGCAGCAGAAGACTTCAAAAAACAAAAAAACTGTCTAAAATGCTCACTGAGTGTATATCTTTTTAGAAATTTGGGCCAAAATAATTTGTTAATTTGTCAAATTCACACCAGCCTTTTTGGAATGGAGTTGTGCACCCCTGATTATTTATTTATTTATTATTTTTTCCTTGAATCAACCACTCCATAATTCCTCTGTGGAACTGGTGGTCACTCAAGTTTTTTGATTATTATGGTGGTGCCATTATTCACTTTAATCACTCCTCATCTTTCAGGAGAAAAAGAAGGTCTTTCTTACCGAAGAGTATATCAACCGGCATACAGTGGAAGCCCAGGGACGACGCATTTGTAAATATTTCCTGAGAGGCGACTGCCGCAGAGTAAGTATATGAGAGAGATTGGGTGCATGTGGAGGAGTAGTTTGAGCAATGGTGTGGAAGAACAGTGGTGAAAGCCGCAGTTTGGTCAGAGCAGTTTTATGCAGATTACAGTTTAGGCTCAGTTTTACATTACATTACATTAATGGCATCTGGCAGACGCTCTTATCCAGAGCGACGTACAACAAAGTGAATACCCATAACCAGGGATAATGATGCTGGATGCTGGGAGGCCAGCCTTCTTCTTGTTTAACAAGTACCTTGATAATAAACAGATGGTCAGCTACTATTGTTAAATCCCATTATTTTGTAGGTGGGATCCTGAGTGCAAGTGGCTGTTCAATGCTGGAACATTTTGCAGTCATGCTTTGGTGAACGATGTACACACTGGGTGCGCTCCGTAGTTACCATAGCTACCATAATGTACGTCCAATAACCCAATAGTATTACTTGCCTAAGAATGTTGGTTACCTGTTTAATTAAGTAAGAGTGCTGAAACACTTAACGTTCAACGAGAGCCTTGGCAACCAAATGCTGGTCAAGCACTGGAATATGCAGCACTTTTCTTTGGTGACCCAGAAACAATATAAACCTGCCATTGATGTTTTGACTGCCATATGCCATCTGTTCCCTTTGAACTCTTTCCTTTCAAGCATTTGAATTGTTCCTCCGTATTAAAAAGAATTACATAAATCTAGGTAATATTATGAAAAATGCAGCATTTTTATTTCCATCGGTCAAATGTCCTGTCAGGAAGCAGGGAAAAAGGTTTGATTTGAAATAAACTTTGAAAGTTTGGAAAAAAATAAAAAATAAATCAAAAAGCTGTTGCTATCTTCAAAAGCAGGGATGCAATAAATATTGCAAAGCGAGAGTAGACTCAAAACTTCTGAAATCTCCTTAGCGAGGCACCAAATAGTAGCTGTCAAGTGGGGAACATCAATATGGGTGCACACTTGAGGTCGGGAGTCTTGGAGGTGGGAGCATGAAATGAAAATGCTCCCTAGCCTGCAAAATCCATTTGCAGAAATCTGTTGGCACGAAACAGATTGCAGGAAGCTATAAACAATTTCCAGGCTTTAACAGGTTGATTGTCTGAAAGCCTACAGCTAATATAATTGGCCGGTTTCATATCATAACATTGCTTTCGTTCAGACTGTGGGAATACACACAGTGCCATACATTATGGAATTGTGTGCGCATACAGTGGATGCCCATGAAAGGTGTCCGTAATGGCATGACCACCTGCCTTTAACCTGCTTCTAACCTGGTTCTAACCTGATTTTTGTCCTCTTTCTGACAGGAAGACCAGTGCAATTTTGAGCATGACATGAATGTAAAGAAGATGGAGGTGTGCAAATTCTATGTCCAGGGCTGCTGCGCAAAGCAAACCTGCATCTACATGCACAATATCCTTCTCTGATTTGTACCATGGTGAACGTGGCTTTGTGTGAAGGAGTATAGACTACCAGCTTATATACTGTAGCATCAGAAAATTGCCGTGTATTTCTGTATGGGGATGAGAATTGTATTTTATATGAGGTATATTCAATAACCTTCTGATTTAGTTCATATTTTAGATCCGTTCCATTGAAATCTTTTTTACCTTAACCGCGATGTTCACAGGACTTTCCATGCAGGTTCTTTCATACAGGAGCAAAGTGTTACCAAGGGGATACGTGCAGGTTCTCCCATGAGCCTCTGACAGACCTCACCAGAGAGCTGCTGCATCGGGTGAACTTTGAACTCGTCCATGCATTGTTTCCAGTTTGAAGGATTGACCTGTTGTTTCTTAAGCTATAATTATATTCCCCTCTATTTTAGACCTTTTCTCAGGGGATTACTCTGCTTACTGCAAGCGGGACCTCTTATTCGGTCTCACATTTCCTAATGGAGGGGACTGTTCTGCTTCCTGTTTCTGCAGCAGGGAGTGTTAATCTGTTTTCTGTTTCGTTTTTTCTGGAGCAGTCTCTAAATCCTGAGCCGGTGATGAAAGAAGTACCAGAACCGATAGAACAGGACTTCTCCTCCTCACCTCTGCCCCCTGTGGCTAAACTCACTGTTGACATGTCTCACAATGCCGTCAGTGTCAGGTAATGCATCATCTACATCCACTTTACCCTACTTCCATCTATCACAGCCACACCTGTGCCCCTCTGTCTTTGCCACATCCATTTTCTGCTTATCTCAACCCATCTCATGGCCTCAATGGCCTCAATGATCGTCAATGTTTATCGCTACTCGCTAGAGCAACACTTTGATTGACAGTACGTGTTTGTGTTGCAGGCCAAATTTCTACAACAGCTCCCCTCTCACAGAATGCCAGCTCCAGGGAGGCTCTACCCTACCTCCGTCTAGCGGTCTTAACATACAGGGTGAAAAAAGGACCGTTCCTGTAGGGGCACCTGCCCTGGAGAAATGTTCCCCAATGCGTGCTCACTCTCCTGCAGTCCCAGACTCCACAATGAAGTGGAATCCAGTGAAGGTCAATGATGGGCTCATCTCTTCACCTGTGGAGGGAGGTAAGAGCCGAGTCATAATCAGCGATACCCTCTCCTTGATAACAGTGCCCTACTGTATTAAAGGGACTAGTGGTCTGTGTTCAGTCCTGCTTCGGGCTGCTTGGAAAGGAAAGTTATCCAACCCCATTCTCTCCTTAAGACCTTTTCAGTACAATAGTGTATTACTAGTAGTTTATTAGTACAATATGTAGAATTCAGATATTGTGGAAATGTGACTGTATCAGCCTAACATGGGGCTTTTTTCCCCCCAAAACAGCCTCCTCAGTCCTGCAGACCCTGTTCATGAACCTTTGCCCGACTCATGAGGAGCCACAGAACTCTGGTACAGTGACAGGTACGTAGTCACCTCAGTAAACGCTTACTCATTGCGATTTTGGTTGTACCGTGTAGAAATTGCAGTGGTATTTCAGGGCACCATAATGTTTGGGACACATGGCTTCACTGGTGTTTGTAATTGCTCAGGTGTGTTGAATCGCCTCCTTAATGCAGGTATAAGATAACTTTTTATAAGATAAGTCTATCTATCACCTTTGGAAACTATTATTGCTGTTTATCAACATTAGGACCTAAGTTGTGCCAATGAAAGTCAAAGAAGCTATTATGAGAAACAGGAATAAAGTGGTTAGGGACATTGGCTAAACCTTCGGCTTACCAAACTCAACTGTTTGGAACATAATTAAGAAGGAAGAGAACACTCGTGAGCTTACTAATCGCAAAGGGAATGCAGGAGAGCCTTTGTCAAGGGAGTACTTGCACAGCAAACAAAGAGCATTACATTGCTTATCTGTAGCCAGTGCAGTATGTCAGTGGTTCCAAAATTTGGTCCTGGGGCCCCTCTGTATGCTGGTTTTTACAATTATAATCCAAAAATTTTAACAGGCTAATTTTTCTTAACTATTCTGTTGAGAGGATTATTTCCCCCTCGAATCTTCATTATGCCAGAAATAGCTATGCATTTATCTGATGTTTTTGTTCCAAAGCAACTTGCATTTTATTAGAATAAGCAGGGCACTATCCCCCCTGCAGCAATGTGGGGTTAAAGGCCTTGCTCAAGGGCCCAACAACCACTGCACTAATTTTATCATGGCTACACCGGGGCTTGAAGCACCAACCTTCCGGGTCCCGGTCATGTGCCTTACCACTAAGCTATTTAACTTCATTTTTGTGTATTTCAGTTAATGTGCTTCAACGACGTCTTGTGTTTTGAGTAGCTCATGTACTCACCATGTTGTACTGATATTACCCATGTTCCAGGTGTTTCTGCAAGCCCACATGTCAGTGATGAGGGCGCTCTCATTGCCAAAAAGAGGAAGGCACAGGATACCGCCCCGACAAAACCAGAAACGAACGTGTGTGACTGGCTAGTTAATGTTGAGGCACGGTCCAGCCAACATGAGGCAGAGACATGCGAAGAGGTTTCAGCACCCTTTTACAAACCGCTCTCCTCTCAGGATGGGGGGGAATTGGATGTACAGGAGGAAATGAGACTGAGGAATGAGCCTGCACTGGTGCCCCTACAGCCCATCCCCGGAATTGCACGAAGGGATCCACGTTCTGGGCCCCTTCCAGCCACTATCACGTTGGCCCTGGCCCCCTTTGCCCGCACAGTAGAGTGGGACACTGAGGAACCATTTCCGCTGCGACCCCAGGTAGTCACCTCCCCACAGAGTTTCAGCCCTACCCATCACTCTCAGCGACTCTTGGTGGGCACCCCTGAACACTCCTCCTGCAGCTCAACTCCACCTGAGAACCTGCCTCAGGCAGCATCTTCTGCTGTGCACAAGTTGCCCGTACCGGCTCTAGCTGGGCTGATCCACCCCACTTACTCCAGAGGCGGGGTCAAACCAGAAGGAGGAGCGCCTGCAGCCAGGGAGACTCAGTCAAAGGGACATGTCCTCAAGGGTCTTTTCAAGTCCTTCCTTCCTGCATGTGACCTCTAGCCCCTCTGTCTTTTCTGTTCGCAACAACCCCTGCCAGTAACCGTGACCTGACCCTACTGCACCCCTCTTCTGCCATTTGGCTGTAAATGTTCTAACCAGAGACTGCTGTGTACGATAAACACACACACGTGTGCACAGAGTATTTAATGTTACAGGGTAATACACTACAGAATCTGGGAAAGGGCTGTTATTGACATTCATTGAAGGAAACATTGTAACAGGAAGCAGCACTTATTTTAAGTTTGGCAGATAGATGCTGTTTTTTTAGAGTATTTTTTTAGTAATGGGGACAATCTGCCTAAGCAATGTGTTTCCTCACTGATTTTATTGACTTGTGAATGAGCTTAAATCCAGTGTCACCAATATAATAAACCTATAGGGCTGCCTAACCCTGTCCCTGGAGATATATCTTCCAGTAGGTTTTAACCCCCAAGAGCACGCTCATTAGAATCAGGTGTGCCAAATTAGGGTTGAAATTAAAACCTTGAGTAACAGGGTTGGGCAGCCCTGATCTATACCATATATGGAGGTACTTAACACTGACTACACATTTGTGATGTTGGGTTGTCAGTATTTTGTACATTTGCTAATGTGCAGTTAAAGGACAAGGCAGACCATTACTGTGTAATATTTTCTGTTGTCACCAGCCAGAACAAAGCATCTTTTTATTTGGAATAATTGCTATATAATTTTTTTTTTTTTTCAGGAAACTGATTCCTACATTTCAGTGGTAAGGGTTCATGGCAGTAAATACATTCTTATAGTTAATACTGAAAATTTAAAGAGGTGGATTAAGTGACAGGAATTTTCTAAATGGCACTAATTTTAAATCTAGCACTATCTGTATTTCAATACAGAAGTACAGAACTATAGTTCTGTTTAATTGTGTAATATTACAGTACTAACAGTATTTTGACAGGGCAAGAGGGTAAATGGTGAAGTCTATCTTTTTTGTTTCTTTTTTTATGACCCATTAGGCCCAGAGCATCAGCAAAACCACGGTGTGTTATTTCCCCATTGTGGATGCCCCTGGCTTTTAGCAGCACCAGAAGAATCTATATTTTGGTGGGCAAAATTCAATTAGTGAATGACATCTCAGCTATAGTGTGAATATGGCATATTCTTCTTACATTTTGATGAATAGTCCTACTTCTATTAAAAAATTAAGTTTAAATCAAGAAATATGCTTGTTCATAAGTGCATTCTCTGCGTTTACTTAAATTAAAAGATAGGTAAATTTACATCTGATTATGGAGGTAGTCTGTCTGTTTAGTTGCATATTTCTATAATAAAATAAATGTTTGTGTATCTTTTATCTGCTCAAGTCTCCTCCTTTAAGTCCAAATTTCAAAGCTACCCCCTCTGAAAATGGCACTGGACCATTTAATCAGCAAGAAGACACCCTCAGCTCTTTCTAGTCTCAGTTCTCAAATCACTGCTCTATCCGGCCATCTCTTTCTACCCTCCCACTGTCCTCTTCCCTTCTCTCCCCTTACAGATGCTGACATATCTCACCTATCTCTTGCAACCTCCTAAGCATATCAACCAACCTCCTCCCTAGACTCCATTCCCTCAACTCTCTTCCAGAACATATCATCCAGTGTACTCCCATTCATCTCCTCCACGATCATATCATTAATGTCCATATAATGTCCATATAATGCTGCGTCCATGGTCGTCAAAGAATTGCACCTCTGTTGAAGAATAAGATTCTGGACTCTTCTCTCCAGAATATGTAGCCAGTCCCCCTATTATGCTTTCTCCATGAAGCCCTGAAAAATGTAGCTAACCAACTCTGACTTCCTGCCACAAAGTAACCCTATAATTATGTTATATTTATCATTAAATTTGCCTAGCATTTCTTTTTTTGCGTGAACTGGACCAAGTAGACTTGTCTCCTCTGATCCGTGATCTAATGCTGCATTTGGCACCATACCTGTTGCGATATTTAAGGGACTGGGTACTGACTTTTTGTATGCATTTTGGCGAAAATATGACTCGATAGACCACATTGTGCCTTCAGCCAAATGACTTGCCAAAGCGTTGCCATAGCAGCGCCCATTGGTAGGCGGAGGGAGTCGCTATACTGTACGTTGCCATTTCTAGAGTGATTCATTTGCACTATAATACTGATAACTGTTCACGCCACACGCAAATTAGAACAGCATACATTGCGCAATGAAAGGGAAAATCATTTTAAAAGTTCATTCATTTTGTAGTTCGGCCGGTGCGACCTTTAAAAAGATTCACTCGCATTACCAAGACAAGACGCAGTCTGGTGTGCAGGTATAGACAACAAATTGCAAAAGAGGGAAGGACCAGCGTTGCTGAGTGGACAGGAGAGTTAATTATGATTCTTCACTGCTGTTGTCAGTGAGTCAAACTCCAGGGCAGGTCACACAAACCAAGGATATTTTTAGGGGGGCTGAGATGAAAAACGGGGGCTGAAGACCTTCAAAAAAAGCACTTAAATCGCCCATGGTACTAGCTCACAGGTACTAGGCTACAGGGCAGCTGCGAGGCTCAGGACTCTGATCCTAGTCCAAAATTAAAACCTTGGTTTTAGCTTGGGCAGAAAACTATTATGTGGTGATTCTGACAGTACTGAACTATGTCCCTCAGCATGTCCCTAAGGATTGATTATTCCACTGAGATCCACTTTTTGTCTATCACCTCAGCATTTCAGTCAGCTGTAGCTATCTCCTCACCAGCAGTGTAATAGCATAACGCCAGCTGCAAGAACAAAGAGTGAACAATGCACTCCAGATGGGCACAAGCAGAATTTTGCCAGTTGAACAGAGCTTGGTAGCTCCCACCCCCCTTGTGCTCTGAGCAAGTACTCTCAAGCCCTTGTAGTTTTCACAGGGTGACCTCTTTGGCAAGCCTCATTTTGGGAAGTTAGCAGTGTGCAAAACAATCTTGAGAAACATGGTTAGGCCATGCTATTGTATTGCTTTAGGAATTGCTTTTGTTGATGATAATGATGATGATTTATCTGTATTTTAAAAGGGTGAAATTGTATTAATGTATTACCTTTAGTGGGAGGAGTAACACGCTTTTTTAGTATATTTTTCATCAAGAACAATAGTTTTCTTGCATCTGCTATCATAAAGTAATTTAAACACTACAAATATTTATTAAATGACATAAGATAAACGTAACCTTTTTTGCAACCAATTTGTTTAAAAATGTTGAAATGTGCAATAACATAAAACCAATGTTTCAGATATGAAGTAGGAGAGTACAGGCCTTCAAAAAGCATAATATCTGTTTCTTTTTTAATATGTGGCTGTGAGGATAGGTGGTGCTACGGCTCCAGAAAGTCACTTCTACAGACTAACGTTATATTTGCGGACACAGTTCTTGCCGTATAACGTGCATCTTGTTTCTTCAACCACCTTTGTTTAAGCCAGGATGCGTCATCGACATGCGACATGCGCTTGCTACAGTTTTTTTTTTTTACTCCAGTTTGCGTTAGCCATATATATATATTTAATTTCAGCTGGAATTCCGATCTGTGATATGACCCCGGCTGTTGATGATCCACAAAATTGCACATCGATAACGACTAATGGCGAACATCGGATGGTAACTAGTAGCTATTTAACGTGTAGCCCCCCCCCCCCTCTCCCTTTCATTGACTGTCTGGACGGACGAGTTAATGGGATAAAAACAAATGCGTAACGTTAGGCTAGATACATTTGAAAATGAGTGGTTGAAGATATTAACTCTACTCCTTGTCACCGAAACCTATGCTCGTAATATTTTATTAATAGGTTCAAAGTAAAATTAATTTTATATCTAGTGATTAATTATCTGGCTATATATGATGTCGATGCAGCCTGACAGGCAAGACAGGCAAGACAGGCAAGAATTATGCCTATTTCAAAGCCAGAATCCTAAATACTGCATTTATAATGGTACTGATCTCTGGTAGAATGAAGTGTGTTTTACAATTTTACGATCTTCTAATGGTTTCTGAAAGAAAACATTATGCGATGCTCAATATTGTTTGTTTGTTTTTCTCCATTCTCCTATGTTTGGATAGGGCATTTCCTGTTACACTTTATTTATGGGACAATGAAGATTATTCACATTCACATCAACATATATTAGTAGTGTGTTCATAGTTGCAACAGTGGCTCCCACATTGTTAATTGTGAGCCTTCCACAGAAGAATTGATATTGAGTTGTGAATGAGTGTGTAATGGTTCTGTATGTTTGTTCTGAAGGGAAAGGGCTTCCTTTGGGGAGCAGTGCTGAAGGTGAGAGGAGCTCCATTCTGAGACAGCAAGACTCTTGAGGATCACACAGCAGCTGAGCAGAGGACTGTTGTAGCCCTGTTGATCTTTGTCGGCACAAAGACTGGGACAGAGCACAGAGCCACCCTATACACCCAGTCAAAAGCTTCAACCTTAGGATTTAGTTCACAAGTTAAGTAATGCTAGCCTCACAACCTGAAAAATCTCTGGGACTGTTCCTCCATCGGCTCTAGAGATTCTGAGATGGAGTCATTTCCCCCAGAAGAAAATGGTTCTTTACCCACTATGAAATCCAATAGAATCACTGATGGGAACAGCCACAACAGAGCCAAAAATATAGATGATGAATACCTCAGGACTACAGCAAATGGCTCTAGAACTACTCCCATTTCTGACCAAATGAAAACGGAGACTGATGACCAATGCATTGTTAACCAAGACGAACATCTTTTCACTGCAATAAAAATTGAGCCTGAAGAACTGGAACAAATTAATACAAAACAGGAAAACCACAAAGATTATGGGGATTTTTGCGATTCAGCAGTGAACACGCTACAGACTCTAACTAATTGTGATTATCCTGAGATTGAAATGGAAACGGAGGAGGATCTAAGTGAATGTGGTGCTGTTAGAAAGAGTTTAAGTTTTCAGGGCATGACGTCTGACAGTAAAATTGACCTCGATGAGAAACCATATGTGTGCAAGGACAGTGGGGAGCCTTTACAGAGTTCAAAGTCCACTGAAACGCAGAAAGAGACTAACGCAGGAGATAAATTGTATACGTGTAGACCACATTCTTGCTCTGACTGTGGGAAGAGCTTCCGGAAATCTGGAAACCTGAAAAGACATCAGCTAATTCACACTGGGGAAAAACAGTACACTTGCACACAATGTGGGAAGAGTTTCAGTCGCTTAGAGCACTTAAAAACTCACGAAAGAATGCATACAGGAGAAAAACCATATTCTTGCACTGACTGTAATAAAAGTTTCAGTCGCTCCGAACACTTAAAAACTCACATAAGAATGCACACCGGTGAGAAACCATATTCTTGCCAGGACTGCAAGAAAAGTTTCAATCACTTAGGAAGTTTAAAACTCCATCGGCAAATTCATACAGGAGAAAAACCACATTCCTGCACTGAGTGTGGTAAGAGTTTCAGAGAATTAAGAATTTTAAAACGACATCAGCAAATTCACACAGGAGAGAAACAACACTCTTGCACTGTCTGTGGGAAGTGTTTCAGTCACTTGGGGGCCCTAAAGATTCACCGGAGAATTCACACAGGGGAGGAACCATATTCTTGCTCAGATTGTGGAAAAAGCTTCTGTCATTTAGGAAACTTGAAACAGCATCAGCTAACTCACACAGATGAATCATACTCATGCACAGTCTGTGGGAAGGTTTTCTTTCGTTTAGGGAACTTGGAACAACATCAGTTGCTTCACACAGGTGAGAGACTGTACTCCTGCAATGAATGTGGGAAGAGCTTCACTCACTTGGGGAGCTTACACACTCATCAGAGAATCCACAAAGGAGGAAAAACATACATTTGTACAGAATGTGGACAGAGGTTCTATAGGTTAGGAAGCTTTAAAGAACATCAGCGAGTTCACACAGTTGAGAAAGAATACAGCTGCATTATATGCGGGGATAGTTTTGGCCATTTGGGACACTTTAAACAACATCAGCAAATTCACAACAAAGAAACTCTTCTTATGCCTTAATTTAAGTTAGGGTGACTGAATATACACTCACTGAGCACTTTATTAGTTATTTATTAGACATTTTTTTGACATATTAAATCTTCTGCTGCTGTAGCCTATCCACTTTGAGCTTTGACCCATTGTGTGTTCATATATGCTCTTCTGCATACCACTTTTGTAAAGTGTGGTTTTTTGTGTTTCTGTCACCTGTCAGCGACAAGTCTGGCCCTCCTCTGACCTCTCATTAACACGTTTTTGCCCGCAGAACTGCTGCTTACTGGTTGTTTTTGTTTGTTTCTGGTTGTTGTGTGTGAAAATCAATGGGATCAGCAGTTTCTGAGATACTCAAACCACCTTGTCTGGCACCAATAATCATTCCACAGTCAAAGTCACTTCAATCACATTTCTTCCCCATTTCAAATTTGGTCTGAAAAACAGCTGAACCTCTTGACCATGTCGGCATGCTTTTATGTATTTAGTTGCTGCCACATGATTGGCTGATTAAATATTTGCATTAACAAGCTTGTGTACAGGTCTACTTAATAAAGTGCTCACTGAGTGTATTTTACCTAAATAACAGCAGAGGTGAGAAGAATAGAAGAATGTACAAAACATTTTTCAATTTAGGGCCCAATTCCTTGCCTTTTTGCATGGAGATGAGAGTGCCATTTCTGGGTTTGTGTAATGACAGATCCCCACAGCCTTATTATGCAAACCAGATGAAGAAGCTGCTACCCATTTAGAGGTTTGCAACACAAATTTCAAAGCATTTCAAAACATCTTGATTGATTGAAAAATTGTTTTGAAATGGAAACGAAATGTTGCCCTGTCAAAGCAGGATATATGGTGAGGATGGGCTGCAGTCAGCTGGAATGACGGTGCGTCATCACACACCTGGGACAGTTGATTTGTCACCTGCAACTCTGCCAGTTAAACTGCACATAAAGTGTCTTCCTCCGACGTATGTTTGTGCGAGCCAGACCTGCAGACTGCTGTGTGATAAAACGTGACCACACTCATGATGTTTTGGAAGATCGCTCATGTTTGTGATTTCTGGCAGCTACTGACTGCTAAACCTTTAGGTTTTCTAAAATTCTTGTTTCGTTCAGCATTTCAGTTTAAGAAGAAAACATAATTTTTGGGGTCACCGAGTGTAGCACTCAATAAACACAAAATCAAATGGAGATATCATGATATCTCAAAGAACCTATGCAAAGTCAAATATTACTGTACATAATATGGGAAATTTGAAATGAGGGTCACTTTGTAATTTTCTAGTTCCCAGATGAAGCAATGCAACTGTAGATTCTCATGTGGTTGGAAATGTATACAGGGACCACCATAATTTATTGGACAGTGACACATTTTGGTTCTATACTCTCGCATTTTGAGTTTGAAAGGATATAATGACGATGAGTTTGAAGTGCAGACTCAGCTTTAATTTGATAGATTTTCATCCATATCAGATGAACTGTTGAGAATTAGGCCCGCCTAATTTCCATTGACACTACTGTCTTCCTCGTGCTGTCACACCCCAACACCACAATCTCCAAAGGCAGCTGCAAAGTCAATTGTCATTGTATCCTTTCAAACTTAAAAGTGGTAGAGTTCAGAACCAAAATAACAAAAGAATATGTCACCGTCCAATGAATCATGGTGCTCACTGTATTTTTTTTTTTTCTATTCTAATTTCGGCTGTAATTCTTTATTTGAAATGTATTGCATACTCCAGATGGTGTATTATTGTATATTGTTATTACTTCTGTGTATGGTTGTCTCTAACATGTAATTGGCAATAAATCTTTGAAGTGGTGATAAAGGATTGTATTTTGTACAATTCTCGTCACTTATCTTCAAGAGGAATATAAACCTGTGTGTTTGTGTGTGTGTGTTGAGGGGCTCATCTTTGGCTCTCCAATGTCTAACTCCCATTGTGAAGACATTTTACAGCAAATAGCTCATCATACAACCGTTGATGTGGGGACGGAGATTCTGTAAAAAATGCATAAGATTACTAACTTCCTTTTCATATGCTAGTTTTGGAATGGTTTTTTTGGAATGACTTTTCCCGCCTATCCTCAAAACTCTGTCATTGCTCCTGAACCCTGTGGGCCAAACCTAGTGCTTTAACTTAATTCCTGGGCCCTTTCCACGGTGCTGGGCTGGGCTTCTTTTTTCTTTATTATATCCTAATGATCTTCTACCTTCTACATTAATTGTAATTGGCTTATTTATTTACATCTATATTCAATTATTTATTCCCAACATTGAGCCTCCCTAACTATGTCCCATCTCTTGGCCTAGGCTAAAAGTCCTATTTTGTGTACCATAAGACAGTCAAATTTACTGTCAATTCTTAGAGCCTCCGAAAATAAATACCTTTGCCAGATATATAATTATGTTACATATTGTGAGTTTCTTTTGTTAAATCACCCAGTAACACTTTAAACAAGTCTAACTGAAAACTGACATCATACACAGATAACCAATCTTGAACCTTTATCCAAAATAAGGCAGTACCAAAATCATAGGATAAATTGGGACACAATTAATTAATTAATTAAGTTATTAATGGTCAGATATTTCCCTTTCCAGGGCAGCAGAATATTTTCGATTTCACCAATTTATTATGAAAATTGTTATGGATTGTTGAAATTTCATTAATATTCTCTGGGTTGTGGATACCAAATACATTAGCCGATCCATCTGTCCACTGGATGGGTAAATTGCATTGGAGTGTGAATTCAGAGTACCAAGCCTCAATATTTGACATTTTTCATAATTTGGCTTTAGCCCAGCTAAGTTTGAAAAGTTATCAAGGTCTTTTGTAAGGCTCTGTAGAGATGTATTGTGAGAGCTCAGTAAGAAATTTGTATCATCAGCATACATTGCAAATTTTGTATTTAGACCTTGCATTTCTAAATCTTTGATATTATCATTTGATCATATTTTTATAGCAAGTATTTCAATTGCCATAATAAATATGGAGATAAAGGGAAACCCTGTTTTACCCCAGTGAAAGTGCAATGGACTCTGAAAAATGACCATTATTTGTAACTTTAAACACAGAGTTATTATACATAACCTTGACCCAATTTATTAAATAATCCACACAAATACAAAATTGTAAACATTTGTGAATGAAATCCCATTATTTTATCAAAGGCTTTCTCAAAATCTGCTATAAAATTGAAACCTGTTTTCTTTACTTTAGCATACTATCTATGATTTCAAGTAATTGTCTTATATTATTCACAAATATTTAGTCTTGCATAAAACCTGATTGGTCATGGTGTATAATATCAGGCAAGAATTTTTTTTTTTTTGTGTGTGGACCAGATCTTTATATTGGCCACTAGCCTCTTGCTTTAACAACAGACAAATTACACTTTCTTGCTGAGTGCCTAAGCATGAAAGGAGTGTTTTTTTAGTTTCTTCCTAAAATGTTTGGTATACTTGGAATACCATAAAGGCCTGGTGAGGCGACATTGGCTCAGGTGGTAAGAGCAGTTGTCTAGTAGTTGGAGGGTTGCCAGTTCGATTCCTGCCCTGGGTGTCTCGAGCAAGACACCTAACCCCCTGGTTGGTGCCTTGCATGGCAGCCAATCGCCTTTGGTGTGTGGGTGAATGAAAACGCATCAGTTGTACAGTGCTTTAAAGGTGCTATATATATGCCAGCCATTTACCATTACATGTTTCTTTCTGTTCCTCTGATAACTTAACATGACAGTGGAACAGGTCTGAACAGGACTGGAAAGACAATATATCTGTAAAATATTTACTTTCTTCATTCAAAATATCGACAGGTGCCCCATCATTCCTTTTTAACCTTTGTATATTTATCTCTGCTGTATTTCTATATTGGAGGTTTAAAAATAATGTATTGCATTTTTCACCCTTCTCCATCCATTAATGTAATGTATGTAATTGTAATGTATCGTAGTCGACCTGTCATAAATTAGTTGTTCCTTTTGTTTTTGGTCCAATTCTGCGCTGTCAACGAGTTTCTCAATGTCTTTACATTTTTAGTTAATTTAACCTTAACCGTTTTTGTCTTTGTGAGGCAAATTGAATCGAGGGGCCTCAAAAAAAACATTTCAAATAAGCATTTTATTTTGATACATATTTTTGGTTGCAGTATTTTGTAGTTTATTTTGATACAAAATACATTTACATTTTCGTATCAAAATACATTTTGATACATTTTTGCCCATCCACATATCGGCTATAAATAAATAGCTGTCGAAGACCAGCCTCTACAATTTTTCAACTCGACGGAAATGACGACAATAATAAGCGACAACGTTACAAGACGGGCTATATTAGTCTAGCTCACAGGCTTCATTATGAATGCGTTTTGTATGCTTTAATATTTGACTGATATGCAAAGAATGGACGCGAAGCTTTAAGGACTGACAGCACACCCCTCCCTTGGCTAATAAATAACTTTTCTAACTGTGCGTTCCGTTGCAGTTTTTCGTTTCATTGACAATGATCTGGGTGAATAAATATAGGCTAACGTTACATCTAACATCTTCATATGCCAACAGTTTGCCATTGCTGGCATATGCTATCCGCCAAGTCTCGAGGCATTCCCTATACAACGCCGAGTGTTTGGGAGTTTTCAGTCGAATATATGCGTGAGTACTAACGAGCAAGGCAATTGTTAATTGATGGCTTTTCGAATAAACGTCAACTATAATTTTGCACTATAAGCTAACTTACGCACGCACACGCACGCATGTATAGTTGTAGATTGCATACTAGTAGCCAAAACAAGATAAGTGATTATTACTTAGCAGCAACTTAAGGCGACATGGTTTCATAAGTGATGATGAACTGTTAAGTATATAATATGTCCAGCTCACTGATGTTTTACATTGTTTATATCTGTGTCAAATGTTTGTAACTAGGGAATGTGTGTAATGCCTCTTTATATGTTTGTTCTGAAGCTGAGGACAGGCTCCTGTTGAGTGGCAGTGGGACCAGCTTCATTCTGAGCCTGGAAGCAGAGTCTCACTGAGGATCAGAGCAGCTGTATAATTCTGAGGCACCGACAGTGGGAGTGACACCACCAAAGCCCATCCAAACATGTCGCTTTAGGATCGAGTACACAACATGGCTTCATACTGTCCTGTCTGAAATGCCACTAGGACTATGTCTTCATGCACTCATTCTGAGATGGAGTATTTTAGCACAACAGGAGAGAACTCTTTGTCCTCTGTGAAATCTCTCAGAATCACTGATGGGAACAGCAGCATCAGATGGAGGACAGCTAGAAGTGAAAATGTTAACTCTCTCAACACAGCAGATGCACACTTCGGAACTACTCTAAAGCCTGACCAAATGAAAACCGAGACTGATGAACCGGATCATGTTAAACCGGAGCAGCGTATACACATTGCAGTTAAAACAGAGCCTGAGAAACAGATTCAAATTCATCCACAACAAGAAGTCATCAGACACAATGGCATTTCAGCAGGAAAGATACTGCAGGTTGAATCGAACTGCGGTTTTGCTGACATTCAGATTGAAACAGAAAAGGATCCGAAAGAATATGGTACTCTTAGAATGAGGAGGTCAGGTCTGCAGGGTGATGGAATTTACAGTGAGGGGTTAAACCTGAGGACTCTGAGTGAAATTGACCTGGATGGCAAAGACCGTGGGAAACATTTACAAAGCTCAGAGGTCAAAGAAAGACTGAAAGACATTCACACAGGAGTGAAGTCATACACATGCAGACTGTATTCTTGCCCTGACTGTGGAAAGACCTTCAGGAAATCAGGAAACCTGAAGAGACATCAGCTGATTCACCAGCGAACCCACCCCAAAGTGAACACAGGGCAGGAGCCATATTCTTGCTCAGATTGTGGCAAAAGCTTCTGTCATTTAGGAAACTTGAAACAGCATCAGCTAACTCACACAGATGAATCATACTCTTGCACAGTCTGTGGGAAAGTTTTCTTTCGTCTAGGGACCTTAGAACGGCATCAGTTGCTTCACACAGGTGAGAGACTGTACAACTGCAGTGAATGTGGAAAGAGCTTCACTCACTTGGGGAGCTTACACACTCACGAGAGAATCCACAAAGGAGGAAAAACATACATTTGTACAGAATGTGGACAGAGGTTTTGTCGGTTAGGAAGTTTTAAAGAACATCAGCGCATTCACACAGTTGAGAAAGAATACACCTGCATTATTTGTGGCGATAGTTTTAATCACTTGGGGCACTTCAAACAGCACAAGCAAGTTCACACCAAAGAAACATTACTCATGCCCTGAATTCATTATTGATGCTTTTGGTGAACTTGGTTATATTAAACAACACAGCATTGTAACTTTTCTTTTTTCGAAGACACTGAAGCAAAAAAATAAAATAATCTGAAATTTGAAATCACATTTTTTACGATTATTCAAATATGATATCAACATAGCAGGAAACGTGCTACCTACACATGACTTTTCATGATTTTTTTTATTTTGCCAGCAGAGAACTTAGGGTTCTGGGGGACTGCTAGAGGTTCCTTTGGAAAATCACTGCTTTATAAAATTTATAATGGCCTCCCTTCTGGTTCTACAACACTGTGAGTGAGAACCGCATCTCTTGCATGATTTCACATCATGTTTAAATCTTTATATCATATATTACAGTGTTTTTACCATACATGCTAAGATAGAAATGTTTTGTACTTCTGTTCTCCCTTTACTGTTACAATGGTAAAATCATACTTTCACTTGTACACATTTTTGTTATTTTTTTCCTTCCAAGTAATTTCCTTACATTTCAGAGACCTCAAGAACATCTGTTTTGAATGCAATACAAGTGTAATAAAAAAAAAACATTTATTGTAAAATATGGCCCCGTCCTCATTCTTCATCAACACTAATGAGTAATTGGCCAAGTATTTTAATGCTGTTTGGTCTGTTTATGGCGTTATCGTGTCAACAATTATTCAGTGCAGAAAATGGCTATGCAAGATTCCCCCAACATTCTGCAGTTTCCGCTTTTGAAATACAGGCCTGAAAATGATACACCCAAAATAAAATGGTTATTATTCTTGAACTTTTTGACTACAAGTATAATCCTGGTCTCTTCTAAATGGTAACACTTAGGAGTTTAGGGCTGTAGTATATGTAGTATACACTCAGCGAGCACTTTATTAAGTCTTCATTAGGACTTATTAAGTCTTCTGCTGCTGTAGCCTATCCACTTAGAGGTTTGAAGCATTGTATATTCAGAGATTCTCTTCTGCATACCACTGTTGTAATACATGGTTATTTGTGCTACTGTCACCTTCCGGTCATCTTTGGCCAGTCTGGCCATTCTCCTCTGATCTCTCTCATTAACATTTTTGCCTACATGACTGCTGCTCACTGGATGTTTTTGTTTTTTGCACCAATCTCTGGTGTGTGTGTGAAAATCCCAGGAAATCAGCAGTTTCCGAGTTACTCAAACCACCCTGTCTGGCACCAACAATAATTCCACATTCAAAGTCAATTAGATCACATTTCTTCCCCATTCTGACATTTGGTCTGAAAAACAGTTGAACCTCTTGACCACGTCAGCATGCTTTTATGCATTTAGTTGCTGCCACACATTTGTCTGATTAAATATTTGTATTAACAAGCTGGTGTACAGGTCTACCTAATAAAGTGATCCCTGAATGTATAATAGTATATACAGTGCCTTCAGAAAGTATTCACTTTTTTCCATTTTATTCTGTTGTAGATGTGTTTTAAATGGATAAAATGGATTGCCCATCAATCTACACTCGTAACCCATAATGACAAAGTGAAAACATGTTTTTAGAAATGTTTGTACATTTATTTAAATTCAAAAACTGAAATCTCTCATTTAAGTATTCAGACCCTTACTTAAGTACTTTGCAATAGCCCTTTTGGCAGTGTAAGGATAATTTTAATCTTAATTGATTCTTCATTGATTCTTAGTTGACAATGTGTGTTAACATAAAGACAATCACATGATTACAAATAACCTATTAGTGTTAATCCTTATTACTATTAGACCACTTTCTGAATTAAGTGATTACTAGGGGTTTCTCTGTCTATCTCCCAGCAGACAGACAGCCTTTGACCTTAATATCTCGCTTCTCCTGGAAGGGGGTAGCTAGTACATTCCAGTCTTACAACAAGGTCAACAAGGGGTATTCAGAAGACAAAATACTGATAAATAAGTGACCAGCTTCATGTCTTTTTGTTTTGGTGAAGCCCCCCTCCCTTCTGGAAAAGTGTGTATATCATTTATTTTCCATGTGTCTTTTGGAGTCTCCAAATGTCCTTTTTGGAAAACTGCCTTGCCATAGATTAGAAAAAACAATGCAGAATGCAATCTTTTGTGACAATGAGCAAGTTTGAAATGGGATTTGTCCCAGTGTTGTGACTTGGGTCCATTGTGTCTCTAGACACAGCTGCAATAATCTGTATCCAGTCAAAAACAGAAAATCTTTTCCACTTTCACTGTGTTTGAGCTTCTGTAACTGTTTCAGTAATATTTGGAATAATTCAGACTTTTGGAAGACAACCCCCAAAGGGTTACCTTTCAGAACATACAGGATTATGCCTGTAGTCAAAGGGTTCAAGAATAGTAACTATTTTATTTTGGAATAATATTTATACCCCCTTTCATTTAGTAACAATTTATAGTTTTTGAGTAACCAGCTATGTAAATGAGCTGGTTGGCAACGGACAGTCGATAGCAACGTATGGCCACCCCACACTGGAAATATAGCAACAATTACTGGGAACATGATTTCACAGAAGTCTGTACAATGTTAAAGATATGGGTCTGCATATTAAAGGTATACCCCTTTCATTTGGTAACTGACGTTGCAGGGATGTAGTAGTGCTGGCAGTGAAAGGAGTGTCATTCTGTGTCAGGAAGTGAGACTCACTGAGGATAACACAGAATCCAGGACATGGTGGCTTCATAACAATTTGTCTTTAAAAGCCATTGGGACTGTAATTGTCCACTTTGCAGATTGTTTGGAGGTGGTGACTTTTAGTCTAACTGAACAGGACACTCTGGCCACAGTGAAATCTGACGGAAAGACTCATGGGTATATTGACTACGGAGGGAGGAGAGCTGGAAATGCACCTAATTAAAGCCTTGACACTGCAAAAAGCAGTTCTGTAAAAACTTGGATATTGAAACCAAAACTACTGACATTGTCAACACCAACATACTCACACTGCAGTAAAAGTGGAGCCTGAGGAACTGGATCAAATCATTTGGGAACAATAAATCCATAGATATGATGGAAGTATTGGAGACTTGACAGCAAAGACACTGCAGACTGAACCGACTCGTAATTTGTCAGTGATTAAGACATAAACAGATGCAGATCTGAGTGAACATCGTGCTGTTATAAACAATACTTCATAATAGTCTGCAGATTAATTATGAATTAATAAAGAGTTTTCTGTGATGGACTGGCGACCTGTCCAGGGTATATTCCTGCCTTTCGCCCAATGTATGCTGGGATAGGCTCCAGCCCCCCTGCGACCCTGTTCGGGATAAGCGGGTTCAGATAATGGATGGATGGATAAAGAGTTTTACTGAGGGATTAAACCGGAAGACTCCCAGTGGAATTGACTTGGATGAGAAACCTTGTGTGTGCAAAGACAAAGTAAAGCCTTTGTGTAAAGATTTCAGAGGTCACTAAAAGATCTAAAGAGATTCACAGGCATAAAGCCATATATGTGCAGACCAGATTCTTGCCTTGACTGTGGCAAGTGCTTCAGGCAGTTTATAACTTTAAGACAACATCGGTTTATTCACTCTTGGGAGAAACCACTTCGCTGTACATACTGTGGTAAGCATTTAAATCACTTGTGAAGTCTAATAAGGCATCAGTAAATTAATACAGGAGTATAAACCATATAGGAAGCTGAAAATTGCACCAATGACTTCATACAGGGGAGAAGCCACATATCTGCACTCACTGTGGAAAAAGTTTCAGACAGTTAGGAACAATTTGTGGGAAGACTTTCAGCCTTTTAGGGGGCTTAAAATCCCACCAGCAAAATCACACAAGAGAAAAATTGCATGCCTACTCTGACTGTGGAAGGAGCTGCAATCACTTAATCAATGTTGAAAATCACAAAAGGGCTCGCACAGGGGAAAAAAACATACAGCTGCTCAAATTGTGGCAAAGGTTTCTGTCATTTAGGAAGCTTAGAACAACATCAGTTGTATCACACAGGTGAAAAACAATATTCATGCAATGAATGTGGGACAAGCTTCTCACATTTAGGAAGTGTAAACTTTCATCAGCTAATACACAAGAGAGAAAATGCATGCAGTGTGGGAAGGGTTATAAGAACTTCAAAAGCATCAAAGAACATTGCCATATTCACAAAGGAAATGATCTCTGCTGTAGGAGCGTACACACCCACCAGACAATTAACAAAGACGGAAAAGCATACATTTGCACAGGAAATGGTCAGAGATTCTGTTGTTTAGGAAACTATAAAGAACAGCATATTTGAACATGTGACAAAAAACATTTTTGCACTAAATGTGGAGATACCTTTAGTGACCTGGGCACCAGCATCAGCAAATTCACAGTAAAGAAACAAGATGCAAATCATGAAATTCTTGTTTTATTTTTCTTATTTTTTGTGTTGACCACAATATTGGAGAGACTTAGTTATTTACTTCAGGTTGGAGCTCAGTGTATTTCTTTTTCTTTCACTTTAAACCACTGTCAGGTAGAACAAAGGTTATGTGATGATCCCTACTTGTTTTTTCTAGTCAGATTTATATAAACTTGTTGGTAAATGAGGGTATGCAGCTTTAAGTAGAATCACGGGAATTGTTTTGATTGGTCCATGTGTCAATTGTACAGCACTTTGGATGAAAGCATTATATAAATGCAGACATTTCCATTTATAGAGCATGGTTGCGGAGAGAAAAGCCAGACGTACAACATAGTGGTTGGTTCCCCGATGTCTCCCAACTACGGTTCAGAGACAGAAGCAGAAAAAAGTAGCACTGTGAAAAGAATACCAATTTTAGCCTGATTCATGTCGTCTGTGTTCTAAAATGCATAGAAGTTGCTTGTTTTGTCACTGCACATGTTACACAATGAAGAACCGTTGTTGCTAAAACAATGGTATCATAAAATAGTATAGACAATAGAACCACAGTTTCATTGCTTTCACTGTTAAAAATGATTGAATGTAAATAAATGCACTAAATGCATAAATGCGTCATTACATGTACAGTTCCATTACCTACAGTCAAAAGAAAGGACAATGTTTAAAATGAAAATAAAAGATTTATCCCGGAAATGTGCATTATTATAATCCGTTTTTTTTTATTGAAAATAAAAACTCAGAAAATGATGAGCCTTATATATAGTCTCACGTTATCAACATTTAACTTGAGATGTCAAGTATGTCTTCAGAACTGTTACACACGCCAAAGCATTTGAACCCATTGTGCACAAGATAACAGTAGTCATTACGGCTAGCTCGGCAGGCTATGGAACTTTATAACTGTTAGCTCAGAAGTAGCCAGCAAGCTAGTTATCTGTAAGCTAATTACAGGTGAGCTTGTGTAGCTCTGTGATTTGGAGACTATGCTGAAGCTACAGTGGAGTGAGGCCTCCTCACGTGATGAAACTGTGATGCACCTACTGCTGCATGAGACCCTGCCTCAACCAGTCAGAGTTCAGTTCTGCTTACTCATCTCATTGATTCAGTGATTTTTGATGGTCTCTTTTTGGTTCGGCCTAGAAAACATTTTAAGCGTGGAACATTTAAAAATTATATAGCATGCTTCGATTGACTACTGTAATGTGAGCTTTGAGGCTCTAATTCAGGCTGGAGCGAGTATGATGTGTTTAGACAACACTCATAGAAAATGAATGGTAGGCTCATCAGTAATTCTATTTCCGGGCCATAGCAGCCATCTTGCGGTGGTGCCACTTGTGGAAGAACCGAATTGAATGGGGAATGAACCACGTGACCACGTTTCCTTTCCAGTTATATTACAGTCCAATGAGACAGACCACTGAACTCTATGACACAGACGCAACGTGAGGCGGGGCTAGATGTTGCTGCCCTTCCCGCATCCCGCAGTCAGATGTACTCGGAAAAATGGGAAAACGAATCAGAAGATCATTCATGCAAGTAACGTTAGCTCATACATAACGTCAACGTGAACTTGTATTTTGAAGGTGATCCGTATATTATATTACACGTAGAACGTGTATACATTACGCTAGTTGTTGCTGCCTAGTTTACTACTTAACTTACCTAGCTAACGTTGGCCGCATAAAGTATGTATGACACGGTGGTGATTTTTAGTCGTACACTTTATTCTAACGTTTTTGCTAACACAGGTAACCGTTACAAATGAAGGCTTATATCAACATAACAGGTCCTATGTAACGTTGAACAACAAGCTACCTTTTGAAGGTTTATTGGAATGTTTTTGTAATTGTAAATCAATGTTCTATTTAGAACATTCTAATAACATATGTGTGATCGTACACCCTAAAGGGTTAATACTAGTAACTAATTAATGCTACTTACTAAGTGTCGTTGGCTTGCGAATGACTAAACTTACTGACTTTGTATACGGTAGTATGGTTCTGGCAAGCTGATAAAAGTATAACGCAGTTTAATCAACACAATACACTAACGTCTAGAATTATCAAAAGAACAACGTAACTAGACACTTCCTAATGAGCCTAAATTCAGCCTTGCAAGCAAGTAATCAAAACTCGAAAACCTGTGAATCGGGGAATTTTTAAAAACCTCGTACCGTGGCACATTAGTTACGTATACTATAACAGTAGTGTCTCTCCATGTACGATTTTTAATTACAGAATTCACCTGTAATTAAAAGGGAAACAAGCGAAATGGTGGATATACCCTGATGTCATGATAATGGTACAGATACTCTAGTTGTAGTCACTGCCATCTATAAAAATATAATAATAATAATAATAATAATAATAAGAATAATAAGAATAGTAATTATCAAAACTATTGGCCAATATGTTTCCGAGAATGTAATGCTTGTAAACAATATCTAATGTTACATTTAAAGAATCTCTTTACTTTCAACGTATGATCACACCGGAGGCCTTTTGCTGTGCCTGTCACATCTTTTTGCTGTGGAAATAAAGACCATACGGCATCATTTGACAAATTACTTTCTTGAATTATCACAGGGCCTATTTGACTATACGGCCTATTTGCCGTATTCTTTAAACTGGGCAGGCTTGTAGATAATATTGAAATATTGTGACAATAAATGAGTCACATTTTAAAATAGGTCCAACCTCATATACAGGGCCTAAGGTCCCCAAATATTAAAACAGCAGCATTGTTTTAAGTTGTTTTGCTGAATAGTTTCATTGTGAATCAGTATGTAATGGCGCGATATGCTTTTGTTTTGAAGCTGCCGGGAATGGCCGACAGTTACCTGGCAGTGTTGTCGGAGAGAGGAGTTCCATTCTGAGCCGAGAAGGAGAGAGATTTGAGGCTAGACCATGGTTCAAAACACCGAGTCACAGCATGTCACTTTGTGATCCAGTACTCAGGAGGGTAATTCTGGAGCCACACCTTCCCTTTTGAATGTCCCTTCATCCTGGCTGTGTATCATTGTGAGATGGAGTCTCTCAACCCAGCAGAAGAGTACACTTTGTCTGCCTCTGAAAGAATCACTGACGGGAACAGCATTGTTCAAGATAACAGAGCTAAACATGAAGATGTTGACTTGTTCAGCATGACAGACACGGGCTCTGGAAGTACTCTGAAATGTGACCAAATGAAAACAGAAACTGATGAAGCCGCCGATGTTAAACGGCACCAATACATTCATGCTGCAGTAAAAATTGAGCCTCAGGAACAGGCTCAAATTGGTCGAGGACAAGAAATCCACCGATGTGATGGAAATCTTGGAGACTCGGAAATTAACACACTGCGCACTGAGTCCAGTAGTGATTTTGCTGAGATTGAGATAGAAACAGAGGACAATCAGAGTGAATATAGTGCTGTTGGGAGGAGAAGATCAAGCCTCCGGGTTAAGAGTTTCAGTGAGGGATTAAAACTGAGCACTCGCAGAGAAATTGACCTTGATGAGAACCCTTATGTGTCCAAAGGCAATGAGAAACTTTTACAGAGTTCAAAGGTCACTGGAGGACAGAAAGTTCAGACAGGAGAGAGTTTGCATTCCTGCAAATCATATTCTTGTCCCAAATGCGGGAAAAGCTTCAGGCAGTTAAGAACATTAAAAGAACACACGTTCATACACTCAGGAGAGAAGCCACTTTGTTGTACTGACTGTGGTAAGCATTTCAGTCACTCTCGAAGTTTAATACGGCATCGACAAATTCATACTGGAGAGAAACCACACACTTGCTTTGACTGTGGAAAATGTTTCAGACAGTTAAGTCACTTAAAAAGACATCAGCTTGTTCACACAGGAGAGAGACAGCACTCTTGCTCTCAATGCGGGAAGAATTTCAGTCGATTGGAACATTTAAGAACACATCAGAGAATGCACACGGGAGAGAAACCATACTCATGCTCTGAATGCAATAAGAGTTTTAGTCATTTGGGAAGCTTAAAACTACATCAGCAAATTCATTCAGGAGAGAAACCACATTCTTGTACTGAGTGTGGTAAGAGTTTCAGAGAGTTGGGGACATTAAAACGGCATCAGCAAATTCACACTGGAGGGAAACAACACAACTGCAATGTATGTGCAAAAAGTTTTAGTCACTTGGGAGCCTTAAAAATTCACCAGAGAACTCACACAGGGGAGGAACCATACTCTTGCTCAGATTGTGGAAAAAGCTTCTGTCATTTAGGAAACTTGAAACAGCATCAGCTAACTCACACAGATGAATCATATTCTTGCACAGTGTGTGGGAAGGTTTTCTTTCGTTTAGGGAACTTGAAACAACATCAGTTGCTTCACACAGGTGAGAGACTGTACTCTTGCAATGACTGTGGGAAGGGCTTTACGCACTTGGGAAACTTACACACTCATCAGAGAATCCACAAAGCGGGAAAGACCTACATTTGCTCCGAATGTGGACAGCGGTTTTATCAGTTAGGAAGCTATAAAAAACATCAGCGAGTTCACGCAGTTGAGAAAGTGTACACCTGCATTATATGTGGCGATAATTTTGGTAACTGGGGACACTTTAAACAGCATGAGCAAATTCATACCAGGGAGACTATACTATTGCCATAATGTTTTTACAATTCCACATGTGCATGATGGAGATGTAAAATTCTATTCACAACTTACGCTTGATGAGCATATTCATAACAATTAATTCATTACAATCAGAAAAGATGAGGAAATCCATAATATAGAAGGAGAACACAATTACAGATGAGATCTATGGACATTATGGCTTAAAGAAATTACCACAACACTTAATGCTTTTCTCTCATGTTCTGTACTTTGATTTCACCAGTCCTCCTCAGGCAAATGTCACATATGCCACATATCTGGAAGGTAAACCCACACTTCTTTGTTGGCCAACTGGGAGAAGAGATGGGAAAATTAGGCATTTAACCTCAATCGTATAGTTTGATTGGTCCAGATGTTTTTTGTACTAAGAAGGGTATTTTGATGACCTACAGTGTTGTGAAAACGTACAACACTTTGATATCAGTCTTTCACATCACTGTGGAGGAATCTTATCCCATTTCTGATTCTGCCACAGCATCTGCAGATTGTAAGAAACCACTGAATTTGTAAAATGTCCTGCATTGCAAACTGAAACTCTGGGCCAATGCAAATATATGCAATAAAACTTAAATAATGTAAAATAATAATAATAATTAATAAAAGAAATCCGGAATGTGACTTTGTATTGCAATACTGGCATTTAGCAGAAGATTCACTTTGCTATCCAGTTTGCTTTTTTGGTTTATTTGTATAAATAAATCAGTGTATATACTGAAGTAATTCAAGTTGTATATCTTGCTCAAGAGCAAAATGCTGATACCCTACCTGGGAATCACCTGCAGCTTTCCTGTTACAAGCCTAGTTCCTTAGCCAGCATACTACACTGCCACCCTGATTTCACATATTGTAGCGCTTATATTGATAAAATAGGAGAAAACTATTTAATCAGCACTTTTTTGTTGCTAGTTTTGTCAATAGCTAGTCTGTCAATCCTTCAACAATGTTTTTATGTCATCTGCTCAATTATATACAGGGTGCAATTATATGTGAGCAAAAACCTTGGCACCCCTGGTTTATATGTCTGTTACAATGAATCTGTATGTGATCGATAGCAAACCTGAACTGTAAACGGTACAGATTTAACTATGAGACCTTTATGCAAATTATATGGAAAGATTGATTTGAAAGTTCTTGTAAGTTTGCTTTTATCAAATTTAACATGCTTCTTATGTTGTCTAGTGCTGTCAGTTGTGCATTAGCTAGGTAATGCAATTTGCCATAATGGCAAACCGAGAACCATTGAGAATCATTCACAGGTCTGAAGTAAAAACAACTGTTCCAGTTTTTACTCTGTGAACTTATCCAGCCTACTCAGTAACCCTGCTTCATGATATACTCTCTGATGCAAAACCAACTAGACAGTTGGCTTGCTGAACTTGTACTCCACTGCCTCTATAGCCTAGTTGTAGCCTATAAATCATAACAAAGCTTTCTTCATTCCGTTGAACGCAATGGTGTATAAAGCACTACAGTCAACATGTATGTTGTGTAACATTTGTAACAGCAAAGTTATACAAGAAACTGCTCTTATCAAACTTTCCTGAAACCCCAAATAGTTGTGACTAGTCAACAAGATGGCTATCAATTGTAGCTTAATTTATTAGCTAGCTGGCCCTACACTTAACGTGTCCCGTTAGCCTATGCACACATATACTATCATGTACAGTGGGCTCCAGAATTATTCGGCACCCTTGATAAATATTCACAAAAAGGTGCTGTAAAAGTTATTGATTTAAGCTTTATTTTCCAACATGCGTGAAGTAGTGTGCTTTATTAATGATTTAATGGAATCGACCAAAGTTTTACATTTTTTAAATAAAAAAATATTTCCCGAAAAAACAGGTTACACAATTATTGCCCCCCCGGCTTTAATACTTTGTGCAAACACCCTTGGCAAAGATGACAGCCATGTGCAGAACTTCAAAATCATTCATATCCCGATACCCCCCTCTTCAGTTCAGACCACAGGAATTTAAGTCTGGATGTACTGTACTTTTTTTTTGTTGTAAAACGTCAAACCTTTTTGGTAAAATCAAAAAAAAAGTTGCTGATGCTTAACAGTCTCAGTGTGCGCATTGAAAATGCTACAATTTCATTACGCAGGCAAAAAAATGTGTTTTATGCAAGCAAATACGGATCTAAGTGGTGTTGCTAAATCATCTTGAAATAGGTTCTACAGATAGAACCGTGAGTTTTAACGCTTTCAAATGGTATATCCTGTTACCATAATGACTGAAAATGGCACTGGACATAAGGGGTTAAACACATGGGATTGTTATTGTCTAAATTACAGCCCATCTTTCAGAAAAAATAAATCCCAAATAAGAAACCCTACCCCAGTGGACACTACTCACAAATGTGAGAGAAGATACTCGTGCTCAAAGGTTTAAAATATCATTTAAATATAATACTGCCCTCTGGTGGTTGTCCACACAATTGTTTTTAATTGTACAATTACAACATGCATGGGGAAATGTTTGTGATATGGCTTCAGAGCAGTGGTTCTGCCTTGGCCTGGGGGACCACTGTGTGTGCTGGTTTTCATTGAGCGTGTTGACTTTGATTCCCTTATGGCATGCATAGCAATTTCAGCCATAGTGATGCTTCAGATGATAAATATTTCCTCCTAAACATGATTTGCTCAACATCCATCGAGCACTGACAGTATTTTACAAAAGTTAACAGCTTGGTAAAATTCTGAGATTGCGATTGTGGTTGGAATGCACAACCATTGGGAACCACTGCTTTAGATTGAGGGTGTCCAATCTTATCTGAAAAATGACCTTTTCTTTTAGCCTGGCACCAAGACACCTGATTCAACTTCTTCATTGGAGACCATGATAAGCTGAATCCTAGTGCTTTGCTCAAACAAAAACCTGCAATAGCATTAGTCCTTTTCTGGATAAGATTTGACATCCCAGCTTCAGAGCAACCACTAAACAACCACTTTTTTGGGATTATAAAAAGAAAATGTCATTGCACGTTTTCTAGACCGAAACAGGACATTCATATGATGTTTGACCAAACCTTTGTACATAATTTCATTTGTTATAGATTCAATAATAAACTGCCGAAAAAAGCACAAAATGTTCATTACTATGGAGATCACAAACAGGCAACTATTGTTGAAAGTTTACATGATATAGGCACCCCGATGAAGACATACTGGTGAATCTCAAATACTAAACGCTTTTAATCGCACGAGTGCCTGCAAGAGTGCGATTCTCATTTTTCACTTATGATTATCGGACTGTAATTCAGCCACTGTTTTTGGGTGTGCGTCCTTTTTAGTTTACATGGTATGAACAGTGTGATTGGTACTAATGGCCTAATGGATCATTACGCATGTGATCCCTTTGATAGCCTTCCACAAAGTGTCTGATCTGTGTAATAGATTAGCTCCATTGAACCATTGAATTGTATGTATCAGGCCTGCTGTAGAGTCGCATCACTGTGCAGTGGAGGTCTGTCAGTCTAAAGTAGGACAGTGTTTCTGCCATGTGGCATCTCTGCCATTTCTGGAAATAAAATGGGTCACGTGCCTGTCTGTGCAGCACTCACATCTCGCTTCTAATGCAGTGCAGGCCATCGCATTGCCAAGGGGGATTGCATCCAAGGAGCAGAGAGAGTAGAGAGAGATGAAGGCTTTCTGACATGCCACACTGTAGCAAATTCAGTAAATTAGTGTTTTCATGTGTTGTGCAACCAAAATAACGGTAAAAAAAATGTAATGACTGTTTCTTCTCACACCTAATTAACATCACACCTGCGTCACCCACTGTAAACCTGCACCTGTCTCTCATGACTGCAAACTCACCTTCACTCCTGTTGTTCAACACTTGTTTTTGTTGTTTTTCTTATTTTTTAGCAAGCGGACGGTTGACTCTGTTTAAAAATTTCAGTACTTCCTGTTATCTACTTTATAACTCAATTGACCTGTTTAACGCATGACCTGTAAGTTAGTTTTAAATGTGTGTTTTAGATCAGTATATGGAAAACATTGCTGTTTCCATGGCAATTGTTCAGGTTTTTTCATCGCCAAGCAGGACACTGAGAGAATGAGCCATGAATACAAAATGTAGAAAATAGGAAAGATACACACAAGTTAGGCATGTTTTTCCAGGTTTACCTCACAGCAATCATGTTACAGATATGCAGATATGTCGATTAGTATGTTACTAAATGAAATGGACAGAAAACATTTATTTTTATCTGATTATGGCCCCTTTTATTCATAGTGACATATTAGACATACTGTATACATGATTTCAATATAAAATTAAATTGTGAAATCCCTTATACACTCCAGTCCGTAGGTATTTGGACAGATTCTGTGCTTTCAGCTCTAGTCCAGCACATTGCAATCGAAATGAAACAATATGAGGTTAACGTGCAGACTGTCACCTTCACCTTGAGGGTTTTTACACCTATATTGGGTGATTTGTGTAGGAATCCCTTTTTATACATCATCTCCCCATTTTAGGCGACCAAAGGTAATTGGACAGTTGGCTTCTCATCTGTTTCTGATTAGTCGGGTGTATTCAATCGCTTCCTTAGTACAAGCATTAGAAAGCTCTTCTCTTATTGGTATTTGTCAAAATGATATAAATTATAGTTGTGCTAATGGCAGTCAAGGAAGCCATTATGAGTCTAAAAAAAACAGCCAGACACATAGGCCAAACAAGAGCTTACCAAAATAAACTGGAACATCATTAATAAGAAAGAGAACACTGGTGTATGTAAGGGATCACTGGCTTGCTGTGGGATGAAGCACCAATGGCAGTTTCTTTTAGCCTCCACACTTTACTCTTACATCACTCTGCTACAAGTCAATCTTGGTCTCATCTGTCCATACCTTTTTGCAGAACTGTGTTTGGTACTCCTTGCAGACTGTAACCTGGCCATCCTGTATTTGCTAGTGGTTTACCTTTTTTAGTGTAGCCTCTGTAGATCTGTTTGTCGTCTGTGGAGAATAGTCACTGACACATCCATGGTTTTTTATTCATTATGGTGTTCAGTCATCAGCTGTAGAGGTCTTCCTTGGTGTACCAGCCCCATTGTAATTGCTAAGCTCACCAGTGCTCTCTTTCTTCTTAATGATGTTTCAATCAGTTTATTTTGGTAAGCCTGTTGTTTAGCAAATGTCTCTGACTGTTTTTTTTTCTTATTTCTCACACTCGTAATGGCTTCCTTGAATGTTATTGGCTGAACTCTGGTCCTTATGTTGACAAATGCAAATAACAGACTCCAAAGGCAATCAAAAGCCTAGAATACTGAAAGCTTTCTTATACCTGCAATTGAATACACCAGACTAATCAGAAACAGCTGAACAGAGAAGCCAACTGTCCAGTTACTTTTGCACTTTAACCTCATATTCATTGTTTCATTTCAAATCCAGTGTGCTGGAGTACAGATTTCGCAAATATTTACAGAATGCACTGTATGTAAAAAAACCAGTGAACTAATGTGAGAATTATTTAATCCCATTCTAGCTATACAGAATAATGTATTTCATATTTTCTGTATACTCACTATGTTTCTTCATGTTTATTTTTATTTTTTAAATTTTTTTGACAAATTTGCATATATTAAAATATGTTTTGTACATGTTGTTATGGGCACATGCACGGGAGCCATACAGCCGGTGCTGATCTGCTGTTGACACCTCCTCCCATTACTCCCACTGTAGAGTAACACGATTAATTTGTTAATGCGCTGTGAGTTTTAGATTAACAGATAGCTGCAAATGTGGTGTGAGTTTTAGAGAGAGAGCGACGTAAGCTGTTAATGTGGTGCGAGTTCTCACTGCAAACTGTGAAGGTTGATCAGTGATGTTTCACAGCACATAGCTTTTGAACGTATTTTTCAACTGTCAATTTGTGAATTTACTTTTGTTGTTCATTCTTTTTAAAGTATGTCTATGGGAACTATAAAATTAATAAACAACATGTTATATGTACTAAGGTGTATTAAGCAGCATTTTATCTCTGTTTATTAGCCACTAGATAATAATAAGCTGTTTATACTGCATTGCCGTTTTAGGCATAGAAATGTGGTGGTAAGCTGGTAGTATTGCACCGTTACTAAAATAAAAGTATGACTCAATTGTGTTTGTTGAGGATGGCAGACTACTGTGTGCAACTACACAAGCTCTGTATTTCATATTGAACTGAATTTAGAACTAGACCAAACCAGACCTGACCAGATCAGATCACCTTCTAGGTGACATCACCAGCGATGCACTCTTTGCCTGATTTTCCAGATGTTGCTATGCTGAATGATGGTGCCCAGCACTATCACTAGGTGGCAGTGTTCTGCTAATAAAGTTCTGCTTATACATTAAGTGAACCAAATCTCAGCTCTTTGCTGCTGCAAAATTGATAGTTAAAGTGAAGCCCTTATGCAGCTTCATAACCAGCATCTTTACTCACTGTAAATTTCATTTACAGTTTCCTTGTACTCCTCTTCTTATTATGGTTGACTCACCTTTGCTGTTCACTGCTGAATATGACCCAGTTACCCACACATGAACTCGCAAAACCACACCATCATGACCAATCCTCTTTTAGATTCATGGGAAATGCATCTCATCCCTTTAAATATATGGTATGTTTATGAAAAAATTAAGCAGCCATATTAGCAGGCGGATAACTGGATTACTGTGCATGGAAAAGGAGAAGGAAGGCAGATGAAGATGCACACTGACGTTTCATGGCCCACCAGCTGACTGATCTCCACTGCCCTACTTTCACTATGTCAGTACACACACACTCTAGCTCTTTATTCACCATGTCAGCACACACATACACACACACACACACACACACACACACACACACCTCTTTATTCAACATGTCAGCAGACACCCATCTCAACTGCTTTTAATTCCTCTTGTCCACACACAGACTCAAATTATCTTTATTTCTGGTGATAAAACACATTTATTGGAAACTGGTGATGTAAAAAAAGGTGAAAAGTGGCTTTGGGTTTAGTTACAGCACCACTGGCCAATACTGACAGGTGTCAGCAATTACATCAGCAGTTAAAGATTGGCTGTTTTACCAGCAAGAACCACACAACTCTTACACTGATACAGCACCCACACAACCATGCAACTGAAACAGTCACACCACTCTTGCACAATTACAGAACTCTTATACTGTTACATGACTCACTCAGTTACACAACTCGCACACAATCGCACCGCTCCTACACAGCCGTACAGCTCCCACACAGACATACCCAACTCACCCGCGCAGTCAGCTCGCACACAAACACAGAACTAAAGCTGCCTCGGCCCTTACACAGTGAACCAAATCTTTCACAGTCGCACACCCGTCACACAACTCATAGGCTTTTCTTAAACAGACGTGCTCCTAGACCATGCCAAAGTCAGAGACAGCATTATAAAAACTGCACATTCTTGCATTAGGACAGCAGGAGCGAATCTCTGAAGGGAGCAGAAACATGTCATGTAAACAAACCAAAAGCAAGAAAAAGCAAACAGTAGAAAACGGGTTGGAGGAGGGTTGGTAGGGTTGGGTAGGTCACTATATTGTGTATACCTTATATACACATGGTGTACGGGAGTGATACAGTGACAGGATTGGGTAAGGGAGGTTATGGTTAGAGTTGGGGGTGTTCATTTTATGGTTATGGTTAAGGTTGGAATGGAGAAATTTGGGGGGGGGGGGGTTGCTCAGGGGTATTGTACAAGTCATCTTTGCGGGCGGAAACGACTTCTGTGATGTTCTCATTTTATTACAGAAATGACACTGCAGACTTACTTTCAAGATAGGCAACATACACATACACACACACGCACACACAGACACACACATACTATGTTGACTGGCACCTTTTTGCAAAAAGAATTAATATACTCAGTGAGCACTTTATTAGGTATTTATTAGACTTATTTTTTAGACTTCTACTGCTGTAGCCTATCCACAGCCTATTCAGAGATGCTCTTCTGCATACCACTGTTATGTATGGTTGTTTGCGTTCCTGTAAGCTTTGACCAGTCTGGCCATTCTCCTCTGATGTCTCTCATTAACAAAGCGTTTCTGTCTGCAGAACTGCTGCCCACAGATTTTTTTTTTTTTTGCACCATTCTTTGCAAATTCTAGAGACTAGTGTGCGTGAAAATCCCAGGAGATCAGCAGTTTCTGAGATACTCAAACCTGCCACCAACAATCATTCCACAGTCAGAGTCACTTAGATCAAATTTTTTCTAACTGAAGCTCCTGACCTGTATCTACTCGATTGTATGCATTGCACTACTGCCACACAATAGGCTGATTAGATAATCACGTGAATAAGTAGGTGTAATAAAGTAAAAATTTCCTAATAAAGTGCTCGGTGAGTGTATACCAACATCATTCTTTGTAATAGATTGACTCAAACTGCCTCTCAAATCCATTAATGTTGTGATGTCATAAACTGAATATCTAGTCAATTCAGTTTGATTTAATGGACGTTTGAACGGAGACATACTATCTGTGGGTGTGACTCATACTGTAACTGCCCCCAATAAGCATCTTCTACAGACACAGGAGACTGGTGTCACATGTTTGGCTATACAATGTAAAAACCTGTATGGTTCGCTGCTGGCCCTTTAATCCATCCAATCAACTTGCAAATCGGCAGCGCTGTGAATATCAGGACAGTGGCAGGTCAGGGGTCAGAGTGGATCTATACCTGAGTTAGTGTGGATCGATAGCTGAGGACACATGGGTCTGTAACTGAAGCAGTGAATGTTTCTGAGGCTGCACGAGTGTGTAACTGAAGCAGTGTGAAATTATGAGGGTGTATGAGTGTGTAAATGAAGCAGTGTGGATTTCTGAGGTTGTATGAGTATGTAACTGAAGTAGTGTGAAATCATGAGGGTGTATGAGTGTGTAAATGAAGCAGTGTGGATTTCTGAGGTTGTATCAGTGCGTAAGTGAAACAGTGTGGACTTCTGAGGGTATATGAGTGTGTAACTGAAGCAGTGTGGATTTCCCCAGGGAAAAGCGCAGTGATTTTTTTTGCACATCATTTGGGCGCCACTGCATAAGCTTCTTTTTAATTACATTTTTTAAACAACTTAGATTCATGCTCTCCAGAGAACACTTGAAATATCTCAGTCACTGATGGAACTCAAATACACACACATTCAAGCACACACTCATTAGGAGATCTCTATTAATATAGAAAAATACTTTAAACAAAAGAAATCCTTTGTTGTATTGTATGTGCCTATTATACTTTTCTTAAGCATTTAAAAAAGGAAACTTCTAGAAGATTCCATCAGTGGCCAAATACTGAAAGAACACAAACATTATATAATTGATTTTCATACAATAGAAATATCACTGCAGACCAGAAAGGGATTTAAATTGATCCTCTATTGACTGCCTTTACCCAAAGTGTGTGTGTGTGTGTGGGAGTGGGGGGGGGGGGTCTTGTGGGTGGCAAGGAGGCTTAGATGTACATGGGCTCTGGCGGGCATTCAGGGAATTTTGAGAGTGATCATGGGATTTCGGCGGGGGGGCGTGGAGCTTGGTGTATGCGTCACAGTCCAGGGGCTACACAGTGGTCTCATTTTTCCAGGGTCCAGTCCGTATGTTACCTGTACTGTCCGAGCCGTACAGGAAGTCCTCCTGCAAGGCCCTGTTCTGATTGGTGGGGTCCTGCAGGAGGGAGTGAGAGGGACCGCACGGGTCCATCTCCAGGTGGAGAGGCACGTCTTCGTCCGCTGCCTTGCCGCTGCAGCCGTAGGCCCCGGCGCACTCCTGCGGGCACGCGGCTTCCGAGCAGCAGGCGTGACGGTGGCGGCACACGTGTTCCTCCGGCTCGCTGCGGCACGCGTGACCCCCCGGGAAGGTGCCGTGGCAGACGTGTCCCTCGTGCGCGCTGTGCGGGCTGTCCAGGCGGGAGCTGTGCGCGCTGCTGTCCACGCTGGACGAGGCCATGTGGTAGGCGTAGTCCCGCAGCGTGCCGGGGCGGGGCCTGCCGTAGGGCCGCGGCTTAGTCCTGTCCTTCAGACAGCTCTGCAGGGGTGGGGCGGGTGAGGCCAGCGGGCGGACCTCCTCCTCTAGCAGCTGCTGGCTTCGTAGCGCCATGCAGCAGGAAGGGCCCCCGTGGCTCAGCTTGCAGTGGGCCGAGGGGGTGTGGACGTGGGGGGCCAGCAGGGCCTTGGAGGGGCAGGGCGAACCCTCGATGCAGCGGGCCTCCGCCCGAACGTCGCCGTTGGTGTCGGTTTTGGGCAGGGCATCGGCGCGGCGACGGGACGGGCAGCAGGCCCACCAGCGGTGCCAGACGTCGTCGCGCTTGGCGCAGTGCTGGATGAGCAGGAAGAGGCCCAGCGTGACGGAGCAGGCGCCGTAGAGGCAGCTGAAGATCATGTCCAAGAAGTGTCCCTGCCACACGGCCAGTGCGCCAAAGCTCCAGGTGGCGAGGAAGAGGAGGAGGGTGAAGGCGGCCGTCCGCAGCTGGGCCCGGAGCGAGTGCTCGTTGGCCAGCATGGAGGGGTTGACGGCCGAACAGCCGACGTGACCGTCGGTGGGGTCTCCGGGATCCCCCCCGTGGCAGTGGCCCACCTCGCCCGAGGCTAGCCGCTGCTGCTCCTCCGTCATCGGCCTCAGCTCGTAACGCACCTCCGGGTGGCGTTTCAGGTACACGTACGTAACCAGGAAGTACACGCAGGTAATCAGGACGATGAGCCCTGTGGGACCGTAGAACGCAGCCAGGCTGGTCTCCCACGACATCCAGCAACTGTGAAAAGCGCAGCGGAGTAATTACCGATGTGAGGAAATCGCTCTGCAGATGGCGCACGTCGCAAGCATGCGCTCCCCGACTGGGGGAAACCGCGCGGCACAGCATGCCCCGCTATCACGCTCGGTCATTAAGCAGGATGGTATCATGAGTATCTGTTCAATTAGTAGAGAAAAGCAAGGGGGCTGATTCCTACTACTGATTCCTACCAGAACTTGGTCAAATACAGTACTGTGCAGAAGTCTTAGACTTAGACTTTATTATATATATGTTTATTTTCTTGTGTGTGTTAGTATAAAAGAACACATTTGAGATTTCCAAATATTCATTTTCCAAAAGATTTAATTTTGCAGAGACAAAAGTTATTTATTACTGTAAGTAATTGACTAGTTTTTACATAAAAACTTGATCAAGGCTGTCTGAGATCAGAAGGAAGGAGCCAACCAAAGTCTGCAGAAGAACTGTCTCCAACATGCTTGGAACAACCTCCCTGCTGATTGTCTTATAGAACTGCAGGACAGCGTTGGCTATCTCAGAGTGATGCAGTTTTAACGGCGAAGGGTGGTCACAAAAAATATTGATTGGATTCAGTTTTTAACTATTCTGCCAAATTACTAAAATGTAATGTAAACTGTATAGTACGTTGATTTAGGACCTTCCATTGAATTATTTTTGAAATAATCTTATCTGTACAGAATGTTATACAGGTGCCTAAGACTTGTACGTCGTTGTTTGGGATTCAAATACTTTTCTGTGCTTGGTGATTGATCTTGCCTGGTGCAATTGAGCCAACCAAAAGGACCAGAAGGCAAGGACTATTCTTCAGAGTATTTCATTGGTTCATCAATACACAAGACAGGCTGATTAAAGCATAGAAAAGTATTTTAAGCTAAAACATTTACGTATCTGACCCAGGTCTGATTCCAACTACAGGAATCAGGAATAAACAAATGGAAACTTTACAGAGACACACAGATATTGGGTAGGAGACACACTGGTGTTTGTTAGTGGACACACTGATGTTAGGTAGTGGACACACTGATGTCAGGTAGACACACTGATGTTAGGTAGGAGACACACTGATGTTACGTAGGAGACAGACTGATGCTTGATAGGAGACACACTGATGTTTGGTTTGAGACACTGATTTTTAGTAGGAGACACACTGACGTTTGGTACGAGACACAATGATCTTAAGTAGGAGACACACTGATGTTTGGTAGGAGACACTGATGTTAGGAAGGAGACAGACTGATGTTTGGTATGAGACACAGTGATGTTTGGTGTGAGACAGTGATTTCTGGTAGGAGACACAGTGACGTTTGGTACAGAACACAATGATCTTAGGTAGGAGACACACTGATGTTACGTAGGAGACAGACTGATGTTTGGTGTGAGACACAATGATCTTAGGTAGGAGACACAGTGATGTTTGGTAGAAGACAGTGATTTTAGGTAGGAGACAGACTGATGATAGATAGGAGACACAGTGATGTTTGGTGTGAGACAGTGATTTTAGGTAGGAGACAGACTGATGTTAGGTAGGAGACACACTGATGTTTGGAAGGAGACACTGATGTTAGGTAGAAGACAGACTGACGTTTGGTAGGAGACACAATGATGTTAGGTAGGAGACACACTGTGGTTTGGTAGGAGACAGTGATGTTAGGTAGAAGACAGACTGATGTTTGGTAGGAGACACACTGATGTTTAGTGTGAGACACTGAGGTTTGTAATGCGACACAATGATGTTAGGTAGGAGACACACTGATGTTAGGTAGAACATTGATGTTTGGTGTCTGGAGACTGTGAACAAGTGGTCGGAAAAGGGTAACGGCAAATAATTTAGCGAGGGTTAGAAACATGGGTAATATAAGTTTCAAACTTTCAAAGTGTATTTGTAAAAGATGTCATTTAATCACAGCCTGGGCACCAGGTTGAACACACAGACAAACAGAGAGAGAGTCAGCTGTCACTCACTATAGGGCTTCCTCTCGGCTGCCATAGTGATCTATGTTAATGCCTGCTGTCACTCCACAAGCAATGAGGGGCACTCCACTGGTGACTACATAAAATCTGAAAGCGAGAGAGAGAGGGAGGGGAGGGAGAGAGAGAGAGAGAGAGAGAGAAGATTATGTAGGCTTTTTGACATGCCACACTCCAGTAAATGTAATTACATATAGAAAGTCTTAATAGTTCGTGTGTGTCAGAACCAGAATATAAAAATGTGCCTGAACAGAACCTTTTTGCATCCCTCACAGGGCTGAGTCAGCAAATTCCTCCCCTTCCTGTATAAACGTATTCTCTCTCCTACAAAAGCACCTAGATCTGACAGCCTTACATGCCACACGTAGGGCACGGTCTCTGTGAATCTGAGCCAAAGCAATGTCAGACATTTTTTTGTTTTGAAAACCTATGCTCCAAACCAGTGATTTGTCCTCATTTAGAATGTTAAGTTGCTCTAAGTGAAAACTTGCTGGCTAGCTACACATAAGCAACCTGCCATATAATGCTCCACATTTCCAATACTGGTCCTCATTGCCGCATAATGCTTTGCACTGCCAGATTATGTTCTGGACTAACTACTGGTAAGGTAATACCGTCCCAATAACATACAGTACAGTCTCTAATTATCTGGACAGTACATTTCCTGTTATTTGAAATTAAGCGGTGGTTAAAATGCAGCCTGTTACCTTTCATTTTAGGGTACTTATCCATATTGGGTGATCTGTGTCGAAATTGCATCACATTTTATACATAATCCCTCAATTTTAGGGGACCAAATGCAATTGGACAGTTGGCTTCTGAACTGTTTCTGATCAGTCAGGTGTATTCAATCGCTTCCTGTTATTGCTGTTTGTCAGAATTAGAACCAGAGTTGTGCCAATGACAGTCAAAGAAGTAAATCTGAGGCTGATAAAAACAAACAAAATAGGCAGAGACATTGGCCAAATGATAGGATTACCAAAATCAACATTTTAGAATGTCATTAAGAAGAAAGAGAGTATTGTTGAGCTCAGTAATCACAAATTGGTCCTAGGAAGACCACTGCAGTTGATGACCAAACAAATCTTGAATAAAGAAAAACCCCTAAACACCTGCCTGGCAGATCAGAAATACTCTTCTGGAGGCAGGAATAGATGTCTCAGTGACTACTCACCACAGACATCACAAACATATCTACAAAGGCTATACTGCAAGATGCAAACCATTCAAGCTAGGTTTTCAAACATCTGGTAGCTGGTTGACCAGTTATACACACTTTATATTGAACATGGTTTGACCAGCTCAAGCTATGTTTTGAAACAGCTGGTAATTGGTCAAGGGGGTCATTGCTGGATTTTATAGGGTTTAGCTGCACAAAAGGATGTTACTGTTTGCTAAGTAACACTGTAAAGACCTTGCAGAGTACTGGGAAAAGGTCTTGTGGACAGATTAGGCCAAGGTTGACTTGTATCTGAGTGATGACAAGAGAAAAGTGTAGAGGCTAAAATTAGAACCAAAGCCCCCTGCTCATTTGTAAAACATGGTCGTGAGGGTGTTATAATTTGGGCATGTATGGCTGCCACAGGTGCTGGCTCACTTGCCTTCATTGAGAATGCAATTGTGGATAGCAGCACCGCATATTATATGCTTAAGTTCACTCAAATGACTCCAAACTCATTGGGCAGTGCTTCATCCCACAGCAAGGCAATGATCCCAAACATACACCAGTGCTCTGTGTATTCTTCTTAATAATGTTTCAAATATTTTGTTTTGGTGAGCCTATTGTTTGGCCTGACTAATTGCTCCCATGACTGTCATAGGCACAACTCTGGTCCTCATGTTGACAAATTCCAATAACTGACTCCAAAGCCAATCAAAACCCCATGATCAAAACTAGATACTCAAAGGTGTTTTATACCTGCACAAAGGAAGCTACTAAATACACCTGATTAATCAGAAAAACCTGAGAAGCCAACTGTCCAATTCCTTTTGCCTAAAATGGAGAGACTATGTAGAAAAAGGGATGTAATTTCTACACGGATTACCTGATATGGATGAACCCTCAAGTAAGGGTGACAGTCTGCATTTTAACCCCATTATTCACTGCTTCATTTCAAATTCAATGTCCAAATACTTACGGACTGCCCTGTATCAGAACAATAACAATGATTATATAGTTTGTGTTATCATTTATATAATATAAAACCAGAGTGTCTCTGTGTTTGTTGTGATTCCGTCATATTTCAGTATATTTCTTCTTTGAAGCTGGGAACATTTTTGAAGAAATGGAAGGACATAACACAGGAAGGAACTGAAATGCTTCAAATATGTGACACAGATATTCAGTTCACCTGCATTTAAACGTGATATGAATGATCCCTGCTCTTTTTATTCATTACATTACATTACATTATTGGCATTTGGCAGACGCTCTTATCCAGAGCGACGTACAACAAAGTGCATACCCATAACCAGGGATAAGTTCGCTGAAAGACCCTAGAGGGAAGTACAATTTCAACTTATTCCAACTCTGTTTGATACTACAGCAGAATAAAATATAAACTACAATTTGAAAGGGACACATTGTTTTAAATCATGATGGTTGTTGCCTGAGCATGGGAGTGTGATAAATATTCCTCACTCTATTGTGATTGTGGCCTGTGTATGGGGGCGTGTTAAATTATTCTCACCGTATCACTGTGGGTGTGGTCTTTGGTTGTCGTGGTGACTCCCCATCCTGGGCCTGGGGGGCTCTCTTGGTTACCTTGGTTACCAACTGGTAAAGGCACCTGGCTGTGACACATAGCCACAGCAGGGTGGACAGAGAGGAGTAATGCAGAGCCACGCCCACCTGTATTGCACATAAATTGTCACTTATGTTATGTTTTTACACACACACATACACACACACACACAAACACACACATACTGATATGAAGTATACATGAGTGAAACGGCTTTCAAGGGAATATTTGGAGGGCGAGGAGCTGATTTGACTTATGTTAAATGAGGAGGGGGAAGCAGAGCCGTAGCCTATGGCTCTGGGGGGTAAGAATACGTGCCGCTGTGTGGAAGGATATTGATTGGAGGAGAATGGAAAATTTTAAGACATTTGAACGATATATATGCCCGCTGGTACACAGTAACGCTAAATCTTGTAAAAATCCTCTAAATGAAGGATTCTTTAACATAATTTAGAGCCCTACCGAAAGACTCTATAACACACAGCATTAAGAAATACTATACAGACAAACGACTATGAGGAGCGATGCTAATATAAGATTTAAAGGCGAGAATGAAAAGAGTACCTGCATTTTGGGAATCATTAGTCATAGCAGACAGAAGAATAACATTGGCCGAATGCTATAACACAGACTGCGCTATAGCTAAAGCACTGTCGCAAGCAGAAACAAACCTATATTTTGCATCCTTGTAACACTGGCTCAACATTACATTGATGTTTTACGGCCTTGCGGGCAAGTAGGGGGTGAAAGATGGGGTGAGGGCGATGTACATGTCTCGTTGGTGGATTGCATTGATACCTGAAGACATTCATTCCTAAGACCATTCAGCACTTATCTGACAACATGAAAGCTCAGTCCATGTGATGCAGAACCTTGAGTACACCTCACAAACATGTACAATCAATTTCACAAGTCGAGGATACTCACGGCCTGACAGATACGCGGGTATTTGATTCGGTTGATGCCAGAGGCGAAAACAGCAAATGTTACCGCTGTGTAGAAATAGAGGTTTACAAGCACGTGCCACCCCTTCCTGCTGATTCGGATTGTGCTGCCAAAAAGAGCAGAAAGCAGATTAAATAACTGTGGTCAGCAGTCTGGAGACTGACTGGTCTCTTTAGAGAGCCGTCTGTTGTCATGTGTCATGAGCTGTGTATTACAGAGCCGCCTGTGGTCGTGTGTGATCCCTGGTGTAAAAACCACCTATGACCAACTCCCAGCTGTTTTAAAACATAGTTTGAGCTGGTCAAACCATGTTGAGTGTGGAGCTGGTATGAACTGGTCAACCAGTTACCAGCTGTTTCAAAACCTAGCTTGAGCTGTTTTCTCCAGCAGAGATGAGTCTTTAGACTGTAGTCATGTGTGATGAGCTATGTTTGATAGAGAGAAGCCTGTGGTCGTGTGTGATGACCTGTGTTTTAGAGAGCAGTCTGTGTGATGAGCTATGTTTTATAGTGCCATTTGTGCCCGTGTGTGATCATCTGTGTTTTAGAGAGCCGTCTGTGGTTGTGTGTTGTACTTTAGAGAGGGACCTGGTCGACTGATGGAATATACAGCCCCCTCCAAAAGTATTGGAACAGCAAAGCCAATTCCTTGGTTTTATTTCATGGTATTTACACCTATATGAGTTAAACTACTTAGAACATAGTCACGTCCGTGCCCTTTTTCCCATTGTTTCTTCTTTCTCGCTTCTTGTTTTCCCCCTCTCCTCATTATATGTCTTTGCCCTTCACTCCCTATATGGACTTCCTTCCTGTCCTTCACTCAATCGTCTCATCTGTTCCCCAGTTCCTATACCTGTTTAGCGTTTAGTCCATTTGTTAACGTCCTATTTAAACTGCCCGTGTGTGTACCTGTTGAGGTCTAGCCTCTGGTTTCCTGACCCGGTTGTTTTTGGATTTGCATGATGAAGTTCCAATTAGTTTTGACACATTTCTCTAAGTTGGCAGACAATGTTTTTGTTGACTTCTGAATTCATCCTACTGCTACCATCATGAGTTGCATCATCAATGAAGATTAGTGAGCACACTCCAGAAGCAGCCATGCAAGCTTCACAGATTAACTCATATGTTTTGGATCATGAGTAGTGTTTCTCAACACTTTGGCCGCCTTTCCATCACTTTGGCAGAGGTTATTCTTGGTCTCATCAGTCCATAAAACTTTGTTCCATAACTTTTGTGGCTCATCTCTGTACTTCTTTGCAAATTGTAATCTTGCCTTCCGATTCTTACTACTGATGAGTGGTTTTAGCCACTCATCAGTAGTGGTATAGCCTCTATGTTGTGGTATAGCCTCTATATTGCTGCTCTCTAAGTATTCTTCGAACGGTTGATTGAGATACCTTCACCCCTGCCCTGTGGAGATTGATTGTGATGTCACTGACTGATGCTTTTGGGTTTTTCTTCACAGCTCTCACAACGTTTCTGTCATCAAATGCAGTTGTTTTCCTGGGTCAACCTGTATGCCAGTGGTTTCTTTTCAGAACAAGTTGTTGTACAAGCTTGTGCAATGTCTCTGATCGATTTCTTGCAAAAGGCTTGTTATTCTTCCAAAAACAGTTCTCTGGAATTCATTGGCTTATCTTTTCTAACAAAAGTGCAGTCTTCACAGGCAAAACATATTTTGACCTCAAACTCAATTCTCTTCAGTGTATAGCAAAAAAAAAATTGACCTTGCTGTTTCATTACTTTTGGAGGGGACTGTATCTGCTTTGACTCAGGTCTAAATTAATATCTGCTCTGACTCCGGTCTGACACAGTCACTCGGCTCTCTCGTGTCTCAGGAGAAGAGGATCCGGCACAAATCTTGGTGTCCAAAGCAACAGTACATTTATTAGACTAAACAGGGGCCAATCCCCCCTGGGTTAAGGGCCTTGCTCATGGGCCCAACAGGTTCACTGATCTTACTGTGGCTACACCGTCAAGCACCTTAGCCACTAGTCCACAAGCTGCAGTGGCTGTATCTGTGGTGTAGGTGTGGAGTAAGGTTGGTTGTACCTGTGATGTAAGTGGGGAGAAAGGTTAGCGCTACCTGTGGTGTACGTGGGGAGTAAGGTTGGTTGTACCTGTGATATAGGTGTGGAGTAAGGTTGGCTGTACCTGTGATGTAGTTGTGGAGCAAGGTTGGCTGTACCTTTGATGTAGGTGTGGAGTAAGGTTGGTTGTACCTGTGGTGTACGTAGGGAGTAAGGTTGGTTGTACCTGTGATGTAGGAGGGGAGTAAAGTTGGCTGTACCTGTGATGTAGGTGTAGAGTAAGTTTGGCTGTACCTGTGATGTAGTTGTGGAATAAGGTTGGCTGTACCTGTGATGTAGTTGTGGAGTAAAGTTGGCTGTACCTGTGGTGTCCGTAGGGAGTAAGGTTGGTTGTACCTGTGATGTAGGTGTGGAGTAAGGTTGGCTCAACCTGTGGTGTACGTAGGGAGTAAGGTTGGTTGTACCTGTGATGTCGATCTCATTTATTGAAGCTGTGTATAAGGGAGGTCATACCTGTGGTGCACCATGTAGGTGAGGATGGACACCACCAGACACAGCAGTAGGACAGCTGTGCAGGCATACACCACAGGGTGCAGGTAATCCCCAGGATATGGGGGGAATGACAGTGCCCTCTTCAGGTCCTGAAGAAGATTGCAGCACACAGACATGACGTATTACAGTCACTTTAACACTAATCTCACAAGTTTGTACTCAATTTTCAAAACCTTAGACACAAGACTCAAGACGGTCAGCACTTGTAACACAGCCTGTCCGCCTGTTGAAAAACTTGCATTGTGTATTCATAACATTGAAGAAATCTTGCACTTCCAAACTCATTGGTTCAAATAAGTCATGCGTATTAAATACTTTTGTTTACTTTTGGAACATCTGTTTAGATTACCCACACAAAAGATACCTATAGCTTCTCTGCTTAGTTGTTTTACAATCCTTTAATATTGCAGTAAAACAATACTTCCTTTTGTGACTCAAGATCAAGGGCAAAGTGGAAACAGCAGAAGATAATGGATTAATTGAACAAAATCAGAGTAAAAAATACAATTACAAATAGGCTTATTTTCATGAATTAAGTGCTAACAAGCATTTTTTGATACTGAGTTGACTTTTTCAGAACTTTTCACATTGTTAACAGCACTGTCTGTGGACCAAACTGAATGATTATTTCATTGCTTTTACTAAAAAGATGTATTCAATGGACAGTTTTCACAAATCTTGCATTCATTTCTCAGTCAGGCTCAACCACCAAAAAACAGTAAAAACAAACAAAACACTGTAATTTCAATTTAATCTCTGGAATGATTTTGTTCAAGATGGACACAGGAAGAAATGCAAAATGTGGGTAAAAGAGGAAGACAAATGGCTGGATGATGAAGGGAGAGAGGGACAGGAGTACAGATTTGTGGTGCCATTCAACATAGAGGATGGATGCTGGATCTCAGTGAACTAGTGTTGGTGTATAGGGCCAGTTAGCTCATTTAGCCAGAGTAATTGGAGGAAACAAAAACCTGCATACACACCGGCCCTCCAGGACTGGAATTGCCCACCCTTGCGCTAAGGCAGGGGTGTCAAACTGAATTCCCAGGGGGCCGCAGTGTCTGCAGGTTTTTGTGGTTTCCTTTAAATCAGATGCCAATTAAGGCAAATTAAGGCCTTGAGAACAAGGCGTGTAGATACTTTAACGAATCAACGACTCAAATGAACCCAGAACACCCCAAAAACCAGCAGACACTATGGCCCTCCAGGACTGGAGTTTGACACCTGTGCTCTATTTAACCCGTCCTGTTTCTCCTTGTTTGCCATATCGTAATGTGCGTTAGCCATTCTTTCCAGTGGTCTTCTGCTAGTCTGTTTTGTGTTCCCTGAGCGTCGTCGCTTGGATTATCCTTGCCACTGGTTGGATTTCTTGTTACCAAACTTTAATTGGACTGGATCCAGTTTTTTTTTTTTTACCTTCAACCGATTGTCTACCTTTGAACCTTTGCCTGTGACCATGACCACATTTTGGATTACCCTTGCTCTGGTTGCCCTGTGTTTGGATTTTGGTTAGTGATTACTGATTGCCAACATTTGATCCCTGCCTGTAAGACTACGCTTAATAAAGACTCCATTATTGCCTACTTCCTGGTTGTGTTTGCTTCCTCATTCCTGAATTATGACAGTGTTGTCTACAGTTTTGAAAAATGACCTCAAGGTTCTGAAATTAGTGCCTAAGTGATTTGTAAAAAGCTGTAATCAAATGGTGAATGGACTGCAATTTATATAGCAATTTTATTCAAAACACTTTATAATTGATGCCTCCCATTCACACACACACTTACATACCATTGGCAACTGGCTGCCATGCAAGGCACCAATCAGCTCTTTAGAAGCAATTGAGGTGTCTTGCTCAGGGACACTTTGATACCAGCAACCTTCCAACTGCCAGGCAACCACTCTTACCTCCTGAGCTAATGTCGCCCCTTAATCACTCATAACTAGGGATACCTTATCTTGGTCTCTGCTTCTTTTCATGAATGTCCTTCTTTCCTTTGCAAACACAAGGTCAATAGCCTTTTTGTCAAGCGTTGTGTCAAGCAATTATCCTAACTGCGCCACCCCAATCATCAACTTTGATATAGTAATTAGCACTAATCAAGCACAGATAATGATTGACAGAGATGTGTGCAAGCAATACTCACCTGTTAAATTCAGAACAATGATTATTTAGGACCACAGGCACACACCAGTATTTTGAATAGTTGTGGTTTTTGTTTGATAGAATGCTCAATATGAGATCAGCTACATATATAACATTTTATTTTGCACAAAAATAGTTAAATACATTTTTTTTTTAAATTAATAATAAAACAAGGTGGATAAATGAAATTGATTAATTAAAATGGTACACAACGCAATTTTCTTCTGAAAGTAATTTCTAGTTGACCAACTTAGATCTGCACTTTTCACTGTAACTTGGAATTCAGTCTAGTAGGATTGTCACATCAAGTCTGCATAATTGCTGGGGATCAAAGATCCTGCCAGCCTTAAGAAATTCATGAGCTGGTTGAGTGATAGAAACAGCTTATGTTAGAGTGGATCAGAGTTGTATTTCATTGACAGTTTATTGGCAAGCTCATGAAATGGTTTGATAAATTGAATGGTTTTATAAATGTGTCTGGTCTATGGAGCCAGTGCACGGCAGTAAGCGGTTAAACTTTAATATTCAGTTTTATGCAACATTCAAATCACTGAATCATATCAACCAGACTGCATTTTCCAGTTTTGTGATCTGCAAGAGCTGAACTAGACAATGCCTTGAGGGATAAAAGAACACATTTCTAAAACACTACCTGCGCTTGTGAACAAGCATTTCTAATGCCATTCACAAGTTAGGAGTTAATTCAGGTCAATAAAGGTTTTCCTTTAAGAACTGTACGGAAATAAATGCTGTCCATCTGTCTGTCACATCTGTTGATTTGTCTGTGATGGATATGCTATTATTTGGTTTCACCAGTTTTTTATTTTGATTTTATGCAAAGCAGCAGACAATGACACAAATTTCTTTCAAAGCTGTGTAACTGATTGAAATTCTCTGCTGTTCATTCTGCTTGTTTATAAATACACAGCCATATATTTAAGATGATACACTTTTTACAATAGATATTTGCTCTCAAGAATGCATTTGGTTAGTCATGAAAGACATCCAGTCACTACTATATGCTGTCTCTTTCCCTGCTTACAAATAATTCTCCCTTGATATTGATCTCAGAAATTCATGTTTTTTTGTTTTAATTGTTTATCGGATTATGAGGTTTTTCATAAAATGACACTCAAATTGTTGTTAGTATGGCTGTGGTTAGTATGGCTGCTGATTGAAACACCTGAACTCGCTCCAGAAAGTGACTTCTCTGGTGCGTGATGTCACAGTGTCGAGTTTTTGGGGAAAACATCAAAATAACTAACATTAACCAATCTGACCAATTTGCATTGATTTTGAACAATGGGACATGGTTAGTTTATCAAAATAAATTGGTATTTTCCAGACCGGAACTATCATTTCTTGGTTTATTAATAACACTACAGCTAAAATTAATTACTTTTTTTATCTACAAATATTTCCATCTACAGCCTAGTTATGACTTTTCAATGATATACTGGAAGTTAGCTTATACATGGCTCAGAATGTTTGTCAGGCCATGTTCACTGTTTGTCAGGCCATGCTATAGCTAGCTAACTTACACCTCTCTCTCAGCATTTGAGTTTTGTTTACATAGGCTAGACATGTGATGGAATGCAACATTTCACATGGAATAATGAAAGCTTGTGCTTATTAAACCAGAATGCTAATGATTTTCTCGTTTAACATGACAAAAAAAGGCTGTGTTAACATGGCAAGAATGACCGCGATTAGGCGTGTTTTGTAAGACGTTTGTAAGACTGTTGGCATTCCACCTTATTTTTTACAGTTTCAAAATAATAAAGAAATGAAAAAGACCCTGTGCAAAAGTTTGGCAAGGTTTTCCTACTCATTTTCCAGGCAGTATCGTTTTTCAGGCTCAGACTTGCAGATTGCTGCCTTGGTTAATTGGTTTCCAGGTGCAGTCTAATTCCTGACCAATTATCTTTTATTGGTAGGCGGGCCCTACCCTATTTAAGACTCATTGTCCCACTGCTCTGTTTTTGAGTATTACATTGTGTTTCGGACACTGAGCCAGGTAGAGGTAGCCTTCAAGGCTGGTGTTTGATTCGAGACTTAAAGGCGTGTTAACCTGTATTTGGGTAACCATATCATGTTTTCTTTATTATTTTTCTTTCATCTATTATGTCAAAATAGACTTGTGTACAAGGCTTTCAGTACTACTTTAGTTGGTGTTTCGCTACAGAGTTTCTCGATCCTAGATTATTTTAGTGGTTATCACACATTCTGTGGGTAACTTGAAGATTCCCCTAACCTTGACACAAAGTATTATAACAGCCAAATAGTCAAGTTTTGTTCTCTTCGCATCTTCCCCGTCAGCAGCCATTTCTATTAGCGGTCCACTACCTTTTCAAATTAACGTTCGATAATTTTTGTGATCTTGAACACATCTCAGGTCTATCTGAATTCTTTCTTGGCCTCCCAGAACTCGCCCTGACTTGCCTGACCATCTTCATTCTGAAATCCTTGAATAACTGTTTCGAGGAACCAATGGTTGTTAACACCAGACGGGACGGCCACTACAGTTGGATACAGGAATAGAAGGAATGCAGTTACTTCAGAATAAAAGGCCCTGGAATTATACTCATCTGACTCATTGAAGCCCAGAGTAAATCACCTGGGTCTGGGCCTTAGTAATCATCTTTTTAAAAAGGAACAAAATAATCCAAAAGGATTCCTTTTCCTTTTTTATAATTTATAAACCGTACAAAATCTAAATAAAGAGCAATCTTGCTTTAATATTTCTCATGTTTAACTCTATACCATTCAGGTTTCTTTTGATCACATACAGATTAATTTACAGACATTTAAACCAGGGGTGCCCAAATTTTTGGACCCCACTGTACGAGTCCAGTACCCAGCAGACCTTGCCTTGTGGAACCAAGAAGGTCAAAAGGAGGGTTGCACATTCTGAAAGTATTTCATAGGTTCCAATATGCCAGTAAAGCATAGAAAAGTATTTAAATCCAAAACAATTACGTATTTGACCTAGGCCTGATAACCAGTACAAGCCAGAGTGTTTTGTATTTTGATGGCACTATAAATGAATCTTACTTGCATTTGTATTTTATGATTTTAATACAGTCCCTGAACAAATAGCTGGCAATAATTCCCTATTATAAATAAAATTATACATTTAGTGAGAAAAAGCTGAGTATCTGACGGTGAAATGGATCCACTATATCATCTGCATGTCTCATTTAAATGGGAGCTTTATAGAAACAAAATCCGTATGCTGTTTCTAACTCGGAGATTAGTTCCACACCTTGGGCTGGGAAATGAGCGTTACTAGAATTTTCTTCTACTTCTGGCAGACAGCATTTGCATTGAACAGACAGCCAATTCCAGTCCCCTGATAGAAATAATTGATGACCCATCAGGGGTGTGATGATTTTGTGAATATGAACATAAGTTGACAAGGCATTTCATACACCCAGGCATTTGAATGAGTTGTGAGCTTCAAATCAATATGTCTGTGAATTACACATCTGTTATGACCCTGATTTCTTTATTCTGTGTTTTTGTAAATGTATTATTTTTCATATTCATGTCTGATTTTCTGTTTACATTAGTCTTTGCACTCGTCTTCCTCTGTGATGTCTGTGTCTGAATGTTTTCTGATCCCGAGTCACTCCCTTGTCTGCGTGCTTCACTATTTGGGTGGTTTCGGAATTTTCTGGTTTCCCACGATTCCTTCAGTCTCCCTTTTCTTACTTCCTGCTTTCTCTCCATTTCTTTTTTTGTAGATAGCACTAATTTACTAAACTCTAACATAGAATGTGTACAGTACTAATTATATTAACATACTAATATGTTCGTCAAACTAACAAACTACTTGTATTCCTTTACCTTTGTTCTAGCCTCCTTGTTCCTGAGCCTGTACCCTTGTGGCATTCTGTTCTTGTTTTTTTCATAGTTTTTGTTTTCTGGATTTCTTGTTTATGACCCCTGCCTGCTTCTCTGGACTCTTTTGAACTCTTTGCCCATTTGGATTACGCTCTGTCTGCCCCTTAGCCACCTGCTCATTAAACCAGCCATTTTTTCAGCACCTTTGAGTCTGCTATTGGTTCCTCTCCTCTACCCTGCCATGTCATGTGTCTGTGAGTTACACATCAATGTGTCTGTGAGTTACACATCAATGTGTCTGTGAGTTACACATCAATGCTTCTGTGAGTTACACATCAATGTATATGTGAGTTATACATCAATGTATATGTGAGTTATACATCAATGTATATGTGAGTTATACATCAATGTATATGTGAGTTACATATTATTGTGTCTGTATGTTACACATCAATGTGTCAGTGAATTACACATGAATGTATCTGTAAGACTATAATTTACACATCAGTGTCCATGAGTTTTATGTCAATGTGTCTGTGAGTTACACATTAATGTATACATTGATGCATAACTCACAGAAGCATTGATGTGTAACTCACAGACACATTAATGCGTAACTCACAGAAGCATTGATGTGTAACTCACAGAAGCATTGATGTGTAACTCACAGACACATTGATGTGTAACTCACAGACACATGAATGCAGAACTCACAGAGATGCATGAATGTGTCACACACAGACACATATGTACTTGTGAGTTACACATTAATCTATTAATCTATCATGTTGCAGCAACTAAATACATACATGCATGCACACATGGTCAAGAGGTTCAAATGTTTTTCAGACCAAATGTCAGAATGGGGAAGAAATGTGATCTTAGTGACTTTGACCCTGGAATAATTGTTGGTTCCAGACAGGGTGGTTTGAGTATCATAGAAACAGATCTCATGGGATTTTCACACATAAGAGTCCCTAGATTTAGCAGAGAATAGTGTGAAAAACAAAAAGCATCCAGTGAGCAGCAGTTCTGCGGGCAAAAATGCCTTGTTAATGAGAGAGGACAAGGGAGAAGGGACAGGGAGGTGACAATAATGCAAGTAACCACACATTCCAACAGTGGTATGTAGAAGAGCATATCTGAAACACAACACGTCAAACATCTAAGTGAATAGGCTACAGCAACAGAAGATTAATCAAAAAAATAAATCTAATAAATATCTAATAAAGTGCTCAGTGAGTGTACTTTCACATATACTTGCTCATCTTTGATCTGATTAGAAATGAGAAACATCAGTTGTATTTTTATTACCTTTAAAACAAAATTAAACAAAAACAGCATGAGTTTTATGGGAAAAATGACAATGAGGAATGACCCTTCAAGTTCATTTCGTGATATTTCAAGCGACACTGGGGCGACACTGGGGTGAGATTGGCTCAGGCGGTAAGAGCAGTCGTCTGGCAGTCGGAGGGTTGCTGGTTCGATCCCCACCCTGGATGTGTCGAAGTGTCCCTGAGCAAGACACCTAACCCCCAAATTCTCCTGATGAGCTGGTTGGTGCCTTGCATGGCAGCCAATCACTGTTACATTATTGCATTTGGCAGACGCTCTTATCCAGAGTGACGTACAGTTGATTAGACTAAGCAGGAGACAATCCTCCTCTGGAGCAATGCAGGGTTAAGGGCATGTTTTTTTGTTTTTTTCCTGAAATAATGCCCCCGTTATGTAGTAAGATCTAATTAATGTGCTTATATTGACTTATCGTCTGTGATGCAGCCTATTGCAACATGCATGTACAGCCTATTAAAAAATAGATTTAATCGGTTAATCGATTAAATGTCGCCAGTTAACCGAAACATGAAAATACTGAAAATGCCCACCCCTAGAACCAACCAAAATCAAACATTAACATCTCTAGAACCAACAAAAATCAAACACTGATTTGACCAACATCAAGGTTCCATAATTATTGGCACCGGTTCAGTACTTGCTGCATCCACCTCTGGCAAGGATAACAGCATAGTGTCTTTTCCTGTAATGCTTGACAAGGTTAAGGAACAAATTTTGAGGGATAATCCTCTATGCAGATCCTTGCAAGATTCTTACATTCTTGGGTTTGCGCTTATGAACAAGTAATGCCAGCATAAATCTGATTAGCAATGGGCAGAGAGACTACTTTCATAAAAGATTTCCAATCCAATGCTGGCATTACATGTTCCGCCATTTCTACGATGTGTGTCTGCATGCCTATCAGAATGTAAAACATTATCTGAGTTGTAACGAAAGAGGACGAATGGAAACAGCAAGATAGAGCAGGAGAGATAGAGTGCCACAGAGCCGTGATTTGTGTGTGGACTTTATCTCAGGACAGTCATGCTCTGCATGTGTATTGTCATCAGACCTGCGTCAAATCCAAATGCGTTTAGGATTCAAATACTTTTCTACACTTTACTGATCTTGTCTGCTGTATTGGAACATGTGAAATACTATCAAAAAGTACAAACACTGCCTTTTGGTTCTCTTGGTTGGCTCAATTACACCAGGCAAGATCAATCAAGCACAGAGAAGTACATGGGTATTCAGGCTACATGTGAGAAGGTGTTTTTGGTCCCCTGGGTTTTGGTCCCCTGCCTTATGCAGACAGGGTCCACAAAGCTGTCCATCTCTCTCACCTCATGACCAAACCTGAAGTTATTTAGACTTACATTTCACCTTTTTCCATCAATTTTTGTATGCTTTTTATTTTCCTTGCAATGTGAAATGCCCCAGTCCTATCTGTAGGACTGTCTCATCTCTGCTACACAGTCCATCAAGCACAAGCACCCGCAGAAAAATGTGCCAGACACTACTTTTCCATTTTGAAGCCCTCCAGCATAGCCATAGTCACTGTTCTAGAGTACTGCATTTATTATGGAGCTTGAACAGGCAGGCTCCTCAGCCACAGGAGCTGCTTTCATACAATGCAGTGTGGAGTACCCAACTGTCAGACAGGGATAGAGGGTTCACATGATAAATGCACACGCCTGGCTACTGTACATTACCACTGGAATTGAAGTAGAGAACTACTCCTGAATTTATGATGTTATCTAAATTATATATACTATGGAATGCACTGTTGTGCACAGAACAACTCACATTGCACACAATTCGGGGAGTGAAGATGTTTTAGGGAGTGAAGAAATTGCATGCCAACAATTGTAGTCAAATTATGGTTAAGGCGAAGTAACAGGTTACGATGATACAAAATGGTTGATACCTAGTCTTTTTGTACTGCCTAGTCTTGCAATGCTTTGTTGCACTTCTCTATTAATGTTCAATTGGGGATAAACCTGACAGTGGTACATCAGACAGACAAGCTTGCTAAGCAGTAGACTATTATACAGTATACATAATTCCTAAGTCCAACTGGTAGAGGCTATGTTACATGCGGTAAAACATTTGCTAATCACATATGAGGCAAGCATTTGCAATTATCTGCTCTGAAACCTATGTTTATTACAATGATGGACAAACCGTTTGGTAAGAGACATATTAACATAGCTGACACTCTCTCTCAGCATTACCTGAACATCCCCCTCCCCCCCAACCCCCTTCCCTACTGGTGGTACTGAATCCTGCTTTCATGACCAGAAATACATGAATCCACCTCTCACTACTAGACATACCCTACTGCCTGAAACCATTCCTTCATGCATGGTCAAGGGCCAAGATTTGGGTTGCCATATGGGGCTGTCAGACCCAGTTAGGATTAGATTCTCGACCAAGAGGGCATGTATTGCACTGAGGACAGCTTACACCTACACACTGCCTCCTGCTGTACATCAGAATACAGTCAAAATTCAGTAGAAATTCATAATTCATATGTAAAAAAACAATAGTTGCCTTATTGACAACAAAGAAGAATTCAGATGAGAGATTACTGAACAGGAAGTAACATTAACAACATATTAGCACACAATGGCCTTTTTTTAGTTTTGACTTGCAAGTTGAGGGATGCCACCTTCTCACTGCTATAAGGCATCATATTTAGGTTTGCTAGATAAATGGGTGACCGACAAGTGACACCGTTAGAAGTGAGACAAAGACATTAACTTGCCATACCCACAAGTTCGGACATAGGCTATTAAACTTGCACATGCCGTTGACTTTTAAACTATTTGATTCGATTTGCAGAAAAAAACATAGCTAGCTATCTAACTCGGCCCTCGCAACTCCAGCGGTAATAAATCTGCTTCAACAACTAGCTAGAGCTTGGTATGGTTTGAAGATAGTTAGCCTGGCTATGCGCTACTAAAGTAATAAATGCTACTAAAAGATAGTGTGCTAACATTAACTTACATTGATGGTCCACATATCTTCTTCTCTGCTTTTAAACTCCTCCACTGATCAAAACAGTATCCGATTTTAATTCTTGTACTGTTCCATCGAAGATCACCTTCTGTTTTGGCAGACTTGCCTTCAGGTTGTTGATTCGGTTTATTTTATTGGAATGAGCCAAGGTTGAAGGTTCTGGGGAGTATTTCATGAAGCTGGATTAGTGCGTTTGCTGGGTAAAACCCGGAATGGCTCTTTTTACTTTGGTCCATGTTCCAGATTTGGGAGGGTTAAGTACAGTTATCCAGCTAGCTTACTCCGTAATCCTGCTTTGTGAAACAGGGCACTGGTCTTTCCTTCAGCTCAGTCATCAAATGTGTAATCAAACTTTGACTAGCTTATTCTTCACCAAACAATTCTTCACCAAACTTGAATATGCTAATTCGCTACAGCCTGCAATCTGCTGCCTTCTTCCATATTAGTGCTGCCAGAGATACTTTGATTAGAGATATGTCAGGTGCTAGTATTAACCATAACACACAGTCAATTTTGTGGTCATATGTTTCATTATGTGTAAAAATGTGTGAAATAATGGTTGTTCATATGTAAATATTAAAAGGTAAATTTTATTATATACTGTATTACATATTTTCACAAATTGCTTTTCATATGAAATGTAACAATTGTTAAACAAGATTCAAAATACCACCTGGTTTTATTTTGTCTTCATCATCAGATATTCCCCATTGATTCCAATGAGCTTTAATATTTTCCACTCAACAAGCTCACTTCTGAGGATTCACAAGCTTATGTTAGCTGAAGGTATGCTTGCCTGTCTAAATGGCCGGCATTTATATAGCCTTTGCTGTACAATTGATGCCTCTTATTCACCCATTCATTCACACAGTCACACACCAACAGCGATTGGCTGCCATGCAAGGCACCAACCAGCTCGTCAGGCGAATTTGGGGGCTAGGTGTCTTGCCCAGGGACACTTCAACACACCCAGGGTGGGAATCGAACCGGCAACCCGCCGACTGCTCTTACCACCTGAGCTAATGTCACCCTCTGTGTCGTCCAGTTAAATATGCATGTCTATGATCTGTAGTCAGTGTCAGACTGTAGACATTGTTGCTGAAAACATGAATTGGTTGGAGGGATGAGCTGCACAAATGTAGCTCTGTAGCTGTTTCTAGCAACATTAATTAAACTTTAATATTATGGAAATCACATTAAAAAAATAAAGACTGAATTACCACTGAATGCTATTTTATACACAGGAAACTAAGAACAGTACTGGTACAACTTTGTGCAAGTCAATAGGCGGAAAGTTAAATAATATGATTTGGAATATTCACTCACTGAGCAGTTTATTAGGGACACCTGTACACTTACTTAATCATGCAATTATCGAATTAGCCAATCGTGTAGCAGTAGTGAAATGCGTAAAATCATGCAGATATGGGTTCATTAACAGTTAATGTCAACCATCAGAAAACTGTGATCTTCAACCGTGCCAGGCAGGCTGGTTTGAGTATTTCTGTACCTGGGATTTTCACTTACAACAGTCTCCAGAGTTTACTCAGAATGGTGCGAATAACAAAAAACATCCAGTGAGCAGCAGATGGAAATGCTTTGTTGCTGAGAGAGGCCAACGGAGAATGGCCAGATTGGTGCAAGCTGACAGAAAGGCTATGGTAACTCTTGTACGATAACTACAATTGTAGTGAGCAGAAAAGCATCTCAACACACCAAAGCTTCAGGCAGATGGGCTACAACATCAGAAGACCACGCCGGGTTTCACTTCTGTCAGCCAAGAACAGAATGCTGAGGCTGCAATGGGCACAGGCTCGCCAAAACTGGACAGTCTGGAAAAATGTAGCCTGGTCTGAAAAATATCGATTTCTGCTGAGGCATACAGATGGTAGGGACAGAATTTGGCACCAACAGCATGAATCCATTTTGTGTCAACTGGCCAGGCTGGTGGAGGTGGTGTAATGGTGTGGGGAATCTTTTCTTGGCACACTTTGGGCCCAATAAATCATCGCTTGAATGCCACAGCCTATTTCAGTATTGTTGCTGACCTTGTGCATCCCTTCATGGCCACAATGTACCCATCTTCTAATGGCTGCTTCCAGCTTGATAATGCACCATGTTGTCTCAAACTGGTTTCATGAACATGATGGTGCGCTAAATGTTGTTCAGTGGCCTTCGCAGTTACTGGATCTGAATCCAATAGAACACCTTTGGGATGTGGGAGAACGGGAGGTTCGCAGCACGAATGTGCAGCTGACAAATCTGCAGAAATTGCATGATGCAATCTTGTCAACATAGAACAGAATCTCAAAGGACAGTTTTCAACATCTGTGGAATTAATGCCACAAAGAATTTAGGCCGTTTTGACAGCAAAGGGAGGCCCTACCCAGTATAGTTCCTAATAGAGTGCTCGGTGAGCTTATTCCCTAAGATCGTTCAATAAAATTGCAGATTGTTTGAATGTTTATCACAAAAGCAAGAGGTTTCACAAAATTAAAACTATTATTACCTTTAGACCACTGTGTGGAATTGCTTTAACTTTACTTTGCCCTGTCAAACACTGACAAAATAAATGGTGAAATACTCCCTCTGTTGATTGATGGCCTGACATTTTATCATCAGTATCTGTGAATTTATACTACAAATTATGCTTTATGTTCAAATATTTCACTTGATTTTTCATGACTGATAATAAAGGACAGATCCCCAAGCAAAATGTATTTTCTGGCCATTATCTTCCATGGCACTTTTAGCTTGAAAACCGCAAACCATGGGCCACACACTGTAAATCAAACTGATATTTTGTTTTAGTGAGAATGACAGTAATAGATTACATTTTAGTGTAAAAGAAAGGTTTCAGGTTTGATTCCCAGGTAGGACACTGCAGTTATACCCTTGAGCAAGGTACTTCATCTGCATTATTTGAGTATATATCCAGCTGTTTAAGTAGATACTATGTAAAAAAAGAAAAAAGAAAAAGCTGTCGCTTTGGGTAAGAGCACCTGCTAAATGCTTGTGATGTGATGTAATGTAAAGAGACAGGAGGCAATGCTTATTGAGTGATAAGACTAACTGCCGGACAATGAAAGCTAAAATTCCAAAGAAGGTAACCAACATTTCGCAATGCATTTAATCAGGAGGTACGGCAAGGGGCAGGCTTGCCATCTCTGAATGAGACCACAATTAACAGAAATTGACCAATGTATACAATAAAATGCATAACAAAATTTCCTATTACTGCAGATTTGCCACATACAATGGTTTCAGGTTTTTTTTTTAGACAAAATGTAATATTAGACCTGGGAACCTGAGTAAACACAAAAGACATTTTTAATATTATTTCACTAAGATAATGAAAGAGTTATCAAGCACCCATATCATCCATGTGAATAAGTAATTGCTCCCTTAAACTTAATAATTGGTTGCATGACCTTTAACTGCTACACTTCCTATGATTTGATGTAAGTCTTTCACATCCCTGTGGAGGACTTTTAGCCTATTCTTCCTTGCAGAGCTACTTTAATTCAGACAAATTGGTGAAGCATGAACTGCTAATTTCAGGTCCTGCTACAGCATCTCTATTGGAATCAAGTCTGGACTTTGACTAGGGCACTCCAAAACATCAATTTGTTTCTTTCAGCCATTCAGATGTGGACTTGCTTTTGTGTTTTGGATCATTACCTTGCAGCATAACCCAATTATGCTTCAGCTTCAGCTCACGGACAAATGACCAGACATTCCCCCGAAGAATTTTCTTGTGCAAAGCAGAATTAATGGTTTCTTCAATATTATTTGGATGTTCTTCTGGGATCTTTTGTGAGATTTTTTGAGTTTTTTTTGTTGCATTTGGAGAAATTGTGGCAAGGCTGGCACTCCTGGGAAGATTCACCACTGAGATAATGGCTCTCACTGTGGTTCGGTGCAGTCCCAGAGCCTTAGGAATGGCTTATATGGCCTTTCCTGATTTATTTATTTATATTTCAATAACCTTTTTCTCATCACTTCCTGAATTAATCGTGGCATAGTGTGCTTGTAGAAACTTGCTTGTGCTTGTGGTGACTACTTCAGACTGATGGTAGGATTCGAAATTGAGGTTCAGATCAAGCCTGGCTGTATTCAATCAGCTGAATCAATGATCAATTAAATATTGTTAAATGGTTGATTGAGTAACTAAGGGGGAGATTACATTTTCACAAGTATGGAACGGGTGCTTGATCAATTTTATAATAGAGTATAATAGATTAATTTAAAGGTCCCATGTTGTACACCTTTCCAGTGTTATATTTAGGTCCCGATATCCCTAAGAATACATTTTTGTGTGTTTCATACAAATAGAGGCAAATATCAAGTACACAAGGCAAGTAATGTACAATTGAAATACATGCATTTAATATACTGCCCATCTCTGGGCATAGACTCAGGGGTGTAGCAACAAATCTTGGGCTCTGTGCTCTGGTTCTCCGGGCCCGATTCCCTTTTTTTAATCCAGGCCTTTTGAGATCCCACTGGCCCTGCATAGACTATTAAACTACAGCCATTATTAAAAGAGCAATAAACCACAACCTACCCACTATCACAACATAAACAAGACCACCCCTTTCTGAAATACTGAAATATTGATCTGTATTTCATAATAATTTGCAGAGCTTCATGAATTGCTTTCTCATTGAAAATGAATGGAATACACAGCAGATTAACCAGCCAATGCAAAACAAATGGTGGTCATTCTATTCGTTGTCACTCCCCTGCTATCAAATCTGCTTTCATTGACTGGTGTACAGAAAAAGTATGAAAAATGGTTTAGGAACAATCCTTTACCACTAAACCTATAAAGCATTATGAACATGAACAGCCAGGCAAAAACCAATTGAAAAAAGAATGACACTGTTTTTGCCAGTCAAAATGGTAAAACTGGATTAAGTGGTTTGAGCAGCACTCACTGTCCTGGCCTACAGAAAAGGCCACCTGTAACATTGTCCATGGTGCTGAAATACTAGCACATTCAGTGCCTACAGTGGCGCTATATCTCTGTCCATGGTTCTGAAAACTGCTAGCCCCATTAGGACCAGGAGGTGCTCTGGACATAAACTTGAACTTCTCTTTTATCATGTCTATACCAAGCAGAGCACCACTAACCTTCAAAAACAAACATAACAGTAAATGGTTGTTATTTTATATGTAAAATAAAGCATGTTGTGTTGTTCTGCAACAACTTCCCAAAGAGTGTGTGTGTGTGTGTGTGTGTGTGTGTGTGTGTGTGTGTGTGTGTGTGTGTGTGAGAGAGAGAGAGAGAGGGGTAAGACAGGTAAGACAAGTGAACTCTTCAATTAAGAAATAGGCTACTATTTATTGTATAAAACACCTGAATTTCCCTGTTATTCACAGAAGAATTAGAGTAATGTAATTTTATGTGATCATTGAGAAAATAGTTGTATTACTTCTTTTTTTTTGTGTCTAGGGAATTTTCTTTTGTATTCCCAAAGTGTCTTTCTGACATTGTCTCTGAACAGTGTCTCTTTAAAAACTACTATAGGCCTCCAAATGAAATTGAATTGAATTGAACATCAGAGCCAAAATACGTTGCAGCGAGTCGAAATAGTACAACTGCTGTACAACGTAGTTGTACCATATGCACAAGTAACACCACAATGTTTCATTGAAAACAAAATACATGCCAAAACACTGACGCTTTCACATGTCGAGAAAGTTCAGAATAGCGCATCTTTCTCGTCTCATCTATTGCTCGAACACTCATGATGCATGTGATTGCGCTCCACTTTGTTGGTGGAGAGCCTCTGTGGTATTCTGGGAGGATACTGAACACACACATTGCCATAGCCCAACGCAGTGACGGGCTGACATCTGTGCTCCATCTGACAACGACAGATCGGTATTCAGTGCACACGTCCTCTCGCTTCCAGGGCTGCCTCTGCCGCCCTTTCCCTGGAGCGTAGCGCTTCTGACGTTTCTTCTCCTTGTCATGCGAAAATACGAGCGAATACTTCACTGCCGGACACCGACACAGACGATACCTCGTAATGCTATCAGGTAGCGTGTAAACATTTGAACAAATAACCGATTATGTGTGTGTACAGCGACTGAAGTGGACTTGCCATCGATAAAGGGCTTGCGGACTCCTGATTTCCCTCCCTTGCGCACAGAGGCGCTGGGCACTCCGTTACAAGCACCCGCACGGAGCCCGTTCTAATAAGGTATGGGCAGGCAGGCAGAATGTAAACCAGGAGTCCGAACACGAAACAGAAGACCACATGTCCTCTTTGGAAAGGTGTTATTTTAAATAACAAATGGACAAGCTAAAAGCTATAGCACGCACGTACTCGAGAATGCATGGGGGTAGGTTGGTTCCAGAAAGCGTATCATTTTGACTTAAATGACCTTATAAGCAATCAATACACAATCGAGGATGAAAACTCAACGTTATGATCGCAAGTAAAACATACACAGCAATTAATCGCTGAGTCTGAACTGACGTCACGCATTTTACACAGCAAAAGGAAATAAATGAAACCATTCAAACACCAGATATATGCCGAAAACACACATACGCCCACTAATAATAATGCAGGTGAGAGGCTATGTGTGATGACCTGGTCTGTGACGTACTCACCATGAGTAACGGGGAGTTGTGGTTTAGTGTGTGGTGAACGGTGATGGTCCAGCCAATGTGGTTATAAGCCCGCACTCTGCACTCCGGCCCGCGTGCCCATCTACCAGGCCAGCATTCCAACAGGCTGCAGCTGAGTCAACCAAGTGCCCGCGAGCAGTGGTAATGAGTTGCGTGAGGCACCCGAGGCGGCACCCATCTGCAATAGCATCGGATGAGTCAGACAGTCAGAGCGGAAAGTATTTTTGCGTGTATTAAACGTAAGAGAAAGGAATCCTTGTAGAAAATGTACACTATGTGCTTAGTTTCACCACTACCGTTACCAAGTGATCGGGGATAGTAGCTACAAAGCACGAAAGAACATGCTCTGCAATATTAGAGGTATCCTTGACTACCCCATTTATCAGATGAAGACAACAATGACGCCCTTTGACGCGACAGAAATACGAATGCCCTCTTATGTTACGCATTTGGACACGATTCTCAAATGTAACTTTAAAATACGAACATTTTGATGCTTTGAAAAACTATGCAACTGCCAAACAGACACGTTTAAATATCTCTCTGGTAACAGATGAGCTGTCACCCATCGTTGCAGCACCACGTTTGTCAATATGAATGAAAGATACACATTCTGTAGAATTATTCAGTTTGGCATGCATACATGTGTCAGCATCATCCTGGTCTTTCATTAGAATGCCGCAGATTTTGTTACTCCATATGCACCATTCGAAGGAAAATGGAAGATTCTATAGTCACCTTACCTAATTTGGCAAATGCAACTGGTGTTGAAATACGCCTACGATTCCCATCCTCTGTAGGTTGTACAGAATTCCCTGTGCAATAAAAGACTTTCCCATGTCGAAGGACGATAAAACGGCGGGTCGCAAGTACAATTATCAACAGATTGCAGTGCAGAGATGGTCTCGGGGAAGTGGCCAAAGGCAAGTCTTTGGAAGAGACTGCTACCGTTTTCCAAATAGGAAAGAAAGGGGGGGATGTGAACAAAACACACCGTTTGCCAAAGCCGCGCGCATTTTTAACCCGTGTAAAACACAAGTGAAGCGTTTCCTTGCTTTCGCCTCAGACTGGAAGCTACCACAGTGCATCAGTAACCATGGGAATGGGTTTGATTAGATTTGTCTACCGTGGTCTCGCGCGCGCACTTGCTCCCGCTCCCTGTCGCAGAGGTGGAAATGGTTCTTACCATCTCTGCTCGAGGACATATCAACACTGCAGCGCTGATTTAAAGAGACAACCGACCAGGTTTTATTCCTGGCACAGACCATAGTCCGGAAATTCACAAAGGGCTTTCCCTACAACGCTATTATTTGAATGCTTCGGTAAAAAATTATCCATTCAAAAATATCGATATTCCATTTCTTCTTGAAATAGCTTTGGAAAGGTGTATGTGCGTTCCGTTGTGCTTGTGTGAAGCGCTAATTGTGTGCTTTCAATGAAAGAAACAATATATTTTACATTTAACATTTGAAAAATATCAAGCAAAATTAATAATTTATAATGATTTCATTTTGAATTATTTACTCATAGTTGAAGTCTGTGAACTATGGACTATGTACAGTGGCTTCAGAAAGTATACAGACCCCTTCAGTTTTACACACTTTTTTGTGTTGTTGATAAAATAGCCATTTTTCCCCATCAATCTACACACATTAACCTAACCAAGTGAAAATGTTTTTAGAATTTTTAGCCTTTTTTTTAAATCAAAAACTGAAATCTTTACATCAGTATTCAGACCCTTAATTCACTACTTTGTAGAAGCCAGGAATTGCAGCTTGAAGTCTTCTTTGGGAAGTCTCTATAAGCTTTGCGCACCTTGATTTGGGCCATTTATCCAATATTTCCTGTCAGATCCTCTAAAAGCTCTGTTAGATTGGATAGGAAGTGTCTGTGAACTGACATCTTCAGGTCTCTCTGCAGATATTCTATGGGGTTTAAGTTGGCTTGGCCACTCAAGGGCAGTCAGAGACTTGTCCTGAAGCCAATCCAGTGTTGTCTTGGCTGTATGCTTCAGGTTATTGTCTTGCTGAAAGCAGTGGCGGCCGGTGGCCCTTTACCTGGGTGGGGCTCCATACACACACATGCAGGCACACACTAGTACTCACCTCCAACCTCTATAATTACAAAGGAAAGACAAAGCAATGCCAATATTAAAATAGATGACTTTAGTAAGCATGTCCCAATTAGCCTACTTGACGCCTGATGTTGGTCTTGGGAGCATAAATTAATTTTATTAATTTACAGCACAGGTTCTGAATACTTGAATGTAAAACCATTCAATTGCACAATCTCTATAAATTGGATAATGGTTTATGTAATCCTCAGAGTGATGTTAAAGCTCCACTGCAGATTCAACTTTGTTTCTAAGATGCCCTTTGATCTGATTTAAATTAAAGTAGGAAGAGATGGTTTTACAAATAGATGCCTTACAAATACAAGGAGATCATTATGTACTTGTTCAGGGCTATCCAAGTGGAGTTTGTGATTGGGCAATGTTTGCTCTCTCATAATTTATGATATAATAATGTTCATAATGGTCTTTGGTCACCCGCCCACCCCACCCCTGAGTTTATGACATCATAAAAGGCCAGTATTTCTTTATGCCATCATAAACATAATATCCAGGACAAGGCTACCTCTTATTCATTACCATAACAAAAGCAAGATCATATATTCATTCCTCTGCATGGTGCAAAGGAAGATTTAACAATATATGCCACAATGTATAGATAAATTACATATACCATAAGAAATGCTTTTTCATATACATATGATGATGCATTCATTCATTAAAACTATGTAACATATCCACTTTCTTATCTATTTAATCTATTTGAAGATCCATATAATCTAATAATCTGATTCAAATTTATTTTTCACTTTTTCTTGCCCCTTTAAAATATTTTTGGGGGATACAACATTTGAAATTGCTGCATTGATTATTGTAGTCATGTAATTTTTTCCTTCTACCTGCTTCTCAACCATTTATCTAAAGCTTGCTAATAGCTCATTAGTTTCTCCATTGATTCAGAACAAGGGCGATTGATTTTTATTCTGCCCCTTACAGATGTGTCTCTACCTTGAATATAACAGAGAGCAAATCTTTTTATGTGAAGGCTTAAACTGCCAAGAGGCTCTGCCATTAAAAGAAACAACCTTATACCTTAAACCTATGATTGAAGAGCAGGGCTTGAAATGTTTGGTGGCACATCCGAGTAGAACACTGACTTTAAGGCCATGTCAGTAAGAGCTTACTTTTGCAAACTGAGTAAGATATTGCAACTACTATTGCAAATTGAGTGCACTGGATGAAAGTTCTTAAATAGGTTAAAAGTTTCTATAAATGTTGTATTTGTAGGGTTTAGCTGAGTATGGGCATGCCCAAAACTACCTTGTCCTCACAATATGTACCATCTAAAAATACTGCAGAGACAACCTATTCCATATGCTATTTTCCAACAGGACGGCAGAAGTGTCCTAAGACATAATAAAAAGGCCCCGCCTCTTCTCATATTCTCATCTATTGGACTATGACTATGCCCCCATCTGTCCGCAGTACACTGTACCTCAACTGCATAAACTTTTTCAAATTAAACCTAAGAATTAAACTGCCTGCAAACATAAAATGGTCTGTGTATCAGTGTCTCAGAATGTTAACCAACAAGAACTGAAATGCCTTAATTTCATTAGTTCTGGTCTGGATTAACCTCATTACTGTGTTTCATTAAAGTGATTGGTGGATTTACAGTAAACAGCTTCAATTTTTCAAAATCAGTTTTTCTGATTACCTTGTTTTGCCTTTTCCAACGCTTGATTGGTAGTGATTAATTTGACTCTCACTAAGACCACTAGTTGGATATGTCAAAAGGAAAACAGTTTTGAAGTTGGAATTGGTGGTTAGCCGTGGCACAGGCATTGTCCCAGTTGTACTGGCGTACTGGCCGAAGAAGCTCCGTAGCTCTGTTACGTTACGTAGGACACGCCAGTCCTTTACTGTAGCCACTTTGGCTGGCTCTATGGCCACTCCCTCAGCACTCACAACATTCCCCAGGAAAGTCGTTTCTCTCCTCAGCAGATTGCACTTCTTAGGGCTCAGGTGTAGCACAGTTTGGCAGATTGCAGTGAAGTACCTCATGGAGGTGGGTCAGGGCACAGCTGAAGTCTATTGCATGCAGCAGCAGGTCGTCGAGGTATATGACACATTGGTTTTGGGGCACGTAGGTTAGCACTGTCTCCATGAGACGCTCAAAGGTGGCTGGCGCGTTGCAGAGCCCAAACGGTATGGCTGTGAACTGCTAAAGGCCCTGGCTGATCGTGAAAGCTGATTGGGTCTTGCTTCCAGGGCCAGCTCCACCTGCCCGTAGCCGCTGCAGGGTCAAGGGAGCTGAACCAGCTGGAGCCGGCAATGTGATTGGGTGTGTCGATGAGTGGGAGTGGGTAGAAGTCTTTTCTGGTTATGTCATAGAGGTGTCGGTCGACACAGAAACGCCAGGTAGAGTTTCTTGGCTATAGGTATAGCTAGGGCTTCCCAGGGGCTGTTAGAGGGCTCAATGATGCCTACTGCTGCTATCTCTTGGATCTTTTCCTCCGCTGCCTCAAAGTCAGGGTAGCAGTGCCGTACGCATAACCGTATGTCTCCCTCACTCTGCCTCCTGCTGGCCAGCTTATCCCTCATACGTTCCGGAAAGACCTTTCTGGAAGCGCCGTTCGGGTGCCAGGGTGAGGGCCGGGTAGCTGCTTCTCTCTGCAAGGTCGAGGAGGATCTGGAGGGCCTTCCCTTCTAAGGCCAGCACCAGGCGGACAGCTATCTTCTCAGCCCCATCCCCATCAGGGAGGGCTACAGTTATTCAGAATTGTCTGCTTGTGCCCCAGTAGACCTATGCAAAACAAATATTTGTTGTTTTAGCTGCCACGCTTCTTAAAATGGAACATTAGGCTAGGCCTAATTTTCTGTTTTATCTCCTTGCAGTGTTGAAGTGGTGGACTAATCATTCATGAAATGGTAAAACTGGTAACAGCCATGGTAACTGTATATCACTGTAGATACATTAAATCTATTTCATGGGTGAGGTGGTATCCACAATTAGGCTACCCTTACTTGTTTTTTTTTCTGTGTACCTTGGAATTAAATCTTGCGGGTGGCCCTGAAGATGGCTTCGCCTCTTCATCTCTGTGTGATATCCTAAAAAAGTAAGGTTTACTTCCTGAAAAGTCTGGTCATGAATGTGCTCAGTGATATAAATATTAGAGTACACTACATTGAGAGAAAATGTTGCCTACTTTCTGAGCCATTTCATTCATGGTCTGCATTCTGGAGCACATTGCATACTAATATAAGTATGTTTAGTAGACATGTCGTAGATATTTGGAGGACACTCGTTAGGAGGCTGTTTTGGACATGGCCTAAGTATAGTGACAGATCCAGTTCTGATTACAAATCCTGGATTCCCAGGATGGACATAATCCTGCAGCCAATTATGTGAACTGTAGCCCAGGGAGAGGGAGGGAGGCATTCTGACTGGCATGCCCCGGTCTCAGCAAGGCCAATCCTTTGGTTGATGGGTTGCTTGAAGTCTGTCTTTGTTAGCTGCCCTTTGAGAGCATTCCTCACATCCAACCAATGCACAGCTGGTGGACTGCAGAGTGAGTGGAAGCGACAGCTAGCGGCAGGAGAGTAACGTGCTTGTGTGCAGTCTCCTGAACTGATGAAGGATGTACACCAACGAGAGGCTTATGAATAAAGCAAGATTTGGCATTCTCAATAGGGCAGGAAGAAGATTAGGTCAAGGAGAAATGCAGCATGCAGCCTAGTGGCTAAGGCACATGACTGGGACCCGGAAGGTTGGTGGTTCAAACCCCAGTGTAATCACAATAAGATGCTCTCAGCCGTTTGGCCCTTGAGTCCCTTGGTTAGTCTAATCAACTATTAGTCACTTTGGATAAAAGCGTCAACTAAATAAGACATTACTTGCACTGGCTGGTCTTTACTCAGTGAACTTACTGGCCTTGGTGGTCATGTTTAGGGAATTCATTTATGTGTGACTTGCTTAATACACTTGCCTTACATGCATGCTCATGCGCAGAGGTGTAAAATCCATGTTCAGAATTAGGTTCCTCCCCAGTACTTTGTTCTGAATTTATGGGTGGAAGAAACACATGGCAGGAATTTTACTTTCTGACCCCTGGACTTTACACCTCTGGTTGAATGCACACACGCACGCACACACGCACACACACAATACACAATACACACTTCACTCATTCATGTGTTAGCAGTTTTCACAGGTTCCCTGGGAAGAAATTGTGAGACGCTCCCTGGAGTGGTGAGCAGGGCCATCTCCAGTCTGTTGATTGACTCATTGGAGAGGTAATGCTGTGCACCTGCCACGGGTCAGTTGTTTGGGCCAGGGCCATTGATTATAAAAGAGGCTTAGGCCAGAAAGGAAGAGGAGAGATCTGGGGGAGTCAAACTACTGGGTGGGCCCTTTGTTCTCTGGATTTAATTTGTTTTTTTGTTTTTTACCCCCACTTTTGAGTTTTGTCATGTTGGCAGAAGTTTTATGCATTTCTTTACTAGCATATGCATGTCCTTGTGGTGTGTGTGATAGTGGAGTACTTCCCAGAAGACGGACAGGGTTCTTCGTTTAGGTTTCAAAATTGATTTTATTTTTTTATGTTTTTATGTATTTATTTTGTGGCAGTGTGCCCAGCCCCCTCCCCTCAGTCCTTTTGTTAATTATACTAATTAGGAATAATTATTTATCTTTTACTCAAGCATTGGAGTGTTGTTTGGAGAGTGGTAGGCTACCTGCAAGGGGAAATGTGGGGGAGCTGACAACCCCTCAATGCACATACACACTTGCAAACATATACAGACACAAGCACACAACCACAGATAGGTCATATACAAGTGAGGTGTCTCCTTCGTTGGCCAGATGGGCCCTTCTGTTACCATTCCCAATGAGGATAATGGGTAAAATGGGATAATCTCCCTCCACTGAGGACAATATATTTTCCCAATGGGTAACACTTTACAATAAGGTTGCATGAATGGGCATTAACTAATATAGTTAACTAGCTACTGAGAATTTAATCTGTACAGCTTAGTTAACGTATTTGTACATCATTAATTCATTTTAACAACAGCCAATTCATATTGGAATTTAAAAATAGTTAATATGTTTGTCAATGGTTAACTTTATGATTAATGGTAATGGTTAAGTTTATGTATGCTTCGTTTATGTATTAGTACATCATTAATTAATGATAAACAACTATTAGTTAATGCGAATTCATGAACTATATTTGTAAAGTGTGACGGGATAATGTCTCTCCCAGTGAGGACAATATCTTTAGCCTCAGAGATTATTTATAGAGCCTATAACGAGGTGCACGATTGTCAATTAGCCACAGCTGCCACACTGGAGTAAGGCTGATGCTGTCCCCAGTCCAGCAGGCCTCCCAAGTAGTTCTACCTCAGTGGTCCTCACTCCTGGCCCTGGAGAGCCAAAGGGTGTGCTGGCTTTCATTGTTACTCAGCACTTATTTGAGCAATGAAAGCAGATAATTACACAGTTAACTCACCTCACCTGGTTTCTTGGGTCTGAATTGGTTGCTGATATTGAGGCAAAAACAAAAACCAGTACACCCTGCGGCTCTCCAGGACCAGGAGTGAGGACCACTGTTCTAGCAATAGGCGGTGAATGGAGAGCATCAGCATGAATGCAAGAGCAGCTCTCTCTCTCCTGCCTCAGCTTTTCTGGCACGGCATTCACTCACCCCTTTGGTCCCAGCCAGGGGAGGATGCAGCAAGGACAAGAGCCAGGAAGGGGTAAGCTGAAGCCCTGTCTGGGAGTAAAACTGATAGTATCAGTAAAACTGAGAGGGAAAACTGTAAAACTGATGCTGGCTCATTCTGTATTCCAGCACATTGGATCTGAAAGAAAACAATGAATGCGATGTTAAACGTGATGTTTGGATACAGAGGATCCTTGACTTTTTCCACTTCTACTCTCAGCTATCTTCACTGGAGGTAGCTAGCTTGTTACCATACAACAGAGCACTAAAGTAGCCAGCACGATGCAAAGCTTGCAGTCACCAAAGGGTCTAACCTGCCTAACCTGGCTCCACTCTTCCATAGTGCAAGAGTAAATCTGTCTCTACAGACTCTTATTTCAAGTTGTGGCACATGCATTCTCAGTTTTTCAACTTGAGCTTGTTTTGGCCCCATTGCAAGAATATGGTTAAACCGTGTTCCCAATAGCTGACTGTGCATTGTAGGCCTCCACAAAAAAATCTCACAACCACATTACCATTATACTATGCTGTAAATCACAAATCGCAAACCCCCTAACCAATCACCAAACATGCAAAAAATGTTTGCTTGCTATTGACACCATGTGTCCAATTCAAGCAATAGCAAGTAGCATCATCCCCTGACTTCACTGCTTATCTTAAAAATTACACTGACAAACTGCACAAGTACATCCCGGCTGAGTCTATTAATCAAACAAAAGCAATAAAATAAGCAGCAAAGAAGCTGCTATGAAATATATTTACAATGAAATCACCAGTACTGTTTATTTGAATTCAAAATCCTAATCTCATTTTGACATTGTCACAATGACATGGTCATACAGAATATTCATGGCTTTTTCCACAGCCACTTGCTCTCGCAGCTATCCTCACTGAAGGTGGCTAGCTAGCTTGTTACAATACAACAGAGTGCTATCAAGCTATCAGGCCTAATTCTGTCCCAACGACACTATACAAAGCGGATGCAAATAGCATGGCAGCAATGAAGGCCCTGTGATACTAGAAATCATATGATTGGCAAATTAGTCCAAAATCAGACTCCTTTCATTTTGCTAGCAGAGGGATTCAAACAGGATTCTGAAGGCCTTCGAGGAGGAATCCAGACTTAATTTTCAGAGAACAAATTGATAACATTTTTTGAACACACACTGATAAATCCTTCCCAATCTGAGCATCTGTAGTGCTCAGAACGTAATGAGAGATAAGATTAACGAGTTATGTTATTATATTAAAAAATAAGACACATTCATGTAAATCTAAAGCCTTCACTTAAGGCCTTGAAGGTGTTGGCAGTTTGCCACAGCTAAAACCATTCATAAAACATTATTAGAAGTGTAATTGCAGGATGTCCAGCATATTGTCTCAGGAAGTGTGAGTCAAGACTGAGTTTCACAGTGTCATGTGTGCTGTTTAATTAAAGCATGTCTGAAATAGATTTATGGTGCATGGCCTCAGGCCTGTGTTTATGGGGCGTCAGTTGGAATTCGCTGAAAACCACGGAAATGTCTGGGGGAGGAAGCTGGTCGGCATGGCAACCAAGTTACTGGCTTTAATTCACTTGGTGATTTATCCAAACATAGCAGAGAGAGGGTCATAGACCTCTCAACACACCATTGCATTACAATCATAGAAATAATAAAACTTAAACATAAACATACAGTCTAAGCAGGAAAGGAAAGGCTGAAGTAGCTACCTACACTTTAAGCTCTAAATGAAACTAACAGCTGTTGTTCCAGTAACTCGATATATGATGCAATACAAATGGCATTGCAAGCACATATTTCCTATACAGATAACAGCTGACTGAAGTTATTTCAAATGATAAATTACGCTGGAAATTATATTGCCTACCTCTTCACTCTTCATATCTGAAACAATTCCTGTGGTTTATGTCCACTTATCAAATTTGATCTCTTACAAAGTTTGTAATGTAGGACAATTGCCAGACCCCGTCTTCGCAGAATACAGATTATAATCTTTTGTTGAGTGTTGGGGGCTGCTATAATTCCATTTATATAAATCTGAGTGAACAGTGTGGAGAGAGCAGCATTCTGAAGCACCATTTTCAGTGTCCTCTTCAGACTGGATCAGGTGACTGGACCTCATCACAATCTGCTAAAACAGTATTACTTTCCCTTTGTCAGCCTGAAATCTCTCTATAAAACACACCCCTCTATGTCTAAACCATTACTTTTTGAGCCAAAAGCAGTCTCTCTATCAGTCTAAACAAATCCTTGTAAGCTATCTCTGCATATACAGTAGTGTGCAACAATTTGGGCACCCCTGGTCAAAAAGCCTTTTACAATTAATATCTAAGTGAACAAAAGGTGAACCTTACCTCTAAATGATACAATGTTAAACATATGACATATTTCTTCAAATTTTAAAGCAAGATTACTTTTTATTTTGATTGTTTACAGTTTCAATACTAAAAAAGGCCCGGTGAAAAAGTTTGGGAACCCTGTCAGTTAATACTTTGTAACTCCTCATCGAACAACTATAACAGCTTGCAAAGAGTCTTGGAATTTTTCCCATCCTTCTTGGCAGAACTTGCTCAGAAATATTATTTGGCCTCCTTGCATACAGTATACAGTATATTTGAGATCTCTCCACAGATTTTCAATTATATTCAAGTCTGGGGACTGTGGTGGCCATTCCAAAACCTTAATCCGTCTTTCCTGGAGGTACTTCATGGTTGATTTTGACGTATGCTTTGGATCAGTGTTTTGCTGGAATGCCCAACCTCTCTTCAATAATATTTCCTGTGCCGCTATGCTTCACAGTTGGCTAGGTGTTCTTCTCTACAAAGGCTTCACCCTTTTTTCTCCAAACATACCTTCTTTGGTGGTGGCCAAAAAGTTTAATTTTGGTTTCATCAGTCCAAAGCACATTGTTCCAAAAGGCTTCTCAATGTTTTCTTTTGCAATGTTTACTTCAAACGTGTAATTTTGTTTTGAGGTCGTTACTTCTGGCAACTCTGTCATGTTGTTTAAACTTTAAACAACGTATGTTGAATTGTTGTCCTGTGAACAGCTAGACCTGCGTTTTCTGAGCATTTCTCACCAGGTCTCAGGCCATTCTATCTGAAATGTTTCTTGGTCTTCCAGACCTTGTCTTGATTTCAACTGTTCCATTTATCTTTCATTTTCTAATAATGTTTCTGACAGTGGAAATAGATTGTTTGAATTGTTTTGTAGCCTTATCTTTTTGGTAGAAATGAACCATCTTCATTCTGAAATCATTGGACAAATGTTTAAAGGAACCCATGGTTGTTAACACTAGACAGAACAGCCACTGCAGTTGGATACTTTAGAAGGTACTTCAGAATAGAAAGTTCTGCCCTGGATTCATCTGACTCATTGAAGCCCTAACGAGTAAATTACCTGGGTCTGGGCTTTAGTAATCATATTTTTGAAAAGTAAGAAAAATTTATCAAAAAGGTTTCCTAAACTTTTGCACAGGAACCTTTTCCTTTAAAAAAATAATAAAAATCTATAAAATGAAAAGCAATCTTAGCTTACTTTAAAATTTGCAGAAAGGTCCCATGTTTAAATCTACCATTTAGAGTTCAAGTTTGCTTTTGATCACATACGGATTAATTGTAACAGACATTTAAACCAGGGGTGCCCAAATTTTTGCATGCCATTGTACATATATACGTGATTTGCCACACTGACAGCTTTAATGTGTAAATAAAACCACTATAGTACAGTAATACATGGAAGAGATTATCCTCAATATGGGAATGACTATAGGCTGATGTGGAGACAATAGTATGTACAGACTTTGTAGACACTCACACCATGTAAACTGCAATTCTGCAATTTACCCTGCTGTAGTTTACAGTGACATAGTTTGAGTGCTACAGTTTATACTGCTACAATCTGGAGTGCAAGAGTTTATAACAATGCGGTTTATAGCACTGCAGTGTGCACTGTTACACTTTTATAATGCCACTGTTTTATAAAAGAAACAGTTTTACAAAATGCTACAGTTTATGATACTGTGGATTGGAGCACTGAGGTTCAGAGTGCTGCACTTTGGAGTGTTGAAGTATATGCTGGACTATATTGCATTGTAGTTTTGAACACTGCAGCTTTTAGTCTACCCCCTAACTTCTAGTGCAGTGATTCATTAATTATCACTGTAGGAAAGCAAACCATTATAGCCATTACAGAAAGTGTTATTAGCAAGGAGTCCTGCCTCCCCTTGCTCATAAGAATGGATCAGTGAGTCATAAAGAGAATGAATAAGCTATCCTCTTGACCTAAGCACTGGAGACTCTGATTGGCTGGTTACGCTATGCACTGTGACTTTATTTAGACCACAAATGGCAATAATTCACAGTATGTGTTTATGAACGTCTAGCTGGATGAACATTGTGTTTCCACCAGTGTATATTGTCGTGCTAGCTTTAAAAGTTATCATTTAACCCTCAAGCGACCAACGTATTTTGCACACTAATGACCAACTGAGGTGAGATATGACCCCAATTTAAAACTCAAGAAAAAGAATCATCAATCATTTCAAACATGTAACCAACACTCTCACAGTCTTCTGCAACTACTCCCCACCCCTCGGTGCACTTAGTCACACTCTGGATTTTGTCACCGGTCTTCCCATCTCCAAAGGTATGACAGTGGTCTTGACCATCATAGACCTGTTCTCTTAGGTAGGCACGCACTCTACCTAAGCTTCCATCAGCCAGTAACACGGCTGAACTCCTCTGTTTTTCGCCTCCACAGTCTCCTTCTGGAAGTAACATCTGATAGGGGTCCCCAGTCTTACAGCCGTTTCTGGACAGCTTTTTGTTCCTTAGTTGGAGCCAAGTTGGAGCCAAGGCCAGTCCAACGGACAGACTGAGAGGATGAGCCAAGAACTAGAAAAGAGCCTACGTTGCCTGGTAGAAAAGTCCCCTACATCTTGGGTCAACATGCTCCCTTGGGTGAAATATGCCCACAATTCTCTTCCAATCACCTCCACCTCCCTTTTAACTGCTGCTTCGGCTACCAACCACCACTCTTCCCGGAGGACGAGAGGGAGGCCAAAGTTCCAGCTGCCCAGTTCCTGGTCCGCCGTGCCCACTGGGCCTGGGAAATGGCCCGCGCCACGTCACCTATACGAAGAAGCAAGTCGACCGCCAGGTACAAATCCTGCAACACTTCCTATAGCCCATTACTCACTTGTGGTGTATTATCTGTTTCCTATCACTCACACCTGTTTATCCTTTTGGTTAATTTGTCTGTGTATTTAAGCCTGTCTGTTTTTTCTGTTTTTTCCCAGGTTGTTATGTGTCCCGAACATACTCTCCAGTGTTTTTCTGCTTGCCTGTTTCTGTTTTGGATTTCCTGCTTTCGGACCTTGTTTGACTTGCCAGATTAGGATTTTTGGACTGTTTTTTGTTTTGGACTGCCTTCCCTTGTTTGACCGATTGCCTGCCTCTTTGACTTTGAACTTGCTTATTTGCATTCTTCCTGTTTGCCAGGATTCAACCTTTGCCTGTATTGACTACTAACTGCTTAATAAAAAAAACCTGCTTTGCCAAGAACTGGGTTGTGATTGGTTTCTCTGTTTACATTCGTGACAATCACTCCAAATTAAAGCAATGGTATGTATTTATTGAGGACATATTGCTTCACAAAGTTGTTGCTTGAAAATTTTTTTTGGAAGGATCTAAATATATTACCATTAAGATATCAATACAAGTGCATGTCTGGGACCCCAGGAATCAGAGATGGCCACAACACTTATCAATTCTGTCACAGGCACACAGAGATAAGCTTATTACTCATGCATGTGGCCTTTTAGTGTTATCCCTGCAAAGCTTTCCATTCAGTCATATGTCTCCATGTGCTGTCCCATAACCATAGAGGCTACTGTACACAGGCAGCTAGAGAATAAGCTTTTTTAATCCTTTATTTAACCAGGGCAGGTCCACTGAGAACATGTTTCTCTTTTTCAAGGATGCCCTGCGAGAAATGTCAGAACGGTTGCAAGTGGGAAGGTGAAAGATAGAACAAAGTTAAGGGCCTTGCTCAAGGGCCCAATGGCAGAGCTCTTCCTTTTTCATATGCACTTCTAGATACTTATGTACTTTGCTTTTCTGTTGTTAGTTTTGTTCTCCATTTCATTCTTTTAACATAGTTTTTGTGAAGCACTTTGTAAACTGTTTTAGGAAATGTGATATATAAATGAAAATATTTTATTTGTATTATTATTGTAATTATTATAGGACACAAAAGCAATGTTTACTAGTGAAGACCAGTTTATTCAGCATTCAGCTGCACCGAAGCTCTTCACACAGCTACCAAGAGCTTTTCTTAGATGCAAGTTCACACCAATCTGTCACTGTTAAAGCTGCAGTGCTCTCATGGCATGGATAGTCAAGGTAAGGTGAAATGCAATGACAAACGGAAGAAAGCATTGAAATAAAAATCTGGCAGACTAGTGGTGTTGCTGAGAAATGTAAGGGGAGCAGAAGGAGGCAGATGATTGGGTTCAGTGATATGTTAACACAAATGGAAATGTATTAGGTAAACCTGGACACCAGCTTGTTAGTGCAGATATTATCACCCGATCATGTGGTGGCAAATAAATGCATGCAGACATGATCAAGAGGTTCAGCTGTTTTCAGACCAAATGTCAGAATGGGGAAGAAATGTGATCTAAGTGACTTTAACCATGGAATGTTTGTCGGTGCTAGACAGGGTGGTTTCAGTGTCTCAGAAACTGCAGATCTCATATTTTCACACACAACACTCTCTAGAGTTAACAGAGAATGGTGCAAAAAACAAAAAACATCCAGTGGGCAGCAGTTCTGCGGGAAAAAACGCCTTGCTAATGAGAGGGGTGAGAGTAGAAGGCCTGGTCCAAGCTGACAGGAAGGTGACAGTAACGCAAATAACCACACATTACAACAGTGGTTAAACAACAGTTTGGTGTCAAACCAAAGTGGATGAATAATAAAGAGCTCACTGAGTGTACATTGAAGATGCATTTCTCTAAAATGGTAAATGGCTGGCATTTATATAGCACCTTTATCCAAAGTGCTGTACAATTGATGCTTCTAATTCACCCATTCATACACACAGTCACACATCAACGGCGATTGGCTGCCATGCAAGGCACCAACCAGCTCGTCAGGAGCATTTGGGGGTGAGGTGTCTTGCTCAAGGACACTTCGACACCCAGGGTGGGATCAAACCAGCAACCCCCCGGCTGCCAGATGACTGCTCTTACCGCCTGAGCCAATGTCGCCCAAATAAGGCTTATAGAGGTTGTTTTGGATAAATGTGGATGAGAAGCAAATAAACAGTATTATCCAATGTGAGACCTGAGAAGATTCCAGAGAAAATCTCACGGGTTTCTTACCCCAAACTGTGTAAAAAGCATTTCAAAAGGAAGTTTGAGATTTACAATGCAGATCGTATCGTATCTAAACTGACATGTGATGTGATTCTCTGTAACCTAACACGGCATGTTTCTTTTCATTAAATGTTAACCCCATTCTTAGGCTAAATACAATCATGTCTTGTTCTTGTGAACAAGCACTGCTATACTTTATCTGTTGGGACACAAAAATATCAGAGAGTACTCTCGGACTAGGGTAGGTTATTTAAAAACCACTTTATTTAGTGCAGTCTCTTAATGCATAACAAGGGGGAATGCACTGATCCAGAAAATGACAAGCCTATTAAGTTTCATCTTATATAAAATAATACTACTAGTCTATCTTTAGGAACAATCTATAAGCATTTGTGGAAAATGATAGTTGGAATATTGTTAGCCAAAATGGATTTTACAGGCATACATAAATGACACAGTTGTTTGAGGAGGCGTTTGAACTAAAGGGGGTCTTTTTTTTGGAAACCACACTAATGATTTTACATACTCTGTTTTGGACTCAAGAGGCATTTCACAAGCTAACACGAATGACTCATTTGCAAAATGAAATCAGCAGGAAACTGGAGTCATTTGAGAGTGGGATCAAAATTAGTAGAAGACAAAGGGCAACTGTGGGTGGGATCAAAAGTGGGCAGGGAGTTATGGGCAGTGGAGTGCCACAAGAATCCGAGGCTGTTGCTCTTTAATGTTTACATAAATCACCTTAATAAGGATGTTTACAGACCAGAACCTACTAAGATAATCCTACAAGCTATGAATAGAATCCAGAAGTATGCAGAATATTGACAAATAATATCTAATATAACTAAATGTACAGTTCTCTATGTGGGAAATAAACTGCTTGCCAGGTCCTATAACAGAGGATGTGTCACTACTTCTAATGATGTATGTCCCCCCTAACCCCCCCAAAAAAACAATGCAGATTTGCACTGTGTGCACTCATACACTCAGTGAGCACTTAATTAGGTATTTATTAGACTTATTTTTAGACTTCTACAGCTGTGGCCTATCCATTTAGAGTTATGATGCGTTGTGTGTTCAGATATGCTCTTCTGCATACCACTGTTGCAATGTGTAGTTATTTGTGTGACTGCTACCTTCCTGTCAGCTTTAAGCAGTCTGGCCATTCTCCTCTGACATCTCTCATTAACAAGAAGTTTCTGTTGCAGAACTGCTGCTCACTGGATTTTTTAATATATATATATATATATATAAAATCACTATTTCTTTTTCGTTTTTGCAAACTCTAGAGCCTAGTGTGCGTGCAGCAGTTTCTGAGATACTCAAACCACCCTGTCTGCCACGGTCTAAGTCACCTAGATCACATTTTTTCCCCAATCTGATGGTTGATGTGAACATTAACTGAACCTCCTGACCCGTATCTACATGATTGTATGCAGTGCACTGCTGCCACACAATTGGCTGATTAGATAATCACATGAATAAGTAGGTGTAATAAAGTAAAAATGTTCCAATAAAGTGTTCTGTGAGTGTATATACTAATATATTGATCAATGTATTTTTGATTGAAGTGTGTTGTGAACTCCAGATTTGAACATGTCACTGTGTAACCATTAATTTTCACTAATATTGCCTGGCAGTTTTCCTGCCAATGCGGCAGCGTAAGCTTACCTCATCATGCTCCAAACTAGATACTTTAAGACTTAAGTAATTTTGTAATGGGTGACTTTCACTTTTACTTGAGTCATTTTCCAGTATGTTCCTAATAAAGTTGTCGTTGAGTGTACATTGTACCCCATGACACACACACCCCATGATACCCCTCCATCCCCGCAGCGTCTCTCCTGACGGACTATAAGCTGTTAATAAAGCAGCTGTGTGCCTCTCCGCCTTCTGCCCCCCAGTGAAGAGCAGCTGGTCACCAAACATCCACATACATACACATAATATGCTCACACAATTACATTTTGACCTCATCATCCTTCCCAGAGGGTCTTAGCTAACACATAGCCCTTTGCGCAATAACATGCTCAGATATTCTGTGCCTCTCAACACACTATGTCTATTCATGATGATGAATCCTTTTGGCTGGCAGAGATTCGCCTCACTTGCATCTACTGGGAATCACATTTTGGCAAACAATGCAGCAAACACAATCGTGTAATGGGAAAGGTGCGAAGGCATACATGCTAACGGGTGTTGTCAAAACGGAGAAGAAGTGATGTCACGGAGGGTGAGGAGTGACATCACAATTGGACAATTGGATTGGATTGAAGAGTGACAACACGAAATGGAAAGGTTTTCTTGTTGAATACGCCTTTCCGACTCAAGACTTATCATCTGCTTATTGCAAGGAGCGAACAGAGGCAGTCAGTGTTTAAAGATTTATGCTGGATGCTCATGTATTGTGCAGGAGAGTGAGGGCAGGGATCTAAAAGCGGGTCAGCACACTGGTACTGCTGGGATGCCTTACATGCTCCAGTTCCCACATTCAGCTATTACAATCAAACAGGGGGGCCTCTGAAAGCAGGATCGTTGTGCCTTTAACCTTTTACAACACATCAATAACACTTGAATGGCTGAACATCACTGCTTACAGCCCTTTATCTAGACTCACTGGGGGCATTTATAATGGCTCTCACCCAGTGGAAATGGGATTCTTAAAGTTAATACATTTTAAAGCAGCAAATAGGATCAACCACTGAAATCCAGACACAGTACTTCACAAACACATGCACGAATGCACGTGCGCACATACACTGTATGTAACATCCATATGTAAGATTAATTGTGATCTAAATCAGTAACCTTAACATTAGGTTGGCCTCAAAGTCACAGCTCCACATGTAGTCTCTTGTCCCACAGAGATGGATTTGACATAATGGCCTTATGATGAACAGGCATGCTGAACCAGCCCTCTGAGGCCTGTTAGTTACACCTGTTTCATTTTAATGGGGGACCTGTCTGGGAGGAGATCCTTACCTGCCGTCATACATCTTTCAGCTTTTATTTCCTGGTATTTACACCTAGATGCCTTAAACTACTTAGGACATAGACATCAGACCACCCAATTCTTGCGTGAGCAAAAGCATTGGAACAGAGAGTATTTAAGTAAATGAAAGTAAATCACACTTCATATTTGGTAATATGTCGCTTGCTTGCAATAACTGAATCAAGCCTGCGACCCTCTTCTTTTGTGATGCTTTCCAGGCTTTTACTACAGCCTCTTTCAGTTGTTGTTTGTTTTGGGGGTTTTCCCTTCAATCTCCCCTTCAGGAGTTGAAATGCATGCTCAATTGGAATAAGGTCTGGTGATTGACCAGTCTAAAACCTTCTACTTTTTCTCACTAATGAAGTCCTTTGCTGTGTTGGCAGTGTGTTTTCGGTCATTGTCTTGCTGCATGATGAAGTTCTTCCCATTGAGTTTGGACACATTTCTCCATAAGTTGGCAGACAGAATGTTTTTGTAGACTTCTGAATTCATCCTGCTGCTACCACCATGAGTTACATCATCAAGATTAGTGAGTCCACTCCAGAAGCAGCTATGCAAGCCTAAGCCATGACATTTCATCTACTGTGCTTCACAGATGAGCTATGTTTTGTATCATGAGCAGATCCCTTCTTTCTCCACACTTTGGCCTTTCCATCCAGGTTAATCTTGGTCTCATCAGTCCATAATACTTTGTTCCAGAACTTTTGTGGCTCATCTCTGTACTTCTTTGCGAACTGTAATCTCACCTTCCGATTCTTATAACTGAGGAGTGGTTTGCATCTTGTGGTATAGCCTCTGGTATATTGTTTCTCTCTAAAGGCCCGGACACACCAAACCGATGGTCGGCCGCGGAGCGCCGACAAAGATCGCCTCGCGTCGATACGCGTCGTTAATGTTGGCTGTGCCGAACACACCGCAACGACGGTCTGCCGACGGCCGAGTTGCACGTACGTTCTGCGCCTGCGTGAGAGGTAATAACCGGGGAATGCGTTTGCATTGCGTTGGACCTAGAAGCAGCCATTGTCTCGCTCACAACAAACAGTTTGCAGCAATTTCCTTGTTCTCTCGCTATTTAGTAATACTAATAGAAAATTATGTCTGGTAGTGATAGTAACTTGTCTGTGTCCTCTTGACTTCCTTATTTGCTTGCTTTCGTCGCTTCCGTTTCTCTTCTCATGCACTGATTCGCTAGCTGGACAGCCAATCAGAGAGCTCTCTCTCATCGACGGCTCTGGAGCCCTCCAAAACACGCCGATGGAGTGTCGGCGTGCGGGACACACCGGAACGACTCGACCGGCAGGGCGCCACCAACGTCTGACGGCCGACCGTCGGTTTGGTGTGTCCGGGCCTTAAGTCTTCTTCTAACACTTGATTCAGATACCTTCACCCGTGCCCTGTGGAGATTGTTTGTGATGTCACAGCTCTCACAATGTTTCTGTTCTCAACTGCTGTTGTTTTCCTTGGTCGACCTGCTCGATGTCTGTTGCTCAGTATGCCATTGGTTTCTTTCTATTTCTGGACATTCCAAGTTGTTGTGCAAGCTATTGCCAATGCTTGTGCAATGGCTCTGAAAGATTTCCCCTCTTTTCTAAGCTTCAAAATGGCTTGCTTTTCTTCCAAAGACAGCTATCTGGTCTTCATGTTGGTTTCTCAGAAATGCAGTCTTCACAGGCAAAACCCAAGGCTAAAACCAAGAGTAGACATTCACAACTATTTATTGTTTAACCAATCAATGTAATAGGACACATCTGGGCAACAAGAAACACTTGTCAGTCACATGTTCCAATACTTTTGCTCACCTAAAAATTGGGTGGTCTGATACAAAAGGTGATATGTTCTAAGTTGTTTAACAAATCTAGATAAAAATACCAGGAAATAAAAGCTGATCATTTGACCTCAAACTCAATTGTTTTCAGCATATAGCAAAAACAATGGAATTGACCTTGATGTTCTAAATCATGCCAAATAGCTCTTTAAGTAGGTAGATTTATACACCAGCTTGATAAAGAAATATTTTATCAGCCAATCATGCTGTAGCAAATAAATGCATACAAGCATGCATACATATTCAAGAGGTTCAGCTGTTTTTCAGACCAATTGTCAGAATGGGGAAGAAATGTGATCTAAGTGACTTTGACTGCGGAATAATTGTTGGTGCTGGTATCAGTATCTCAGAAACTGCTGATCTCCTAGGATTTTCACGCACAACAGTCTCTGGAGTTTGCAGAGAATGGTGTGAAAAACAAAAAACATCCAGTGAGCAACCAGACTGGTCAAAGCTGTCAGGAAGGTGACAGTGACAGAAATAACCACACATTACAACAGTGGTATGCAGAAGAGCATCTCTGAACACACAACGTATCAAACCTCTAAGTGGATAGGCTACAGCAGTAGAAAACCAATAAGTCTAAAACATAAGTGTAATAAATACCTAATAAAGTGCTCACTCATATATTAACATATACGGTATATAAAATAATGGTCTATATATGTTAACATATACGTATGTACATATTTTAAATTCCAATATTTTTTGTTACATACACTACCGTTCAAAAGTTCCAGGTCACCTTGTCTTTTTCTGCTTTTTCTGATTTAATATTAGATTTTCTCTGTAATCAAACAATTCAAGCCCCAGTGTAGCCACAATAAGATCTGCACAGCTGTTGGTGCCTTGAGCAAGGCCCTTAACGCTGCATTGCTCCAGGGAGATTAGTCCTCTGTTTAGTCTAATTAACTGTAAGTCGCTTAGGATAAAAGCGTTCGCTAAATAACTACTGTAATGAGATGTGTCAATTTGAGTCGTTACATTCCCCTCCGCCACCTGCTGGCCACCTGATGCCCTGCAACACAGAAACAAATGGACGAGACAGCAAGGAACAGAGAGCGCCTTAACCTCTCATCTGGTGCCCAGTCACTGCTTTGTAAAACAGGGTCTATCTGTACTGTAGAACATTACATTACATTAATGGCATTTGGCAGACACTCTTATCCAGAGTGACGTACAGTTGATTAGACTAATCAGGAGACATTCCTCCCCTGGAGCAATGCAGGGTTAAGGGCCTTGCTCAAGGGCCCAACGGCTGTGTGGATCTTATTGTGGCTAAACCGGGGATCTAACCATCAACCTTGCGGGTCCCAGTCATTTACCTTAACCACTATGGTACAGGGTAGTGGTTACATTTTAAAATGTGATTATGTGTTGGGTGATTGGCTAGTCAATTCCACTTTTTTACTGTGTTACAGAGGAGCTTAATGATGAGGAAGAAGTACCCAAATGCAGAATTAACATCCCAGCCATATCTTACAAGCCTTTCACACACCAGTCTCCTTGATGACTCTTACAGGTACAGTCTCACTTCCAACCACAGTTGTTTCTGAATATGCAATGAAAAATGCAAACGTTAAAAGCACTCTGATAAGTGAAACAAACTAAGAGTTATGCAGAAAAGCTTCTCGTGAGTATATTAGTGCTTTGTGGTGAGGTTCAATTTATTTAATTTGCCACAGTGCCGCCCTGTTGGTTGTCACAGTGCTTTGAACCTGAATGCATCATCCTGTAGTACTAAACCCTCAAACAGCCTGCTCAATGAGAGGCAAGTTTTTTTCTGGCTAAAAGGCAATCAGCTGATGCACCTTGGGTGTACGGAGGAGCAATTTATTGGAGGAGAGAGCAGAAGCTGTTTTCACTATCTGCACCAAGTAATACTCTTTCTATCCCTCTCCGAGACACACCTCCTCAATCTGAATGGCACAATGTCACTGTCCATAAAGCCATTGATTCTGGGCCGTCTAATGCATTGTGACAGAAACACGGAGGCAGTATTAATATCAGCACAGCAATGAATGATATAAAGACCTGACTCCTTCATGCAACGAGCAACCCCTCCCTTCATTCCCACATCACCATTCACCCAATAATCTGAAGTGTCATTTAACTGTGAAAACGATATGCCACAGATGATTTAATAGGCACAAAGGTGACAAAAAAGAGAAAAAAAACCAAAGCCATATGAACACAACACTTAGTACATTAATAAAATAAAAATATAAAAACAAGCAAGCAGTCTACTAGTATGAAAACAACACTTAGTAGATTAATAAAAGACCAACAAAAAACAAGCCAACAGTCTATTCGTATGAACACCACACTTAGTACATTAATAAAAAACCAACAAAAAACAAGCCAGCAGTCTCCTAGTCTGAAAACAACACTTACTACACCAATAAATTCTCCCAAGAAAAGAAAAGAAAACTGACACCTTTTTGGGATTTATTCTCAAGTGATTTTTTTTTGAGTCGCGCATTGTAATTCTCATGCATGTGCATGTGTAAAATGAGATAAGAAATCCAATTCTCTGCAGTATGTGAGCAAAGTACTGTAACACACCCGCCCCAAAATCGCACAGACAGTGAACAAAATGCCATGCCGTGTGGGACTGTAGGGCAGAATTGAATGACGTTGCAGGGGAGGACCATAAGTATGTTTATACCAGCAGAATTGGTAAAAATGTGACTCCCAACATAAAAGCAAATTCAAATGGAACACAGAGCCCTTCAGGGGAAATAAGGATAAAAAGGCATAAAGATAATGAACTGAACTGACAATGTTTGAAATTTGGCAAAATATTTCTGTGGCGCCAAACTGGCAGGGATAATACATTTCAGCACATCTTAATGAGCTCGACAAACATGCCTTCGTACCCCTCTGTCATATCAAACTGTTTTGAGAACCAGGAAATATACTCCCCTTTATAAAGGTACAAGCTTGGTTCGTTTGATTTTCACACTAATTACTCTGAGCTTTTGACACAGATGAACAGATTTATAGAAGATAATAAATTCTGTATATCTAAGAATCCAATTCTACCCCCATTCAGTGTACCATGTTAAACCCTATTCCACATATTATCCTCCCTCCTACATTCACTGAATCCCCCCCTCCTGCTTTCAATGAACCCCCCACCCCCCCCACTGCATTTGCCAATTGCATTTACATCCCTTGATAAACAATCGAGCAATTAATTAAATCAATATTCAAGATCAATATATGCAACTTATTTTTTCCTCATTATCACAGCATTTTCTTTCAAAATTGTGCTGTATCTTCTTGAATGTGCAAATTACTTGAATTTATGGATGAAAATTACCTTTTCACGAATGCTGATGATATAAATGTTCATTAAAGTGGTTTGTGTAGTCTCTGCAGTTTGAATGCTCATGGAAATTGAGTAATTTTCTGATTGTTTGCAATCCTTTATTGCAAATGTTGTCGTTTATTGCATACTTCGTTGTACGTCGCTCAGGATAAGAGCGTCTGCTAAATGCCATGTAATGTAATGTAACATTGTGCCCAAGGCTGCAATGCTACACTGCTATCATGGGAGTTTAACCCTTTAAATTAAGTGCATTTATTTCATTAAGTTGAACTCAGCCTCCCATTTAACTAACAAATATTTTTCAATTCTGAGTTCACTTTTCAAAATTCTTCATACAACTCTCTGCACCAAACACAGCTTGGCATATTTCATGCCCAAAATACACCAAAACTGGCAAAATACTACAAACATTGGCACTGGTTTTCTTTCCAACAAGAATACTCTGTCAATCATACTAGCACAATGACCAAATTAAAAAGCAGAACAGGACATAGTGTAGGGAACTTACCACAGTATATGCAACAGAGACAAGTCATAGAAACACTGCAGTAAAGGGTTTATTGACATACAGCCATCACAACTCAAAATGAGAAATCAAAATTCCAGTACTGTAAAACAATAAAATGGATGTAGTTTACAGTGATAATAAATAATGGAAGTCACAGGTACAGTAATGCTGGTTCTCATCTACCTGGTCGACTTCATTTGGTCACATCTCGTCCTCTCTTGCTATGCACTGGGGAAAGAAACTCAGTGCATGCCTGATCCATCCCTGGCAATCATCAGCTGATATACTCCTCTCCCTCTGCCCCCAGCATTGTTCAGCCATTTGTCTGAAATAGTTAACTAGCTATCAAAAATGCTTGTTAGCAATTGTTTCCAAAAGAAAATATTAGACATTTACCAATAACTACCACACATCTTCAGCACACTTTCATAATATATCTTTCATAATTCCAGACATTAAAATATCAACTGCCAAATTCTTGTAAATATTAACATGTGGGGAAGTCTCTGCATTTCCTTCAAAACATCTTTTCATGAAGAAGTACATAGGTTATTTCATTTATTCATTAGGGGTCCGGTTTTTCTTTGCTTAAACTGAATGGGAAAACTTGGAAGGTAAGTTCAGTTACTCCACCATTACTCAGCGTATCACAACATTGCCTACTGGCCCCATGGTGGCGCTGTAATGCAGCCATTTACGTTTTAGCCCATAACTCCTGAACTGTTTGGTCTATAATCAAAATTATTTTTTCTGCAGTCAATCAGTCTCTAGAGTTTACTGAGAATGGTGCTAAAAACAAAACATCCAGTGAGGAGCAGTTCTACGGGCAGAAACATGTTGTTAATGAGAGTGGTCAGAGGAGAAGGGCGAGACTGGTCAAAGCTGACAGGAACGTGAAAGTAAGCAAATAACCATGCATTACAATAGTGGTATATAGAAGAGCATCTCTGAACACACAACGTGTCAAACCTCTAAGTGGATAGGCTACAGCAGCGGAAGACTTAAGTAAAAAAAATAAGTCTAATAAATAAATCTAATGAAGTGCTTACTGAGTGTAGGTAGTCTATGATTCTGTGGACACATGCCAATTTTGGCACCACTCAGCCAATAGGTTGTGCAGTGGTTAGCTCAGTTGCCTTGAAGAACAAAAATCATGGGTTCAAATCCAGTCTGGCCCCGTTTTGCATTGTGTCTGCATGTTCTTCCCTCTATTGCATTTGATGGACTTACCAATCATCTTGAAAGTTTAAGAAATAATCTCGGCAACCCCTTAGACCAGTGGTCACCAACCCTGTTCCCGAAGATCTACCATCCTTCCAACCCTAATTCGGCAGATCTGGGGCCTCATTTATAAATGTTGCACAAAAGAATGCGTACGCCACTTTCTAAGCAAACTTTGGCATTTATAATAAACGAACTTGACGGGAAAATGTGCGGTCCTCCACGGAAACTCTGACCCATGCATACGCACATTAACTGGAGAAATGAGAAACTGCAACTCCGATGGCAATGGGATGAAACGCGAGAAATGGTGTGAAATTGATACCACTGTGTAAAATAAATCGAAATATTACCTCTCACGTTAATTTGCAAAAACTGATAAAAGCCTCTCTTACAACGAATAAACAAACAGCTGTTTGATTGATGCTCCCTGGAGTGCCCAAAAAATATGATTTAGGATGATAAATATAAACGGAGATGTTATATAAATAATCCCTCAAATATGTAGACGAATTGTTAAACAATACTTCATGTTATTAAATGTATTCTCATAAATAATATGGTGAACAGTCAGACAAATTACGCTGCACTGATGCCGTTTACAATGCGTCAGTCGGGCAGATACGAGTGCATAGTTTCATATATTGTTATCATATTCATATTATGTTTTATAATGTGTTTATTGTTATGGATTTTTGTTCGTTTTATCTCTTAATTCTGTACCTGTGTTTTCAATGGTGCTAGACAAATAACGTGTATTATCATTACTATTATTATTATTATTATTATTGTCATCATCGTCATCATCACATTCGTTGTGCAGAACTGTTCATCATTTACAATCAATTAGGATAATTCCCACACCTGTAGCTTTTCAGAGGCAATCAAATGGCTGAAATCCCTTTTCTTGGCCTTCTTTTCAGCGTTTGCCATTGTCGTCTTCGTGAAATGCATATTCATTAGGGGTGTTTCACTGCCTATTTATAGGCAACTGTGGGCGGGACATGAAGCTGGCAAAGGTGCGCCACATTTAGAGTTGATTGTGATTTATAAAGGAAAACTGGCGTGGGACGTTTTATAAATCAGAATATTTTTGTGCGTACGCACGTCCTGGGTTTCAAGCGTATGCAACCTTTTGACGTGAATCCTACGCACAGTTTTATAAATGAGGCCCCTGATCTACTAATTAGCAGCTCAATGAGGTCTGAAGCTGTCGAATGAGGTGTGCTTGGAGGGAAAAGGCTGGGCCTTGACGTAGTTGAAGAAGATTATGAGCTGCCGAGCACCCCACAACTGACCAGCCTAAGACTTTATTCATCGCGGCAGCAAAGGAAAGAAAGTCGTCACACTCAGGAGCCCCAATGTCCCAGAAGGCTGTTCTCTACTCGCGTGTCTTCCCACCCAGCACTGTGAGAGGAAGGACAGACAGTGTAAGACTTCGGTGGAGGGAGATGGGGCTCAGGGGAGTGGCTTCAAGGCATCTCTGGAATAACAGCTTGGGCAGCTTGGGTTCCAGAGAAGGAATCGGAGAGCTTTGTCATATGGGTGTGCAGAGACTGGAGATTCTCGTGGATGGAGCAAATCTCGGACTCATGTTGCCCCAGCTTCTGACCCTGGAACCGGAGAGCTTCCTGGGCAGTCTGTGCGGTTGCTGGTTCCATTTCGGGTCAGGACCGAATAATCAATCGCAACTCAGAAATAAGCAGAAAAGTTTATTAATTGACAAGCAGATCAGGCAGGCAGGGGTTGAATGCTGGCAAATAGGTGCAATAGAGAAAACCATGTTTGTAGTCAGAGGCAAAAGTCCAAACACGGAGAGGCAGTCTAAACAGGCAACAATAAAAAGCACAGTCCCAGAATCACAATCTAATAAGCCAGGCAAAGTTTGATAACGGGTATTCAGAAACAGAACAAAAGGTGAATCCAAAAGACAAAGTCGGAGGACACAAAGCAGATCAGAACACGAAACGGGCAGGCAGAAAGAAAAATGTTGGAAAGTATGGTCACGACACATAGCAATCCGGCAAAGAACTAAGACAAGCAGGCGGGAATAAATACACTGACATGACTACAGAAAGGACAAGAAAACAAGGCAGGAAAGAGAAAACATTAGGACAGGGGAGAACTGTGACAAATTCAAAGAGCAGGAAGAGCACTATAATGATAATAATAATTATAATGTTAATAATATTCTATGGGGCAGAATACTAAATAAAGTTATGATGACATTGAAGAGGAAGGGGAGGCCATGTCATTTTCACATGTGCTGGAAACAGGTATTCTCATACTAATTTGCAATAAATGTGCATTCTCACATTAATGTTCAATAAGTGTGCATTCTCACACTAATGTGGTGGGTGTGTTCATACACTATTGTGCAGTAAGTGTGCATTCTCACACTAATGTGGTGTGTGTGTTCACACACTGGTGGTATGTGTGCACAACCCTGAAGTTTGTGCATCAATTTCTAACTCATAAAACATGAAGCAGATTATATTTTGTTTCATTAAAAGAACCCTTTCCATGTTATAAACTTGATATTATACTACCAATTAAATGCCTTTAATCCACTAGAAATGTATGTATACCTACATTTATTTCTTATTTATAAATGTAGAGTCATAGGATAAAAACAGATGTTACAGGTGTGGAGTTAACAAGATCATTTTGAAAACATAGCACATCTCACTAAGAAAAAACATGCCAAATCAATTACGGAATACAAGAACATTGCCTCTCAAAATGCCAGCTGTTATTCTTATTTTAACTGAAATTATGACAGGTTTCAGATTAGCTGTCAGACCATTTAAATCAGCATTTAAAATGAACAGCGTTTCCTCAAAGTTCCATACAGTATGTACCCTGAGGGGTTTGATGTAATCATTAACGGCTTTTCTAAGTGAGCATGGATCAAAAGTCTCTTCAGTTACACATTTGTTTAGGGAATGATTTAAGTGCAGTTGTTACGGCCTTTATGACATCATTACTTCATAAACCTCTTTTGTATAATATTCTATTGTATAAGACTTTTTATTATTTTTTAAAGACTCGGACAAGCTCAGTGTGCATGAGGGCTACTGAGCGCAGGGCCAGTGAGAATGAGGGTCCGAGAGGTTGAGGACTACTTAGAATGAGGATGAAGGTCAGAGATGATGAGGGGCCAGCCCGTAATGATAAGGGTTCCTGAGGAAGAGGAGACCTATTAAGAGAACTGTTCTGCAGACACCTGCAGACCTACTGGGCCTCAGGGCTAAGAGTTAAAAGCAGCAATAGAGGCTTTGATCCCTTGCTTTATCAGGAGACAATACTGTCTTCGCCCTCTCCACCATCTGCCCCATCATCGTCATGCAGTCAGACCATTAAAACCACACACACAACACACACACACACACACACACACACACATATGCATGCACACACAAACACACACACATTCACACGCATGTACGCACACACAAAAAGGACAGAATAGTGGGCTTGGGCAAGGCTCAGCTGGGTGATCTCAAGACCCTCTCACAGGCCAGCTGTACTGAAGCAGATTTCATGGTCCATTAGCCTTATCTGAAAGCCTTTCTGTCCCTGGATCTATTGATTTACAAGGGGACTGTACACTAATTATGCGCATGCTGCAGGCAGCTCAGCTTCAGCTGCACTGCTCCTACCTCTCAGAGCCACCTGTCAAATGCAATGGGGAGGGACAGTGAGGAGGTCAGAGGAGGGACAGCCAGGAGCTGCTCCAACCACACAAATATTAGAAATTATGGCCAAAGCGACTTGTTCCTTTCCTTGGTAAGGCAAGTGCTCCCTATGCTTTGTTGATCACAAGCTGACTGGCTTTGACTCATGTATCATATGATAAATTAGTCAAAAAGCTGGTGTGCAAGTAAAATGTGTGCATAAGTGCCCCATGTACCCCAGCATCACAGACTGTGTACCCCAGAACTACAGTCCATGTAGCCCAGTATCATGGCCTGTGTACCCCACGACTGCTGTCAGTCCACCCCAGTACAAGTAGGAAAAGGCAAACAGGAGCCTGCCTGTTGAGGGAGAAGACTGTTAACATCACAGAAATTACAAAACTGTTCTTGTAAAACTGCAATTTGCTTATTGCTAACAGCTTACATTATCATTATGTGCCATTAATGGCGTTACAGAGTGGTGGGTGAACACATCAGCACCTGCACAGCATCTGATAAGATGATTTTTGTCCTTTCCGTCCCTAGCTCTAGCCTAGGTGTTTGAAGAGACCTGCGGCTGAAAGGAAGCACATCTGTCTCTCGTCAGGGAGGCAGAAGCCCTACAGGGCAATGTGCCACACATGCTGGAATGGGCTCGGCGTGATGACACGTGACAAGCTGCGCACACAGGCCCACTCACAGACGAGGCGGACAGTTACCGCTGTTACTCTTTCTCTTCTCTCCCCCAGACTCAAAGGATCCGGACTGCCTCACTGAGCCTTACAGATGCTTCCAGAAACACTGGGACTGCAGTGCTAGATGGGAAAAATGAAAAACTTTGATTGAATTGTTTCTCCCACAGTGGAAACCACTTTATATTGAAAAAATACTTTACTCTTACAAATTGCATGGCTTTTCTACTCTCTGGTAGATGGTTCGGTTCCCACAATCCCTTCTTGTCTTACTGTGTGGCACACATTGACAGGCTTTTATTTCACTGCAGTGCTCATGTTCATGCTGGTCAGAATTTCGCTGGTGGACTACAATCACAAAGGGTTCACCATGTGTTTATTTTGGCATTGCTAGATTAAGCCATTACTATGTTGTGGATACCCCTGAAAATGAGCATGACAATAAAAAAAGGAAGAATTTATTTAACTAATAAAAAATGAACTCAATTCATTTTGAGACACGCATACATTTTATACGTTCATGGTTGTAGACTAAATTTGAACGAGACTTCAAAATTCATTGTCCGTAGACTTACAGGAGTAACTTTGTGGTTGGTAACACTTTCTAGGTTTTTATATGTTTGGATTCGTGTTTTGTATGTATTGTATTCTAAGTTGTTTTTAGTGTTTTTGTTACCTCTGTGCCCACCATAGCCACCCTGTCAGTTTGTTTAATTTAATTCGTTTCACCTGTTTCACTTCCTGATTGTTTCCCCAACTGATTCCCATTCCCTCTCGTTACCTGTGTATAAAAACCTGTTTGTGCAGTTAGTTGCCAGATCGTTATGTGTTTATGCCATTCTTTCCAGCGTTTTCTGATTGATACCTGTTACGACCTGTTTTGTCCCCGACCTCCAAGTTTAGCTTATTACATCTATCTGATACTGACCCATAGTTTCTCGACCCGACTTTTGTTTCTGGAGAGTTTTGTTTCCCCTCATCCCTCCCCTATAACTTGTGACCCACAGTTTGAGTCGCTGGCTTACAGGAAAGTGGGGGCACATCATAGCGAATTGACAATTCTCAGTACCACGCCCAGACAGCAAATTTAGGCTCAGAAAACCACCATGTTAGTGTAACTTATAAATCAGGATAGAGTCGTTTTAAATTCTGAACAGACATGATAACAACAGGAGATCTTTATGTCTCAGTAGTAGCTGGGCAGTCATAAGCAGTCATAAGCATCCCATGGATATTGTATCTGTATTACAGATAAAACCTAGTTGCAAAGTAGCCTACAACTCCCCCTCTCATTGTCAACACAACTGATAAGCGAACCACACTATTGATTCCTCTGAAACCTCACACCACTAATCATCTTTGAGATCTGTTAGCGAACTGTTTGGTAATGACAGCAGGTTCAAGTGCTCTTCCTTGTTCTGCCTTTGGTATTGCCTAGCCTGTTTCATTCATTTTTATGAATAGCCCAACACTGTAGCTAGCTATCTACCGTAGGCTACATACCTAGCTAACTTAGGCTACAGCTAGCTCAAATGCCATGGTGTTTAGCTAATGTGTTACGGTTTCATACTGTATTGCTAGCTAAGTAGCTAGATGTAAATGTAACTCTATAATATTACACATTCTTGTGTTCCTTATTGTAATGATCACAGACCTTGTTGAGTGCACTAGACTTAGTGATTGGCTGTAGAGATATGAAACGTATTTTGAAAAATTAGGGTCTTTGATTGAATCCTCGTTCAAGTGATCCAAGATTCCCCCTTTCATTCCAAAGCCGAGTCGTGTCCATCCTGAGTAATTCCCTAGTCGTGAGCAGGGTCTCGGTCCCAGGACGGATATCCCGGGTCGACCCTTTCACAGCAACAACAAACACGGACATTCCCAGTCGTTGCTTCTGTGTGAAAGGAGAATAAGTGTGTCCAGTTCCCTGTAACACTTTCCCTTCATCCCTGTACCTCTTCTTCCCCTATATCCATTCCTCCGTATTCCTGTATCTCACCTCCTGTGTCCAAATTATCCAGCTTCATTCTCTCCCTGGCAGACAGAACATCTCCATGACGACAGGGTCAAGTGGGTGGTGTGTCTTCTGATGTCTGAGGGCCAGGACCTCAGGTCACATGTCAGATCAGCTGAATTGGGGGGTAAGAGGGGGGAGGGGGGTTGCGCATAGAGCTGTCCATTTCCCCAACAGCCCATCTCTGCTCCTTTCATTTATTTTCCTCTAATTCCCTCCTTTCCCCTGCATGTGGTAGAGCACAGGGCCTGTGCAATATGTTCTTGCATATTTGAATGCCTAAATATTTGTTCCTTTGAAAATAAAAGAATGAATATTTATGGAGCTCTGGAGGAGGGATATTTTACTCTTAGATCCAGTGGAAGAATCTGCCTTTTCCACATTTGAAAATACAAGAAATCCCCCTCAATAAACACCAACCATGATACTACATTTAAACAACCCACTTATATTGATTTTATCGGCATACACATTAGCTTGCTGAAAATAATTGTTCATCTACCACCACTCACATCCTTACTTTGCTATCTGGATGTTCTCAATCAATATTTTTTGTTTAATGCAATGTGTGTGTCAGTTCATATCATTTGCGACTAAACTTGTCAGCCAATGACTTGTTTTTTCATGCAATTATATTGCTGAGTTACTTTTGGTGGCAACAATCAGCAATTATGAATATTCCACATACCAGGCTATGTTTGAAAAGGTGGTACTGCAACCTGTTCATACAGATAGTGATGTTCAATTGTTATTTTTGCCATCTGTAGTTGTGCATTAAAGTGGCAATATGTAAGATTCACATTTCTGGTTGTTTTATCACTTTGCACGGGTAAGCAATTTTTTGAGCGGAAATGCACACAGCAAATCCCACGTACCCTTTCACATGTCAACATTGTCACCCTTGTATTGAAAGTATTCAATAGCCACAAAAAGACATAACTGTTCTGACCATACCAAAGCCTCTCGTAACAGGACTAGCCCAACTTATCATGACGTGATGGTAGCTAGCAAATTATGTTCAAAGTTTTGACTTGCTCACGGATGCAGGGCTGCCAACTTTTATTCTGAGCTTGCATATGCACCCTACCAGCACCACTATGCAGATAAAACTTAGCTAGCTATCGATCTAAACTCAAGAGGGAATAGATCTGATTCTACAACTTAGTGCTTGTATCAGGGTGGGGTTGGAGCGGAGGACCAAGTGCGACTAAATAATACCCCTCCTAGATCCCAGGGGCAGTGTACAGGGATAAGTGGGACAAAAAATGAGAATAACTCCCGTAACAGGGGGGAGAACAAAAACAAACCCGAAGGCGATTCTTAATAGGGAAAACAGAAAAGGAGCCCAAAATGGCTGAAGAAAATAAAACAACCCTTTGAGAACAGGGCGAGTGTACCGACCAGTAACTGTGCCGAATAACGAGCACAGAGAGTGCCCAATCAGGGGCAATGAAATAAAAATACAACCTAGCCAAAAACAGCGTAGGCTAAACAAAAACCATGAGGCGCAGCTCAGGAATAAACACAAACCAAAATACATTTACCGGGGACAACGTCCCTCTACCGCCGGCTCACACGAGCCCAAAATAAAAGAAGAAAATAAACCCTTAGGGAAGGCGTCGGTAGAACCACACCAAACGCCTTCCTACCTTTTAGAATAATTTGTTAGGAAGTTTAAATCAGTGAACACACACCTGCACAGTACCTGACTCAAACCTCGAGTCTACCGTGTGCATTTACCGGCTTGGTGTTAGAGCGAACAGTAACACAAAAGCACTGAGGCTCATACAAACTGGCCTTAAATACACAGCTGGGAGGCCATTCCCCTAATGCAAACGAGGAACAGGTGATAACAATGATCCCAGGCCCTCTAGCGGTCACCACGGGAATAACCTCCCACCATGACAGGACCCCCCCACTAAGGAGCGGCCCCAGACGCTCCCTCAGCCCCCTGCCTGTGGAACTCCCGAATCAGTTCCGGGTCCAAAATGTCCCTAGAGGAGACCCAACAGCGCTCCTCCGGCCCGAAACCCTCCCAGTCAATGAGGTACTGCCTGCCTCTGCCTCTGCGGCGCTCTGCCAAAATGCGGCGCACGGTGTAGACTGGGCCCCCATCGATCAGCCGTGGAGGTGGTGGAGGAACCTCCGCCGGGGCCAGCACACTAGTACACACCGGTTTGAGGCGAGAGACATGGAAGGTGGGGTGGATCTTCATGGACCTGGGTAACTGGAGGCGCACCGTGACCGGGTTGATTTTCCGAATGATCTTAAAAGGCCCCACGTAGCGAGGAGCGAGCTTACGTGATTCGACCCGCAATGGCAAATCACGTGTGGACAACCATACCCGCTGCCCTACCCTGTAGGATGGTGCCGCCCGACGACGCCTATCAGCCAGCCTTTTCTGGGTGGCGGTGGCCCGTAAGAGCGCGGCTCGCACCTTACTCCAGGTGGCCCGACACCGTCGTACAAAAGCCTCCGCAGAAGGCACTTCAGCCCCCCGCTCCAGCTCCGGGAACAGCGGTGGAGCGTACCCAAATTGTGCCTCGAAAGGCGAGAGACCCGTGGAGGCATTGCATAGAGTGTTATACGCATATTCGGCCCACGTGAGCTGTCGACTCCAGGATGTGGGGTTGGTCGTGGCCAGACACCGGAGCGTGTTCTCCAGAGTCTGGTTGGTACGTTCTGTCTGCCCGTTGGTCTCCGGGTGAAAACCTGACGAGAGACTTGCCGAGGCGCCTACCAGGGAGCAGAACGCACGCCAGAAACGGGAAGCAAACTGCGGTCCGCGGTCAGACACCACATCCTGGGGAAGGCCGTGTATCCTAAACACGTGGTCGACTACAAGCCGCGCAGTTTCCGCTGCCGACGGTAACTTGGGCAGCGCCACAAAATGCGCTGCCTTAGAGAAGCGATCAACCACCACCAGAATGACCGTCTTGCCTTCGGAGGGTGGTAATCCCGTGATGAAATCCAAAGCGATATGGCTCCATGGTCTTCCCGGGATGGACAGCGGCCGTAATAGCCCTGAGGGAGCCTGGTGGGAGTTCTTATTGCGAGCGCAAACCGGACAGGCAGCCACAAACTCCCGGACGTCCTTCTCCATACCGGGCCACCAGAACCGTCGGGACAAAAAGTCTTTTGTGCGGTGCGCCCCTGGGTGACCCGCCAGCTGTGAGGCATGTCCCCACTGTAGCACCTGAGACCGAACTCTAGCGGGCACAAAGAGACAGTGAGACGGCCCCCCCCCTGGGTCTGACTCATGGCGCAGCGCTTTCTGCACCACCGACTCAATATCCCAACTGACAGGCGCCACGATCTGTGCTTTGGCAATAATGGGCTCCGGAGTGTGCTCCCTGTCCGATTTATCAAAGGCTCGTGAAAGGGCGTCAGGTTTTACATTCTTGGAACCTGGCCGGTAAGTCACAATGAAAGAAAAACGGGCAAAGAACAACGCCCAGCGCGCCTGGCGCGAATTGCGTGTCTTTGCAGTCTGGATGTATTCCAGGTTTTTGTGATCGGTCCACACAGTAAAAGGATGTTCCGCCCCTTCCAGCCAATGACGCCACTCCTCTAAGGCTAATTTTACAGCCAATAATTCCTTGTCCCCAACGTCATAATTCCTCTCGGCCTGGGACAGCGACCGGGAGAAATACGCGCAGGGATGAACCTTTTGGTCGCTTGGTGACCGCTGTGAGAGAATGGCCCCCACCCCCAGCTCAGAAGCGTCTACTTCAACAATGAAGGGCAGTGACGGGTTAGGTGTTATAAGTATAGGTTCCGAGCAGAACCTCCTTTTCAATTCCACAAACGCTGCCTCTGCCCGCGGAGTCCAAACAAATCGCGCCGTCGCACTCTTCTTAGTGAGCCCGGTAATGAGGGCGACCACAGTACTAAAATTACGAATGAAACGCCGGTAAAAATTTGCGAACCCCAGGAACCTCTGCACCTGCTTAACAGACTCCGGCGTTGGCCAGTTTTTTACGGCGTCGATTTTCTGCGGGTCCATCTCCGTTTTACCGGCCGACACAATGAACCCCAGGAAAGAAACGGAATTTGCGTGAAAAACGCACTTCTCCGCCTTCACAAACAGTCGAGCCTCTAACAAGCGTGTCAAGACCAGTTTTACATGACGAATGTGCTCAGAGAGAGTGGCAGAGAAGATCAGAATATCGTCTAGATAGACGAACACAAACTTCTCTAGCATCTCCCTGAGCACATCGTTGACAAACGCCTGGAATACCGCCGGGGCGTTGGTGAGGCCAAACGGCATCACTAAGTATTCGTAGTGTCCCGAATGAGTATTAAAAGCAGTTTTCCACTCATCACCCTCCTTTATACGCACTAAGTTGTACGCATTCCTGAGGTCCAGCTTAGTGAATACCGACGCCGTTTGTAAGCGCTCAAATGCTGAGTTCATAAGTGGCAGGGGATATCTATTTTTTATTGTGATAGCATTAAGCCCTCGATAGTCAATGCAGGGCCTTAAGCTCCCGTCTTTCTTTTTAACAAAAAAAAAACCCTGCTCCCGCTGGTGACGAGGATGGTCTTATAAACCCGCTGGCTAAAGCCTCATGAATGTACTCCTTCATGGCTCTGCTTTCTGGCACAGACAGAGAATAAAGTGAACCACGAGGTGGTACTGTCCCCGGATACAGGTCGATCGCACAGTCGTACGACCGGTGTGGAGGTAGTGTGGTCGCCCTCTGTTTGCTGAATACCTCAGATAACCTGTTATATTCCCTTGGGACGTTATTGGGCAATGGGAACTCAATAGCCCCTACCATTCGACTCTCACCCTCACTGCCAGTAGTCTGGAAAAGGCTCTGTGTGTCCCAGTCCATTCCCTCACTGCCCTCCCATTCGTCAATAGGACGCTCCCAATCATAGACTGAGTCCCATTCTAGACTAGCCTCCTGCTCCTCCGGGCCACTGGAATTAGGGCCCAGGGGCTCCCCAGCCTCCTCCTCGTCCAAATCGGACCCTACGTCAGTCTCTCTGGGAGGAGTCGAGGACGAATGCCTCTGATCAGAATGAGTAGTGCAGTGTGGACCCCACCGAGAGACCGGATTGCTCCGATTACCCCAGTTGATGGATGGCTGATGTTTAACGAGCCATACGTGCCCTAAGACTACCGGATAAGCTGGAGATTCAACCAGATAAAAATAAATCCGCTCCTGGTGGCCCCAAAACGGGATCCGCATAGTAACCCTCTCGGTCTTGTGGCGGACTACCCCGCTCCCCAAGGGGCGACCGTCGAGAGCCGTGATAGACTGGGGCTGTGGCATAGACCGAACCGGCAATTTTTTATGTTCAGCCCACTGACGGTCCATAAAATTATCCACCGCCCCTTAATCGATAAAAGCCTCAGCCTCCACCACGCCCCCTCTCCACGTCAATTCGACGGGCATAGTAGTGCGAAAGTTAAAACCCTCGGCCGGTCCCACTAGCGACTTCCGCTCCGCTAGTGGGACTGCCCTTTTACTTTTAGGTCTGGACAGTTTTTAACTAAATGCCCTGTTCTTTTGCAAAAGTAGCACGGACCGAGGCGCCTCTTGGGCTGCGCCAGCATAGTCCCATCCAGCTGCATGGATTCCTCTACCTGGTGTGCCCCTGTTTCTCCTCTGCCACAATACCTCTGCCCAGGCTAGGTAAAACCGGCCATTTTATCCCGCCTGATCTGCCGGCTCTCTCTCTCTCACGTTCCCGTACCCGGTTATCGATCCGGATAGCGGTAGATATTAGCGAGCCTAAATCCCCTGGTGGCTCTACCATAGCCAGTGCATCCCTGACGGGGTCTGACAAGGCGCCTGTAAATAGTGTCATGAGAGGCTCATCCGCCCACCCCGTCTCCCCTGCCAGAGCCTGAAACGCCACGGAGAATTCCGCGACACTCTGCGTTCCCTGCCTCATCCAAGTTAGGCGAGCCGCCGCCTCCTTGCCCGTGATATTGTGGTCGAAGACCCTGGTCATTTCTTGAATGAGGACTTGAGAGTTGTCCATTTTTGGGGATTGTGCCCTAATCAGCGGGTCTGCCCAGGCCAGAGCCTTATCGGTTAGAAGAGACAGAATAAACGCTACACGAGCATCTTCAGTGGAAAACCGTGAGGGCTGTGCTTTAAAAAAGATCAGGCACTGGGATAAGAACCCCCTGCATTTACCCGCCTCCCCCCCATACCGTAACGGCAACTGCAATTTGGGCTCCCTGACCACTGGTGTAATGGGTTGGTAAGAGGACACCGTCGGTTGAGGGAGAGTGGGTGGTTGGGAGGAGTCAGGAGATAGTGCTAGTCCCTGTGTAGAGCGGAACTCGCTTGCTAAATGCCGAAAACTATCAGCGAGCTCCAGCAGCACGTCCTGCTGCCTGCCTAACCTGGCCAGGATCTCATCCTGACGTTGGAACACCCGTGTTTGCTGCTCGGTGGTAGCAGCCTGCTGTGCATGCAGCACCTGCAGCGCCTGTTCCTGCCTACCTAAAGCAGCCTGCTGAGCGGCGACCACCGCTTCCAGCGGGGAATCTCCCACATTCATTCCTGTATAAGTCGCTGGTCTCTCCAGGGTGGCTTTTGTGTTCTATCAGGGTGGGGTTGGAGCGGAGGACCAAGTGCGACTAAATAATACCCCTCCTAGATCCCAGGGGCAGTGTACAGGGATAAGTGGGACAAAAAATGAGAATAACTCCCGTAACAGGGGGGAGAACAAAAACAAACCCGAAGGCGATTCTTAATAGGGAAAACAGAAAAGGAGCCCAAAATGGCTGAAGAAAATAAAACGACCCTTTGAGAACAGGGCGAGTGTACCGACCAGTAACTGTGCCGAATAACGAGCACAGAGAGTGCCCAATCAGGGGCAATGAAATAAAAATACAACCTAGCCAAAAACAGCGTAGGCTAAACAAAAACCATGAGGCGCAGCTCAGGAATAAACACAAACCAAAATACATTTACCGGGGACAACGTCCCTCTACCGCCGGCTCACACGAGCCCAAAATAAAAGAAGAAAATAAACCCTTAGGGAAAGCGTCGGTAGAACCACACCAAACGCCTTCCTACCTTTTAGAATAATTTGTTAGGAAGTTTAAATCAGTGAACACACACCTGCACAGTACCTGACTCAAACCTCGAGTCTACCGTGTGCATTTACCGGCTTGGTGTTAGAGCGAACAGTAACACAAAAGCACTGAGGCTCATACAAACTGGCCTTAAATACACAGCTGGGAGGCCATTCCCCTAATGCAAACGAGGAACAGGTGATAACAATGATCCCAGGCCCTCTAGCGGTCGCCACGGGAATAACCTCCCACCATGACAGCTTGGTATGGTTTGAAGATAGCTATGCCCTATGAAAGTAAGAGGAGCTACTAAAAGATGATATGTTAATGTTAACTTACATCTGCCGTCTGTTCGTCTTTTCTTTTAATCTCCTCCTTCAGCTGAAACAAGATCCAAGTTTAATTCTTGTGGTGTTCCAGGAAATATCATTTTCTTTTTTGGCAGACTTACCGTCAAATCGTTGCTTTGGTTTACAACTTTTAGTGGCCAAAGCCAAGGTTGAAGGATCCGGACAGTATTTAATGAAGCTGGATTAGCGAGTTAGCTGGGTTTTCAGTTTTACTCCAGTTAGCTAACTCAGTAATCCTGTTTTCTGAAACAGGTCACTGGTCTTTCCTTGAGAAGCTCAAGCATCAGATTTGTAATCAAACTGGTTATTTTACAAACATGAAACAGTGAAACGTTAAATCCGACCTTGCCTGTTTGGTGGTAACGTTACAGCAATAGGTTTTCTAATAATGCTAGCTAGGTAGTTTGTACTGCTTATTCATGTTAATGATGTTGGCTAGCTAATGTTAGCTACAACGTTAGGGGGGTGCTGAAAGCTAATGTTAATGTTACATTAGCTAGCTAGACCCCATGGTATACAGTGGGGCAAAAAAGTATTTAGTCAGCCACCAATTGTGCAAGTTCTCCCACTTAAAAAGATGAGAGGCCTGTAATTTTCATCATAGGTATACCTCAACTATGAGAGACAAAATGAGAAAAAAAAAATCCAGAAAATCACATTGTCTGATTTTTAAAGAATTTATTTGCAAATTATGGTGGAAAATAAGTATTTGGTCAATAACAAAAATTCCTCCATGCAGATCTCCTCTAGAGCAGTGATGTTTTGGGGCTGTCGCTGGGCAACACGGACTTTCAACTCCCTCCAAAGATTTTTTATTTTTTATTTTTTTATTTGACCTTTATTTATACAGGGAAGTCCCTTGAGAGCAAGCTCTCATTTTCAAGGGTGCCCTGTTTACAAAAAACGTATATAAAAGATACAGGTTGCAACAGACAAGATAAGAGCAGACAAAAAATAAGTTATAAACAAACAGATAATAAATGATAAATCAGGTAAAACACGAGCAGTTCTCAATCATGGTACCCACGAGGAGCACTCTAAAAGAGTCTAGAGAAACAAAGCGATCCAATTTTAGAGTGTCCTGGAGCCTATTCCACCTATCCGGAGCATAGTGAGAAAAAGCAGACTTTCCATATTCTGTCCTCACGCGCGGAATGAGCAATCTGATGTGTGACTGCGAGCGTGTTCGGCAACTCATAGAGTTGTGAATGAGGAGCGAGGATAAATATGATGGGAGTTTACCAATTAGAGCTTTATAGATGAATAGAAGCGAATGTAGCTCTCTTCGTGCAGTTAGGGACGACCAACCCAATTTTTCGTACAAAACACATCGGTGAGTAAGAAAACCATCACCCGTTACAAAGCGCAGAGCACTATGATACACAGCATCAAGCAGCTTCAAATTGGCTGGAGAAGCATGCATATACAAAATATCACCATAATCAAAAACAGACATAATTTGGGACTGAACAATGGATTTCCTGGTTTGAAGAGAAAAACAGGATTTATTCCTGTAAAGAAAGCCAATTTTAACCCTCAGCTTCTTTATAAGATGTTCAATATGTGTGCGAAAAGAGAGCTTGGTATCCAGCCAAATACCCAGATATTTAAATAAGTCGACACAATCAATTAGTTCTCCCTGCAGAGAGTGGAGAGAAAGGCTATTGTTAACAATTGACGATCGAGAGAAAAACATCCATTTAGTTTTGTTTGAGTTTAAGACTAATTTGAGATCATGCAGAGATCGTTGGAATGTGTCGAAGGCTGACTGCAGGCTTGCAGCTGCCTGAGATGGGGTGGGACCAAAGCAATAAATTATTGTATCGTCCGCATAATAATGGACATTAGTGTGTACAGAAGGGAAAATAATATTATTTATATAAAGAGTGAATAAAATTGGACCAGTAATGGACCCTTGTGGGACACCCTTAACAACAGATAAAGAGCTGGATCTAAGATTGCCAGCAACAACTGACTGCTTTCTCCCCGACAAGTAGTTAGAGAACCAACTAAGAGAAAGGTCATCCAGGCCAATGGAAGCTAACATACTTAACAAAATACCATGATCAACAGTGTCGAAGGCCTTAGACAGGTCGACAAAGAGGGCAGCACAATGTTGGCGATTATCAAGACCATTCACAATATCATTAATGACGAGGGAAGTGGCAGTAACAGTGCTATGACCGGGTCTGAATCCTGATTGGTGTGAGTGTAGGATATTGTATGCGTCTAAAAAAGCCCGCAGCTGTTCAATTGCCAGGGTTTCTAAAACCTTAGCTAGGCAGCACAGTCTAGAGATGGGACGATAATTGTTTAGGTCACTGGTGTCACCCCCTTTAAGCAGGGGCACAACCTGCGCGGACTTCCAGACCGTTGGGATTTCACCGGAGATAAAAGTTAGATTAAAAATGTGAGCAAGCGGGGAGGCGACCAGGTGAGCACTGAGACGCAAAAAATAAGGGGCTATGTCATCCTCACCCTTAGACTTTTTAATATTCAGATGGGAGAGTGCCATGAAAACTTCATAGTCACTAACTGGTCTAAAAGAGAATCTATTAGCAGGAGGGGGGGGGACCGAGAGATTTTCGGCCAATGACGGGTCATGGACGTGTCCCGGCGAGACCGTATTGGCTGATAGCCTATCGAATAGAAGGCCAGAAGCTACAAAATGTTGGTTAAATGCGTCGCACATTATTGATTTGTCTGAAATTACATCATTCTCATAGCTAATTTGAGGTGGGAGAGTAGAGGTGGATCCAGATTTAAGTGATTTTACAAAGTGGTTTTCCAAAAACTGGCTGAGTTTCCTTGGGCATTTGCAAATGAAGATAAATAGAAATCAGATTTGGCTTTCCTGACTATACTAGTACTTTTATTCCGCAATTTCCTGAAATGTAACCAGTCTGTCGGATTACCAGTAGATCTGGCAGTAGTCCAGGCGGAGTCTCTGAGTTGCAGGGTTTCGATGACTTCCTCAGAGATCCAGGGACTAGAGCGATTTTTTACTCTGAGATTTTTATAAGGAGCATGCTTATTAGTGATGGAATTAAAAATATGGGAGAAGTGGTCAGAAGCTAACTCGGGATCAGGGATTAAGCATAATTTATCTAAATCAGAGTGGGATAAATCATGTAGGAAGCCTTGTTCTATAAAATCTTTAAAATTACGCTTTGTGATGAGGTGACCATTGGATTTATTAGCTTTGACTAATCTAACACAAGCTATAGGGCAGTGGTCGCTAATGCCTGGTGAAAACACCCCGCACTGAGGATATTTAAATGGCCTATTAGTTAATATAATATCAATTAGGGTGGATCTAGATGGAGATTTGGCATTTGGTCTTGTGGGGTGTAAAATAAGTTGAGATAGATCTAAATCTAAGCAGAGCTGTTTAAGACTAATAGAGCTATCAGAGAGCCAGTCCATGTTTAAATCGCCCAGCACCACCAATTCGGAAGAGGCATACATAGATAACACCTTCCCCAACTCCTCTAATGCTGACGTTGGCGCAGAGGGTGGGCGATAAACACCAGCAACCACAATATGGACGTCACCACCCAAACAAACATCTAAAACTAAACACTCAAAACATTTCGGAACGGTGGAGGACACAAGGACCCGTGCGGCTAGGTGTTCCCTGACAAATATAGCCACTCCGCCTCCTTTAGCTCTCCTATCAGATCTAAACAAATTAAAACCGGCAATAGAAACATCCGAGTTGGAAATTTTCCCAGACAACCAAGATTCGGTAATAACAAGTATGTCGGGGGCGGCATCGACAATCATACAGTTAATGAAATCCAACTTGGGCAGCAAACTCCTCGAATTTAGATGCAGAAGCTTCAAACCATTTATGGCCCGCAGATCCTGCAGTGACCCCAAATCATTAGATCCCAAAGTAGCAGAAGGAGCAGAGCCGGGCAACGCAATACCAGTAGAAACAACCACCAGGTTTCCCTGCACAGCCCTGCTTGGCCTGGAAGCACGACGAGGAAGACGAACTGGGAGGGGGCTGATAGTGGGGATGACACACAACGCCGTGGTATCCTTACCGGACCATTCAGGAAGCCAGCTGATGCTCCGCAACTCAGTTGCTGTACTCGAGGCAAACGTTGTTGACAAAAGTCCGCTGCCGCTCCGAAGCCCAACTGGGCCGTAGGGAAGCGCAGGCCGCCCTGCTACGGATCCGGGCTGAAGACGAGCCACCACCGCAGCAGGAGCGAAATCCTCCCGGGATGAACCAACGCCAGGATAGGCCGACAGTCCGGCGATCACCTCAACAGTCCCGCCGCAGCATACCGGAAGATACTGCAAATCAGCCAGCAGACCTCCACCGAAGCAGACCAGAGGAGCCAGCAACCCACACACCAGGCCAATCGCCGCCAGTGCGGGACCGCCACGGCCCGCCGAAGAAAGCAGCGCAGGTGGAGGGAAGTCCAAGCTAGCTGCTGGGCTAGCTGGGCTAGCTGGGCCAGGGTTTAGCTCAACGTCACCGGCCAAGAGGAGTAGCAGCGTCAGCCAGATGAATCCAACAGAAGAGCTCGACGTAGGGACCCCATCCTTACTAGCTGATGATGGGGCTCTGGCACGGCCAATATCCAAGAACCCGGAGAACAGCAGATATTGGCTACCTGCAGTCGGGAAGTAGATTCCCTCCCCATCGTCAGGCAAGAAGTGACAGCGTGACGAGCAAGCGATCAGGCAAAAGATTAAAACAATGACAATCACGCATCTTTGTGGAAAAGGTAAGATAGGAGGCAATCCGCAGTTGAAACGCTGAAAAGTAGGGCGATTAAGACGTTTAAAACGTTTAAAAGTTTGACTCGCTTGAGCAGTGGACGCTGCGGTCGCCATCTTGATTACCCACAACGACAACGTGAGAGGCGACCCTTGCGTCGTTGTGCAATACTGATCTGGAGACTGGCTAGGCCACTCCAGGACCTTGAAATGCTTCTTACGAAGCCACTCCTTCATTGCCCGGGCGGTGTGCTTGGGATCATTGTCATGCTGAAAGACCCAGCCACGTTTCATCTTTAATGCCCTTGATGATGGAAGGAGGTTTTCACTCAAAATCACGATACATGGCCCCATTCATTCTTTCCTTTACACGGATCAGTCGTCCTGGTCCCTTTGCAGAAAAACAGCCCCAAAGCATGATGTTTCCACCCCCATGCTTCACAGTAGGTATGGTGTTCTTTGGATGCAACTCAGCATTCTTTCTCCTCCAAACACAACAAGTTGAGTTTTTACCAAAAAGTTCTATTTTGGTTTCATCTGACCATATGACATTCTCCCAATCCTCTTCTGGACCATCCAAATGCTCTCTAGCAAACTTCAGACGGGCCTGGACATGTACTGGCTTAAGCAGAGGGACACGTCTGGCACTGCAGGATTTGAGTCCCTGGCGGCGTAGTGTGTTACTGATGGTAGCCTTTGTTACTTTGGTCCCAGCTCTCTGCAGGTCATTCACTAGGTCCCCCCGTGTGGTTCTGGGATTTTTGCTCACCGTTCTTGTGATCATTTTGACCCCACGGGGTGAGATCTTGCGTGGAGCCCCAGATCGAGGGAGATTATCAGTGGTCTTGTATGTCTTCCATTTTCTAATAATTGCTCCCACAGTTGATTTCTTCATACCAAGCCGCTTACCTATTGCAGATTCAGGCTTCCCAGCCTGGTGCAGGTCTACAATTTTGTTTCTGGTGTCCTTTGACAGCTCTTTGGTCTTGGCCATAGTGGAGTTTGGAGTGTGACTGTTTGAAGTTGTGGACAGGTGTCTTTTATACTGATAACGAGTTCAAACAGGTGCCAGTAATACAGGTAACGAGTGGAGGACAGAGGAGCCTCTTCAAGAAGAAGTTACAGGTCTGTGAGAGCCAGAAATCTTGCTTGTTTGTAGGTGACCAAATACTTATTTTACCGAGGAATTTACCAATTAATTCATTAAAAATCCTACAGTGTGATTTCCTGGATTCTTTCCCCCCATTCTGTCTCTCATAGTTTAAGTGTACCTATGATGAAAATTACAGGCCTCTCTCATCTTTTTAAGTGGGAGAACTTGCACAATTGGTGGCTGACTAAATACTTTTTTGCCCCACTGTACATCTATAAATAAAACAATTTTGTTCAGCTTTCACAAATTAGTTTTGAATTCAAACATTGACTTGGTGAAATGACACGGAAAACACTGCCTGCTATTCATATTGTTCATCAGTACTAAGCAGCAGAGCCAGAGCCCTTATCCACCCGGAAGTAAGTGTGTTGCTGTTGTGACATCACACTGATTTGTCCTTTACTATGGCACTGAAAGATAACCGAACACCTTGGGCAAATACTGCATTCTGCTTGGCCGAGATGTGTCATGTGGGTGTGCGTAACCTTGTATAACCTTGCTACAGGAACAGATTGAACATGTCTGTAGATTTGTTTCAGCTAAAATATCGAACAAATATTAATACACGCAACATGCACTGCTATGCAATGCATTTTGAATTCATGCAAGTAGTCTGGTTATAGCCGACCTGGTGACAAAAATATTTAACTGTAGGCTAAATTTCATTGAGTTTGGATATACTTTGCATTGTTGTAATAATCATGTTTCAAAAATGTAACTGATCGTTTTAACGTAATAATAGTAATAATAACACAACTGCAACATGAGTGAGGAGAGAATGGTTGAATTTTTACTGTATGTAATTCACTTCGTAAAACAACAGACAGTGAGTGCTGCAAGCATAGAGGAAAATACTTAAGCTTTTCATCTTCATTTCAAAATTAAATTAAACTTATGAATGCAATTCACCTTATTATCTACCTATATAAGTAAACATATACTATAATGAAATACTATTTATACAGTTTAAAGCATTGTTAATTGTGGAAAAATGATTGTTGTATATTTAAGTTGAGTGAGACGTTTTAAAATGCTACTCATATGTATTTACTCTTATTTATATAATACTTTTATTTATTTAATATTTTCAGACCATAATTACAACATACATTTTTTTTTAACTCATATTCTGGAAAAATAGGTTTTCAATCAAAGAAAACAACAACATCAACAACAACTGGGTAGTTGTGTACAAATAGATCAGTATTCTGTGAGTAAAGCTGGCACACACTATGAGTGGGAAACTGATGATTTGAGGGAGTTACAGCTGACACACCACACCAATCTTTGTTTGACTTTTGGTGTTTTAAAGGTCCAATTTCAAATCAGCTTCCTCCATTTTTAATTTTTTAAATTAAAGAAACTAAAAAAAAACCTGACACCCAGGCCGACACATTGGTCGATTATTAATAATGTTGGCTATTTGCAATGAAGGAAGAAATTGATCTTCTCACAATGGATGACAATGCACAAAATAATAGCATATCCTTGCAAACAATGGGCTGCTTCAATGAAAGGTTTAATTGCATGATAAACCTGTATTTTAACAGGTCATGGCCGTGTTATTATTATTATTGTGGGAAAGTGAGAAAAGGGCTCATCAAACTAGACAACTATTGCACCATATCTAAAAACACACCTTATAGTGCTGGCTCATCTAACATCAGCAAATATGGAGCAAATTACTCAAAAAACAATAGGATATCTTATCGTATACAATAAACCACATACGCATTTTCCGACACATTGTGATTCCTTTATTTATGAAGCTGCATTTGAGATGCAGATTGTTCCAACTATCTCAAGGAATTTGTACTTACGTATATCTTTCAGTTTCATTCGGTTTTACTCCACTACATTTTCATGATTTTACTCCGATACAATTTCCACACTATAATTTCTTACTCGCTATGAACTAAACTAAGGAAAATATGTATATCGTCTACAAATATAGCATTGTGGACTCTGAAATTAAGACCAGAGTGACTTGTTCCCAGTCGGACGACCGCCAGCAGCACACCAGCCATAGCACTGCGGTCATTCTGCCTGGGAACCGTGTGTAATCACTGGCACTTCTCTGATTTAATTCTGTAAAAAGTGAGCGTCGGCGACTTCACGATGGAAGGCGAAGCATCTGGTCCTGCGGGAGAAAATAATGACAGACACCCCTGGCCGTATCTGAAGGAGATGTTTAATTTCCTTGGAGACAAGGGGTCGTCCTATCTCATGGAATGTATCCTTTGTTTACCCAAAATAACGGAGATATTGGCGTTTAAGAACTCGCCATCGAACTTGAAGAAGCATGTTGAGGTAAGTCGAGTTAGCTAACTAGCGTTAAATGGTAACGGGTGATTAAGTCTGTATTCATATAACACATTTGTAAATCTATATAATCTAAAGACAGATTCAGCTCAAATACTTGTAAGAGCCCGTCAAAAACAATATTTGGTTATGTGCGGCTTCCCAGCAGATAGAACGTCTGTTCGGCTACAGTAGACAGTTGTCATAGAAATAGTTGTCACCTCTGGGGTAGGCCGATATGTGCATTGTAGCCTATACTAAATATTGACCACAAGTCACAATAAGCCAAAATGTGTGATGCCCTAAGTGCACCCTGTCACAAACATATACTTAATCCCCTCTTAGTTTCAAAAATCTAAATCTAAATAAGTTTTTGATAAAAAAAAAAGAGAAGAAGCCTGTTACGAATTGTACATTTAATCTTCTAAACTCAAGCTATTTTGAAGTTTTACTGTAAACTCTTTGACTATATGTTCACCAAGCTAATACAGCCTTACTACATGAAATAGTATCTAAACCAGGATTTTTAGTTTTTAGTTTTGCAAGTTAAGTGAAATTGTTACCAGACTAATTTCTTGTTCTTTGTTCTTTTTCTATTCTAGAGAAAGCATACACATCATGTTCAGAGATATACAGAATTGACATCAAGCAAGCTGAAGAGAAAATGGTCAGAGATGGAGACTCCCTCCACCAGCGGGCAGACATCACTGTTTGACTCCAAGCAAACATCAATTGACAAAGCTGTGATGAAGTATGTGGTCCAAGGGCTGCAGCCATTTTCTCTTGTAGAGCAAGAACCATTCATAGAGTTTGTCAGAGAACTGCAGCCTAATTCAAGCATCATCTCACGGCCCACACTGTGTTCCATGATTGATATTGCTGCTAAAGAAATGAAGAAAAGGGTGACTGAGGCCATGAGAGGAGTTGATCACGTTGCAACCACCACCGACTGCTGGTCGATCAGAAGACAAAGCTTTATTGGTGTTACAGCCCACTGGATAGATCCTGAGAGTCTTAACAGATGCTCAGCTGCCCTTGCCAGCAAACAGTTGAGAGGCTCTAACACATTTGATGAACTGGCAAGTGCCTTAAATGACATCCATTCTGAGTTTGAAATCCAGGGAAAGATTGTTGGAACAACGACAGACAATGGTTCTAATTTCTTTAAAGAGTTCCAGGTTTTGGGTGAGAATGAAAATGGCCAATCAGTTGGTGGTTGTGATGTAGGTCTGCCAGGAAATGAAGATAATTATGAGGAAAATGAAGAAGTAGAGTTTATTGATGTCACAGCACTCTTGAATGAAGACGATGGTTCCCATTACCAGCTACCAAAACACCACCGCTGTGCATGTCATCTACTTAACCTTGTAAGTACGGTTGATGCCACCAAAGCAACATCCAGCGAGGCTTACAAAAAATTGTACCAGCTAACATTTGGCAAATGTTACAGACTTTGGAATAAGTGTGGAAGATCCACACTAGCAGCTGAAACCATTCAAGATGCTTGCTCCCTCCAGCTGCTGCACCCAAATGCCAGAAGGTGGAACTCCTTGTTCCTGGCTGTGGAAAGACTACTGAGGATAGTCACAGCCAAGGGAGGGGCAACTGGTAGATCCATCTGCACAGATCTGCAGGTTCCAATGTAAGTAATGCGCTAATTATTTTGGTTTTATTGTTTCATCATAATGTAAATCCTTGAAGGTTTAAATCTGCATTGGCGTTTTCTGGCTTATTTGACTAATAATTTTAACATTGTAGCCTCAGAACTAGTAAACTGAAACTTGGGGCCTGATTTATTAAAACCTTTAGTTCATGCAAAACCTTCTGGCACATGCAAAACTAATTCAGGTCATTCCATAAAAAAAATCAACCAAAGGTGTCGAGGTTACCACTCCTATTTTGCTCTAACTTTGTTCTTTATATATTCAACAGAGAGCATGCGCAAAACATGATCCTCATTGGATTTGTCATTCTAGAGATTTATGCCAAAGTCATGACGCTTCAAAATCGACACGCACCCCAATTTCCACTTGCGAGTTACTTTTTCTTTTTTTTTTTGAGGCAGTATCTCTAGAACGACTAATCTAATTATGCTAATGTTTTGCATGTTCCCTCCTGAATATATAAAAAACATTAACACAAAGTTAGAGCAAAAATGGAGTGGTCACCCCCCACATCTGAATGACCCAAATCACAACCAGTGAATGGTGCAAAACAAATAACATGACAAATAATTTGTCATACTATTGATTTTGCGTGTGCTAAAATGTTCTCACATGCTAATGATCTTAGTAAATCAGGCCCTTGGTTGTAATAGAGGAAGTGGTTAGTGGTGCCCTTGTATAGTGTCATCTAGGAGTGAAGCAGGAGCTGGGAAACAGTATTGTTTTTGTTTTCTGACAGGTTCAACCGAACTGAACTTGTATTCCTCATGGAATATGCCACCGCTATGAGTCCAGTTGCCCAGGCCGTGAACATATTGCTGGCTGATACAAACACTCACATGGGGTGGCTACTTCCAACAATCAACCAGCTGATCGTCAAACTTGACGGAATCAAGTTGTCGTTGAAGTATTGTCAACCTCTGGTGGATGCTCTAAAGCTGGGTATTGAGAATCGTTTCAGCCACATGCTAAGAAATCCTGAGCTGATTGCAGCTTCCATTCTTCTTCCCAAGTTCAAAATGGAATGGACAAAGGATAAAGCCACAATCCAAATGGGTAAGACATGTCATTTATCATAAGCATCTTTGTATTGGTGTGCACTTTGACAATTCATAGATTGAGAACCACACATTAAACCCAAAGTACTGGGCCTTTTACTTTTTGATATAGAAGGAGGTGTGGTAATGTTGGCTAATTCACAAATTGATTAAACTAAGAATACATCTGTACTTGAAATATAATCAATGAGTCTACATTGCTAATTTTTTGAGCTCAAATAAGAGGAAATTAACCTTAAATTGGAGTTATGGTATGGTAAGAGAGAGTTACACTAAGGCCCTTGGTTGATTTATATGTTCACCTCATTTATTTTAGGCATTGAGTACATAAAGGAGCACATTGAAGAACGCTCACTGCAGCAAGGTGAAGCAAACAAATCCGATCAGGTTGAGGACAAATACTCTTCCTCCCTGAAATCGTTTCATACACAAGAACACTCCAAGCAACTGGAAGGATACTTGGCCTCTTCAGCAGATAACGTGAGCTTGCTCAGGTCTTTTCCAGCTGTCTGCACATTGTTTGAGAAGCTGAACACACCCTTGCATTCCTCTGCCACCTCTGAAAGGCTCTTCAGCATCGCAGGACTTGTCTCCAGCCCCAGAAGAACAAGCCCGGATTCTCACAATTTTGAAAACCAGCTTCTACTAAAGTTAAACCACAAATTCTTCAGCTTCACGTAATGAGATAATTGATACTTAATTTAAGAGATGGAGTGGAGCAAGCAGGGTGGTAGGAGGAAGAGATAAGAAGGGCAGGAACAGGTTGAAAGGGAGGGAGGGAGAGCTGGATGGGTATGGAAGGATTAAGGTTAGAGTGAAAGATGGGAGGGGAGGAAGAATGGAAGGAGTGAGAGATGGAAGGAAGAAGACTATAATGAAGGGAAAGGAAAAAAGAGTGAGATTAAAGGCAGGAATGGAATCGGAGAGAAAAATGGAGGGAAGATAGAAGAAAGGAAGGCAAGAGGGAGAGGGGAATCGAGTGGTTGTGCCATTTTCTTCCTGACCTAATGTCTTTATGATTAGTGACATATTTCTTCCTTCCATTTTTTACCGTCTTTGATCAGCTTCAGAAAAAGCTGTGTCTTTTTATGTTTGTTTGGTCTTTTTTTTAACTGGTGGGTGTACCCAAAATATGTATTTTTTATTTTTTATTGAAGCTGGCTTCTTTATGTTTAATCTGCACAGAAATAAATATTTTATAGATAAGCACCACAGCATTGCATTAGCATCCATCATCCACTAAATGCAGGTAGAATTCAGCTGTGGCATGTAACTCATACTAGCCACTTTGGTGGTTGAGATCATAGATGATCATTGGGGCGACATGGCTCAGGCAGTAAGAGCAGTGGTCTGGCAGTCGGAGGGTTGCCGGTTCGATCCCCCGCCCGGGCTGTGTTGAAGTGTCCATGAGCAAGATACCTAACCCCCAAATGCTCCTGACGAGCTGGTCGGTGCCTTGCATGGCAGCCAGTCGCCATCGGTGTGTGAGTGTGTGTATGAATGGGTAAATGAGAAGAATCAATTGTACAGCGCTTTGGATAAAGGCACTATATAATATGCCAACCATTTACCATTTACCATAGATTTTCTATGAAACAAAATATTGTAGTTTACAAAGGGAAACTTAATTAAATCAATTTGCAGTGGTAGTACATTGATAACTCCCTCAAGCACTGGGTGCACACTTTGTGCCCATCCACTTTGTCCTCTCTAGCTTCGTCAGTGGGAGAAGGCGAACTTGGCTGAAATCAAACAGCTGAAAACGGTGCCGCATACAAACAACTTCAAAGGGTTCCTTTAGTGACGCTCCACGCCAGGGGGAGCACCGATTCAGATTTTTCGGTTCGGAAAACAAGGAAGACTCCTGGTGGTTCCAAACTTCTTCCATTTCACAGTTATTGAGGCCACTGTGCTCCTGGGGACACTCAAAACTTTAGAAATGGTTTTATACCCTTGCCCTGATCTATGCCTTGTCACAATTTTATCACAGCGGTCCTTGGAGTTCCTTCCAAGACTTTGTGGCTTGGTTTTTGTCCTGACATGCAATGTGAATGGTGGGAATTTATATACACAGGTGTGTGCCTTCCTAAACTGTTCAATTCAATTTGCCAGTCAAGTTCTAGACACATCTCAATGATAATTAAAGCAAACAGGATGCACCTGACCACAATTTGGAGTGCTATAGCAAAGGGTCTGAAAACTGATGTAAATGAGAGATTTCAGTTTTAAATTTTTAAAACATTCCAAAAAACATGTTTTGAGTCTAGATTGATGGGCAAAAATGGTAGTTGTATCCATTCAAAATGAAATCTATAACACAATATAGTGTTCAAAAATGTTGAATACTTTAGTTAAACATGAGATCTTTATACAAATTTTACAGCAAGTTTCCTTTTTATTAAAATTTTCTACTGGAAAAGGCCCTGTGAAAAAGTTTGGGAACACTTTTCTTTGTTACTTTTTAAAAAGATGATTACTAAGGCCCTGACCCACGTGACTTACACCGTAGATCAGGGGTCGGCAACCCTGGTCCTGGAGAGCCCCAGGGTGTGCTGGCTTTCGTCTCCACCTCAAAATAAGCAACCGATTCAGACCCAAGAAACCAGGTGAGGTGAGTTAACTGTGCAATCAACGGCTTTCATTGATCAATTAATGCCAAGTAACAACGAAAGCCAGCACACCCTGCGGCTCTCCAGGACCAGGGTTGCCGACCCCTGCCGTAGATACGACAAAGGACATTTATCCTGACTAATTTTCCTGTTGAACTCAATGGAAGAATTATTCAGGAGAAACAACCGTTGAAGTATCTGTTGCATATTAGTAGCAGCACTGTTGTTTGAGGCACTATTGTGTGATACCTTGGACCCTTGATGACTTAAAGCCATTTAGCAAACAAACGTGTTCCATACTATATCAGCATAATTAACAGCCAAATCTAGTCCCACCCCCCAATTCCCATTGCGATCCCTTCAAATGCAAAGAGTTATAGTATCGCTTATAAGACAACCAGAGAATAAGATATCCAGATGTTATTAATAGGTCACAGACATCAGGAAGTCATGGTATGCAATGGATACAAAACATGACTATTTTATTTGATATCATGTTAATTTGTCTCAAACATTGAAATAGGGGGCTATGTATAAAACGTGCTGTAGTTGGATTTCACCAAATATCAAGAATGTTCAAAGGTCAGTCTAGACATTAACCTTGAACTGGTTGGGTTTCCAGTGAGATAATGATCCCAAGGATACCTTGAAATCGACCATGAAGGAAAGACTGATGAAGGTTTTGGAATGGCCACCACAGTCCCCAGGATGAATATTATTGAAAATATGTACATTTCTGAGCTAGAGCTGTTCTGCTAGGAGAATGGGGGAAAAAATCCAAAAGAGAGAATTGGAAGACTCTCTGGCTACAGGAAGCATTTAAAGGCTGTTATAGCAGCCCAAGGAGGAGTTACAAAGTACTAACTGGTGAGGTTCCCAAACTTTTACACAGGGCCTTTTTCCTTTTTTCATTATTTTGAAACTAAAAAATACAAATAAAAAGTAATCTTGTATTAACATTTGAATAAATGTGTCATGTTTAACATTGTACCATTTACAGGTCAGATTCGCTTCTGTTCACTTAGATATTAATTGTAAAAGGCTTTTTGACCAGGAGTGCCCAAATGTTTGCACACTATTGTACATCCATATTGGATGATGCATGTAGGAATCATGTCCTTATTTATACTTACCCATTTATTGTTTAATTTCAAATCCAATGTGCTGGAATACATAGCCAAAAGGAACATAAATTGTACCAACTGTCCAAATACATACTGACTGCACTGTATCTTGTTGTAACACTAACATTAAAATCAAGCTAGCACTTAATGACATAACCCTTATTCTGTCATTTTCCCTCGCTAATGCGAAGATGCACTTCCAGTAAGTTTTTGTGCACCTTTTAAAGAATCACTAGATTGTAGTGAAAGTGTATCAGGTTGTTAAAAATACTCCCCCTTTCCTGCGGTTTTGATTGTTGTAAAAAGCACGATGAGGCTCACTGATACTTACACTCACTGAGCACTTTATTAGGTATTTATTAGACTTATTTTTTAGACTTCTACTGCTATAGCCTATCCATCCAGATGCTCTTCTGCATACCACTGCTATTCTCTTCTGATGTCACTCATTAACAAGGCGTTTCTGTCTGCAGAACTGCTGCTCACTGGATTTCTTTTAGTTTTTTGCACCATTCTTTGCTCTAGAGACTAGTGTGCGTGAAAATCCCAGGCGATCAGCAGTTTCTGAGATACTCAAACCACCCTGTCTGCCACCAACAATCATTCCATGGTCAAAGTCACTTAGATCACATTTTTTCCCCATTCTGATGGTTGATGTGAATATTAACTGAAGCTCCTTACCCATATCCACATGATTGTATGCATTGCACTGCTGCAACACAATTGGCTGATTAGATAATCACATGAATAAGTAGGTGTAATAAAGTAAAAATGTTCCAATAAAGAGCTCTGTGAGTGTATATACTAATGTCTTTTTGATTGAAGTGTGTTGTGAACTCCAGATTTGAACATGTCACTGTGTAACCATTCATTTTCACTAATTTTGCCTGGCAGTTTTCTTGCCAATGTGGCAGCGTACACTTATTTCATCATGCTCCAAACCAGATAAGACTTAAGTCATTTTGTAATGGGTGACTTTCACTTTTACTTGAGTCATTTTCCAGTAAGGTATCTACGTATATTTGTCAGCTATCAACTGTGTTATTATTCTGCTGCCTCATATGCTGTATCTTCCACTATGCTGACAGATTGAGAAAATAAGAGCCTTCTAAAAATAGGGCTTGAAGTAGTATCAGTAAACTCAATTAAAAATAGAAAATATCTGTACATTTGTGTGATGTGTGAGTATTTGAATGTGTAGGCTATATGGATGTGAATTTTGTGGAAGTGGAAGGCCATATTTATGAAAAAAGTTAAGCCAAAGGAGATTTCAGTCATCAAAGATCCCTCAACACTCCACTAAAAGGCACTGAGCTTCAACTGTGCATTTATTAGGAATCCCGATCTCTGAAAATTCACAACTGAACACATGATTAGAGCAAAGAGCATGAATGCATTGTACATCTGATGTGTATGGCTTGACAGGATAATGTCCATGCTTTGAAAATGTGTTTGTGATTGGTGAGGTAACCCTTGATGTATAAGAAATCTGTGCACTGCTAGATTGCGTAATGCTAACACCTAATTCTGATGTGTGATAGGATGGTACAGTACATACTTATTATAAATCTGAGTTGTAATTGGATGGCAAAGTGCAGAGACATTGAATATCTGGGTCAAATGACTGGATGGCACAGCACTGACATATTAACAGCATCTGTACCGTAGAGTGGTAATCTCACTTTTCCCACTTAAATTTAGCCTAAATAAACATGATATTGTGCCCTGGAACAGAAATGAATAAAATACACAGAAAATAATTATTTTGAAAATTATTTTGAAAATAATAATAATAATAATAATAATAATAATAATAAAGGTAAACTAAATTAAATAACAAATTGGGATTTGCTACAGACGTGTGTCAATTGTGTAGTTGTTTTGGATTCAAATACTTTTCTGTGCTTGATTGATCTTTCCTGGTGCAATTCAGCAAATCAGAAGGACCAGAAGGTGGAGTTCACACTTTATCTGGGGATTTAATCGGTTCCAATACTCCCAATAAGCTCAATAAATTGTAGAAATGTACACTGCTCAAAAAAAGTGAACACTTAAGGGATCAGATCTTGATGAACGATTTATTCAAGTTGAAAATCTTTACTGATGTACATTGTATAATTTGTTGAGAACAAAATTATGAGTGATGAGTCAGAGGATAGTGTCCTGGGAGATCTCCTCCCAGACCTGGATCAGCTCCTGGACAGTCTGTGGCGGTACTTGGCGGCATCGGATGCACCGATACATAATGTCCCATAGGTGCTCAAATGGATTTAGGTCAGGGGAACGTGAGGGCCAGTCAATGGCATGAATGCCTTCCTCATCCAGGAACTGCCTACACACTCTGGCCACATGAGGCCGGGCATTGTCCTGCACCAGAAGGAACCCAGGGCCCACTGCACCAGTGTAAGGTCTGACAATCGGTCTAACAGCAGTCAGGGTACCGTTGGCTATGACATGGAGGTCTGTGCGACCCTCCAAGGATATGCGTCCCCAGACCATCACTGACCCACCGCCAAACCAGTCGTGCTGGATGATGTTACAGGCAGCATAACGTGCACCATGGCGTCTCCAGACTCTTTCACGCCTGTCACATGTGCTCAGTGTGAACCTGCTCTCATCTGTGAAGAGAACAGGGCACCAATGGTGGTCTCTCGTGAATGCCAACTGAGCTGCACGGTGCTGGGCTGTGAGCACAGGACCCACTAGAGGACGTCGGGCCCTCATGCCACCCTCATGGAGTCTGTTTCTGACAGTTTGGTCAGAAACATGCACACCAGTAGCCTGCTGGAGGTCATTTTGTAGGGCTCTGACAGTGCTCCTCCTGTTCCTTCTCGCACAAAGGAGCAGATACCGGCACCTGGGTTGATGCCCTCCTACGGCCCTGTCCAGCTCTCCTTGTGTAACGGTTAGTCTCCTGGTATCTACTCCATGCTCTTGAGGCTGTGCTGGGAGACACAGCAAACATTCTTGTGACCGCACATATGGATCTGCCATCCTGGAGGAGCTGGACTACCTGTGCAACCTGATTGGGCTGGAGGTACTGCCTCATGCTACCAGTAGTGACAAGGACGCTAACAGAACACAAAACTAGAGAAGAATCAGTCAGGAAGGATAACGAGAGAGCAATTGTCTGGCCAACACATGCAAAACCATTACCTTTTTGGGGGTTGTCTTGCTTTTGCATCTCCATTGCACCTGTTGTCACTTTCATCTGCACCAAAGCAGGTGAAATTGATTCACAATCACTTGTGCTTCCTAAATGGGCAGATTGATATCCCTGAAGTTTAACTGACTTGGTGTTACACTGTGATGATTAAGTGTTCCCTTAATTAATTTGAGCAGTGGATTTGAATCCAAAACAATCGGTTAATTGAACCAGCTCTGATTTGATATTTGGAAAATTGTCATAAAAAGAACAACTTTATTATGCAAATCTTCCCATTTTGGCATATGATTATACACACATATGTTATATAGAGAGATTGAGTAGATGGAAAATATTTGGTTTTATATGTACAAGGTGCCCATCCCAAGGTATGATGCTTCTCTTGTCCAATATTACCCCCCTTTGGTAGGAACGTGTAATAACAACTGAATGAAGCAAGGAGTGTGGCTCACTGCCCTGTAGAATATCTTAGCAGTTCACAGCCAATTACTGCCCGACCTGAATGTTTTCTAAATATGAGTATTTAACAATTTATTTAGCCACCGGTAATCTGCTTTCCTGTCCCATTTCATTTAGCATCAACCTGTGGTTTCAAGTTACTGTTAGAGGACAAGGGTTGGAACAATGAGAACATGTTGCTGAGTTATTGTACTTGCTATTAAAAGTCCATATTAGTGCTGCATATAAAATCTAATTGTTGCTTATTGTGCTGAATGTATTTTCCCCAGTTATATATCAAGCACTCTCCAACATCAACAAAACAACTGCAGAAATGAAGTTAATAAAGCCAAGTTTTATTACCATTAAACAATAAATTAACATGCTATATTTCCCAACAGTCTGAACAACCATAAGTCTCCTTTCGTTTATTATTCCTCATATAAACCTTGAGGAGTTTGCAGGTTTATCTGCAGCTGAGAACGATACCACCTCCAGGATGGGACAATATGGGCCAGTTTTACAGACTAGGCCCTAGACAAAATAACATTTTGAACAGAGATTCTCCATACAAAACTCAGTTTAATCCAGGACAAAGCTTTATATGTATATGTGAAACTGGCCCTTTGTGTGTGTTTGTGGATATCTGTGGATTTGCGAATGTGTGATTGTGTGCATGCACATGTATGCCATGTATGCACATGCCCTAGTGTTTGTGTCTGAGTTGTAAATGTGTAGGAGTGTGTTTATGTATTTAGTAGTGAGTGTGAATTAAATTGGGTACATGTTTGCATTTGACTGTTGAATAAATACTGGCCTGAATCACACTCACACACTTGCAGGAAATAAGGTGTTTGAAGACAATTTGTTTACATGTAAATGTCTACAGTGAATTTGTTTGTATATTGTATGCCAGGGATCAGCAACTCATGGTCCTTGAGGGCTGAGAACTGCTGGTTTTCCACCCTCCCTTTACCTGGGAGTGATTTGCAAAGACTGTCTGGCCAATCAGTAGCACTAATTACCTGGGGAATAAAGTCAACAAGGGCTGTACTTCAATTTGAGGACCAGAGTTGATGATCCCTGTTGTTTGGGTATGTTATGAACCAGTGGCAACCAATCAAATTTTGACATGCCTGAATTAGCAGCTCAACAAGATCTCTAACTGTTGAATGAGGTGTGCTTTATTATGGTTGGTGTGAAAACTGAAACAGGGTTGGTTACCACTGTTATAAACTTATGGGTAGACTGGATTTCAGTTTTGCTTCTAGATTAATGGCCTTAATGTAATGCCCTTCATAGAGCAGCAAAGTTGCACACTAATTGCCAAAATAACCATGTCAGATAATCTTTTCCTTGACATTTATTATTAAATGTCCACCAACTGTTTTAATGTCCGGATCAGCATCTACTGGATCCAATGTAATTAATTCATAAGAATTTTGCTTTAAATAGAAAGCAGTAGGTCCCCAAGAGAAATCCCCACCGCAGATAAATGGAGGACACACCCTCTGCTCATCCAGACTCACAATGCTCATCCCAGATTTAAGGGTCACTGTATAAAGCAGCCAAGGTCTGGTCATGAATAACCCTTCTCCTGTGCTGTTCCAGAATTAGCGAAATGAGGTGACCTCTATTCCATGGCCTTGGGAAGCTACAGGATCAGGTGTTTTTTGCTTTTTTAACATCTCCAAGCAATTCAGACTCAAGAAAACAGGTCAGGTGAATGAACTGTATTCCACTAGTTTAATTTATCAAATAAATGCTGAGTAATCACAAAATCCAGCAGACCCTGTTGCTTTCCAGGAACAGGGTTGCAGACATTGTGTCTAAATTATACACAAATTTTTCAGGAACTTCAGGAAAAAAAGCAGGCGCATGCATATACGTAACTCATAAGAGAAAATATTGCTGAACTCTCAGAAATAGGAAGCAGTAAAGCGTTTTCAAAAGCAAGCATTAATTAACATTTGTTTCCAATATGATTGTTTGATATTAAATACTTTAAACAGGTTTTCTATTCACCAAAGATAGCTTATTACAGTACCTATAATCAATAGAAAACCAAATACAATCGTGCATAGTACAAAATGATGGTATTTTGCGGTCATATAATCATATAGATATTTCCTCCACATTACACAGGAGAAAGATATTAATAAACAGTGCTGTTATATAATTAACTAGGGTTGCCTGTGATTTCTAAATGCCCTGCTTCTGAAAAAGTTAAAGAACTGGAGAAATATATAAAACAATATTACAACATCTGTGGTCAGAGGATCATTACAAAACATTCAATAAGGATGACATATAACTCTATTCCATTCACTCGCCAAAATGAATTTAAACAAGCAAATAGCTATATGTTTGTTTTGAAATGCATACAAGAAATAAATAAATAATAAAAGTCAAATTGGACTGTTCCCAGATAAAAGCACACAAGGACCGTGTATCAGAGTGGTGCCAAACAAAAAAAAAAAATGTTTTTGATCATAACTTAAAACACCTTAAATAACTGCTAAATTTACAATTATGAAACTAAGAAACAGACATCCACATATTCATCCCTTCTTTGATTGCATGCTCCTAAAGAGATTTTACACCCAAAACACGCACCGCATGCTGGGACTATTTTCCCTCTACTAAGTAGCATATAGAATATTTTAGTCAACAAGGTATTATATAAGTTATACCTCATTAACAAAATGTGCAGTATATAAAATTATCAATATGAGAGATCACAAAATTGCATACTTCACTGAAATATTCCTAATGAAACAGAACCACCCTTTCACATTTTAAAATCTGCCGTAAAAGTTTCAAAGACAACTGTAAAAAGTACGTAAATAATAATCAGAATCTTTGGTCCTTCAGTTTGTTCTGGTCAAGCATAGACAATTGGGATGCAGGTGTGGTGTAACCTAGTGGTATCCTTTAAATCCAAAGAGCAATGTACTTGTAATGCCCAGTGTTAATTCATATTGAAACACAACATAAATTCTATAGAATTGCTGTTAAAATATTTCTGAAGGAAGGCAAAGTTTTCCACTATATATAGACACCTAAGGGAACATCTTTATCCAAGAAATGCAGAGGCGCAAAGACAGTGGCATTTTATCTGCATTATCCAATTATTATGATGGATATTTTATTCATATCTACATTCAAACTCAGTCAGCTGTATAGTGTACACACAATTCTTTTGCTTTATTTTATGCCTGCATTTCATGAACAATTCATTTTGAATTGTTAATGAATTCTGTCATTAGTGATGGCTAATGTCAGTAGAATATGAGTGTTAAATGAAGCACACAATATGGACATGTATAATACTGCTCAGAGCCACTTTGTCTGCATGGAAACATAATCTCTTAAATGTCTTTTGGGTGAGACATTATGCCAAGGATTTGACCCAATGTATTCAAGGCCCTATTGCACTTATCGCAAAGAGCACCCCTGACTGGCAGTGCTCAAAAAATGCTTTAAAAAAATAAACAATATAATAATTGACATAAACTCAAAAATGCCAACTTGAAAAATACTGTACTTTATGTTCAGTTTGGTTTCATCTGACCACACCTTTGTTCAATCATATTTAAAATGACCAAATGAGTAAAATCAATGGTATAATGAATTTCACCAAGTTGCAGGCAATTTTGTTTGACAATCGGTTTGCCTCTACCATAAGGGTGAGACTTGGCTATAAGTGGACTTTCCAGCAAGACAATGACCGAAAGCATACCTCAATACACACATAAATGGTTCTGTGACAACAAAATCTGTTTATTTCGTAATCCGTTTACCGATTTTCAAGAAAAAATAATTTTCCCCTGGACTATACTTCAGCAAATGCAGTTTTGAACTACTTGTTTTTGTTGCATAAATACATCACTAGGTCATTTAAGTACAGAACTAATTTAAAACATGCCGTACAGGGTTTCCTACCCTTTCCATCTAGGTGTCATATTCAGATAACAGACACTTTAGAAATATTGCTGCCTTTGCATAGGAGAATGAATATTCAGACGTGTGTAAAACATCAAGTGAGCGTTTGCGTTGGACTTCATAAACCTGTAATTGTATTGGCTAATGGGGCTCTGGTTAACCAAATTTTTAAATACATTTGCAGGTTACTAAAATTTCCCTCAGGATGAATAAAGTATCTATCTATCTATCTATCTATCTATCTATCTATCTATCTATCTATCTAGGTTTGTTAGGGTGAGTAATCCTTTTTTGGAGAGCTTTTTCAACATCTTTATGGAACGTATGTGAATAAAACACGTAAAGGTTCATTGCCTTTACATTTTGTTTAAAATTATTTTGGGTTTAATAGAAAAGTAAGCTTTTTCTGATCATTCTTGTGTCTGGACAAAAATATGTGCATATTTGGAGAGATTTGGGGATACCTGAGGACATCTAGGTGCAGTTTTGGGAAAACGAATGTGGAATTTGAATGCCTGTAGATATCTTTACCAAATCTTGTACACACATTGAGAGTGCACAAGAGTCAAGTTTGTGCACAAATATAAAGTAATTCCGGGTTGGTCCTTGAGTTAGAAATTGAGATATTCAGTGTTAAACAGTAAAAACATAAGGCGTTTTGTAATTGTTTAGAATTTTTATGTATCTTTTGTGTACCCTGTATGTACATGTCCATGTGTGTGCAGTAAATAGTTTTCCAGATATTGACACTTTCATAGGACTAGCACAAAATAGGCTGAAATTGCCTTCTAGGGGAAGTGTAAAAAGTGGGTTAAATGAATGCTTGATGTTGGTGGGTTCCAATGAAACATTTCAAGTACAGTATCTTTCATATTTGCATATTAGATTTTATCTCAATATAGTCGACAATGCCACTGTACCTATATAAAACAGTGTCTGCATTCATATGAGAAGGAGATCCTAGAGGAGACAATACAGTTGTACCAATATAAAAGAATAATTCTGTATTCATGGGGGAAGGATACTGTTTATAGGAGGCTGTGGAGATCCCAGCTCCAGTCCCAACGTATTGTCTCCATTGTTCCTGCACCTCCCTCTGTGCATCTACCCCTAACACAGATTCCAGTAGCCAGTGACCATGTGCACACGGCTCTTACCTGCCATCTCACCCTAAATTCATGGACAAAATGTGTCCATTCGCAAAATATCTTTCACACCCATAGTCAGCTACATCAAATACAGAAACACGCCAGCACACACACTTGCACACACACACTGTCAAAGTCTTAAAGATACAGATAATATGTCCAGTAGAGGAAGTTAATGAAGATGAAGGACAGAGGGAAAGAGAGACGTGAGTAGTTATCGATATAGTGTGGATTCTCCACCCGGCAACAGTTGAAGAAGCAGAACGCCTTCTGCAGGATGGACATGGTCTTATAGCAGGGGCCCTGTGGCTCCGGTGGGCTCACTGCCATCCGTTCACTTTCTGAGGGGCTCCTCTTATTGGCTAGCGCTTCCTGCTGCTTCCTGACATGGAGGGTGCTGCTGCTAATGGACGTGACAATCCCATTCATCTCGTCCTCCCGTTCCTGCATCTCCTGTCCGTACTGTAGGCAGGGACAGATGCGCAGGTCAGACACAGCACATCCACACTCAATGTCAAACAGAAACATGTACACGCTCACTGCCACGGTGAAGCTCATTTCCTACACAGCAACCCTTCTCGCATCGGAACTTTTAGAAGTTGTGTCATGTTAATCCGACATTCCGGAAAAGTTGCTCCGGCAATTTGCCTCCTCAAGACCTAGGAACATTTACATAAATGTTCTGTTTTGATGTTATAATGAATAGAAAAATGCAACATGAACTGATCAAGGGTGCAAACCTTGACTTCTTATCACCCGTCTAGCTATGTTGCTTTTTACTACTGGTTAAAATACACTAAATTAATTATAATAAACTACAGTAATTAGCTACACATTACATGCTGTCACTATCTGTAATGGGTTGCCTTGCTTAGTTGGGCAGTACCTCTTAGAGCCGATCCTGTCACATTCATGTCTCCCTCGTGCAGTCGATAATCGCTGATTGCATGAGAATTGGGTAATCAGGAACAGGGGTGCCGCATCTACATAAGCCCAGTCTTTCCAAGAGCTGGGGCTTGTTTGTTACTCCTTCATTGATCTTCTGCACTGTTAGTCTTTTATTTTTGTTTGTGCACTAATGTGAGGTGGGGACAGACTAGTATCATTTACCCGTGATAATATTGGATATGGGAGCTGAACACGCAGCAATCCTTCATCATCTTAGGGGAATGAGGACGGTCTGCCTCACTTCACGTTCATATTTTATTTTTGGGGCACAAATGTCAGATATGTGACAGATGGAGGATGGGATTCCTCTGGGAATTGAATCTTCCTTCTCTCTAGGCCAAGTGTTAGGGTTTATTGCACCCTGCGCTGCACGCTTGCTCTCATAAGCTGTTCATCCACCTAGTTAATTTTGTGTCTTGTGTTAACGGCTACCTTTTTCAGTAAGAGTTTAAAAAGAGTTTAAAGTGGATGGTTGAAGTACTGAGGCCCGCTTGTACTTAGGATGATTGGCTCAGACTTCCTGTGGCTTAGGGCAAGTGTGAGGACGATGTTCTCCCTGTTTGTATATGGAACTTTCTCTTGGCGCTGACAGCCACTTTACGTTTGTTTCTTCATAGCGAGGTGTTTCTTTTTGCCACTTTATTCAAAGCGCAGTGTTTTCCATTCTTGTCAGTTTAGTGGTTGAAAGTAACATCCCTATGAGAAAGAGCGTTGTGCACCTTCAGTACCCGGGGATCTGAGGAGGAGGTCTTCATGGTGGATCGTGTAGTTAGGTTACTTCCGCATGGGTTTCTTGGTGGAGACGCTTATACATTTAATTTGCTTCTTAGTGCAGGTCTATTTTATGTTTTACACTAGGTTAGATACGCGACAGAAGGAAATGATTATAAATAATATTTATATTAATATTATGGTAATGTATTAAAGTGTCTAGAGACTCTAATGAATCTAATGAATAACTGCTCAGCTTTGGTCTTGAAAACTGGTGTTGTCCTGAAAACAGGTGGTGGTGGTGGTGGTGAGCATGACTGTAAACAGTACAATTTTGATTGCTAATCAGACTCAACATTATTTGAGACATGGGTGATTAAAAGGTACTCTCCCAGAGTAAAATTAAATTTACACTGAACATTTTGGTATGATGATAGTGATGTTGATTATTTTGATAGGAGCCATTATGATAATGCTGACTGGTGAAGATGTTGATGATGGAGATGATGGACATGTTTATAACACTGATGGTAATAATGGGGGTGATGTTGGTAATGCTAGTTCAGTTCTCACCATTAGTGCATTAGCTTTGTTGGGCTGGTGTAGGGAGCAGAAGTGGGCAACAGCGTATTCAATCAGAGCACCGAAGATGAAACTGAAACAAATGCCCAGGTATACATCAATGGCCTTGATGAAGCAGTTGGCATTGGGGAGAGACGTACGGGCACCCATCATCAGAGTGGTCATGGTTAGTACTGTGGTCACACCTCAAAAAAGACACACAAACAAACAATAGAATGAGCCCTCTGGAAACTTCACTACTACTTGTTTCATTCACATTACATCAATTACATTTTGAGCAGTTGTGCTCCTAAATGATTACATAGAATACGTTTTATTTGCATTGTATGCTTACAGTACATAGCTATAAACCTTTAAAAAAACCTTTACAATAATCTGCAACATTAAAAACCTTCTATGTGGTTTCGTTTCATGTTAATTGAATAGTGTCATTACTTATTTAATACTGGAGTTTAAAATACCTTGCAGACTGAATGCAGGTAGAAGTGGATTTGCTTGTGTTTTTACTGAGCTAAACAAGCCATTCAAACAGAATTATGTTGGAAGTCAACAGTAATGTTTCCTGTGGGAATGGACAGGGATTTTACCTATGAAGATATGGGAAAGCATAGGAATTTTACCTATGCAGATTCGAGCAGGGACGGAGGACTGGCTTATCCAGAAGGAGACCCAGGAGAGCACCACCAGCAGGCTAGATGGGACATATGTCTCCAGGATGAAGTAGAGGATGCTTCTCTTCAGCTCAAAGTGGAAGATCAGTTTGGGGTAATGACCTGGGGGGTTGCGGGCTGGCGTTCGTCACTTTTATATCGGAAAGCTTCTGAAGAATTAGCATATATTCTGAATTGCTCAATGACATTTTCTTTATTCAAAATATAAGGCAATGAGATTATTTTACACAACAGAGCCAGAAACAGATGTAAACATATAAAAATGTAAATAAATGAAACAGAACTGCTAATTTTAGAACCAGTGCCATTTTAAACATTTGAAAAGCCTAAACTGCTATATATTTCTGTATGCCACTACCCCCCCCCCCCAACACCTGTTTCATAGACCGCTTCTGATTCAGACGTGTAGTAGTCCTCCAAGGTGTATTGTGCCAGTTGTAGCGTGTCCAGACCACTGACAGACTCATTTCCTCTTGTCCAATAAAACATCACGTCATTAACATTATATCCCCCTAAACAGAAGAAACATTTTGCTGCAGCAAATCACTATGCCACATACACATATACTCTACAGCAATGGTTCCCAAACTCAGTCCTGGGGGACCCTTGTGTATGCTGATCTTTGTTCCAACCACAATTGCAATCCCAGAACTTTAACAAGCTGTTAATTTTTCTTAATTATGTGCTATTGATGTTTCAAGGGATTATTTACCCTCCTAAACCACGTTATGGCCACAAATAATACAATTCCCGTTCATTGTGCTTATTGTGCTATATTGCAAGCAAATACATAAAAAAGCAAACTAAAGACTGAGGTAAATCAGGTTCCTAATTGGTGAAATTGTGTACACCTTGCCACTAAACCCAACCACGTGGAAGATGAAAATTTCTTAAACAAAGCAAATGATAACGGGCCAATGCTGCAATGTGTTGAAAATTCATGTAAAAAAAAAAAAGGTGTTCAGGAACCTAATTAGGAGCCCAAAATGTGGCTTAAAAGAATAAGAAAAATGAACACTTTGTTCTGTGACGGCAATTGTGTTTAAGCCAAAAACCATCATACACAGGGGGCCCCAGTTTTGGAACCACTGCTCTACAGTACAACACAATAAATCAGTGATAATCAATCAGCTGGTCACATACAGTACCCTCCAAAATGATTCACACCCTTGATAAAAAGCTATATATACAGTGCAGTCTATAAGTATTTGGACAGTGACATTGTTTTGTTGTTCTTGTGCTCTGTACTCCAGCAACGAAACAGTTGAAATATAATTGTCACTGTGTGGTTAAAGTGCAGACCTTCCACTTTCATTTGAAGGTTTTTACATCCATATTGGGTGAGCCGTGCATGAATTTTATACATAGACGCCCAAATTGTAGGGGACCAAAAGTAATTAGTTTTAAGACATGAAACAATTCCTATTTCTCTAAAACTATTCCACGATTCCTAAACTATCAATACAAATCTCAAACATCCATGCCAAAATCAAATTATCTTCTCAAAAAGATATACTCTTCCATCAGAATTAAACTTTGCCTTCATATGGCAAACACACAAGCATCAAAAACACAAACAATGTAGATTATCTGTAGATTATCTCACACCACTGAGATAAATTCAAAGTGAGTGAGGAGTTGTATACTTATTTTTAGATTTTGATATTTGCAGTTAAACTACTAAGAAATAAGGGAGTGTGAAAATTTCCAAATATTTTATTTGCATTACAGAAAATGTATGATGAGTGAAAACTACTGTACAGTAAACAACACAGTTGAAGGAACAAAACAAGGTAGTCATTTCAAAGGAGAGCATTAAAAAAGGAACTCGGTATCTGCAGCACTATGAACAAAACCTGAAATTCATAGAATATTTTACAATTCACACTACTCAGCATCATTGCTGCTGTCTCTTCTCTGGGCTGGGTCAGGCCACAACATTTTATCCACTTCACACCTGATGTTAGCTCTTCCAAGGCAGTGTGGGAAATATGCCCTGGCATGCCTGATCCATCCTTGGATGGATTCAAGCACATCTCCACAGGCCTCCTTCATGGCCCGTACAGGATTTTCCCACACATATGGGTTGCGATTGTACACCCTCCACTACCATGCAGAGAAAAAAAATGGTGAATATGCAGCCAGAAATAACACCAAAAATCTAGGGTGGTCAGTGAACCAGCCACAAACCAGAGCTGCGCAATAGAAACATAGTGGGACTACTCTGCCCGCCCTGGCTCCCCTTCTTCCTGTTGATGTATGCTGTTTTCCATGTTACTTAGGAATGCAATGAGGTGTGCCGTGTTGTAAGGCCCCAGTGTAACATGGCGATAGAGGACGCCCCGCTGGCTAATGGTGGCACACAGAGTCATGTTGCCTCCTCGTTGTTCTGTCACTTCAACAATGGCATGCTGGCCAATGATATTTATTTCTCATCAACAAAGACACATTTTGGGTTCGGCCAGAGCAAAAAGCTAAAAAATTCTCTACATAAAATATTGTATATATATTGTAAATACAGTAAGGTGGGTACTAGAGTATTGATGTTCTGCCTGGCATATAGTGCTATCAGTAGCATCATCAATGAACAAAAGTGAGCCAGGTTCTGTGGCAGCCATACATGTGCAAGCCATAACACTGCCTCCCCCATGTTTGACAGATGAGGTGGCATGCTTTGGACCAAAATGCTTTGTTCCAGAACTGTAACCTGGCCAGTCTATTGTTGAGGTTCTATTGGTGAACCCTCTGAGGTTATGCTGGCATAGTCTTCTCTTGATGGATATTTTTGCTCATTTATTGAAAATCATTTTCATGGGTATTCAGACCTATGTAATACTGTGGCACTCCAAATTGTGGTCAGGTGCATCCTTTTTGCTTTAAATATCCTTGATGTGTCTAGAACTTGATTGAAGTCCACCAGTGGCAAATTGAATTGATTGAACATAGTTTAGAAAGGCACACACCTGTGTATATAAGGTCCCACAATTCACACTGCATGTCTGGACAAAATCCAAGCAACTGAAAACTGAAAATGAGGTCCAAGGAACTCTCTGTAGACCTCCGCGATAGAAATTGTGGCAAGGCATAGATCAGGGCAAGGGTATAAAACCATTTCTAACGCTTTGAGTGTTCCCAGGAGTGCAGTGGCCTCAATAATTATGAAATTGAAGAAGTTTGGAACCACCCGGACACTTTGTAGAGTTGGCCGTCCAGCCAAACTGAGTAACCAGGCCTGAAGGGAGACTATCTCCATCAATTAGGCCTTTATGGTAGAGTGACAAGATGGAAGGCACCTTCAGAAAAAGGCATATGACAGCCCGCTTGGAGTTAAAGGAGCATGAGGAAAAAAATTGTCTCTGATGAGACAAAAATATAACCTTTTGGGCAGAACTGACAGCACGACAATGACCTGAAGCATTCAGCCAAGTAAATGCTGGAGTGGCTTCGGGACAAGTCTCTGACTGTCGTTGAGTGGCCCAAGCCCAGACTTAAACCCCATAGAACGTCTCTGGAGAGACCTGAAGATGCTTCCCATCCAGTCTGATCAAGCTTGAGGGGATATGCCAGGAAGAATGGAATAAACTGCCCAAATCCAGGTGTGCAAAGACTGGAAGCTGCAAAGTACTGAATGAAGAGATTTTGATTTTGAATACATTTGTTAAACTTTCTAAAAAATGTTTTCACTTTGTCATTATGGGTTAGTGAGTGTCGATTGATCATTTTATCCATTTAAAAATCTACAACACTTGACACTTCTTTGGTCCTTATGTTGAGAGACAACAACAGACTCCAAATGCAGGACCATCACCATCAGGCTCAAGGAGGCACAGTCGTCCATGTCAGCCATTTTGTAAGTTCATTCTGTTTTATAGGCTAGTGGTAATTTCTAGCAAATTATTTCATGATTTAACAGAGTTCAGGACAACAAATTAGAAGTCGGCAACATCATAAATATAAACCAACACTATAATCTATAATAATATAATCAACTCTAGACCTTTTCCTAGCTTTTATGCATGAACTAATGATGCAACTTAAGACACCTCTCCAAGAAACATTTGAGCAGCCAACTGTCCAATTAGTTTTGTTCCCATAAAATTGTAGGGAATATGTATAATAAGTATACGGCTACAATTCCTACACTGTTCACCCTATATAGATGTAGAAACCCTCAAATTAAAGCTAGAAGTCTGCACTTCAATTTATTTCAGTTTGAACATGCTGGTGTACAGAGCCAAAACAACACAAATGTGTCACTTATAGACAGCAAATAATTAAAGATAATAGTCTGCCTTTTAACCTCATTATTCATTGCTTAATTTAAAAACCAATATTCTACTGTACCGAGTCAAAAGATCAGAAATTGTACCACTGTCCAAATACTTACGGACTGCACTATAAAAGGTATCATTTTTGTTAATACGTTGTTTTGCCTCATTCCTTATCCCTAGAGGGAGCTACAGTTTCTACATTACATTACATTATTGGCATTTGGCATTTGGCAGACGCTCTTATCCAGAGCGATGTACAATTGATTAGACTAAGCAGGAGACAATCCTCCCCTGGAGCAATGCAGGATTAAGGGCCTTGCTCAAGGGCCCAACAGCTGTGTGGATCTTATTGTGGCTATACCAAGATTAGAACCACCGACCTTGTGTGTCCCAGTCATTTACCTTAACCACTACGCTACAGGCTGCCCCATAGAGGCCCTCTATAGGCACAGCATGGGCCAATGAACCCCTTAATTGTATAAACTCTTTCTCACATATAGTAGTATGGCTTAGGTCTAAAGGAGCATACATTATTGATTTATAGCATGTATTGTTCAAAGTGAGTGAGAGTAATTGTGACTCATTTACTTTAAAGAGCCCATGTCTTGTCATTTGGGATTTCCTGACGTGCGTTGTGAAGCTCATTAGTGCAAAGACTCCGGCAGATGAGTACCACAGTGCTCAGTGGAGGAAATTAACCTGCTACATTCCAGTCCTCAGCAGGATAATAAGGCAAGAAAACAAGAAAGGCTGCTATATACTGTTTGCTCATATTTAGGCTTCTCATCATTTGCTTATTAAGTAGTCACTGTTACCCACTATTTGTGTTTCAATACCCTTCTGCTGCAATACACGATAAAACTCCTACATACTCCCATCACATCTCATACCATTTGTTACTTTCCTGTCCCAGTCTATCTCTCCACTCCCAGAGTTTGCAAAAGGATTGGTGTGATATGGCAAAGCCACAACTTCTAAAACTTGGTCTGTGTGCCTCCATCCTTGTAACTTTTAACTGCATTGTGAAACTGTAACTGCCAATCATTATTAAATAGTCACATGTGGAAAATACACATGAAAATCTAACACAACAAGCACTGCATGCATTTTACTTGTGTAAAACTTACAGAAAAAAGCATGTGTCAAAAAACTATGTGTTTTTAGTTCCTAGCATGTTGGCTGTTCATGTGTTAAATACAGTAATCACCTGTGGAAAACACACATATGAAAAATACACACATGAACTGCATGCAGTGCTTGTGTTCATTTTTCACAAGTATGTTCACTTTTTTCTCATGTGGAAAATATGTATGTGTAACAGTTTGCATTCCATGTGTATTTTTCACTTTTGGTTGTTCAAATGTGGAAAAACCAAAATATGTGTATTTGTCAGAAAACCATGTACTAATACTTCAAATTCCTGATTTGGGAAAAATAAATATAACGTTATTTGTAACAGTATCTGAGTAAACATGATTAGGGACATGGCAAATGTGCTTACTTTCACTTTAAGGAAAGCTATTTTTATTTTTTTTATTATTATTTATGTTCGGGGGAGATCACTGGAAAACATTGTGTCATGACTTTTGATCCTAATGTTTTTCCCAAAATATACTGTCATTTATCATGGGGATGTAAAAGGCACCAAACTGTAGGAATAACACAGCTGACATGCTAATTGATTTTAATGCTGTACAGAGCCTCAGAGAACCAAAGCTCATCCCTGTTTTAAATTCTATTCAGTACTGCAATGGGCTCTGCACAGTAGCAAACTTTCATGAGAATCTCTTTAGCACAAATTGTTTTGTTGCCTCCTTTAAAACATTTGACAAATGCCACCATTACAGCGACAAAGGATTCGGTTACTCCTGTTATAATTTATGAACCAATTATGGTTTCAGAATACAGCTTACAAAACAGTGATACTGGCCAACATATAAAGTGACATGCAGCACATTCAGTACTTGATCATTGAAGAAACCATGCAAAATACCTGCTGGGAGGTTTCATGTAAGATTCAGATGACTTCCCAAAATTTCCTGCTTATTAAGATGAATAAATTAAGTATGACAGTGATTTTTTTAAGGAATTGTGTCCGGGATTCTATTTGAAGCCAGGCCTCGGATAATAGCCGGGGGCGTGGCCGATTCGGACAAATAAAGGCTGGCCCCCAAATACAAGCCGGGGTAATATTGCCTACCAGTAGGGCTATCAATCCATGAGCACTAGAAGACATTGTTTCGATTTAACTCAATGAAATAAAAGAGCTCTTCTTAATATTTTATATTGTTGGTTGGTTTAATACTGTTGCTAATGAAAAGTCGTACACCATGGGTCTCCAACACGTTGCTCTCAAGCTACCAGTCGCTTGCCGCCCCCTTCTAAGTAGCTTGCCAAAGGCTGAAGCAGTATACATTTAAACACAATTGTTGCCGCAAGCCATTCCAGCCTACGAATTTAATAAAAAGTAAATCAGGCAAAATAAAAAATTAACTCAATTTAGGCTACTTGGCTACGCAATAAGGTTTCCATGTATTTACAGCACAGCGCACGTTCAATGAATGAATGAAAGCGGCTGCCTTGGCTCGCAATAAACAGACAGGTGGAAATCCCGACACTCCTTCAACAACATAAAACTTAACAGTGAACCATCAAATACCCCCCAGATTTCAGTGCCCATTAGTCCCAACATTTAGCAATAGAATCAAACAGTCCAAAAGTAAATTAAATCCCAAACCAAAGCGAAAATCTTTTGACAGCCTGCTCCAAACGAAACGCATGTCTCACTATAAAACGCACTTCAGGAAAAAAAGATCCTTAACTTGCTGTTATCTACGTTAATTTGTTATTGTTCATGAAGGCGTGTCTGGCAAGTTGTTATTTTATGGATTCTGGACTTGCATGTGATTTATTGTGTTTGAGAATATTTGCAATAAACTAAGTCTGTTAAGACTGACACTATGACTTACCAAACGGTGTTTCCTGATTAGCCTACACATTGATTTCTGAACAGTTACAGGAAGTGTAGCCTTTTACTTTATTTCTAAGAATAAAATTCTACAACAGAAGCCTAATAAGAAATAAAGGCCTACCTCGAATACAAGCCTGCCCCAAATAAAGGCCTGTGCTTTGTGCAGCCTAAGTAAATAAAAGACCCCGGACACAATTTGAGGATTTACAGTATTCCCAACCTGATCCTGAGACTTTGATTTTGAGAATTTAGTTTGAGGTAGCTACATACTGTATAACAGCTGAGTCTAAGGTACTAGCATTGCCTTATTTAGAATGCCACATATGATAATGTCAATTATTAATTCAACACTAACATAGCATTATACAGTGCAGTCCATAAGTATTTGGAGACTGGTACAGTTTCTCTTCTTTTGGCTCTTTATTCCAGTACATGGCATTTGAAAATAAGCAATGAATATAATATTCTCTTTTATACATAATGCCCCCATTTTAGGGGACCAAAGTAATTGGACAGTCACTTGCTTCCTTTGTGCAGGTACTAAGAAAGCAGTATACAGTATAGTCTTGCCAATCAATGCCAAGATAGCCTTTCGAAGATGCATCTTGCAGATTAGCCCCTGTAACAGAGTAGTCACTGACACATCCACACCTGCCCCCTGAAGACTGGTTCTGATCTGTTGGACAGGTGTTTGGGTTTTTTTCTTCATTATGGCGAGAATTATTCAGTCATTAACTGTCGAGATCTACCAGCCCCTTTGCAATTACTGCGCTCACCAGTGTTCTCTTTCTTCATATTAATGCTCTAAACAGTTTATTTTGGTAAGCCAATTTCTTATTTCTCAGCACCTGACTAATATGTATGAAAAGGATGTAATTCCTACACGGATCACCCAATGTGGATGTATATACCCTCAAATTAACAGGCAACTTTAACCTCATATTGTTCCATTTCAAATCCAACATGCTGGAGTAGACAGCCAAAGGAACATAATTCCTACCACTGTCCAAACACTTACAGACCTCACGGTATGAATCTATCATAAATACACAACCAGAGTATTACTATCAGAGTTTCCATTGCATGATGGCTATTCTGAATAAGTGAGATGCATTATAAGTCACCATCTAGTCAATACATTTTGTTGATTAATGAAGTATCACAAAATTAACTTGGGTAGGCTTCCCGGAAGCCTCTTAATGCTAAGAACCTCTTTAAATGCATCTTACAATTGCTCTTAAAATAACGTGGGTTTCCCAAACACTCTTAACAAAAGTGTTTCTTTAGACACCCACAGCCCACACACTACGCATTTGCTTTTGATGCATGCTTATAATCACAGCCTATAATGGCCAAAAAAATGCAGTAGCCGCATAGTCAATTCCTTTTCATGTATATTGAAAGAAAATATTGTAAAAAATCGAATAAATGCAAATGAAATAAAAATACTGTTATTGATACATGACAGTGTATTAAATAAAATTAAATTATTGATTATGTCACATTGATAACTTATTTTTATTTAACACATATTTTTAGTTAAATTAAATGCCATAAATACTGCAAGCAATAAATTAGGCCTAGGTTTCATTAATAAAACATATTGCTGCGCCCCAATTGTCATGACTGCACTTCAGAGAATCCTGAGTTGGAATCTAATGCATACGAATATGTAGAGGACAGAGTAATGTTTTGAGAAATAACTAAAAAATGGTTGTCTATTTTCTTAAATTTTACACAGTTACAGAGGGTCAAAATAACACTGCATAACACATTTGTATGCCAATTTGACACAGGACTTCGCATAACATTATATTTATTGCATTTTTACTATATTTAATCCCAGCAAATGGGTCAAATTGTATGAATACATGAATAAGTTAGGTGATGATGAAGTGTTGTGTAATGGCAGCGGGCTTACAGCTCTCCAATTGCAGGGTGCACGTCTGCGTGTCCATGGGATACTTGGTCAGATCCATGTTGCAAGCCACTGTTGTGGTAATTCTGGTGTAAAGGAGAAGTCACAAAAGCTGCTAAGCATCACCCTAATGCCCAAAGAATACCTCTCACTTTCACCTGGTATTCCCACAACACAGCCCTCTACTCAACAAAACCATACTGGCCCCAGCATATCCTTTTACTCCCAACCCACCCTCTTTTTCGTAAAATTATCCGCCCCCCTCTGACCGGTGACTTCATATGGCTTGGTGACACTAAACTGAGCCTCTCAGTAGGGTAAAAACAGTGCTGAAGTGTAGCGCATGGTAAAAAATGTTTTGCTTGATGTGGTGATGGAGAGAGGGCCCAGCTCACCTGAGGGCATACAGAACTGTCCCGTTCGGGAAGATTCGGATCAATCTGTTCTCCACGGTGATGTCATGAAGGAAAGATTTCTTGGAGTCGACGATGAAAGTATCTGGAACCCAGAGCAGTTCCACAAGCCGGCCATCCAAGCTCAGGCTCTTATTTCCGTTGAAGCACAAACGCTCATCTGTCCAGCGCTGCCTCAGAAAAATAGTGGCAGTGTAATCCTGTACAAACACAGAGAGAGAGTTCTTCCTTTCAATGTCGCTATAGTAATTGTATTTGAATTATCTAATCAATTTATTCATCAATTTATGGATTAACCTGACTTTTGAATTGATATATTACGTCACTTATTTACAATGTTTACCATGTTGATTTCTGATATTGTGTCAATGCTGGCAATGTCCAGACTCATTCCCACTGTAACAGGGCCATCTGTGAGGAGGGAGGGAGGGAAAGAGGAGAGAGAGAGAGAGAGAGAAAGAGAGAGAAAATGTACAAATAACAAACAAATAACCACACATTACAACAGTGGTATGCAGAAGAGCATCTCTGAACACACAACACATCATAACTCTAAGTGGATAGGCTACAGCAGTAGAAGTCTAATAAATACCCCTAACCCCTAACCAACCCCTTGGTGCTTGGTGAGTGTATATATAATATTTTTACAAATGTTTTATTTTAATGTATAGTTTGTGTTCATTTGTTTCTAATTGTTAATGTTAAGTATTTTTCAATGTGAAATTTATGTTATTTACATGTATATGCTTTGACAATACAAACTGTAATGTTGTGCCAATAAAGCAACTTGAATTTAACAGAAATTTAATTGAAAACACATCAGTGTTCTGGAACCTTGTTGCTTTCTCGTGTGGATGTTACATCAGCGTTGCAATGTTCAGTTCATTCCAATCACATATTTGTGATCTTAAAACGTGTTTTGATCCCGCAATCAGTGATACAGCATATAAGCAATTTGGTACATTCTTTAATCTGTCCTTACTGTCAAAGAATGGCCTGAGGTATTTATTATATCCTTTCATTAGCTTGTGAATTGTGGGGGGCAGGATATCTCCCTCCTTCACTTCAGCATGGAGCAAGGAGTCCTCCATCATCCTGAAAATAGCCAGCACAATCAACCGATTAGACAGTCTTGAAGTCAACCTGTTCCCATATGTAGAAAAAGTACAATAACTACAAAATACTAAATCTCACTCGTATAACCAAAATCTCACCACATGCAAAAACAGAACCTAACTCACAGAATATATTTTAATCACAGGACCCATGTGGAAAACTACAAAAAACTAGCAATATTCTTATCTGTGCAATACAAATAACTACAATAAAAAATCACTACAGTGAGGTGCAAACATTTGGGCACCCCTGTTTTAAATGTATGTTACAATTAATCTGTATGTAATTGAAAGCAAACCTGTGGCCTCATTCATAAAACGGACTTATGATCAATTTTGATCTTAAGTATGACTTACGCAGAAAATCACGTATAAGAAGCTCATCTCTGTACTTTGCAAATTGTAATCTCAGCATCCTATTGTTACTACTGATGAGTGGTTTGCATCTTGTGGTATAGCCTCTATATTGCTGCTCTCAATGGGCCAGATTTACGAAGCCTTTTGAACCAATTTTTCAGGTAGACATATGACGCATTCTGCCCAGAATTATTAAAGTTCACGCAATTAGTGAGGGTCAAATTATGCATGACATTTCTCCGCCTCTATGGAGCAGGCGTAAAGGGAGGCGCAAGACAGAAACACAGATCTCGGCTTTGAAATAATCTTTGAAACAAGAATCACACTATTTCAACCCCCAGAGCAAGAAATCATCAAACAGATTATTAATAGTAAATATTAATTAATAATTGCAGCCAAGCAATAATTAAGGCTGGGTGTTTGCCACAGAAAAAAATGTGAAGCAGTGATAAGTGACTGAAATAACGTGCTCAACCGTAGTGACAGCAACTGAAGTTTCAAAAAATCAGTGTTGCGTTGCTGGTAGTAAAAGAAATATGAGTAGGCTAAATGCAATGATGTGCTGCTTTTAATCGCTTTTGTCCATCGCTGAAAGAGCGTGTGTTTGTTTTGATTAGTTATCCTCAAGAACAATCGCGGAAAAGAAATGGGGCCTGCCAAAAAAGAGAAAATCCCATGAGACCATACAAATAAATATACTTCTGGGAGAAACAAAATATGCACTGGTACCTCCCACACGACATTCCCATTCAATCTCGGCAATAGTGAAGCTCATTCCAACGTTACATCTCGTGTTTAACGAAAATAGCCGCCACAGCTGGAACGTGTACACATTTTGTCCTGTACTGAATACGTTTTTTACGTACCATTCGATTCATGGATATCGCCACACGCAGTCAAGGCATTCAATGCACTAAGCACCTGTTTTAACTGCACTGTTTAAGATCTGTCTCTTTCGCAAAATGCGGTTTATAGGCAGTCCCATTTGCTAATTGCGCTGTAAATAAAACGTTAATTTCAGGCAGACTGCGACCGCGCCAACACACCCTCGTCAGGCAGCTTTTTGTGCTGCGTGCTTTCTGTACATAAATCTGCCCCTAAGTCTCCTTCGAATGGTTGATTGAGATTCCTTCACCCTTACCCTGTAAAGATTGTTTGTGATGTCACTGACTGATGTTTTGGGGTTTTTCTTCACAGCTCTCACAATGTTTCTGTCATCAACTGCTGTTGTTTTCCTTAGTCAATCTGCTTGATGTCTGTTGCTCAGTATACCAGTGGTTTCTTTCTTTTTCAGGACATTCCAAGTTGTCTTACAAGCTATCCCCAATGCTTGTGCAATGGCTCTGATTAATTTCCCCTCTCCCAAAGACAGCTCTCTGGTCTTCATGTCAGTTTATCTTTTCTAACACAAATGCAGTCTTCACAGGCAAAACCCAAGGCTAAAACCAAAATTAGAGATTCAGAACTATTTATTGTTTAACCAATAAATCTAATAGGACACATCTGAGCAACAAGAAACACCTGTCAGTCACATGTTCCAATACTTTTGCTCACCTAAAAATTGTGTTGTCTGATAGAAAAGGTGTTTTAAGTTGTTTAACAAATCTAAATACCAGGAAATAAAAGCTGAAATTCTGATCTGTCATCTCATGTACATCTTTTGACCTTATATTCAACTGTCTTCAGTGTATAGCAAAAACAAATTAACCTTGCTGTTCCAATACCTTTTGAGGGGACCGTATATTTTATTTTACATACAAGGAAACTATTTATTTCAATACATTTACTCATGTTTCAATGTTTTTATATTTAGTAATCTAATTTAATCATATATGAAAGTGGCCATAACAATAACTTGAATAATGTAAGTCATGACATGAATAACAAGAATTTTTAGCAAAATTCAATAAAATAAAACATATAACAAGTTAATATTTGAACCAAAATAATCTTACTAGATCTTTTTCTAGGCTTTTTTCCAAATGGAGAACCTCTCTCATAAATCCAAAATCTCACTCAGCTCACACAAATACAGATGATCACTCACAGAATGTCACTCATTTCACCCACATACAGAAACTCACTCATGCATGCAAAATCAGACTCACACAAATACAGAATTTCACACAAAAATTCTTCTGAAGAGGTACTAGCACATCCATTTCTACCTGATTGTAAAAATCATACATGTTGATAGATATGTTTCCTGAATGACACATATAAAAAACATATTTATTTTTACATGATTATGGCCCCTTTTATATACTCATGTGCAGAATTTGTAAAAACAATACAAGAAACAGAAAATATAAAATACATCCAGTTGGTTCCAGAATTATTGACACCCTTGATAGAAATGAAGAAAAAAGGTTATATTTAGTAAACAACATGTATAATAATCTATATGTTCAAACATATAGGAAAAGTACTATATGCTTTTATTTCAATACGTTTATTCTCATGTTTCAATGTTTTTAGTAAGTAATCTCATTTTTTCTGAAAACATTGGTGTCAAAATTATTGGAACCCCTAACAATTACTGTAAAAAAAATCAAAGTTAAATTGGCAATACAATTTTACTTAACTGAGTTCATCTCAGTCTAACGGAACTATATTGTGTCATTGCATCACTTCCTGTTTCATTGCAGTACAGAAATTAGGTGACTAAGGTGTAACGCAAAAACGACTGAGGTCAGTTTGTCACTATGGCAATTTTATCCATTTAAAATTACATCTATGACACAATAAAGTCTGCAAAATGTGAAAGGGTCTGAATACATTCTGAAGCCACAGTATAATGAACTTCACAATTGAGTTTTATATTGAGATCATATGAATTGTCTAATATGTCACTATATAAAAAAGGGGCCATAATCCTACAAAAAATATGCTTTCGATAAGTTTCAGTTAAAACATACTAATTAACATGAATTATTTTTACATTTTGCATAAGGGTACACATCTCTCCTCCCCTCCAAATATTGCATCCTCTGAACCGTACCATCCCACATGTAGTCACAAGGGGAAATAGCCAGAAGACAATCCTGACAGCAGTGGATCTGCTGTGGTGCTTGTGCATAATCCCCGCATAGCCTCTCTTACTGGCCTCTTCCCCATGGTCGCCCCAATCTGCCTGTCAGGCTCTCTGCTGCAGCTCTGATCCAGCTCTGATCCATATACGTATCACAAGGTCACAGGTTCACCACTCTCTGCATTTACAGCAGTTTTATCACTGGCCTGCAGTGTAGCAGCATACAGATTCAATACAAGCCATCAACTGAAATGACCCTGCAACCCAAAATATACTTTCCCCGCCAAGACAGATTATGGCTATTATAACACGCTCTTCGTATAACATTATACAGTACATCAAAGGTTTGTGATTTGTTTCCAAGCTCTTCCCACTGGCCTTATATAATCTTGCTCTGTTCCTCAGGGTTTTTGTTATGCACTGTACATTTTTCCATGATTCATATTTAATTGTGAACAAAACACCTACAGCATTTACGACACACGACTTAAGCCCATAAAAAAATTATAATATTCAGCAGACAGAAGGCATCTGTGTTTAACCCTTTGACTCCATCCATGTCCTCTGACTCAAAGGATCCACATTTATGTGACTCTGACCCAAAAAGTATTCAGACGTTTCACCAAATGTCACATTTTAATAAATTATAAATTAAGCATTGAGATTTCCTTCCGTGCGATATTCAGAAACTGAAATTCAGAAGATTTAACCCGTGTGTTCTGGAAGTTCCATGGTTACAAAAATGAAAAAAAATTGCCCTAACAAGGCCACATTGCCTTACCATTGGCCTGTGCTTGTAAGTCATTAAAATAGCTGTGACATTTTCTGGATAAAACCCCCACTCTGTTTAACATTGGTCAGGCTGTGAATCTGATTGAAATGTGTGGGAAATGAAGACTAAAGTATTCTCCAACAGGTAGAGATAAAGTAATATAAATATATAAATTGGGAAAATAATATAATAGTATCCAACTGTTTGAGTATTCCAGTAAGCACTGTTGGATGAATAATCAGGAAGTACAACCTGCGTCACACTATCTAAGCACTGCCTGGAAAAGACTGTCACTCAAAACTCTTCATAGGGGACACTTCTTAGAGACAGACCAACACTCACTTTGAAGGAGCTACATTTCAGTGGCTGAAAGTCGAGTAGATGCGCACCAGTCAACAACATCAAAAGCTCTGCATAAAACTGGCCTATATGAGAACGGAAAGAAAAATGCCATTACTGAAAAAGAACAATCTGAAAGTCTTTTTGAAGTTGTCTGAAAGCATTATAGTGACCCGGGTAAGGATGAGGAAAAAGTTTCACTGTGCTCTGATGAGACCAAGCTTTTTGGAAACAATCCAAAGTGCTACAGTACGAGTATGAGCAAACCAAACAATGCCCAACAGTAAAATATGGTGGTGGCAGCATCATGTGACAGGGAATGGCCATCATTTTCAAATTGAAGGACATTGTTTTAGACTACTAAAAAAAACTGAAGCATGGGAAAGCGAAGTTCACCTTTCAGCAGGAACATGATCTCAAGCACAAGTCAAGAGCAGCATTGGAGTGACTCAAGAACAAATAGGTGAATGTCCTTCAGTGGCCCAGATCTGAAGCACTGTTGCAGTCCAACCAGTCATTCAACCAACCTGAACAACTTGGAGCAAAGAATAGGCAAAAATGACTAACAAACAATGTACAAAGCTGGAACGGTAGATAATACCAAAAAGACCACAAGCTGTTATTGCAGCATAAATATCTGCTAATATATTTAGAATAAGCATCACAAAAGTTGTTTTTAGTATACTATATTTTCATATAGAAATAACTTCATTCATGTGATGTAGGCTACAAGTTCTGCCCCCATTCACCCACCCACCAACCATCCCCTTTTGCTCATCCACCTTCATCTCAAGTAAATCACTTTTGCACACCTTGACTACAAGGAGCAAGTGCAGACAATGTGCAGAAGCCCATTTTGGTCACACTTTACAATAAGGTTACATGAATGAGCATGAACTAATGTAGTTGTTGACATGAATTAATTATATACTAATACATGTGTTCACATCAACTATCAGAATGGGTAAAAAATGTGAACTCAGTGATTTTGACCGTGGAATGATTGTTGGTAGCAGCCTGGTTTGGGTATTTCTATAGCTGCTGATCTCCCAGGATTTTCACACACAGCAGTCACTGGAGTTTACTGAGAAAAAACTAAAAACATCCCGTTCTGTGGATGGAAACACCTTGTTGATGAGAGAGGTCAACGGAGAAGGGCCAGACTGGTCGAAGCTGACAGGAAGGTGACAGCAATGCAAATAACCATGCATTACGACAGCGGTATGCATCTGAACACACAACGTGTGGACAGGCTACAGCAGCAGAAGACTTTAGTTAGTTACAACTACATTAGTTAATGCCAACTATGTGGCATCACATTGTAAGGTGGTCCCTGCATAGCCTGTACCTACCAGTCATTCAGTTTTCAAAATGTTCTTACTCATTCTCTTTTGATGAAGTGTTCTTTGGTGTAGAACTCTTTGATAATGGTGGAATATTATAAAACTAATTCCACATTTTATAGTAATTCATGTTTTTATGAATACAAACATAATAGTTGACACTTTGTCAAGTCTTGCCTGTTATAGCCTTATAGAACAGTGTTGAATACCAAATTCAAATTGATTGGCGTACTGGAAAGCCCCAACCCACGTCATCACTGACATTTACAGTGACACATCACATGGAAGCGTGATACACAATTTAGCATGATCGGGCGACCTTAATTTCCAGCCCTGTGTGTAAGACATAAATGGATTGAGGGGGTATGTACAGTAATAACAGGTGTGTAAGGCAGCACTGGATTTGGGGGGGGTACAGTAATGACAGGCATGTACAGTAAGAAAATGCTTGAAGTGAAATCAGTGAATCACGGATGTGGTTCATTCTCAAGGCCATTTAACAATACCTGTTACTCCACATTATCATCAGCCAGAACTGCCTGCCACTGCTGATTACTGTCAGTTTCAGCCTCACCCACGCACAGCCATCACCCGCCTCTGAATCATAATCAGCCCCAGCCCACATTTCTAGCTAGAATGAACAGTTTCAGCAAGACTGCACATTTTCAGCCAGAGCAGAAATTTTCAGCTAGAGCGGGCATTTTCTGCTAGAATAGTTATTTTCAGTTAAGGACTAGCAGGTATTTTAGTGTGGCAGGAGATGGAGCTCTGATTGGGGGATGAAACAGAGCTCATGTTTGGTCATAGGAGCTGTTGATTAGAAGATAAAACAGAGCTGCTGATTGGAGGATCCAGCTACTTTTTGGAGGATGAAAGAGAGCTTCTGCCTGGAGCTAGTCTTCCACAGAGAGAGCAAGACACAGTATTCTGAAACACAGAAATCTTATTTTTTCAGGGGTCCACATTCTGTAAACCCTGTCATATTCCACAAATTCTTTATGGATTAAAATAGGAGTGGGGTTTATCCATAGAGCATATATAGATATGGAGAAAGTGTTCATGACATCACCCATTCATTTTATATGGCTGGTTGCTCACTGCCGCATGAGGCCCATAAATCTATCGATGCAAAGTCAAGCACTACCCTGGGCAGTCCAGCTACAAAGATTCTCCCATTTTGGCTCTGTCTCGAAAGGAGTTAGAGGAAAGAAGAACATTTTAGGAGTATATATTGTGTGTATACCACTATTGCATATTATATTTGTGTAGTTAACCCAGTTGTATTTTGTTTGTTTGTTCATAATCATATTAATATTTTATGTTTTCTGATGTTAGATTTTTGTTTTCTCATGCTATGATATTGGAGTGACAGAAAAATGAATAAGAAGCCTTGTATCACATTATGTGTTGGCTGTGCATTATAAATTACTTTCTTTTTCTCTCACATATAATACAATGAAATTACGGTTTCATGGTTTCTTCATGTATTGAAAAAAGCTTGAACCCATTTGACAACAGGCATAATCCTGGTCTCTTCTGAAAGGTAACCTTGGTGTTTGTTTTCTAAGAGTCAGAATTAAGTTACAGAAGCTCAACCACAGTGAAAGTGGAAGCTTTTTTTTTTTTTTTTTTTGACTGGATACAGTTTATTGTAGCTTTGGCTGGTACGTAGAAACACAATGGAGCCCAGTAACAACACTGGACAAATCCCCTTTAACATTTGAGGACAATATCACAAAAAATTAGCATTATGCATTTTTTTTTCTAATCTATGTCTCCAAAAAGAGACTCCAAAGGACGAATGGAAACTAAATGATATTATGGTTTGTATAAGGTGTAAAACTCTGCATTTTGCTTACTAAACTATACAACAACACAAGGCAAAAAAATCTGTGCTGTTTTATGCAAGCCTTAAAAATTATATACCATTGGAAAAGTAATGCCATTAGCTAGAATACTTTTTAGTAGTCACTTCTATAACATTCCTGTAGTCGGTTCTGATGAGTGGATTTTTTTTACACATAAATGGGTGTAACGCATATGCTCTCCAACTATGTTACAAATACTGGTCAAAGACGGTTGTACTTGGGCTCATCATGTTAGAGAGAGCCTATACAAAACATAGATAATATAATTTCTATGTACAAGTGCTTTTGCAGAAGTATTCATTCATCCATTATCTTAACCCGCTTATCCTGAACAGGGTCATAGGGGGGCTGGAGCCTATCCCAGCATACATTGGGTGAAAGGCAGTAATACACCCTGGACAGGTCACCAGTCCATCGAACAGCAAACACACCATTCACTCACACACTCATACCTATGGGCAATTTAGACTCTCCAATCAGCCTAACCTGCATGTCTTTGGACTGTGGAAGGAAACCGGAGTACCCGGAGGAAACCCACGCAAACACGGGGAGAACATGCAAACTCCACACAGAGAGGCCCCGGCCGACAGGGATTCGAACCCAGGACTTCCTTGCTGTGAGGCGGCAGTGCTACCCACTGCACCATCCGGGCTGCCTTTTGCAGAAGTATACACATTGAAATGGACAACAATGATAATTTCTCCAGAGAAATTCTAAGTAAACAATGGACAGTTCTCTGAGTTAACACATTTGTATAATGAGAAACTATTATGTATTTGGTCAGCTGGAGACTTGTCATGAAAAGGATACTGACATTACCTTATTTCTTGTAATATTTCCAAAATGCAGAGAAGGTGAGGTCCCACCACACTTGTTCTACTACCCACATGTTACAAAATAAGGCACTGTTGTTGCTAAATCGATGTCATCTTAAAATAGGTTATACAGATAGAACCGTGAGTTTTAACACTTTCAGTGGGTACATGCTTTTACCATAGTGATTGAAAATTACACCCTGACAATGAATGAATGTAAAAAAAACACACCGGCCTAGGGCCCAATTCATTCATTCAGACTTAAGGGGTTAAAAACTAAGAGGAGGGAAAATCAGCCAAAATATGCCAAGGGTTAAATGCAATAATCTCAGAAAACATGCCCTAAGTGAGCTGGGTAGCATTGCCCTAGGTAACCTGAGTTGATACAAAGTAGCCTCAGAAAACTTCACCAAAGTTACCTGGGCAGCAGTGCTGTAATTCAGCCTTTCTCAACTGGGGTGCCATCTGGCTCCCATCAGGGGTGCTGTCAAAAAAAATATTCTGACGTTGCTGACATAATAAAATGAATTCAAATTCCAAAAAACTATAGTTACGCAACTTATCATGAAAATTCAGATCAATAGCCACCTCATATATCATCAAAATTTGTCTCACATGACCCTTTTCCCTATATCACAACATCAACGCCAGGGTCAGCACATGACTATGTAAATAGCCTACTACAGTGTTTTTTTGCATTACAAGAGTGTTTCTTGAAGCATACAAACTGGCATGGAATAGTTTTTGAAAAGAAAGGCTCCAGAATCAGATAACTCTGAATCTGAGTCATCAACTTTATCAACCCGTGGTAGCTCAGCAGTGAGGATAGTAGAGGCCAGCAGCAAGACAAAGAAAAGACAGTACGATGACAGCTACTTGTCGTATGGTTTCAGCTTCTCCCTATGTGCCTGGTATGCGGTTGTCAAACCAAGCAATGGTTCCGAGCAAACTTAAAAGACACCTGACAACAAATCATCCATCACTAGCCAGCAAGGGTGCAAAATTCCTATAGGTTACTTCTGGAACTGTTCAGGCAGGGGAGGGTCCCTGTCACAAAGACCGATCGGAACTACTAGCAGACAGAGGGATGTAATAAATGACAGGCTTTAATCGTAATTCCATAAAAGCAGGTCAGTGCACGGCAAACAGGGTAATACAGGTAAGGCAGTTTCATAATAGTTACAACCTGGTAGTCAATCAGAGGAGGGCAGGAGAACAGGAGGGCTGAAGGGCAGGAGACAGGTCTGGAAGACAGGAGGCTGAAGCAGGGCTTGGACGGACATGGGACTCGGGAACAGGAACTCGGAAGGCAGGTAAGGAGCAGGATGGATTAAATGCTAGACAGTATGAGGACACAAGCTCAAATACAGCAATGAACAAGGAAACATGTAGGATTATATACATGACTGATGATGAGACAACAAGAAACAGGTGAGATGAATACACATAAGGTAACACATATCTGGTGCGGGGGTCATGGACATGTAACCGGGCAAAAGAGAAAACATGAAACGGAATATTAAAACAGAGAATATATATAAATGAGGGAAACCACAGAAAGTTCTGGAGCAGAAATATGGGACATAATGATAAAATCTACCCCTGCTTGGGCTGGACATCCCAGAAATATTTTATTTATTTAACATTATTTATGTCCGGAACTGTCCTGTACAGCTTCAGCACGCTTGGAGGAAGAGAGACTGGAACTGCCACTACTGCCGACTTCAACATCCCTTCTCCGGGTGCAGGAGGTTTTTAAGTCTTTTGACTCCTTGGGTGTGGTGTGAGTTGTCTGTCTGTAGGGCAGTATCTGGAAGAAAAAAAATCTTGGAGAACAGAATCTTCAGTTACCAGGTCTACTTGCCTCTCCACCGTCAGCAGCCCCCAGGCATGCAGCACACTGCAGAAAAACTCTGGCAGCACATCTATGCTGAGTATGGAGAGGTCCACACCAAACAGCTGCCAATCAAGCCCACCACAACCTGTCTCAGTAACAGGAAGTCTCCCACTCTCCAGCTTAGTTCTGTGGCATTTAACAGTCTTTGAGCAGCCTGCAATCCGAATGTAGCCACCCTGCTGTTAAAATCCACCAGACCCTGAACCCACCTGCCCGTCTCTGCTATTGGCAGGTACAAAATTTCCAGTGGTATCTGTCCCAAAAAAAGGTCTCGAGCTCTCTTAGCAGTCCTGCAGGAGGGTGCAGTTAGGGTAGCCTGTGCGACAGCATGGAGGTCACCAGACTATTCATCACCAGGAACCTTCCTCTACAACCACCTCCACTGAGACAGACTCGCTTTGACCACGTCCAGCACCATGAAGGTTTTCATGTTAAAATCTTTCTTTGAGTTTGACAACACTGAAATTATGTACAGTCCCCTCCAAAAGTATTGGAACAGCAAAGTCAATTCCTTTGTTTTTGCAATACACTGAATACATTTGAGGTTGAGATAAAAATATTAACACGAGAGTTCAGAATTTCAGCTTTTATTTCTTGGTATTTACACCTTGATGTCTTAAACTACATCAATAAAAATTAGTGAGCCCACTCCAGAAGCAGCCATGTAAGCCCAAGCCATGACATTTCCTCCACTGTGCTTAACAGATGAGCTAGTATGTTTGTTTTGGATCATGAGCAGATCCCTTCTTTCTCCACACTTTGGCCTTTCCATCACTTTGGTAAAGGTTAATACTGGTCTCATCAGTCCATAAAAGTCCATAGAACTTTTTTGGCTTATCTCTGTACTTCTTTGCAAATTGTAATCTCGCCTTGCGATTCTTACAACTGAGTGGTTTGCATCTTGAGGTATAGCCTCTATATTGCTGCTTTCTAAGTCTCCTTCAAACAATTAATTGCAATACCTTCACCCCTGCACTGTGGATATTGTTTCTAATGTCACTTACTGATGTTTTAGGGTTTTTCTTCACAGCTCTCACAATGTTTCTGTTATAAACTGCTGTTGTTTTCCTTGGTTGATCTGTTTGATGTCTGTTTTTCACTACGCCAGTGGTTTTGTTCTTTTTCAGGACATTCCAAGTTGTTGTACAAGCTATCCCCAATGCTTGTGCAAAGATTTTCCCTCTTTTCTAAGCTTCAAAATGGCTTGCTGTCCTCCCAAAGACAGATCTATGGTCTGAATGTTGGTTTATCACAAATACAGTCTTCGCAAGCAAAACCCAAGGCTAAAACCAAGAGTAGACATTCAGAACAATTTATTGTTTATAGGTACAATAGGTAAGATTTTTGTGTTAAAATATTGTTACAAGACCATTGTAAATCCCTTCCTATCATTGAAAAAGGCTCACTGACATGTTGACTCACCCTCTGCCTGTGTTTATAGTCCCTAAATTTGGGTTTCAAAATATTCAGTTGACTGGCACTCTGAACCAAAACATTGTATATCTGTACAATAATTAAAGCTCATTGGTTGAAAATTGGTTCTAATTGCAACAACCAATGGTGTTTCAATGTCGTGTTTGTTGCTGCAATTCCTCTCTTGACCATAATAAATTTCTACAACAACAACAACAACAATTTCTATAACAACAACTGAATAATTACATTAATTCAGTCACATGTTCCAAAAAATTGGGTGGTCTGATACAAAAGGTGATATGATCTAAGTTTAACAAATCTAGATCACAGTACCAGGAAATAAAAGCTGAAATTCATCTTATGTACATATTTTGACCTGAAACTCCATTGTAGTCGTGTAAAGCAAAAATATCTTTTAATGGTTGACTTCACACGCTCATACATGGCAGTTGGTGGCAATTTGAACTCTCAGAATTGTGACTGCAGCCAGGTCAATATTTTCGCTGGACACTTGGTATGTCCCACCTTATAAGTCCAAAGTCCCTGGTTACTTTTGAATAGTTTAAATGGATTTTGACAATAGACATGTCAGGCTTCAATCATGTTAATGCTTTCGAGTGTGCGCCCAAGTTTAGGTAGCAAATAACCGTGTTGTACACTTCTAACATAATTTACATAGCAACTGAACTCTCAGATCATGCGGAATCACCGATAGCGGGCAAGAGAAATTGATGTAAATTCAGCAAATGTATAACTTTTAAAGCTTTAAATCGATCCTATGGTGGCACTTGCGACATACATTTTCAGTGTGTGCTATTTGCTTATGCTAGCTACTCCAGTAAAGGCTTAGAACACACCAGCACTTAGTTCTTGAAAATTTGATCACCACGACTGTGAAGTAAAAAAGTGGACAAATTACGTTTTCCGTGAGAAATGTATTGGCAAACTCACTTGCACACAGAGCAGTCTACTTATTTTGTAACATGTGGGTGGCAAACCAAGCGTGGGGGGACCTCGCCTTCTCTGAATTTTGGAAATCCATATACACAAAATAAGGTATTGTCCTTTGACGGCAAGGGTCCAGTGCACCAAATGCATAACAGTTTCTAAACATCAAACAAAAAGTTTGGAAATTTGTGTTTGGTAGATTATTTCTCTGTTGTAACAATGCTTCTTGGCAATACATTTTATACCGTTGAAAAGCCTGTTTATTTCCCTTTTAAATGGTGCCCCATTTGTAAGGAACATGCATTTGTGGGATGAGCAGCACAGCTGAGTATGTGGGTAGCGCTCATGTAAAATTTGCCAAATCTTCTCTGCCAATGCCAAACAGTTTATTCTGCTGTTGCTATTGACTCTTGTTTGGTTTTGTTTGGTGGATTGGATGTTTGAAGTCTATCCGTAACAAGGAAGAAACAAGACATATTGGCAATTTTACAATTTATTCATTTAACAAACAGTCTCAGTAGCATGTGGAAGAACTATACACACTCACAACAGCCTGGCACCTCCTCCTCATGCTGGTCACCAGCCTGGTCACACACTGCTGTGGGATGGCGTTCCACTCCTCAACCAGGATTTGTCGCAAGCCAGCCAACGTGGTTGTGTTTGTCACTCTAGCACGAACAGCACGCCCCAGCTGATCCCACAAGTGTTCAATTGGGTTGAGGTCAGGACTGTTGGCAGGCCATTCCATCCTCTCTACTCCCAAATTCTGGAGGTAGTCTCTGATAAACCCCGCTCCGTGGGGGCGAGCGTTGTCATCTTGGGGGATAGAGTTCGGTCCCAGACTGTGGAGATATGGGATTGCCACTGGTTTCAGAATCTCATCTCGATATCTCTCTGCATTGAGATTGCCTCCAATGATGACAAGCCTAGTTTTTCCAGTGATGGAGATGCCACCTCACACCATCACACTGCCTCCACCAAAAGTTGTTACTCTATCGGTGCAGCAATCAGTATAGCGTTCTCCCCGTCTTCTCCACACTTTGACCCTACGATCCAACTTCCGTAGGCAGAATCTGGACTCATGGCTGAACATAACGTTCCTCCACATGTTCAGGTTCCAGTGCAGGTGTTGCCGACACCAGCGCAAATGGGCCTGATGGTGAAGGGCAGTCCTGGCAGGCCTCCTGGCAGCCCTATGAGCCCGGAGACTGGCTGCGTGCAGTCTGTTCCGGATTGTCTGGGCCGAAAGCCGTGTACCATATCGTCCTGCAAACCTTGACTGCAAATCTGTAGAAGACAGCCTACGGTTCCTAAGTGCTGAAAGGGTGAGGAACCGGTCAGCACCTGGGGGTACCGGAAGCTCAAAACAAGACTCAATAGCAACAGCAGAATAAGCTGTTTGGCATTGGCAGAGAAGATTTGCCTAATTTTTCATGAGCGCAACCAACATACTCAGCTGTGCTGCCCATCCCACAAATGCATGTTCCTTACAAATGGGGCACCATTTAAAAGGTAAATAAACAGGCTTTCCAACTGTATAAAATGTATTGCCAAGAAGCATTGTTACAACAGAGAAATAATCTACCAAACACAAATTTCCAAACTTTTTGTTCGATGTTTACTTATGAAAATGTTCTGGAGAAATGTTGATAGAATTTCCATTGTTTGCTCTGGAAGAGTTATCATTGTTGTCTGATTCGCTGCTGCCTACTTCTACTTGTACTTGTATGAAGGAGTGCGATTATCTATCTTTTGTTTAGGCTCTCTCGAACAGTATCGGTAATCCAGTTGCCCAGTAAAAGCGTGATCCCCGTCCGTGAGCAGGAATTACAATAAAACTTCAGCTCCGCCTAGAACAGGCTAGTGGTATGGTATTAAAGTGACATAAGTCCACTCACATTCATTTACACCAGGGCTGTCAAACTCCAGTCCTGGAGGGCTGCAGTGCCTGCTGGTTTTTGGTGTGTTTCAGCATGAGAGATACATTTCAAAGTCTTTCATTGGCTAAAGGGTCCACACACCTTGTTCTCAAGGCCTTAATTGTCCGCTGATTGAAAGGAAACCACAAACGCCTGTAGACACTGTGGCCCTCCAGGACTGGAGTTCGACACAGTCTGGGCCATGTTTGCTATCCCATGATAATATCTTTTTATCTCAGAAGTTTCTTTGCTGCAACAATATGCTTCTTTCTCTCGCTACCAAAAGACTCTTCAACAGAAGTAGAATTATTGGGAAAACATTTAAAACCATGATTCCTACTTAGCCCCCCATTTCCCACCCAAAAGAAAGTAAACTGAGCTCAATTGGGTACAAATTTGCTTTCCGACAGTTTTACAAAAAACAAGCTAAAGCTTGACACCGGCTCTGCGCACTCGGACTTGTCCTTCCCACCCACGATTCTTAGGAAGAGAGAGAAAGATGCACAGAGTGAGAGAGAGGTAGACATTTCTGGCTCCGTCTGCTCACAGGGCTTGAGGATGAGAACAGATGGATGGATGACCAACATCCACCCCCCACCCCCCCTTTTTTCCCAAACCCCCATGGTGCCTTTGATCTGAACCAGATAGTCCCCACCCTGCCATCTGAAGAACACACTGTGAGGGCAGGATGAAAATGAGTGGCCAGTGACCAGGACCTTATTCGAGAAAAAGCCCTCCAGCACCGTGTGACTCTCACCACAGTTACACCACATGCGTCGCATGCTTACACAGGTTACATTAGTGACACATTTTATTTGCATTCCTACAGCATGTTTTCCAATACACTACAATACACTAAGACAAATAATACTCGAAGCGTAGTTTGCTGGTGCTGCATTATATCCACACCATGTGGCCACAATGTATGTGCCACATTTTATTATTAGGCATGCAGTACAGCACATGGCTGGACTCACTACAGCTTAAATGCGAGTACTCTTGTTATGCTTCACTGAAAGAGTTGGTACACATGTTGTTCAAGTGCATTCGCTACATGTGTTTTACAGTTCTAACTTAATGATTTTTTAATGATAGCAGAGAAAGCAGAGCTCTATTCAAACGTCCAGATAAGCATGACTTAGTCAACTTCTGACTTAGGTCTTTATTTTGCCAATCATTTTAAATCTTAAACTTCAATATACAGTATACAATGCAGAAATATACATTTCTAATCAAGTATTTTCTAATTGAGGATGTTGCTCATGTATGTGTGTGTGTGCGTGTGTGTGTGTGTGTGTGTGTGTGTGTGTGTGAGAGTGTGTGCATCTGCGTGTGTTTCAGTGTGTGCATGTATGAGATAATCTCAAACATGTCCTGTGTTGTCAAGTAAACAAAAAATATAAAGTGTTACAGACCAAACTTTCTCTGTCCCTTCTCTGTTCATGATTGGGACAGGATCTTTTTTGGTGTAAATTAAGTTTAGGTCCAGACCTTTCGGAGAAAGACATGCTATGGTTTTGAAGCCTCTTTCATTCATTTGCTTCATGTTCATGTCCACAGTAATTACTGATTACTGTAAAGCAGTGGTTCCCTAACTTGGTGCTGGGCTTCCCCTGTGTATGCTGGTTTTTCCTCCAACCACAGTTACAATCCCAGAATTTATAAAATTAACTTTTAAGGTGTTAATTTTTCTTAAGTAGGTGCTTTTCATGTTCAGAGGGATTATTTACCCACTTAACCCATATTTGTCAGACATGCAGTGCAGCCTGTAAGTATTTGGACAGTGACATTTTCTATTGTTGAAACAGTTGAAATAAAACAATGGTTAAAGTGTTAGTACAGCCTGTCACATGCCATAACACACTCAGGAGAGGGTAGACGAGCTGGACACAGGGGTATATCAAAAGTCCAGACTGCACCGGTGCCTTATTTATACACAGTGGTTCAGGGAAGGGAGAGAGAGTGAGAGCGACTAATAAGCAAAAAGTAGTTGGCCGTCAGCCTCACGGGATCAGGACTAAAAAATAAAAAAATTTAATAAGAAAGGCAAATAAAAGCAAACCGAACTGCAGCTTTTCACATTTTCACACAGTTCTCTCTCTCACGGCTCTCTTTACCTGGTCTCAGATGCCTACTAGAGAAAATAGCAGACATTTAACAACCTGGACTAATTCAAAGCGTAGTCTAGGTGTGTGCCTAGGCGTGATCCTCTAATCCCCTGATTCTTTCCCACAAACAGTGCCCTTGCCACACAGTCTTTTTATACATAGACCCCCCACAATTACGGTACCAAAAGTAATTGGACTGCTCAAATGTTTCCTGGACAGGCGTGTTATGTTTCATTGTTAATTCATGCATAAAAGAGCTAGCAAAAGGTCTAGAAGTGATCTGCATTTGGAGTCTGCTATTGTCTCTCAACATAAGGACCAAAGAAGTGGCAGTGCCAGTAAAGCAGGCCATTATTAGGCTGAAAAATCCAAATAAATCAATCAGACATAGCCAAATAATTAGGTTTGTCAAAATCAACTGTTTGTATTCTTAAAGAGCAAGAATGGACTGGTGAGCTCAGCAATGGCAACTGATTTGGTTGACCAGGGAAGACCAGTGTATTGGATGACAGAAGAATCCATCGAATAGTGAAGAAAAATCCCTTTGTAACTGTTCAACAGATCAATGACAATCTCCAGGATTGTGTCAAAGATGACCATCAAGAGAAGACTATGCCAACATAGTTCACCACAAGGGGTTCACCACAAGATACATTACAGTAATGGCATTTGACAGACGCTACAGGCCGCCCTAACTGTACCATAACCACTACAGATACAAACCCCTGGCTTACTTACATAAAAAAAACCTTTATAGTTCTGGTACATGTACCAGTGCTGGAAAGAGGAAACTGTGGAGAAAATGGAACAGCTAATGGTCCAAAGCACCCCCTTCATCTGTCAAACATGGTGGACATAGTGTTATGGCTTGGGCATGTATGGCTGCCACTGGAACTGGCTCGCTTGTATTCATTGATGATGTCACTGCTGATGGCAGCAGCAGGATGAATGCTGAAGTACATCTTGTCTGCTCAGATTCAAGCAAATCCATCGAAACTGATTGGACAATTCATCTTGCATCTTTCTGCTTATTATTATTCATTCAGTATTAACATGTGTCTTTTTTATTGTGCCCATGAAATAATGCAGACATTCAGTCCATGGCAATGCTTATTTGCAATGCAGGGTGTGCTGCACACCATTGCAGTCACAGTATGCACCACGCTTTCCCTCCAAATACTCCCTCACCCAACTCCATCATGCCTCTATACCTTCAACTGACAAAATAGCTGAAAAAAGTTGATGCAGAATGCAGACAATTTCAAGAGATATGAGACCAAGTATCTCTTACTGAATATAAAGAAAAGCCCATCTGTCTTATTTGCCTGGAGACAATGTCAGAATATTGCTTGCGACATCATTTTGAAACCACACTCCAGCAGAAATATGGAGACATGGACAGGCTTCAGAAGTATACCAGAATATACCATCGCTAGTCGGGTGGATGAACTTGCTTCCAATGAACCAGCTGAAATCCATGAAAAAGTTTGATGAATCAATGCTTGATGAATTTTTTTTATCTGAGCAAAGTATAATTTACATGGAGTAATAAGATTGACTGTCGAGACCAGAATTGATTTCTATTTAATATTGATTATGTCCTATCTTCCCCCACCTGCTACAACATGTAGACTCCTCTGACTGATCATAAACAGATCTCACTAAACATATTACAAGGGAACAGGTCAAATCTTTTAAGATTAAGCCAGATCTTTTAACTGGAAGTTCAACAATTCTTTACTAAAAGATTCACAAATCACTGCTGATGACTTTGGCTGAAAATATGATGCAATTTACTGTAAATGGGAAATGTTTATATAGTTAAGGTTAAGAGATAAGGTCACTTAAAACTGAAATTAAGAACAAGCTTAAAGTATTAATGAACAAAGATACTCTTTCCTCAGGAAGAGTCAGAGCCAAATATACACTCTGTGAGCAATTTATTATGTAAACCTGTGCACCAGCTTGCTAATACAAATATTTAATCAGCCAATCATGTGTCAGCAACTAAATGCAAAAAAGCATGCCGATGTGGTCAAGAGGTTCAGCTATTGTTCAGACCAAATGTCAGAATTGGGAAGAAATGTGATCTAAGTCACTTTGACCGTTAAATGATTGTTGGTGGCAGACAGGGTGGTCTGCTGATGCAAACTGCTGATCTCCTGGGATTTTCACACACACTAGTCTCTAGAGTTTGCAGAGAATGGTGTGAAAAAGAAAAAAGATCCAGTAAGCAACAGTTCTATGGGAAAAAACGCATTGTTAATGAGAGAGGTCAGAAGACAAGGGCCAGACTGGTCGAAAAGTGAAAGAACCCTATATGTGGGTTAGGTGTATGTAAGCATGAGCCAGCTGATCATAATTACATGTATTACTATGGTATTATCGTGGAAGAAAAAACAATTATGAAGTAATTATTGTAGCAACCTATTAAAATAACAGCTTTCTATGAATCATTTTACAGTATATGCAATTACATATTATGGAAAGCAGGTATAACTTCTACACTGTGGAGCCAGTTTTTGGCTACATGGCCCACTAAACTGTAAGATGAATATGAATAGATAACAGTTCAAGCATATACCTCCACTGTTTCTAAGACAGACAACATTTTATTGAGGTATAAAAACATGCACTTTATGTCAACCTTTGAAACAAATGAATTAAGATCACCCCATAAGTATAAAAAAATAAGCAAAAAGAAACATGGTATCATGTTATAGGCTATTGCCTATTAATACACTGGTTTAAATATTCTCCTTGAAGTTGACTTAAGAATCAATGTGTTTTCATTACTGTTAAACAAAAAAATAGGGTGTTCACTAAATCTGTATGGCCTGTCTCACTTATATTGACATTAGTTGTTTTTTGCCAACGTAAAAGGTTAATAGAGCACGTGATTTGAAGCCTGTGGAGCTAGTTTTGGCAGACAACTTGAGAAGTGCCGCCCACTCACATGATGCTCATGTCTAATGGGACATGCTATATAAAGCATCAACCTTACCCGTTTAGGCCCTTGCTCATTTTGCACCTTCTGTCATGCTCTGCTGCCTGCTAGCTGCTGCCGCATCAGCCGAGATGCCATCATACAATGCTGCCCTGCTGCCTGGTTCATTCTGCATGCTAAAGCCATTGTGCTGCCTGGCTTCCTGCTGCACTTCTTGTTTTGAAATGCTTCCTTTGCCCATATTGCATTCTATTGCCACTTTCGCTACCTGCTTTTGCTCAAATTATCCTACTATTCCTAATTCATACCGTCAACATTTTTTTGCACTCCCACAACCACCCCAGCATCCACCGGTGAGCTCTGCTTCTCAAGATCCCCACAAGGGGGGAGGTTTGTAGCCATTCCCTGTTTTGGCAGGTGTTTCAACAGGGAGTGATGAGAGGCAGAGCCGATGCCAAAGTTTGCATTTACATTATACCTCAATAAATATTGCTTCATTCATCATGAGTTGTCTGACTGAACTTCAAACTTCAATTTCAAAACCACTAACCATGTTCAAGATTCTATCATTCTTTCCCTCTCATCTACTAGCACTGACCAGTCAGCTAAATTCAAAGTGTAGGCTGCAACTCTGTCCAGAAGAGGAGAAGGCAAATACAGTACAGAACATTTTAGAAGATACACAGGAGGAAGTCGACATCACTACAGAAGTTTTTCAAGCAGTTCAGTCATTCTATAATTGAAAGTACACACATGACTGCATCCTAATAGGCAACATTTACATAATAATAAAAATAATAAAAATGGTTAAAAACCCATCACCACAGTCATGGGAAATTAACCATTTGAATTTTGATGTGATGGTTATATGGTCTTGACAGCCTGAGATATAACCCTAGCTAATAAACCCAGTAGCACTTTCCTGGTCTGCATGTTCTGACACTGAGAATAGTTGAGCAAAACAAGGTGATAAACTACAGGATGCACTGGAGAATCTTATTTCATAATGCACAAGCTTGATGGGAATCATTTGCCTCATTTGTCCTGATCACACTTGTACATTAGGTTCACTTGGGATAATATAATGTATAATACAGAATGGATATACTGAGGGAAAATTGTGTTCAGTCTCTCATTTGGAATGTGATTGCTCCATATTTTTCTTTTGTTACTCACTCAGATAAATGCTTAAAAGGGACCATTTATAAACATCTCTGAGGTTTCCGGAGAATTCTTTTGTTAGATACCCTGTACAAAGTATGCAATGGATGAATGTACAGTAGTTGTAAGACAGAGCATCACAGTTGCTTTGGATATGCCATGAAACTGAATCAAGGCATTGTGTAATTTAAATGAAAATGGCTTCATATTTAAAGTTCGTATTTATAGTTATGATGATATATGGTTGATTATATAAATTAAAATATAAAGGGTTATATAACACTTTCTATGAATTGTCTGTTCCAGAGCTTCATAGACAGTACTGTACATAGCACCTTTATATGCACCTTCATATATGCAACATAAGCATTAAAAAGGTAGGTAGAAAAACTGTTTGGGTTGGGTTAATGAAGTTGGCTAGCTACCACAAATGTTTACATGGATATAATCTAATTTGTGTAAAATCACATACTAGTGTAGCGTGGTTAGCTCAGCTAATTTGCAGTTTGTAGCAGGTTGCTAGCTACCACAAATGTTTACATGGATATAATCTAATTTGTGTAAAATCACATACTAGTGTAGCGTGGTTAGTTCAGCTAATTTGCAGTTTGTAGCAGGTTGCCTCGACAACGCTCCCTGATGACGTAACCCTCAAATTCAAAAGGACGTTGTTGCCCTTGGCTAGGGGCGAATTCGTCTTTAGCTGACTTGGTAACACGTTTGTTCAACAAATATTTGGACGAGTGAGAGGCCGGGGTTCAAATCCCACCTCAGGCAGTTTCTCACCCATTACACTTGCACCAACTGATGTCAATGACTCCCCAAGAGGGACATGAGTGGCTCTTTATAATTGGGATACAGCCTAAATTTACTGGGCCATGTTTGACGACATCACAGTAACATCCCTGCAGTCTCTGGGAAAAGATCAGGCAGCCACATCCATCCCCTGCAGCACAGCCATTTAGCTGCCAGTCTACATGAAATAACCTACCTCCTGTTTCTCCTGATGTTCATATTTATCCATCCGTACTCAATCATAATATAACATGGGTATTGTAATGCTCCCTCTGCCTCAAATAAATCCCTTTCTTTACTCCACTCATCATCTGCGTGCATTGCACTTTCTTTAGTCCATTAAACACCTCTACAAACTTTCTGTTCATCTTTTCTGAGAGAAAGAAATAAGTGAAAGTTATGACAGCTCATGTCAGCAGAGTAGCAGATAATAACCAGAATACACTTGCACATTGTGTGGTTATAATATAAACAAATGCTAATTGTTGCAATTATCAACAAATACTATTTGTGACCAAATATTTTGAGTCCACGTAACACCATTTAGACCTGATTGGTCATTTTGAGCTGTTATGTTGTCTTTCAAATCTTGGAACTGCGAACCGACAATGTATATACAAAGATAAGATGGCACTTCTAATTAATTCCGATGAAAACACCCAGGGAGGTTACCAAAAAGTGACAGCTCCTCAATACATTCATACAGACATATGGTGATCTTGTAAACACCATACACCAAGTAGGAACATATTAATATCAGAAAATAATAGACTCACACACCTGCTTGCTCCAATGAAGCATCCAAATAATTATTTTTTATAATTTTCTTTTTTGTATATATTTTAATGACAAGTGGATGACTATATGCCCCTCCCAAGAACAAATTTGGATCTACCCCTAAAACATCACTTTTATAATTCTATTAACTGCAAAATGTCAAATGATTTTCTGTCCTTTCCAGAAGGAATAATTTCATTTGTTATTATTGTCAAAGTAATCCTCTTTGAGATCGTCATAATAAGGCCAATATGCTGGAGGGCAGTAGTTCCAAAACTCGGCCTTGGGGGACCACTGTGTATGCTGGTTTTCGTTCCAACCACAGTTGCAATCCCAGAATTTTAACAAGCTGTTCTTTTTTCTTAATTAGGTTTAGAGAGATGATTATTAAGCCACATTTTGTCTTGCATGCCATGAAGAAAGTCCCATGTTCGCATTCTGCTAATTGTTATATATGTTGTAAACAATTACAGAAAGAGAGGTACAAAGTTCTAGCAAAGCAATTGTTGTTGGAACGAAAACCAACATGCACAGGGGTCCCCAATGACTGTGTTTGGAAACAACTGCTGTAGGGGACTCTGCAAGAACCTTACCTGCTGAGGATTATGAGCTGAATCAGGGCTCCTCTTGGGGTACAAACACGCATGGTTCTCTGTCTTTCTCACTATTTATCTGGAAATGAAGGAACAGAACACAGTCAGGCTTGGCCATCAACAATGAAAGATGATATCTATGAAGGGTCAAGGTTCATGCTGCAACCAGGAATCCATCTTTAGCGCTGCATAATATGGGAAAAATGTAGTGTCTGATTAAATGTTTTTGATCTTTTCACATAATCCTGGAGCTTTCGATTTGTGTTCCATACCAATCCTAGTAAAACAATTGCAATTGTGGTAGAAGTTATTCTTAGGGTTTAACTTGGTTGAACTATTTTTCCAAGCTGTTCCCATGTGACATGGTGTATGTTTTTGCATAATTATTGGATGGTGTTGTTAAATGTTAACACGGAGAGCTGGGGTTAGGAACCTAAAATCACCTATAGTCTACAGTATATACACTCAGTGAGCACTTTATTAGGTATTTATTAAGTATGACTTATGCATGTATGTTTTAGACGTATTGGTCTCCTGCTGCTTTAGCCAATCCACTTTGAAGGTTTGACACATTGTGTGTCCAAAGATCTGTCTGACCCTAACAATGCATTTTTGCCCACAGAACTGCTGCTCACTGGATGTTTTTTTTCACACCATTCTCTGCAAACACTAGATACTGTTGTGCATGAAAATCCCAGGAGAATCCCAACAATCATTCCATGATCAAAGTCACTCAGATCACATTTTTTCCCAATTCTGACATTTGGTCTGATAAATAGTTGATTGATGACATCTGTATGCGTTCATGCATTTAGTTGCTTCCAAATGATTGCCTGATTAGATATTTGCATTAACAAGCTGGTGTACAGATCTACCTAATAAAGTTCTCACTGAGTGTATATATATATATACACACATACATACACACATATATACATACAGTGGGAGCAATAATTCTTTAATTATTTGATCCCTTGCTGATTTTGCAGGTTTGCCCACTTACAAAGAATGGAACGGTGTAGAATTCTAATCACAGGTACATTTTAACATTGAGAGACAGAATATCACAAAATAATCCACAATAACAACATCATATGAATTTTATAAATGTATCATCATATTTTTGCATGAAATAAGTATTTGATCCATAGAACAATAGGACTTAATACTTGGTGGAGAAACCTTTGTTGGCAAGCACAGAGGTCAGACGTTTGTTGTAGTTTTTCACCAGGTTTGCACAGATCTTGGGAGGGATTTTGGTCTACTCCTCTTTGCAGATCCTCTCCAAATCCTTAAGGTTCCGAGGCTGTCGCTTGGCAACTCAAAGCTTCAGCTCCCTCCACAGATTTTCGATGGGATTTAGGTCTGGAGACTGGCTAGGCCACTCCAGGACCTTAATATGCTTCTTTTTGAGCCACTCCTTTTTTGCCTTGGCCACGTGTTTTGGGTCATTGTCATTTTGGAAGACCCATCCACGACCCATTTTCAGTGCTCTCACTGAGGGAAGGAGGTTTTCACCCAAAATTTCCTGGTACATGGCCCCATTCATCCTCCCCTCAATACGGTGAAGTCGTCCTGTCCCCTTAGCTGAGAAACACCCCCAAAGCATAAGGTTTCCACCTCCATGCTTCACAGTGGGGATGGTGTTCTTGGGGTTGTACTCAGCATTTCTCTTCCTCCAAACAGTTGAGTTGATGCCAAATAGCTCTATTTTGGTCTCATCTGACCACATCACCTTCTCCCAAGCCTCCTCTGGATCATCCAGGTGTTCTTTGGCAAACTTCAGACGGGCCTGTACATGTGACTTCTTCAGCAGAGGAACCTTGTGCGCGCAGCAGGATTTTAATCCTTCACGGTGTAGTGTGTTACTGATGGCTCTCTTCGTGACTGTGGTCCCAACTGCCTTCAGGTGATTAACAAGCTCCTCCTGTGTAGTACTGGGCTGATCCCTGACCTTTCTCATGATCATTGATATCCCACGAGGCGAGATCTTGCATGGAGCCCCAGACCAAGGGAGATTGGCGGTGACTTTGTGTTTCTTCCATTTTCTATTTGCTCCAACAGTTGTTAACTTCTCACCAATCTGCTTGCTTATTTTCTTGTAGCCCATCCCAGCCTTGTGCAGGTCTACAATTTTGTCCCTGATGTCCTTAGACAGCTCCTTTGCCTTAGCCATGGTGGAAACGTTGGAATCTGATTGATTGTGTGGACAGGTGTCTTTTATACAGCTACATAACGATGTAACGAGTTGACACAGGTGTTTTGGGTAATGAGTTGAGATTAGGAGTGCTTCTTTATGGAAAACGAACTGGTCTGTGGGAGCCAGAATTATTGCTGATTGGTAGGGGATCAAATATTTATTTCATGAAAAAATATGATAATAAATGTATTAAATTTATATGATGTTGTCATTGTGGATTATTTTGTGATATTCTGTCTCTCAATGTTAAAATGTACCTATGATTAAAATTCTACACAGTTCCATTCTTTGTAAGTGGGCAAACCTACAAAATCAGCAAGGGATCAAATAATTATTGCTCCCACTGTGTGTGTGTATATATATATATATATATAATCCATAATGCAAGTTATTTGTAAAATACATTTCTGGCTTATCAATATTTTTAAGATTTTTGTTTTGACCCTTCCCTTCAGCCAAGTGGGTGCTATGATAATATGCATTAGCATTTTTTATCATATAAGAATAGTAATTTTTTGGTTTTTGTTTGTCATTTTGTGTCCAATTGTCACATCCATAACGCTGGAATTGCCCAATTAGACTAAACAGGGGACAATCTCCCCTCAAGCAATGTGGGGAACAAGTCCTAACAGCAGCACAGATCCTATCGTGGCTACACCAGGCCTTGACCCACCAACCTTCTGGGTCCCAGTGATGCACCTTAGACACTAGGCTACAGGCTGCCCCATTGAACCAAACTTCAGAATTGGGGGGAAATAGGGTCAAAGTGACTTTAACCATGGAATGATTGTTTTTCCCATACGGGGTTTCACAGAAACTGCTGCTCTCCCAGGATTTTCATGCACAAGTCTCTAGAGTTCAGGGCTGTGCAGAGACCATTTGAGGGGCAGGTGTTCAAAGTGAGAAAAGGGCACATAACCTATTTTACAGCACCCATTTGTTGTACAGAATATATTTTACTGAATTGAATGAATGAAAATGAATGCCAGCAGCAATATTACTACAAATATTCTTTTTAAAAATTGTCAAATCAAAGAGGCACATTGGGCAATTGGGGCAAAAAGGACAGGTGCTCAGGCACCTGGAGCCACACCCTCTGCACGTGCCTGCTAGAGTATGATGATATTTACAGAGTATGATGCGAAAAAACTAAAAAACACATTGTGCAGTTCAGTGGGTGAAAGCACCTTGTTAATGAGTGAGGTCAGAGAAGTATGGCCAGACAGGTTCAAGCTGACAGGAAGGTGACTCAAATGACCATGCGTTGCAACAGTGGTATGCAGCGGACCTCTGAACACACAACACGTTGAACCTTGAAATTAATGGGCTATAGCAGCAGAAGACCAATAAGTTAAAAAATAAGTGTAATAAATACCTAATAAAGTGACCACTGAGTGTATACATTTTTGCTTAAAAAATTGTCAATCCACAAACGCGTGTTTACACAAGGAATTACTTTTTTAGAAAGATACATCTTACAGTCAGCAACCAAGAACAAGATCTACTGTATATTCCCTCAATAATCCAGACTCTAGCGTGACTGTACACGCTATTTTTGGCTTAGATTTGACTTAACTTAACAGGTCTCGAACAGGTCTCCACAAAGAACGGTTTTACATAACGAGGAAATGAGCAGTGAACTACTTATTACGGGTGTATTGCAGATATGCGTGTCGCACGCTTTAGATCCCAGTAGAGAATCCATTTCATATACTTCTACCGATAAATTCTGTATCCTCCTGAGAATTGGCTGTCTATGTCCACCTGAGGCTGTTCTCCCGGAGTGCTACTTGTTGTGAGAGAGGCGTCCTGCTAAGAAGGAACTGTCAGGTAGTTGTCCAAAGGGGCAGTATCGACAAAAGCGGTGTGTGCGTCCGTGTCTGTGTGAGAGAATGAGACAACAGTTCCCTTTCCTTTTCTCCATCTCTTTTTTTTTTCTTCAGTACGCGCGTGTGCATGTAAAAGATAACGTTAATCTCTTAGTGACTAGCTTCCATGTATGAATTGAATGAAACACGCAGTCACTTAACATTTGCTTAATTGCTTACACTGATAGATAGCCTAGATAAAGCAATCTACTCAAAAGTTAAACTCTGTTGGAGATTAAATGTTTGCCACTTACCTACACGTAGCGGTGTGTCGCAGTATGCATTTCCTTACAAAGTCCAGCTGCGCAAAATGCAGGTGTAATCATCTAGCCACAGATGTCCAGTGATCAATGGATCCACGCTGATAAGGTTTCCTTGGAAATAAAATGTACCTATCGCCTGTGCTGAAGTGGCCACCGGTGTGCGTACATTCGCCAGCAAAAACAACTGGTTGTGTCAGTGGTGCCACTGCGTGCTGTGCTTTCTCCGCGAGTGAGGGGAGGGGAGAGCGCTGTGACATGCCGATATCTCACTTTATCGGACCTTTACCTACCATGACTGACACGGAATAACGCTTCAGTTTTCAACATTTAAATCACACAATATATTGGCCAATAATAAATCAACCCACCAAGCAATAAACCAAGTCACACACCAAACAATTAGAATCCATCTAAGTTATATTTTGCGCATTATGATTTCAGTGAGCAACCGAATAAGAATTCGTTTAATGAACGAACTAATGAATTTCTGGCCTCTAACTATATCTTAACTCAGTTGCGGACTGAATTTCAGAACGTATATTCCCTGATAATATTTGCAGGTGTGTAAATGAAGGTGCACAGCACAGGTGTGTTAACAGGTATAGCAATAATGGATAAAGATGGATCTTAACACCAGTTTGTACATTTATGAGTTTGAGGCCGAAGGCTAAGGATTACATTAATGTGAACCCAGACCAACATTTTCTAGAAGTGCCTGGGAGTCACAGCAGCCAGACCTGAGTCTCAAGAGAGGATATTTTCAATTTTCTGAGACGGGTGCGTGGGGGTTGGACCCAAAATGCACGACTCAGAAACAATGAGCTTTATTCGGGACGAATCCCAGGAGAGTGGTCAACACAAGCAAAGTCCATACACGAAGATCCAGCCAAACAATAAACAAACAAAAAGCACGGTGCCGAGGAAAGAGGCAAACTCGTAGTCGGTAGACGTGCAGGGAGGTCCGGTAGCAGGAAAGCTGTCAGCGGGGCTGAAGTACAGGCGGACGGCAGGCAGGGTCGTAGTCGTGGGCGATGCGGAATTCGAAACCATAAAACAAACAGCGAGGCAAAAGTACAAAATCGGTAGGCGAGGACGTGGTCAAAACCAAACGGTGGTCAACAAAACAGAAATCAATGGTCGGTAAAACAGACTTGGATCGTAACGTGTAATCAATAATGTAAATGCTCAAGAGGCATAACAAGAGGCAGATAATTTCGCGAAGAACAGTTGCGCGACTGGGCTATAAAAAATGCGGGTGTAGACAGGTGTAGACAATTAGTTTAGAGAGCAGAAAGGAAATGAAAAACAGGTGCGATGGATGACGAGTTTAACAAGGTAATTAGTAATCGTTAGTAATAAACCTATCCTGCCCTAGCATTAGTAAATTAGTAAATGACATGCACGAGAAACGTAAGGTAACATGAACACATAATTAGTTTGTTAGTTCTACCCAATCCTGATCTAGCGTTAGTAGTTTTAGTAAATAGACAAATGGAAACAATTAGGGTGTGAATGACAGAAAGAGAGAGAGAGAGAAAAGGCGGAACGCAAGGTTTGCGGAAAGACAAGTAAAAGTGTATGTTTAAACAGTAACCAGTCTACGTAGCAATAAACATGAATCAAAACATAACACAAAACGAAACTAAGATGATAACCACTCAACATAACAAGGTAATATAATCGTAACGAAACATAACTAGACATGACGAGAAAATAAATCGTAACAAGAAATAAACTAAACAACATGACGAACCTAGACTAACATAATACATAAGACAATACGTGACTAAGACAAAATGAATAAACATAAAACATGGCAAGACAGACCTGAAACGTGACATTTTCCAATTTTCACACTGTGAAATCAACCTTACAACAGTCTTATTCATATCTTGAAATGTTGAAGTTATTTCACTACAAAGAGGCCTATTATTGCAAAACTATTTCCAGCATATTTCCTCAACTTGTCAACTCAATTTTCTTTAGTTCAAAACACATTTTCCATAAGCACACAAAATAAATGTTATCACAATCAGAATAAATATTTTATTACAAGGAAAATCATATGTTTTCATCCCAGAGGGTCCTTACATTACTTGGGTACTGGATTGCACCATGTAATCAGCTCCCCCCACCCACTTGGGAAATCAGTGATGAGCACAGGGAGTCAGAACACTGACAGTCAAGTGGGAAGAGTGCCGCCTACAGGGCCACAACACTACTTCCATCAGATTCCTGTTTGTTTACCAGTGACACCCTGTCTCCGATATTGCCTGCGCCAGTAAAACCCTTAATAACATCTCAATAATGTCAGTTTTCATTAATACAATCTCAGTAACAACCTACTGTATTAATGCCCTGGGCACTATTTCTGACCGGCGCCTGGCATTTTGCAAGCTGTCGCAATGGCAAAGAGGTATTTTTGTCATGGATTAGCGGCACCTGAGCCCTTCTGTAATTTTGTGAATCACCATGTGCCAAAGTGGGATGAGAGCTGCTGGTCAGGTGTGCCAGTGAAAAGCAGTTTCTCATGCAGCTGATCGATGAGCAATTTTCCGGTCAGACTAATCGCCATGTGTACCTTCGCCACCCGCCTGCTCAATCCAGGTCAAATGAGCAAGTCACAGTCTATGGCATATTGCTAATTTTGGGGCTTGCTCATACAATGCACTTATGTTCAAGCTATTCAAAACCAATCAGTATTTCTTGTGATTCGTATGCGGTCCAGCTTGTCTTTGATATACAGTATATCCAACAAGAAAGAAAAATGCATACTTTGGATTATTGTTAATTGTTTTTTTCTTTATTTTAATTTTACTGTTTATTTCTGTTTATAATTGTTTATGTCCTATACTTCTTACACCTGTCTGTAATGAGAAGAATGACAATAAATGCATCTAATTGTAGCAATCTTTTCATTTTAATTGAGTGACTGTGGTTAAAATAACAGCTACAGGTGGCACGGATGGTGCAGTGGGTAGCACTGCCGCCTCACAGCAAGGAGGTCCTGGGTTTGAATCCCGGTCGGCCGGGGCCTCTCTGTGCGGAGTTTGCATGTTCTCTCCGTGGGTTTCCTCCCACAGTCCAAAGACATGCAGGTTAGGCTGACTGGAGAGTCTAAATTGCCCGTAGGTATGAGTGTGTGAGTGAATGGTGTGTGTGCCCTGCGATGGACTGGTGACCGGTCCAGGGTGTATTCCTGCCTTTCGCCCAATGTATGCTGGGATAGGCTCCAGCCCCCCTGCGACCCTGTTCAGGATTAGCGGGTTAGGATAATGAATGAATGAATGAATGTTTCAGTATTTCCAAATATACGTCATTCATTTGTACTTCTGTGCACTTAAAATAAGTATACTAAATCCCATATACTTATAGTAGTCTTTTAGTTTAATTATGAAAAGTATACTTTGTTTTCATTCCTGGATAGCATACTACAAGTATACTTTATGAAAGTGTACTTTAACTTCACTAAACTTGTAGTAGCTTTGTTGTACTTTAGTGTACTTAAAATACTTTCAATTCTTAGTGCCAGAAGAACTTTTTTAAAAATGAATTTCCCCATTGGGATTTAAACAACTTGTGATTATAAGAAGCCTGTCTTTAGTACAATTACAAGTCTTCAATATGTTGTACATTTATGCCTCTTCTCTCATTCATGGCATTCTGGCAGGTTGGTTTGAATTGTACCAATTACATTAATTTACAGTAACAGTCAAAAGTTTGGACACACCTTGCCCTTTTCTGCTTTTTCTGATTGATGACAAACAGAGGAAATAAGACATCAAACAATTCACATGTGAATTCATATACGAATGGGAGAGCAGGATTTGGGAATCAGTGTCTGTGAAGGGAAGAGAAAGTGAAGAAAAAAGGGGTAAGCACAGAGAGGGGGGCGGGCAGAGGGGTTCCTGAAAAAGCTGCGGATGTTTGCAATCTTCTCAATGAAGACTGCAAAGGCATCAGCAGTGAAGGAGGACTGAGTTGGCAGAGGAGAGAAGACAAAATGGGGAACAGTTGATAAGGGTTAGAAGTGGACTTGTGAATTTTGTTTTCATAATAATCTACCTTGGCAGTGGTGATGGCAGAAGAGAATGCCACCAGGAGAGACTGGTATGAAGAAAGGTTAGACGGGTCACTGGATTTCCCACACTTCCTCTCAGCTGCTCGTAGACTGGCCCTGGAGGTCCGTAGCGTGCCAGACATCCATGGATTGGGAGCGGAGGATCATGCAGGGCCTAGAGACAAGAGGACAGAGAGAGTCAATGCTGAGGAGAGAGAGGAAACAGAGTGGAAGATGTGGAGTCAGTGGGGAGATTGGAGAAAGATTCAAGAGGAAGGTGAGAAACAGTGACTCTGGGAGCTGGAGAGGAAGGTGACAGAGAGCGGAGGTTACAGTGGGCTGTAATACTGGGGGTGGAGGTGGGGGAGCAAGAGGGATGGAGAAGGAAATTAAGTGGTGATCAGACATATCCAGGGTAACAGTGGGGTCAGAAGAGGAGCAGTTCCTCATGAAGATCAGGTTTAGGAGGTTGATGACAAACAGACAAACAGCCTTGTGGGTTGGGGAGAATGCTGCAGGGAGAGGTTGAAGGAGTGGAGTAATGGTGGGAAGGCAGCAGACTGGGAGACTTCCAGGTGGATGTTGAAGTGTCCCAGGAGGGACACTTCAACTCAGGTTACAGTCACTATTGAGTGTCAAGCTCATCAAGGAAACTATTGTGTACCCCTGTGTATGTTTGCATTTGTTCCAACCACAACTGCAATCCCAGAATTTTAATAAGCGGTTAATTTTCCTAAACTGGTTGCTTTTCATGTTTAGAAGGATTATTTACCCTTTTAAGCCACATTATGTCAGAAATAATAATGCATGCCATGATGTAAAAATGTCCCATGTTCAGGTGTTTCTTGTGCTATATTACAAAAACTAGGCTACAGAAAAAGAAGCTACAAAATTATTTAATTTATCAAGTTAAAGACTAGCCCTGCGATGGACTGGCGACCTGTCCAGGGTGTATTCCTGCCTTTCACCCAATGTATGCTGGGATAGGCTCCAGCCCCCCTGCGACCCTGTTCAGGATAAGCGGGTTCAGATAATGGATGGATGGAAGTTAAAGACTAATGTGAATCAGTAGGCTCCAAATTGATGGAAATGTGGACAAACACATGGCCACTAAAATAACCAATTGGTAGAATGAAGAATTAAAAGACAGAGAAAATGATAATGAGCCAAACCTGCATTGTGTTTAAAAACATTTTTTACTTTTTTTAGGAACCTAATTAGTAGGCATAGGAACATTTGTAGCTATTTCTGACATAATACGGCTTAACATGTTAAATAATCCATCTGAAAATCATGTGAAAAGGAAATTAAGAAAAATTATACCACGGGAAGAAAAAATAACAAAAAGAAAACAAGGGGGAAAGAGGCACAGACACCTGAATGAGGAGCAGATTGACCAAATAAAAAATCACAGACACCGAAAAAAAAAAAGCATGGACCATTGCCATTTTATGCTAATTTGGCATACCAGCTAATTTTGACAGCTACAGTGCTGTAAAACTCAACAGAATACTGAAGTTTTTCTATGCTTTAGTTGAGAATGGGAAGTTCTTTTTTTCTCAGCAACAGGGAGAATTTTTTCTCCCATTACCATTGTACTTCAATTAAAACATTTTCTAAACTAAAAATGTATTGTCCATAGCTACATTACTTTGGCAAGTTAGTTGTGGTATAAGCAGGATAATACCCTATGAATGAGTTAGTTATGAGAAATAACTGCCCTTCAGAGTGGTAAACCGTGGTAGCACCACACTGTCGATTAGTTATTTCCTCATAACTGACTTGTTCATAGGGTATTATCTGTTACTTAACAGCGTGTTCAAATTCTGCAGTTGGAATTGTGGTTGGAATAAAAACCAGCATCCACAAGGGTGCCCCAGGACCAACGATGAATACCCCTGGGCTAAAGGCTATTGACTGTACAGCCCTGTTGCCATTTTTTATTGTGTTTTTTTGTTTTGTATTGTTATTTCATCAATCATGGCTTCATGCATTTATTTTCAAGTATACAGTTCTATGCAGTACAAGTATTAGGCACAATTCTATAAAGCATAGATTCCTCGCGAAAAAATCAAATTAAAAGTTTCCGTCAGGTTCTGTGATTTTCATTGTCTATTTTTGTCTAAGTTGTTATCGTTTCCGTGTATTGTTACTCTCCATGCACATTGTAGTCTGTTTCCTGGTTTGTTCCATTCATTCATTCGTATCACCTGTGTCTTGTTTCATGTCTCCGCCTCACCACTCCTTATATGTACTTCCTTCCTGTCTACTGTCATTATTCCCACGTGTGTCTAGTTTGAATTCTTATTAGTTAGTGTATTTAAAGCCTCTTTCCTTGCCAGATTGTTATCTGTCCTGATCATAATCTCCAGCGGTATTTACTGAGTGATTACTGTTCTGACCTGTTTTGTCCTAGACCTTTGCCTCATGCTTTATCCGTCTGTTTTGTTTTGATCCTTAGTTTAACGACCAGTTTTGGCTTTTCAACTTTCGTTTCTGGATTCTGTTTTTGTTTGGCTTGCATGTTTGTTATCGACCGTCTGCCTGTGACTTCAAATTCATTTTGGATTATCCCTGCTATCTCTGTTTGCTGGTGTACTGACCCTCTGCCTGGACACTTGTTTATGAATTGCCTATTCCTCTGTTTGCTGGCTATCAACCCTCGCCTGTATACCCTGCCACCAAGTTTATAATAAAAACTCTGAACTCAATTCTGTGTTCTTGCTACTGTGCTGTTCTTCTGAGCCCTGGCAGTTTCTTCATATTGAAAATTGTACTATAAGCAGCAGTTAAAAACTAAATCAAATCAGTATTTGTTGTCACCACCCTTCACCTTTAAATCTGCATCAGTTCTATTAGGTAAACTGTCCTGCAGTTTTATAAGATGGCTGGTAGGTTCTTCCAAGCAGTTTGGAGAACTTGCAACAATTTTTCTGCGTGCTTCTGGCTCCGTGGGCAACCCAGACAGCCTCAATCAAGTTTTTATCTTGTTACTTTAATTAAGAAAATACAATATGTTATATGTAAAAAAAAAAATTGCTAATTGAAATTTGCTCTTTTCTACTGACACAGTAACGCAGAAAACTAAAAATAAGACGACTAAAACAGAAATAAAAGATATTAAATTGTATTTTAAAATCTAGGGTGCCTAAGACTTGCACAGTACTGCATGTGTTTAAGTATATGCATAGTACATTGAGACACTTATATATACTTATATATTTCTGAGTGCAAATAATAAGTACATTTGAAATATACTATTTCCAACCTATGTTTTTGTGCTTAGTGTATTTGAGTTTTACTAAAGTAGTAATTAAGTTGTAATTAGTGGACTTGATTGTACTAAATGTATCATTTTATTTTATCATTTGGCAGAGAGTAAAAAGTAAAAGAAATAAGCTTTTGGTAGGCAGGGGTAAATGCAGTACCGCCAAATGGAATCTTATTTGCACATTAAAGAGCTATCACTATTAAAATATTAATGCTATTAAAACATTTGAGGCAGAGAGAGAAGAGTCAGATAGGAAGCCACAGCCCGAAGCAGAATGAGTCTCTGCTGTTGAAAGAAACCACTGCACTTCCTACACTAACCAACTCTACTCCAAACAATAATACTGTCACTCTACTTTACTCTACTCCATTATACTCCATTGCGCTCAACCCTACTCTACTTTATTGGTTATCAAAGCTTATACAGTATGTCATGTATTATATATTTATCCTGCTGGATATTTATTGAGGCAGCAGTGAGATCTGTGTGAATGCACATGTGAGCCGTAATAGAAATGCTGAGCGTCTGGACATCCATATGTCATATCCTGCAGCAATGTGCAAACTATCAGTTCAAACACTAAAATTGGTACAGAGACTTATGTAAGGGAAGAAGTGTTAAGGGTAAATAAATGCAGAACAAGAAGCCCATACATTTTTTGTTGATGTAAAAATAACCTTATTCTAGCAAGTCTGTTTCTTCAACAGTGCTTCTGTGCTCCACACATGCAATGTGTTAGAGTTTGTATGTGAGAAATGGGATACCTGAGATACATAATGGATGTATTTCATTAATATTACTGCAAAGAAATTATGTTTACAGTAACTTACTGGCAGCACAGAAACCAATACAATACTGTGCATTTGCAATACATTTACTGTTATCCTGATTTAAAGAATGTTACTAATTAAAGGATATTACTAATTTACAAAAACTGCTAAAAGCTGTATTTTTATCTTAAAGTAAATTACTGTCAGCTGATATGCTTGCCAGTTAATGTGAATCCAATAAAACATTTAAGGTAAATTTGCATAAATATTTTACAATGTCCCTTTCCCAAGACTACCAGAGAAGCACCCTGCCTGAGAATCAATCCTGGATTATACATTCACTAAGCACTTTATTAGGAATACTGGTGCTGGGTAGGGCCTCCCTTTGCTCTCGAAACAGCCTCAGTTCCTCTTGGCATAGATTCCACAATGTTGGAAACATTCATTTGAGATCCTGGTCCATGTTGATATGATTGCATCATATAATTTCTGCAGATTTGTCAGCTGCTCATTTGTGCTGTGAATCTCCCATTCTATCACATCCCAAAGGCGTTCTATTGAATTCAGATCTGGGAAGCCCACTGAAGAAAATTTAACTCGTTGTCATGTTCATGAAACCAGTTGGAAATGACTTTTGCTTTGTAACATGGTGCATTATCATGCTGCAAGTAGCCATTACAAGATGGGTAAATTGTGGCCATGAAGGGATGCACATGGGCAGCAACAACACTCAAATAAGCTGTGGCAGTCAAGCAATGATTGATTGGTATAAACAGGCCCATAGTGTGCCAAGGAAAAATTCCCCACACCATTACAGTGTCGAGGACCCGGCCCTAGGCCCCCCTGATGAGAGATTGACGGGGGATGGGTTAGAAAGGAATGCATTGTTAACCCCTCGCACACGCCATCGAGGTGGTAGTAAGAACGCCCGTAAGAAGAAAAATATGTGGTTCAGAGAATGAGCAGCCATACTTGTCAGTAGAGGAGTCTGAAGTCGGGGGACTTAGATTTAGGGTTTTAAGGAGCAAGGTTAAAGTTCTGACTGAGAATACCCCAACCCTACAGGGGAGGGGCACAATGCCTGGCTAAAACAAAAAAATAAATAAATAAGGAAAACGGAAGGGATGTCAATACCGAAAGAAGATTAAGAGGCTTTAAGGGCCTTCCTGATTATAGCACAAATAATTTTTCGGATAGATTCAAAGGACTGACTATAGAAGAGTTGGTGGATGATTTACACTCAGCTATTGGCTGGATGTCCTTTGTAGATCCCTTAAGGCGCCGCGGAGAGGGGCACCTGAAGAGTGTGTTGAGATGGTGGAGGGCACTAACTTCTGGCTTGTATGAAGTCAAAGTTTGGAGAGAGTCCAAGGAGAGATTATGACAGGGAGACAAATACCAGTGATGAATAGGTTCATAAAAAAATTACATAAGAGCTAGTGTTTTTCCACTCATATATTAAGATGGTGGAAATTCCCAAACTGGAGGGGCACATGACATAAAATATTGGGGAAATTTCTTTTGAGGTATGAGAAAATGACAATTGGAAAAACAGAAATAATTAATATGATCATTAAAAAACAAGTTACATAAGAGATAAATGTCTTCCCGCTTGAAATATTGGGGACATCTCTTATCAAAAAGGTAAACTTTTGTATGCAAAAAAGATATAGAAGGAATAAGCTTTTAGACCTTAGGGTGGGATCTTAGAATTTTGCTTCAGAAGATATCTACGAGCTGTTGAAGAGAGAGCAACGCAAGACAGTCAAGCTGGAGTGGCGCGCTCCCTCTGCGTGCCACTCCAGGATATGGATATGGAGAGAGGAGTGACGTACGCGGTGCGGACTCAGCTGAAGAAAGAGCCACGCAGAACAACTATAACCAAGCTGGAGTGGTAATTATAATCTATATTACTTGTAGAAGTAGGAAAGGTAACACATAAGTTTCCTTTTATTTTAATATCTTTTATGTCTCATTAAGGTACTATATAAGGTAGAAAAATGTAGAGAAGTTATCATAGTTAGATAAATATAATATTCAAGGAATAGTTTCTTTTTAAAACGTCCAGAAGGGGGAGCTAAAGGATAAGGCTAAGGCCAAAGAGGATGGATATTGGAGGGGTGTACCTTGATTTTTAAACATCATGGTGGAAAGGTAATTTAGAAAGAGCTAAGAGGGGTATATGTAACTTGCATGTGATTAGCAAACTGCAAAAGATGATATGTACACTGTAATCTGTATAACTCTATTCTTTTGATTGATTATAATAAAGTATATCTTACTATAATCATATGTGATAAAGAGTCTTTAGAGGAATACATTGAATACAGGACATCGATTACCAGATTTGCATCACACCCTTCACTTCGAGACTGGGCTGGAAGTTCAGTAGAACTTACCAGGGCTCCAGGACGTTCGGAGTACTTGAGTTCGTCCCCGAGACACCTCATGGTGAGGTACTGCTCGTGGGAACGTGAGGTCTGAGCTCGGCAAGGGGTCCGTGGCTCACGACAACAGCACCATCACCAGCCTGGACTATTGACACAAGGCAGGTTGGGTCCATGGATCCATGCTGTTGCTGCCAACTTCTGACCCTATCATCTGTATGCCTCAGCAGAAATCAAGATTCATCAGACCAGGTAATGTTTTTCCAGTCTTCAACTGTCCAGTTTTGATGAGCCTGTACCCACTGCAGCCTCAGCTTTCTGTTCTTGGCTGACAGAATTGGAACCCCACGTGGTCTTCTGCTGTTGTAGCCCATCTGCCTCAAGGTTCGACGTGTTGTGCATTCTGAGATGCTTTTCTGCTCGCCACATTTTTTCCACATTTTGATGGGTGAATATTGCTGAAGCTGCTGACCTGTATCTGCATGATTTTATGCACACAATTGGCTGATTAGATCATTTCATGAATAAGTAGGTGTACAGGTGTTCCTAATGAAGTTCTTGGTGAGTGCAGAACCATCCCTGTTGCCTAACTGCTAGAACAATGTATCTGTCAGGGTCATGAACAGAAGAACCAATAGCAGACTCAAGGATGAAGTGAAATGGCAGGCTTTAATGCAGGACAGGCAGTGGTCAAGAGCAGGCAAACAGGTTCAGCGGAGATAAACGAGTTTGTAGTCATTATAACAAGTCCAAACACAGGTAGGCAGTTCAAACAAAGGTACCAAACACAATCGAAGAATCAAAATCCAATAGTCCAGGCAAATTTCGGTAACAGGTAATCCAAGACATAACAGAAGGCAAATACAAAAGGCAGAAGTCTGGGTACACAAAGGACCAGAACATAGAGCAGGCAGGCAGAATGGGAAACAAAAAAACAAACAGGGCAAAAGAGCAGGCAGGAAATTAAGACAGGGAAACCGTGGCTTGAACTACAGGGAACAAGCATACAAGCAAGAAACAAAACAAAGTAGCCCAGACTAATGATGCAGACAGCCTTATAAGTTACACTAATGAAAAGACGATGGGTAACAGGTGAGACGATTGACAGGAAGGAAATACATACACTCACTGAGCACTTTATTAGACTTATTTTTTAGACTTATTGGTGCTTCTGCTGCTGTAGCCTATCCACTTAAAAGGTTTGACGTATTGTGTGTTCAGAGATACTCCTCTGTATACCACTTAATGTGTGGTTATTTGCGTTACTGTCACCTTCCTGTCAGCTTTGACCACTCTGGCCTCTCTCATTAAAAAGGAATTTTTGTCCGCAGAAATGCTGCTCACTAGATGTTTTTAGTTTTTTGCACCATTCTCTGCAAAGTCTAGAGCCGTTTCTGAGATATTCAAACCACCCTGTCTGGCACCAATAATGATTCCACAGTCAAAATCACTTTGATCACATTTCTTCCCCATTCTGACATTTGGTCTGAAAAACTTCTGAACCTCTTGGCCATGTCTACATGCTTTTATGCATTTAGTTGCTGCCACATGATTGGCTGATTAAATATTTCATTAACAAGCTGGTGAATATGGTGTGGAGAGTGGAGACATATAATGGGGAGAAAGAGAAAACCAGGACTGGAGCAAGAACACAGAGACCACATGGGGAAAATTGGCAAATAAAACTTACAAATACATAACACAGGGATAAGTAGAGATGATCAGAATAAAGGCAAGGAACGTGACAGTATCAGTGTTGTGTCACAGAACTTTGGGTACCCCTGGTCAAAAAGCCTTTTACAATTCATATCTAAGTGAACAGAATTGAACAGAAGTGAACCTGACCTCTAAATGCCACAACATTAAACGTGATAAACATAATACATTCTTCAAATTTTAAAGCAAGATTACTTTTTATTTAATTTTTTAGTTTCAACATAATAAAAGAGGGGCGGCACGGATGGTGCAGTGGGTAGCACTGCCGCCTCACAGCAAGGAGGTCCTGGGTTCGAATCCCCGTCGGCCGGGGCCTCTCTGTGCGGAGTTTGCATGTTCTCCCTGTGTCTGCGTGGGTTTCCTCCGGGTACTCCGGTTTCCTCCCACAGTCCAAAGACATGCAGGTTAGGCTGATTGGAGAGTCTAAATTGCCCGTAGGTATGAGTGTGTGAGTGAATGGTGTGTGTGCCCTGCGATGGACTGGCGACCTGTCCAGGGTGTATTCCTGCCTTTCGCCCAATGTATGCTGGGATAGGCTCCAGCCCCCCTGCGACCCTGTTCAGGATAAGCGGGTTCAGATAATGGATGGATGGATGGATAATAAAAGAGGGAAAAAGGCCCTGTGCAAAACTTTGAGAACCCTGTCAAACTTTGTAACTCTTCCTTGGGAAACTATAACAGCTTGTAAACGCTTCCTGTAGCCAGCTTAGAGTTTCAATTCTCGCTTTTGGTATTTTTCCCAATTGTTTCTGGAAGAACACCTCTAGCTCAGAAATTCTCTTCGGCCTCCTTGCATGTACAGCATGTTTGAGATCTCTCCACAGATTTGGGGACTGTGGTGACCATTCCAAAACCTTCATCCGCCTTTGCTGGAGGTACTTCATGGTTGATTTTGAGGTATGCATTGGATCATTGTCTTGCTGGAATAAAACCCATCCATCTCTTCAACTTCAATGTATGGACTGACCTTTGAACATCAGCCTCTAGAATTTCTTAAAATTTGGTGGAAACCATTCTTCCTTCCACTCGCACATTTCCTGTGCTCCTAGCTGCCACACAGCCCAAAAGCATAATGGATCTACCTCCATGCTTCACAGTTGGCACAGTGTTTTACTCCAAACATACTTTCTTTGGTGGTGGACAAAAAGTTCAATTTTGGTTTCGTCAGTCCACAACACATTGTCCCAAAAGGCTTCAGGCTTCTCAATGTTTTCTTTTGCCTACTTCAGACAGTTAATTTTAAAATGTTTTTTACATTAATGGCATTTGGCAGACGCTCTTATCCAGAGCAACATACAGTTGATTAGACTAAGCAGGAGACAATCCTCCCCTGGACCAATGCAGTGTTAAGGGCCTTGCTCAAGGGCCCAACGGCTGTGCCGATATTATTGTGGCTACACCAGGGTTCGAACCACCGACCTAGCAGGTCCCAGTCATGCACCTTAACCACTACGCTACAGGCAGCCCAATTTTGTGTTGAGGTCAATCTTTTTGGCAACTCTGCAGCTCTTTTGCAGTGATATGTTGGTTCCTCTGAGCATTTCTCACCAGGTCATTCTATCTGAAACCTTTATTGGTCTACCAGACCTTGCCTTGACTTCAACTGTCCTATTTATCTTCCATTTTCTAATAATGTTCTGACAGTGGAAATAGGTTGTTTGAAACATTGAGAGAGTTATTGTAGCCTTCTCCTTCTTGGTGGAAATGAACCATCTTCATTCTGAAACTGTTTATATGAACCCATGGTTGTTAACACCAGTCATAACAGCCACTGCAGTTGGATACATTAGAAGACATGGAGTCACCTCAGAATAAAAAGTTAAGCCCTGGAATTATACTCGACTCATTGAAGCCCCAACAAGTAAATCACCTGTGTCTGGGGCCTTAGTAAAAATAATCGTTTTAAAAAGTAATAAAAAATAATCTTAAAGGGTTCTGAAAATTTTGCACAGGGCCCTTTTCTTTTCTTTTTTTATGATTTATAAATGAAGATTTTTTAACTCTGTACCATTTAGAGTTCAGATTTGCTTTTGATCACATACAGAGTCACATAACAGACATTTAAACCAGGGGTGCCCAAAGTTTTGCACCCTACTGTATTAGAGAAGGTCTGTAGTCACCTCTCTATCATGTGGACAAATCTACTCTAACTCTACAATATCTGCACAGAGATGTGTCAGCTGCTTCCCCACCCTACGATCCACAGACAGCTGCTCACCTTTATGTGTGTAAAATATGACAAAGAAGTCAATGCATGAACTGCAATATGGAGGTATGTTTAAAAGAAATGCGAGAACAGTGTAGAGCAAGTGAACTGGTAGAACAGTGTAAAACTGGGGCATGTACAGTACTGTGTCAGACTGCATTAATGGGTACCATGTAAAGTAAGCAAATAAATAATGTAATGAAATAAGTAATGTACTAAAAATAAAAATAAATACAACAAAAAAGAAGAGTGCATGTTTACGGATCAACGGGGAATTTGTGCCCCGGAGCATTGTGCGCTGCGGCAGAAAATAAGGAGGTGAAGAGAAGTTTATGTCTTGTTTTCACATTTTTATTTCAGTTTAAATTACACATTACAGCTTACTATTAAAAAAACATTTGCTGTGCAATATTTAGTCTCACTGGCCCAGGGTAATACTAATATTTGGAGTAATTCTGACTCAAGGAAAACAAACCCCAAAGAGTTACCTTTCAGAAGTGATTATGCCTGTAAAAGAGTTCAAGAATAGTAACCATTTCATTTTGGGTATGTAATTTTTAAGCTTGTTTCAAGAAAAGGGACAGCACATAAAGGAAATCAGGGAAAACATGACATTGTCAATAATAGATTTATAACCATAATCATGATGGTTAAAAAGGCAAAAGCACAATGTGGGAAATGTTCATCATTGGGTAACCAAAAAGACTTCAAATACTTTACTATGGGTCTTTTTTTGACCTCTCCTTTATGGGGAACTTCTCTGATACTTCCCGATTGGGTAGTCAGTACATTCCCACCTGTGCCCTCCCCACTGCAGTTCATCTCTAAAAAAAACAGCTCCTTATTCTGTTGCCATGGGAACTGCTGAAAGTGAAATGGCAGATGCTTTATTTTCAGTCTGTGATCAAAATGTGGGACCTGCCCAGACTGAAAAAAATACATACATGCTGACTCGCTCTCCTCCCTTTTTCTCCTTCTGACAGTCTGTCCTTCTGTTCGTGCTGTTTTCTATCTTCCTTTTTTTCTCAAGTGTTTCCTTCTCTTCCTCTACATGTATTTCTCTTTCTCTCACATGTACACACACACATCTCTGGCTGTCTGTTGTATCTGGTGATGACCATTACTTGTGAGTTTTTTAGTTATTATAGAGACCAATCCTGGAGGCAGGACTATGGTCGCTGGCTGTGCGCATGGAAACGTGGGTGGTGTGTCCAGAGGCACTGCTTTGGGCATGCCTCTTTTATGTCTCTGTATCCAAAGTAGGGCACATTGTCCGTACACTTTTTAAATCCCTTTAAACAACTCTTCCATATTAAAGAGTTAATTTGGCACCTCTTTAAGGTGATTTTAAGTTGGTCCTTGTATCTTTGTTTCAGTGTTGGCCCTGGTGCAATTTTGAAGGGGAGGTGATTATGATGGAGGTAAGACTCTATGCTAATGAAGTTAGTGTGTCGGAGGATTTCAGTGGCACTCAACAGAAGATTCTCTGGAGACTTTTGATGTGGAATGTCTCCAAGCTGCTTACATTTCCACTACAGTATATGAGGTCCAGGTTTCACACCGTGATAACAGGGTGGAATTACAGACAGCCAAATACATATGTATTTTGGTGTCCAGGTTGAGGTTACTGCTCTGACATACCCTTCTCCAGAATTGACTGAATGCAGCTGATGCTTGCTTGAGGCAGTTTGCATTTTGTTGTCTATGGCGCAACTCTGTGTCAGGAATCCTCAGGATGCTTCCAAGGTACCTGAATGTGGTGACAGTGAATAAATAGCTGTTTTCTATTTTGAATTCTGTTTTGAAGGTTGTGCCATTTCAATAATTCCTCTCTATTTTGAAGGCTGTTGGAATCTTAGGTTCTATCTGAAGCTTTTCTGTTCTTTTCTATTTTATATATAATATATATTTGACATATTATAGCTCCGTAATTTATTACATTCATTCAGAGGTAAAGAGTTTAAAAGGTAGCACACTGCTAACATAAAAGGCTGCTGTTGGGGAAAACATGACCCGTTGTAAACACACAGCCATGTGCTTCAAATACCTATGGTACAGAGCTCATGTTAGACATAAATGATCCAGGATTAAAAATGCCCAAGTTAATTGTAAGGACTGAGGATCATGATTTCGTGGACATGGACATTATTTTAGCTAGAGGTAAGGTAGTACATTTTTCTGTACAAAATTTCGCTTCATTTGTTTGTTGAAGTTGTTCGTGGTGAAGTTGCTTATGGTGGATTTTCTAGATTGCTGCCACATTAATGTAGCTAGCTAGCTAGCTAGTGAGCTTGCTTGTTATGTCCTATCGATTTTTCTGGTCAGATTACCTGTGATCTGAAGTGGTCTGAACACACGGCTGAAAATCCTTCATCTCGAGCCATTCTTCACCTATGTTTAACTACTCATAGCCTCCATTTCTGGCTCTTCATGTTAATCTAACAGTACTATAACGTTAAACGCTCCATTGCCTCTGTGTGTGGTCACTGGTCACACAAGTGTTTGTGATTTAGGGTATGCTATTTCAGTGATTTTTATCTCCATATTTTATTGATGTAACAAACTTTGACAGATGTGTTGCTTAAAAGTATAGTGCTTTCAGAAAACATGGGTGTGTGTTTAAAGAGGCGAGTGTGACGGCAACACGGATAGTGGTTCTGATATGAATGTTGTGCACACATCTTTTTAAATAGATGGTTTTGGTTTTTAATTAATATTAACCAGATGAAGATTTAATAGAGATGCATAACAAAGTGCAAAACTGCAGTAGTTGTGCTTCAGGTGAAAATAATGGTTTCAATGTACTACGAATCGCAATGTAGTACGGGGGACTGTTTAAACGACACCACTTCCGTGTTACGTCATGCCCACTTCCGAGTATGAGTAACGAGTAACGGATGATATAATTGGTTTAGATATTACCAACTACAGTGTTACTGTTGTTGTTTTATCTTATCCTCTCAGCTAGTAGCGTTATCTGGATGAAGCACACAAGGTTGGAGAGCTGGCTAGAACAAGTGCGTGCATATACACATTATGTTCATGTTTATGATTCCTACATTTTGATGTTCTGTTTATAAATGCTGTTAAATTGGGAAACCATGCTTGTAGTCCATCCATCCATCCATTATCTGAACCCACTTATCCTGAACAGGGTCGCAGGGGGGCTGGAGCCTATCCCAGCATACATTGGGCGAAAGGCAGGAATACACCTTGGACAGGTCGCCAGTCCATCACAGGGCACACACACCATTCACTCACACACCCAGGACTTCCTTGCTGTGAGGCGGCAGTGCTACCCACTGCACCATCCGTGCCACCAATGCTTGTAGTGTTTTTGGCAATACTTTTTGGCCCTCTAGTGGACATAGCTAACACAACATCAGATATGTATGATTTTATTAGTTAATTGTTGTAAAAAAAATCTAAACAAATGTTCATATTCTGATCAAAAGTGCAATCCATAATTTGGCATCCCCTAATCAAGGCCATTTATACAAACATGCGTGAGTGAAAACGTACCTTTAGAGACCGATAAGTGGAACCAAAATTCAAATGTCTTAGGGCATATAATCCCATACACTTCCTTTTATGAGCTAGTATGCATAATGGTGCATGATTTAAAAGTATAGATAGCGTCACTGTTTTCCATTTCAACAATAATTCTGCTGTCTGAACACATTACTTCAGTCAAACCTTAAGGAAACGCCAGTTGTCTGTCATCAACAGGTATTTAGCATATTATCTTACTAGCAATATTGCATGTTCTCTCATGTCATGTGTAATGAGAAATATCCTATATCAGCCAGTGAGCTCGGTAGCAAGTTAGAAGGCTATCTATAGGCTCACTAGTTAACTAGCTGGCATTAGCTTACACTGTCACTGCCATTTTTCAGTGTAGCAAGAGCTAGATGACCTAGTGAACTCACTTTATTAGGCTAGTCATAAACTTCATTTTGTTGTTGTTTCAGCATGGCCCTTTGGCATTAACAGATTTAACAGTTACCTTTACAAATAATTGAAAATGAATTGCTTAAAAAAATTTAATTATAAATGAAATTTTCATTGTTAAATCTGTTCATGTCAAAGGGCCATACTGTCTTTGCTTGTTTGACTAAGCCTGTACAGCTTGAAAGGCTGTGTTTCAGTGTTCCTAGGCTGTCCAATTTCTTTTTTAGGTACACAGTGATTTGACATTGGTCTAAAAATGAGATCTGCAATTACACAAATGAAACAGGTAGTACATTGATTTCAGTGGATTACAAAAAGTTTTTTTTAAATGAATAGCAGAATCCAATTCCAGCTTAATTTTTGTGTTTCTTGCCTCTGCTTCCCTGTTCTGTTTACCTGTTTATGTTTCACATTCCTTACTGATGTACAGCTACTGCAGCCAATGAAAATCAATAAATATGCCAATTCTTCAATCATCATAGATAATGATCCAATTGCTCGTACAGCACTCGTGCTCAGAAAAATTTAATTGCAGGTACTTGTTTCATCCGAGTATTCGGAAAATCCAGATTTTCCCTCCCCAAAATGGCCTGCTTTACTACCATTGGCACTTCTTTGCTCTTTATGTTGTGACAACAGCAAATGCAAAATGCAAATTCCACACCTAGAATCAACTTAGTTTTATATTCTTGTGCATGAACTAATGATGCAACAAACAGCTGGCCAATATAGAGCTGAGCAGCCACCTCTCCAATTATTTTGCTCTCCCAAAATGGGGGGACTGTGTATAAAAGGGCTGTATTCCTACCTGATAGCAATGCGAATACCTGCAAATTAAAGCTGGCAGTCTGTACTTTATCCTCATATTCATTGATTAATGTAAAATCCATTATGTTGGAGTGCAGAGCCGAAATATAAAAAATACAAAAACAGCTCTTTTGCCTCTGCCATCACTTCACCCATTGCCATCCTGTCTCTCCATCCTACTACTTCCTCATCATGTTGCCAGAGATGAACTCCAAACCTAGGGAAAATACTGGTACTCTGCATCAGTGCTGCCTGCTTTCTAGGTTAATGTTATTGAACGTTAAAGCAAAGGTTAAGCAAAAACCATGAATTTAGAATGATATACATATTTGGGTACTGACAGCCATGGCATTATTAATGTTGTCCAAAGCACTATAAACACCTAATCTTAGTTAAAATAAAATAAGTTTCTTTGTCCTTTGTTGACAGCTGAAAACAGCAAGCAATTTCAGATAACCTGACAGATAGGGACATCTAAACATCTGGAATTAATTATTCCAAGCGCATAATGTAGACTCGCCATGTTCTGGACATCACTGTGTTCCGGACACTTGATCTTTCACGTCATGAAATTAATACTACGAGGTCAGACATAAAATATATATCTCTACCATCGTAATGTATTCCTTTTTCTATGATAACCACTCGGAGTGAGTTCACAATGTGCACCAATGCCAATACGAATGTGACGGATGGGGAAGTTTTTTTTTAATTGCTTGGGGTGGGGAGAGCTCATGTAGGCAAAGTATATGCCATGCAGGTATTTAATACACAATTAATGATCTCTGAAAATATTTTAACATGCAGAATGTTTTAGGGGTTACATTTTACGTGTTGAGTCCAGTAATATGTCTGTTATCATGTGAAATTGGAGGCAACGATATCGTTTTATGTTTTTGCAATACTAACTATTGACAACCCATTTAAACAAGATCAATGACTGTTCCTGTGCAAGTAGCATGATTTATTTAGTTTTTATTTAGTACATTTAGCAGCTGTCCGGAATACAGTGAGTACTCACGGTAATCATGTATCCCTTGAGTTTTTTCATGATTTCTCGAGGATCATTGGTCCAATTTGTGTTAATTAAACATACTTTGCTTTCTGTGTCATGGTACAGTACCGGTTTGGACCACTGGAGCGTGGTTTGTTTGGTTGACAGACTTTTCAGCCTATTTACTCACAGGTATAATCATTTCTCTGCAATTAGACCGCACCCTTGATAACCCCTCCTCTCACAGCACTCGGGTGCTTCTGTGAAATTTGCGTTATGCTGAAGCTGGTAAACGGTATCGCTGGTCCTCTGAGAAAAGAGTTTGTGGGAGTCTAACCCTGTCTTAGTTACAGTATTAGCTTATTTTCAGCAAGAGAAGTGTTTGTGGGACTCTAACTCTCCCTGTGTTCGTTTATTTGCTGTGAAGTTTTTCCCCGGTGGGGTAGTTTCCTTTAAAGGTTATTCCTCCTTTTATATTTTTGTTTTCCTGTCCCTTCAGTCTGCTTTGCAGATTTGATGGTTGTTAATTTGTGAACAGCTTTTAGGAACCCTGGTGTCTGCATTAGGCCTAACACCCCATGCCCCACCTCTCATTCTGGGCCATATCCCCCAGACATGGAGCTATTAATCAAGCTTATATGTGCATGAATGGAAGTGGTACAATCAGTTTCATGGGCTGAATATCCAGAATACAATGAGTCTGCATTAACTCTATTCTGTTGAACACAAATCCTGGGAAGTGAGGCACAAGTGATAAAGATAGCTGCATAGCTAGATATGTTGACAAAATATGTCTTTGTTTGGCTCACGGTATACCATAATATAAAAAAACCTATCATTCACCAAATTGTTGTGCTGAACATGGCAAGACATCTTCCAAGACCGCGTCATCCTGTTTGATCAGGCTCATTGGGCTCATGCATATATGGCCACACCTTAGAAATATTACCAGCACTGTTTTCCACCATGACACAAGCTACATCGGCTACAGAGAAGTACACAGTGCACCCTAGCAACCACAACCATGCTTATTTGCTCGTGTGATGTTTTTGACTAATTTGCATATCAATGGAACGCCCACACCATCCTGTTGAAAATGTAGCAGTTTTCAAGGTTGATCAATTTTTGGTTCATATTTACTGTGACATAGTTGATGCAAAAGACACCTCTAGTATAACATGAAAATGACAAGATTTAAGATTTATTTTAGAGTTACGTTGTATTTATGTTGTATGTTTCCTTTTAGAATATATGTTGTTTGTTTTTACTGTTTTTATACAGTTTTCTTACTCTTATGATATTTAGATTCTGTACTTGATCAGTACTCTTACCTTTTGTGTTAAATAGGCATTTGTCTCTCTCTCTCTCTCTCTCTCTCTCTCTCTCTCTCTCTCTCTCTCTCTCATAAAGGTAGCTGTGGAAGAATGACACATGTAACACACATCGTTTGTGTTAGCTTCTTGCCATCTTCATTTTGAAATAATATTAAAAAACAACATCAAGAAAAAAAACTTTGCAACTGTAACAGCCCTACTAGATTTCAATGGCTGGTGTGGGCCTACTTTGCACTGCTGCACTCATTTCAGACTCAAGTTTGGATCTGTATTTTGCTTTGAGTGAGCCAACAGCTGAGAACCATGCAAAGGGGAGCAGTATACCTACAGTCCTCTGCCTATAAGTCTGTAATCATTTCTTGATGCCAATCCAGAATGTATTCATGGTCTTTGAGTATGAACTCAAGTGGCCGTAATGTCAATATACCTGTCCTGCTCTGCAGAGCTCAACTCCCTGCTGAAAAAAACAGCTCAAGCTAGGTGTTGAAACAACTGGTAGCTGGTTGACCAGTTCAGACCAGCTCTCAACTTGACATTGTTTAGCTGGTTAACCAGTTGTGACCAGCTTAAGCTGTGTTTTAAAACAGCTGGTAGCTGGTTGACCATCTCATACCCAGCTAGACCAGCTTCATGACCCGTTTGGCCATGCTGGTTGACCAGCTCATACCCAGCTAGACCAGTTTATGAATTTTCAAGCTGATCAAGCTGGCATAGCTGGGCTCAGAAGGTGTTGCAAAAGGATGTCTAATCTGGCCATATCTCTCACTCCACAGAGATGTATTCTGTCAGGCTTGTGGACAGAGGAACCACACACGGACTCAAAAATGAAGTTAAATGGCAGGCCTTAATCAGGGTCAACAGAAGAGGGTCAAGGAATGGCAGAACAGGACAATACAGGCAACCAGTATTCGTGGTCAAGTTCTGGGTCAGAATCCAAGTGAACACGGATCAGGCAGTTGAAAGTCAAAGGATAGGCAGAGGTCAAAGCCAAGAGATCAAGAAACAGGAGATTGAAGGGCAGGAGATGGGTGAGGAAGTGTGCTGGAGAATAGGTCCAGGACAGAGAAAGAGGTCCAGGGCGAACAAGGGTCGGACAGGGGAAACAGGGAAGGAGATGACAAGAATGAGGGACAAGAGCACAGAGCGTGACAGTATTCATGAAAATGCTTTCTCAGGGAAGAGAAGTTCTCCAGCACACATGGAGCCTCTATATTCTCTAACTGTCTCATTCTCCAATTTTAATTAAAGACTTCAGATCAGAAAGTAAGCATGTTCCCCTGCACCAGTCTCCTACTACATATCTTCAGGTTCCTAGTGAAATAACTTATCTTGCCTGTCAGCTGTGGGATGGTTTTTTGGGGCCCTGCAGCCACAGATTTAAATGTGTAACTGAATTAAATGGTTTAGCTCATTGTCACATTTGCCAAAATGTCAATGAGGCCTCCTCCTCCAAGAATATTTTTCATTTCTCAGCATGATTTCTCTGAAAAGCACCTTTCTGCATGAGTGCCACAGAGACTCACAAATAAAAAATAGTTTTGTGTTCTGTGCATCTCTTCACATAGTATAGAAAAAAGTCAAGCTTTCAATTGGGATGATGCCAGTGCTGCTCGGTGGTTAACGATTTTTATTGTATTTATTTAAAAGAAGGGACAGTGCACATTAATAAACACAATGTAAAATGTGCCAGATTTAGCGATTAGGACTAATTGTCATCTGTAGTCCCTGGGCAAGTGGATGGAAAGAACATGACTCATGACATAATAACACAGCAACAAATAGGCATTATCAAGTCCCCAGCAAGAACATAACACATTGGGCAGATACAGCACACAGAGCAACACAAAGCACCACATAAAGCATAAGCATCAAGCAACACATGTAGCACAAAAATCTCAACACATAGCATCTCGTATGGTATACTTAATAAACATAGAATACTGACAACACAACATCCCAGTTAGCAAGTACATCACATACACCACTGGACCAATTTATGTTTTATTAAAACATTTTAGAACCACTTGTCACATTTCATGCTTGTCATGTCATGTTTTATATTTAGTTATTGTCTTAATACTATCAGGGTGGGGTTTGAGCGGAGGACCAAGTGCGACTGAATAAAACCCCTCCTAGATCCCAGGGGCGGAGTACAGGGATAAGTGGGACCAAAAATGAGAATAACTCCCGTAACAGGGGGGAGAAACAAAAACAAACCCGAAGGCGATTCTTAATAGGGAAAACAGAAAAGGAGCCCAAAATGGCTGAAGAAAATAAAACGACCCTTTGAAAACAGGGCGAGTGTACCGACCAGAAACTGTGCCGAATAACGAGCACAGAGAGTGCCCAATCAGGGGCAATGAAATAAAAATACAACCTAGCCAAAAACAGCGTAGGCTAAACAAAAACCATGAGGCGCAGCTCAGGAATAAACACAAACCAAAATACATTTACCGGGGACAACGTCCCTCTACCCCCGGCTCACACGAGCCCAAAATAAAAGAAGAAAATAAACCCTTAGGGAAGGCGTCGGTAAAACCACACCAAACGCCTTCCTACCTTTTAGAATAACTTGTTAGAAAGTTTGGATACGTGAACACACACCTGCACAGTACCTGACTCAAACCTCGAGTCTACCGTATGCACATACCGGCTTGGTGTTAGAGCGAACAGTAACACAAAAGCACTGAGGCTCATACAAACTGGCCTTAAATACTCTGCTGGGAGGTCATTCCCCTAATGCAAATGAGGAACAGGTGATAACAATGATCCTAGGCCCTCTAGCGGTCACCACGGGAATAACCTCCCACCATGACAGGACCCCCCCACTAAGGAGCGGCCCCAGACGCTCCCTCAGCCCCCTGCCTGTGGAACTCCCGAATCAGTTCCGGGTCCAAGATGTACCTAGAGGAGACCCAACAGCGCTCCTCCGGCCCGAAACCCTCCCAGTCAATGAGGTACTGCCTGCCTCTGCCTCTGCGGCGCTCTGCCAAAATGCGGCGCACGGTGTAGACTGGGCCCCCGTCGATCAGCCGTGGAGGTGGTGGAGGAACCTCCGCCGGGGCCAGCACACTAGTACACACCGGTTTGAGGCGAGAGACATGGAAGGTGGGGTGGATCTTCATGGACCTGGGTAACTGGAGGCGCACCGTGACCGGGTTGATTTTCCTAATGATCTTAAAAGGCCCCACGTAGCGAGGAGCGAGCTTACGTGATTCGACCCGCAATGGCAAATCACGTGTGGACAACCATACCCGCTGCCCTACCCTGTAGGATGGTGCCGCCCGACGACGCCTATCGGCCAGCCTTTTCTGGGTGGCGGTGGCCCGTAAGAGCGCGGCTCGCACCTTACTCCAGGTGGCCCGACACTGTAGCATAGTGGCTAAGGTCAGGAAGGGCTGCCATTTGTGAGGGGCCTGAGAGCTGGGGTTTCAATGTTGTTTAGACTACCTGTTGGGGAGTTAAGATGTATGAGTGCTCCAAGGCCAGTTGGGTCATGGGAAAAGAATCCTCCCGAACATTGGTGACCTCCCTGTGACCCCATACCTGGTCACTTCCAAGGGGGAAGACTCCAGACAATGCCACAGTGCCCTCATTTGGGCACTGCTGTCATTACGGTGACTGCTCTCTTGGATTACATATTCAAAACTGCTATTAAGATAGTAAATAGACCCAGTAACACCTTGAAAACATTGCCCATGTGATCCTTGTATTATTGCATTAAGTCTTATGTAATGGTAACAGGAATTGCATGTAAAATAGATAATCAGGAGGGAAGTTTCATGATAACTGCAACATAATAAAACATAAGGGTAATCTGTTTGGTATGGATGTGATCTGATAAAATCAAGGAATCGGATGAGATACATTTCATACCAAATGGAATTTAATAAACTATAGTTTCAGTATCCCAAGGGAAAACCTACACGTCCTCTCCTGGTAATCATCTCATTTTCCCTACTCAACAACCCCCAACGGTGGGGGTCTAAATTCCAGATTTGACCACCCCTCCAGGTTGATTTATGGCACTGCCGCCTGGTTCCAAACGTATGATTTGGCATAAAAGCAAGGGAGACAGACCAATCTGGGAAGATCGTATTCGACTTCCCACACAGCATGTCTTGTGTATGTATGTATGTACGTATGTGTAGCAGTGGAAGATCGTATTCGACTTCCCACACAGCATATTGTACGTGTATGTAAGTATCAGGAAGATCGTAGTCGACTTTCCACACGGCATATTCTATACTCTGTGTTTGTGTGTAGTCCAAGCAGGCTAGGTATGATTATTTACTCTATCTCTATTCTTAATTTGTGTATTTTATACTTGATTGTGATATTCTAAAGCTAATAACCTACCTGTCTGCGAATAAACTATTTTGTTTGGAACTTGCGTGATCTCCATGACTCTAATTCATCTTGTACCTTTTCAGCCTAAGTTACAACTGAATACTCAGGGGGAAATGGTGGCCGAAGACCGACCGATCGGCGGGGCGGTACACCTGTGGTAGTTCTAAGCTGTGCGGCCAGCAATTTCTGTCCCTTAAAGGGTCGGGTGACGCACGGCTCTTGTGATTTGGTGCGAAGGGAACCCTTGGGCGTTATGGCGCTGGTTCCTGCCAAATTAGCTCTAAGGAGCCCAGTTAATGCTACGCCAACCTGGGCTCGCAACTATCATGGCAGGTTTGCATGTATTGTGTTGACTGGACCCGCAGCCTCTGAGTTCTCCACCGAACTGAGATTTCAGCAGTAATGCTAATCCCGGGAGCATCTATTGAGTAATGGTGGCGCAGGTACAAGTCGAATGTAATCACTCCCGAGGTCCGCGTAAGTTGCAAACCCAAATTTCTAAATTATATTTTAAATGGAGTCAGATAAACGAGTAAAACTATAGTAACCACTAAGCGTACAATACGGCCCCGTTTGAGAACGGAGAATATTAAGAATTGTACTGATCCGTTTCTGGCCAGCTATAAGCGGGATATAGGGCAGGTCAATCCATATCCGACCCATGGCAACGGACCCAGTATATTCTTAAACATAATTGTGCTCTGTTCTTGTACGGAGGATAATAATTAACCCAACTAATGTTCTCCCAGCAACGCCAGAAGGACAAGCACGCAAAACCCCCTTCGGCCCCTGCTAAATTCCGTCATTGGGTTAGCTGTGGGGTTTTACAACACCGTCGTACAAAAGCCTCCGCAGAAGGCACTTCAGCCCCCCGCTCCAGTTCCGGGAACAGCGGTGGAGCGTACCCAAATTGTGCCTCGAAAGGCGAGAGACCCGTGGAGGCATTGCATAGAGTGTTATACGCATATTCGGCCCACGTGAGCTGTCGACTCCAGGATGTGGGGTTGGTCGTGGCCAGACACCGGAGCGTGTTCTCCAGAGTCTGGTTGGTACGTTCTGTCTGCCCGTTGGTCTCCGGGTGAAAACCTGACGAGAGACTCGCCGAGGCGCCTACCAGGGAGCAGAACGCACGCCAGAAACGGGAAGCAAACTGCGGTCCGCGGTCAGACACCACATCCTGGGGAAGGCCGTGTATCCTAAACACGTGGTCGACTACAAGCCGCGCAGTTTCCGCTGCCGACGGTAACTTGGGCAGCGCCACAAAATGCGCTGCCTTAGAGAAGCGATCAACCACCACCAGAATGACCGTCTTGCCTTCGGAGGGTGGTAATCCCGTGATGAAATCCAAAGCAATATGGCTCCATGGTCTTCCCGGGATGGGCAGCGGCCGTAATAGCCCTGAGGGAGCCTGGTGGGAGTTCTTATTGTGAGCGCAAACCGGACAGGCAGCCACAAACTTCCGGACGTCCTTCTCCATACCGGGCCACCAGAACCGTCGGGACAAAAAGTATTTTGTGCGGTGCGCCCCTGGGTGACCCGCCAGCTGTGAGGCATGTCCCCACTGTAGCACCTGAGACCGAACTCTAGCGGGCACAAAGAGACAGTGAGACAGCCCCCCCCCTGGGTCTGGCTCATGGCGCAGCGCTTTCTGCACCGCCGACTCAATATCCCAACTGACAGGCGATCTGTGCTTTGGCAATAATGGGCTCCGGAGTGTGCTCCCTGTCCGATTTATCAAAGGCTCGTGAAAGGGCGTCAGGTTTTACATTCTTGGAACCTGGCCAGTAAGTCACAATGAACGAAAAACGGGCAAAGAACAACGCCCAGCGCGCCTGGCGCGAATTGCGTGTCTTTGCAGTCTGGATGTATTCCAGGTTTTTGTGATCGGTCCACACAGTAAAAGGATGTTCCGCCCCTTCCAGCCAATGACGCCACTCCTCTAAGGCTAATTTTACAGCCAATAATTCCTTGTCCCCAACGTCATAATTCCTCTCGGCCTGGGACAGCGACCGGGAGAAATACGCGCAGGGATGAACCTTTTGGTCGCTTGGTGACCGCTGTGAGAGAATGGCCCCCACCCCCAGCTCAGAAGCATCTACTTCAACAATGAAGGGCAGTGACGGGTTAGGTGTTATAAGTATAGGTTCCGAGCAGAACCTCCTTTTCAATTCCACAAACGCTGCCTCTGCCCGCGGAGTCCAAACAAATCGCGCCGTCGCACTCTTCTTAGTGAGCCCGGTAATGAGGGCGATCACAGTACTAAAATTACGAATGAAACGCCGGTAAAAATTTGCGAACCCCAGGAACCTCTGCACCTGCTTAACAGACTCCGGCTTTGGCCAGTTTTTTACGGCGTCGATTTTCTGCGGGTCCATCTCCGTTTTACCGGCCGACACAATGAACCCCAGGAAAGAAACGGAATTTGCGTGAAAAACGCACTTCTCCGCCTTCACAAACAGTCGAGCCTCTAACAAGCGTGTCAAGACCAGTTTTACATGACGAATGTGCTCAGAGAGAGTGGCAGAGAAGATCAGAATATCGTCTAGATAGACGAACACAAACTTCTCTAGCATCTCCCTGAGCACATCGTTGACAAACGCCTGGAATACCGCGGGGGCGTTGGTGAGGCCAAACGGCATCACTAAGTATTCGTAGTGTCCCGAATGAGTATTAAAAGCAGTTTTCCACTCATCACCCTCCTTTATACGCACTAAGTTGTACGCATTCCTGAGGTCCAGCTTAGTGAATACCAACGCCGTTTGTAAGCGCTCAAATGCTGAGTTCATAAGTGGCAGGGGATATCTATTTTTTATTGTGATAGCATTAAGCCCTCGATAGTCAATGCAGGGCCTTAAGCTCCCGTCTTTCTTTTTAACAAAAAAAAACCCTGCTCCCGCTGGTCCTATAAACCCGCTGGCTAAAGCCTCATGAATGTACTCCTTCATGGCTCTGCTTTCTGGCACAGACAGAGAATAAAGTGAACCACGAGGTGGTACTGTCCCCGGATACAGGTCGATCGCACTGTCGTACGACCGGTGTGGAGGTAGTGTAGTCGTCCGCTGTTTACTGAATACCTCAGATAACCTGTTATATTCCCTTGGGACGTTATTGGGCAATGGGAACTCAATAGCCCCTACCATCCGACTCTCACCCTCACTGCCTGTAGTCTGGAAAAGGCTCTGTGTGTCCCAGTCAATTCCCTCACTGCCCTCCCATTCGTCAATAGGACGCTCCCAATCATAGACTGAGTCCCATTCTAGACTCGCCTCCTGCTCCTCCGGGCCACTGGAATTAGGACCCAGGGGCTCCCCAGCCTCCTCCTCGTCCAAATCGGACCCTACGTCAGTCTCTCTGGGAGGAGTCGAGGAAGCATGCCTCTGATCGGAATGAGTGGTGCAGTGCGGACCCCACCGAGAGACCGGATGCCTCTGATTACCCCAGTTGATGGATGGCTGATGTTTTACGAGCCATACATGCCCTAAGACTACCAGATAAGCTGGAGATTCAACCAGATAAAAATAAATCCGCTCCTGGTGGCCCCGAAACAGGATCCGCATCGTAACCCGCTCGGTCTTGTGGCGGACTACCCCGGACCCCAAGGGACGACCGTCGAGAGCCGTGATAGACTGGGGCTGTGGCATAGACCGAACCGGCAATTTTTTTTGTTCAGCCCACTGACGGTCCATAAAATTATCCACCGCCCCTGAATCGATAAAAGCCTCAGCCTCCACCACGCCCCCTCTCCACGTCAATTCGACGGGCATAGTAGTGCAAAAGTTAAAACCCTCGGCCGGTCCCACTAGCGACTTCCGCTCCGCTAGTGGGACTGCCCTTTTACTTTTAGGTCTGGACAGTTTTTAACTGTAGGAAATATGTAACTATGTAACTATGTTAGTCTTGTCTCGCCATGTTTTTATGTTTTATTTCCTGTTACGTTTCACTTTTTTGTGTCTTTCTGCAAACCTTACATTCATGCTTTTTCTCTCTCTCCCTTTCTGTCACTCACGCTTCCCTAATTGTTTCAATTTCCCTTGTCTTTTTACTAATATACTAACTTTAGATCAGAATTGGGTAATACTACACATTCTAACCATGTGTTCATGTCACCTGATGTGCATGTCATTTACTAATTTACTAACACTCGGGCAGGATAGGTTTATTACTAATAATGACTAATTATCTTGTTAACTTGTCAATCCTCCACACCTTCTCATGCTGCTCTCAAGCTAATTGTCTACACCTGTCTACACCTGCATATAAGCTCAGTTCCATTCCATGTCTTTGCGAAATTGTTCCAGTTTTGTGCTGCTTGATATGAAAACACTGACAGCACAAAAGTCTAATTTCCTGTGACTCATTCAGACCTGGCTCGAGTACGTAATTGTCTTGGATTCAAAGGCTTTTCTATGCAGTACCGAGTGTGTCTTGTGTATTGGAACATATTAAATACTTAAGGCTCATAATTTTTAGAGTTTTTTCGGGTTTTATTTTTCATTTTTAAAAAACTGATGGAAATCGGATTAAAAAAAAAAACCATGAGATTTTAAAAATAAGGGGTTAAAATCAGAAACCGAAATCAGAGTTTCATTTTAATTTTAAACATTGTCCTTTCTTTTAACAGTAGGCTTTGTTAATGAAACCCTGAGTGTGCATTCCAGGAGATTAGGTAAGCTATTTCAACTGCACATTTAATGACGTTCGCACAGTGACATAGCCTATACAATAAATAGGCCTAACATAAGCCTTTTCTGTTCCTTTTTGTACATTTTGTAGCAGATTAGTGCCTGTATCACTAAGTTTGTAGCGATTTAAGATTCCTTTCAACGGTTTTCCATTAATAGACTGTGGTGCTAGCTTGACGTAATAATGCCCTGCTGATGCATCAATCATACTGAAATCATTACGTTCACAAACAATGTTATGAAGTGGTGCTATTCACTCGTAGAAATCGAACAAATTAGACCTAATGATATGTTAAACTAATGAGTTCTAGCTAAACAACTTTTTCTAGGCTCTTTGAAGCCATCTAAAGTCGTCAGGCTACCTGCCTCATACAAACAGCGGAATTCCAATGAAAAGCGGCTTGTTTCAATTGCGGCATCCGTCCTTATATCGCTACAAACGTTTTCCATTGCACTAAATTGAATTCGATCTACTCTAATCCACATCTACTGAACAAATTGGTCTAGCGCATTATATGTCGAATTAAGTTGTTTTCCATTAGCGTTGTCGCAATAACGTTGCACATCATGCTGTAGCAATATAGGCTAATTATTTAATGGAAAAGAGCTATTGCCATGATAATGACAGTCATTTGAATACAAAATTCTAAGCAATCCTGCCCATCCCATTAAGCCTCACTGCCAGAATGAATGTATTTGCCTTCAACCCTTTTTAGCAGTGAAAGCAATAAACAGTTATATTTGTATACACTATACATACATACTATACTATTGTTTTCTTATTTCTTATTATTGTTTTTCCTTATTTTACAACATATGCGGTGACAAAACAAGCATGGGGGGGACCTCAACTTCTATGCTTTTTAGAACTTCACAGACAGCACAAATCAGGCTAAAATTAGTATTAATTTAACGGCACTGGTCCAGAGACCCAAATCCATAATAGATTTTCATTCAAAAAACATTCCATGAGGTGGAGAATCATCAATAAAAAATCCGGGTGAAAATCAGTTAAATCCGAATTTTCATTTTTTTAAATCTGGGAAATTTTTCGAGGTAATCGATTGAAACTGACAATGATGAGCCTTGGCAGTACTGCAAGCAAGATCAATCGAGCACAGAGAAGTAATTGAATCCAAAACCATTATGTATTTGACCCAGGTCTGGACTCACTCAATGAGCGCTTGTAACCCTCCCCATTTCCCTGCCATGGAGTGTGCCGCTTCTGAACAGATGCCTGTGCAGTCTTTCCACTTGAGACTTGCCTTTTTCACATGTGTCAGCAAGTTTAAACAGTTCATCAGCTGTCGCCGTGTTGGATACACATTTACAAAAAAGCTCATTTTCATTTCATTCCTCATTATCAATGTGCATCAAATAAGCAAGCAACAGCCAGTTTTTTATGACTGTCATTAGCTTCATCCATCTGCAAAGTGAGGGACTTCTTAATTAGCTACTCCTCCAAGTCCGTAGAAATGTCTCCAAAAACCGCTGTTAGACAGCAGGACGGCTTTAATTTGCTTCGTCAGGCAGAGTTGATACTTATTGCAGCAGGGAGTACCAAATCCTCTGCAATTGTGTGCAGTTTCTTGCATTATGCAACTGGGTACTAGACTTTGTATGAGGCTATTTATTTGTACTGATGTGGCTTTAACCAAACTCTGCTGTCTACAGCATGTGCACATTTATTTGGATAAATTCAACAGGCTTGTCCACTCGTGAATTTCTGAATTTATTGGGCTTCATGCTGTTAGCCGCCAGGGTTTTCAGGTACATGGCACACAGGTTTTCCCAAGAAAGGCAAGATTTGGCACGTCATATTTCCTTCCTTCCTTCTGTTTGTCTGTTTGTGCATCAGGCCCAGTTCTTGTTTGAGATGGCTTTACTGCCTTTTGTTTTGCCCATGGCCCTGTCAGGAACTTGTCCATGCTGTATTTTGTTTTACTTCTCCCTTCTTTCTTCCGAAGTGTAGACAACATGGAAACTGCTAAAAAGCCTTTTAACAGTAACTTAGCAACAATTTCCACATTTTTATTTTTACCATGTACAACATTTTGCTCTATTCAACTTTTATTCTAAGCATTTCCTGTCTCCTCCCAACCTCTCCACACACCCCCATACAGTACTCCTGTTTCCCCCAGGGCCTCTCACTTTGAGAAATTCTGCCCTACAGTATATCAAATTGAGCACTGTATTTCACAAGTCATCCTGTCTAATTCCGGTGCACTTTCCTGTCTATTTATGTTGTGCTTCCCTGTCAATTCTGGTACCCTGCATGGAATCGGACACATGGAAGTGTGTGTCAGGCTGCACTGTCACCGAGACTCAGCTCAGTTTTCAGCTGAAAACCTACTGAAAGCTGTGTTACTACTACTGCTACTACTATGAAGAGGAGGAAGAAGAAGAAAAAGAAGAAGAACTGTGGAGGATCTCTGGCATGAGGATGGCTGTATGAGGTTAAAGAGGAGTCTGACTGACATTACAGTAATTATAGGCCACCCGATAAGTAGAGACATGTCAGGGCCAGGATTAGCCCTGGTCTTTGGGGCTTGTCACTGGCCTATGTAGAAGCACCTCAGTGGGATACTCAATTTAGCGACCCCTGAATTTAAAATAATAAACTTACAATACAATAAACTTAAACAACTTAATAGACTGAACAGATAGAATATAAGACATCATTTTTATGTGAAAGAAACTGGAATGTTTCTCTCAGGTGGGACCATATAGGGCATGTGTGTGCATGTTTCAGTACATGCATCACAAATCATTTATGTGAATGTGCAAGATGGTATGAATTATTTATTGTGGCTGATAGCTTTTTTGGAATATATCCTAGCCAAGCAATATCCATATATGTTGGATGCTATGTCAAAGCGGCTCACTGTAAAATAAATCACATGATCGTTCTGGCCCGGGCCAATCACTATGTGCTTAAGCACATGCACACAATGATAACATGACAAAAGCACAACACAGAGCACACAAACACCACATAAGCTCTGTCTGTTACTCTAGTATAGCCACAGTCCAACCAGGTCACTTTGGGAAATTGTAATCTGTAACTGCTTTACACGGTACATCGGTACACGGTGCTTTAATTGATGCTGCTATGACTGTGATTCTGTTGAAAGAGAAGCTCCTGAACACAGCACACAGCACGCCTGGGTGAAATACGGACGTAATTGTTCATTCATTCATTCATTCATTATCCTAACCCGCTTATCCTGAACAGGGTCGCAGGGGGCTGGAGCCTATCCCAGCATACATTGGGCGAAAGGCAGGAATACACCCTGGACAGGTCGCCAGTCCATCGCCAGGCACACACACTATTCACTCACACACTCATACCTATTGGCAATTTAGACTCTCCAATCAGCCTAACCTGCATGTCTTTGGACTGTGGGAGGAAACCGGAGTACCCGGAGGAAACCCACGCAAACACGGGGAGAACATGCAAACTCCACACTCGAACCCAGTACTACCCACTCCAACATCCGTGCCGCCTCGTACATAATTATTTTGGAATCAAATACTTTAATAATACTTAATAAGTTTCACTGAGCTAATCCGGTATATTGGAACCGTTGGCTCAGTTGCACTCGGCAAGATCAACTGAGCGCAGAAAAAGTATGCAGTGCTATTTAATGTGATTTTCCTCTGTAGGACCCTTTCAGCTGCTCCTACGCCATAGACACGGCGGCCTGCGCTGTGACAAGGTCCTGCATCAGCATCTCAGCTCTAATTGCTCAAGACATCCTAACAACCACGAGAGGGCGAGGCTTAATATGATTGGATTACAGGACTCTAATCAGGACACGTTTAACTTTTTGCTCTACTTCTCATCCTCATAATTATGTTTCCCAAAGCTCTATGCATCTCTTCATGCTTTTATCTGAAATTATTTTGTTCAAAATTCTCTTTCATACATTATCTGCCTCATCAGAACTTTTACAAACTGGTGTAAAACACCAAATAACAAAATTAAAATGGCTTCAGCTGAACCAAATTATTTCCTGTAAAATCCATTTTATGTCTCTTAACATGATAGTTTTTATTATGTCCTTTGATTTGGACACAAATACAGGATCCAGTATAGATGTAGAATTGTACTTCCAGCGTTTCTTTAATGATCTGTCAGTGAGTTTTGGCCACATTCAGTCAAATAGTCAGCTGATATTCTTGTTTCTCAGACTTCTTCCTGTTGTTGAAGCACAAAGGGGGACGCTTTTTAATTCTTTAGGCAAGCCTCTATGGACGGTGTGAAAGGTGTAACCGCTCCCAGACTCAGCCATTTTACCTGTCAAAGAACCCTTGAATGAGACATGGAGACACAGCAGCCTTTTAGAACCAAGAGAGTGTTGGTCATAATATTGTCCCCTAACCCAGGGATATATAGCGGGTCTCTCTTTACATTACATGTACATTTATTGCTTTATTATAAGATTTGGGGCATGGCGTAGCCTACTTCAGAAAGAGCGTATCTTCAAAGACTGTACTGGTCTCACAAAAGAAACAACAAACAATTTCAAGAAGTTCCAACATTACACCTGCAAACATCATGGTATGGCATGGTGGCATGGCATGTGGCTGATGCACTTCATTTCTTTGCAAGTTTTGTTTTCTGCCTTGTGTTTAATGTCAGAAATTGACGTGAACTGTTTTTCCCAACCAGAAGATGGTAATTTGGTCATTCCATTACATTACATTATTGGCATATGTCAGGTGCTCTTATCCCGAGCAATGTACAGTTGATTAGACTAAGCAGGAGACAATCCTCCCCTGGAGCAATGCAGGGCTAAGGGCCTTGCTCAAGGGCCGAATGGCTGTGCGGATCTTATTGTGGCTACACAGGGGATCGAACCGGCAACCTTGTGGGTCCCAGGCATGTACCTTAACTACTACGCTACAGGCCGCATTCCGATATGACGTGAAGGCAGCATTAGGCTTCATTGCCTTGGCTGACCTCTCTTTAAATTACATTTACTGCTTTATTAGAAGATAAAAGATTAGAAGCATGGCCACATAACCACTTTGTTGGAGGCTTTTAACAATTCCTTCTGGCTCTCTGCAAGTACAGGGAAAACCTCATAGGCTATTGCTGTCAACCTCCGGTGGTATTCCAGATAGTGACGTCTCTTCTATAATTTGCCAATGCGTTCCTCCAGCCCTTTCCTTCCCACTGTGAAGGCTGGAAGGCAGCCACTTGTAGAACTAGTAAACTAATCACAAAGGGTTTAGCAAACTAGCTAGCTCAGCAACATAGATACATTCATTCATTCATTAATTCATTATCCTAACCCACTTATCCTGAACGGGCGGCTGGGGCCTATCCCAGCATACATTGGGCGAAAGGCAAGAATACACCCTGGACATCGCCAGTCCATCCGTGCCACCCAACATAGATACAGATACATTTAATAAAAATACATTAAAGGAAAGCTGTCAGCAAAGTAATAATATGTAGCTACACATAATCTGTGGCTGCCTGGAGCTGAAACTGCTGCCTTCCAGGCTTCACCAGGGGAAGGAGAGTGTCCAATGTCAAAACATTTTCTTTTTACCTGTTGTATAGTTTGTGTTACTTGAGAGTTTACAACAGCTAGGCTATATATTATTTAGTCTTTCCCAGCTCTGACAATGCACTGCTTACACTACGGAATAAAATATGTGTTTGGCTTGTACTTCCATAAACAGAACTTCAATCTCTTTAAATAGCTGAATTCCATATATGGTGTTTTGGGGGCGTCAATTCACAAATTTTGTGAACGCGCCTTTGCTGTACGATCACTTGGTATTTATGAACATATACACATGGTTCCAAAAAAGTTGTGTCTACGGATGTTTGTTAGTTCAGTTCCGATCACAGACACATTCGCATTTCCAAAAATATTGATAAATGAGGCCCATTGTGTGTGACTGTCAGCCCACCAAGCTCCAGACTCAGAGCCCCCCACACACAGCAAGGCTTGCCTAGGGGTGTAATGGATGCATTTTCACTTATTTTCATGCCTTTAATTCTGCAGTATATTGGATTACATGTGAAAATATCATTGAGGGTTATATATGGGCACCTTCTTGATCAGAGCACATGAAAACAGCCTCTAGGAGCTGAATAGATATCTGCATCCAGCTCAGTACTCATCCTTTTAACCAGCAGAGAGTGGCTCAAAATGGACCCCGATCCCACACTAATTAAGGTTCTGCCAATGAAGCTGCAAACACATGCAAATCTGTGGATGGAGATAGGCTGGAGATCAAATATAGACAGTGGCAGTGGAGAGCAGTGAAAGAAAAGTAGAAACGGGAAGGTTGTGGGGACAGTCAGGTGGGGGTGTGAAGATTGGATCTGAATCATACACATAACATGGTATCATCACTGAAACATCTATACTGTTGTACCAAAAAGAAAACATCAGCAGTATGTTTTCAGCTAAGAACCATGACATCGTTTCACCCTTAATACATCTGTAACATGGCCAGAATCTGTCACTGTCAGCTCCATAGCTATACTGCAGCACGATGACATGTATAGACATGTCCTGTTATAATCTTACGGAACCAAAATTCAGCACTTTTGCTGGAGAACCACATTGTTGTTCCCATGGTAACATGTTCAGGGACGTAGGATAAAATGCTACAGTACAGGAAACTCTTCTGACAGGAGACTCGTTGCTGAAATTAGAAATATTCAACCTCAAAACCAGACAGCTACACAGATCCACGCTGCACAGAATCCACATTGCAGTTTTTCCCCTTGCTCATACATGGGGCCAGATTTATTAAGTCTTTTGAGGCGAATTTCAGATGCACATATCACGAGTTTTGCCCAGGAAACATGCGTTGTATATATCAAACTGGCACAGGGGCTAGAACCGCAGTATACGTGTGATCTAGGCGAGTCACCGCAAGATGCGCTTAAGGGTAGAGATATATAGATATATATGTGTGGCTGATTATGTATTCCGTTGAATTTACAGGCGTAAAGCGAAACACGAGACCGAAACACAGATCTAGGCTTCGAAGATGCACTGAAATCTTTAATCTTTAATCTTTAATCTTTGCTCTCTTTCTCTTTTTATCTCACCATCTCTATCTTTTGCTCTGACGCAGTAACACAATAACACAATAGTTCAAATACAACATTCAACTAACTCACACAGAAGTCCAGTAACACATACAGAATAATTCTAGCACACGTACAGTGCTGTAACACACTGCAGCATTGTCACACACAGTCCTCTAAAAGACACACACACACACACACACACACAGTGCAGTCTATATTTGGACTCCAACTACTTACATGCTGCAACATAGCAGTGCTATAACACACAGCAGCAATATAACACACACATAGCAGTGCTGTAACACACAGCAGCAATATAACACACATAGCAGTGATGTAACACAGAGCAGCACTGAAACACACATTTCAGTGATGTAACACACAGCAGCATTTGTATTATTTCTTATAATAAATTTTGCTGATTTATATGATTACTTTGCCTCTTTCTGTGATTAAATTACTACCTGTAATAAATGGTCAGTGCTTTGCACAGAATCCGGGCAAAGAGAAGATCATCTTGCTATTAACCTTTTAAGGTGTGAGATCACAAATACAGAGCAGTCCATAAGTACACTGAAGACAGTGGTACAATTTCTGTTCTTTTGGCTCTGTACTCCAGCAAATTGGAATTGAAATGAAACAAATGACAAAACAGTGCCTAAAGGCAATCAAAAGCCTAGTATCAAGACTAGATGATCAAAGTTTATTTATGCCTGCACTAAGTAAGCGATTGAACACCTGCCTAGAAACAGCTACGAAGTCAACTGTCCAATTACTATTGCTCCCCTAAAATGGGTGGGGTAGTCTATGTATAAAAAGGGATGTAATTCCGAGATGGAAGACTCAATATAGATGTAAATTGTCACATTCCATGTTTCTCCCTATTTAGCGTTTTCTGTTTCATGTCATGAAGTTCTACGTTATTGTCTGTTCTGTACTTCTCACCTCATTTATTTGCTTCACCTGTATTTCATTACCTGATCTACCTCGTGTTGTGTTTTATTTGGCGTTGTCGGTTTCATGTCATGTTTTGTCTGAACTCCCACTCCGTTTCCCTCACTCCTGATCTCCGTTGTCACACCTGATTGTCATTTCAGTTTAGTCACTTGTGTATATATACTTGTATGTCCACACCATTACTTTGCTTGATTGTTATGTGTCTTTCGCATTCTTTCATACCTGACTGCCTACTCCGTGCATCAACCCGTTTCTGGATAAGTAGACTTCTGATTTCTGAACGCCGATTCCGTACCTTAAACATCTTGGATTGCTATTCTGTGTACGAACGCCTGTGACCACAACCACGCCATTACCAGTCTCCACTGTGATTGTTTACCAGTGATAGAACTCTGTCTGACTCCGAAAATAAAGCCTCAGTTCTGCCTACGTCCTGGTTGCTTCTGGTTTCTCAACATCATGGCACTAGGAAGAACACTATCACTATGAAATGTCCATAAATGTATATATTACATTATAAATGTTTAGTAGCTCACAGTCAGTACTTGTTTAAAGACTTTATCAATGAGATTTGATCGTGCTATTTGCTCTAACACGTTCCACGTCCTGTTATGGCTCCTGATTTAAATGTCAGAGTTGTGACTGAGCGTGTTGAGCAGAATCTATTTAGTGCTGAGTAATTGCTTCATTGCTGTCAGATGTGATTCCAGGAAAGTCATACTAATACTTGGTATTAGCAAAGCTTTGATTAAAACGAAAATGAATTGCTTTTTAAATATAAAGGTCACCAATCTAATAAATCTGCTGCGGTTATTAACTTAATGTGATGTTTTATGTTTTTTGATGAATACATATTTGTGTGTCTTTCTTTTATGAGTCACATCAGAAACGAATGAATGAGTTCCAGATGAAGAATGGTAAGGGAATGTTGGTGACCGAATCAGTGTGTGAACAGGATACCTAGTGAGTGTTTAAGTGAATAAGTCAGTAAGTTAATGAAATAAGTGAATGAGTGGGTCTGTGAAATAAAAGGTATATGTGGGCGAGTGAGTGACTTGAGTGATTGAGTCACAATTTTGAGACTGAGCAACTGAGTCTGAGTTAATGAATGTATTAAGTGGTGAATTAGTGAGTTAGTAAGTGTGTTAAATTCATGAGTCCAAAGCAATGTGACACTGATCGCCCATTGCATTGTGGACCAACAGGGCAGATTCACTGAACCCACACCAGAGGGCACTGTGGTGCAAACCCGGCCTTCTGGCCTTCTTAGTTGGCTCAATTACATCAGGTAGATCAGTCGAGCACAGGAAATCCAAAGCAATTACGTATTTGACCCAGGTTTGATATTCTCTGATGACATTATTAAATCACATTGCTTCTTCATTGCTTCAATTAAAAATTAATAAATCTTTTCAGTCCCTATTTTGTAGCTGAAGTAAAAATGCATAATCGGCGTTCTCCAAAACAATACAAATTAATATTAACAGTACAAATGAATGGTGTAAATTAATAGATGGCAACCCAAAAGAGATCTGGAGAAACTGCTCATGTTTTAGCACATACAGGTGCGTGTGACAGAATAAAACAACCTCTTTCATGTGTGCAGATGTTTCATTAACTCTCTGGCACATGTGTGATGAAACAGATTAAACTGGCTCTTTGAAATTCAAGTAGACCAATAAAGCTAGTGCATATACACTCAGTGAGCACTTCATTAGGTATTTATTAGACTTATTTTTTAGACTTCTACTTCTGTAGCCTATCCACTTAGTCATGATGCATTTTGTGTTCAGAGATGCTCTTCTGCATACCACTGTTGTAATGTGTGGTTTGCATTATTGTCACCTTCCTGTCAGCTTTTGTCATCTCTCACTAACGAGGCGTTTCTGTCTGCAGAACTGCTGCTCACTGGATTTTTGTATTTTTGTATTTTTTTATTTTCACCATTCTTTGCAAACTCTAGAGACTAGTGTGTGTGAAAATCCCAGGAGATCAACAGTTTCTGAGATACTCAAACCACCCTGTCTCCCCCACAGGAGCCGTGACGTGGTCTACTTCAGCCGGGGGGGGGTGGGGGGGAGGCGCCAGTGAGTGCTTTGGTGCAGAGGGCCGTGGTGAGGCGAGACATGGGGATCCGTAGTCTGCTGACCAGGGTTGGCAGTTGAGCTCCCTTGTAAGAGACCACAGTGGAGAACAAAACGTGAGTTAGAGGGGGATGAGTTCAAAGAGGCACCCATCAGAATCCCCTAAGTAACTAACAGGTGTTTTCTTTTACTGGACAGTTAGCTACGGTGTGCCCTGAAGCACAGTACAAACACAATTGTTCACTAATGCGTCTTTGTCTCTCTCGCAATGATAATCCCGCCCGGTTAATTTGCATGGGTTCGGGTGCTGAAGCGCTGGTCCAGTGGCACGAGGAGAGGAGCTTTGGAGAAAGTGGGTCGGCCTGCAAAGTGTCCGCCTGTCAGCTCGTCTCTCCCGCCGTCGCGTGTCAACCCGGATGGCCAGGTTGATTAAACCGACCAGGTTTCGAGGGAGATCGCAAGTAGCAAGTTCATCTTTAATTGGCTCAGACAGTCGTAAAGAAAAACGTTGTACATCGCTATTCCAACCTGTAGATGCAGCCAGGGTCCAGAACTCTATGGCGAAGTCTGAAATGGAACTCTTCTCCTGGTGCAGCCCCAGGAGATGACGAGCTGCGGCACGTCCCATGGCCGCCCGGTCAAAAACTCATTTCCGCGTTGCCACAGTCCGGAACGTCGGAATCCCAGAAGGCTTTGCGGGCCAGCAGGGTAATCACATAGGCCACCTTTGACGTTCCGTGGGGAATGTGGAGGGCTGGAGACTGAAGACCAGAGAACACTGAGACAAGAAAGACCAGCATCCATAGCAGCAACAACCAGGCTCCCCATGACTTGAATGATACTCAAACCACCCTATCTGGCACCAACAATCATTTCACAGTCAAAGTCACTTCGATCACATTTCTTCCCCATTCTGACAATTGTTCTGTCAAACAGCTGAGCCTCTTGACCACATCTGCACGCTTTTATGCATTTCGTTGCTGCCACATGATTGGCTGATTAAATATTTGCATTAACAAGCTGGTGTACAGGTCACAGTGTGTACATCAATTAATTCCTGTTTAAAAACTACATTAGTTTATGCCAATGTATGTACCCTTATTGTAAAGTGCGACCAATGTATGTCCACAGGGCAAAATAAAGTCCTGAAATACTACACCACAAACCTGTACTGAATGCTTTCCTGAATAACTCACCTATATGGCCACCTGAAAGCTCATGTCATATACCTTTGAGGTAATGAGATAATATACAGCTGTCTTCTCAGTATTTATTTACATTAAATATACTAGAAACAATATAAAATGCTAGGGCTAACCTGAACGTAAGTTTGGTGTCTAATATAGAACAACAGTGACACCAAGTGTCCATAAGGAAGCAGAAAAATATCAGAAAAGATGTATGAATGGGATGCAAAAGCTCTTGGGCAGAAACATGAGATCAATGTGTCCAGCTTATCCAAACCTCTTTCTGTCAGTGTGAAATTCCAGTTCTGATACAAAGCATTTACATGTATTGGGATGGTAGTTATGGTTTGTGGTGTTCACTGTACACTTAGACCAAAATGGGATCTGCTTATGGGGGAATTACCTTTGCCCTCTCCGTGGAAGACAGAAAACTGATTCATAAAAATAATCCCAATAACACAACCCTATATGTCCCTACAATCATGGCCCAACATAACAAAAGCCAACAAGCAACAATGACCAACATGCCTTTGCTCTTGTGCAGTAACTCACCCAAACCCAATATAATTAAATTCAAACAAAATACTCCAGAAAACATAATCCTATTCAGCCCTGAACACAAGACTAACCCAACCCAACAAACCCTTGTAAACACAACCCAATCCCAAACCAAAGTGACACGAAACAGTATGCAAAGTTTATCCAAACCAATACAGCCCAAACCAACGTGATCCAAATGACCAAACCCAACATGAGCCAACCTAGCATACCCCTGCAATCATAACCAAAACCAACATGACCTATATAAACCAAACTTAAAGAGCAACACCTGCCAATACAACAACCAACACAAACAACCAACACATAAGCAAAGAATAATAATGATGATAATAATAATAATAATAATAATAATAATAATAATAATAAGACATATGACAGACAATCTCACAGACCTTCCCAGAGTATATATTAATATACACTTTAATAAGAAAACAGAAATGACTGATATAAAATTGATAGCGAATATGTCATCTTTAATCTCCACTGATCTGTGTGATCTACACTGAACCACTTGCAGAAAGAATTAATTTAAATTATGAAATTATAGAGTAAGTGTAGAGGTGGGGAATCTCATTAGCTAGCACAATTTTCAAATGTGTAACAGTCTACTTAACAGCACCACGGGAATCCTTACCTGATTTAATGGATGCCACACCACATTATATTCTTAGGATACCAGCACAGTGAAGGGAAGAACAATAAAATAATAATAATAAAAATAATAAACACAATTTGAAATGGAAAGTCATTGGCAAAAAAATTAATCTAAAATTAAGCACAAGTGTCAAACAAAGAATGGATCTCAAAACATCTAAACACGGATATTGGAATAAGCAGAGACAATAAAAATGAACATACGTACCTACAGTTGCTCACTTTTCAAGCATTTGCTGACCATATCTAAATAATTTTAAGAAATGGGAAGGAATGACTGGAAATGAAGGAGGAAAAAACAACAGGCTAAAAATGAGATATTATTGGAAACAAAGGGTGATGGAGGTCTTTCTTGGAAGGTTTGTCATTCAGCCCCACTCACAGGTACAGTATGGTGGCAGCTGAGCCCAATCACAACTGCAATCCATTGCTTCACTGTTGTTTTATTCTCTTATTAAATGCATTTGTATGTGTGTATATCTATTTCAGCTCTGTATATGGGTTCATCTGGAATGAAAGTGTACAATGAACTGTGCTCATGTGATTGTAACAGACTGTAATTAAGAAGCACTACACAGGGTGCATCCCAATACTCAAAAGGTAAAGGACCCAATACCTGAAGAAAATGTATCCTCCTTTCCCGCACTACCGCCTCGTCCTTCATCTCCGTAAACTGATCTTTGTGTCCTCCCTCCCTTCAACTGTCCCAATATTTGAGGAGACAAGTGAAGCAGCTTCAAACTCAGTTTATATATCCTCCCAGCAAAGGACAAACAGGAGCATGCCAACACACAAGTCTCCTCCTATGTGATAATATGGGAGGAGGAGATGAGTGGACAAAAGGAGAATGCCTTTTCTTGAGTATTGGGATTGTAGGGACTACAACTTCCACATTCCCACAGGAGAATTCTGCGACGTCCACCACGAATGACGTCTAACTTGGTTCAGCCAATCCCGTAATGGCGGGAGCAATAAACGGTCCCGTATAAGAGCAAGACACATTCTTGGGATCTCTCTTCTGGCTCTTCTGCTTTTTCTGCCTCTTCTGCTTGTTCTCTTCGACGCACCCTTTTTGGCCAGTCGCTTCAGCTCATCTGCTCCGAGACTCGGACAGAGGCTGAATGCTGCACAGCGCACTACCAGGCCTACGGACACACCCAGTTACCTCGCGGTAACTACGTGGCCTATAGTGAGTGGAAATTGTTGTACGCGGAACGCTACATCAGTTTACCCCAATAAATCCCAACAACGAAACAGCAACGAACTTTTACACCTGGAAAAGGACCAGCGGATCAGACGACAACGCGCTGCTAAGACGGGAACACCCCAGCCTGCGCATCTCTCCCGGACACCATTCACAGCACCATCGCCGCTTCTACAAGGACAGCATGTCTTTTGGATCCAGCGATGCGTATGGACTCAGTAAGAAAACAAACATTCAGGCATAGCCAGTGTTTAGTTTAGTCTTAACTGTTTTTGTGAATCTGTGTTTCAATATTTACCATCCAACCATTGTAATGTGTTTGGTTAGCTACATATATATGTACGTGAATTGATTCGCCGTCTTTTGCGCATATATAGAGTAAAACTACGCAAGTAGTCCCTTCTCACAGCTAACTCTAACTCATTACCACACCCAGAACTCTAGCGACACGCGCGCTTGCGCGCGCCACACACACGCACACACACATGCCAAACTAAATTTCCTTACTAACTTCCCGTTAGTTTATCTGTTATGTGTTTGTATGTTTGTTTAATAAATATATTTTATTAAACCCCGGTGTCCGTTTTGGAATCGCATAGACATGAGAGCCGAGTTAAAGCAGTCTTTCGAAGAACTTCCAACCTTCAGGTTATCGGTATGTTCAATCATTAATATTGGTTATTTTAATTAATTGAAATACTATATTTGTGGTTGGATATTTCTGATAACAGTAATTTTATGAGACTGATTACTTTTCGCAGTTATACTGCAACACAACGTTTAACTGGCGCCCCGGTTTCGTAGAGAGTAAAATCCCTGCGTAATTTGGAGTCCCGTGCGAGGACCCCTACATATTTTGGTGCCCCATGTGAGGAAGACTAGCTTTGGCTCAAATTTCATGTCTTGTGACTTCATAACGAATTCCCCATCCTAATTTGGAGCTCTGCGTGAGAAAGACGAGCTTTGGCTCATGTCACGTGCCTCCAGAACGAATTCTCGGCATTCTTTCTCAGCTAAATTGCCACCAGTGTAATCTTTTGAAAATACCGCTAGATGTCACCCTTGTACCATTTTTGAAAGCCTGCATGAGCCGCTTTCTCAATATACTGCCCCCTCGTGTAACATTGTGGCATTACATTCGTAATCTTACACGGTAGTTTGTTGATTGGCATTTACCTTCCGGTATAATACGTATTATCAATAATAGTATTATTAATTATAATTACTTGGTCAAAGTAATTTTAATAATTAATTGAATTTTACATTTAAATCCAAATTTAATTGTAATTTCAACCAATCACATTCTGGTATTTAGGATTAATGTGATCAGCATCACAGTTCCTATTTTACGGTCTGAATATCCGCCATATGTTTGTTCATTTTGCTGTTGTTGCATTGCAGTACCGCTAGTGCAACTCGAGTCCCTGTGTGATGCTATAGCTACCTTGTACTATAGTTATAGAGAATATTCAAAGAGCGTTTTAAATTCTTTATCCTTCATCACAACTTGTATGTTGGATTGTGATATTGGGAAACAATTCATTGCCAACTGTTAGGAGCTCAAGGCCCTTGTCAAATTGTTAACTTCAAGAGTACCCTCTTAAGTTACTGATTTTAGCTTTTAGCTTTATTTGGCTTGAGATATGGAACCCATATCTATTGATGAGTACCTTTCCTTTTTAGCCCAAGGTTTAGCACCTGGCTACATAGCTTTCCTGAATCAGATGAACCTCACTGATTGTAGGAAAGAAATGTTCTCATTAATCAACGAGAAAGGTCACTCCCCCAACCATTCAAAAGACCCAATTCTAAGTTGTCTGGTCTTGAATTTTGCCAGACAGATTAGTCTTGCTCTTCAGAGCAACAAAAACTTAGACTCAGAGATGGCATACCTCAGAGGACAACACACCAGTGTTTTACTTGAGCTTCAAACTGTTGGCAAGAAAGCAGTACAATACTTGCGTGATCTGCATTCAGCCGAATCAGATCTTTGTTCCTACAGAGAGGAATTATTTCAGTTGAAGAGTAGATGCCACAAGCTACTGCATCCACTCTCTTCTGTAAGCCTGCTTTCTCAGGCTTGCCCAACTCCAACTTCTCCTGCTTCCTCCTTACACCACAAGGCAGGGGAAGGGGGGTCACAAATTGATTCGGGTTTGTCAGATCCCGGTTCCACAACTTGCTCTGATGGACACTCGTCAGTCTCCTCAGATTGCAGTGCTGTTGACCACCCATGCAATGGTTTGCCCACCTCTTCCCTGGAGAGGGAAAGGGGGGACTCCATCCCAACGGTGGTCCATCTCCGCAAGGGAGAAACAGTCAGGCAAGTACAGGACTGCACCTTCCATGCCCACCCCTCTCATGAGGAGGTCAGGGAACCCTCCCGTGGACACGGTAGAGGAGATCTAACGTTATTAATTGGGCACACAAAAAGCAACGCTAATCCCGATAGCTTTCCCTTTATAACTGAGAGGATAGGTGACAGCTCTGTACAGTACACTGACAGCGACAATTCATCTTCTGCCAACCATTGTGAGAATGACTGTTTTGTAGCTCCGCCCCCTAAACCAAACCGAGGACGTCGAGCTCCGCATGAAACGCATTCACATTCAAATGTGATTTCAGTCTCTCCTTCTCCAAACAGGCAGATGAGTGCAACTTCACAGGGTCTTCGCTTTGAGGAGCTAGAGGCCATGGCGAAGTATGTCCACACATTTGACCCCAAGGACTCCGAATTTAACATTCAGAGTTACTTGAGAGAAGTTGACTACTGTCTCTCGGATCTGCCCAGGGCAACCGATCGAGAAAAGGTACGACTTGTATGGAAAACCTCTACCAGAGAGATCCATACATTTATGGAACAACTTCCACCACAGGTTCGTTCCAGCTATCCCAAGGTTTGTGAAGCGTTGGTAGCTGAGTACCTGCCACGGTTTGATCAGGCCACAGCCATGATCAAATCTGTGGAGGTTAAACATAGCCGTACAGAACGACCAAAAGACTTTTACCAACGACTTAAACATGCTTTTTTCCAGGGCAGAAACGGACCAGGCTTAGATGAAGATCAAGCCTTCAAATCCCTTTTTGTGCACAACCTGCACCCCTGTGTCCGAACTCATGTTTCACTGTTTTCAAGGGGCCAACACTCAGCCCTTGAATTAAGAAATGAAGCCCAAATGGTCTGGGACACTTTAAGGATTGTGCCCAGGAACGAGGTATTGGAAACAGCTAAGCACGTTGTTCCAACCAAGCCCGCCGGCACTTCCCAAGTTGCCCCATTAAAATCTAATGGCTCAAAACAACGGCATGTGAGTAAGTTCCCGGTTAAGAGCCACCGTGGTCGCTTCTCACACTCTGATTCCAGCCGGAATTGGAGAGAAGACCGACCCGGTAGGCCCAAGCCTCAGAGTCACCAGCATGACTCTGATAGGGAAGATACCTTGTCTGTAGAGAGCTTCTTCAGTTCCTCTGAGGACAACTAAAGCCTCTAACCTTTGTTCAGTAGTGTGTATGCCTTGAGTAACCACTCCAAAGAGCTATCTGGTCTTGTTCAACCTCCATCAAAAGACGTTGAATAAGACTGATCTATAGCCGTGGTCTCCTCACAGGCAGACTCCCAGCTGAAGCTTTGACCACTTTCTTTTGCACACCTTTCCTACCAAAGGGGGGTGGCAAAATAAACTGGTAGTTTATAGCAGCCACTTAGATTTGCATGTAGCAGCAGCAAACGCAGATCGTAAGTAGGTACTGTAGAGTTAAATCCGACACCTGCTATAACTCATAAACGTTCATTGCTTCTTTCTACACCTACTGAACCATCGTAAAGTATTGCATGTAGAAACTACAGTGTAATCTTTACAAGTATATTGCCACACCCCAGTGTGCCTTACACCACCTCTTCCCCAAGCAAGACAAGACCACTTGTGAGCTTACCACATCATTTAGAAATGAGACCACCTCTCCATTTCCTTCCTGATGACACAGCCATAAGGTTAAGCTTGGATACAGAAAGCTGCCCTAATTTGAAAATGTCCCCACATATTTCAGATGACAACCCTCATCAGCAACCTGACTGTAGGGACTAGAACAATTGGTCAGTCTGAACAAGACTTCCAAAAAGGCTACAGCCTCTCCATCCTAGACCCCTACATCATCTGAACATTTTCATGGCTGGGTCATTCCTGTTGGTGCTCCACCTTCTGGACACCATCCAATAACTAACAAAACACCTGAACTAACAAAACGACTAACCCTTTCACCAAGGTTTCTCATGTTTTGTGACAATGTATTCACTGTTCGACCTTAGTGTTTCACATTGTTTGTATCATGTGTTTTAGACCAGTTTAGTTAATTGTTGATAAATGCCTGGATGTTTGTCAGTCAATTGTGAACTGTGTTACCGACCCAATGTACTTGACCTGTGGACTGTGAACTGACTTTTGTGCTCTCGAGGAACACTGGCTTCAGCCGCATCCTGAGACCACAGGGGGGATGTAGGGACTACAACTTCCACATTCCCACAGGAGAATTCTGCGACGTCCACCACGAATGACGTCTAACTTGGTTCAGCCAATCCCGTAATGGCGGGAGCAATAAACGGTCCCGTATAAGAGCAAGACACATTCTTGGGATCTCTCTTCTGGCTCTTCTGCTTTTTCTGCCTCTTCTGCTTGTTCTCTTCGACGCACCCTTTTTGGCCAGTCGCTTCAGCTCATCTGCTCCGAGACTCGGACAGAGGCTGAATGCTGCACAGCGCACTACCAGGCCTACGGACACACCCAGTTACCTCGCGGTAACTACGTGGCCTATAGTGAGTGGAAATTGTTGTACGCGGAACGCTACATCAGTTTACCCCAATAAATCCCAACAACGAAACAGCAACGAACTTTTACACCTGGAAAAGGACCAGCGGATCAGACGACAACGCGCTGCTAAGACGGGAACACCCCAGCCTGCGCATCTCTCCCGGACACCATTCACAGCACCATCGCCGCTTCTACAAGGACAGCATGTCTTTTGGATCCAGCAATGCGTATGGACTCAGTAAGAAAACAAACATTCAGGCATAGCCAGTGTTTAGTTTAGTCTTAACTGTTTTTGTGAATCTGTGTTTCAATATTTACCATCCAACCATTGTAATGTGTTTGGTTAGCTACATATATATGTACGTGAATTGATTCGCCGTCTTTTGCGCATATATAGAGTAAAACTACGCAAGTAGTCCCTTCTCACAGCTAACTCTAACTCATTACCACACCCAGAACTCTAGCGACACGCGCGCTTGCGCGCGCCACACACACGCACACACACATGCCAAACTAAATTTCCTTACTAACTTCCCGTTAGTTTATCTGTTATGTGTTTGTATGTTTGTTTAATAAATATATTTTATTAAACCCCGGTGTCCGTTTTGGAATCGCATAGACATGAGAGCCGAGTTAAAGCAGTCTTTCGAAGAACTTCCAACCTTCAGGTTATCGGTATGTTCAATCATTAATATTGGTTATTTTAATTAATTGAAATACTATATTTGTGGTTGGATATTTCTGATAACAGTAATTTTATGAGACTGATTACTTTTCGCAGTTATACTGCAACACAACGTTTAACTGGCGCCCCGGTTTCGTAGAGAGTAAAATCCCTGCGTAATTTGGAGTCCCGTGCGAGGACCCCTACAGGATGCACCCCTCAATTTAAACCCACCGTGGAAGTATTTCTCACATTTCTGGATGACATCATTGTGCTCATGCCCAGAGATTGAAAGACCACCCAACAGAATCTGGCACTATTGAAACTTCAGCAACACAGATGGCGGAGAACTTGAATTTACCCAAGAATGCAAGATATTTAGCCAAGTTGTGTGGTTTAGTGGGTTATCACAGATAGCATCCTAGCAGAAGGCTAGATTGCTCTCTGTGATAATAACTGATATCAGTTTGTTTTGTGGCTCATATCCTACAGACAAATTTGGCAATTTAATAATGGGAAGCAGGTTTATTTATTTGCTTGTACATGAATGTTGCTTAAACAAACCTGGCTGTAAACACAAATAAGCATGGCAGCTACCATTATTTCAATTATGCATTAATTAATTTTTTAAACCAGCCCTTTCCAGATAACATATTTATTGGCCAACACAATTTATTCCAGATGTTAGTGCGAAATGATAATTTTTCAATGTGAAAACTGAAGATTGGGAAACAATAACTCAGATAATATGAAGCAACATATCTGGTTCACTACTCTACAGAAATGTTTCTGAATTTGCCCACGTGAGATGCAATAAATTGGCAATTTATGAGGTCAGTTAGTGCTTAGTATGTTCAGACATCATGGACATCGGGATTCTGGAATTACAGTAAATAGTTATGTTTGCATACTATGAGATGTTTCCTTTGATCTAATTTTGCTGATAATCAGTATCTCGATGCAAACTGCAATGTCAAGTTGCATCAATGTCAAGTGTAAATTCAAGTCCTTGTACTTGAAACTTACAAGCTATTTTGCAGCCTTAAATGGGCTGATCGCATGTGAGATCTGTGATTGGCAACAGGACCATTTGCGTGTATGTAGCCTTGTCAACAGTCAGGAGATGAGAGGTAGTGGGGGGAGTGGAGGAAAGGAGGTGTAATGGGACACACCCTTTAAAGCAATGGTTCTCAGTGCATGCTGGTTTTCCTTCCAACCACAATCGCAATCCAAGAAAATGCTGTTAACTTCTCTAAATTAGGTACAAGTCATGTTTAGCGTAAATAGTTACCCTCTTAAGTCAGATTATGTCTGAAGTTGCTATGCATGCATGTAATATTCACATTACAATATAGCACAAACAATCACACAAAAAGAGATAAAAAACTCATTGGTGGACACCTGGCCATGACAATGGTTAGTTTTCATGGGCAGGTGAGGAAGAGGGAAGGGAAAGGAAGGAAAAAAACTTTAAATGAATTCCAAGCTGAAGAAAATTAACATATTATGTGCATAAATTGAATAGAACAGAACTAGCCTGTTAATTGATCTTTTTAAAAATGTATTCTATTTTATGTTTTTTTTTCTTTTTTTTGTTAGGCTATTAGGTTTTATCTGAGAAGTCATTTTATATAATGTCGGCTAATCAATATCTTCTATAGTTAACTAGTTTGGATTCCATACCTAGGCTAACTAATGTTAGCTACCTCTGCACATTGGAAAAAACACAAATGTAGATTGGCAATGAGTAAATTAATTTACAGTAAACAAACAATAACAAAGGCAAAACTAAATTTACTTACACATATTGTCCAATGTGGAAGAATTCACTGCAGACTTGCATTCTCATGGGAAAGGAAAACAATAGTTGAATATACTTTATTACAAAAATAATAGCTAACACAATAAGAAATGGATGAATCATTAAAGAAATTACCGGCAGGTGATCCATGGGGTTCAATGATGCTGGTAGAAACCAAGTAGCAGTGGCATAGCAACAAACATGTCGACTCTCTGTAACAGATGTAGTTTGATAATCTATTATTGTAAAAATATATTGTATCGATTCCATTTCATTAACATATTTTATAAAATCTTCACTACCTTCTCAATAACTTTGAGACAGCTGTTCAGGATCTGGCAGAATACAGATACATATATAATTAATGTAAATAATTAAATAAACATGCACATAATCAATAAGCATCATAAGTATCAATAGAGCATGTTCTCTCACTATCCCATCCATATCGTCAGCCAACCCCTGTCTGGAAAAGTCAGATCGAGTGAGGGCTATGGTGTTCACAAATGCTAGGTCCAGTTGGTCTTATCCAAAACCTGCACTAGGTAGGTGAAATAGAAAATGACGACCTGCATCTTTCATAATATTAAGCACACTTCTTATAGATGTACGTCACCTGTTGTTTCTGGATGTTCTGAAACTCCTGTGCCCACCATGCTCTGTTCGCCATTACTTTATGGAGATTAGTGAAGTCTCTCTGCTCACCGTCATCTCTCACTTAAGGAAAGAACACCAAGACTCATTAAGTATGACAATTGCACCATACAACCTAATGTCAATCAGAGCAGCTGACTCACACTCCTGTTGCTCCTCTCTTCCTCTACTGCTGGCAGAGGACATAGTGGACATCACAGCTTGTCATGCATGCCCAACACTGTCCTTCCATAGCTGTCAAACTGTATTACCACATTTGCCGGAACAATCTTGCTGTATTGTTCTTTAGCTTTCTTGTTCCTTGCAACATTGTAGTGGTGCAGTATATTTCTTTGCAGAAGTATGTGGGTTGATGGTGTTGTCATATTCAAAAAATAATTATTTTTCTTCATCCCTGAAAACAGCTGCTCCACACACTGGCTGTTGATGCGACCAGCAAGCTCAAGCACAAGTTATATCTTGCTTAGAACATCCCTTTCATCTTTGCTGTTGCCCTGGTGGAACACATCACTCAAAGCAAAATGTGTTCAGCTCACTAATTCAGAGAGGGGATCGACTATGCAAGCACTGAATCTATAAATTATGTGAAATAACATCTTATGAAACTCACCTGGCGTATTGAATATCACTCTACTTATAGCAGCATGTGTGTGGAAAAATTATGAGAAACGGGTGCAATCCAATGTTAGTATAATTCAAAAATCTGTTTGATAGATTGACATTTGAAAATAACCTCTATGTATTCCTCTATGTATTTTGACATTTAGTGGCGTTTTCTTGTGACACACGTTAAGACACACGCTACAGTTAGTGCAGATTAAATATACTTAAACATAGTGATGGTATGTCAGGAAATTCACACGTTTCTTGTCTAGCTTTTGTTGGTTAACATTATACTGTCATATTGTCTGAGCAGACTGTTGACAAGCCAGCTGAGCCAGTCTCTTCTTTAGCCAACCGCTGAGGTGCATAAGCTGTGATGTGTGTGCATGTCGATTTTTGTAATGTGCTCCTTTAATTGTCTGCAAAAGCTTGAACACATCAGTTTGTGTGCACCTGGATGTCTTATTGTGTGACTATGTATGATAATTTGTGTGTGTGTAACTGGCCTTTAATAAGAGTTGAGTATTTGGCATTTCAACTTTATAGTAGTAAGTAGTTTATAGTAGTAAGTATTTCAGTAAGCACAACATATTTTCTGAATTTTATCTTCAGGCATAAGTGCAGAGACAGGATTATGTGGTCATCAAAGTTGTGGATACCATCCTCCCACTCCTGGTACCTGTAGTTCTGTAGCTCTTGAGGGGCATCTGGGCGCTGTTCAAGGGCCCCTGGGCGCTCTTTAAAGGCATCTTGGTGCTGTTTAAGGGCCTCTGGGTGCTCTTTAGTTGAGCTTTATTCATATAGGTTAAGATGCTATTTCGCTTTTGTTGAGTTTGATACCTTCGACTTGAACCTGAAGTGAACTTGAAGGAGACAGGATAGGCCATGCTCAACATGGGTGGAGTGAAACATTTGACTCCACACACACTGCAGTCAGGGGCTTCTCCTGCTCTCTGCTACATCATTCTCAAAGCTACAAGACCACAAAGCAATGCTCTTAAAGCCACAAAACATATTTTCTAACATTATGTAGTAATACAACTAGCCTACTGAGATAGAAAGTAAATGGAGGAAATAAAAGTAACCTATAATTGAGTTATATTTATATATTATATTTATCACTTCTGGTTCCATATGGAGAACTGTTTTATAATTCATATGATGTCATATGTTTTATTAATTTTAAAAAAAGTGATAGAGTGTCTAAGTCCACTTCTGCGCTGACAAGATGGTCAACCCATATAGTTTCTGCCACACACTCCCCATATCTACATTCGGATCCAGCTAAACCAGGCTTGCCTGGTCTTGTTTTTATTTATTTTTATTTTTATTTTTCTTCATATATTTTGTTGTTTAATTATTTTTAATTATTTTTATCACTTTATGTTCAAGGGGAGAGGGGAAGGAGGTGGGATAAGGGAAAATAAGGGAAAATAAGAGTATTGTTCTTTTTGCATGTGGCATTTGTGTGAATTACCCATTTAATTAATTATCCATTAAATAAAAAATATTTAAAATGGAAAAAAGTATGAAGTAAGTATTCAAATACAAATAAAATGATAATGAGCCAAACTTGCATTATGTAAAAAATTATGAAAGAATTTATACCTGTCATCAGCAAACATAGCAGTTTCACTATGTAATGTAGCTTAAGAGGGTGAATTGTTCTCTAAACATGACAAGTGCTGTCGTTAATTTCGAAAAGTTAACAGCTTGCTGAAATTCTGGGACTGCGATTGTGGTTGAAACAAAAACCAGCATACATGGTGCCCCCCAGGACCGAGTTTGAGAACTGCTTTAAAATATATATTTTTTAAAATGACAAAGGGAAAAAACTTTTTCTGCTGTTCCTCTATGCAGCACTAGATGTCACCAATGTTTATATAATATCTTCTTTAGACTCCTTGATCTTTCATATTTGACTTTTTCTTTGAGCTTTCTTATCATTCCATGTTGATTAACTCTCATTAATTTTCCACCCTCGTTGATATACTTGAAAAAGAATAAAAGCGTTTCAAAACTTGTTTGCGGTTAAGGTAAATGACTGGGACACACAAGGTCGGTGATTCTAATCCCGGTGTAGCCACAATAAGATCCGCACAGCCGTTGGGCCCTTGAGCAAGGCCCTTAACCCTGCATTGCACCAGGGGAGGATTGTCTCCTGCTTAGTCTAATCAACTGTGCGTCGCTCTGGATAAGAGCATCTACCAAATGCCACTAATATCATATAATACAGCTGTGTACCTGGATTATTATATGTGCATTTATAGCTTGGTGTTTAGAATAAGATCATTTGAGCACAGCTGCGGGTCTGGAACAGAAGGCCATTCAATTAGAGCTGTGGGTTAAGCACGTAAGATCATGCAATTACTTCTGTGGGTCTGGAACAGATAGTCTCTTGGACTTGGCAGCCTGTTTGTAGCTGTTGAAAGTGAAGGGAAAAAGGACGGCAGTGGTTCAGAGATGAAAGAAAATCGTTCAAAGTGCTGCATTAACCTGAACGGAGAGATAAGAGCTCAGCTGTTTGACACACTCTCTCTCTACCTCTTCCACAGCTCCATCTCCAAGAATCTGCCTCTGTTCTGTCTTCTCCATAAATTACATAATGCAGTATCAATTACACTGTTAATGAATGTCAATTAATTTTCATCTCTCTTCCCTCTTTTCACAAGAAAAAGGAGCAAAAAAATTCGTACCTGTATGTGTATATGCGTGCATGAGGACACAAGAAATACCATATTGACATTTTGTCCTTGCATGTCCTTATTAAACTCAGTGTATGTTTGTGTTGATCAGCTGTCCCATGTAAAACAGCAATTTTTGAACCTCGCTATCTCCACCATTTATCAACTATTTAAAAATCTCAATGCCACTTTCAGGTAGACAACAATTGCCTGTCTCACCAATTACTGGTTTTGCTATAGCAATGTTGTGCCTTGACTATGTTGTGGATACCTCAGAAATCTGCAAATAAAATTGGGTTTTTCTCATTTTTACAATAATTCAATAATTTTGCAATAATTTCCAGAGAAGGTCACAAGCATAATGAATAATTAATTGAGTCTGTAAAAACAAATTAAATGACTCACAAACAACTATGTTTTAAGTGTTTTTTTTGCATTTGCCAGAAGCCTCAAAGAACAGGATATTTAACTGATTAAATGAAAATTCTTAATGATGTTCCAAACCATTTTTGTAACCCTACTGTTTAACTTATGTTCCTGACTGTTTTTTTCTTATTTCTCAGGCTCAAAATGGCTTCCTTGATTTTCATTGGCACTCTGGTCCTCATGTTAACAAGCGCCAATAACAGATTCCAAAGGCAATCAAAAGTCAAGAATCAAGACATGTGATTGAATACACCTGACTAATAAGAAACAACTGAAAAGCCAACTGTCCAATTACTTTTGGTCCCCTAAAATTGGGCCATTCCGCGGATATAGGTTACAATCTGCCATTGAACCTTCTATTCATTGTTTCATATCAAATCCAATGTGCTGGATAGGGAAGGGCATGGTTAAAGGATCACACCAACATTTTCTGAAATAAACTTTTTTCCCCAACTTATCCAGACTTAGCCAAGATTTCATTTTCATTTTCATTTTTGTCCATTCACTGGTTTAGTTACCATGTTAGCGTCCCGTTAGCTTAGCATAAAGACTTGAAGAAGTCAGCAGCCTCCTTCAAAGGAAGAAATACACCTTTGCAACTCTGAAGCCATCTTATTTACACAAGGTATCATGTGTATAACCACTAAACACACGTATCCTCCCATCTTCCACTGGTTGAGTGCAGTACAATAAATAAATTATTATTATTATCATTATTATTGTTGTTTTGTTGTTGTTTGCTCATGCATGACAATGATAATACTGTAATGCATTATATAATGATCAATATCACTTACTCGATGGACAACTGACCAGCAGGCCTGGGACATTTTTTACAATTTTTTTTTAGAGATGAAAAAATGTTTCAATAACTCCAGGATTGGTTATAGCTGAAAAATCTTAATTCATTGTGACATGTGCACGTTCCTTCCTTTGAGATACTGAGCCTTCCCATCGACGGCAGCACCAAATCCCACTCTGTGTGGCAAAGATATTTGATTTCTGTAGGCATAGGTTGGCAACCCCCACATTTAGACTACCAATCCTCTCCGGATCTTTCTCTCCCCTCGGGCCCTTGCTGTTCCACTGGCTCAGAGGATTCGGCCTCCCTTCTTGCCTGCTCAGCATCCAAAAGCAGTAGTTCCTCATCTGTAAACTCAGACTCAAACAGAAAAGGATCATTTTCTGTCCAGAATAAATCATCTTCATCCTCTCTCACAAAGTTGGCCATGATCAGACGTAAAGTGATAGCTAGCTAGCTATTTGTTTACAAGTCCGTGAGCGCACTTTGTGTCAGACCAAGTTCTACCTTCAGAAGGTACGCGGATCACTGTACTCAACCAGCGAGATGGCAGGATACATGTGTTTTCAGCGGTTATAGTTCCAACTGTCTAACTTCTCCGGAAAAACAATATCTCTCGTTTTACCATTTTTTCCCCGCTGTCAAGTTCTGTGTTTCTCTGTTTCGTGATTTCTGTTTAAGTCCCTGGCATTTTCGCCTCTAGTTTCCCTCTGTGACCACCATAGTCTGTTTTCAGCTCTATTCACCTTCATCCATTTGTTTCAGCTGTCCCATTTTCTGTCTCCGCCTGCCCACTCCTTATATGGACTTCCTTCCTGCCTGCCATTTCTCTCACCTGTGTCTCATTATCTGTCTATCAGTAGTCTATTTAAACCTGTCCTTTTCAGTTTCTCTGTGCTTGTTCGTCTCTCTGTGATTCCGTTCCCTACCCCGGTTCTAGCTTCCCCGTACCTGTGCCCTGTTAGCTCCGTTCCGTTTTTGGATTTTTCTGGTCTTGATCTCTGCCTGATTTTTCGACTCTGCTTTGCATTTTTTGGATTTGTCTCTTTTATTTGGCTAGGTAAAGCATTGTTTGGCTAGGTAAGCGGTTCATACATTGTTCATACATTTGCGTGTTGCGGTACTATGAAAAAAATAAAATAAAATAAAATATAAAAATTACAAAATTAAAATTCTGATGATGAAATATCTTTGTTGTGCAGGTTGCAGTTGAAATTTTACTTCCCTCTAGGGTCTTTCAGCGCACTTATCCTTGGGTATGGGTATGCACTTTGTTGCACATCACTCTGGATAAGAGCGTCTGCCAAATGCCATTAATGTAATGTAATGTACCTTTGCTTGTCTGTCTCCTCGGCTTTTGAACTCTGCCTGTCTCACGATTACGCTCTGCCTGTCCCACACGTAACTGTCTGCCTGGAACTCAACCATTGCCTGCTTGTGGATTACACTTTGGATCTGCCCCTTGTCATTAAATCCTGCCTGATTGCGTTATCCGAGTCTGCATTTGGTTCCTCTGTCCCGAATCCTGTCACCCGCATGTGTATTTCAAATAGGTGTATTTGTTCACTTTGAAGGAGGGAGGCTACTGTCTCCTATTAGCTTCAAGTCTTTATGCTAAGCTAACGCATTATGCTAACATGGAAACCGTGCCAGTGAATGCGCAACAATGAAAACGAAATTGAACATCTCATCTAAGTCAGGGAAGTCCAGAGAAAGTAAAATATATATTTCCCAAAATAATGGTGTATTCCTTTAATCGATTAACCAGTTAACCAAAATAGACACTTGACTGAAATAGTCAATCTCTCTTAATCAGTTAATGGTCAATCTCTTAATCCTGCACTAAATTTAGGTTCAACAACTTTGTGATTTAATGCACAAAAAGCACCACTACAAATCTATAGCTGAAGGAAAATGATAGTGATCCTCTAAACGCAAGATAAACCCAAGTGGGGTTCAACCAGAACGAAGCATATTGCACAGCATATTGCACAGCATGTAACTTGTATTATAGCAAGCAAATAGAAAATTGGGAACCTCAGTATCTCAGCCGTTTCAAAACCAATCTCTATGCCATTTCACAGATCTACTACAATGCCAACGGGCTCGTCAACTACTGATTTTGGTATTGATATGTTATTTAATTTCTGTGTTATGGATACCCATAAAACATTTTCTTTGCTCCAAAATAACTCAATTTAAAACCAACAGATCTCACCACAAGACGACTTAATTTTTTGTTTATTACATTTGAATTAGACCATCCATCCATCCATTATCTTAACCCGCTTATCCTGAACAGGGTCGCAGGGGTGTATACATTGGGCAAAAGGCAGGAATATACCCTGGACAGGTCGCCAGTCAATCACAGGGCACACACACCATTCACTCACACACTCATTCACACCACACAATTTAGGCTCTCTAATCAGCCTAACCTGCATGTCTTTGGACTGTGAGAGGAAACTGGAGTACCCGGAGGAAACCCACACAAACACGGAGAGAACATGCAAACTCCACACAGAGAGGCCCTCAAAAATTTTCGACCCATAGACTTAACATGGGGGAGAAACATGCTAACACAAATTAAATTGATTGAAAGTTGACAGTCACTTGACACCATTATGTTCAGCAACTGTATTGCGGGCAGGCAGTAAATGACATTTAGCAATAGTGAATGAAATAAATATTACTTATGTCTTTATTCATCAAATGATCTTTTTTCTGTTCATTTGTTTCAGACACCTTGATTACAGAGTAATGACCCCCTCTAGAGGAACCCTAAACTGTGCAACCACCTCAAGAGGTTTCACCTTCAGTGAAGTTTCCAAGACTATTAGCACGTCATAGACAATATCACTACGCTGACAGACACTCAAGCATTACATCACAAATACAGAAGTACTTTGAAACAATTAAAGACTTCCATGACTGCAAGCAAAAATGTTGTCACATCTGATATTTCTGAAGTGCAAAAATGGATTTCTGTCGATGTAGTATGCCCATGAGGGCTGTTCTTGTATTAAATATTGTTAGTTAAATCTCACACTAATTTTATGACAGGTGACCGAGTGTTCTGACCACAGAAATCGGCCTCTGTGATCCAAAATCAGAACCTCTGCCCCTAGCGGTTGAAGTTAACAGTACATTCCAATTTCCCAACCAAAACTGAGGCACTCCAATGCGTGCATACAAAACTATAGTTTTGTGTGCTCAATTAATATTGTTAATCGTAACCCTAATATCCTATCCTCTGCTGCTAAATCTTTTTGCCTTTTGCCCACAGATTATGTGTAAATACATACACTCACTGAGCATTTTATTAGGAACAACTGTACATCTACTTATTCATGCAATTATCTAATCATTTAATCGTTTGGCAGCAAATCAATGCATAAAATCATGCAGGTACGGGTCAGAAGCTTCAGCTAATGTTCACATCAATCATTAGAATGGGGGAAGAAATGTGATCGCAATGATTTTGACCGTGGCCTAATTATTGATGCTAGACACAGGTTTGAGTATTTATGTAACTGCTTATCTCAGTCTCTAGAGTTTACGCATGTTTGGTCATAAAATGGAATGCATATAAGGAGAAGCACCTCATACCAACTCTCAAAAATGGTGGTGGGTCATTGACGTTTTGAAGATTTTTTGCTGCCAGTGGTTCAGGGGCACTATTTAATTAGTAAGTAGTAGGAATTCTTGGCAGAAAATCAGTGACATGGCCTCTGCTAGGAAGCTGAGACTTGGTCATTAGTAAATTATCCAACAGGACAATGACTCCAAACATACATCAAAATCGACACAGAAATGTTTAAGCAAAAACAACAATGTTCTGCAATGGCCATCTCAATCTCTAGATTTAAATCCCACTTAAATCCCACCCAATTTCTTCACTTGTTAAACCATTCCATATGGTTTGAAGTTCATTCCAAAGAGATTCTTGATTCGATGTTATCTTGGTATCCAGCAAATCCCAGATTTTCTCAATCAGATTAAGGTCTGGACTTTGAGCGAGCCAAGTTTTTTTTATGTCACCAGATGATTATTTTCATCAAGTGACCAACTGGCATCATGTAAGGCTACAATGCGGCTATGAACAATCTCAGAGAGCTCCTTCCGTCGTGCCATCGTGTTTAACACTGTGACACTGCTCAAAGTTTGTGTTACCTTAAATACTGGAACAACTGACCATCAGAAGTAATTTTGCTTCAAACCAGTTTAAACAAATTGTTTAGCATCAACAATCATGGAATGAGCCTGCAAATTATAATTCAAATTATTCATGCTATGCAAAAGTCAAAAAAAAAAAATTGCAATTAAAAAAAAAAAAAAATGTTTTCAGTGTTTCTGTTTTAGCCATACTTTTACCCCAATGTAATTGTGGGAATTATTTTTTTGTTCTCATTGCCTACAATAGTATAGTTCAATACATTTTCACCAAAAGAATTGAAAGAAGTAATACACCCATTTTATGTGGACAAATGTGGTGGTGTATAATCATCACTGCACAATACAGTATGTCAATAACTGTTTTTGTTTACAGCACGCTTGTTCAAGATTATCAAATAATTTTGGAGCCCACTGTGTATATTAAACAAATTCCCAAATGTACCAATAGGGATGAAACCATTCAAAAATATTTTAAAATATCATGATTTACTACTTGAGGCTATGAAACCACTTGTGGGCCTCATAATTACATTTGATAGCATCAAAAAGTACCTTGAAAGTTCTTGAATTTTGATGAAAACACCTTCAAATTCAGAGTGATTCATGACCTGCCATGAGTTTCTAACTCCTGAATAATTTATTGGAGGAGGAACTTGGGTGGTGGGAAAATGTTGTTTTGATCATATTAACTTAAGATTCAAATACTATATTTTTGTATAATAGTCCAGTTTGCCTCCACTTTTAGCATAGTTTTTTTATTGCCATATTACAAAATACTGTATACATTGTATGCAAGTGAAGGGGTACATGCTAGATACATGCTTGAAGTAGGGTTTGAGGACATTTTCCTTGCATATTTCACTCATAAAAAGGTGGAATATCTAGTGCAGGAAATGTTATGGAACTACTAGTGGGTTCAATGCAAAGGAAATTGAGGTTCAGAAAGTAAAAGTCGTCTCCAGTATATTGTTCCAGATTTGCAGCCAGGTAGGAGAACTAATTAGTGAAATCCATTCATAGGTGGAAGAAACGCTTGGCAGGACTTTCACTTTCTGATCCCTGTACTTTCCACTTCTGAAATATTCCAAAGATACAGAATGGTAATGTGTATTGCTTGTACATTTTAGTAGAAGACACCAAGATGTAACAAATAAAGTTGCTTAAACACCAGACCCGGCCATTGCACAAGCTGTCTGTTTAATGGGCGCTACTGTAGGTGGGTTTCGTATGATAGATGGCTCCCAGATGAGGCAGACGTTTGGCCAAAATGGTGGTGAGAGCTACATGAAATTGCATCAGCTGGATGTCTGTCCCCCACCCAGGGCCAGAGCCCACTACCAGATTTCTAGAGGCCACGGCTCTGGAACCTAGTTCCAACGAGCCCACGTAGCTGGCTGCAGCGAGCCCTCCAGCCACACTGGGCCCTCCAGAGTCTTTGCCACCTCCTGTTGCCGCAAACCTGTGCTGCCAGCCTCAGCTCCACCGCCTTGTCCAGGGGAGCTGCCAGAGGCCGCATTTCCACCACTTTGCCTAGAGGGTCTGCTGGATCCAGCCATCCCACTGTCCTGTCCAGAGGTCTGGAAGCCACTTCTCAGTGCCCTTTTCAGAGGGTCCCTCAGCACTGCCAGTAGCAACAGTGGGCCCTCCAGACAAGCACCTGCAGTCAGCCACAATGAGACGAGGATCCCTCCTTCCGAGGGTTACCACTTTCGACTGCTGCATGCCCTAGTGAAGCTGCATGTTTGCTGGCCTGCTTGGAGGGTTGGCCACAAACTGCCCCTACCCCACCCTCCAGCCTAATTGCATGTACCTGAACTGTACCCGTGTGCAAAGCCAATAAAGGCATGTTTGTTCCATTTGAGATAGTTATAGCACTTACTCAAAGATTATGGGTTTCCCTGGTATTCTGGCAAAATTTTCAACCTGGCCACTTAGTCACCTTATAGGTGAATTGTAGTAATAATTTCCACTCTCTCCACCGAAGCTAATGTGTGGTGAGCCTTTTAGTGCAAAATGGCTGCCATGCTGCAGATTGGTGGTGGTTGCAGTGGGTATCACCCTTCTCAACAAGGAATCGTAGAAAATTCCCTCCTGCAGATTGTTAAGGCATATTCTTCATGAATATGAAAATTTTGGTGATTTAATGAGAAACACAGGCTGTGATGAGCTGCACAGAGTACAAAGGTCAATCATACTTGTCTTACCTTTACAAACGTGTCTATAAATAAGGTATGAAACAAATAAGCATTGTAAAATCACGATTTATTGCGTCTGACAGGTTTTTCCTTGTAGAATGGCTTTTGACAGATGATTGATGCTCAAGTAGAGCTCAGTGCTTATTCATAATGCAACTTTTCAGCTACAAGCCTCTCCTCCATCCTACAAATCCTCTCTAACATAGGATGAATGTCTTCAGTTTTATAATATTTATGGTTTCAGAAACACATTTTCACAAGCTCAGACATTTGGAGGGAATGTCATACATGTCATACATGTTTGGAAACTATACTGTGGCAGGTGTAAGATACAAAATTGCATCTATTATTTAAATACCATGTAGATTATTTTAAATGCCATTTTATTTAAGTTTTTGATATTTTCAAAACTTTAAATCAAGTACAAGTTTAATCTTGTAAATGTAATCTGTCACATTTGCATTTGTATTCATCTTGGTGCTGTCATTGCTCAAGGTATTTTTGCTTACCTAATCTATCTTTATCTTACCTTATCTACCTTAGCCTCCTGAGACCTCAAATGACACTACATTTTGGCTTCCCTGAGCTCTGTACAGAATACAATGCAATATTTCTCTTAACAGAAGAGAAATTAAGGACATTAAGTTAAAATGAAATAAAATTTATATTTAGACTTATATTTAGTATATTTCACTGCAACATGTTTTTATCATCCAATACACTTGTATTTTGTCTAAAAATATAAAACACTCCTCTCCTGGGTCGCAGGAGGTTAAGTATAGTTTACCATGTGTACTAGACTTGATGTTCTTTATGTGAATTGTACCTTATACAGCCTGTTCTGTTGCTGTATAAGGTACCTTCAGTAGCTTATGCAGTTGCTTTGGATAAAATTGTATGCTAAATAAATGTAATGTAATGTACACAAGTAAAATCATTACTTTTACACATGTGCCACTTAGGTAAATATAGTTCCTCTGATGGCAGAAGAGAATGGCAATGGTATGCAGAAGAGCATCTCTGAACACGTGTCAAAACTTGAAGTGGATGGGCTACAGCAGCAGACCACTGGGTTCTAATCAAATAAGAACAGGAAGTTGAGGCACAGGCTTACCAAAACTGGGCAGTTGAAGACAGCTGAAACCTGGCTCAATTTTTGCTATGACATGCAGATGGTAGTGTCAGAATTGATGTAAACAAGATTAATCCATTGATCCTAGCTGTCCTACGAACACTGAGTGGCCAAACTCCAGGTCAGCGAGATCAGCTAGATCATCAAATGCCTCTGATTGACCAATCTGTGTAGCGCAGCAGGAGGCACCAACCAATGAGATTTCAGCTTTCATTTATAGGAAATAAAATAAAATCAAGAAATAAACTCAAACTCTTTTTTGTGATGCTTATCCGTGAAATCTGGCCCAATGAGTGAGTCTCACGCCCCAACTTGAGAGGTATGAATTGTTGATTAATTCCAAGCTCATTAACAACTGAAGGATTTTTGGGGGGAATAACAGTGTTAATATAATTTAAATTTGAATTGATAATGAATCAATCATCTTCTACATACCAGTGTTGTAATGCGAGGTTATTTGCATTACTGTCACCTTCCTGTCTGCTTCGACCACTCTGGCCCTTTTCCTCTCACCTCTCTCATTAATAATGCATTTTTGCCCTCAGAACTGCTGCTCACTGGATATTTTTTTTCACCATTGTCTGCAAACTCTAGAGACATCCCATGAGATCAGCAGTTTCTGAGATACTCAAACGATCCTGTCTGGCACCAACAATCATTCAACGGTCAAAGTCACTTAGATCACATTTCTTCCCCATTCCCCACTTGGTCCGAGAAACAGCTGAACCTATTGACCATATTGCATGCTTTTATACATTTAGTTGCTGCCATATGATTGGCTGATTACATATTTGCAGTGTAGAGGTCTAACCAATAAATAGCTCACTCAGTGTATATCGCTGTCTTTAAAATTTGAGGAACTTTTTTTTCACCTTTTCTCCCATTATCGGGAGACCTATGGTGATTTAGATTTTTTTAATTATTTTTTTATGATGCCTCAGTCAGAAAGATTAGACATGCTCATCTAATACCCCTCATGCAATCCATAATTTTTTTCAGAAGACATGTCCATATTGGAAACTGTCAAGCACAGGCCTGGATATGATATGATTCAATCGCATTATATGAGATTTACTTTTTAATTTTCATTTGAGTATATTTCCAAAATGACAATTGTGGAACAATGACAAATGAAAATTGGTTCAGGTATATCATCCTACATTACAATAGTATGTTGTATGGAATAACCATACCATGCAGCCATGTCAGTAGGACATGCCATTGCTTTATAATATATAGAAACATCAGCACAATACCTGCCGGAAATATGCTCAGTGAACTGAAAGGGTCATATTGTTTGACACTACAACCAAATAACAAACAATAAATAACCATGTACAGCAATAATACACTATAAAATAAAAGATACATACAATTAAAAAAAGGAAATAAATAGGTATTTATAAATGTATTAATATACTAACTACTAACTATTCTTTTTCTCCAAAACAATGGTTATATTCTAATAGTTATAATCAGTGGCGGCCACTCAATAGGGGCGCATCGGCCACCGCCCCACCCCCAATCTGTCGGTAGGAAAACTTGTTCTGTCTGTGAGGGATAATCATTTTTATAATAATAAAATAAATGTTAAATGTTAAATCTTACATTGGCTTTTCTGTATGCAAAATCAACGATTTACTGGACAGAAAATTGTGTACATATATACATAATATTTAAAGTCAGGTTTCTTTCTTTTTTTTCTCTCATATCTGTCAGTTTTGGCAGAAAAGAGTTGTAGATATGCTTTTATTTTTCGCACTGTGAAGAAAATCCCTTCGGTTTAAAGAGAGGGTTTCCTGTTTGAGTTGTAGGCTTCCTGTTTATCTTGTTTTTGTGTTGCTTGCCTATAAAGAGAAGCTATGTTGAAATGTATTAAATCCCTTTGTGTATATTACAATATCCTCTGCCATCAATCTTTTCACTTTGCCCAAGAAACAAATTCATGCTCCCAAGACTGAAACTTATTAAATGTTTCAAGGGGAGATGATGATGTCATATGAAGTAAAAACAATTTTCTTGTGTAAGCATATATTACATACTACTGTTTACTATTTTCTTGTTTTTCATTGTTATATTCATCCTATATATATTTATTACGCCTCCAAGGTTAAGATTGCTGTAAACTACATAAAAAAAACATTTATTTTAATATTGGCATTGCTTTGTCTTTCCTTTGTAATTATGGAGGTTTGAATTGAGTAGTGGTGACTGCTTGTGTGCCAGCGTGTTTATGGCGCCCCACCCAGGTAAATAGCCACTAGTTGTCACTGGTTATAATGATAAATGCAGAAGTAGAATGTATGGATATTAAAGTTATATTTTATTTCACAGACAGTAAAAAGAACATGTAACCTATTATATTAACGCTATTCATGTTAGTTTCATTTTCAGTTTGTTGGTTGGTTAAATTGCATGTTGTGCTTAGTTACACGGAAATAAGTGAGGAAACCGCCTACATTTAGGTGCAGAATGTGATTTTCAAACACAACCCTGCTTTTACTGTCTGTCTATTCGCCATATTTGAGAGTCGCAGCCTCCTCTGTATAACATAAAAAATAAAATGATCGTACATTCAGAAATAAGAGATATTCGACAGAGATTTAAGGAAGCAAGTGCTTTTTGATGCAAATTGCCTCATTAGGCTTCAAAGGGTTGATAGAGATGCTCATGTCGATGGCCTGCTCCTGCACTTTTTGGATCATGGCGCTAGTCCCCTATATTCTCCTCCTGACAAGATGCAGGGCAGGGGGAAATGAACCGCTGATGTGGACAGGGATTAACATGGCAGACAATAAAGATTCCACCTGCTGTGTTATGAAAGAAGGGCCCTGTTTTATAGGTGGGGGGGGGGGGGGGGGGGGGACTTCTTCTGTACATCTCATGGGTTTATGCACTCCTCCAAACCTGCTGACTGCTGATATTATGGCCAAACCTACTGAGAATCACTGTGTGCATTCCAAAACTAACAATATCAACATCAGATGCATGGAGATGTTTGGGATAAAGGCTGCTGCTATTTGCAAACATCAGACTCGGTAGACAGAAAGAGAACACTCTGCTGCCTTGCATGCCATTGTACAGGTTGTGTATACAGTAACAGACAAGTCAAACAATGTATTTAATAAATCAGTGCACATGAATAATTGCTGGGATTTTCAGGTTCCCTATCGAAAGAAGACTGCTGGCTTAATGAATGTGAGAGTGTCTCCAGTCTTCTGAGTCACTTAAAGGGAAGCAGTGCAGGAATATATGTATGCAATCAGTATCTGATTATGCAGCATGTGCGTATAGATACTCTACACTGAGGGGGAATCTGATTCACTACTGAATTCAGACAGAAACAGACTTATCATTATAATATTTCTAAATAGATTGTATAGTTTATTATTATTTAATAGTTTTGCAAATTCAAAATAAATTAACCAAAAGTGCAGCAAGCCTGAAACACACATTCACCTGACCATGCCACACATTCATGATAATACACTCAGTGACCACTTTTTTATTTATTAGACTTATTGGATCATTTTTAGACTTATTAGTCTTCTGCAACTGTAGCCCATCCAGTTGACGGTTTGACATGTGTTGTGTTCATGTGTAGATGGTCTTGTACATACCGCTTTTGTAACACATTTGGTTATTTGAGCTACTGTCGCCTTCCCTTCAGCTTGAACCAGTCTGGCCATTCTCCTCTGATTAACAATCAACAATCCACTTTCTCACACAGAACTGCTGCTCACTGGATGTTTTTTGTTTTTCAAACTATTCTCTGTAAACTCTATAGAGAGAACTGAACTCTTCACCATGTCTATATGCTTTTATGCATTGAGTTGCTGCTGCACGATTGGCTGATGAGAAAATTTCATTAATGAGCTGGTGTACTAGTCTACCTAATGAAGTGATTACTGAGTATAGATTTTCCACCTTTTGATGAACAAATATGCATGTAAATAATAGCAGTGGTATTTCTTTGTTATTCCAAACTGCGGAAATTTAACACACCAATATTAACACACATTTTAAGTTAAGTTAAAATGGTGCATACTACTTTTTTCATTAAATATAGGCATATTTTAATAATATGATAAAATAAAATGTTATGTTATTTTGTGCTGTTAGCTGTGAAATAATATTGCCTCTTGGACAAGTGAATTTCCATATCTCTGCAAGGATTTTGTGACAGTAGTTGGTGGCTTGTCCCCTCAAGAATCGGAATTGATTTATTTGCTATCTCTATTTTGTCTTATGAAGCTCACCTAAGATATGATCTGCTACAGTGACTTTACTTACCTGTCTCTCTACTCAGGAAGCTGTGGTGCACACAGATTTGTGAAACAGTAGCATTGAACCTTTTCCACCTGAAAGAATGCAAGTTTTCAAGAATAGGTTATGGTGTTGCTTTGCTCTGACTTGTTGCATGCTCTGAATTTAAACTGATTATCATATTCAACCCCACTCATGTCCGATGGTGGGGTTGAACAGTTCATTCTGAGCTCACAGTTTGATTGGCTGAGAGACATTCAAAGGAGTGACATTATCTCATGATAAGTCACTCAAAACCAAGCCTATTTGTTTACATTCTGTTGATTCATTGTATCAGAGATATCATAAATTGTAACCTGGCAACACTTTTGAAGCCTGTCATTAAAATTACATTATATAAAAAAATTGAATTTCAGTTACTGTATTGTTCTTTCCATTTCAAAAAGCATAAATGTGTGGGTAAAACTGTTATATAATTGCAATAATACACTCAAAGTAGTGACTTACAGTGAGATATTATCACTTATGTGCTGCATTTGCAGGCACGAGGCCCAATTATCCAATCAGGATGGGGTCATAAACATAACCAGTTAATGACTAATATTAGTTTGTTTTAATCAGTAAAGCCCACAATTATAATAAAGAGACATCAACATTTTCAACACAAAACTTTTATTTTTAATATGCAAGTTATTCAAACAGATTGTCTGAAGTACTATGTGATGAGGTTTCTTGCCAAATACAGTCTTAAGGGCCCAGATGGCCTGTTCCTGGGGTGATGACCTTTGTCCAGTACGGAATGGTTGGCTACGTGGCTAGATGGTGTCCATCTGTTGTACACTGTCCCTAAGGAAGCTCACAGGTTTGTCATCCAGTGCTTATCTTTATCCAAACAATGCTGGTTCCTATCATAAATTTTGAAGCTGAATCTTGATTCATATCTAATCTGCATCACCTAGTTGGATCCAAGTTTGGTGTACCAAGCTAGCTGCACTGACATGCACAGTAAGGCTCTTGTTTACATGATTCTTACGACAGGTCAGGACCTGTTGTAAATGTTGTTCCTACCTAAGGAAAAATTCAAAATAAGAGAAAATTGGTGAATGTGTAAATTTCTCTAAAATCTCTTGTTTTACGAGAATTAAGCGATTTAAGAACATATCTGTTCATACGAGTGTTTTTGCATGAGTCCCAATGCCTCTTATGATGCAAGTATCATCATAAGGCAAGACCTGACCTGGCCCAGGACCTGCAAATAAATTCTTATCCTCTTGTCCCTAGGCCACCTCGCACATCTCCTCCCAGTCCTTGGATGTCTGACACCATACATACCTAGCGCCAGCCTTCACACAGCTGAGAGGAAGTGGGGGAAATCCAGGGACCCATCAGACCTACTAGTCCCTCCTGGCCGCATTCTTTTCTGCTGGTAAATTACTATCAAACACAAATTCATAACTCCACTTCTAACCCTTCTAACCATTCTCTATTTTTCCATCTCTCCTCAGCACACCTTTTACTCCACCTCAATCCTCCTTCGCTGCCATGACTAAGCAAGTTTTCTTTGATGAGAAGGTCACAGACATCTGCAGCATCAAGCTGCTTCTAACCAACTCTAATTTATTTTCCCAGAACAACCTGCTAGACCCCCACCAGTCTGGCTTCAGACCCAGCCACTTGACAAAGACCACACTCCCCTCCATAACAGAATCACTTCATCCTGGTTCTTCTTGACCACTCTGCTGCCTTTGACACTATGGATCATTCCATCCTCCTGTCCTCCCTGTCAGCAATGGGGATCTGCACAGCCCTGAACTGGATTGAGTCTTGCCTCTCTGATTGCTCCTTCCAGGTTACCTGGCTTGGTACAGTATCAGCACCCTGTCCCCTGGCCACAAGAGTTCCCCAGGGCTCAGTCCTTGGCACCCTTCTTTTCTCCCTTTACACTAAATCCCTTTGCCCTATTATTACTGTCCATTGTCCTGCCACTGCTATGCTGATGGCATACAGGTTTTAGCCCACATCTCTGCTTGCCTGAGTGACATCTAGAGCTGGCTGGACAACCACCATCGAAAACTCAACCCAGGCAAGGAACCTCAGTGGACAATAGACTCTCCCTCTCCGAGAACATTGCGGTCATGCAGATTGTTTCTATACAACATTCAGATGATCTGCCCCTTTCTCATCCCCTACTCGACCCTGCTCCTGGTCCAAGCAATGGTTCTGTCCCACAGCGACTACTGCAACTCTCTCTTGGCTGGCCTTCCAGCTTCTGCCAAGGGAAGAGCCTGGTATAAAACCAGGGAACCAGAGATTGCCATTCTCTGTGAAGCTCACAAACTCCAGTGGTTACCCAGGATATTGCAGTTTAGTAAGCATCTGGTGCCAAAAAACATATTCCCCATTGAAATATGTTCAAAACTATGAATTTACCCTGGCCAACATATATCATTTTTGACAGTACACCCAACAAATTACTCTTCAAGAACTGATTTTTTTTCTGAGCCGCACGGAAGAAGATGAGATATTTTTAGAAGATGATATTTTTAAAATTACCATTCATCCCTTCATACTAGTACACAGGTGCATCTGGTGCCAAAACCCTCATAGTCAAATATGGCAGCCTCCAGGAAATGGCTTCATGTGCCAAAGAGCAGCTCCCATAGAACCATGGACCCAGGAAGTGGAAGTTGTCTCCAGTTCTACACTGAGGTCCATAAGTATTTGGACATCTGTACAACTTATGTTCTTTTGGCTCTGTACTCCAGCACATTGGATTTTAATTTAAACAATTAATATGAGGCCAAAGTGCAACATGTTACTTTTTTTTTTTAGAGTATTTACATCAATACCTGGTGATCCATGTAGAAATTACAATCCTTGTTATACATAGTCCCTCCATTTTAGGGGACCAAAAATAATTTGACAGCTGGCTTCTCAGCTGTTTCTGATTAGTCTCTTGTATTGAATCACTTCCTTAGTGCAGGTATAAGAAAGCTTTCAGCATCAAGTTTTGATTTTAGGCTTTTGTTATTGCCAGAGTTGTACCAAGACCTTTATCTAGAACTACAGATACTACTTAGAAAACTGGTTTGCAGCTTGCATATTTGTGAAGTCTTCTGTGGAAATAGTCACGAACACATCCACGGCTGCCTCCTGAAGAGTGTTTCTGATCTGTTGGACAAGTGCTAAAACAATTGAGTTCTTGAATTTCTGAAAAAGTACCAACAGCAACAGTGTTGAATAACGTTTTTCTGTGAGAAATGTATTGAGTTCACGTGCATACATGCAGTCTAAATGACATTCTGAAGCTCAATTTTGCTTTCCCCAATGCTGGAAAAGCCTGAGGCTGCTGGTTATCTGATTTGGTAGGTAGCAAAAACTCTGGCCATTCAAGTTTTCCCAAGCAATGGAAAGTGGAAAGTATGGAGAAAGATGAGAATTCATGACCCAAAGCAAATATTTTGTTTATCTGTCCATTACTTTTGCTCCCCTAAAATTGGGGGACTATGTATACTTTATTCTTCATTTACTTTATTTTTTATATAGTTCAAATCCAATCTGTACAGAGGCAAAACAAAAATTGTGTCACTGTCCCAATACTTTTGCATTTACAGTTTCTCAATTGCTTAGATACATTTCCCAAAACCCTAACCTCATTCGCTAAAGTGCAATTCAAAAAAGAGTAAAACAATTTCTCATAACAAAAAAGAAACCTCAACCATGCCAAAAGACAAAGTCACTGTTCCTACTTCAGGGGGTGAATCACAGAACCTTCCAAAACCATTACATGCACTGAATTAAAAACAGCTGTGGGTTTTTACTCTGTGAACTTATCGAACTAACACAGTAATTCTGTTTCGTGATATGCCCCCTGAGCATGTGGATGTCTGCATGAATAAATAAATGCTCACATTCTGGACATAAATACCGGCGTTGTAAATAGTTATTTTGTTTTTTGTTTTTGTTGTTTTTGCGGTAAATACACGTGTTAAGTCTTAAAAAGAACAAGGTTTGTGTTTAAATCACACCGGTGTGACCGCATGCATCAGGGACCACACACAGAGTTCAATTCTGGGCTAAATTGGGCCTCTTCCTTTTTGATAGGTTTAACATGGCAATAAAACTGACTCAAATTTGGCCATAATATCTGTATTTTTAAAGAAAAATAAAGACCCCACAAACCTTTCATAAATTCCAATGCTAAGCTATATGCAAATGTTCACATTGATAAATACAGAGGGCTCCAGAATTATTGGCACCCTTAATAAAAATGGAGAAAAAGCGCTGCATAAACAGTCAACCATCAGCATGGAAAAATCCAAAGAACTGTCAACAGTTCTCTCTCACCTTCTTTCTTACTGTTTGTGGGGATATTATGCACTTGCCTCCTCTTCCTTGCAAGTTTGCAACCATTCCAGATGTAACATGGTTAAATTGTATAAATTGCTTCCCAAATCATTGTTCATGGAAAAGGCCTCTCACCTGATTGAGAGTGCAGTAATCAGAACCCGTAGTAACCATGTTAAATATCCAGTATGTTTTACACCTTTTTAATGTTGCCGTTACAGTGCTAAGTGGTATGTTCAACCGTTGTATTTTTTTGCACCTGACCCGACTTGTGATGGTCAATTACCATCTGTGTCTTCAGGAGTAACAGTTCTTTGCCCATGCTGATGGTTGACAAAGGGATTAGTATTCACAGCGCTTCACTTTTCCCACATTTTGTTATGTTACAGCCTGATTCCAAAATGGAATAAATTCATTTTTCCCTCAAAATTCTACACACAACACCCCATAATGACAACATGAAAGAAGTTTTTATTTTTTTATTTTTTGAAATCACATGTACATAAGTATTCACAGCCTTTGCCATGAAGCTGAAAATTCAGCTCAGGTGCATCCTGTTTCCACTGGTCAACCTTGAGATTTTTCTACAGCTTAATTGGAGTGGTAAATTCAGTTGATTGGACATGATTTGGAAAGGCCCACACCTGTCTATATAAGGTCCCACAGTTGACAGTGCATGTCGGAGCACAAACCAAGCATGAAGTCAAAGGAATTGTCTGTAGACCTCCGAGACAGGATTGTCTCGAGGCACAAATCTGGGGAAGGGTACAGAAAAATTTCTGCTGCTTTGAAGGTCCCAATGAGCACAGTGGCCTCCATCATCCGTAAATGGAAGAAGTTCGGAACCACCAAGACTCTTCCTAGAGCTGGCCGCCCGTCTAAACTGAGCAATCGGGGGAGAAGGGCCTTAGTCAGGGAGGTGACCAAGAACCAGATGGTCACTCTGTCAAAGCTCCAGCATTCCTCTGTGGAGAGAGGAGAACCTTCCAGAAGGACAACCATCTCTGCAGCAATCCACCAATCAGGCCTGTATGGTAGAAGCCACTCCTTAGTAAAAGGCACATGGCAGCCCGCCTGGAGTTTGCCAAAAGGCACCTGAAGGACTCTCAGACCATGAGAAACAAAATTCTCTGGTCTGATGAGACAAAGATTGAACTCTTTGGCGTGAATGCCAGGCGTCAGGTTTGGAGGAAACCAGGCACCGCTCATCACCTGGCCAATACCATCCCTACAGTGAAGCATGGTGATGGCAGCATCATGCTGTGGGGATGTTTTTCAGTGGCAGGAACTGGGAGACTAGTCAGGATTGAGGGAAAGATGAATGCAGTAATGTACAGAGACATCCTGGATGAAAACCTGCTCCAGAGCGCTCTTGACCTCAGACTGGGGTGACGGTTCATCTTTCAGCAGGACAACGACCCTAAGCACACAGCCAAGCTATCAAAGGAGTGGCTTCAGGACAACTCTGTGAATGTCCTTGAGTGGCCCAGCCAGAGCCCAGACTTGAATCCGATTGAACATCTCTGGAGAGATCGGAAAATGGCTGTGCACCGACGCTCCCCATCCAACCTGCTGGAGCTTGAGAGGTGCTGCAAAGAGGAATGGGCGAAACTGCCCAAAGATAGGTGTGCCAAGCTTGTGTCATCATATTCAAAAACACTCAAGGCTGTAATTGCTGCCAAAGGTGCATCAACAAAGTATTGAGCAAAGGCTGTGAATACTTAAGTACATTTCTTTCTTTTTCTTTTTATATAAATTTGCAAAAAATTCAAAAAAACTTCTTTCATGTTGTCATTATGGGGTGTTGTGTGTAGAATTTTGAGGAAAAAAATGCATTTATTCAATTTTGGAATAAGGCTGTAACATAACAAAATGTGGGAAAAGTGAAGCGCTGTGAATACTTTCCGGATGCACTGTATGTGTCTGGCAATGAAACTATAATTTAAACCTAGGTGTAAATACCACGAAATAAAAGCTGAGATTCTGAACTCTTGTCTCATGTTCATCTTTTTATCTCAAATGTATTCAGTGTATTGCAAAAGCAAAGGAATTGGCCTTGCTGTTCCAATATGTTTGGAGTGGACTGTATTGTGTTTGAAAATTCTTGTTGAATAAAACCATTTTATAAAAACAAAAAGCACTCCCATCTAACTCTGAAGGACGAGGCCATTGTAAAGGCTCCTGCATAACAAAAAGATGGGCTGTGTTGTAGTGGTGGGAACATGGTGATTACACTATTCTCTGAGATTGCAGCACACAAAACCCACGGATTCTACAATACAGCAGGTGGTTGATGATGATTGTTGGTGCCAGACGTATCTCAGAAACTGCTGATCTTGTGGGATTTCCACACATAACAGTCAAAAGAGTTTGCAGAGAATGGTGCGAAAAACAAAAAAAACATCTAGTGAGCAGCAGTTGTTTTGAGAGAGGTCAGAGGAGAAGGGCCTGACTGGTTGAAGTGGACAGGAAGAGCATCTCTGAACACACGTGTCAAACCATAGGTCTAATAAATACCTAATAAAGTGCTCACTGAGTGTATATACTTGTGAGTATGTGGTGTTCACAATTTGCACCTGTGGAATGGTATTGACAGCATGTGTTCTCAGTTACTCATTTAATTCATTTATTCATTCAATTTCATTCATCCGTTTTAAAATTGAATTTCTGTCATTTTTGTGAAAGATTTACTCAAATCACACATCATGCTGGCCTTCTCTTTTGTACAAGCACAATACTCATTGACCATAGTATTTTGCATGCAATGATTTGCTCAATGAGCAACCCTATCAATGCAACATAGCCAATTGAGAAAAATACAATACAAAGTTTTGACTGGCATATATGAATGAGAATTGAGTATACACAATGACACTTTCATTTAGTGTTTTGCTCAATGTGCTTCAGCATTTGCATTTTGTGTGAACACAATGAGAACTGAAAATAATGTTCTGGCCAATCGCGTTATTAGTTTTGGGTTTTCAGGCACTGTTTAGGTCTATTTGGTCTAAAAGATAAATGTATCTGCTAGATCCCATTTAATGTCATTATGTGATGTGATTTATATTTTTAAAAGTACAATATAAAGCATGGAGGGGCATAAATTGTGTATATCTGTGCAAAAATAAAATGAAACATTTTCATGTAGTAGATTATTGACATTTATTGAACTGACATTCTCAATTATTTTCATTTTGGCATCTTATTTTCAAAGAAACCATACAGGCAAAAAGAGTTCAAGCAAATACAGATGGTCAACAACAAATAGAAACACAAAACAATAACCAAATCTACGATGGTTTAGTCACTGGTTATGAAATACGTCTCTCAAAAGTATCATTACTCTTTTTATTAAGGGTCAATTTGACCCAAACCGAACACAAGGGTTAAGCAGAGTAGGTGCTGCTGTACATCAACAGAGCTTAAACACAACACAACCCTATTCTGAAAAGGTATTGCTCAGTTCCTCTTTTCATAATCTCAATTACTCTTTTTATAATCCGCCCTTACATCCACACTTATTTGCTTCCTGTCTTATCCTGTATACTTTGCACATGCAGTATGCGGAAAAAAACTATTTAGCTACTCCGAAACACCGGAACATCCAGAAGAGAAACAATTGTACTGTAATACACCAAAGACAAAGGACATAAGAGGCAATACAGTTATGAACAATGTAAGACAATTACTCATTGGAACGGATTTTACTCAGTAAGTGCAGTTGCTGTAAAGATGGCTATGTGTGTGACACTGCCTGACTGTGCTCTCTAGGACTTGGACACAGAGCCTCAACAAGTGACAGACATTAGGAGTCCCCTGTTAGCCGGATTAAATGTTTAAACTGGACATCATTTTTATTAAATTTTTTTTAAACATACTGAAGCAGAATCCTATTTTGTACTTTTCACAATTAGATGACTGGCATTGCGGCATGCAGTGTTTTGTTGCTATGTAACAGCAATTTTTCATTGATCTTTGTGAGAAACAGAAAGTACTTCACACTGTTAGATTCCTTTGTGAGAAATACTTCCCCAGTCATCTCTGTTTCTTGCGTGCAGATGTACAGAGGTCAGGAGTGTACGAGCTTAGCACAAAAGTGAGAAAACAGAATCACGAACATCCTTTGACAGGACTGGGCACAGCAGGGAATTACAGAAGGCGTGACAGAATGGGAGGTGTTGGTCAAGTTCTCCTACATGGGGAAGACTTTTTTGGCAGGAACAGACAATGAGTTGGATAAGCTGAACTCTTGGGGATCCTGCCTGGTCTCAACTGCGCACCTGGACAAAGAGCTCTCATCTGGCAAGCTGGACAGGGGGATACGAGCAGCAATGGTGGACATCTCACCCATATGGCTTTCAGCAGTTGCTCCACGGTCAGAGGTCTGCCTCATGCTGGTCTCCCGAGTAGCGCTGCTGCCTTTGAACATCTGGATCAGACACTTTCTGAACTGGACACAGCAGGTCACAGATTTGTTGATCAGTTCATTGATGGTACATGTGGTAGAGACTTGTAGTAAAATCAAGTTGCATGCATTGCCATTCCTACCTAAGAGGTTTTAACCCATTAAGGCAAGGCTGCCCAACACTGTTCCTGGGGTCGGTTTCATCCCATACACCTGGTCTTAACGTTACATGTGCATAAAGTCAGACTTAAAAAATACACCTGTTCCACCAACTGGGCATAGGTGTAAAGGGGTGTAAATTCTATGCCTACAACAGGGTAGGGGTAAGTGAAGCTTTCAAACTATTTACCTAGGTAACACTCTTTGCTAAATTAAAAGCAACAGCAACAACCTCTGAATATGGTGCATCTCATTTATGGATTGCACAACCAGCGCTCTCTCAGACATGCGAGAATGTTAAGAGGCCCGACAAATCCTCTCTGCAGGTATGAGGATATTGAGCGAATTGAACGCATTTGTTCCTGCTGGGCTGAGCTATTTCAATGAATCGTCAGGTCCCTGACCGCGGACTGTAACACATACTGTAACACACAACTGAGTTAGCCGTAAAAGTTCACAGAGTAAAATCCTAACCAGCGGTTTCAGTTCATCATCAGTTGGTAGGGTTATGGGTTTTACTCAGTGAATTTATCCAGCAAACAAAGTTAGTCCTGCTCTGTGATTTACCCACGGAAAGTTGCGCCATCTTAGACATATAGCTTAGCAGCACTAAAATGTTATAGTAAATTGTGCTTTTCAGAATACTTTAAGGGACATGATTAATGTCAATAAATAAAACACACTGCTTAGAACATTTTTAGACTGTGTAACAGGCGTAAATATTGGAACACGTAGCTACGACCAACTTAACAGTTAAGACCAACCTTTTTGCGTCCAGCTGGTGCAACCGACCCCTGAAGATCTAGCATCCAGGCGGTTTTCACTCCAACCCTAACAAAGCCCACCTCCATTCAATAACTAGAGATCTTGTTTAGCTGCTAATTATCAGGTGTGCCAAATTGAAGACCTACAGGACGGTAGACCTTCAGGTACAGGGTTGGGCAGCCCTGCACGAGGGTATCTTGTGCTTTCCACCATATATCAAACACAGGACAGACATTAATGCAACTGCAATTTGCACAATATAATTTGAAATACTGTGAATTGGTAAATAATTTTTATTTATTTATTAAACAACAAGACCTACCAAACTGATCAATAAACATTATTATAACTTTGGAAAAAACATTCTAGGACCTTTTAAAAAAACCCACCACACCAAACGACCTAAGAATATTGTTTCAAAAAATTGCGAATGTTTTCAGTAGAACGTACTTATAACTTCTGGCAACCGAAAATGTAAATCACAAAAAACCCTTCCGGAACATTCAAGCTAATAACGGTATGTACAATATCTGCTGCAGCTAGCTAGCAATCTAAACTGGTGGTATTTCACAAAGCAGGATTACTGCACTGAATTAAGCCATAATGCCTCTTTTTACTTCCACGTTCTTGATTTGGGGGAGTTCAAGGTTCTATTCAGTGCAAGTAATTCTGCAATCCCACTTTGCGAAATAGCCCCTGAATGCTACTGTCAAGTGATTCTTGTCAAGCCTACACAGTTATAGATTGTTGCTTCTACGTGAACAAAATGGCGGCCAGCATGTCAATTAAGTCAATCGAAAACTATCTATAAAGAGGAGAGGTGTACCTATACTATCTGAAGCATTAGTATCAACGCCGATACAGCCCCTAAGTACCCGTACTCAGCATTGGCAAATTAATTAGTCTGTTTCAGATACTGTGACCGATACTTTAATAATAATGCATTTTATTTATAGTGCACTTTACATTTGGAGACCAAATCTCAAAGTGCAATAATAATGCATTTTATTTATAGTGCACTTTACATTTGGAGACCAAATCTCAAAGTTTAATGACATGCGCCTATGTTATTTTTATGTTATTGTGCTAGGCATCATTTTTTGGTGATATTGGGTTGTATTTTTCTAAATCTTCCCCTTCCCTGGCACACTCATTGGCGCTGGCGCAGTTTGTCCCTCCTCTGCTTATTCCTCCATTGTTGAACTCATCTGTCAATAGTCTTCTGTACTATAGGCTATTTAAAGGGATAGACGATCCGATTAAGGCAGCAAACTATTTGTTTATTCAAAGTGACAACAAAGTAACAGCAATCATTGTACTGACTTACATACACAGCTACAACAAATAAATACAAATAATATACAACTTCTATTAAAAGCCTTGCTATGTATTTTCAGGCATATGAAATAGTATTGGTTGGCACTTCCATTCAAAACAGCATATTTTGAACCTCATTATCTCACCTGTTGAATTAGACCTCAAAATTCAACATTTCAACCAATCGTTCTATTACTAAATGGACATGAGAATTGGTATCGCGAGCAGGTAGTAGATGACACCGACAGTAGGCCCCTACTGTCCACTTTAGAAAGTCTCACAGACTGTAGCTTGATCACAATGTAACTGCTAGCTCTAACATTAGCTAGCTAACTATTATATTGGGTGTGATCTGGGGTGACTGACTATGGTTATATTTTCAGCAAGACCTTCGTGGCTAACTCATGTCTAGCTAGATTCGATAAATAGCTATAGCGCGTTGCAGTGTCTAATAAATGTCCCATTTCATAATTAGTTTGTGTAATCCCAATTGTGTTAGCCGGGTAACTAGCACTATGAGAAATTGGTATGTCTTGTTCTACAAGCCAAACTAGTCTAACTAATTCCGATGTGTTTCATTCATTTTCATGAGTAACGTACAGCGTAGCTAGCTAGCTAGTAAGTAACTTTTAGACCTAACAATAACCATTCTACCTATATTAGCTAATTTATCTAAATGTATGGTGTTTAACCAAACTCTAACATTAGCTATACAGACTCTGTCAGTTTACAAGCTGACACTCTATGCTACCACATTCTGTACAAATTAGCATAATTCCAAACTAGGCAGGATCTGGTCCATATCAGCTGTGGCCAACGGCCCCATAGGAGGGTACATATTTGACTACAGCACTGGCAGTAAGGGGAAAAGGGGGAGGGGGCTTAGTCAGCAGGACATCCATGTCTCGTTGCACAACAATCACCCCCTCTCCACCCCACACATCATTCCTGCACCAAAACTATGCCTGCGCAAGCTGCACATACTGTAAACTTACTCTTACTCTGACTTGGAGAAACAGAGGGAAAGTGAAAAGAAGCAATAGCTTACATCAGTGTTTCAGAGGAGACCACACACTTGCCTGAAACTATGAGCCCAGCTCATGAACGCAACTGGGAATTCAAAATTAGAAAAGATATAAAAGGAACTGCACAATTAATTGATTTTAATGATGGCTATATTTCCTGCTGGTGATTAAGAGGGTGCCTACATAAAAAATGAACAATGCCATGGGATGATTATTATTCTTTTTTACACACAGCGGTCAATCGCCTGTAATCCTGCCCAGGAGTTAAATGTCAGTGGCTTTTGTGGCACTGGTATTTCTGACCCTGATTAAAGAAAGATTATGAGTGGAGAGAGGCTTTTCATTTTCATCAAAGTCAAGATTTTATGGGACGATCATGGCCAATGTAGTGTGTGAGCATGTACTGGGAAGCCACTATGGTACAAGTGCAAGATGGCCTCAAACCTTTTTAAAAAGTTTTAAGAAATGCAAATGTAATTGTAAATAGTCATATATTGATTATGCTCTGTTACATATTACATGGTTAATGCAAAGTTCATTTCAGATTAGAATTTTAAATTAATTGTGCAAAGTTATAATGACAAGAAAAAAAGCTACAAATTCAACACTGTCAATAATAATGGTGGCAATGGTCACATTATAAAGAGTTCTAGAAAGAATCCTGTGAATAACCAATAACCAAGTCCTATTGGTAGACTATTTTACTGCAATGGTAATTTATTTATCCTCCACAAGACCCACACAAAGGTAGAACAAGGAGTAGAGTCAGAGCGTCACAATGGACACCAGCGGAGTCTCCCCTGAATGACACCCATGCAAATGTACAACTGCTGCTTCTCCACAGTACTCCTTCAGTCTCAAGTCTTGAGGCATGATTAGCAGCCCTGTCTGGACTCTCTTTGAAGTGAGCTAAAAGAAGGGGCCTCCTGTTGCTTTTCGACCCCTCTCTCTGAGCAGCTGGGTCTTGACTGCAGCAGCCTGAGGTGCAAACACGTCTCACAGGGTGCAGATGGGTGCCACCTGGGACTCAACCCCTGCAGCACCTCATCATCTCCTCCCATATGCAAAAGGTTTGTGAAAATCATATATGTTGATTAGTATGCTTTACTAAATGACACATATAGATCACCTATGTATAGGTTTTGCATATATTCTATAACTGTATCTCCATGTAACTGTTGCCGCAGACTGCACAAACAAAGTCAGGCACTCTCAAATCCTGCTGTAGATTACACAGAAATCTGATTAAATTAAAATGGTTTCACTATAGATTGAATGGAAACTATGAACCTTCATAAATATATTTTTTAAACCTTGTTAAGCAAAATTGGGCTCTGGAAATGTGCTATCTAAATATAATGTATTATTATTATTATTATTATTATTATTATTATTATTAATAATAATAATAAAAATGTACAAACATCAGACATTACAGAAAAATCAGTACAGTCATTGACTTGAGCTTTGTCAGGTACAGCTGCATAGAAATTCTGAATCTGATTGGTTGGAAGAAGTCCAGCATCTCTGGACTGAATTGTAACAATGTAGAGCCTTGCAGGTGAAATCGAAAAAGCTCTGAACCAGTACAAATGAAACTGTAACAGTGTTAGCTATTAAAGATTAAACTGTAACAACCATGAGCTGTTGCAGATGAACAGAGATGCTGGATCAATAGCATTTTAAACATGTAGCAGACATTTAAATGGGATTATTGCACTCAGTTCACAATGCAAAAGCAACTGAGAGATGATTAATGCCTGCCTTGACTCCCCTGCATTCTGGATATCATCTGATTAATTCATATACCTCTGCATTATTGAAGGACAAAATTGTGGGGTCTCTCCACTGGCCCTGATATGCCACACTGCAACAGAGAAGCTGAAGCAAAACCTTCTCTTTGAATTCCAGACATTAATTATTGACCTCTACAGGGGCAAGAATAACAGGCCAGGTATCCATCCCCCTAAAATGGGACAGGGAGCATAAAGGCTGCCTTTGCTCTGCTGCCAAATTGATGCTCAATGACGCCTGTGTCTGGCACAGTGGTTTGTCATTAGAATGCATGTGGATCTGAGTGTGAATACAATTCCACTGTAGAAGTAGCAGCATAAAAGCAATCCAATCAATTCCCCAGCATAGCAGAGAGACACACAGATAATGACATGGATCTCTTAACTGATTATACATACTTGGATGGCACTTTTGTGGAATGATCGGTAATTAGCTAATAATTCATGTTAAACTGATTTAAAGAGATAGGGGGAACTTTTGGGCCAAAAAATGATATACAGTGCAGCCCATATATATTTGGACAGTTGGTACAATTTATATTCTTTTGGCTCTGTAGTCCAGCACATTGGATTTGAAATTAAACAATGAATCTGAGGTTAAAGTGCAGGCTGTCCCCCTTAATCTGAGGGTATTTACATCCCTTTTATACATAGTCCCCCCCCCCCCCCCCCCCCTCTAGGCTTTAGATAACCAAAACAGTCAGAGACAGAGGCTAAACAATAGGCTTTCAAAATAAACAGTTTGGAACATCATTAAGAACAAAGAGAGCACTGAAAGAGAGAAAGAGGGCACTTCGCCATAATGAAGAAAAATGCCCAAACACCCAAACAACTGTTCGACAGATTAGAAACACTCTTCAGGAGGCAGGTGTGGATGTGTCAGTGACTAATCTCCGCAGAAGACTTCACAAGGATGGCCCAGGATGGCCTGCAGAGTTCTGGAAAAAGGTCTTGTGGACAGATGAGTCCAAGGTTGACTTGTATCAGACTGATGGCAAGAGCAAAGTGTGGAAGTTAAAAGAAACTGCCCAAGAACCAAAGCACCCCTCATCTGTGAAACATGGTGATGGGGTGTTATAGTTTGGGTTGAATAAAAACATGTATCAAGTTCACATTTGCAATAAACCATTTTTGTTACCGAGTTATATGTCTTTTTTTAATATCATCACTAGCTAGCCTTCTAGCTGCTAGGAACTGTCTCTCAATTGAAATGCACGACTTCCGGTCCGGACACAAAATCTCCACATCGTACTGGTTATGAATCCCTTGCAAGCTGGTTTACAACTCCCATAGGAAATGAATGACCGGTCCACCGTTGTCAATTGTCGGAGAATGTGTGAAGGCGGCTTAGGATTTCACCACAGGGATGGACTATATCTCTGTAAAACTATGTTTTTAGCTTATCCTGGGGGTATTTATCCGGCAGTTATGCATACATGCCTGTATCAATATCAATATCAGAGGACAGTTTATTTTAGTGTGTGCGTGGGTTTAAGTTTGGTGGTAGAGCCAACATCGTATTGCTTTCAGTCTGTGTAAGTTCCGATATTCTACTTTTGTTAATAGTCCAACCCCACATCCATGTCATATGAGGAGGTAACAAACAATTACAGGATTCGGACTTGCTACAGATGAACCTATAACTGGTTAACAGAGCTATGGTTAACCTAATTTTAAAATAAAGTTCCAATATGATGCAGGTTGGTTAGAAAGCATTAGGGTGAGTAATACTTTTTGGAGAGCTTTTTTGGACACTTTGGGCAAGCTTTATAAAAACACACTCTCATATATGTGAATAAAACTCAGGTGAAGGTTAATTTTCTTCACATTTAATTTGCTTTTTCTGATCATTCATGTGTCTGGACAAAAAGATATGCAAATATTTTATATTTGGAAAGATTGGGGGACACTTAAGGACATCTGGGTGCAGTTTTGGGAAAACTCATGTGCAAAATTCTACCAAGTGTCAAAATACATACAGACTGCACTCTATTCTTGTATTTTCAGATTAAGCCACAACCTGCAAATTCTATTTACAGTATTCACTGTGGTACAGGATACAGTCAAGCAATTTGCAAAAGACACCAAAAATATTGCTTATCACTGAAAAGGAGATGCATGTTTGGAAAATGCAGATTACAGTTGGTTTGATTATTGCTTCATTTAAGGTTGATGGAAACAGAATTAGAGTAGCCTATTTAACATAAGCTTATTTGCTCATTGGTTCAAAATCCACACTAAACAAGTCTGTCCAAATATCAATCACCATTGATGACATAGTTGTCTCTCCTTCACCCCTAGTCCATGGAGTTAACCTGGATCCAACTCTCACTTGACCACCCCATCAGTTTTATTGCGAAGACATCATATTGCCAAGCTCCGCTCCGCCCCTCCCTCCCATGACCATCTGCTGAAAGACTCATCCATTCATTCACAGTCAGGCTCGACTACTGCAGTGCTCTTCTGTCTGGCATCAGCACCAAATCCCTCCACAAACTGTGCTGCACGTCTCCTCACAAATACCAAGTCCTGGAATCAGCCCCATTCATCAGACCTTCACTGGCTCACAATAAAACAGATTGATGACAAAATCCTCTTCGTAACTTTCAAAGCCCTTCACAATCCTACCCCACACTACCTCTCTGAGCTCCTCCATCCCTACCAACCTCCCCGTTCCCTCAGGTCCTTTACTGCAAATCTCCACAGTTTTGATGACAGGGCCTTTTCCCATACTGCAACCAGGCTATGGAATTCACTTCCCCCATCCATCCGAGACTTTCCTCCTTTGCACCTCCCGACTCAAAACCCATCTATTCCACATTGCTTATCAATAATCCCCCTCATATCTCCTAGGACCCCCCCACAAACACACACACTTCCATACCCCTACACCTTGTTTCTCTTCCTGCCATTTTGCGTCCCTCACTGTACCTTAATATTGTACCATGTTCAGTTTTTTTGTGTTTTAAATGTATTTATCTGTATATACAGCACCCCCCATAAGGTTTGGGACAAAGATCCATCGTTTATTTATTTGCCTCTCTATTCCACAATTTGAGATTTGTAGTAAAGAGATCACATGGTTAAAGTGCACTTTCTCCGATTTTAAGCACATTTTAGATTCACCATGTAGAAATTACAGCAGTGTTTACACTTATACATAGGACACAGCATTGACAAATCCACACCTGACTCCTGAAGAGTGATCTGTGTTTGAGGATTTTATGTCATCAGCTGTGGAGGTCTTCCTTGGCCTGCCAGCCCCTTTGCGATTAGTAAGCTCACCAGTACTCTCTTTCGTCTTAATTATGTTCCAAACACTTGATTTTGGTAAACCTAGGCAAACCCCGAGGCAATTAAACACACTTCAGGAATTACAAACACCTGTGAAGCCATGTGTCCCAAATGATATGGTGCCCATAAATGGGGGGACTATGTATAAACACCACTGTAATTTCTACATGGTGAAACCAAAATTTATTAAAAAAAATACCCGATAATAAAATCTGAAAATGTGCATTCCAATCACGTGTTAATTATGTGATTCCAAATCTAAAAAAATTTCCCAAAAATGATAGAGGGCACTGTATATTTCTATGTGTCTTTGGGTTGGGAAAGTGCTATATAAATAAAATCTATTATTATTATTAAGATAACAGTAATTTAGCAATTCCAATGAAGGTATAATAATTATTTCAGTTCACACTGTGGAAACATTTGAGTTCTGAAAAACCTTAATTCCCTTTCTTTTGAAATCTCTCATCATGTACTGTAGATACGATTCAACAAACGCATATCTTAGTCAATTTGAGTTGGGCAGAGATTGTGTCTCTCTCAACATTCTCAGTCTGTGACACAGATCTTTGGAAAGCCAATGGGGTGCATAGGGGGTGTTAGGTCTTTCTTAAATGGACCACAAATATCAAAAAAAGAAAAACACCTGGCAAGTTAAGAGTCTCATGGCAGTTTTGAGAATGGGCTGTTGTAAGACTGAGCTTTTACAGCTAACGTTGCTGTGAAACAATGTCACTAGAAATTATCTTTAAGCTCACAGAACATAAAATAAGAGTTGTGACATTTGAGTGTGACTTTTTTAAAGAACAAGATAGGTACTTTGTGATCTGACTGTGCTCAGTCCTGCATACTTTCAGAGAGAGGTCATTCAAACTCTTTAGACAGGCTAAGCTTGTACTGTATGTGGATCACGTATCTCAAGCATCTATATATGATGCAGCCCTGTATTCTCGTGTTCTGTGTGGGCAAGACCTGCAGGGACCTGATAGCGGGGCCTTTTGTGTACTGAAAACTTGATTATTAACCTTCTACATCCCCCCCAACCAGCTCATCTGTTGTTCAGCTACCCTGCTTAAAAAACTTCTCAAGATTTGGAAACAGCTGGAAGCTTAGACCAGCTCCATACTCAACATGGTTTGACCAGCTCAAGCTATGTTTTGAAACAGATATTAGATGTTAATTTTGAACCGCTCATAGCTGGATTTCACATCAGGGGACCTATTGAAATTCATAGAGGTTACCTGTTTGTTCATGAAGACGTAGATGACTGGGTTGTAGACAGCGGCAGTTTTGGAGAAGAAAGCAGGAACGGCAGTAAGTCGTGGGTCCATATAGATTGTGGGACAGGCTGTTACAGTGATGGAAAACACTGCGTAGGGTGTCCAGCCCACCATGAAGGCAACGATCATGACAATGACCATTTGTGCCACCTCACCATCTGGCTTCCTGGTGTTACCCAACCTGCCATGCGCATTGGACACCTTAAATCCAAATCAAAAGACAGCTTCAGAACATCATACATGACCTCAGAATACACTAGGCTCTCTAATCTCAAAAACATCATAAGGTTTGGGGGGAAAACTGACAGGATTTGGGGGCATCCCCAAAATTCTGAGATCTAGTATATTGCTATTTACAATCTAACAAAGGTATTCTGTACTGTGCTGTAATTTACAGCCAGGGGATGTCACTGGTGTGCTTTGCACCAAGATGCAAACACTTACTTACCACCTGTAAGAGTAGACCATCCCAGTTGATGGGCCCGGACCTCCTGTCAGGTCTTAACCACAGATTCTGACATCCCCAAAGCTAAGAGCCCTCTCAGGGGGCGGATACAGAGTTTGAGGCTGTGGGGAAAAGGGTGAAACAGGGTCCTCCTGCCTGAGACAATAGATTTCTCCGGACTGGAATATGCCCACTGGACCCCGTCCAGGAGGGAAGTAATCATCAAGAACCACACCATATAAGGCCAGTCCAGAGCTACCAGATTCCTTCTGCATCCTCTACCCACAGTCTCTGAAGAAAGAGTAGGAGAAGGCCGAATGGAGGGAAAGAATAAAACATTTTATATTTGCCAGATACCTAGACCAGGGGTGCAGCTAAGGGAGCCACAAACTGCTTTTACATTATCTGCTCAAAGTCTGTGAGAAGTGGAATAACCAATGGTCTGGCCTGTTCCCCAGTGTTGTCGTTAAAGTGCAACGAGAGACCCCTAGTGGTCTCCTGGCATAGACACATCCAGAGCTTTCACTGCCTAAAGTGCTCTTTAAAGCACTAAGTCAGTGAGTAAGCAGTGGCTCCTTTGAGCCTTGCGCCTTCTTATATACTTCTTATTCTTGCTGTTCTGCAGCCAGCTCCTCCCCCTCAGAAGGGGAGCACATCAACACATCCACATCCTATATCTCCTGTTCATCCTCTGTAGGGAGGCAGATGGAAAGATCAGCCCTAGAGGGACCCAGGGTGGGTTCACACTTGGCACGCTTAAATCCCAGTGAAGATGCAGCGGAGGGAGAGGGAGGACATTTTATTGCAAATAAATGCACGAGAGCCTTTCTTTTGCGGCTGGGCAGAATAAAACAATTAATGCAAGGACTCTGGTCTTCCCTACCCCTATGTGCATGGCCATAACCCAAACATAAAGCACACCTGTCATGCCCATCCTCCACAGGCATACTGACAGAGCAGACTACACAGTTATGTGAACTTACGTTCTCCATTTTAGTAATATGGATGCAGTACCACACTCTAATTATAGTCACTGACTGGGGAATCTGGAAGCAGGAGACAGCACAAATAACCCTGCTTGAGAAGCAAAACACCCTCAGCTTCCTCTTGCTTTCCTAACTAACTTGCCAACACACTCAGTAGGCTAAGAGAAACATGGTTCAACTACTTAGCAACTCACCAATTCTAAAGTTGCTTTTACAAAGACTCACGAGTGAGCATACAACTTGCAGTTCTAACGCTTGTTTGAGAATAACTCACTAATCAGCACACAACTTCTAAGCTATGAGGATTACGGTTTGACTGCTTCGTGGTTTGACACCTCAGCACCTCACCATAGAACTCTCTAATGTGTAAACATGTGATCGCATGCAATACATTCAATAGAGTACCAGTTAAGCTTGGAACATTTCTAAGCAACCACTGCCCTAGGAGGCTGCCAAAAGGACCTAACCTTAAAGATAGTGCTTCATTCTTAAAGACATTTCTGAAGACCAGCCAGCTTTAAAATGGTGGGTAATATGCACTGTTGTTTAAAACAAGAAATATGATTTGAGTAACTCCAAAAATCAGCTTGTATCATGACATTATTTTTAGGTTTGGCATACTGTGGGATCCAGAAATATAGATAAATATCCACAAATTGCGCTGTAAACTAACGAATAACAGTTATTGGCATACTATACGTAGTGTGCTTTATTAATGATTCAAAAACATCATCCAAAGCCTTACATTTAAAAAATATATATATATATTTCCCAAAAAAACAGGCAAAAGTGATAGCCATGAGTCTTTTCCTATAATTTGTGATAGAGAACACATTTGGAAGGATTTTTTAAATATTTTTGAAGAATCATTGATATCCTTAGGATACCTCCCTCTTCAGTTTAGACCACGGTTTTTTCATGGGATATAAGTCTGGAGAATGAGACGGCCATTACAGAATATGGTTGTTGTTTTTACTTACCCATTTCTGTGTGGATTTTGATGCATGCTTGGAGTCTTTGCCCTGCTGGACAATCTACTTACGACTCCAAGACTCAGAGGCAACCTAATTTTCTGCCAAGATGTCCAAATACTTTGTTGAATTAATTATGCCATTGATCTTAAATAGTGCCACTGGACCACTGGCAGGAAAACACCTCCAAAACATCAATGACCCACTGCCGTATTTGACAGTTGGTATGAGGTGCTTCTCCTTGTATGCATTCCATTTTGCACCCAACCATGTTGATGGTGTGTATACCCAAAACATTCCATTTTGGTCTTATCAGACCATAGCACTCTCTACCAGTCATAATTCCATTGATGTCTGACTCAAAAACTCAAGATACTTGGTTTTGTTTATCGTGCTCAGCAAGGACTGTCTTTGTGCCAATCTTCCAATGAGTTTGCTGGTATGACAGGGCATTTCATGTTTTTTTTAGACTTGGTGACCCCAGGACATAACCAATCTCTGCAATTTTTAAACTGCGACCTTTGGCTTAATTATGGCCTCCCTCACTATCTTTCTTACCAGGATAATATGCACTTGCATCATCTTCCTGGCAAGTTTGCAACCTTTCCATATGTTTTCCGCCCTTTTTTATTGTCCTTACAGACCTAAGCGATATGTTTAACTGTTTATGGATTTTCCTTTGTACCCAATACCTGACTTGTGATGGTCAATTACCATATGTGTGCTCTGAATTGACAGTTCTTTGGGTTTTCCCATGCTGATGATTGACAAAGGAATTCTAGTGAAAATGGAAGTGACACAATATACTTCCTTTAGATTGAGATTGGCAAAATAATTTTACTTTAACTTTGTTAATTTCACTGTTTGATTTTAGCCTTGAGTTTTTCCTGTGAAGACCAGGCAACCAACATAAAGACCAGAGAGCTGTCTTTGGGAGAAAAGCAAGTCATTTTGAAGAGGGGAAATCAGAGCCTTGTTTTACACCCTTTCCTAGTTCAAAGACCCTACTAAGATGGCCATTATTAATAATTCTGCATTTAGTATTACTATCCATAACTTTAACTTGTTATAATAAGGATGGCCCAAAATGATAAAAATCCAGATATTTATAAATAAAATCCAATCTATTGAACACCTGTTCAAAGTAGGCTATAAATATTAGGCCAGGTTTCTGTGCATTATCATAATACTCTTTGGTCTCAATTATCTGTCTTATGTTATCTCCAATTAAACGACCCTGAATTAAACCCGTTTGATCACAATATATAATATAGACCACCTTATATTGACTACCTGGGTCTAGTTTCAATAGTAGAGAGAAGAGGAGAACCTCTTGTTGGGTATACCATGTTACTTATTATATGCAGCCATTTTTATTATGGGTGCCAATATTTCTGGAGCCCACTGTATTAACAGATGCAATTTATTCACAATTATAAACATGAATCTCAGTTTTTATATCTTGCTGGTAGAGTACTTTCTGGTAAAATAAATGTACCGCCATGGGATTACAGTTTAGCAAAAGGTTTCTAAAGAGACTGCAGTGACTGTAGTGGGAGGAGGGAATGACAAAAGGGGCCCTTTACATAGGTCAGAAGAAAATAAATGATTATGAAATCAGTTTCTCGTGGGGTTGAAACGGATGATGCCAGCACATACAGAGCTTTGACACAGAGTACTTACAGAATGAGTGTCACACAAAGACGCATTGGAGATTAAATGCTAAGATTCTTACCTTTCTCAGCTTTTGCATGAGTTTGGCATAGGAGCCGATGATTACAGACAGGGGCAGGACGAAGCAGGTGCAGAAGAAAGTGATGATGTAAGTATGGTCGTAGAAGTCTGTGGAATACCTGAGAAATAGATGTATTCACTCACCTAACAGTTTATTCCATACAAAAAAGCAGTAGCATTTTGTATTTCTTTGAGTTCCCCTGTGGCTGGAACACTGACTAGGTACATACTCATTTACTAGGGAGTTTACTTAGCAGTGGGGTACAGACCAAAGAAGTTGTGGACTCAAGTTACTGAACTGGACTTGCATGTGACCTGATTTGCGCACACAAGGATGACTGACTAAATTATAGATTAATTTGCATTAAGCTAAACAACCCACAAAACTTTAAAATGTTCAATATGACCACTTTTCTCTCATAGTAGATTAAAATATTTGCTTTATTTAATCACCTATTCACACATATGTCTGTACAGTACAATGTATTATCAATACTGTCTGTACAGGTGGCAATGATTTGAGCAGTTAACATTAGTTTGCATGGGTAAGGTGACGTGGAAAAATAAGTCATAATTTGGGACAGTTTTTAACATTAATGTGTTAAAGGCCCACATGCTTCAGCATTCTCTTTCTGGTTTTAGTATATAACCGTCACTCTGTTCATCAAGGAAACTTCCCAAGGGCCCTGGAGGACAATAGACAACAGCAAAAGAGGTTATTTGGGGAGGATATTGGCAATAGACAGGTTGGAGAGGGGATAAACAGAATTTCCAGGAGTACCAGTACCACCACCACGGCCGGATGGCTGGGGAGTGTGAGAGAAGAAGAAGGAGAAAGAGAAGACAATTTCTCCCAACTTTTTTTCGAGAGCCAATATCTCCAGAACAAAAATCCAATGAGCCTAATGTTTTGCATGTTCTCAAAATTGTAGTGGTCACCCCCCACAACTGTGGTTGATTTGTCACAGAATGACCCATAGGCTACATGCAAATTAAATGCATCTAGTGCAGATCACCTGTCTCACAAATCTCAGATCAGACTTTCAAACTAGGCATTCAGCAACTGCATTGCTTATTTCGTACCTCAAACATTTTCAGAAATGTATTTTAACGGTCTGTTTAGAAGGAATAAGAGAAAGTTTATCAAGAGTCTGCCATGTTGTTTTGCCAAAACGAATGAATGCAGTCTGCCCAATCAGATTAATGAATCAATACGAAAATGTTCTTGCATGAGGCCCATTGATCCCAAGTAAACCTTAAAATCAACCACAAAACTGCTATCTGACCAAGGAAATTACAGTTTGAAATGGACATCTCAGACTCCAGACTTGAGTCCGATTAAAATTGTATGGTTTGGATTGAAGAAGACTGTCCACAAGCACAGAGAGACCTTTATGCTAAGTGGTTAAGGTACATGACTCACAAGGTTGGTAGTTCAAGACCTGCGTGAATCTGCCAGGTGTAATCAGGGCAATTGTGACACTCACAGCCTACAATTTTCCAAGAATTTCCACCAATCAACGAACAGCACTTTAATGATAATTCAACAGATATTTTATCAGCTTAAATGTATATATATTTTTTACTTATGGAGGCTTGCTGCTCAGATATGTGAGTATAGGCCCAATGATAGGCTTATTAAGTTGTGGTTTGTATGAATGGGTATCTTTTGAAGGAGAAAATGGGAAAATACATTGAGAAAAATTACCCTTGTGTTGGTCTCATTTGTCATCTTATTTCATGTCAATAAACAACAAATGTATTCAGCCCGTTACAGTCTGAAGCTCTGTGTGTGACACACTCCTTACATTTGTTATCCATTAAAGACATGCGAGGCAAATTAATGAAATGGCGGGCACAAATATGAACAAGGTGGACTATATACTTCACTCATCTGTTTTCTAAGATGTCTTTTGTGGAAAAACTGAAAATAAAGAGATTGAGGACCAAACAATGTGCAGCTTATGCAACAGGACAAATAACAAAATCTTAAGTTTTGTGTTTCTTGTTTTGAACGAATGGACTGGCTAGCTAACAGCGAGTTTTCTGCTTCCCATGTTTGCTTTGTGGAGTATAAATGGCATGGACTCAGCAAGGCACTATAAATTTGAAACAATAACTGGAGGAAATTTGGAAGCATGATCTCTCAATGCAGGGTAAAGCTAACAGCTTGATGAAGGTAGCCAACTGTAATTCCGTATAGAAACATAATGAACTTGTAAAGAAAACCCCACTCTCTATCACAAATTGTGGATTGGATAAAATCACTTACCCCAACACGATCACTTAACACACTGGTCACTAAGTTACACATCAAAATGAACTGCTTGATTGTATGTTCACTGTTCATGGAAAATAACTGGCTGATGAAATATTGAAGGCAACATTTGAGGCTGTGCAAACTGAGATGACAGATGAGGCATGCAATAGCCAGTGTGTAATTGACGGTTCAGTTATGAAGATTTCTCTTTTAGTGCACCTACTATAGCCTGTATGATAGCTAGGCTTGGTTTCATGGTTGTATTGCTCTGACAGAGTAGGGGCCTATATTGTAGTCATGTAGCTCAGCTGCTAGTGCCTGGCACTAACACTACCAAGGTTATGGATTCAATTCCCATTGGTGCCAGCCATCCTGAAAAATGTATAAGCTCATGGTATTGTAAGGTGCTTTGAATAAAAGTATTCATCAAATGGCATATATTCAAATAGTGGAGTGTGAGCTATTGATAGGTATTAAGACTTTTAATTTTTAGCTGGCTGGTTGTCATCTAAGGTTGCCATAGGCTGGCTATCTGGGGCAGCCTGTCACAATTAAGATTCAGTGAGAACGGGTGAGATTTTCAAAATAACTGTTAAATGTCTGTACTGTTACTTTAAACCCTGATACTATCAGTGAATCCATGATTCACCTCATAGTGTTTTGCTCACATATTCTTCATACATTTACAGTTAAATATAATTCTTTTCAGTTCAAATGTGTTACGACACTGACATTTTTAATTGTCTTTGACCATGCATTATGGGCTGTGGTGGAGGAAGGGGTACGGCTCCCCACCGCCTCACCTGGTCCAGGCCTTTTCATCACAAACTGCTACTACGTCAGCACCAGGAGTGATGCTGGGACAACTGAATACAACTGCACAACTGAACTCTATAAAGAGGACACCCAGCTGCTCACAGTGAAGGGCAGCACAAAAGGAGCCTGCTCCCACAGAGTGGGAGGACTTGTTCCTCGGCGTGGCTTGGGAATTAACGGTTCCTTTGTGTTCCTGTTTCCTCAGAGTCTGCTTGAGCCAGGGAGGACCCAAACTGATTAGGAGACCTCCATCAAACCAGCATCCTGAGTCTTTGCCCCTATTTTGTGTGTTTATTTTTATTTTTATTTTTTTTTGCCCCATTGGGTACTATGTCCCATGTAGTTTGTGCTGTCAAGTTGGCCAAAAGTAAGGTGCAGTTTCCTTCGCTGACTTTGGACATGGAGGAGCCCCTACGGGCTCTTGTGGCGATGAACCTGGCTCAGCAGTGCACACTGCCGAGGTCATGGCAGAACAGGTGTCCCGAAGTGACGGAAGTGGTGCTCCTCAGCTGTTTCCCTCCCACCTTTCCCAACCAAGGCAAAAAATGTGTTGGTGTAGATAGGCAACAGCAACGACATCAAGGCGTACCTCCACACATTTGAGCGGATCCTGGGAGTGGGCTGACCTCATTAAGCGATTTCTGACCCGAACAGCACAGCAGGCGTACCATGACCTGGTGTCATTAGAAGCTGGGAATATAGGCGCCTGAAGAAGGAGATACTGGCCTGAGTGTCCACCACATCAGCGGCTCAGCAGGTGGCCTTATCACAGTTGGAACTGTCTGACAGCTGACCTGCTGGATATCCACCAGGCTTCCCCACCACCGCACTGGTGGCTGGGTCTGGGATGCCCTCCTGAATTCAGGCAGTGTGATGACCCTGGTGCAGCCCTGTGTGGTCCCTCAGCACCCAGGCACCAACAGTGCCCCACTATCCCTGACCTGTGTGCATGGCGGTGTCCACTGGGTTCCTGCAGTGGATTTAGCGGTCCACAATGAATGGGATAGTTGGGGAGTTACAGCTGGCATTGTCCCTGAGCTCACGATTCCTCAACTGTCTGGGATTCAATGTGTTCTCCAGGCTGCTAAGACAAGCCAGAGGGGGAGCCCCAGAGGCTAGACAATTGCAATGCCATCCTGCCCCAGTCAACAACCAGGGACTTGACTTGTATGTTGCCTGGGCGTGGACCTGGTCGGGCCCCTCCCCAAGTCAGTTCGTGGCCACCAGTACATTCTGATTTATCCTGGACTATGCCACACGCTATCCTGAGGCGGTGCCACTGCAGGTGGCTACAGTGGCTACAAGCCATTGCACGTGAGCTTGTGCACCTCATCAGTCGGGTGGGCATCCCCAACAGAATCCTGACGGATGAAGGAACACTGTTCATGTTGAAGGTAATGGATGATGTTTGTCGTCTACTGCACATTAAACAAATCCATACAGCTGTCTATTATCCCCAGACCAACAGGCTGGTAGAGAAATTTAACCAGATACTGAAACGGATGCTCTGGAAGGTCATCGCTGCGGATGGGAAAGACTGGGACCAGGTCCTCCTATATGTGCTCTTCGCCATCCGTGAGGTGCCCCAGGCGTCCAAGGGGTTCTCCCCATTTGAGCTACTCTTGGGGCCAGGCCCCGTGGACTCCTGGACTTAGCAAAAGAAACCTGGGAAGAACAACTATCCCCACAACGCAGCCTAATTGAGCATGTGGACATCATGCGCACCCGCATTGGGAGCATAATGCCCATAGTGAAGTAGCACATGGTGGAAGCCCAACGCGCCCAACAGTGAACCTATAACCGGCCCACTCAGCTCTGGGAGTTCCAGCCAGGTCAGCGTGTTCTAGTTCTCATACCATACCAGAGAATACATTCCATGTCACCTACAAGGGCTTCAAAATCATCCGGGAGCAAGTACAGGTAGTATACTACTGCGTAGACCAGCTGGGATGACGGAAGTCACAGCAGGCGTACCACATCTGCTAAAGAGATAGAGGATAGGACAATGGTTGAACTGTTCACCACCGAAGAATCCCAGCCAGTACCCAGGGACACGGTGCAGATAGGATTAGGCCTGAGCCCCAGCCAGGTACAAGAAGTGAGGAACTGAATGACTAAAACCATGCTATGTTTTCCTCTGTGCCAGAACGTACCACCCTGGTGGAACACCGAATACAGATGCCTGCCCACATGGTGGTGAACGTGCAACTGTACCAGCTTCCGGAAGACCGTAAAACTGCTGTGGAGGAGGTAATTGAGAGGATGAAGGGACTAGGAGTCATTGAGGAGGACTGCAGCCCCTGGTCCAGCCCCATGATCCAAAACCTCATGGCTTCTGGAGGTTCTGTAATGACTTCAGATGCCTGAACACTGTGTCTGAGTTTTATGCATATCCCATGCCCCAGGGAGATGAGCTTATTGAAAGGTTGGGTGAGTCGCAGCTCATAACCACTCTGACCTAATTAAAGGTTATTGGCAGGTTCCCCTGGCCCAGCCTGACAGAGAGAATACCGCCTTCGCTAGTCTAGTAGGCCCGTACCAGTACCGGGTACTCCTGTTCAGGCTCCATGGGGCTCCAGCCACGTTCCGGCGCCTGATGGATGTAGTACACTGGACTCATGTGGGCTGACCACCTAGCTCCCATGCAGGCTGTGTTGGGGGACCATAGTCGGGCAGGCCCCACAGCCAACCCCGGCAAATGCTACATAGCCCAGAGCAAAGCACAGTACCTGTGGTGTAGCATAGACTGGGCCTTCTACTAAAACCCAGGTCCATGCATTTCTTGGCCTGGCCGGATACTACTGTCATTTCTCCTCCACAACTGCACCCCTGTCCGAACTGACACGGAAGGGGACACCAGAGAAAGTGCTGTGGGGACCCAAGCAAGAAAATACCTTCCAACTGCTCAAGAACACCCTGTGTTCTGACCCGGTCCTCCGCACCCTGACTTTGATCATCCATTCCTGGTCTAGACGGATGCTTCAAAGGTGGGGCTGGGAGCTGTTCTGACGCAGGTATATAGTGATGAGGAGAATCCGGTACTTTTTCTGAGTTGCGTCCAAGTGAGACCAGATATGTTGCAGTTGAGCACTAAGGCACTTGCTATTAAATGGGTTGTGACCATGCTCCAATACTACCTTGGTTTTAAGTACGTTGTAATACTCATTGAGCACTCTATTAGGTAGACCTGTACACCAGTTTGTTAATGCAAATATTTAATCAGCCAATCATGCGGCAGCAACTAAATGCATAAAAGCATGCAGACATGGTCAAGAGGTTCAGCTGTTGTTCAGAACAAATATTAGAACGGGAAAGAAATGTGATCTAAGTGACTTTGACCATGGAATGGTTGCTGGTGCCAGAGAGAGTGGTTTGAGTATCTCAGAAACTGCTGGTCTCCTGTGATTTTCACGCACAACAGTCTCTAGAGTTTGCAGAGAATGGTGCAAAAAACAAAAAAACATCCAGTGAGCAGCAGGGAAAAATGGCATGTTAATGAGGTGAGTAAAGAATAACATTTTCAATATTTAAATCGATCCTATAGTGGGAATTTAAGTTCATGGATGGTGTGACAGAACTTTTTGGTGCAGTTGACCATAATCGAATGCTTTTGTTTTTTATCGTTTTACTGTTTTACGTTGACCAAGTACTGTTAAAAAGCAAATTGTATGGGTTAGTGCTAGCTACATCATACTAACCTTGTATGGGGACCAGTAAAGGCCAACAACACACTAGCACTTACTTCTTTATCACCACTGCTGTGAAGTAAAAAAGAGGACAAACTATGTATTCTGTGAGAAATGTTGTTGAGTTCACGTACACACACATTCTAAAGCTCCATTTTGCCCCTACAGGAAGTTAATAAGCGTTGTAATGTTTTGCTACGTCCCTGTCTGGATTTAGAAGCAAATATCAAGAGCTAACATCGGCTGGCTAACTTTTATGTTGAATAAAAATGTGCTTACTGAACTCTAAGTTAATGTTTGTAATGATGACCAAACGTTGACAACATCCACGTGTCTAGCACACTACTAGTTCTGAATAAAATATATTACAGGCTTTAAATTACAGCCTGGACCAGCTCCACCCTGGATCACATGTTTACAATTTAATACGACTTTCGGAAAGAGGGTCGGCTAACTCATAACCAGTAGGCTACCAGCTTGTGCAAAGTTGTTCACAGAGAGTTGTTAGTTGATAGCATTTTTAAATGAGAAATGGCTTGGCTGCATCGAGAAGTCCATCTTTGAATTATACTCAAGCTTATCTGAGCACATTGCAGTAAGAACTGGGTATATTTTTTTGATAGAAAGAAACTGTGAATGCATTCGATGAACCTTGAAAAATATGAAAATACTGTACATGAGCAGGTATGTTTAGCTTTATGGTTTATATTCAGTGAAATACAAATTAAGTGAATGGATATTCTAGATATTCTAACTCAGAGATTTATTTTGTACTACAAGCTAGTGGGGATACTGCTCCATACCGTACGGTAACCTCACTGACAGGCATATCAAAAACCTTGCAATGTAGGCTTACCAATACCAACTTTTGATTTACCCTCCTCTGTTGTTCAGTTTGCTACTGAATAGCGGATCAAAAAAGCGGGAATAGACACATTCCCACTTAGACTATCAACTCCTAAAGTAGCTGAAGCTATATTTTGAAACAGATGGTAGTTTATAATTTCAAACTAGTCATAGCTGGATTTTCCGCCAGGGGTGTCTGCATTTTGAGAAAAGGGGAAAGAAATTGCACCCCTTACAAAGAAATCCATGTTTAAAACTTTTTATCTGAGTTCTGTATATTTATATAGAAAGAAAGCATAACCATGATTCAAATGTCTGTTTCCCTCTGGAGTATTTTGGTACTGTACTTCCTGAAACTTTTCAGCTCATGATGAAAAAGCGCACTGCTGCCTACCTACTGCCAGAACCTGCAAATATTTTAGACCGCTGTGTATTAGAGTGCTCACATATATGGTTGTGTGAACAACAAGTAATTACTGAGGAAAAAACTAAAAATCTGCCACCACTCAGCAGATCTCCAGAGGCAGAAGCATCAAATGAAATATGAAACCACTGTATACATAATCAGATAGTTGATGGCCTGTAGTATGGCAGCAGGCAACTGCAGTTTACTTTTTGAGTTGCTCACAGAATCACAGGGTGCAGTAGAGGGGTAAGTTCAGAGCGACACTGAGCGATCATCTGGGACAATATGCCAAATGGTTATTATAGTGCACACATGCAGGAATGGTTTGAGGCATGTCACGCATGTCAATGGCCTTCCTCTTGCCAAATTCACCTGTTAAGCAATTAAGAAAAGTCATAATAGATTGGAAAAGTGTGTGTATGTTTATGGACTCACCAGTTGGGTTCACAGGTGGTGCCAATCTTACTGGTGGTGTAGCTGCTCCAGCCAAGCACAGGTGGAATGGTCCAGATGAAAGAGAATATCCAGACAAACAGGATGCCAAGAGCAGCATGATGACCTCCCAGACGCACATTCTTCAGCGGACGGCAAATCACAAAGAACCGCTCAAAGGCCAAGATTGCCAAGGACCAAAGAGCCACAATCCCTACAGACAAAGTGTGCAGGCTACATTAGTCAACCACAACCAGCCTTATAAACCTGAATTTACACATGAAATACACCTCTACAAATCTACTTAAGTAGTTAAGTCGTTTTTTGCATGCTCACATGTTCTTATAGACCAGACTATGCATGTTACCATACAGCCTTTACATATGTTTACACTATCCATGTCATTGCTATACTTTGCTATTCATTGTTGATATGATTTACATGCAGGATGCAAATTCACCGAACTCTGCACGTTTCCTCAAACAGCCTACAGGACAGATGCAAGAAGACTTTAGCATTTTGATGTTTGATGCTTAAGATAAATCATTTATTGGAATATGTTGTCATTACAGGATGATAATGAGTATAGCCTCATTTGGGTTCTGTCACTTTTTTTTAAAGATTTTGTTTAAAAATGTTTTACTGAACCCACAACTTGAGTGAACTAACGGGGCAAACCACTGCTGGGCACAGAGAGAGACTAGAGGCTCAAAACACAAGTAAACACAACACTAAGACCAAGCAATGAAACACAGGCAACCATTACAGAGGATGAGATGCAACTAATAACAATACAATAAGGAGGAGGCCAAACATGAGACATTAGGAAAGGGAACTGGTGACCTCTGGTGAGGCTGGTGATAATATGTTCCAAGCCAGAACTCAGGACAACTCCTCGTGACTGTACTCCCAGTCCACCAGATACTGGATGGGGCAACAAACCCAGGCAGAGATAATGCAGCGGATAGTGTTGGCTGGATGTCCATTGAAGATCAGAGGTGGTGGCCAGGAGGAGGGAACCAAGGGGCTGAAGATTACCAGTTGCAGTCTGGACACATGGAATGTTGGCTGTAAAACGGCAGGCATTTATATAGCGCCTTTATCCAAAGTGCTGTACAATTGATGCTTCTCCATTCACCCATTCATACACACACTCACACACTGACGGCGATTGGCTGCCATGCAAGGCCCTGATCAGCTTGTCAGGAGCATTTGGGGGTTAGGTGTCTTGCTCAGGGACACTTTGACACAGCCCGGGCAGGGGATCGAACCGGCAACCCTCCGACTGCCAGACGACTGCTCTTACTGCCTGAGCCATGTTGCCCCATGTACCTTCATGGACTGTGGTAGCAGGAAGTGGTGAGCCAGATGGTCAGTTTCCAGGACTCTACCTGGAGAGGAAGATGTCAGGTAGACAACAATACCTTCTGCCTGGGCTAGAACTGGGAAACTGGTTGGCAATCTTGGTGCTAGTGTTAGATCAAGGTCCACAGGAATGGCACTGGAACCCTTTGTCCAAGTTTAATGGCAGCAGAGGATCAACACCCGAACAGAAGGTGCACCAGCTCACTCTAAGCTGGGGTGTCTGGTGCACTCAAACAGAGAGAGCCCAGTAGAATATTTCTGGAGTGTGTTGTGTGCATATTCTAGCCAGGGAAGGAGATGACTCCAAGGGACTATGGTTGCCTCCCACATAGCATCGCAGAATGGTCTCTGGGACTTGGGTGATACACTCCATCTGGTAATTAGCCTGGGGATGGAAACTGGAGGACAGGCTAGTGGAGGCACCAATAAGGAAGCAGTATGCCCTCCAAAACCTGGAGGCAAACTGGGGGCCTTGGTCAGACACAATTTCCACAGCAAGACCATGGAGTCTAAGGACATGCTGAGCAGTTTCTCAGGCAGATGGAAGCGTGTTCAGTGAGCAGCCTTAAACAACCTATTCATGATACCAATAATAGTGGTGAAGATAGACCCGTGATGAAATCCATGACCAGGGTTGGGTGGGTATGGCTAGGGAGAGCAGAATCCATGACCAGGGTTGGGTGGGTATGGCTAGGGAGTGCAGAAGACCAGTAGGTAGTTGTCGAGAGGTCTTAATAAGCACACATGTAGAACAAGTTGAAATGATTGATTGGACATCCTCTTCCATTGACGGTCACCAGACTTTTTTCACGAACTCCAGGGTCCTCTGAGTGCTTCTGAGTGCCTGGATGGCCAGTCAATTGGGAAGTGTGAGCCCACAGGATGACCTGGTAATAATCACGGGAGGCGAGCAAAAGTAGGTTATGTGGGACACCTATATGATCAGGCTCTTGCCACTGTGCCTCCCTCACTACCTTCTCGATACCCCAGGTGATAGGGCCATGATGAGGGAACTGGGGAGCATGGGGCTTGGTGCCTCTCCGAGGTGGATGAGTCCAATTGCCATGAAATATATTGAAAAACAGTGCCTAATTATCTTTACGTGAATGAAAACGTTTTGCATCTCATACTCCAGATTCGTGAAGTCCAATGGAGACCACAAAAGGCTGCTCTGCACCATTCAATGCCAATGCCTCTGTTCCTTCAGGGAAATTTTTATGGCAAAGAGGTCTGTTTCCAGTGCCATGATTTCACTTAGGACAGCTGAGATGGTAGTCCTTGGGGATCACTAACATCAGAGGCATCCACCTCAACCATGAAGATCAGGGAGGAATCAGGGTGAATCAGCACAGGGACTGAGTTGAAGCCCTGCTTGAGTTCAGCAAAGGTCTCTGCTTCTGGGTGATGAGAGAATTAGGAGTTAGAGCCTCTGATGAGGGTGGTCAGAGGCACCAGCAGGGAGCTGAAATTCCTAAATAACAATCGGTAGAAGTTAGCAAACCCAAGAAGGTGCTGCACCTGCTTGACTGACGTGGGCTGGGCCCAGTTCAAGACTGCTTGCACCATTTGCAGGTTGCTACAGGAAACAAAGAAAGCAAAGAAAGACACTCTGTTAGTGTGGGAGTTGCATTTCTGAGGTTTGGAATTTAGACGATGCTTGAGTAGATGCTGCAGGACCTGGGGATTATGTTGCAGATTCTCAGATCTGGATTTTTTAATCTATTGTCCAGGTATGCAAAAATAAAATGTTTGAGCATGTCAATCAGCGCGTCAATGATGAGTGATTAGACCCGGTACTCATAGTGTCCTGTAGGTGTATTAACAGTGGTCTTCCATTCATTCCATTCTCCAGTTCACACAAGATGGTATGCATTGTGTAGGTCCAAAAAAACCTAGCTCCCTGCAGAGAATCTAAAGCAGCAGGAATCAGAGTCAGAGGATAATGGTTCTCATTTCAGGCTGCCATCCTTTTTATTCAAAAAGAAGAAGCCCGCTCTGACAGGAGAGGTAGACAGCTGAATTTGTCTTTTGTCCAGTAACAAGGCCATTCTGTATCTTGGTCACCATAGCTTTAGTCTCAGGGGTTGGGAGGGAGAAGGTCCTTCCCTAAGGAGGAGTCATATAGCTGATGAGTTTCTGGCCGTTTTAATTTTTGTTTTAGTTTAATTTAAATAAAAAAGCCTACTGCACCACCTCTTTTGTTACGTACTAATACTTATATTCTGTCCCCATGCAAAAACATGAAGATATTGACACATTTGTCAATATGAATTTAATTAACCCTTGTGCAGTCTTAACATTCTGTATACTCCCCTAAACTAAAGCAGCTTAATTGAATTTTAAACCCCAAATTGCATGAAGAAACAACCTGTTACTCATCACAAACTTTGTCATCAAACCTGTTACTCATCATAAACTTTGTCATCAAAGTCTTTGCTGTTGAACATAGTGGCGGGTCGTTTTTGACCCCTAAGACAACACAAGGGTTAACACCAAATTACAATTATTTTAAATACATCTGTTCTCTATGCTGACAACACCTGCACTGAGCAGTTTATTTGGGCAAGCTTATTGTAAGCCTACAGTTGTTTTTTTCTTTCTCAGCCTGATAATGGCTTCCTTGACTTTCACTGGCACAGCTCTGGGCCTTATGTACACCAACAGACTCCAAAGGCAATCAAAAGCCTAGAATCAAGACTAGATACTGAAAGCTCTTATACCTGCGCTTTGGAAGCGATTGAACACATCTGTCTCATCAGAAACACCTGGAAAGCCAAATTTTATGGCACCCTCAAATGGGGGGGCTAAATATATATATAACATGCTGTAATTCAAAAATGTATAAAAATACTTGTTAATAAAAGCTGAAAATCTGCACTTTAACAAATTGATTACAAATCTAAAATGAACCCTACTATTATGTTTGGGGTCAGTTTGGGGTGCAAAAACATGTTAACACCACACTCAGTGTGACATCTCTTAAAAACCTGTTAACCCTTTTTCATATTGATACTGTACGATTTCTCTACTTTTCTAATTTGGTGGGGTTAAACAGAAAAAATGAAACAAACATAATCCTATGCAAAGTCCTTTACCAACTTGGCATATAAATGTGTTGTGCAGTGTTATTTTCACCCTCTGTAACCGTGGAATGATTAGTGCAAAAACATGTCGTTAATGAGGAAGGAGTAGGTGACTGGTCGAAGCTGATAGGAAGGTGACAGTTATGCAAATAACTATGCATTAAAACAGTGCTATGCAGAAGAGCATCTCTGAACACACAACATGTCAAAACAGCAGCAGAAGACTTAAGTCTAATAAATTGCTAATAAAGAGCTCACTGAGTGTATATGTTCAGTGATGTGAAAATGTGTTTGCCACCTTCCTGAGTTCCTCGATCACTGCATATTTGTCACACTGAATACCTTCAGATCTTTAGACAAAATGTAATATTAGACATAGGGAACCTGAGTAAATGCAAAACACATTTTCATACAGTATATAGAATCCAGAAACCTTTATGGAAGTAGATTAAGAGTAGGCAAGAGTGGAGCTGTCAGGCATGGGGAGATTCAGTGGAGTCCATAAGAGTTCAGGGGAAAACGTTAATCCATGACGTCATGAGCTGGAAAGCGGAAGTACTTTTTGTTTCAGTTACTCGCTCGCAGAGACAACTGTCAATCCTAATAACCGGAGGGGCAAGTCCAGGATCCCAGTTCATCTTTTAAACACTTGGTCAGGCCTTGCTGAAAAAAAAGGTGACCAGGGCATCCTCATTCCATCCGCTCTCACCTGAGAGCAAAGGAACCTTATGGAAAAGTTTGCTATGCTTTACAAGCTGTGTTGAAGAGAGGCAAGTTTTTTTTTCTCTTCCGGAGTGGAGAAAGACTTCACTCATCTCTCCAGCGAATGACTAAATATTTGTGTACACTAATGTGTACACCCACATAGCAGTAGCCCATGCAAATACTTTGGAGGTGGCAGTTGAGGTTCCTGCAGGGATGTGTGTTGGTTGTTGACGAAAAGGGATCATCTCCAGCAGGTCCACATGCAGCTGTGCATTGGATCACCAAGGCGAGGAATTGGAGACAGACTGGAGAAGGTATTTTGATGTCTGAGGGTGGGCCCTTGACTGGATAGGGTGGTAAACAGGATAGAGCAATACACAAGGAAACACTGGAAAATATTTTGCATAGAGAGACTAGAGCAGTGCTACTCAACTCCACGTCCTGCAGGCAGCAGTGTCTGCAGGCATTCGCTTCAAGCGTGCGCTACACCACCTGATTTCACTAATTCGCTTATTACCTGAACCGAACAGGTAAAATAATGAGTGAAATCAGGTGGTGTAGCGCACAGTGGGAGCGAATACCTGCAGACACCAACCTGGCCAGCAGGACGAGGAGTTGAGTAGCGCTAGACTAGAGGCTTAAAACATGTGCAAACACAACACTAAGACAAAGCGATGAAATACTGGGAACAAGGAACATAAGTACACACGAGAACATGTGAAACTAAGAACACAATACCATCAGGAGGTGACTAAACAGACCAAAATGAGACTGGTCTCTGGTGATCAGAAGATGGAACTGTGCAAAAATCTTTTAATATAAAAACCATTTACTAAAGCCATCTCTTCTTCATATTATTATTATTATTATTATTATTATTATTATTATTATTATTATTATTAAGTCCCACTGCTCTCATCAACACTGAGTGTGTTATTAAAAAAATGATTTATCCTTAATATGAGCTTATCAAAAATACTTGTTTGAGTTTAAGAGTAAATAAGAATGGCCAGTTTAGTAGAACCCCAATGCAACCAGTGGGTGCAACTTATTCAGATAACATTCAGGTAATTTGCAATTAACATTGTTGTACAAAAATGCAAGTCGCTTTTTCCCTTCAAAAACAAATATAATTTATCCATAATTAATTTACATTTACATTTTAGTCATTTGGCAGACGCTTTTAATCCAAAGCGACTTACAAGTGCATAGGTTCTACCACAAGTCAAAGCATCACATCCAGAACTAGGAAAATACACCTGGACTGCTGTTCTAAACATATAGTCGTCATCATAAGTGCAATTTTTTTTTTTTTTTTTTTTTTGGTGGGGGGTTAGACAGGGAATTAATCTTGCCGAACTTGCTTATATGCTATATTTATGCCACATTTTTGTAAGCTACACTGCTTATTGCGATAATGTGCAGCCATAAGGCATGAACCTTGCCACACCTGTCTTCTACAAAGGTAATTCAATATATAAAATGTAAAATAAATATTACCGGTATGTAGTGATATGTTTGTTCCGCGCTATAGTTCTAGGGGTTTCAAATAGCGCAACGTATAGAGTCGTATTGATCATTGATTTTAGCAATAATTCTGGGGGATTTAGAATCAATTGTATCAAATAGAGCATACAAGAGCTTTCATACTTCAGAATCATAGTCCAGTTGAACTGAAATGTCTTCATTGTATAAATCAATATACATTAGCCCTATAACATATAGCCTATAAACTACACGCTTTACACATTTATACGCTATTTTAAAAGGCATTATTTTACTTGAGGTTCCAGTTGGTCGTCCAACTCCACACCGTCAGTTTTTCTCATAGGGACAACATATACACCTGCCGGTATTCCCACCCAGGACAACGAAGCTCCCAAAAGCGTAACCCATATGTGTCCAGGCTACTTTTTTACTTACCGAAATATGTGACCGCGAATCCTTCCAAAACACAAGCCCAGTTTCCAAGAAAAAAATACCCGTATGCATTGGTGAGAAAACTTATGCTTCCTCCGATTAGAGAGACCAAAAAGTCCGCCACAGACAGATTGACGATGATGTAATTAAGAGGCTGTCGCAGCTGTTTGAACCGAAAAGTGACTAGCATTACGGTGAAATTTTCAGACAGTGACAAAGAGGTGACGATGAACATTAAGCACGCCAGAACCGTGTAGTTCCAAGGCGCGATCCCTTTGAGCGGACCAGAAAATGGGTCTTCTGTTGTCAGGATCTCAGCAGCTTCGGTAAAAGAAACCCCATTCACAGACGTTACAAATGGATCCATTTCTCAGGGACAGACGAGGGAATAGACCAAGTGCATAAAACGGTTTCTTATTGACAAAAAAACTTCACCACGAAAGTATTTTCCCTGCGGATATGCGATGTTAATTAGCCTAAGTCAGTTTGATTTTGCGTCGGCTATATCAGAAAATAAGTATGCATTTCAGGCTGAATTTCACTTTCTAGACTAAAATGCGACTTAAAAGGATCTTCGAAGAAATAATTTATTAAAAACATATAACCATTTTCAAAGAGCAGGCTAAATGTATATTTTTGAAAACTCCAATACATTTACGACCAGTTGTATGTAGGGAAAATTGCCCAATAATATAAGTGTGAATAAGTATGTTCGAGTAATATTGATAATCCACAGCTGGCAAAGAGAAAGGCGGGTCCACGTCTCAGTGCGCAATAGGCTGATCTACGGAGTAGAAGAGAGGCATACAAAGTGCGGTACACACGCTCAGCATCTTCAAAACCCCTGCTACCTTCAAAACCTCCTTTATATAGAGTCAACCCAACCAGCAACAAATTAGGGAACGCTGAGCTTGAGGGGAAAAAACAAACTTTTTTTCCAAGTCTTCCTTGCACATATCTCAAGGGAGGCAGAAGGACAAACCTATGTACCATCCTCCTTTTTTTCTTCCACTTATGATGCACTATTGAAGTGCACTATTGGTTTGCACTGTCGCATGTCTGTGTAGTGTTCTAAACTTATAAGACCAGTATTATCTTTTTGAAATGTATACATGTATGCTTCTCCTCTATTATGTAATTACCTAATTTACCAGTTACCTTACCAAACTGGTAGTTCATTTTCATTATATAGGCTGCTAGAGGACATGGGTCTCTGTATGTTCACACTGGCTGTCTGACTGGATAAGGAATTGATTCCGGTTAGAAAGAGGAGATTACATTTATTGGAAGCTTGGTAAATGATGTGATTTGCAGGTTATGTGTGTGATTTCAAAGAAAGAAATACATTATATATAAGTAAGGGATAGGGATAAAAACTAAATTGTTACTGTCAGGCAATCCAGTCCTGTTACAATGGTAAAATAACTGGCTACCACATTACGCACAAGTCCTGACTTGAACAGAGATGATGTGGCAGGACCTGAAATAAGCAGTTCATGCTCCAAAACTTGCCAATGTGTCAGACTTAAATCAGTTCTGCAAGGAACAGTGGGCTAAATTTCTTCTACAGTGATGGGAAAGACTGATATGAAATTGTTGGAAGTGTTTGGTTGCAATTATTGCTGGTGCAACTGGTTAAGTTATTCCTGGTAATGGTGGTGCAACCAGTTATTATGTTTAAGGGGACAATTCAATTTTCACACAGGTGATTTGGGTGTTCGATAACTTTTTTCCTTAAATGGATTAAATAAAAAGTCAGGTACCTTGTGGCTAAGGTATTGCCTGTGTATCTGTGTATGTATTGTTTCTTATTTCTCAGCCTCACAATGGCTTCCTTAACTGTCATTGGCACAACTAATTTTGACAAACCCCAATAACAATAACAAAAAGCAATCAAAAGCCTATAATCGAGACTAGATACCAAAAGCTTTCTTATACCTGCACCAAGGAAGTAATGGAAAGTAAAGGAACCTAACTAATCAGCTGCTGAGGAGTCAACTGTCCAATTACTTTTGGTCTCCTAAAATGGGAGGGACTTTGTATAAAAACGGATGTAATTCCTACATGGACCAATATGGATGTAAATACCTCAAATCGAAGGCAAACTAACCTCCATCCATCCATCCATTATCTGAACCCGCTTATCCTGATCAGGGTCGCAGGGGGCTGGAGCCTATCCCAGCATACATTGGGCGAAAGGCAGGAATACACCCTGGACAGGTCGCCAGTCCATCGCAGGGCACACACACCATTCACTCACACACTCATACCTACGGGCAATTTAGACTCTCCAATCAGCCTAACGTGCATGTCTTTGGACTGTGGGAGGAAACCGGAGTACCCGGAGGAAAACCACGCAGACACGGGGAGAACATGCAAACTCCGCACAGAGAGGCCCCGGCCGACGGGGATTTGAACCCAGGACCTCCTTGCTGTGAGGCGCAACCTAACCTCATATTCATTATTTCATTTAAAAATTAATAGAGCCAAAAGAACAGAAATTGTACCATTATCCAAATACTTACGGACTGCACTGTACGTAACATTACACATAGAATTGCAAATCATTGTTGATGGAGTGGGCTCCCTTATGGTTTGCATATACAAGAGCATTCTCTAATGGGGTGCACAGCACAGTATGCATGTGCATACTGTCGATACCACAGAGAATCTCTGGGAATCCAAAATTTGTCATGGACTCTGCTGTTTTTCTGCTGAATTGAATGTATTCATTGGCATATTGGACTAGGCTTGAGATTATGCATGTTATGCTAAATTTATACAGCAGATTGGGATATGCCGCTAAATGAATTTAGTGGATGCTGCAATCCCCCCACTCACAAAAAAAGTAGCATGTAATTTCTCAGCAAAGGGGAGTGCATAGGGACAGCAGGCATTTGTCCCCATCTCGCCAGGAGATGACAGATGTTTGTTACAGTCTAGCGGGATAAGCGCTATTCTACTTGGATGAGGGACAAGTATGTGGTCCTTGGCCGACAGACAATCACCTCAGTCATCTCCCAATCCTTGGTCCAATCAGGTACTGCACGTGGCTCACAAATACATGAGTTAATGCATCAATATTTGACAACTGAAAAGTTCAACAAGTGACGTTTTGTTCAACTTTCATGCTCTTCATATTCATATTGATGTATGTGTTGAACTATGGATATGTACTGTAATTCTGATAATATTTGTGGGTTTCGATTGTTACTGCAAATGATTGAATGTCTAAAACGAACAATAATGGGGATAAACTGCAAACTTGGCGACAATTTTGTGTAGCCTATGCATGATGAGAATTTTTTTTTACCATTACATGACTGTGTGCTTCAGCTACTTTGTAACATCTTGTTTTTGTGAATATAAGCAGTGGAATATCAGAGCTGGGGAAGACTAAAGATATTGCAGTTGTTGTAAACTCTGTCTCGAGTTCCACATACCATGGGACAGGTAAAACAAAAATGGTTTGACATTAAACTGGAGGCAAAGTTAAATTGTAGGATAGAAGTTGCTGTCTGGAATTACCCAGGAGGACAACAGCAATATGAGAGCTGTTGTCGTTAAAAAGAACGAAGGTCTAAGCTCTATTTATAGCAAACTTTGTTTACATATTTTAGGGAATTTATACTCAACTCCAATTAAGCATTGATTATATGATTTTTTATATGATATGAATAATTAGAATATTAAAAATAATTTTGCTACTGTAATTCAAAATAAAATATGAATGAATGGAATAATAGAAGCACCAAACAAGCTTTACAATTGTGTGCTTTCATTTCCGCACACAATACAAACAGCTCAGGGCACTCGTAAAGTCCATTCCGATCCTACAAAAAAACTGACATGACATTTCCAAATGATTTACAGTCAAATTTGTTCGGTTCACGTTTGATAAATGTTCCCATTGAGTGAGAACCTCAAAGAGCTCACTCTATGCATTCACATGCTTTAAAAGCGTCAATTGATGGTATAGCTGAGTCTGATGTTTCTTCTGGGACATGTAGTATATTAAACACTCTTCTAAAGTCATGAAAAGCTAGCTGTATTTTGTCAAGCCCATTTTCACTCAGTCCACTCTGAGTGACAGAGCCTTTGCAGTAATCCTTTGGTCTTTTGGTCGGTGAGAAAAGACCTTGAGTGTGTCTGAACCCAAATGTTGCAACAGTGAAGGGCAGGCTGGTGAATCCCTGGATGCTGCGGTATCTGATTATGCAGAAATAAGCAGGTTTCCCTCCCAGCATCCCTCTGGCAGCATGTCAATCATCTTTGGAATCTCTTGCCTGTGTGACCTCACTGCTGTGAGACTTCTGTAACCCTTGTCACATCTTTAAATTCCAAGGCTCCTTAAAATGGCCACCCTGGGGTTTGGGATTCTCACCTCAGATGCAGATGATGCATACACAGCAGACACACAGACATGTGCAGGCACAGGTGATGGCTATAGCTCATGTACAAAAATATAGTTGATTGCAGATGTAGCAGATGAAAACAGACTCAACAAAAGCACTCTTCTACAGTCCTCTCAAAAAGTATTGGAACAGCAAGGTAAATTCCTTCGTTTTTGCTATACACTGAAGACAATTGAGTTTGAGGTCAAAAGATGTACATGAGATGACTGATCCAATTTCAGCTTTTATTTCATGGCATTTTTAACATAGATTTGTTAAACAACATATCACCAACAAGCTTTGGGGATAGTCCTGAAATGTCCTGAAAAAGAAAGAAACCGCTGGCATACTGCTTGACCAAGGAACACAACTGCAGTTGATGACAGAAACATTGTGAGGGCTGTGAAGGTATCTCAAGTAAACCGTTCAAAGAAGACTGGCCAGATTTACGTACACGAAGCTTGCAGCGCAAAATGCGGCCTGATGAGGGTGTGTTGGTGCGGCTAAGAAGGTGCGGTTCGAAAAAGACTTATAGAGCAGCAATATAGAGGCTATACCACAAGATGCAAACCACTCATTTGTAGTAAGAATCTGAAGGCGAGATTACAATTGGCAAAGAAGTACAGAGATGAGCTACAAAAGTTCTGGAACAAAGTGTTGTGGACTGATGAGATCCAGATAAACCTCTACCAAAGTGATGGAAACACGAAACTGTGGAGAAAGAAGGGATCTGCTCATGATCCAAATCATACATCTGTGAAGCACAGTGGAGGAAGTGTCATGGCTTGGGCTTGCATGGGTGCTTCTGGAGTGGGCTCACTAATCTTTATTGATGATGTAACTCATGATGCAGCAAGGCGATGACCCAAAACACACTGCCAACACAATGACTTCATTAGGGAGAAAAAGTGGAAGGTATTAGACTGGCCAAGTCAATCACCAGACCTTATCCCAATTGACCATACATTTCACCTCCTGAAGAGGAGAATGAAAGGAAAAAACCCCTGAAACAAACAATAACTGAAAGTGCCTGCAGTAAAAGCCTCTCAAAAGAAGAATGCAACAGTTTGGTGATGCCAATGGGCCGCAGGCTTGATGCAACTATTGCAAGAAAGGGATATGCTACCAAATATTACTTTCATTTCCTTAAGTACTCTGTTCCTTTTGCTCACATAAAAATTGGGTGGTCTGATACCAAAGGTGCTATGTCTGATTCCTGACAGGTTAAATGTTAGAAATGAGCTGAAAGAGGAAGCTTTGATTTTGCTTTGATGTGCTCATTGGGGTGAATGATTGAGTCCTGATAATCATGTGATCTTTGGATTTCATGTGATAAGCTACCGCTGAATGTAATGGTAAATGGTTGGCATTTATATAGCGCCTTTATCCAAAGCGCTGTACAATTAATGCTTCTCATTCACCCATTCATACACACGCTCACACACCGACGGCGATTGGCTGCCATGCAAGGCGCCGACCAGCTCGTCAGGAGCATTTGGGGGCTAGGTGTCTTGCTCAGGGACACTTCGACACAGCCCGGGCGGGGGATCGAACCGGCAACCCTCCGACTGCCAGACGACTGCTCTTACTGCCTGAGCCATGTCGCCCCCACGCCCCCATGAATGTGCCAAGAAGAGTGGCAAAGAAAACTTACAATGATGTGAATTTTTAAATTCTGTGGGTTTACATATACGCAGTTAACTCATCCAGTCCTGACCAAGGGCCCACAGTAAATACATACATGAACAAATAAATAAATAAATAATAATATTTAATAAATAATAATAAATAAATAATATTTAGCTGACGCTTTTATCCAAAGTGACTTACCGTTGGTTAGACTAAGCAGGGGACAATCCCCCTGGAGCAATACAGGGTTAAGGGCCCAACAGCTGTGTAGATCTTATTGCGACTACACATGTTGAATTATAGTACTTACATTTGCAATTAAGGCTAGAATCTAGTACTTAGGACCCATTGTCTTTTCTGAGCTACTTTATAAATACTAATGCATTTGGTCTCAGAAAACCCTTTCAACATCTGTAACATGCTGGAAAGCCTAACTTATCTCATCTAAAAGATTCAGATACAGTAAGCAGTGCATTAGGAATCTTTAACCAGGAACGTGCACTAAGCAAAGTAAAGAGTGTGAATGGCATTAAAATTGCATGTTATGTCGGCAAGAGTAGGGCGCTGACTCCATACTGAAGCCATATAAAAGATTCCCATGGAATCTTCTAAGCTGTGATCCCTTCTGCATATGTTACCCTCTGCTTTATGTCCTGTCTAAATGAAGCAGGAAAAATAGGCAAGAGCAGACAATTGCATATACCTATGATAATATGGTTACAGACTAGATGCTGTCATTGGTGGTCTTGTATATTTACAACTAACCCTGTACCCATAGAGAGCAGTGGTGGAAATCTTCTCACATTACTCAGTGGAAATTGATTGACAAATAGTCCATGGGATATCGAAACTCACTGATAAGCACCTTAGGGGAGTTAGAAATGGGATTGACAGGCAATTGAAGGGGTCTGGAAACTGTGACTGACAGCTCAGTGAGCATGGAACAAACAATATATGCAATTACAAATCAAACTGGAAAATTTGTAAGAATATTGATCTTTCAAAAAAATAAATCAAATTAAAAGGTAATGGTTAAACTGCACTTACAAGAGGAAAAGTTTCATCTTGAAAATATCATCTGTTCAAATACTGTAAATACAATTTGGCTGTCCTGTACAAGTCTTTTAATTGAATCTACACAGACTTAATTAGGGAGTTTGGCCCAGGGGCATTTGCCTGAGGCAGGCTTTGAGGATGAGGCTGTAACTTTAAAGGACAACAGACTGAGGGGAGTAATCCAACGGCGATGTGACAGTGGCCTATCGCAGTAGCACAGTGCTCTGTCTCTGCGAATGTAGGTGACTCATCTTCACTGCTCCCTCACCTTTTAACATAATGAGTCTTAGTGATGAGCATCTGATCCCCCCCCCCAGACTTTCTTTCATATCCACCCCTCGCTCTGGCATTCAAATGTCTCCCCTCCATTCCACCCTCATCACGACAGAGCTTTCATTTCCATTGACTTATCGGGCACATGAGACGTCCAGACCAGCAGATAATTACCTGGCCCTTACAGGTGGGCAGGTTCGTCTCTCCCAGTCACCCAAACCAGACCCCACAATGCAGAGCTCTGACATCATGTTGACCACTAGACACAAGCATGATTGGTTATTGGACTGTAACACATGTGTGCTGTATTATGGGCTAGTTAGGTATGGGATTATGAGATTGTAAAATATAAGTGTGTTGTATTTTGGGTTTGTAAAATAAAGGTCTGTTACATTACGGGATTATAAAATCCAGGTATGTTGTATTACGACCCCATAAGACTACTGGTATTACTCAATATGTCCCTTCCAGTTTCACTATTCTGCCAATGACCGTATTCTGTTTTTCAAGACAAATGTTGTTTTTAAACATTTTAATGATGTATCAATACAAGCATAATGACAGCTCCACACATTAAGCAGGAGCTGTTCCAGCTTGCATAATAGTTGCTGTGTTCTGAAAAGAGGTAGACTATGTTGAAATAACGGATTCTTTCTGATAATCAGACAAACCTTTCTGCACACAAGACAGAATCTCTGATAGTTCCTTGATAGTGGCCTAACCTTTCGGAGGGCTGTCAGTAAAACATTTGCTTTCATCAATTTAAAATGTTAGTCACCACACTTTGTGAAATTGGAATAAGGCACTTTGCTACAGTTGTTAGCCTTATTAGCAAGGCTAAGCAGAAACTGGGCTTTGGTGTTCGGATGAAGAAGATTTTTAAGGATTTGTATTTTTCCTTGCAAGTACTATTTTTTTCAGGCTGTTTATGAATGAAAGGTTTTTACACTGAGCCTATGAATGCACATGATTGTATGTCAAACTGGGCATATAATCTATTGAGCTGTCAGTAAATAATTGTGCGAAAAAATATCCATGCAAAGATTTTAGTTGTAAATGGATTTTTTCCCCAGTATGAATTTTTCTTCTTTTTGGAAAGTTTATAGGGATAATGCCACACCAAATACGTCGAAGCTGAATGAATACTGTAATATAATTTGTATTGAGAAACTATTTAAAAAGTTGATTGAATAAAATCAGGTTATGTCCTTTATAGACCTACAAGTTAGAATCATATTAAGGGTACCATAGTAGCCCAGAGGCATAGTAGCAGTAGTTGTTGGGACATATGCAGGAGATGGTTTAAAAAGGATGGGCTCAGATGTTTTGCTTGGAGGTTTCTGAAGCTGTCGCTTTGAGACACATCTCAACATGACCCCCATCTGTTCTCCTGTCTATGCTGCCAATCTCTTCTTCATATTTCATTTAAATGCTTTGATGGCATGACATAGAAAATACTTTTTAAGTAACAGAAGAAAAAGAAAGAAAAATGATATGCGCAACAGTGCCAGGCCTGTCCAGTAACATTCCCAGACCAGTGAGTATTATGGCAACATGAATAAACTTATAACCATAATGCAATTCAGATGCTATAGCTAACAACCATAGAAAAAAGGCTGCATAATAAAATTACATTACATTACAGGCATATGTTCTTATCCAGAGCAACTTACAGTTGATTAGAATAAGCAGGAGACAAAACTTCCCTGCAGTCATGCACCACCAGGGATCAAACCACCAACCTTGCGGGTTCCAGTCATGTACCTTAACCACTATGCTTCAGGCCACCCTCTATGCAACGCAATGCAATGAAACATGGATTATGATCTACTGTATGTTCTATGTTCAAACATATGGGAAAATTATATACTTTTATTTTAATACATTTACTCTCATGTTTCAATGTTTTTTATTTAATAATTATTCATAATTATTTTTCTCAAAAACACAAGTGCCAAAATTATTGGCACCCCTAACAATTATTGTAGATAAAATCGGAAATACAATTTTACTTTAATTTAATTCATCTCAGTCTAAAGAACTACATTGTGTCATTCCATCACTTACTGTTCCACTAGAGTATAAAAAAGAGTTAACAAGCATGTAAAATCCCTTTGTCAGCCATCAGCATTGGAAAATTCAGAAGACACAGATGGTAATTGACCATCACAAGCGTAGTAATGGGTACAAAACAATACATAAACAGTTAAACATACTACTTAGCACTGTAAGGGCAATAATAAAAGGGTGTAAAACATATGGAATGATTGCAAACTAGCCAGGAAGAGGCAGAGAGTGCATATTATCCAAATAGACAGTAAGGAAGATAGTGAAGGAGACCATAAGTAACCCAAAGATCGCAGTATAAGAATTGCAGAGATTGGTTGTGTTTTGGGGTTACCAAGTCTAAAAGCAAAAACATGAAATGGCACCTCCACCTTTGAAAGGTGTCACAAAGACAGCCCTTACTGAGCAAAACAAACAAAACCAAGCATTTGGAGTTTGCCAGACCTCATTGGAATTATGACTAGAAGAGAGTGCTATGGTACGATGAAACCAAAATTGAACATTTTGTCCATAAACACCATCAACATGTTTTGCAACAAAAAAGGAATGCATATGAGGAGAAACACCTGCTGTCAATATGGTGGTGGGTCATTGGAATTTTGGAGATGTTTTGTTGCCAGTGTTTCAGGGGCTATTTAAGATCTATTTAAGATCAATGGCACAATGAATTAAACAAAGTACCAAGGAATCTTAGCAGAAAATCTGGTTGCCTCTGCTCGGAAACTAAGACCTGGTCATAAGTAGACAAACAAATAGGTTCAGCTGGGATAATCCAATATGTGTTCAATGTCACAAGCTAAGGGTCGAATACAAGCAGGCAAATCAGACAGAAACAGAATCCAAAGAACAAAGTTGAAAAACAAAGACAGGTCGATACACAGCGGTTCAAAACTAGACAGATGGAATAAGCTAAATGTGGAAGTCGAAAACAAAACAGACAGGACAAACAATCTGGCAGAGACTTAACAAAACAGACAGATTTATAGAGAGCGATAACGGGGGGAAATAACAATCAGGTGTGCATGATAACAAGGAAGTGAAAACAGGTGGAACGAATGCATGGGAATGAATGGGGAGACTACATAAAGCACAGAGGGTAACAATACACGGAAACGCTAACAAGTTAGACAACCTGGACACTGAAAAACACAGAACCTGACAGTTTTGCTAATTATTCGATACAGAGATATTTATGGAACCAAATATCCCACCTGGTTATGAAGCTATGACTAACGTTGAAGCTTATTTTGTAATCCATTCAGCCATATTTTTGAGAAAACTGTTTTCGCCGGGTCTATACCTAAGCAAATGGCATCTTGAACGATTTGTTATTGTTACGTAAATGCATTGCTAGGTCATTTCAGCAGCGAAACTAATTTAAAACATGGTAATCGACTTGTAAGGGGTTTTCTTTCTTTCCAACAAGGTATAATGTGTCATATTCAGGCGATGGACAGTTTAGGAATATCACTGCATTTACAAAGCAGAATTAATATACAGATGTGCATAATTAGGCGGCACGGATGGTGCAGTGGGTAGCACTGCCGCCTCACAGCAAGGAGGTCCTGGGTTCGAATCCCCGTCGGCCGGGGCCTCTCTGTGCGGAGTTTGCATGTTCTCCCCGTGTCTGCGTGGGTTTCCTCTGGGTACTCCGGTTTCCTCCCACAGTCCAAAGACATGCAGGTTAGGCTGATTGGAGAGTCTAAATTGCCCATAGGTATGAGTGTGTGAGTGAATGGTGTGTGTGCCCTGTGATGGACTGGCGACCTGTCCAGGGTGTATTCCTGCCTTTCGCCCAATGTATGCTGGGATAGGCTCCAGCCCCCCTGCGACCCTGTTCAGGATAAGCGGGTTAGGATAATGGATGAATGAATGAATTATAGAGCATATGAGTTCAGTGTATTGGATGCATGCTTTTCAGATACAGCACATAAATAAAAAAGACCCACGTCCAGAAGAGGCCCAAGCAAACTCCGCACAGAGAGGCCCCAGCCGATGGGGATTGGAACCCAGGACCTCCCTGCTGTGAGGCGGCAGTGCTACCCACTGCACCATCCGTGCTGCCATATGCTCTATAATCCAATAGAAAAGGAGGGGGATAAGAGGAGACTAACTAGCCACAAAATAGCAACAGCCATACTATTGAATGTGGACTCAATAGCCACTGCTTCAATAACGTTAACATGCTACTGGTGCTAACATGCTAACATGCTACGTTAGCTACTGGTGTAGTCACTGGTAAGTCAAATTCAGTGATTTTGGTTATTTTCAACAGTTAGCATGCTACAGCTAACAAAGCACATCTGAGATCGAAGAACATTTTTCATAGACCAAGGGACTTTTTCCATAGATCTAGAGATGATTTCCCTGAAAGGAGGGACATTTTCCATAGGCTGAGGGACTTTTTCCATAGATTGAGGGATGTTTTCAGTCAACCGACAGCCATTTTCCATATGTCGTACAACAGGGCCACCATACACAGTGAGAACGAGGAAGAAGGAGAGTAGAGTGAGAAAGAGGAAGAGCATGTGAAGATATCATGAAAATAGCTGCAATTATATTTTACATGGTCTTAATTATTTATGATTTCAGGCATTAAAACAAATCTTTTTAGTGGAAATCTTCAGTTTAAAATCAGTTTAAAACACAAATCAGTTTAAAACCATCAAACATCTTGAAAATGCACATATGTGCCATTTGGATAAGAACAATAAAACACTGAACAATGTTATTCTGTTTATGTCCAAATTTCAATATTTGTTATTTTCTTTGATTTGCTTGATATTTATTGGAGCAGTGCAGGTGAGAACCTGGTTACAGGTCTTAAGCATCTTTTTAGTGGTTGTGTTTAGTGAGTAGCTGGTTACAGCTATAGAGCAGTATTGGTATTATAGTTATTTGGTTAGTGAGTTCAGGACCAGCTCACTGAGGTGGTTCTTTTTATGACTTTTGGGGTTAAATAGAAAAGGAAAATTATCTGAACAAATAAAATGAAAAATGCGCTTCCCATGTTTCCTCTAAACTTCCCTCTCTTTAGGCCCCCTATCTCACCTCCCCATGGCCCTCTGCAGTCAGTGTCAGACGCTGTATGCTTGGGGGGTGAAAATTGAAGCTGTACAGAAGTACCTTGGGGACAGACAGTGCAGCAATCATCTCCTCTCTCCGTATGAGTGGAGCCCTGGCCTTGCAGGGTTAAAACCTATGCCTAAAATCAACCGTAGCTTTCGCGCCGCTCTTATCCTTTCGTCACTGTTCCTGAAATTGGCCAGCAGCCGCCAGTATCTCTGATAATGATTTGAAAAAAGAGCTGGCTGCAAGTTCCAGCCTGCAACATTGTTAGTTATTTACCTCTGATATCATCAAAAGACCCTGCTGTCAGCTCCGAGGGGGGGTCTGGGGAAAAGGAAATGTGTATCCAATTATAAAGTTTAAAACTTACACCACACTCTATGGAAATGTATCTCACCTTCGATGGGAATTTAAGTCTGAAATTCGTGAGAAATTCTGGTGTTCCGATAACATCTATGTCAAGCAGTATCACAGGAGAGTCGGTTGTCAAAAGTGTGATGTGAAGAATTTGTTCAGGTCACCTCAAGTAGCCAGTTATAGCACAATCACACACTGAATCACACACTTTTTTGCAGACTAACAGTCTCTTGTAAATGTAATTTACAATACATGATGGCTTTTTCTAAATCACTTAGCTTGTTTTTGTCTGTCTGTGTCCATCAAATGTGCCTAGATAGTGTACAGAACAGAAGTTTTGGAATAAATAATTTGGCTTTGGGACAAAGTGGAAATCATGAGATTTCAGGGTTGCTATGACAACTATTGGTAGTGGGAAACTGCTTTACCAAGTGGCATAAAATACTGTTACATTTCAGTTTTTCTCAATCACGCACACACTAAAACTGGTTCTATAAGCAAAACACCCCAAACCTACATGGACAGCCTTTTTTCTCCCAACTATGAACACTATACACTTTGCAGATGTTGCCCTTTGTGCAAATCTCTATGCATGAATCTCTTCATAAAGCACACTTTGCACATTTAGGAAGAACTTACATTCAATATATGATCAACTAACTCAAATCATCACAAGCTATACACTAGTTACACACAATTCTCTAGGTGCAAACATTAAGAAGAAAAATGGTTAACACACCAATCATAATCTCAGGATGAATAAACAGGGCTATGGGTGAGTTCATGTGCTTTGGCTTAATGGAGCCATATATTGCTTATATGGAATTAAACATATATATATGAAGTTTTACACAAAAATACAATTTAAATGTATGTAAAAATGCTAAATTGAAACGCTTGCATCTGCATGGATCCCATTTTGGTATTTCTGAAGCTGAAAACCACTCAGAATGCAGATAGAAGCTTATACAAAAGGTTGGCTAACATAGCTAGCTGGATAGCAAGAGGTATCATAAGTACTTACAGGTCCAACAGAAAAATGTCACTTTTCATCCCCTGGGCAAACTTCATGGTTAATTCTACTTCTCTTGTCTAACTCTACTTCTTGAATGAGCCATATCAGCTTGTTCCACACACAGAAAAGAGTGTCACACCCAAAAGCATCCCAAATACATTTTTGCAAAACAAATACAGGCAAAAGTGTGCCAAATTCTGAGATTTCCAGTGCACCATAGATATTTAGTTATTTCATATTGTTTTCGAGTTGAAAAGCCTGCATAGTATGCCTTTAAAGCAGCAAAAGGTGTCTCTGTCAAATATTAATGTCTGGGGTTTGATTACTTGTGCAAGCAGCATATTTCAGTTCATTATTTTGTTTAAAATGTTATCTGTCAGCAATATTTAAAGTGTATTACAGTGTGTAAGCATAATTTGGAATCCAGAAGAATTTGATCATTCTCTGCATGCACTGTAGTTCATTAACCAATAGAATCGAGTGATGAAAATGTTTTGGTCAATGATGCAGATAAATCCTTATCCTACAATTAAATGACGTTAAGAGACTAAACCTCTGTTGATGGGTGCTTTGGCTCGTGAGCTAATGAGTCAATGTATGATTATTTTCTGGGTTTGATGAAGATCAGTTGGCTAGATTCAAATGTGTCTCTTGATGGATGAATTTCACTTTTTTGCAAGAATGTCTCAGAATATCTACCGAAATAAATAAACTAAACTTATGTGGCGTTAGAAGCTCTATCCTTTCTGAAAAACCTTCATCGTTGAAGACATAGGCTATGGTTATACACATACAACCACATGCAAGCTCTCAAGCAAGCATCAGCTTGAAGCTGGGGTTTTTAATAGCCTGCTGGTCACAGGTCACAACTGGGTTTCTTGTCATTAGAGACATTTGTTTTCTTGTCTATCAAAATGACACATTTCATTAATTTAGTCTAAGCATAAATAATAATCAAATACAGGTAGTCTAATTGCTGGTAAGGGCAAATGCTGTCAGTGGTTTCTATATTCTATAAAAATCTCAATTGCATTCAATAGCCTATGCTCAGCAAGTCCCAAGAGTTTGCCAAATGCTAATACAAACGTGATGAAGGCCTGAACGTGAAAACATTTCCTGGAATATATGTTCACTGGAAATAGTATTGTTGGTTAACAACTGGCATTATAGCTGTCAATCTACTCGTCACATCCGTCTTATTCTTAGGTCTACGTTACCCAACAAGCTAGTCTGTCACATTTTATTCCAAGCCTTTTCGCCAATTGGCCTTGTTGAACATGTCAAATATACACTCTATTAGCATATCCCCAAGATGTTTCCTTTGAGATTCTGTTCCATGCATCATGCAATTTCTGCAGATTTGTCAGCTGCACATTGATGCTGTGAATCTCTCATTCTACCACATCCGAAAGGTGTTTGATTGGATTCAGATCCGGTGGCCACTGAAGAACATTGAACTCATTGTCATGTTAATGAAATCAGTTTGAGACAACTTTTGCTTCGTGACATGGTGCATTATCATGCTGGAAGTAGCCATTAGAAGATGGATAGATTGTGGTTATGAAGGAATGCCCATAGTCAGCAACAATACTCAAAGAAATTCTGAACACTGTTATGATGAATGAATGAGCCCCAGGGATACAGAATATCTTTTAAACCTTTTAGGAACTTTGTATGTAACCTATGAACCAGTCAACCAGATAAAAGGTCATGCTGACTTTGGCTCACTTTTCTCACTAGCTATTGTTTTGCTTCCCAAATAATGTCAAAATTCTTATATTTACCAAATTGACCATTTCCTACTTTCAGGACATTGTTGATAGTTCATTGTTGTCAAATTATGATGACAATGACAATGCTGAGCTAGACAAATTATGCAGGCATGCATATCTCAAGTAATGCACTTCAATCTATATAAACACATAATCAGGAACTGGTCTACCCCTGATATCAGCATGCTAAAATCAATTAATATTATTAATGACACCGAAAAATTCAATTCATGGGCCTCGACTGATTAGACTAAATACATTCTGCAGACACATTTTAATAAATGAGGCCGAGCAAATGAATATCCAGTTTTCATTTAGTTGTGTTCGCAGGACAGTGCCAGGGAAGTGCCAGCATTGTCTTTTATAATCCCACAGGATCATCATCGCTAAACCCCACAAGATGTTTGATGAATAGCATGATACAGTTATGTGAAATGTGCAGCGATGCTTGAACTGGATTCAATTGCTGGAGATCAGCCATATTAGGAAACTTGGGTGAGTCAAACTCATTGGAAAGGAGTTTCTGTACTGGTTAGTCGATGACTGGGTTTGAGGTGTGACAGGGATTCACTGTCCAAGTGCTTGCTCTCTCTCTCATTATATCACTGCGGTGGGCTTTGTCACCTTGCTATGTGCTGCCATCTAGTGGATATTGAGAAAATGAGGTGCATGCATGTTTTTAAGAAAATATTGTATCCACCCCTGTCAGTGGTCCAAACTTGGTCCTGGAGTACCCCTGTGTATCCAACTTCAATTTTCATCAAATTGTTTTACCATCTCTTAATTAGGTGCTTTTCATCTTAAGATGTATTGTTTACCTTATGCCAGAAATATCTCTGCAGTGGCATGAAGAATAATATGACTATGTTCATATTGTGCTTATTGCACCATCTTGAAAACAATTACACAAGAAGCAGTAACAAATAAAAGACTGAGATCAACTAATAGGCTCATAATTAAGGTTGTTAAACATGCATTTAATTTCATTTGTAATTTTTTCCCCCCTTAAATGTATCGACACAATACAGGTGTAACCACATTCACCAATTAGGAGCCTGCTGATTCACTTCAGTCTTTAATTTCATCAGTTAAAAATAATCGAACCACTTTTTGTGCAATCTTTCTGCAAAATGTATGAATTGTTTGCAATATAGCATGGTAAGGACAATATCCATCCATCCATCCATTATCTGAACCCGCTTATCCTGATCAGGGTCGCAGGGGGGCTGGAGCCTATCCCAGCATACATTGGGCAAAAGGCAGGAATACATCCTGGACAGGTCGCCAGTCTATCACAGGGCACACACACCATTCACTCACACACTCATACCTATGGGCAATTTAGACTCTCCAATCAGCCTAACGTGCATGTCTTTGGACTGTGGGAGGAAACCGGAGTACCGGGAGGAAACCCACGCAGACACGAGGAGAAAATGCAAACTCCACAGAGAGGCCCCGGCCGACAGGGATTCGAACCCAGGACCTCCTTGCTGTGAGGCTGCAGTGCTACCCACTGCACCATCCGTGCCACCCGTAAGGACAATATGAACATTGGAATTGTATTCTATATGGTATGCAAGCTATCTGACAAAATGTGGTTTAAGAGGGTAAGTAGTCCCTCTAAACATGAAAAGCACCTAATTAAGAAAAATCAACAGCTCGCTAAAAGTTGGATTGCAATTTTGGTTGGAACAAAAACCACCATACACAGGGGGTACTCCAGGGCCGAGTTTGGGAATGACTGACCTACATAATTGCAGAACAGGAATATCCAGAAAATAATAAATGATGCAACAAATACTTTTACTTTTACGTATATAATGATTCCTTATTTTCCTAAATGTATTAACAACTCAATATTAAATCAAGAAAAAACTCATCTCAGTCATATGTGTATTTCTATCATATAACATATGGTACAGTGGCATTGAACTGTGGATGTGTCAGGACAGCCATTTTCATCATAACCTTGAAAATGAGTCTTGTTGTGGAGATGCCCAGATCGAAAAGAAATGTGTAGAGACCAGTCCTTCTCTGGCCCCCACTAAAATCCCCCTCCCCTTTGCCATCACATGCAGGTGTTGGCCAGTGGAGCATGCATCTGTATTTTTGGTTCTGAGGTGGCTCTGCGTGTTAGTTCCCTGGTCTTTTTGGGTCTTTTTCAGTCTGCATTGTGTTACATTTTGACACAGATTTATACATTTGTGTTAAGGTCCTTTCTCTTTAGATGTTGAAGGTTTTTGCAATCTTTATACTCTAACTTTTAATGAGTCACTGAATTAGAAGTGGTGAACATTAAAAGAGGGACTTGACTGTTAAAGCCATCAAATTCAGAAATGTTGCACTTTCAACAAACTCTGCATTGTAAGAAGTAGCCTTTGTCTAGGGGACTAATAAAATGGAATCTTTATGAGAAACGCATTTCCTTTAGGGACCAAAGGGGGACCTGTGACATCATGACAAACATCAGTGCAATATTAAAATGGTCTGAAGGGTCAATAATCAGCCTTACATGTTATGTTATTTCACTGGAATGAAATATTATACACCAGGTGCTGAATCCTGAAGATAAATATACATTTTATTAGTATCTGAATAGGTGGATAATACTAACAATAAATTGTGTCCTTACAGAACATTCAACAACAACAATAATAACAGACATAATATTAGATAGAATAAGAAAAAACATATATAATGCGTTGTTTGGTTAAAAACTGAAAATGAAATCCAAATAATAATAAAACTGAAAACATAAAATATTTGTATAAGTCTATATAATTAAAGTAGCAAAAATGAATAGTAAAAGTAATAAAGTACAATAAGTGAAGACATCTAGTGAAATGCAATCATGAAAAAGTATGCTTTCAGCGGTATTTTAAGAACTGGAACTGAGAGTGAATCTTTAGCCCATTGTCTGAGAGTGTTCAATTCTTATAGGTGCATAAGAACTAAAAGCTTAAAATTAGCCATTAAGACACACACAGTAGTGTCCAGCTGTAGCTGATCTCTCTGGTATAGTAAGGTACAGTATTTACTTAATTGTCTTCATCAGAACTCTGGATAATCATACATTTTCCAAACACATAATTTCGGAAAGCAGAGAATTATATTTTTTTCTGAGCTGATCAAAAGAGACTAGGGGAGAATTGCCTGAATTAATTAATTAATTAATTAATGTATTTCATATCCATTTATAGCCAACAAAAAAATGTTTAGACCCTGTTCAAAAGCTTCTACAAGGCTTACAGTTGCATTCAGTTGAGTAACATCAGCAGAACTACAGCATGTAAAGATACACCATTTCCATGAATGACATCACCGAGTGGGAACAAGTTAGCAGTGAGAACAATAAGGGGGCAATAATTGAGTCCTGTGGAACTCTTACTTTCTGCAAGATAAGACTCAAATATTTTTTGTCTAATCCTATTGTTTTAAGCTGATGTACATACAATAGTAATACTTTGTGATTCATTGTATGAAAAGAACTGTTCAAATCCAAAGGAATCAGTACACTGAGATGACAAGCATCTGCATTGAGGTGAAGATCATTTACTACTGTAATAAACAGTCTCTACTATAATGAGACTGAAATTCTGATTGAAACATCTGAAGAATGTTGTTATCAGACAGATGTGGGCTGAGCTGGATAAAGGCTATCTTTCCAAGTATAGTATTTTACCAATAGAGTTCCTGTACAAATCCCTGATTTGTTCAGATGAACAACCCTAGAGTAAAATAAAATAAAATGATTATGGGAAGGTGAGGAGGATGTATAAGGGGCCAGACTGGGCCCAGTATTATTTCAGCCTGACTCAAGTCTTGTTTCAGCAAGGTTTAGTGACTTTCGGGCAGGGCTCAAATGTAATTTGGGCTTGGTGCATTTTGGAGAGGGTCAGTGTCACTTGGGCTGAGCTCAGTGTTGTTTGGGCAAGGGCTCAGGCTGGTATTTGAGCAGTAGACCAAGAGAGGCAATCCCAAACAGAAAGGTCTGAACAAACCATAGGAAAGTCACTGCATTGTTCAGTCCTTTATTCCTGCAGATCAGACCACAATCATCAATGCACATGAGCATACACATCAACTCTAACATGAACATGCAAACATCCACATACATGCATGCATATATTCACACTCTCTCTGACACACACACACTTCTCTAACAGAGTCACAGATGTGCACTTTTACACACATACAAAGTTGAAATCTATTGGTGACACTCACAAACCCACATCAGCTCAGACAAACACATAACAATAACATAATGTATTCACGCACACACACACGCATCCATACCAACACACACACACACACACACATTCACATACATTCACACACGTGTCTTACCTTCAAACTTTCAGACTATAGAGAGCTTCAGCCACATGAATCATCAAAGCCAACCACCAGCTGGAAAATAAAAAAACACTGAGATCCAGAATTGAAACAGAAACACTCACACTACCGTTCAAAAGTTTGGGGTCATCGTGTCTTTTTCTGCTTTATCTGATTTAATATTTTATTTTCTCTGTTTGTAATTAATACGCGGTCAAAGTGCAGAGAATTTATTAAAGTGTATGTTTTTTACATTTTTTACCAATTACAGAACTTTTTATATGTAGTCCCCATTTCAATGTTTCACACAAATTAACATAATGTCAAATAAAAGAGATTTCTATTTGAATTAGGTTTGTATCACTTCATTGTACATCACTCTGGATAAGAGCCTCTGCTAAATGCTTGTAATGTAATGTAATGTACTTGGATGCATATCTTTTGCATGCCATAACTTCCTGATGTCAGTGACCCATCAACCTAATCAGAAATGGAAATCTTATTTTCAGCTTGTGCTACATGCGATACTATAACTCTTTGCATTTGAATGAATCTCTATGGAAATTTGGGGTGGGACTAGATTCAGATGTGAATTATGCTGATACAGTACGGAACACATTTGTTGGCTAAACAATTCTTGTAGTTTCTACTGCATATCAGTCACACTCCGTGCTCCTCAGTCTTAGCGTTTTCAGTTTCCTTCCTTCATTCCTTTCACCTGTGTCTTGTTACCTGTTCCCTGCACTCAAACCTGTTCATCATTTCAGTTCATTTCCTCTGTGTATTTAAACCCATCTATTTGCCTTGTTACTTGCCAGATTGTAATGTGTTCAGACCATTCTTTCCAATGTTTTTTTGCCTGCCTGTCCTGGGTACCGACCTCCTTTGTGTACCCCGACTTCTGTTTTTTGGTTTACCCTTCTGTTCTGTGTTTGATCACCCGTTACCGGATTTTGCTTGGACTCTCGGATTATGATTCTTGGATTACTTTCTGTACCATTGCCTGTTCCGATTCCCTTATTGTGTTTGGAATTTTGCCTGTGACCTCAAACACAAATTGGATTATCTCTGTCATACCTGTTTGCCTTGTGTTCGGACTTCTGGCTGTGACCCTGGTTACGAACTTCATTACCTCTGTTGTACTTGTTTGCCTGAATTTGACCACAGCCTGCCTGACCTTTCTTTTGCAAAATAAAGACACTTATTCTGCGTATTTCCGGATTGCTATAGGTTCTTCGGTTCTGATACCTGACAATATCTGGCAGCAGCATGATGCTTTGAAGCTCATTTGATACATCTGATACAACAAATATGTTGCGTACTGTATCAGCATAATTTACATCTGAATCTAGTCCCACCCCCTACAGGTAAATCTCATCTGCATGAAATTAAACGAGATTGATATCAAAGAAACTCACCCGTTGTACATGAGAGAATGATGATGTTCTCTAATATATTTAGACAGGAACCCCAATGGACCCAACATGTCATTGGGAAACTGATCTGGCCAGAATACCATCCACTGAAATGCAGACACATATACACCATCAGCTCCTGTCCTGACACATACATACATGCACATACACACAGGCAGGCAAACATACGTTCACAAATGCATGGAAGTGTACATTTTGCCATTAGTAATACTAGACAGAAACAGTCACATGGGACCCTGGCTAATGCACCCTTGATCCTAGACAGTACTGGCTTGGGGATAGTGGTTAGTGATTTTATACCCTGCTCATTTTATCATAGAGTATAGCATAGGATTGGAGGACAGGGGGGGCTTTGTTCTGTGAGGAGGGACACAATATCAGAGCAGCACTACTGTATACAATCTGAATAAATGTCTATCATTTCAGGAGTGAGCCATCAATATTGTCCTATTTCTCAATTGCATGTTCCATCCATTCTGGCCAAGCTGAGATTTACAACTTGCTGCATATTCCACCTTTAATCAGAAAGATGAATTGGGGTAAAAGCATCCACATTCCTGCAGAAAATCAACAGTAGCCCATATACTGTATATAATTGCATATAAAGAATGACACGGAGAGCAGATATCAGGTTAATGTGTTTGTTCCGGCCTCAATTTGATAATGTAGAGTTCACATGTACTACCATGTGACTGATGTTCTTTCTGTGTTCATTTTCTTAGTTGGACCAGCACCTTTTTTGTACGCAGCCTATCTTCTCTTCATATCTCCTAGCCTACTCTTCATTTTATTAAAGGCTTATTACAATAATTAATTTTGTATGCAATGCCAATCCAAAGTTTTCCCTCTCTGTTGCTGTTGTCATCCTATGCTGTAATAGGCCATGGCATAAAGCAGCATGAAGCATTCTTTAATATTCTATTAAAACAATACATTTAAACGAAAGGTAAAGAAAGTCTAATGCTGCCTTCACGTCATATCAGAATGACCGAATTACCACCTTCCGATTGGGAAAAACAGTTCACGTCAACCTCGGAAATTAAACGTGAGGCAAAAAACAAAACTCATTAACAAATGAAGTGCCCACATGCCATGCCACTTCTATACCATGATGTTTGAACTTGCCGTTATTGTTCTTGTTTCTTCTGTGAGCTTTACCAAGGGCTTGGTATTTGAATATGCGCTTTTTCCGAAGTAGGCTACACCATGCCCCAAATCGTCTAATACGCTGCAGTAATGTAAAGAGAGGCCAGACATATAAACGATGGCCTAGGCAGGCTACGCCCTAACTTTTTATGTGTATAATGTAATTTATATTAAACCCCGATTTATTTATAGCGGAATGAACCATCCCCCACTTTCATGTTGAATTGTGTTGCATTTTATATGATATTAAATTATAATATTAAATTGGCTTATTAAAAGAATTTTGCCTCTCAAAATCAAAATAAAAGAATGGAATAATAAACACACAAAGCAGGCTTTACAACCGTGTGCTTTTTATTTCCGCGCGAACTACGAGCTGAGACAGTCCGAAATTACCTATTGTACCTTTAACTATTTTGAAACAATGCCTATTTGTACTCTGGAAAATTGCATTTTCTTGCGTGCTTTGTGAGTGGAAAAATGAAAGTGTAAGTACACAGGGTGGGTTGGTCATACCCTTGGTGTAAAAGGATAAAGGGACATGTATAGAAGCCTCAATTCTAATGTAACAAATATTTGCCAGTCTGCCAGTTTGGAATATTGATGGCAGTCCTAAACCAGTCAATAGTATTGCTAGCTACAAAATAAATTTACAAAATAAATCTGCATATAATCACAGTCAAATCATTATGCATGTATTTCACAGTATAATACATTTCTTGCAAACTATTTGTCTGGTATAAATATGTGCTTCCCTTATTTTCAGAACAGTATTGAACATTCAAGTGGGAGTTTGCTGTATACTCTTTCCGCAGAAATAAACCAATCAAATATATCTCTGGGTGTCTGCCTGGTCCTTGAATAAGGGAAATTGCCAAACATTCTCTGCCTAACACGTTCCACTATCATTCTCCACTTCAACTACAACTTCAACCCTACTGTCTCATGACGTGCAAGAACAGTGGTTCCTGTTTACGCAAAACAAACCAACTGCCGCGTGCATGCAGAAACATAAAAGAAGATCAGTTCATTAAAAACACAAACACCTGAAGGTTTAATGCCCCACTTAGTACTCACGGTGAACCACAACAAGAGGGCAGAGATTAATGCAATCCAGTGCCACTTCGTTCTCTGGAAATAAGCATCTTTTTGGCTGGGTACCATAGCAACAGGCAGGAAAATTAAGTGTTGAGTGTTGGGGTCTCACTGTCTCTAACAGAAGAGTCTGATTCTGAGCTCATGAAACAAACATATTCTTTCTCTCTCTCATTGACACACAAGCACACCCACTCTTACTTCATATGCTTGTGACTGTTACAGCCCCTTGACATTTGATCTGTTTTGATATGCTGTATAATTGATTTGGAACAAATCAATGGCGCATATTCATCAGGTCTGTGGAAATGACGCTCCTAATTTGTATGTTTCTGTGTATTGAAATATATACAATGGTCAAGTATTGTAAGATGTGCAGCGTGAAGGAACGTAAACAAGATTCAGTGCATCACACACAAAAAATTGTTTTTAAGTATAATACAGTAGTGTGAAAAAGTATTTTCCCCCCTTCGTGATTTCCTCTATTGCTGCATATTTGTCACACTGAATGGTTTCAGATCTTTAGACAAAATGTAATATTAGGCAGGGCTCTACACTCAAGTCTTTTCAGGAGTACAGTGCCCCAAGTTAAATAATTTAGGGGCGCAGACAGGTCAAAATAACATTTTATTGTACAGTACAGTGCATCCGGAAAGTATTCACAGCGCTTCACTTTTCCCGCATTTTGTTATGTTACAGCCTTATTCCAAAATGGAATAAATTCATTTTTTTCCTCAAAATTCTACACACAACACCCCATTATGACAACATGAAAGAAGTTTTTTTTTTTTTTTTTGCACATTTATAAAAAATAAAAAACTAAGAAATCACATGTACATAAGTATTCACAGCCTTTGCTCAATACTTTGTTGATGCACCTTTGGCAGCAATTACAGCCTCAAGTCTTTTTGAATATGATGCCACAAGCTTGGCACACCTATTTTTGGGCAGTTTCGCCCATTCCTCTTTGCAGTACCTCTCAAGCTCCATCAGGTTGGATGGGGAACGTCGGTGCACAGCCATTTTCAGATCTCTCCTGAGATGTTAAATCGGATTCAAGTCTGGGCTCTGGCTGGGCCACTCAAGGACACTCACAGAGTTGTCCTGAAGCCACTCCTTTGATATCTTGGCTGTGTGCTTAGGGTTGTTGTCCTGCTGAAAGATGAGCCGTCGCCCCAGTCTGAGGTCAAGAGTGCTCTGGAGCAGGTTTTCATCCAGGATGTCTCTGTACATTGCTGCATTCATCTTTCCCTCAATCCTGACTAGTCTCCCAGTTCCTGCCACTGAAAAACATCCACACAGCATGATGCTGCCACCACCATGCTTCACTGTAGGGATGGTATTGGCCAGGGGATGAGCGGTGCCTGGTTTCCTCCAAACATGACGCCTGACATTCACGCCAAAGACTTCAATCTTTGTCTCATCAGACCTGAGAATTTTGTTTCTCATGGTCTGAGAGTCCTTCAGGTGCCTTTTGGCAAACTCCAGGCGGGCTGCCATGTGCCTTTTACTAAGGAGTAGCTTCCGTCTGGCCACTCTACCATACAGGCCTGATTGGTGGATTGCTGCAGAGATGGTTGTCCTTCTGGAAGGTTCTCCTCTCTCCACAGAGGAATGCTGGAGCTTTGACAGAGTGACCATCGGGTTCTTGGTCACCTCCCTGACTAAGGCCCTTCTCCCCCGATTGCTCAGTTTATACGGGCGGCCAGCTCTAGGAAGAGTTCTGGTGGTTCCAAACTTCTTCCATTTACGGATGATGGAGGCCACTGTGCTCATTGGGACCTTCAAAGCAGCAGAAATTTTTCTGTACCCTTCCCCAGATTTGTGCCTCGAGACAATCCTGTCTCGGAGGTCTACAGACAATTCCTTTGACTTCATGCTTGGCTTGTGCTCCAACATGTGGGACCTTATATAGACAGGTCTGTGCCTTTCCAAATCATGTCCAATCAACTGAATTTACCACAGGTGGACTCCAATTAAGCTGTAGAAACATCTCAAGGTTGATCAGTGGAAGCAGGATGCACCTGAGCTCAATTTTGAGCTTCATGGCAAAGGCTGTGAATACTTATGTACATGTGATTTCTTCGTTTTTTATTTTTAATAAATTTGCAAAAATTTCAAACAAACTTCTTTCATGTTGTCATTATGGGGTGTTGTGTGTAGAATTTTGAGGGAAAAAATGAATTTATTCCATTTTGGAATAAGGCTGTAACATAACAAAATGTGGGAAAAGTGAAGTGCTGTGAATACTTTCCGGATGCACTGTAACTTTGCACAGCAATTAAATACTGAACACAAAACACACACACACAGACAGACTGCTCTGACAAACACTGTGAACAGATTTAAGTCATACAATCGGCTTGCAAGTCAACAGTGACCATTTCAGTGGTCCAGCCTTTGTAGGATTGTCTTCTTGAACGTGAAGATGGCCACTTCTCCACACATGAGCTGGGGTCAAAGGTTTGCATAAAATGACATCATGATCAATGAGTTGCTGCAACCAAAGTTGCGTGGAAATTGCATCGTGTAAGGTGGTGTGCATTCAAAAATGTGACATTTTAGCTTTCAAAAAATAAGTAATATAGACAAAAGTAATGGAGAACTACTTTCCAACAATTAAAGACATGTTATTTAAATTTGGGGTAGCATAAACTACAGAAAGAGGGACAATTTGAAATGAATGAGCAGACATTGGTAACTAGCCAATTTAGCATAAATTAGCTGTCCTTCCTATTTGCAACATTCAAAGGCAGCCATTACAATCTGCAAATGGAACAGAATGACCTTGATACACAGGTCAATGGAACGTGTACACTTTCTACTGTACCTAGGGGACACACTAACAAGGTTGCACGCGCACATACATTTTCATATACTGGTGAGGACCATGACACCACCCCATTACTGAGGAGCAGCCTTTCCAGTGTTCAGAAAAACGAACTAATACTACGGTAGTCGGCCATTTAATGGCGCCAGAGAGTTCCCACTTAAAACCTTGAACAAACTCAAAATAAAAGATTTAAGCTTGTGAGGGCTGGCTGTTGCGAGGAAGATTCTGTCTCATTTGGGCATGTACCCTTGAGTGCCCTCTCCATGCACACACATGTACTGCAGTTGACTTTTCTCATTGATTGGTAGAAAACAAGTTAATTTTTCTGATTGGACCATGGTTTAAAGATCATTAAGGCTAGAATTCACAAGTGAGGCAACTTTTTTTTATCTTCTAGCTACATATGGTAAAATGAATCATACTTCTGAAATTAGTTTTAAAAAATTACATGATTTTTTTTTAACAAAGAAACGGTTGCAAATATTTTTATTTTATCAGTGTATTAGTACAAATAATACATTGGAAACTAAAAAAGCTTCCATTTCTTTAAGGTACGTAATATACAGTACCATTATACTCAAAAGGGCAAAAGAGTGGATTGCACAAAAGTGCTCTCACTGGACAAATTCAACAAGACTGCCTTTGGACCCATATCAATATAAATGTAATATTTTTGCATATGAACTGGACAGGCAGGAATGCAAAATGCTTAACAGAATATTCTTCTATCAAACCTTAAAACTTTCAATGGCCGCCAAGGAACTAGAATAATTCAGAACTGATTTTGGTGCAATATCAATCTACCTTATATTTTTGCATATGAAGCTGTCATGCTAACATGCTCATTAAGAGAAGATTCTTATATCTGAATTTAAAACTGTGTTTTCAATTAACAGCATGGAACCTGAATAAATCAACACACATATCCCATGCCAATATACCCTGAGCCTTTTTGCTGAACTCTCCCTGTTACCTCCATCCTCTGAAAATCACAATCGACAGGGAAACCGGACATCCTACTGACAATGACGATCATGAAACGAGGCGAGCAGGAAGTAGGTACGCAAACTGCTCCTCACTTGACAAAGGTAGCCTTTAAATAAGGCGGGAATAAAACAAAGTAGATGAACAGCATATTACATTTCATTGTTGGCATTTGGCAGACGCTCTTATCCAGAGCAACATACAGTTGATTAGACTAAGTAGGAGACAATCCTCCCCTGGAGCAATGCAGGGTTAAGGGCCTTGCTCAAGGGCCCAATGGCTGTGCGGATCTTATTGTAGCAACACCGGGGATCGAACCACCGACCTTGCGTGTCCCAGTCATTTACCTTAACCACTATACTACAGGCCGCTCCTATGCCAAAGCTAATGGCAGTTAATGCTTTTCAGAAGCCGATGGTTTAGCAGGCTACTACTGGTTTAACAATTTTATGAAACTTCACAAAGAGCTGAAGATTAAAAACTTGAAGCACTGGATGTAACAAAGAGCTGCAGGCCTGAATCCAGAGGTGGTGGGAAAATGGTTTGAGGAGTAGTTCACAGAGCTAAACATCGTGGACGTTCCTTCACATCTGTGGAACTGCGATGAATCGGAACTAGGGGTTGAGGGTGGAATCGGGATATGGTCCTCAATTCATGTGGTTGCTAGTGTCTCAGAGAATGGCTGGATAAACCGGAAGCTCTTCGTTGAGTGGGGTAAGCTGTTCATGGTGCAGCTGCCAAAGGACAAACTCAGACCTCCTGTCCTCCTACTCGACGGCTACCGCAGCCATATCTATAACATGACTTTCCTCCAGCTGATGAAAAACCACCATGTTCATGTTATTTGCCACCTAATCCCGACAAAGGCTCTCTTTAAGAGCCTTCAGCACAATTGGTACAAGGAAGGGAAAAGGTGGATAAGGAAGTTATTTTCCCTTTTCAACAAGGCGTGGCAGACGACCGCCACAGTTAAGAATGCTCAGGCTGGTCCCTGAACAAAAACCATGTTCGTCCCCTCTGAGGTCTATGCTCCAAGTGCCACCACGGAGAGGGTTGAGCCACTGTCACCCAGCATGGAACATCTGCAAGGTAGGTAGCCTAGATAACCTGTAAAACATTACCCACTGTGGGCAAGAACACTCAAAACCATTAGTATGGTCCTTTAACTACTTACCTTACTTCCCTCTCTACGTGCACCTGGCGGTCGAGTTGCACGTTCACGCCTGTTTTCCGTTCTGGTTCCTCAGTGGTGGAATGACTTGCCTACCACTGTCAGAACAGCAGAATCCCTCCCCCTATTTCGACGCAGACTCAAAACCCACCTTTTCAAACTCTACCTTAATCCTCCCTCCTGATTTCCCCTGCCCCTCCTTTCTGATATCCCTATCCTTGTCTAACCCCCCCCCCCAAAAAAAATAAATAAATAAAAATAAATAAAAAATATATATGCACTTATGATGACAACTATGTTTAGAACAGCATTTCATGTGTATTTTGCTAGTTTCTGGATGTCATGCTTTGACTTATGGTAGAACCTATGCACTTGTAAGTCGCTTTTGATTAAAAGCGTCGGCCAAATGACTAAAATGTCAATGTAAATGTCCCTGTAACCTGTCACTTAACTGTATTTGTCACTTAAGTCAACCCTCTATCTTCTGTCTCTTGACTCCCCTGACGCCAGTGACATTCATCGAGCTGATTCCAAATCCAAAGAGAGAGAGGGGGATTGGAAAGAGGGCTAAACCCCTCAGCTACCAACTCACCAGCACGGAGCATTTTGACTATGTTTCTTAAAAAAAACAAAAAACGGAGTCAAACCTGCAGCAGTTACCCCTGTAAGGTTTGTCGGAGAATGTATGGGGACAAAAGTGACCACAGCTGGTTCCACGAGAACTGTGGGGAGGACTATGGCATACTGGAAGACGAGGGGTTTGTCTGCACACACAGTATACACTGTGTATAATTACATTTCACAGTAGCAGTAGGCTACACACAGTAGGCCTATGAATGGTTTCATAACATTAACCTTAAAGGTAAAATAGGTAAGATTTTTGTGTTAAAACACTGTTACAAGACCATTGTAAATCCCTTCCTATCATTGAAAAAGGCTCACTGACATGTTGACTCACCCTCTGCCTGTGTTTATAGCTGTACAATACTATAATAGTTTATAGTATTGTACAGCTATACAACCAAACATTGTATAGCTGTACAATAATTCAAGGTCATTGGTTCACAATTGGTTCTATTTGCCATAGCCAATGGCGTTTCAACGTCAGAGTGTTCACAGAGAAGGGGGAGGGAAAAACAGTGTTGTGGTCTGAAGGTGCGTGTTGCTGCTATTCCTCTCTGTTAGAAGTCCGAAATTACCAATTGTACCTTTAACATAACCTTCATCAACTGCTGTTGTTTTCCTTGGTTGACCTGTTCAATGTCTGTTGCTCAGTATGCCAGCAGTTTTTTTTGTTTTTTTTTCAGGACATTCCAAGTTGTTGTACAAGCTATCCTCAATGCTTGTACAATGGATTTCACTTATTTTCTAAGCTGCAAAATGGCTTCCTTTTGTCCCAAATACAGCGCTCTGGTCTTTTCTAACACAAATTTCGTCACAGGCAAACCCCAAGGCTAAAACCAGGAGTATGCACTTTGCACTTATATATGTTGCTCTGGATAAGAGCATCTGCCAAATGCCCATAGTGTAATATAATGTAACATTCAGAACTATTTATTGTTTAACCAATCAAAAACCTGTCCATCAGACCACCCAATTTTTAGGTGAGCAAAAGTTTTGGAACATGTGACTTTCCAATACTTTTGCTCACCTAAATATTGGGTGGTTGAATATAAATGGTGATATGTTCCAAGTTTAACAAATCAAGATAAAAATTTAATGAAATTCGGATGTCATCTCACATACATCTTTTGACCTCAAACTCAGTTGTCTTCAGTGTATAGTAAAAACAAAGGAATTTACCTTACTGTTCCAATACTTTTGGAGGGGACTGTATGTATTTTGCAGAGATCTGTGATAACTTATATCAAACATAATTGGAGTGAGTAACCAGCTTTTTTGATAGTCTCCAGGTAATTCTACCAAAAAGGGTCCCAAACTACCTGATTCCACCCAAACTGGAGGTGAAGTTATAAACTTATAGGAGATATATTACTGTCTGGAATTACCCAGGAGGGCGACAGTGATTTCACTGTCCTGTACCTGTCCAAAAGAAGCCGAGGATGGAAAGCACCTGTTCTGTTTCCATGTTCTGGAAATAGACAGAAACGGCTTGTGAATATTTTGAGTTTGGGCTCCAGCTTATTAAACAAACTTTGGCTTTGAATGTTAGAGAAACTGTTTATCATATAATATATTGTATACAATTAATATTCAGTTCAACTGCTCTGTCTAGGATGATTATAGTTAACTAGTTATAGCACATCAGATTTGTCCCCCTCTCTATTCTAGCAATATTTAGTAGCATAATAAACAGTAGCATACATGAAATCCCTTCAGGAGATTTCATTATGTTGAAATTACCTTTGCATTACTCAATTGGCTGATTACACAACTATTGTATAAGTATAAGTAGCATACAATATAAGTAGCAAGAGCTCCAAGTAGGCTCTAATCAATCATCAAATGAGTTCAGTCATGGAAAAATATTAACAAATGTGAAAAGTAATTTTGAGGTCGGTGTATCAAGCTTTGACAACACTGATATTATTGTCAGGAAAATAAATAATGATGTTTAGCCTATTTATGTATTTGTTTACAAGTTTGCACCAAAATATTATCATAAGATATTATCACACAGATGGACAACTACAGGTATCACAAAATGTAAACGTGGTTTGTCCTTCACAGTCTATTTTTATTTTATCATTTTACTTTAGATAGCTTTTTGTCGTAACACCAAAGTGCAGTGTTACTGTGTAACAAGACCAAGAGACGAGTTCCTTTCGACGAATTTCACAGCAATAATGCACGCTTCGCATCATTATACATTACGATGATAAAAAGCTTTATCGGTATTTCTCACTTAATTCATGTAATAGGTCAGAACTTTAAAAACCTGTGTGATGTATCCGCAACTCAAACATACGGAACTGGGGAAATAAAGATTCGCGTTCATGTCGGTACGGAAATGTTGATGTACTCATTTCCGGGTCCAGTGGGTACACGTGAAAATACATTGACGCTCTCATGCTCTGCGCTGGGGGTAGTACTCTGCTAATCGGTGTATGAAGTGCATCATATAATATCCTGAATAACAAGGAGCATCATAAACGGCTGCTTTCGGAAAGATACCGACCCTCGAAAGGTAACGACAATATATTATAGTGATTGGTTTTTCTCGTGTCAGTTAGCTCACTACAAACCATCTAACATGCGGCTCTGCAGTCTCGGTAGTGTTAAGTGAACATGGTAGTGTTAAGTGAACACACTAGTGAAGTACTGTACAGAAGCCTACAGATAAAGGAAGTTTGCAAGATAGCTAGTTAACAAAGGTTACCATCAAAACCCACACCTTACCATTCGAACAACTTCATTGAGAGTTTTTGACAGTAATATATGGTGTTATTAGCTAGTTGGTTGTAGGAACTTTTAATTATGCAACTGTACAATTGAGTTGTTTGTCACCACACTTCATGATTGCCATCATTCATCATCAGTCAACTTAAAGAGTTTATCTTTTGCTATAAAAAAAAAAGAATAGCTTCAGTGAGCAGTGACATTATCGATGAAGACAAGTGAGCCCGTTCCACTTGCAGCCATACAGACCCAAACCATAACACCCCCTCCACCATGTTTCACAGATTAGGTGGTAGCTATGCTTTGGAATATGGGCATTTCCTTTTTTTTTTTCTCCACATTGTGCTCTTTCCATTACTCTGGTACATGTTAATCTTTGTCCCATCTGTCCACAAGACTGTTCCAGAACTCTTGGGGCTATTTTAGGTGCTTTTTATCTGATTTATGGATTTTAATTTGAGCCTCATGATGGCCAGCTTAATTTGCATCAACACTGCTGTTTTCCTCATGTTGTCACACCCCAACTAAAATTTCCAAAGGCAATTGCAAAGTCTAGAGTCAAGCTCTCTTCTGCATTCACTAATGACAAAACACATCTGTGAAGCCAATTCAACAAATACTTGTAGTACCTTAAAAGGGGGGGGGACATGTACAAAAGGTTCTATCGTTTCTGAAATGTTCATCCGATATGGATGAAAATACCCTGAAATTAAAGTTGACAGTCTGCACTTCCAATGAATTATGGTGCTCATTCTGCAAGTCTGCAAAAGTGTCTGCTTAATACCTAAAATGTAAATGTAAAAATGTGTCTGGGTCAGGGGTTAGAGGTCAGAGAAGATGGATGTGAAGGAGCATAAGAAGCACCAGAAGAAGCAGAGTGGGCCGCAGGCAGAAAAGAAGAAGAACCGTAAGCAGGCAGCAGAGTCGGAGAAGGATGACAGGAAGCGGAACCCCAAGGCGTTTGCGGTTCAGTCCGCTGTGCGGATGGCCCGCACGTTCCACAGGTTAATTTCAAGTGCACACGAATTCTGACGCACTGTGGCACACAGACATGGGCACACACATTCTCTTGCGCAGATTTTCTTTTTCTGCATGCATATGTAACTAGCATATACAACCAAAGGCTCCTTCTTTGACAACATACAGGGCTTATAACTTAGAACTCCAATTTTATCACTGTGAAATAGTGTTCCTGATTACCTCTCTGTCTCTGCATTCCCTGTGTGGTCAGTTTTTTTTTCTGTGTAGTCACATCATTCTCTGCATGCTCCATAGACATTGCTCAGTTGCTATGTTTTCCATATGACCGCAGAGTGACTATTTGGTCAACATCACTGTTTTGTTGCTTGCTGTCTGTGTCCAGAGCTCAGGACCTGAAGGCAAAGAAACACCACATCCCTGTGGTGGACCGTTCCCCCCTTGAGCCTCCACCAGTGGTGGTGGTTGTGGTAGGACCCCCACGGGTGGGGAAAAGCACACTCATTCGCTGCCTGATCAAAAACTTCACCCGGCAAAAACTCAGTGACATCTGCGGCCCTATCACCATTGTCTCAGGTGAGAGTCTTGCACTCGTTCAATGGGGTAAACACTATTGATCCACTGATGCCATGATCAGTTTTCTGACCAAACTTTGGCATTGTATAATCTTTTTATAAATTATCTATTTTACCTCAATTTGGGTTTGGGCTATTCTTAACCAAAATATCTACTGGTCTTAGACATTTGGAAGTCATACACCAAGTGGTGCTGGTGTCGTAAGCCATCAAATATAAAAAAAAGAAAAGTCAACCAGTACAAGTTAGTATTTTTGAAAGACCATAACTTTTTGTCTGAGCTGTAATTGGAAAATAGACAGAAAATTGTGTTGGACTACTCGTTTTCAGGTTTTTCCCTGCTTTAATGCTTTAAAGATATGGCGCTCCAAAATCAACACAAAGCTCAGTTTCCACTGGGTACCGCCCACCCCTTATTTTAGAGCCAATATCTCTAGAACGACAAATCTGATGAGGGTAATGTTTTGGATATTCTTTATTCAATATATAGAGGGCACAATTGGAGTGGTCAACTCCTACACCTCTGGTTGATTTTTCATGGAATTACCCATAATTGTTCATTGTGATATTCGCTTGGACTGAACCTCTTCTTCTTTGTAGGAAAGAAGCGGCGGCTGACCTTCGTTGAGTGTGGGAATGACATCAACAGCATGATTGATTTGGCGAAGGTGGCTGATCTGGTGAGCTGCTTGTGCTATAAAGCAATTTTATTTTTTCCGCAAAAAAATGTATTTCATCTTTAAGCTGATTCCACACACGTGATGGTCGATGGTTCTTTCTCTTTTTCCTTCCTTCCTTTGTTCTTTCGAGATTAGGTGCTAATGCTCATCGATGCCAGTTTCGGATTCGAGATGGAGACCTTTGAGTTCCTTAACATCTGCCAGGTCCATGGCTTCCCCCGCATCATGGGCGTTCTCACCCATCTGGACTCCTTTAAAAACAACAAGGCCCTGCGCAAGACCAAAAAGCGCCTTAAACACCGCTTCTGGACTGAAGTCTACCAGGTAAGAGGGTACAGAGAGCATCAACACCATGGATGAGAGATGCTGGACCAGGGTTGTTAAAAAGTTCCTGACCTTGGTGAGGAGTGATTTGGATTGATACTTGTTTAGAGGATGTTTGGGTCGATGGATAAGAGCTGCTTTGGTGTAGACCGGACCTGGGTCTACATAATTGTTTAGGTTCAACTACTTTTCTGTGGTTTGTTGATCTTGCCTAGTGCAATTGAGCCAACCAAAAAAACCTGAAGGGGGTGTCTGCACTTATCGAGAATATTTCATAGGTTCCAACACACCGAGTGCAGTAAAGCATAGGAAAGTATTTGGATTGAGGTCTGTTATGGACCAAACTGGAGGTTTCTGGACTCTCTGTTCCTCTCTGCAGGGGGCCAAGTTGTTTTACCTGTCAGGCATGGTGCACGGGGAATACCAGACTCAGGAGGTGCGGAATCTGGGACGCTTCATATCCGTCATGAAGTTCCGCCCACTGGTGTGGCAGACCTCGCACCCCTACGTACTGGCAGACCGGTGAGTTGGGGGAGGGGGTACCTTACATGTACACCTGCTGGTGGTACATTAACTGTGGAGTCCCTGTTGTGAATAGTTCCTGCCCTCTTATTTCCTACAACCTGGAGGGAAATGGCCATTTGTGCAGATCCTATAGGATACTGGTGTTCTTATACTGCTGTGTGTTGGCTTGGTTCTGCACTGACGAGTAACAATATGAAACCTCTTTTCCTCTAGTATGGAGGACCTGACTGACCCTGAGACTTTGAGGGTGGACCCAAAATGTGACCGCACTGTATGTCTCTATGGATACTTGCGTGGCACATACCTGAAAAACAAGTCCCAGGTCCATATTCCAGGTGAGACTTGCCGTGACCAGTGTGCCGGTAGGGCTTTATTACAGTATGAGTCATGGCACTCTTCATGTCAAGGGTGATTGCGAGCAGCACTTACGGTGGTTGGTTTGGCTCTAAAGTATTAGGGATAACAAAGTGTGCCCCCTGTAGGCGTGGGTGACTACGGTGTGGCGGACATCAGCTTCCTGCCAGACCCGTGTGCGCTGCCGGAGACGCTGAAAAAGCGCGCTCTAAATGAGAAGGAGCGTCTGCTCTATGCCCCCATGGCTGGTGTTGGGGGTGTAGTGTATGACAAGGATGCTGTGTACATCGATCTGGGGGGCAGCCATGCCCAGCAGCAACAGGTTAGCAATGGGCCACACAACACACAGACATGCATATACTTACACATACACATGCACACACACACTGCTACACACTCGTATAGCTACACACATACACAGATACACACCAACAGATACACACGCACACACAAATACACCCTCACATACTTGCGTGCAGAAACATATACCCCCACCTATATATACACACGTATATACACAGACCCACAGTGGCATGCTGAGAGGTGGTAGGACTTCGAAGAGGTGTATCCTTATGTCATGTCCGTTAGTTGCCATCTGTCAGTGTGAGCTGTCACACCGTGCATGTTTATGTGCGAGTGTATGTCAGTGTTACCAATAACATTCTCTCTGTCTTACAGGAGGAGGTTCGGCCCACTACCGAACTCGTCCAGTCACTTATTGGGACCCATGCCACTCTGGATGCAAAGATGGCCGCCAGCAAAGTGTCGCTGTTCACGGGTGCGGCCGCTCTGACTCCAGAGGAGGTGGAGGGGGCAGGGTGAGTTTTTCTGGCAGTGTGGCTGTGCTCACCTGCAGTCTGATCCTGAAGTCTTACCCCCATCTATATTTTCCTCTGAGAGGCCTTCATTTAGGCTAAATATTACGCAGGTCTCTACTTATTAATTTCTGTTTCTATCTATTGTTTTGCATTACTCAAGAGGTGCATCCACATGATATAGGGAGCCAGGGATTGTGTGTCGGGGGGAGTGCTGTAGCAGCTGTGGTGTGAGCATAGAGTTCCAGTGACAGTGTTCTTCTCCTTCCAGAAAGCTCCCCAGCCCCCAGGAGACCCAGGTCTGGGACCCTGTTACCGAGAGAGTGAGGCGGAAGGCTGTATTCACTGAGGAAGAGGAGGAAGAGACTGATGGGAGCGAGGGAGAGAGTGAGGGCGAGGAAGAGGAAGAGGGGGATAGTGAGGGAGAGAAGGAGGAAGAGGGCAATATTGAGGAATGGGAAGAAGGAGAGGAGAAGGAAGACTGTAAGATTGAGAGCGGGGAAGAGGGAGAGAAAGAGGGCGAGAGCAATGGGGAGGATGATGGAGAAAGTGAAGGAAAGGGAGAAAAGAGGCAGGTGGATGATGGGCAGAAAGAGGAATCTCCACCTGTGAAGAGGCAGAGAGGCGAAAAGGCAGGGCAGGGCCTGGAGAAGATGGCGGAGGCCGAGACAAAGATGGAGGTGCCGGCCTTCGCTGACAGCGAAGACGACCTGGAGATGAGCGAGGAAGAGGGGGAGGAAGAAGAGGAGAGTGAAGGAGAAACAGACAGTGAGGAGGAAGAAGACGATGAAGAGAAGGAGGAAGACCAAGTGGTCGGTCGTGGAGCGGCTGATTCTGGACATTGTTCTGAGGAAGACGAGGATGAGGAAGAGTCCGAGAGCTCAGATATGGAGGAAGAGGTCTCTCTTCTTAAAGCTTCCCAGAGTGGGGTCAAGAGGACAAAGGTCTCTCCCCAGCTAGAGGGGGAAGAAGAAGAAGAAAAAGAAGAAGAAGAGGAGGAGGATGAGGAGACTGAGGTGTCTGCAGGTATGCAAATGTTACAGTAAATCTCATTTATAGATTTTGTTTTTGAATTCTGTACAATACATATGTCCAGTACGCCTCACTGAGCTACATTACTAATGAGCAGCTGTGATAAACTAACCAAATGCTCATTCATTCATTCCATCATTCATTCAGCTGTTTTTGTATTATTGGGCAATGTCAATCTGCTGACCAGAATATGACCATGTAATAACTGACCATTATTAGGAGCTCTGCAGTGGAAACAGGGGCTGGCTCAGAAGGCAGCGGAAGCTTTCCTACGGCAACAGAGTGCCACCCCTAACCTGCGCAAACTGGTGTATGGCACAGGTGAGATGGCAAATAATTTACCAGTAGGTGTAGTAGAGTCATAGAAAACCAACAGACCCAACATTCATGATACACATGCTCCTGAGTCTGTTTAATTGAATAATTAATTGAAAGAGGCGTGTTCAAAATAATAGCAGTGTGGAGTTCAATTAGTGAGGTCATTCATTCTGTGAAAAAACACGTGTGAATCAGGTGGCCCTTATTTAAGGATGAAGCCAGCACGTTTGCATGCATTTCTCTCTGAAAACCTGAGAAAAATGGGTCGTTCCAGACATTGTTCAAAAGAACAGCGTACTTGATTAAAACGTTGATTGGAGAGGGAAAAACGTATAAAGAAGTGCAGAAAATAATAGGCTGCTTGGCTAAAATGATCTCCAATGCTTTAAAATGGAAAGCAAAACCAGAGAGACATCGAAGAAAACGAAAGACTACCATTCGAATGGATCGAAGAATAGCCAGAATGGCAAAGACTCAGCCAATGATCAGCTCCAGGGTGATCAAAGACAGTCTGAAGTTACCGGTGAGTACTGTGACAATTAGAAGATGCCTGTGTGAAGCTAATCTATCGGCAAGAAGCCCCCGCAAAGTCCCATTGTTAAAAAAAAAAAAGACACGTGCTGAAGAGGATACAATTTGCCAAAGAACACATCAACTGGCCTAAAGAGAAATGGAGAAACATTTTGTGGACTGATGAAAGTAAGATTGTTCTTTTTGGGTCCACCAAACACTGAATTCAAGCCACAGTACACTCTGAAGACAGTGAAGCATGGTGGTGCAAGCATCATGATATGGGGATGTTTCTCTTACTATGGTGTCAGGCCTATTTATCGCATACAAGGGATCATGGATCAGTTTGCCTATATCAAAATACTTGAAGAGGTCATGTTGCCTTATGCCGAAGAGGAAATGCCCTTGACATGGGTGTTTCAACAAGACAACGACCCCAAACACACCAGTAAGCAAGCAGCATCTTGGTTCCAGACCAACAAAATTAAAGTTATGGAGTGGCCAGCCCAATCCCAGGACCTTAATCCGATTGAAAACTTGTGGGGTGACATCAAAAATGCTGTTTCTGAGGCAAAACCAAGAAATGCAGAGGAATTGTGGAATGTTGTCAAATCATCCTGGGCTGAAATACCTGTTCATAGGTGCCAGAAGTTGGTCGATTCCATGCAACACAGATGTGAAGCAGTTCTCAGAAACCGTGGTTATACAACTAAATATTAGTTTAGTGATTCACAGGAATGCTAAATCCTGAAGATTTTTCAGTTTATACAGTAAATATTTGAGTTTGCAAAGAAAAATGCAGACACTGCTATTTTTTTGAACAGCCCAATATTCATTTTTCTTCATTTTCTGTAAAGTAATTAAAAAATTGACACATTTTTCTTCATGTTTTGATTTAGGATATAATGTGCAGTGTTGCCAATGCATCGAAATAAAAACTATTATAAGGATTTTGAGCTTTACTCACGTTTTTAAACACACTGCTATTATTTTGAACACAACTGTATCAGGTCTAGGTGCTTCGTAGATGAGCTCTGTGTTTGTGAAGGGTATGTGAGGTCCATCTTTAGTGTAGGCGAGATATACAGTATATGCTGCGTGTGATGAAATTGTGTGTTTTGGCCTTCAGTGGTACAGGATGAAGAGGACAATGATGATGAGGAGGAGTTGGGAGGGCTGTTCAGAGTCAGCCGCCCAGAGAAGAGCAAAAGAGAGCGCGCTGACGCCATGGACTGCTCACGCTTCGCCCCTGACACCAGTCATGACTGGGATCAGGAAGAGGTGAGGAGTGCAGTAAAGGGAGGGGGGCAGTATAGAGAAATGCACACACTACACACAGTGAGTAGTATTACCAGGAGTTATATGGGCACAGGGCAGACCGGTAACACTTTCTTTGAAGAGTCCTGCATCAGAGCAATATAACTCTTTCATAAGCATTATATGTCCATAACGTAAATAGGCATATGGTATGGTGTGTTATGTCAACATTGATGCAGAAAGTGGAATTGCATAATATGTCATCAATTTTGACAGAACGCATCATATGCCTATTTGAAGTTATTAACATTGGCACTTATGAAAGCTTATGCAGTGCTTATGAATGTACCAAGAAGTTATTATGTAGGACTCTTCAAAGAAAGCTTTTTTTCACTCCCTACTCCCCAGCTAGACCACTCCGGTCTGCCAGCTCTGGTCACCTTATGGTCCCCTCTCTCTACGTGCACCTGGCGGTCGAGCTGCACATTCACGCCTGTTTTCCGTTCTGGTTCCTCAGTGGTGGAATGACTTGCCTACCACTGTCAGGACAGCAGAATCCCTCCCCCTATTTCGACGCAGACTGAAAACCCACCTTTTCAAACTCTACCTTAGTCCTCCCTCCTGATTTCCCCCCCCCCCCCCCCCCCCCAAAAAAAAAAAAAATTGCACTTATGATGACGACTATATGTTTTCAACAGCATTCCATGTGTATTTTCCTAGTTCTGGATGTGATGCTTTGACTTGTGGTAGAACCTATGCACTTGTAAATTGCTTTGGATTAAAAGCGTCTGCCAAATGACAAAAATGTAAATGTAAATGTAACAAAATATATTTTGTGCGAGGCATGGATGTTTCCATTTAAACATTGTGAGGATGTTTCCTGTACTTTGAGCATTGTCAGAAGTGTTTGCCTATGGTGTGTGTTTGCCTATGGTGTGTCCAACATTGCTGCAGCTTTCCGGTAATGTTTCCTGTGTCTGCAGATGCTGGCCTCCATCAGGGACTGCTTTGTGACGGGAGCATGGGAGGGAGATAAAGATGCCGCCACGCTCCTGAAGGAGGATGGTCAGGACCCTTTCAACTTTCTCAGCCACACCCAAATCTCCCTGTCACACCCTATTCCCTCTCTCTCTTTCTAAGTCACACTCTACTGTGCCCATTTCAGTGCTACACCCTTATCTCATTCAGATCATTGGCTGTCTGTCTTGCAGAGGAGCTGTACGGAGACTTTGAGGATTTGGAGACTGGAGAGGTGCACAAGGGGAATTCTGGGAAGGTAGAGGACCCTGATGAGGTATTGAGATTTTTCCGAATTCTTTCTTTTATTTATCCCTCAATGTTCACCTTGATTCTTCAGCAGGACTCCCGCATTGTTGCCAGATTTCTGTTTGACAGAACTCCTAGATTAGTCATTTATGGGTACCTATTCTGTGTGTGCGCAGGAGGAGAGTGGTGAGGAAGAAGAGGAGCCGTCGATGAAGACCGATGAAGAAGAAGACCAGAAGAAGAAGCGGCTCGAGAAGAAGAGGAGATTGAAGGAGCGTTTTGATTCACAGTATGACGATGGAGATGCCACCTACTTTGATGACCTGAAGGAGGAGATGCAGAAGCAGGCAGAGGTCAGAGGTCTTGGGGCATCTCCTTTGTAACGCATGCTACCTGAACAGGAAATTAAATACCATCTGTATCAGTAAAGAACACCAGTTTTGACTTTGAAATTACAGTAATAATAAGTATATCAAAACAGGTTCTGTTGGGCCCTTGAGCAAGGCCCTTAACCCCACATTGCTCCAGGGGCAAATTTCCTGTGCTTATTCAAATCAATTTTAAGTTGCTTTGGATAAATGCGTCAGCTTAATAACTGTAGTTTAATGGTAAATTATTTGGTTGCATGTACCAGTAATATGTGTGAGCATGTGATTGGCTGTTGAAATGAGGGGTCTCGGGATCTGAGCTGTATTATTGGACGGGGATGTAATGAAACCTGACCCGTGGCCCCTTCCCCCAGCTTAACCGGGCGGAGTTTGAGGACGTGGACGACGAAATGCGAGTCCAGTACGAGGGGTTCCGGCCCGGGATGTACGTGCGTCTGGAGATCCCCGCTCTGCCTTGCGAGTTTGTTTCCAACTTTGACCCCCACTATCCCATCATCCTCGGCGCCCTGGGGTCCAGCGAGGGCAATGTGGGATACTTGCAGGTGAGTGACGGTTGTGGCTCAGTTGATTCACACGGGTGTCCAGCTCCCGGCACAGTGTCCAAAATGAAATTGTCTCCATGGGGTCAATCAAGTAATGTTTCATTGTATTGTAACTGAACAGCTTTTGAAGACACTGGTGTTTCTTCCTTTATAGCGGTTGTCTCAAACTCATGGCCACGGAGGGCCGTGTGTGTGTGCAAGTTTTTATGGCAGTCAATTAGTGCTGCCTTAATTTATTCCAATTACTCATCTGGCTATATGCATTTAACTGCAATAAAGTGCAGAATATAAGCAACAATTGTTCTCATTTCTCTTTATATACATCAGCCCTAATTCAGCAAATTATTGAACTAATTATGGGCCATTTTGTGTCAACTCAACTGAAATGAATGAATGAATGAGAAGAATAAAAAAGGATGAATCTCTTCATTTTCTTTAAAACAAAGCAGCGTATGAAGCACAGATTTTCTGGATATCTATTCCTCATTGACTTCAACCACACAAAAAATTCAAGAAATTGAAGAGCTGCTATGGTCCACTTCATTTAATTGACACTGAATGGTGCTTATATAATCATGATCTTAGCCTGGAATAAAAACGGCGTCCATGGCACCCAGTTTGAGAACAATGCTTAATTACATTACATTACATTATTGGCATTTGGCAGACGCTCTTATCCAGAGCGACGTACAGTTGATTAGACTAAGCAGGAGACAATCCTCCCCTGGAGCAATGCAGGGCTAAGGGCCTTGCTCAAGGGCCCAACGGCTGTGCGGATCTTATTGTGGCTACACCTGGATTAGAACCACCGACCTTGCGTGTCCCAGTCATTTATCTTAACCACTATGCTACAGGCTGCTTCATACCTTCTCCCTCTCTCTCTCTCCTCTCTCCCACACTGTGCTTCAGATGAGGCTGAAGAAGCACCGTTGGCACCAGCGGATCCTGAAGACGCGCGACCCGCTCATCCTCTCCCTCGGGTGGCGCCGTTTCCAGACCATCCCACTGTACTACATCGAGGACCACAACGGGCGGCACCGCCTTCTCAAATACACGCCTCAGCACATGCACTGCGGGGCCACCATCTGGGGTGAGGGCACACGTTACGGCTGACTGTAACCAGTGGTCTCAACCCTGGTCCTGGAGAGGTCTGCTGGTTTTTTTGTTGTTGTTACTCTGCACTTATTTAATCATTTAGAGCAGTTGGTTATACAGTTAACTCACCTCACCTGGTCACCTGGGTCTCGACAGGGTGCGGATTTTATGGTGAAAACAAAAACCAGCAGACCTAGTAGCTCTCCAGGACCAGGGTTGGCGACCACTTCTGTAAACAGGATATAGACACCAGGGTTTGACAAAGATGAAATTAATTTTACTAGGAATAAAAAAAGTCTAGAGCCAGCTTCAAAAACCTGCTTATTCCTCAGACGAGGTAAAGCCAAAAACTTTATGGGAAAAAAGCCAGCAATTAGATGGAGAGGAGGTGCTTGTATAGGGAGGATCTCCGTACATGCTTGTCTCGTAGTAAGTGCATTTCCATAAAGATAAACAGACTGCCCCATGCAGAAGAAGGCAACAGTGCCCCCATTTGGCCCACAGGGATGTTACAAGGTCCAACACTGACTCTGTCTGAACCCTTGCCCACTCCCACCTGAAAAAATATTGTAATACTGGCTCTATCTGTATTTGTTTTTTCCTCATTTTTATCCTCTATGTTGTTCCAGGGCCAATTACCCCCCAGGGGACGGGATTTCTGGCTGTCCAGTCTGTGGGAGGTACTCAGGTGAGCTTCAGTTAGACTTATCCTAAACAGACCTGGGTCAATTACAGCACATATTGAAATGCTTTTCTGAGCTCGCCTGTACACTGCAGTGTGCACAGATACAGTAATCCTGGGGTGTGCACAGACAGTTTTTTGGTGGAGCCATGTGGTGCTGTGTGTATCTCGGGCGGCGTTGGCTGTGTTGTGCGTGTTAGTCTGTTCAGAGAGGGAAGGAGCAGAGTGATGTGCTTTGCTCAGGTAATATGTAGAAGGTCAGGTGGCCGTGCGTAATTCGAATGCATTTCCCATGCGTTTCCCAGTCAAGTTTCCGCATCGCTGCCACTGGCGTGGTGCTGGACCTGGACAAATCCGTGACCATTGTGAAGAAGCTGAAGCTCATCGGATATCCGTATAAAATCTACAAGAACACTTCATTCATCAAGGTAGGCTTCGCCCATTTCAAACATTTCAGAATGCACCTATTGGAAGGGTAAAGATATGGGCTCAGTGTGTCATGCCTTCCTCCATGTTGGCTCTAGGAAAGTCTCCCCCGAGACTCTACTGCTTAAATTTGAATATATATGCTCCCACTTCCATAGTCAAGGATGTTACAAACCTAAGTGGTCAAATGTCAGTAAGGGTGAGGTAACATTTGAGATGTTACATAAATGTTACATAAATGTACATGCATTTATGTAAATGTCTTCCTATATTCTGTTTTGAATAAGAAAATTATTGATGTTTAACTTTATACACACTTTCCCGCGGGTAAACCCAAGTTATACGTGTAGGAAATATGCTGGTTATGCTGCTTTATAAAATCTTGCTAGAAATGACATTGCTTTAGTTTACTTATACAGTACTAGAATACTGCAGCACCAGTTACCCATACTAACCAAGCCATGCTGGGTGCATTATAGAAACTTTTACTCTGATAATAAATGTCTTCTTCATAACTACATAACACACGCACAGCTATCATTTCCTAAATAAATTACCTAAATAAATTTACCGCCAGTAAACAAGTGAAATAACAATGACAGCCACATTTTCTGCATTTATTTTTTTCACATTAAAAATGAAAAATATGGAAGGAGGAAATGTGCGCCAGGACAGGAGCCCAAGTGATGATTATGATATATTCAAATTCTTGTTATGCCATGGTGTGTGAACATTGGGGTTCTCAAAACTACAAGCACAAAATGCAAAACTGTGGCTGTTTCAGCAGAACTGATGAATTCTCTGTCAACACTTTTTCCCTCTAAATGACATTTTGCAACCAATTCATACACAAAAGGCAGCAAATAAATAGACTAACTGAATGTCAATTACACAGCTAGTGTGATAAATGAGACACTATTATGGAAAATCTGCCTGCTCTTGCTTTTTTGGTGGTGTAATTTACAACTTGTGTACAGTAGCCAGTTGTTCCAAATTACTATTTTGGTATACAGACATAAAAAGAACACAAACAGTGGCATTGTTTTTGCTGTAAATTACAGTGATGTGATTGTAGGGTTGTAAAACAATAAAAAAACTAATATGGAACAAAATGTGAATGCAAAATGAAAAGAAAAAAGGAGAAAGTTATTCTGAGAAGTAGCAGAAAATACAGAAGTCATTCAGCATCCAGTCTCAGCACTTGATCAGGCCTGAGAATTTAATTGCCATCAGATGTTTTCCCTGGCTAAGCAGCGGCTATGCATGTCGGGGCCGCCCCTGCATGCCTACATTGCTTGGAATCGGGTAATATGGTCGTGGGGGTTGCAGTCGTATATCTACCACCACCGTGCCCAAAAAAAAATTACCTTGTTTTTTTGGTAAGACTAATATGGAAGGTATTGTGTGATAATGTGAATGTGGAAAAATGCTGGTTTACATCAAACCAGCATTACCAGAGCAGCCCAGTGGAAGCTTACTTTGTCCCTAATGCAGTGTGTCAAGGAAAGTGAGGACTAATTGGTACTGTCGTCACCTTGTCACCATTAGGTATTCTGTAGTACAGTCACAGTAAATAACAACAGAGCAGGCATCAGTTAATAAATATTCATAGGTTAGAGGCATATGGTCAAACAGTCACCCAGATCTGAGATACTCGCCCTCCTTATTTTTCGAATCATCCTCCCCCTGCTCCATTCTGCTCCCTCTGCCTCTTTGCCTCTTGCAGCAACATCAGCCATTGTTCTCCAACACAGGAGAGCTAACCTTCTACACCCATTTACTGCAACTAGTGTTTGACATGTGAAGAATGAGTGTATTCAAATAAATAAAGTTTATCATTTTAAATGGCAGTGTTTTCCTTGTGATCACAAGAGATTAACTTTTCTTTTTTTTTATTGCCTAAATATTGTGTTCAGTGGTTTGTTAAATGAGACTGCTGAAATATTGTGTGGAAAGAGCACATTTAACTGATCGTTTAAAACAAAAACAAAAAAGACACATGCAATGACTCACCTGGGGTCATGTCACAAGTTTTAGTGTGTTAATGATTGAGAAACTGTAAAACCACTTCCTCGAGTGACTTTGTCATTGCGGAAGGTTCTGGGGCTAGTTTGGAACTGGTTTGGAGCTTAACGTGGGATTGTCTTACGTACCTCTTCTTCCCGTTAAGTACCTTCTTTCTCTGCTCTTGTAGGGAATGTTTAATTCGGTTCTGGAGGTGGCAAAGTTTGAAGGGGCGAGCGTCCGGACAGTCAGCGGGGTCAGAGGTCAGATCAAGAAAGCACTGCGGACCCCACCGGGAGCTTACCGGGCCACCTTTGAGGACAGACTGCTGATGAGTGGTAAGGGGTGTCTGTTTATGTCTGTGTCTGTCTGTTTGCCTGGCAGACACTCTCATAGAGAGTACATTTTAATACAAACACAGGTACAAAGATCAGGGTTTGTGCAATGTAACATCTACAGTTTTTGGCAAATAACTGACCAGGCAGACACCGTTAGATAAATGTAGAAGGTTTATTTATACAGAGGGGTAAACCACAGGAATGTTCAGGAATTTTGCAAGAAATGTATTGGACTATACTTTTCAATACATGTAAAATAATGAGGTGGTAGTTTGATCTTTATTATTCCTTGTGCTAAGGTACCATAATTAATGGCTGGTTTAGAATCTTCATCCCTTCATGCCAAATATGTTACATTAGAAGAGGCTTCTTTTTTGCATGCAGCCAGCTGGAATCCTGTTATCTTTTTGTACCAAGCACATGATATCACCAACCCTCCCTGCCTGTCTGACTGTGATACGGACCATTAAGGCTTTACCAACATGATAGTTTTTCTTTTGGTTTGTCACCACTTATTTTTGTGTGTGTATGTATTAAAGGTGTTGCCATTTGCTAATCTTTAATTTCCTCCCTACTTTTGGGAATCGCTGTAAATACTGTGGCATGTCCATTTTAGTGCACCTTGTAAATAAACACCAGCAGTTTTCTTTATAAAGCTTACCTACTGCACTCTGTCACCTTGCTTGTCCTATTACATCTGTGACATTTCCCCATAGGGATTCATAAAGTTCTGTCTGTTGGTCTGTCTATAAGTCTATCTATCGTTCTGTCTATTGAGCTATCTAACTGTCTATCTGTCTGTCTATATCGGTCTGTGTCTATCTATCGGGCTAACTGTCTGTCTAGAGCAGAGGTCTCCAACTCTGGTCCTGGAGAGCAACTGGGTCTGCTGGTTTTTGTTTTCACCTTAAAATCACCACCCTGTTGAGACCCAGGTAACCAGGTGAGGTGAGTTAATCAATCAATTAGAGCAGTTGATTACAGTGCAGAGTAACAACGAAAACCAGCAGACCCTGTAGCTCTCCAGGACAAAGGTTGGAGACCACTGGTCTAGAGTTTGTGTGCCGTTGTGGCGATCTGTCCGACACCATATTCCTGCCCTATCTCAGATATTGTGTTCCTGCGCTCCTGGTACCCGGTGTCAGTGCCTCAGCTCTATAACCCTGTCACGTCCTTGCTGCGGCCCGTGGGCCAGAAGGACAGCTGGGTGGGCATGCGGACCCTCGGCCAAATCAAACAGGAACAGGGCGTGCGGAACAAGCCCGACAAAGACTCCCTGTACAAGGTAGGCCTGCAGGTGTAGGGCCCCAACTACCTGGGTTAGACAGAATGGTAACACTTCACAATATGGTTACATGAATTGGTATAGGTAGTCGTTGACTTACGACCGTAATTGGTTCCGACCGACCGGTCGTAAGTGGAACTGGTCGTAAGTCGGCTTATGTTATAATTACCTTAGATATATTATACTGTGTAATGATATTATAATCATCTTTAAGTCATATTTTATCAATATTTTCTTTGTTCATTATTGTTATAACCATTGTATCACCAGTCTTAGTACTGTTATCATCTTTTTACATATTTTAACAACGTTCTTTTTGTTCATTATTGTTATAACCAATATATACGTACTGTACAGTACCATCTTTCTACACATTACAGTCGCAGTCGTAAAGGTGAACGGTCGTAAGTTGCATAGGTCGTAAGTCGACAACTACCTATAGTATAGTTGTTAATTAACTGACTAACTACTGGGAAATGAATCTGTACGGATCTGTTAATGTATGAATTAATTCTTCATAGCTACATTAGTTAATGGCATGAACAAATGTATTTGTTAATGGTTAACCAATTATATGTTTATCCTATGGTTGACTAATGTGTAAATATACATGTAACTAATACACTACTCAATGTAGTTAATTTCATGCTTAATGTATTTGTGCATAATTCATCTTAACAACTGCATTAGTTAATGCAAGTTCATGTAACATCATTGTAAAGTGTGACCTACAGAATGAATCATTTTATTCCGGGAGCTCAGAGAAAATTTACGACACCCCTGTTGCCCAACGTGTGTGTGTGTTGTGTGTGTGTGTGTGTGTGCGCGGGCGCGCGCGCATGTGTGTCTTAATACTGTGTGTGACCCTGCAGCCGGTGGTGAGGACAAAGCGACACTTCAACCCACTGCACATACCCAAGCAGCTGCAGAAAGCCCTACCCTTCAAGAGCAAGCCCAAACAAGACCAACCCAAAGGCCGCACGCCCCGAGATCTGCGGAGACCCGCTGTGATCAGGGAGCCCCACGAGAGGAAGGTACGAACCCTTCGATGCCTCCTGCACATGGTCATATCTTCAGGGTCGTATCATTGGTTTCTGGGTTGTGTCTGTAACAGACCTGGGTCAATGACGTATTTGTTTTGGATTCAAATACTTTTCTACGCTTTACTGAGCTTGTCTGGTGTATTGCAACTCTGGTGTATTGGAATTGAAATACTCAAATCCTGCCTTCTGGTCCTATTGGCTCAAATGCAATGGTCTTAAGGTGTAATTTCTGTAATTTTTATTCATATCGGGGGCAGGGAAGACTGTTGAGCCCTGCTCTGTGCATCTCTGTGCTCCTGCTGAGCCCTGCTCTGTGCATCTCTCTCCCACCACCAGGTGGCGTCACTGCTGGCAGCCCTGAGCACCGTGCACTATGACCAGAAGAACAAAGCAAAGACCCAGAAGCACGCCCAGCACAAGGACTTCCTCCGGCAGAAGGAGCGGGAGGGAGCCGAGCGGGAGAAACGGCACAAGGAGGAGCGCAAGAAGATGTACCGCGTGCTCGGGCAGCAGGAGAAGAAACGGCAGAGGTCTAGCCTGAAGGGTGCCCCCAAGGACGACTGAGTCTCCACTGGACGGCCGTTACCTCTCCACTGTTCGTCTCTGAATGCGACCGCACGCTGAACTTATACAGGAACGGAGGTGTGACTGGTGTCACGGCTTTTTGTTTCTGTGCTCCTCCAGTCTGCGTCCGGACGTCACAAACTGTCATGGCAGCTTGTTTGGGCTCCTGTTTTTAAAAAAATGCAGCGGCTACCAGTACTGCCATTATGAATGCGTGTGTGTGTGAGTGTATGTGTGTGCGCGTTCACGTGTGTTGTGACTGGCTGAAACTTTGTATTCTGTTCCTAAAAGAATAGTTCTGGTCTGCTCCTTTGTGTTAGGAGAAACATTAGTTACTGTTTTTCCTTTAAGTAAGCAAATAAATGATTCTGCTTTTTAAGTTTGTCAGTACGATCTACATCATAATCATGAAATACCTTCAAAATATTGTTGAGAAAACGTTTCACCTGTATGAATTGTTTTAAAAGGGATAATCCACCTTTGGGTAGTTTGGGGTAGATTAGGGCAGTGGTTCCCAACCGTGGTCTTGGGGGGATGCAGTGTATGCTGGTTTTTGTTCCAACCAGAGTTAAAATCCCAGAATTTTAACAGGCTTTTAGTTTTACTTATGTGCTTTTTGTGTCTTGCATTTAGGAGCATATTGATTCCAGTCTTTAATTTGATCAGTTAAATAAATTTGTAACCTCTTTTTATGTAATTGTTTGCAATATAGCACAATGAGCACAATATCAACATCAAACTGTTCTCCTTCATGAAGTGCTTAGCTATTTCTGAAGTAATGTGGCTTAAGAGGGTGAATCGCAAAGTCCAGCAAACTCACATTCGAATGTTTTTTTATTGAAGGGAAAAGTTCATTTCTGTCTTACCTGTCATACAGTGACCACATGTTCTATCCACTATGGGTTTCAATAATTGTTTTTATGTCTCCCTATTTCTATGACTAGAAATAGTTGTTGTTTCTTCAGACCACAACAGAAAATAGGCTGTAACTGGTCTGTAGTGAGGCAATGGCTGATCTCATTAGCATTAGCCATAACTCAGGATAAGGGAGCACCTGCTTAGCTATAGGAGCAGTTAATCAATTGCATGGTTCCACTGGCATGAGTGGTGGGGTGATGCCTGGAGACTCCCAGTCTTTCATTCATCCAACTGCTCCAGCTCTAAAACTGTACAATGAGAAGAGTAATAACCCCATACAGATTATCTTTTCAAAGAATTCAGGCATTTCCATTTTCTGTCAAGGAAATACACTTGCAGATCCATGAGAAATGTGTTACTGAGAAAAAAATGTAGTCTGAAAGAAAAAAAAAAGTTAAATATTGATGTTTTAGAATGATCTACATCCATCAAAAACTGTCAAGTTTTTTGACCAATATCTGATAATAGCACAGTATTGCCATGTTCTCAAAGGTGAATTATAATGAAATCCAGTTTAAAACAATGTATATGTGCAACAGGTTTTAACAATAACAATGGACAACATCACTCCAAAATGATACTGCAGTGATTAATGGTGTCTGAATCATTATAAGCGAATCAGTCTGTTCTTGTTTCTTTGCCTTCTCTTTTCCTTCACAACCTCAATCCTGGAAACAAAGGAAGGTAATGTGAGGAGGAAACTGTTAAAATGATTTTTATGCAGCCCTTTGATGGCCTTTGTGATTACAGCCTGTTAAAGGTGTTGGTCAGGAAGGACGCTGGAACTCAGCTCCTTGATGTGCAGATATTTGGGGTGGGGGGGATAAAACATCATAGCTACCGCCTTTTGGGCTCTAACAGGTGTTACAACAACGGTGTTCTCTTTTCACAACTATGCTGCACCATTGTGTGGTGGGGAAATGGAAGGAATGGATTATAAAAATATATACACTGGTGTACTAGCCTGTCAAGAACATGGATCGCAGAGCACCCACCCAACCAATAAATCCACATCTGTGTAACCCTATAAACTGTATACCCCATACCTACAATTTATTTATCCACTTTATTTTATCGTTTGGCGCCCAAGATGGGTCTGTGTTACATATAACTACGTATTAACTTCAGTAGTCTATTAGTTGCATACGTCGTAGAGCTATTACGCCATGCATCTTCCTGGTGTGTATCAGCTGTTTGGGTAATTCGTAATTCGCATTGCTTGCGGGTTTCATTTTCTATGGGAGGTCCAAAACTTGTGAGTGCCGCGCAAGGAAAGTGTATGCGCGTGTGTTAACACCCAATTGTTTGAGATCTGGCCGAGTAAGGATTCGCCTAAAAAAGGAGGCGATCAAACGAAAGGTGAGTCGCGGCAGTTTAAAGTCTTTATAAACTAAGAAGAAAATGGGGCTATGTGTGCTGTGTCGGGACGAAGTCCGTACCATCCGGTCAACTGAGAAACGAAATAGATTATCATAATTTCAGGAGGAAGTTGGTAATTTTCGCATAGGACACACACACACACACACAAACATGCATACCTTTATTTTTATATAGCCATTCGCCTTTTGATATTGACAGGCTGTAACCATTAGCACACGAGCGGGGGTTTCCAACTAAAATAGGCGTGAGCTTTGCTGATAAGAAGTTCTAGCTATCCCAAGGCTAGATTGTTCTCGTTATGCGTTATATATGTGTGACCTCGCATCTACTGAAGCGATTTTAAAACTACTTTTTCCACTAACTTCATTAACTATGTGTAGGCGGCACGATAGTCGAATGTCAGAGTTCATCAAAACGCTTTTCCCAGGTTCGCGTCAAGAATATTCTATCTGGTTGACAAGTCTGTATTCTATCAGACTTGTCAACCATGAGGCATTTGTGTTAAAGGTACAATGGGCAATATTTTTGTGTTAAAACATTGTTACAATACCATTCATTGAAAAAGGGTCTCATGTTGACACCGTCTGTATGTGTTTATAGTCCTTAAATTCGGGTTTCAAAATATGCAGTTGACGGGCTGGCACTCTGTACCAAAAACATCGTATAGCTGTACAATATTTCAAGCTCATTGGTTGAAAATTGGTTCTAATTGCCACAGCCATTGGTGTTTCAACATAAGCACGTTCACAGAGAAGTTATGGGATAAACAGTGTTGTGGTTTGAGCGTGTTTGTTGCTGCGATTCCTCTCTTGACCGTTAGAAGTCGGAAATGACCGATTGTACCTTTAAATGATTTGTGTGAATCATTCCCAAAATTGTTTATAACATCTCACGCTCAGAGAGCAGAAAGCATTGCATACAGACTGTACAGTTTACAGTTGCGAAGATAGTTACGAGACAGCGGCGACAGGTCAGAACCTATTGGGCCTTATGCTGCAATAACAGGATATTCGAATACAATGGTATAATAACAGGATGAGCCGTGAGTCGGTGACCTGCAGGCATTGAAGTATGAACACAGACACTGTATGTAATAATGGCCGGGGTGTCTACATAAAAGTCAGAGTAAGAGACAGTATTGTTGTGACAAACAGAATATGCTCCCAACTTGATCACTAATCGAGTTCAAACTGTAAACTAGGGGTACACAACCAGGGCTGATCTGTTTCAGGAATTTATACCAGGCACGCTTGTTTCAGTTGAGCTTATTTGGATTAAATGCTTTAATTATGTGTAGGCATTTTTATCACCATCAGTGTAGCCGTTTCCTAAATATGGGGCAAAACTCAAAACAAACGGTTTGGCTTGAATCTCCAGCCTGTGTTTCCCAGAAGGTAACAGGCGCTCAAACGCCAGCGGCCTGTAGCGTAGTGGTTAAGGTAAATGACTGGGACACGGAAGATCGGTGGTTCTAATCCTGGGGTAGTCACAATAACATCTGCACAGCCGTTGGGCCCTTGAGCAAGGCCCTTAACCCTGCATTGCTCCAGGGGAGGATTGTCTCCTGCTTAGTCTAATCAACTGTATGTCACTCTGGATAAGAGCGTCTGCCAAATGCCAATAATGTAATGTAATGTAACCCCCAAATGCTCCTGACGAGCTGGTCGGCGCCTTGCATGGCAGCCAGTCCCCGTTGGTGTGTGAATGTGTACGAATGGGTGAATGAGAAGCATCAATTGTACAGCGCTTTGGATAAAGGCACTATATAAATGCCAACCATTTACCATTTAATAATAATAATAATTATTATAACAACAAAAATGAAGGGAATCATTCCTGGAGGAAATGGACCCTTATTAACCTTGACCTCTCAGATATTTGACACTCATAATGTAACCGTGGAGCAATGACCATTGGTATAATTTAGAGAAATGAAACAGAAAGCATCATGAAAAAGATTAGGTGGCCATTTTAACAGTTTTGACCTTCCCATGCACCTTTATTTTAGAGACCCACAGTTTTACTACCGTAAATGGTAAAAACAATATCTTGGTCTCACTCTAATCACAAATCACACACTATCACACACTCTACGGCAAAGAATCTTGGGGTGACTCTTGATAACTGCCTCACCCTGGCTCCACAAGTATCCTCCACTGCCAGAACCTGCAGGTTCTTTCTGTATAATATACGCTGTATCCGTCATCTCCTGACTGAGAAAGCCACCCAGCTCCTAGTCCAGGCGCTCGTCATTTCCCGCCTGGATTACTGCAACTCCCTCCTAGCCGGTCTCCCAGCGTGTGCCATCAAGCCCCTCCAGCTGGTCCAGAATGCTGCAGCCCGCCTGATCACCAGTCAGCCCAGGTCGGCTCATGTCACCCCGCTTCTCATTGGCCTCCACTGGCTTCCTATTGCCACACGCATCCGTTTCAAGGCCCTAGTGTTGGCATTTCAGGCTGCTAAGGGGACTGCCCCACCTTAAATACAATCCCTGATCACAACCTACTCCCCAGCTAGACCACTCCGGTCTGCCAGCTCTGGTCGCCTTATGGTCCCCTCTCTACGTGCACCTGGCGGTCGAGCTGCACGTTCACGCCTGTATTCCGTTCTGGTTCCTCAGTGGTGGAATGACTTGCCTACCACTGTCAGAACAGCAGAATCCCTCCCCCTATTTCGACGCAGACTCAAAACCCACCTTTTCAAACTCTACCTTAGTCCTCCCTCCTGATTTCCCCTGCCCCTCATTTCTGATATCCCTATCCTTGTCTACACCCCCCCCCCCCCCCCCCCCCCCAAAAAAAAATGCACTTCTGATGACAACTATGTTTAGAACAGCATTCCATGTGTATTTTGCTAGTTCTGGATGTGATGCTTCGACTTATGGTAGAACCTATGCACTTGTAAGTCGCTTTGGATTAAAAGCGTCTGCCAAATGACTAAAATGTAAAAATGTAAATGTAAAGTCATGCTCATCTCTCAATACTTTGCCTTAATTCTTTGGTCATTAATAATATTTCTTAATTAATGCAATGTCAAAACAACTTTTTAAAATGCTGCTCAATTTAGAATGCAAAAAATCACACTTGTTTAAAAATTGTATGCTACATACCAACAATTTGTAGGAATGTTGAATATAAGATCTGTGGTCCCAAATAGGACACATTGGGCATGTTGGAAATAAAGCATGCTTTAGAAAAGTGCAAAATAAGTATTTTGCCTCTCACTTTAAAATGTGAAATTGGCAATTTACTTTACAGTGCACCACTCTAAGATTATGGATTCTTTGAGAGCTTTGAATCTTAAACAATCTGCCCAGTGGTGAGCACATGTTGTTTGATGTACAGTAGGCATTATACTTGGCTGTAGCATGTTGTCAGAGATAGGTGCTGATCCAGATGGAGAGCAGTTAGTGGTAGGGCTGATCAATTTCATTTCCTGTGTTTTGAGGCTTTCAGCAAATGCAAATATTTCACTTAAAACATTGTTTTTTGTGATTTAATAGAGCTGTCAGAAAACAAAAACTAAGGCAGTTGGTTGGAACAAAACCAGGACTGGAGCTGTGCACCCCTGCTTTAACCAGGCAATCACTCCTTGTAATAGGACTATAAAACAAATTGTACATCTGTAAATTGAATTCCATGTGTCAGTCTGTAAAGAAAAATATGAACATTTTGGCTACATTTTTATTTTATTATTTTATTTCTTAATTAATGAATGCAAAGCATTCAAATAGGAATCATGTTGTAAAGCAAGTCTTGGTGATTACAGTGAGACCAATATATTGTTTTCTTACCCTTCGGTTGTGTTTGTGCCATCTTTATGTTCACGTTCTAAATTGGGCAGTCTGTTTTAACTGTTTATAAAGCAGCATTAGTATAAATTATCACCTGATATTATATGGGCAATTCCAGCGTTATGGACATGACATTTGGACACAAAAGGACAAACAAAATCCCTCAGAAAAATCACTCTTCTTAGATGATGAATGTTAATGCACTTGGCTGAGGGGAAGGGCCAAAAAGAAAAAAAAAAAATATATATATATATATTGTTAAGCCAGAAAAAATGTGACCAATAACTTGCAAAAGACTGGTCTTTTGGAGAGACTATACACTTTTTATTCACAAAATTCTGTGACTTTCTAATGTCTAATGCAGAAAGTTTGATATCCATGTAATGTAGGAGGCTTGGCTGAACATATAAATAGCAATTTTGAAAGGAGAGATGGCAGATAAAAATCAGACTTCTTCTCGCCACGAACAAGCAGACCATCTTCCTCACCCCTTCCACCGCTTTATATCGCACAAACCTTTAAATACTGAGTAACTGGGTAGAATCCAAAGAGTTATGCAGACCAAAAATATTGTGGCTGGCTTTACAGGACAGAACATGATGAGTATAAAGTTTTTTTTTATTTTCACATAATATGGTCGTGAATGAGAATGAATAGGCTACATTATAAATCATCCACAAAGACCCATTCAAATAAACACACCTGTATTTATATTGTACACATGTATTTATTGATATTAAAATACTCTTATGTGTGTGTGTGTGTGTGTGTGTGTGTGTGTATATATATATATATATATATATATATGAAAACTACAACGTGAATTGCTGCTATTTTCTATTTAATTTTTGAAATATACCGTGTAAGCTATTTAAAATGTTAAGTCATTGTGTTATTCCTCGGGAGATTTGGCAGAATATGCAGGATGCATAAAGGGTTAATGATGTATTATTGTATTCCGTTACGTAAAAACAAGGTTTTAACTTTGAACAAGAAAATGGTAGCTACAGTATTTTATTATGGGTTTATGAATGTAATATAATCAATAAGAATATATATAATAATAATTAAGAATCAATTGATACACATTTTCCATTTCTGTTTAAATGTGTACCCAGGCTATATAAATATTATAAAAATGGCCTCAGGTCAATCCACTATCCATTTACCTGTTTATATTTACAATAACTATGCTCATCAATGTTTGCCACACTAACATGCTTCTAGTAAAACCTGGAATGACTGAAACTGCAACTGCCATGGACTTAGTGTGGTTTCTTCCACCCACCCCAGCTGTGTGTTCCAATAAAGCTTAAACTATGATCCACTGATTTTACAGCAGAAGAAAGCTACAATGGCAATGGGTTTTTACTCTTTTAGTGACTTGTAGTAAGTCATCACTGTTTCAGTGGCCTGCCTTGGTAAGTGAACTGTCTAGTGGACAAAGAAGAATCTGACTGTGACGACCAGTGACATACTAAAAGTTGCATAACACAGTTTCTTCCTTTCCTGTTTGTATTTTTGGGATCCACCCTTTAGCAGCCTGCCAAGCACAGCCAGTTATCACAGCACTCCACAAACACTTCTATTACTAACACAGCCGTAAAAGCTTGCAGTTACCTCAAAAGCCTGCAATTAAAATTGTACCCTAAAAGTCTGAAGTTACCACAGAATTCCAAAAGCTTACTGTTAATGCAAGCCAGAAATTCCTGCAGGTAATCTCACATCCCAAAAACTGTGCCTTGTGCATAATTGCTTTCTCTCCCCCGCAGGGCATCAAGATGCACTATTACCGACCTCAGAACTCGGAGGTCAGCTGCTTCTACAAGTACCTAATGTTCAGCTACAACATTTTGTTCTGGGTGAGAACTGGAATAATTATTTGTTTGTAGAGTGTTGTGCAAACCTGGGTCAAATATGTAATTGTTTTGGATTAAAATACTTCTCTGAGCTTGATTGATCTTGCCTGGTGCAACCCTGTAGCCTAGTGCTAAGGTACATGACTGGGACCTGGAAGGTTGGTGGTTCAAGCCCCGGCATAGCCGCAATAAAATCTGTACAGTTGTTGGGCCCTTGAGGAAGGCCCTTAACCCTGCATTGCTCCTGGGCAGATTATCCTGTGCTGAGTCTGAAGTCACTTTAGATAAAGACTTCAGCTAAAGGACAAATTATGTATTTTTAACAAGACTAGACAGAAGGAGGGGTTTTCACTTTTTGAGAGTAGTTCATAGGTTCCAATATACCAGACAAGCTCAGTAAAGCATTTGAATCCAAAACGATTACGTATTTGCCCCAGGTCTGGTGCAGTGTGAGCATGGTGCAGGGTAACTCGAGTGTAGCACTGGTATGTACTGTTTTGTGATGGTGATGAGTTTGTCAGAGCAGCCTCTGTGTATTTATTGATTCATATATCCAGTCCCTGAATAAGTGTGACAATGAAGCTGTTATAGACAGCATTATACACTCCATGAGCACTTTATTAGGTAATCTTTTTTTAAATGTATTTTTGCATTTACTCGTATGTAAAGATTCCGGCACAATCCAAATTCGGTCCAAGGCTATGGGACTCATCTCTGCACCATAGTGGTCCCTTAACCGAATGACATGATTTTACTCTTTGTGTTTCCAACAGTTAGCCGGAGCTGGATTTATTGCTATTGGATTTTGGGCTTGGAGTGAAAAGGTGAGTTTAAAGCTCTTCTGCTTTGGGTGATAATTTTTTATGAATGTTTGCTGTCTCTCCCCGTTTGGGCTGTTGAAGTCTGTTGGCAGGTTTTCAGTTAAAATAAACAACTGAAATATGTTCTCATTGTTCTCTGAGGGCTGGCACATTCTGTTACGTTTCCTGACAAGCTTGGGTATTTCTAATCAGTTGTGTTGCAGAATATTATCTTCTCAGTGTTTGCCTTATTGTTGCCTGTTTTAAAAGGCCATCAAAATCGCGGCAAAATACCTGCCATGCTTAAGATAAAATCAACAACAGTCCCGACATGACCCCTCATCTGTAACGTCATCTGACTTTTCTTGAAGTATCATTATTTTGTCGACCAGATGTGCTGCAGAAAAGTCTGTGAACTCATACATTGTAAATAACAAGTACATTAACTCACACTTAGTTGATAAAAATGGAAAAACACTGTCTTGGGTATCATTCCAGGGTATTACAGAAATACTCAAATGGTTTCAAATTGGGCTCAACCAGGAATACGATGCATCAGCTCCTAGGAATTCCCTCCCAAAAGTCCACACATATTTTTAAGTGTGCTGTAATGGTGGAACTCGGCCATGGTATTTTGTAACTTGAATGTAGGTACAGTACATCCAAGCCTTTACGACTGTATATATGCCTACATTTGCAAATTGAATAAACAACGGTGAGTTTAACTCTCAAAAGAATATTGCTGACCAGAAATGTTCACAAGTCATCAAATGCAAGTCCAAGTCTGAGCCAAAGCCTTTCTCAAGATGGCTGGTGTGGTAGGGAATTGATATATCAATAAATAAGATAAAATAAATAACCATTCTATTTTTAAGAGCTTTGTGTGACTCATGTGACATAATGCAAGCGTTACTGTAAAATGAAAAATAAAAAATATATATTATATAATTATAATTATAACATAGCTGTGGGTTGTTTCACAGTTTGTTTTACAATTGCAAACAAGCATTTTTATACTTTTTAGAACTTTTGTAGAACTTTTCACAGTTCGCACAAGAGCCCTGTATGTGGACCAAACTGAATGATTTGTTCATTGCTTTTATAAAGATTCAGGCTGAACCACCAAAAACTATACATTTCTACAGTCCAATTTGAAAATCACTAACAGAAAACAGTGCATTGACTGCAATGGCACTAGTTGTGAGTGCTTTTTAGAGCACTGTTCTATGGCAAAAATTATAGTGCTGGCACTTTTCCTTTGAGACATGTTCGCATTGGTTTGGCAGTTTTGATCCATTTTGTGAATGAAATGAACTGACAAGCTGCATGTTGGTGCAGAGAGTTGTATGAAGAGTTTTGAAAAAGTGAATTTTTAGCAATTGTAAAACAAAATTATAGGTGGGAATAAATCCTGAACTGCTGTGAAAGACACTGTCCTCCACTAGGACAACCCCCCACCTCTAAGATGAGAAACAAGGCCATCTCTCTGAAGGAGTACTTGTCGTCTGCCATTCCATTGACCACCTCCTCTTCCTCCTCCTGTGACTGCTTGATCTCTATTCTAACATGGATCATCTGACTGCTCCATGTTGTCGCTATGTTGTTGCCGGTGGTTCAGTGATTAAATTATTTTTGGTTTATGTATATTGTATCCAAGCAATTGTCCGTTTTGAGTTTTGTGTCTACAGTTTTGATAAATGACCTCATGGTTCTGAAATTAGTAAAAATTAAACTAAAAAAAGGAAAGAGAAAAAAAGATTGTAAAAAAAACTGTAATAAACCAATACTGCAATGTGATTCAAATTTCAACACTTTGTAACTTCATCTACAAATGAAGTAATTACAAATGAGTAAGCCTAGTCCTAAACTAAATTTAATTGGAGATTATCCATACAAAGCTGCATTTAGTCCAGAATTAAGATTAATCTGTGTTCATGTAACCAGTCCCTATTTTGTTATTGACCATTATCTTATATTACAGCCCATGGTAATGCTTGCATTATGTCACGAGTCACACAGAGTTCTTAAAAATATTAATTCATTTATTTTATCTTATTTATTGATATATCAGTTACCTACCACACTAGACCTGAGGTTTTAGCAAGCCTTTCTCTTGCATTTTGATTATCCGTTTTGAGTTTTGTGTCTACAATTTTGAAAAATGACCTCAAGGTTCTGAATGTGTTTCAAAGTGATTGTAAAAACCTGTAACATAAGTGCTAAGAACAAATTACAAAATAACTAAAGTAATTAGAAATTACAGAGTTTAAGAGGGGTGGGGAGAGGTTCAGCCTCAAGAGGTGAACCTCTCCCCACCCCTCGTAATATAATTGTAATATAATTGTCATATACAATATAATGCAATCCTAATATAATATAATATAATCCTTTCAGGGGATGCTGTCAGACCTAACCCAGGTGACACGGACGCACGGTCTGGACCCTGTATGGTTGGTTCTGATAGTAGGTTCAATCACCTTCATCCTGGGATTTGCAGGGTGTGTGGGAGCACTGCGGGAGAACATCTGCCTTCTCAAGTTTGTGAGTAAAACACCCTACAAACACCCTTGCCTTCCTTCCGGCGGCCCTCTATTGTTCTTAACCCTGCCATACTATCACCTCCAGGGTGTCAGGTTGAGTTCTCTCTTCCCTCTTGAAGGAAAAAGACGAACTCCTTCTGCATTTTGTAGAAGGGTCTGATTCCGTGATTTAGAAGGTTTCACTCTTCCGTCCCTTATTCTCTCTCTTTTTGACTGGGCATGCCTCTTGCTTCTAGCCAAGTGGCGCACTAGGAGTGCGCCCAAATGGGGTTCAATTAGAGGGGCGTGTTTTATCTTTCGGGTGATTATTTTTGCCACGCTCATTGGCTGCTGCAAGAAACCCGGCAGGGTGCACTTCTTGGCGTCCCTGGGCCATACATATGCTATGCCCAGTAGCCCAGAGGGCCTTAGCTAGAGCGGGGACTGCCAGTAGTTGGTTTACAGTGAGTTTTCGATTCTAATGGTAGCAACAGGCTGGAACCAATAGTTCTATTTTGAATACACTGGTTTATAAAAGCCAGATGCCAGTTACTGTGCGCTTTAACCAATTAACGTAGAAATTAACACATCCATTTCCAAATTATGATTAGATTGCTAGCTAAAAGAAATCCTTAGCTTAGCTTAGGATATAGCCAATACAATATAAAACGTTTATTTTCCAGAACTCATGAACATTTTCCATTTTTGCAATGTTTTTCTGACTAGGAACCAAACAGGGGCATCATCCTAATCAGCAGCTTGAACTATTCATTTTATTTTGGGCTTTAGAAAAACCTGATAAAATACAATTGTGTGCAAAACCTGCAACTATGTATTAACACTGCTCCCCTCTAAATTGGGTAAGTTTGGAGTTGGAAATGTTAACCATCATAAGCAGTTCAGTTGTTTTTTGAGATGCATCACTGTGTGCATTTTTTATGTGCCGCTTTATATCTAGCCAGGCAATCATTTCTTGTACTCCTTAGTCTGCAGGTTACTGCATGTTCTTACAAACTTGTGAAAATGATAGGACAGTCGTAAACGGAGCCCATTACCCATTTCATATATAACAAATTTGAGGAAATTGGTCTAGTTGTGTCTCGTCTTTGTGTTTTCACTCATGCGGTAAAGCTTGTTTATTTACATACGTCTATGTTTTGTTGTAATGTTTTTCGATGTAATATATTAGATCTGGTGGTCAGAGTTGATGTGCTTTTATCTAAGAGCTTTTTTCGCACTGTGAAGAAAATCACTTCGCTGTAAGGAGAGGGTCCGCTGTTTCAGTTGCAGGCTTTCTGTTTCTCTTATCTTTTGTTGCTTCCCTATAAAGAGAAACTGAGTTGAAATGTATATTACAATATCCTCCATATCTGCCTTTCGCCATCTAATGTAATTTTAATTCATTGATCTTTTCACTTTGTCCAAGAAACAAATCCATGCTTCTAAGACTGAAACTTATGAAATGTTTCAGAAGTGGGAGATGATACATCATATGTTTTTTTTTGTTTTTTTGTGTGGAAGCATTTGTATTGCATACTACCAAAATCAGGCATCAAGTAGGCTAATTGGGACAACGTGTTATATTATACCTATACAGTTTATCAAACCTCCAAGGTTAAGATTGTTGATAACTTTACACAAAAACGTTGGCATTGCTTTGTCTTTTCTTTGTAATTATAGAGGTGAGTACTGCCGTGTGTCAGTGTGCCAGCGTGTGCATGCATTTATGGAGCCCCACCTAGGTAAAATGCCCACTAGCCACCACGGCTCCTAACTACTGTGTTCTCAAAATTTGTTTCTCAATGTCTACTAAACATACTGCCTACCCGAATGGATGAGAACGTTAAGTAGACAGAAGTTTCTCAAAATGTGCTGTACTTAAAATTCCCGGATGATATTCATATTTACAGGGTTTCTGAGTGTATTCGGAAGCGCACATTTCAGGAAGTAAATTATACTTTTTTGGAGGTGTCACAGAGAGGAACAGACATCTTTGGTTATCATAGTGCAATAAATCAGAGAGGAAGAGGTGGGGGCTTTTTATTAGAGGAGTGGTTTTATGACACTTCTGCACTACCGTTGGAAATATGGAGGGTATGTTGCACAGTTGGCTGTATGATTAGTAGACAGTACATATTTTGAGGACACTACAGTTAGAAGGCTGTTTTGGGCATGGTCACACTCCAGGAAACCCTGGGAATATGTACAGGCAGGTGACCATTAAAGGAAAAGGTGTATCTGTTACACAGAAATTACACGACGTAGCTATGCCAATTAGTACCAGTAGTTGGCGAACCCATTACATCACATCACATTATTGGCATTTGGCAGACGCTCTTATCCAGAGCGACGTACAGTTGATTAGACTAAGCAGGAGACAATCCTCCCCTGGAGCAATGCAGGGTTAAGGGCCTTGCTCAAGGGCCCAACGGCTGTGCAGATCTTATTGTGGCTACACTGGGATTTGAACCACCGACCTTGGGTGTCCCAGTCATTTACCTTAACCACTACGATACAGGCCGAACCCGTTGCCATTGCAGTAGACCTGCTAAAAGGCATTGAGATTTGGTTTTGGTTTTGAAACAAGTGATATATTGAGAGCCACGCTCACTATAATTCAATACTATAGTACCATATCTTATTCTTTTTGCTTGTTGTAAGCAGTTGACATTTTATTAGCAACTAAGTACACTGTATTTACAAAAAAGTTTGCTTAACTAATTTCTCTTCCAGTGTACTCAATTTATAAACTCAGTAAGTAAGCTGTTTTGGACACAGCCTAAGAATCTTTGTAGTCCGCATGGCCTCACCCACAGTGATCTCACAGGAAATGCCACAATAGCCTCACGCCTCACGCACAGATGGAGAATGTGTGTGTCCCAATGTTAAAAAATACTTGTTTCCTCCCCCCAGTTTGGGAGTGGAGATGAGTGGAGGAAAGGAGGGTAAATTTTTTTGTGTACTGGAATTCACCCAAAGAGAGCACTTCTTAAAGGTTGATGCAGCCAATTGCACTGAGCTCTTCTGAAACTATCTGATTTGCACAATTAGAGACTGCCCCTTGCAGGATCTTTTTCTCCGAATCATGATTATGATAATGATGTTGAGAAATAAAATTTGGAATAAACATGCTGTTAAATCAGTACATTAATTAAAATTCTCTCTCTTCCAGTTCTCAGGTCTGATTTGTTTAATCTTTTTACTGGAAATTGTGGCAGCCGTTCTGGCCTTCATATATAAGGACTCACTGAAGGAATGGATTAATGACTTCTTCCTGACCAACATCAAAGCCTACAGGGATGACATTGATCTGCAGAATGTCATCGACTCTTTACAGAGACTGGTGAGGAGGGGAGGGGGCCACCCACAATGACCTCACAGAACATCTTGCACGTAGCCACATAGTGGCGTTAGAGAACATCTCCACATAGCCACCCGCACAGTAACCTCACATAACACGACCACAGTGTCTGGCACCGTGGCTTGCAGATTTGGGCAACTGTGTTGCAACATGCTGGTTTTTGATTTCAGAAACGATTGCAATTGAAACTCCAGAATTGTAAGAAGCCGGTAATTTTAAATTTGATGTTTTTCATGTTTAGATGGATGATTGACCCTCTTAAGCCACATTATGTCAGAAATTGCTATGCATGAAGTGAATAATTTTCACATTGTGCTAGTTGTGCTATATTGCAAACAAATACATTAATTTGTTTAATAAACATTCATCATTTTTCCTTAAACCCTTGAGGCCCAATGGCCTTGAAATTACAAATAAAAATAACATTGTCTTAAATGTTTGCTTTTATCAGTCATCAATTGAAGATGCAGCCCTATATCCCATATACCATCTCCATACTTTGGTGCACAAAATCACAGCTCAATTGAAAAAACCACTAGTGATGAAATAGAAATAATGAGGCAGACCCCATCCCCGAAGGAGGGCTGAAATTGATGCCCAAAGTTGATGATTATGGTATTTTATAATCCAATTACTGCAAGAAGTCAAGAAAATGCTAATGCTAATACCACAGCTATGGTATTGACATCTCCAAAAAAAGTTCAAAGAAGCAGAAACCCATGACTAAGTAGTTGAACCAACGCAAGCAACTTTATCCGGTCACCTAGTTCTGGAGCCAGGGGCGGGCTGTAGCGTAGTGGTTAAGGTAAATGACTGGGACACGGCCACAAGGTCGGTGGCTCTAATCCCCGTGTAGCCACAATAAGATCCGTACAGCCCTTAACCCTGCGAGGTCCTTAACCCTGCATTGCTCCAGGGGAGGATTGTCTCCTGCTTAGTCTAATCAACTGTACGTCGCTCTGGATAAGAGCGTGTGCCAAATGCCTGTACTGTAATGTAATGGAGCAGGAAAGCAGGGCCACATAGACTAAACAAAAACCTGCATACGCACTGACTGGCCCTCCAGGAATACAACTGTCCACCCCAGAACGAGCTGCTAGACCACCAGAGCGCCCCCTGCAGGGTTCTGGTTGTACTGACCAATTGGACTGTCCCCACAGAATTCCTGCTGTGGCGCCAAAGAACCAGATGACTGGGACCTGAATGCGTATTTCAACTGCAGTGAAACCAACCCCAGCCGGGAGAGGTGTGGAGTTCCCTTCTCCTGCTGCATCTCCGACCCTGCGGTGAGCCTTTACCCAGCGTATTAAATTGCGCATTATGCGGATTTATGGCGGCATGGATGGTGCAGTGGGTAGCACTGCCACCTCACAGCAAGGAGGTCCTGGGTTCGAATGCCCATCGGCCGGGGCCTCTCTGTGTGGAGTTTGCATGTTCTCCCTGTGTTTGCGTGGGTTTCCTCCGGGTACTCCGGGTTCCTCCCACAGTCCAAAGACATGCAAGTTAGGCTGATTGGAGAGTCTAAATTGCCCATGGGTATGAGTGTGTGAGTGAATAGTGTGTGTGCCCTGCGATGGACTGGTGACCCGTCCAGGGTCTATTCCTGCCTTTCACCCAATGTATGCTGGGATAGGCTCCAGCCCCCCTGCGACCCTGTTCAGTATAAGCGGGTTAGGATAATGAATGAATGAATGAATTATGCGGATTGTCAATTTCTGTATGCAGAACACACTCAAATTCAGATTTGTTCTCCCTCTTTCAGAACAATGTAGTCAACACACAGTGTGGCTATGACGTCAGAATAAAGGTAACATCCATCACACAGAAACCCTGTCTCTTACCCAGTCTTGTATATCAAATCAAACACCCGTCTCTCACGCTTATCAACACAAAGGACTGCTGCTTACACCTGTTTCACCGGATTCAGGGTGGCTTGAGCAATGCTATCAACACCCGGGGCTGTATTTTGGCTTTGGAGCAGTGGCTGCCACGGAACATGTACATCGTCGCTGGAGTCTTTATCGGCATATCCGTGCTACAGGTGTGGACACCGGCCCCTGCCAAATCTCCCCTTTGACAGAAGTCGTATAACCATTCGAAACGTATTTTCCGTTCCCATCCCCCGTTACCATTCATCAGATCTGGGTCAAATTCGTAATCGTGTTGGATTCAAATACTTTTCTGTGCTCGATTGATCTTCCCTCGTACAACTGAGCCAACCAAGAGGACCAGAAGGTGGGATTTGCACATTTTCTGAGAGTATTTCATAGGTTCCGATACACTAGACGAGCACAGTAAAGTGTAGAAAAAATATTTGAATCCGAAACAATTAAGTATTTCACCCAGGTCTGCTATTCATGTGGCATTTTCTGCCCAATGCAGTCAATGGAAAATTATAATAAAATGGATAGAATCATCAATATATAAAAGTAAAGTAAAAAAGGTTTGTTAAGACATTAAGTCACAGTGCTAAGTGATGAAATAATGTGATGTATGGACAAGATGTAGTAGCAACGGCATATAATAATTGAGCGGGAAATGCAGGTAGGACATTCTGAGGATGTTGTGTGACATTTGCAAATATTTCATTAGGATGCAAGCCCTCTGACCCCAAGGTTAATGCTTATGCTCATAATAACAGAACTGCTCTCAGACGGCTGTTTACGGGTCGATCTGAACGATGATGTTAATGTTTTTGTAACTGTAAACATTAATTGTAATTTTACTGTTAATGCAATTTAGATGCATAGTTCTTAGGTTAATGGTAAAGCCAATGCTAATGACAATGTTAGTTTTCATAATAAGGTCAATGTTTGTGTCAACGTCTCGGATAGATGGTAGGAATTTTCCTGGCACGAGCGCTTATCTCAGACATCATGCAGAGCCGGTTCTACTACTGAAGAGGCAGGCTGTGACATGTTCCGGAGCCCGACCTGGTGAGTCACCAACACCTTCTTTCACTCTTTCCAGACCTGGGTCAAATAAGTAATTATTTTACCATTTTCAATTTTCCACACTTTACTGAGCTTGTCTGGTATATTGGTATAATCTTCTGGTCCTCTTGGTTGGCTCAGTTGGACCAGGCAAGATCAATTGAGCACAGAAAAGTATTTGAATCCAAAACAATTATGTATTTCACCCAGGTCTGATCTGTATATAGTGAAGAATCCTTTAATTAGTTTCCTTTCGTCCTCAAAAATACAACACATAATAGCATGTCCAAAGTGATTATTTAGAAGTGACTAATTTGGCTAATTATATGTTATAATTAATATATCCATATCCGTATTTGACTGCCTTGGTGTTGCTAATATTGTTTGATATGCTTGCCTTAATATCCTTGCTAATATCATTTGATATCTGTGGAATGTGGTGTCTCCCCTTTTGCAGGACGTGCCTTAAACCATCTTTCCCCTCCTGGACGCCATGTTGGCCCCAATTGTACTGCAATGTCATGCCCTCCACCATCCCACACCGGAAACCGGAAACAATACTGGTCCCAGCATGCTGGCTCCGAGGAGTGTGGATGAAACTTCACGTGTGCTGCCTTATTTTTATAAATCGACAAAGAGCCTTTTATAAAGGGAATGTTTGCACTTGATTTACACAAATGTGTAATTCCTTTCTTTATATAAAGCTTGTTAATAAAATATGATGTTTGCTTTTTATTCTGTAAAATGTCTTGATAATGTAGGTGGATAAACTAACAAACATTTTTCCATAGATAGTTTTTAGGATTTAAATTGGTACCCCTGGTTCAGCATTAAAGCCCACTAACTCATGTTTGTCTGGCTGAATGGATTACCAGCACACACTGCAAATGTAAACTGAAAAGTTTAATGTAAACATTTACCTGTTTACGACTGCAGGTTATCCTGCAGCAGCTCCTATTACCCATCAGAATAATAAAAGCTGTTTGAAGTTTTTTTAGCTTTGAGAAACTTTGTGTGTGTTTTACAGCCCCCTGGTGTTCAGATGAGAAAACTGCAGAATGTGCAGAAAGCAGAATTAACCATTTATCTTAACCGCTACGCTAAGAGTTCATAGTTAAGGTACATGACTGGGACCAGCAAGGTCGGTTGTTCGACAATAAGATTCACACAGCCCTTAACCCTGCATTTCTACAGGGGAGGAATCTCCTGCTTAGTCTAATCAAGTGTCAGCCAAATGGCATGTAATCTAATGTAATGTAAAGACTGGTACTAGATTAAAAGTGTATTAATCATTGATTAAATGCCGAAAATGACTGCGGTATGGTGGTTTTAAGAGTGTTATTCAGAAAACTCACAATGATTGGCTGTGTATTAAAAGATGCTCTTCAAAAACATTAATCTGTAAAATTAAACAATTTTCCACTGACAAATCAGAAATGCATGTTATTTATCACGGTTACGGACAGTAGCATTTACATATTTTTCCCCAACAACCATCGGAATTATTTGTGCCAGGGAGTGGGTTTCATTGGCATGTCTTAACAGTGCAACCCGGAAGTACAATTCACATGGCTTTAAAGTAGCTGCATAAAGTGATTCATGTGTAACTGGCCGGATTTACACGTTGTTTAAATTCCTTTATTTCAAATTCAATGAAAAACACAGGCTGCAGCCCACGCATAGGCTGCACACACTTACCATCTGTTGAAAGAAAAGGTTATTTTCACCACTGAGTCACACTGTATCTTAATGAGCAAAGGGAAATCTACTCATTATTGCACAGTGGTTAGTCCCAGTTGGCCGGATTCTCTCTGTGTGGAGTTTGCATGTTCTCTCTCAGTGCCCGTGGGTTTCCTCCAGGTACCCCAGTTTTCTCCCAAGTCAAAAGGCCTGCATGTGCGGTTGGGTATTCTCTGCCATTGCCCTTGACCAAGACACAGGCCTCAGAATAGGAGTTGGTCACAGGTTGGTGAGCCACAGATTCAATAAAGTACAGTGCCTATGGAAAGTCATCATACCCTGTGAAAATCTTTTCCTTTTGTCACATTACATCCTTGAAATTAAAATATATTAAGTCTAACTTTTTTGGGCTGTATGTACATATTATAACCCTCATCATCAATGTGAAAATAACAATTTGAAAAATTCTGGACAATTATTATGAATTAATTAGTGAAATACCTGGTTTGGTTAAGTGATCAGCCCCTTTGAGTATACCATTATAAACTTGCTCAGGTGTGACCAATCAACTTTCAGATCAAACACCAGGCTAATTATCCAACCTGACATCAATTGTGGTGGTTTTGATTACTTCAGAATAAAACCAGCTGTTTCTTGAAGATTCCACTACTAGTAGTGCATGTTACTGCAAAGAATTCACCATAGTTGGGAAAGTGCTTTTAAAAGGCCTCCGGGATAAAGTTGTAGAAAGGCATAAGTTAGGAGAAGGCTATAAAAAGATTTCAAAGGCTTTAGCTATCCCTCTGAGTACTGTTCAGAGCATCATTCAGAAGAAGAAAGCATATGGCACCACCAACACCTTGCCTAGATCAGGCTGTCTGTCCAAAATGGATGACCGAGCCAGGAGGACATTGATCAGAGAAGCTACCAAGAGGCCAAAGGCAACTTTGAAGGACTTACAAGTCTTTATGGCTGGGACTGGTCAGTCTGTGCATATGACAACAATCTCACAAGCTTTACACAAAGCTGGCCTGTATGGCAGCGTGGCAAGGAAGAAGCCTTTTCTGAAAAAGTGCCCCATTCAGTCTCGTTTGTGCTATGCAAAAACACACCTGGAGGATTCTGATGCCATGTGATGAAATGGTCAGATGAGAACAACATTTTTTGGACTGAACTCCAAGTGCTTTGTTTGGTGAAAACCAAACACAGCACACCACCCAAAACACACCATACCGACTGTGAAGCATGGCGATGGCAACATTAGGTTGCGGGGCTGTTTCTTTTCAGCGGGGACTGGGCAATTTGTCAGGAATGAAGGGAAATGGATGCTGCCAAGTACACCCAAATTCTTGAGGAAAACATGCGTCCCTCTGCCAGACTGTTCAAGATGGGGCAGGTCATTCACCTTCCAACATGACAATGATCCTAAACATACAGCCAAAAGAACAACGCAATGGCTTAAGGATAGGGGGGGCAATGTCCTTCAGTGGCCAAGTAAGAGCCCTGACTTAAATGCGATAGAAAATCTGCAGATGGACTCACCACGGAATTTGTCTGAACTTGAACAATTCTGCAAGGACGAATAGGTAAATATTCCCCAATCTAGGTGTGTAAGACTAGTACAGACATATCCAAACAGATTGCTGGCTGTAATTACAGGAAAACTCTTGTTAGTCCTACAAAAGTTTTATGTTGTAAGGCAAAATAAAATGTAAATAAAACTGGAAAATAAAATGTAAATAAAACTGGAAAAGGTTTTCTTTTAATGGGTTTTGATTACGACAAATAAAGTGACTATTTCAAAGGGGTATGATGATTATCTATAGGCAATGTATATCATATCTTACAGACCTGCAGATGTGCACAGAACTAACATCACTGGATGGTAGTTCTCTGCATCCCCCAGATTCCAAACCAAAATAGCAAACCTTTCAGTTGGTTGGATATATTAATTGTGACGCACTCCTAATTGGCCGCTTCAAAATAATCACTTTGCTTTGCTTTGCTTATGTGTTATATTATTCAGGACCATGGAAAATTCTAAAAGGTCGTAATCACCTTTTTACAGTTTCCTTTTGTCCCAGACAGGTTCCTGGCTGCATGTAGGCTTTGGAAGGTCTGACATACTATAGAGCGGAGGTGTCCAATCTTATCCTAAAAGGGCCGGCGTGGGTGCAGGTTTTTGTTTTAACCCAGCAGTAACACACCTGATATATATATACTATACTAATACATTACCATTATACTAATAAACTAATCGTGGTCTTTAATCAAGACCTTGATGAGTAGAATCAGCTGTTTTAGTCCTATGCTAAAACAACAACCTGCACACACCCTTTCTGGATAAGATTGGACACCCCTGCTATAGGGCCATTTGTGAGTTATTTAAAGCAAAAGCAAAAAGGAAAAGTTCAGCTAACTCCAAATCAGTTGCATAATGACATAATGCCTCTTGAGCAGTGGTTCCGAAACCTCTCGATTACCCCCAGCCAGTCCACATATTTCATGTCTACCATTTCAAGCTTATCTGCTACAACTAATGAAGGGCTTAGTCTTAGGCACCCTAGACCTTATTATATAGATGTTCATTTTTTTGTGTGTGTTAGTATAAAAGAACACACTTGAGATTTCCAAATATTCATTTTTGTATTTAATTTTAAAAAGTAACATATTATTGTAAGCAACTGACAACTTTTAACATAAAAACTTAGTCTGAGATCAGAAGCAAGGAGCCAACCAAAGTCTGTGGCAAGTTCTCCAACATGCTTGGAACAACCTCCCTGCTGATTGTCTAATAGAATTGCAGGACAGCATTGGATATCTCTGAGAAGTGATGCAGTTTTAACGCTTAAGGGTGGTCACAAAAAAATATTGATTTGATTCAGTTTTTAACTATTCTGCTAAATTAATAAAATGTAATGTAAAATGTACGTTAAATAAACGTATGTTTATTTAGGACCTTTCATTGAATTATTTTTGAAAGAATCTTATCAATACAGAATGTTATACAGGTGCCTAAGCCTTTTGCACAGTACTGTAAATTTAGCCTAATCTTATTTTTTGGGTTGGAACTGATATGACTGAGTTCAGCATTTTGTGTGTGCTGTACCTGCATTACAATCAATATCAACAATTTCATTGACAATCTGTGGGTCCCCACAGGCACAGTGAATTGTGATCCTCATAAAAGCCGTTTGTTTAGACATGGAAGTAGACATGGAAAAGAAATGAGCAATCAAGTAGACCAGTATGCGTCTAGTACACTACGGGTTGAATACATTCTGCAGTTTGCAATTAATCCATAATTCGTATCTAAATAAGCACGAGACACGGAATGAGTCATCAGGTGGCACAGGCAATTATGTTTTTTTTGGTTTATTGACAAACTCATGGGAGTAGTTTAAAAGTTTGAAGCATTGCATAATTACAATAGACAGCACTTCTCAGGAATAATGGAGCAAAATTCAGACCACTAAAACTCCCATCTGAGCAATGAAAAACAAGATGGGGCAGCTGTTATTCTGCTGTATTGTACAGTACTCAGTACCTCGATTTCTATCCCAGATTCATTTCACTTAAGTAGTTAACCTGTTACAGCTCAAATGAAGTTTGAGACTTTGGTACTAGCCTATAGGCAGTGCTGGGCAAAGTACAGAAATCCTGTACTTGAGTAAAAGTAGAAGTAGCCTAGGCTACTCTAATTTCTGCTTGAGTAGAAGTATAAAAGTACTTGGGTTAAATTCATACATCACAGTACTTTTAATTTTGATATTTAATTACATTTAAAAACGGGTACTTTTGTACTTCTACTCAAGTACATAGAATAGACAAGGCTACTTCTGTACGATTTTACCAAGGGTATTTTTGCTTTTACTCAAGTACAGGATTTACTTGGTCCACCACTGCCTATAGGGCATTGAATTGAACAAATCCACCATACCTCCAATCAATCTTAAAACCCTACAGTCTAGCCAGTTCTTTCCTTTTCACAACATCCAGTTGACTGGTTAGCCCCTCCTTGGATGGTTGCTTCTCTCAGTCACAATGCCTGTCTGTACTGGACCCATAGTCCTTTATTAGGTACACCTTTCTGGATTCGACAAGGTGCTGGAAACATTCCTTAGAGATTCCAATCCATCATTTACATGATAGCATCACACAGTTGCTGCAAATTTGTGGGCTGCACATTCATGCTGCAAATCTTACCATAACATCACCACCAGCAGCAAGAACTGTTGACACAAGGCAGGATGAATTCATGAATTCACAACAAATTTTGACCCTGCAGACGGCATGTCGCAACAGAAATTGAGATTCAGAACAAGCAACGTTTTTTCCAATCCTCAATTGTCCCGCTATCTGCGTGCAGCAAATCTGTCATCTGTCCTCACCAGATATGTGTGCAGCAGATCTGTTTACCATAGACCTATTTGCAGAAGATCTGTGTACAGTAACTCTATGTGCAGCAGATTAGTCTATGTAGATCAAGGCCCATAGCCGATACGCGGAAGGCATTGTACCTGGGTGAATATGACACTGGCAGGATACAGGAATCCTTTGTTGGCAGCAGGTAATGATCCACAGTGTGACGTGGGCAGTATTTACTTCATATCTATGCGCCAGCGTATCTCTGCCCCCTCCCCTTTTGAACGTGAGAATTCTCCCTCATGAATAGGTTTCAGTCAGTGGAAACATGCTCACTTACAGCACAGGATCACACACCGGTAAAGCGAAACGTGCCTTTTGTTGCCTTCTTCCCTGCGCATTCAGGCCAAGAGCGGGGGCATTTGTCGGGTCTTTGTGTCTGACCATGACTCAAGTGGCTTTTTGCGAGGACAATGCGCGGCCGCTGGTTTATTAATGTGCGCGCCGGTAACCGGAGCGCGTGTTTATGGCCACTGCCTGGGGTGCGCTCAAAGACGGCGCTGCCTGGCGCTCTTCACACACTCTCTGGTTTCACAGGAACGGTCATGGAAAAGAACAGTGCCGACCTCACAATGGAGAGGGTAGAGAGACGGAAGAGAGAGGGGGAGGCAGGGAGAAAGGGAGAGGAGAGAAAGCGATGCTTCTGCTCAATGCTACAAGAAATGGATTTGAATGGATCAGGTGCATTCATCACGGAGCTATGCTTTAAAAATACAAGACGAGGTACACACAGCGATTTGCATAACAATTTATAAAGGACAATTTATAAATGCCCCACCCTTCCCAGAACTCCACATACCACCTTTCTAAGCAAACAGTAAGAACCATATTCCACCTCTTTAACTAAACACCTGGAATTACTAAATTAACTAGACTACAAAAATACAGTGACTTCACATCTCAATGTGTTTTAGATACTGTGAATATGAAGAGGTGTAAGCCCAAGGTATACATGTATTTCACCACTGCTACTGTGACAAATTGGTCAGTGAATGTACAGATATTAACTGAGTGTAATGACGTGTACAGTATGGTATGGGTGAAGACAGTCTGTAGTTTAACAGGATGCTTCTGTATTTACCAGCTTGAAAGGTTAGGTTAAGAGTTATGGATGACCATAGAGGGCAGGGCAGAGTTAGGATTACAGTGTGGAATATTAGTGTGAAGGTAAGGGAAGGTGCGAGGATTACTGAAGTTTGGAGGTTTGGAGGTCTTGAAACAATCCCCCATAGTCTGAAGAGGAGCTTCTCTTACAGGATTCCTGCAGCAGCTCTCCTCCTGATGTAGTAATCACCTCCTCCTAAACACACATACATACACACACATAAACCTGACCGCCTGACAATAAACTTTATTGCAGTGTCTTTTAAAATGGAAAATAATGGCCTTGTAATTTTCAAGTTTGCATTCTGTGTATGATAGCTGACCGAGCTGTAATTGCAGATGGACAGATACTCAGTGTAAGCATTTAAAATGGACAGCATAGATAAGTATTGTTGATGCCTGACAGTTTAAATCTACATTAAAATGTGGTTTCATTTTCAAGCGAAAACAACTCGGTGTAATTTGGTTTTGTTACATATAAAATATTTTGCCTGAAGGTGGATAAAACTACTGCCTCGATTTTGCACTTATTGGTCCACAAATATCACTTTTTTTGTTATAATCAGAAATAAAAATTCACTTTTTTAGAGGTATTCAATAACTGAGCTGGATTACCTACTAATATGGTCATGTTTGGTCTCATTACAAAGGCACCCCTGGTATTACAATGAATCTGTATGTGAACAAGGTAAACCTAAACATGAGACCTTTCTGAAAGACCTTCTATTAAAGCAAGATTCATTTTTATTTTCATAAAAATAAATCCCTTCTGTATTATTTTTTGTTACTTTTTAAAAAGATGATTACTAAGGCCCAGACCCAGGTGATTTACTTGTTAGGGCTTCAATTAGTCAGGTGAGTATAATTCCAGGGCTGAACGTTTTATTCTGAAGTGACCCCATGCCTTCTAAACTATCCAACTGTAGTGGCTTTCTGGTGTTGACAGTTGATCAGAATCTTTCAGAAGATTTCTGAAATGAAGATGGTTCATTTCCACCAAGAAGGAGAAAGCTACAAAAACTCTCAATGTTTCAAACCTATTTCCACTGCCAGAAACATTAAATGGAAGATAAATGGAACAGTTGAAGTCAAGGTAAGGTCTGAAAGACCGAGACAGATTTCAGATAGAATGGCCCGAGACCTGGTGAGAAATGCTCAGAAGAGCCCACACATTACTGCAAAAGAACTGCAAAAAAGAGTAGCAAACACAGGTCTAGCTATTCACAGGACACCAATACAACATTCTTTAAACCACAAAGACCTACATGGAAGAGTTGCCAGAAAGAACAACCTCAAAACAAAATTAAGTGTCTGAAGTATGTAAAAGAAAACATTGATTTTTGGAACTTTTGTAACTGTGCTTTGGACTGATGAAACCAAAATTGAACTTTCTGGCCACCACTAAGGAAGGTATATTTAGAAGAAAAAGGGTGAAACCTTTGTAGAGCATGGAGGTGGATTCATTATGCTTTGGGGTTGTTTGGCAGCTGGGTGCACAGAAAATATTGTGCGAGTGGAGGAAGAATGGATTCCACCAAATATCAAGAAATTCTAGAGGCTAATGTTCAAAGGTCAGTCTAGACATTGAAGTTGAAGAGTGGTTGGTTATTCGAGCAATGTTCCAAAGCATACCTCGAAATCAACCAGGACGTTCATCCGGGAAAGACGGATGAAGGTTTTGGAATGGCCACCACAGTCCCCAGACTTGAATATTATTGAGAATCTATCAAACATGCCGTACATGCAAGGAGGACATGAATGGGGAAAAATTCCAAAAGCACGAATTGAAAGACTCTTCGCTGGCTACAGGAAGTGCTTACAAGCTTACGCACACACACATACCCAACTAAATTTCCTTACTAACTTCCCGTTAGTTTATCTGTTCTGTGTTTTACGTTTGTTTAATAAATATATTTTATTAAACCCCGGTGTCCATTTTGGAATCACGTAGACATGAGAGCCGAGTTAAAGCAGTCTTTCGAAGAACTTCCAACCTTCAGGTTATCGGTATGTTTAATCATTAATATTGGTTATTTTAATTATTAATTAAAATACTAAATTTGTGGTTAGATATTTCTGATAATAGTAATTTTATGAGACTGATTACTTTTTGCAGTTATACTGCTACACAACGTTTAACTGGCGCCCCGGTTTCGTAGAGAGTAAAATCCCTGCGTTATTTGGCAGCCCGTGCGAGGACCCTACATATTTTGGTGCCCTGTGTGAGGACCCCTACACTAATAATATAATATTTTGACCAGGGGTGCCCACATATTTTGCACAATACTGTATAGCATACTGAATAATAATACAATATTTTGAGAATATTTTTAAATGCACACTAATATGAAATGGGGTCATGTCAAAGAAAATGCTCTCTCTATTGGAGCCAAAGGTGTTTTCATGGTTTTCCTCAGATATACTCACCGAGCACTTTATTCTGAACATTTTTACTTTATTACACTTAATTCACTGCGGTTATCTAATCAGCCAATTGTGTGGCAGCAGTGCAATGCATATAATCATGTAGATACGGGTCAGGAGCTTCACTCTAACCATCAGAATGGGGAAAAAATGTGATATAAGTTACTTTGACCATGGAATGAGTTCTGGTGACAGACAGGGTGGTTTAAATATCTCTGAAATGGCTGATCTCCTGGGAATTTTCACGGACACTAGTCTTTCAAAGAATGGTGCAAAACATTTTTTTTAAAATCCAGTGAGCAGCAGTTCTGCGGACAAAAACACCTTGTTAATGAGAGACGTCAGAGGAGTATGGCCAGACTGGTCAAACCAGACCGGAAGGTGAAAGTAATGGAAATGTGGAGTTTGATGTTTCCCCTGTGTCTATGTAGGTTTCCTCCCACAGTCCAAAGACATGCAGGTTAGGTTCATTAAATTTCCCCTTGTTGTTCTCCTGCCTTTGCCCTAAACCAGGGGTCAGCAACCCTGGTCCTGGAGAGCCGCAGAGTGTGCTGGTTTTTATTTTTGCCTTAATACCAGCAACCGATTCAGACCCAAGAAACCAGGTGAGGCGAGTTAACTGTGTGATCGATTGCATTAATTGATCAATTAAGTGCAGAGTAACAACGAAAGCCAGCGTACCCTGCGGCTCTCCAGGACCAGGGTTGCCGACCCCTGCCCTAGACCAAGAATAAAAAAAAATACATTTCATTGCCTTAGAAGAATATTTCAATGACAATAAAGTTGAATCTAATCTTTAGAATTGCATTATTATGCAGTTGGTTCGCTGGATGCTTGCCGTAAAAAGGACACTGACATTACCTTGTTTCGTATGACATATGGATTTACAAAATGCAGAGAAGGTGAGGTCCCCCAGCACTTGTTTTGCCACCCACAAGTAAGGCATCTTAAAATATGTTATACAGATAGAACCGTGAGTTTTAATGCTTTCAAGTGCTATATCCTGTTACCATAGTGATTGAAAATTGGATAGTGAAAAAAAGGAATTAATGCAACAAAAAAAAAACACACCTGGGTGGACTTAAAGTAGTTAAAATACAGGCCTTTCTTTTAGTGTTAGTTTTTAGTTGGAAGTGACCTGAATATTTGTTTTAATTGCAATTTAATAGATCATTCATATCTTTGATAACATTACAAAATGAAATCAAAATATATTTTCCATGTTGGATAAGTGAGGTGCTTTCACTGTTGATGCTCTAGTGTTAAGTATTCAAACATTAAACAAGGGTGTTAGCAGTTAAAACTGCTGGATTCAATGTAAACAAATTTTACTCAATCCTCATTTCCATCCAATCTTAAAAGGGTCAGATGAGAGCATGGGTGGGACCTACCTTGTGGAAATCAATTAGGTCAACCAGAGTTGCATGGCGGCTCTGGTCGACACCCAGAAAACTGTAGTAGTCCCCCGAGGCATCGATAAGGAAGTGCTTGAAGCCGCTGGCGGTGCGGCATGACAGGGTGTACCCCCAAATCCGCTCGCTCACCCTCACCAGGAAGCATCCCTCCCCAGCTTTCTTCAACATAGCCTCAGATTCCTGACGAGAGATTATTCCTGGAGAAAGAGAGAGAGAGAGAGAGAGAGAGAGAGTAGGGTAGGGGAACAAAAGAACCTCATTGTATCTGAACCTTCCGTTATCAATAAAATAACTAGCCATGGAGCAAAGGAGGGTAGCTGCACCACTGCCTACAGTGTCGGCTCCATGGTGGGGCATTCGAGGGCCGTGCCCCCCCTAGCGAGCATTGATGCCCCCCCTACCACAGGCCATGGCGTGGCCAAAAACATATCCATTTTAGTTATTCTTTTAATATTAAATGTGCAAACTGTAACTTAATTAAATAAAATGAAATTATCGGGGAAAACACATAATTTTTGGTCAATTTGATTTAACTTTTAAAGTTGAGCTGCAGTGCGCAGAATCCATTTCAAGTTGTTCGAAAAGAATAGCAGTTGTCCGTCTAGATAGACAGTTAGCTAATTAGCTAGTTAGTTAATTATCGACAAAAAATGGATTTACTGAGACGGGTGCATGGGGGTTGGACCCAAAATGCACGACTCAGAAACAATAGTAATATAAAGACCCCTCAGGGCTTTATTCGGGACGAATCCCAGGAGAGTAGTCAACACAAGCAAAGTCCATACACGTAGATCCAGCCAAACAAAAAGTCAACAAACAAAATGCACGGTGCCGAGGGAAGAGGCAAACTCGTAGTCGGTAGACGTGCAGGGAGGTCCGGTAGCAGGAGAGCTGTCAGCGGGGCAGATGAACAGACGGACGGCAGGCAGAGGCGTAGTCGTGGGCGAAGCGGGAGTCGAAACCATGAAACAATCAGCAAAGCAAAAGTACAAAAACGGTAGGCGAGGATGTAGTCAAAAAACAAACGATGGTCACAAAACAGAAATCAATAAACAATGGTCGGTAACAGGCTTGGATCGTAACGTGTAATCAATAGTGGTAAATGCTCAAGCGTTGCGTGGTAAACAGAGGCAGACAATTTCGCAGTGAACAGTAGCGCGACTGGGCTATAAATGCAGGTGTAGACAGGTGCAGACAATTAGTTAGAGCGTAGCAAGGAAATGGAAAACAGGTGCGATGGATGACAATTTTAACAAGGAGATTAGTAATCGTTAGTAAAAAACCTATCCTGCCCTAGCATTAGTAAATTAGTAAATGACATGCACGAGAAACGTAAGGTAACATGAACACATGATTAGTTTGTTAGTCTCTACCCAATCCTGATCTAGCGTTAGTAGTTTTAGTAAAGAGACAAATGGAAACACTTAGGGAGTGAATGACAGGAAGAGAGAGAGAGAGAAAAGGCGGAACGCAAGGTTTGCGGAAAAACATGTAAAAGTGTATGCATAAACCGTGACGAGTTAACGTAACAATAAACATAAATCAAAACATGACACAAAGCGAAACTAAGACGATAATCACTCAACATAACCTGGTAATATAAACGTACGAAAACATAACTAGACATGACAAGAAAATAAATCGTAACGAGACATAACTAAACATGACAAGAAAATAAATCGTAACGAAACATAACTAAACAACATGACGAACCTAGACTAACATAAAACATGATAAGACAATACAAGACTAATACAAAATGAATAAACATAAAACAGACAGAGACAGACCTGAAACGTGACATTTACGAAAATGGCTTAGACCTCCTCCTCCTCAGCCTCTTCCAGCAGCAGGCTCTGACACTCCGGCCGCCACCACCAGTACAGCCACGGTCTCTGAGAGCCGACCTGGCCCTTCTGCTAATGCTAGCTGCGGATAACCGCGAACGGACTTAACCAGCACAGCCATAGAGCAACGATCTACAAGCCCTCCTAGTCAGCGGACAGCGGTTGATGATCTCGGGACTGACAGGCCTGTCCAAATTGTGTTAAAACAGTATCCTGTAACTGTTTACGAGGGTAAGGGGCGATCATTTGTCGATAAATGGTTTCACAACAGAGAGTGGTTGGAGTACAGTGTCAAGGCAGACGCAGCATTTTGTTTTTGCTGTCGGATGTTGAGCTTCACTAGGAAATCTGGAACATTGGATGCCTTCGCGAGTGTGAGCTATCGTAACTGGAAACACGCCATGACCAAAGACCGTGGATTTCATAAACATGAAACTTCAAAGGACCACATGTCTTGCTATGCAATGTGGAAGGAGAGGGAGATGCGTCACAATGCAGGGAATGAGGTATGAACCCTTGTCAATGCAGATCAACAAAGGAAAAACCGGTATTATGTGTCCTCACTAATAGATGTGGTTGAGTTCTTGGTTGAGAACCAGTTGCCGCTACGGGGGAAGATTGACGCTTTTGATGACATGTCACAGGGGGGGTCTGGACTTTTCCTTTCTATGCTTTATTACACCATCAAAAAGGATCCTGAATTGGCTAATGTGGTGAAGACAATCCCTCACAATGCAACTTACACCTTACAACTTATAAGAACACTCAGTAATGTGGTGTGGAGGCTATAGTGGAGGAAGTTGGTGACTCCTATTACACTTTGAAAGTTTGATTGTGCTTCTGTTTGTGAATGATTCATAGGAAGTTACAGAGCGTCTACTGTGCCTCGCTACGGCTCAGAAAGGTTACGCACAGACATTAACTGACACCGTTCTGACTGAGCTTAACAAGGTTGGCCTGGATACCTCAAAAATTCTGAGTCAGGTATATGATGGAGCTTCGCTTATGTCGGGGAAACGTGGTGGTGTTCAGAAACTTCTGCAGGAGAGACTTGGACGTGAGATACCATATGTGCACTGCCTCAACCATCAGTTGCATTTGGTTGTGGTTCATGACATGTCTGCAGAGACCGCACTTTTAGAGTTTTTTGAGGTGTGCAAATCCCTCTACAAATTCTGTAGGAAGCCAACGGTTGCTATGCATTATAAAGGTGCGCATCTTAAACGTCTTCTGGAGCAGAGATGGACAGGGCATCTTGCCACTGTCTCAGTCATTCTTAAGTCATTTAGTGACATAAAATCGATTCTGACCGATGCTGACACTGTGCTGAACTATGGCACAGAGACGAGAATGGAAGCTACAGGCCTGCAGCGCGAGGTATCTGAGCCAAGTTTCATGTTCCTTGCAAACTTAGTCCTTTCTCTATTGGACCCACCGAACAAACTTCTCCAGAGAGAGGACACTGACTTGTTGATGGGTTTAAGTGTTGTGGCGAGTGCAACAGCATGTGTTAAAAAACTCTGTTGTGATGAAGAGTTTAAGCAGGTGCTGGATACTGCCATGGTCACCAGCGAATCACTGAGACCCGGGCCCAAACGGAGACACATAGAGAGAGCACGAATGGATGGTTACATCGTTATGGGGCCTACAGACACAGAGGTGATCATGACTTGGAAACTGAACTTCGGAGATTATACTTCAACACTATTGATTTGGTGGTTGGGGAACTGGAGCGTAGATTCAGCGAGCGCAAATCTGGCAAGTGCATTTGCAGCACTAAATCCAGAGGGTGATAACTTCCTTGATGTGAAAGCTGTGAAGCATATTCTCGACCTGTCACAATCGATTATAATTGACGCTGAGTTTGAAGTTGCTAAAGAGTTTTTAATGTCACAAAACCAAGCAATGGAGGGAGACTGGACCATACAGCACATCATCTCAACGTACCACAACCATCTGATTGCCATGCCCAGTGTGCTGACATGACATGCATTAACATTTGGCGCATCCACAGCAATGTGTGAGAATTCATTCTCCACTCTGAGAAATGTTTTTTTCGGAACACAGACGCACAATGCTACACGAGAGAAAGGCCCAGTTGGTGCAGCTTGCATTCGAGAAAGACTTGACACGCAAATGTACAAGCGAATGGAAGGACACAGTACTTAGAAGGTTCAGCAGCAACTCTCGTCGCCTGCAACTCTTCTGACTTTAAGTCGTGTGTTAATTTCACTTCTTGAAGCCAGCCCTGGCTTTCATGATAAGGCCTACTAAGCAGGTGAATTGTTGATGGATGTTTGCTGGGTCTATCTGCATTTGTATTTTATACTTATACTGCCTGAAAGATATATGGGCTTATGTCAGTTCTGCCTGGTGTGTGGCTTGTCCATTAGGCTACTTGCTGCCCGAACGCGTGCCTCAGTATGTGCTTATGTCGGCGATAACATCCTGTCCTGTTACTTTACATGTCAGAGGTGGGTAAACTGCATTTATTTGCATTTAGCCTCCACGACAGCCCTCCGTTGTGTGTCCGTCCCAGGTTGAGTAGAGAGAGGGCTTAACTTAACCCCACCCCTTTCTACCTTCTATTATCGTCTGTGTGTGTGTGACTGCATAAACTGTGTGCATCGGGCTACCACAAAGCTTCAAAGTGACGTGATATGGAAATTAACAACAACAAAAAAACCAAACCGAAATTTGCTAATTAAATAATTAATATTAATAAAGAAAAACGTATTTCGTTTTTTATGTTTTAATAACATTTCTGCTGTGTTGGACTATTTTGTCGCCACTGCGTTAAAATATTTCTCAAACAGCAGTGCCCCCCCGACGATGACCCAATGCCCCTCCAGTAGATCTGCTCTGGCGCCGACTCTGACTGTCTACGCACTGGAAACCATTTCAAGACCAAGCACTCTTCCTCAAGCAAGCTCCTTACATAAGTACTCCTTACATAAACTGCTAATTTAATAGTGTCTCTTGCAAACTAACTGTCAAAGAAGTGAAACTGCTCAGCCTAATTAAAATGTAAAATAATTCACTGGGACTAAATTCACAATTCAGTTTAGTCAATTTTAATTTGAGGACAAGTTAACATAGGTGGTGTGAGAAGAAAAAAGATTAGGCAGAGTGTCAGGCTTCAGAGCAGTGAACCCCATAGCAAGACCACAGGAGATGAAGTTAAAGTCTTTATTAATGTTCTCAAAGTTCAAACAGGCGATAACCAGCAAACAGGAATGGTAAGAAATAGGACATTCATAATCAATAGTCCAGGCAATGGTTCGATATCCAGGCAAATGGGTACAACAAAGAAAATTGGTCGCGATCACAGGCAGAGGGTCGAAAACAAACAGGCAGTCCAAACAGGTGGATAAACAGAAGCAAAAACCAAAATCAGGTATAGTAACTGCTCTGCCTGATTGTCTCTCCAGCATGTGGTGAAAGCCAGCCAGCACATGATCACAGCATTACTGTCTATAGGGGACATCTATAAGGCGTGCGTCCTTAATAGCATTATTAAAAGACCCTAACCATCAGGGAAACGGTACCTGGACCACCAGGCTTTAGAACACGTTTTACCCCATAGCCATCAGACTGTGTTCTTCCACCTGATACACCCCTGCCCCTTACCCCAAGGCCCTCACGTGATACTTGAATCTCCTCTGCTTCATATGACATTCCCCTTTAAACATCATACTTTCACTTATGTGTATGCTGATTTTTTAAATTTCATTTCCATTTTTTTCACATACTATAACAAAGAATGGCGGCCTGTAGCATAGTGGTTAAGGTACATGACTGGGACACGCAAGGTCGGTTGTTTGAATCCCGGTGTAGCCACAATAAGATCTGCACAGCCATTGGGCCCTTGAGCAGGGCCCTCAACCCTGCATTGCTCCAGGGGAGGATTGTCTCCTGTTTAGTCTAATCAACTGTATTTTGCTTTGGATAAGAGCGTCTGCCAAATGCCAGTAATGTAATGAAATGAATGATTCTGCACCCATACGGATTTATATCTATAAAGAGATTACCATCGAGCACATGAAGACATAGGCATGTGTGTATGTGTTTTCTAGGACAAAGCGTGCCTCACCAGGGAATCTGGTCATCATTCACCTTCACGTGCAATGCATCAGGAACCACATACTGTGACCAAATCAGCTTGGAACTGCGTGTGAATAATTTTTAGAGGAAGCCATGCCTGTTCCAGTGTGCGTACACAGCAATCATATACAGTGGTGTGAAAAAGTGTTTGCCCCCTTCCTGATTTCTTTTTTTTTTTTTTTTTGCATGTTTGTCACACTTAAATGTTTCAGATCATCAAACAAATTTAAATATTAGTCAAAGACAACACAAGTAAACACAAAATGCAGTTTTTAATGAAGGTTTTTATTATTACGGGAGAAAAAAAATCCAAACATACATGGCCCTGTTCAATTCTCGAACCACACCCAGGCCTGATTACTGCCTCACCTGTTCTCAATCAAGAAATCACTTAAATAGGACCTGCCTGACAAAGTGAAGTAGACCAAGATGATCCTCAAAAGCTAAAGAATCTAAAGAAATTCAGGAACAAATGAGAAAGAAAGTAATTGAAATCTATCAGTCTGGAAAAGGTTTTATAAAGCCATTTCTAAAACTTTGGGACTCCAGCGAACCACAGTGAGAGCCATTATCCACAAATGGCGAAAACATGGAACAGTGGTGAACCTTCCCAGGAGTGGCCGGCCGACCAAAATTACCCCAAGAGCGCAGCGACGACTCATCCAAGAGGTCACAAAAGACCCCACAACAACATCCAAAGAACTGCAGGCCTCAGTTAAGGCCTCAGTTAAGGTTAGTGTTCATGACTCCACCATAAGAAAGAGACTGGGCAAAAATGGCCTGCATGGCAGAGTTCCAAGACGAAAACTACTGCTGAGCAAAAAGAAGGCATTAAGGCTCGTCTTAAAACATCTTGATGTTCCCCAAGACCTTTGGGAAAATACTCTGTGGTCTGACGAGACAAAAGTTGAACTTTTTGGAAGGTGTGTGTCCCATTACATCTGCCGTAAAAGTAACACCGCATTTCAGAAAAAGAACATCATACCAACAGTAAAATATGGTGGTGGTAGTGTGATGGTCTGGGGCTGTTTTGCTGCTTCAGGACCTGGAAGACTTGCTGTGATAAATGAAACCATTCTGCTGTCTACCAAAAAATCCTGAAGGAGAATGTCCGGCCATCTGTTCGTGACCTCAAGCTGAAACAAACTTGGGTTCTACAGCAGGACACACCAGCAAGTCCACCTCTGAATGGCTAAAGAAAAACAAAATGAAGACTTTGGAGTGGCCTAGTCAAAGTCCTGACCTGAATCCTATTGAGATGCTGTGGCATGACCTTAAAAAGGTGGTTCATGCTCGAAAACCCTCCAATGTGGCTGAATTACAACAATTCTGCAAAGATGAGTGGGCCAAAATTCCTCCACAGCGCTGTAAGAGACTCATTGCAAGTTATCGCAAATGCTTGATTGCAGTTGTTGCTGCTAAGGGTGGCCCAATCAGTTATTAGGTTTAGGGGGCAATCACTTTTTCACACAGGACCATGTAGGTTTGGATTTTTTTTCTCCCTTAATAATAAAAACCTTCATTTAAAAACTGCATTTTGTGTTTACTTGTGTTGTCTTTGACTAATATTTAAATTTGTTTGATGATCTGAAACATTTAAGTGGGACAAATATCCAAAAAAAAAAAAAAAGAAATCAGGAAGGGGGCAAACACTTTTTCACACCACTGTATTTTTTTTGCTGATGGTATATTTGGGGTGTTAGATGAAATTACTCACCATGGAACCAGGGGGCAATGTTGTTGCTGTTTCTCATGTACCCAGCTCTTTTGGGGATCTGCTCCTCTCTGAACCAACACAGGATGGAGTCCCGAGAGCTTGGGCGGGGTGATCGAACCCACTTGGAACTGGAGGATGGGGGGGGGGGGGGGGGGGGTTGTTGATGGAGACACGTTCATAATCACAGCTGGATCAGTCATCCATCAAATGTTCCATGAAATTATTGTAAATGGGCCTTCTGTAGATTTTTGGTGACTTTTAGCACTTCGTAATTCATAAAACTAAAGGCCAGTCCATAGTCCAGCTGCCACTGGCGATGGATGTCGCAGTGAGGTTTGGTTTACACTCTGGGCGATTCAAGCATGTTTATATATTTTTGCTAAGCACAACAACCAGAGTCCATGTTGGGCGACAATTGAACTTTCACAAATGTTCTGCAATTTCACTCTTGTGACACTGTGTCGCTGGACTATAAATTGGCCTTATCACTGATGTCCACTTTTGTAGATCAGTAACATCACTTTGCCTATCATGCTATTCTTATTTTTAAAAGAAAACACAGCGTGTCTCCAGTGTTTACATTTATCATATACATCACATGATTGTTAATGTCATAATCTGTTTCTCTCTGCAGGGCCTTTGTACCTACTGTGTGTGTGTGTATGGGAGAGAGAGAGATAGTGTAGTGTGTTTGTGTGGTAAATGGTTGGCATTTATATAGTGCCTTTATCCACACACAATTGATACAATTGATGCTTCTCATTCACCCATTCATACACACACTGACGGGGATTGGCTGCCATGCATGGCGCTGACCAGCTCGTCAGGAGCATTTGGGGGTTAGGTGTCTTGCTCAGGGACACTTCGACACAGCCCAGGCGGGGGATCGAACCGGCAACCCTCCGATTGCCAGACGACTGCTCTTACTGCCTGAGCCATGTTGCCCCCTGCCACACGTGTGTTTAAGAGAGAGAAAGCAAGAGATACTGTAGTGTGTGTGCACGTGTGTTATATTGTAGCGTGTGTGTGTGCACGTATGTGAAAGAGATATTGTAGTGTGTGTGCACGTGTGTTATATTGTACTGTGTGTGTGCACATGTGTGAGAGAGATATTGTAGTGTGTGTGCACGTGTGTTATATTGTAGTGTGTGTGTGCATGTGTGTGAGAGAGAGATATTGTAGTGTGTTTGCACGTGTGTTATATTGTACTGTATGTGTGTGCACGTGTGTGAGAGAGATATTGTAGTGTGTGTGTGTGTGCACAAGAGAGAGAGAGAAAGCAAGAGATACTGTAGAGTTTGTATGTGTGTGTGTGTGTGTGTGTGAGAGATTCTGTGTGTACCTGTCAGTGAGGTTCACAGCGGTTGTGCTGTGTCTGCGGTTCTGCCGCCGACGGTTATGGGCCGGGGGCGGCTGCCCGCTGGGGTTGGTTGTGGACTGGAGGGCTTCAGACGGCGATGGCGTAATCGAAGACTCCGTCACCGAGCTGTGCCGGCGGCTCTGCGCCGATCCGTTAAGGTGTGGTTTCTGGAACAGGCCACTGATCCCGGCCACCAGCCCTTTCTCTATCGCCCGGAGTGACTGCCGCTTGTACTCGTCTCTAGCCCTCCGGGCTTTAATCTTCATCTCCTCATCCGCTGCCTTTGAACGCCGCACTGCCAGTCAAATCGCAGTTTCCGTAAAAATTGTGCTGCCAACCATCCATCCAGACCCGGGTCAAATACTTAATTCTTCAGGATTCAAATACTTTTCTATGCTTTACTGAGTTTGTCTGCTGTATTGGAGCCTTACTCTCTTGGAATTCTGGTCCTCTTGGTTGGATTGAGAAGATCAATGGAGCACAGAAAGGTATTTGAATCCAAAACAATGGACCCAGGTATGATTCATGTATTATGTAACCTGCTTATTCCCGTTCAGGCTCATGGGGCGGGTGGAGGGGGGGCTTTGGGCTGAAGTCCAGCCCTGCATGTACTGAGTGAGAGGCAGGTCCCCAATCCAGGGCAAGCACACCATTCACTCACACACATATACCTATGGGCAATTTAGACTCTCCAATTCACCTAAACCTGCATGTTATTGCATTGTGAAACCTACACAGACACGGGGAGAAACCGGGACCTTCTTGCTGTAAGGTTTCAGTACTATCCACTGAACCACCATGCCACCCCGCTGCCAATCAAAAATAGCTAATTCTTTCATACCACTGACTCACATTATGTGACATAACACAGCAAAAAGATGAAATCAGAAACAGGAGAAAATAAGAAAAATCCAATAATCAGTTGGGAACCACAACAAACAAAGTCATCTCAAGCTACTGATGACTAGTCAAGAAGATCCAGACATGTCTAGTCTGGGGCCTCACCATGTTGAGACAGCTGTATGAATAAACATTCTGAACCTGTCCTGGCATGGAATTTTGTAAACTGTAGACACACCTCTTCAGGCTGCACCTCACCTCTCCCTACCCCTCCCTACCTCCCTATAATTCCCTATAACTGACTAAGCTGTTTATTTTAGACCTCATAATTGCCTAAATTGTTTTATTATTAGTAGGGTTGTGTTTTCAAATATGGTTTTATTGTGACTTTCATTTGGCTATGTAAGTAGTTTATTGTAGTTTCCATATAAATGTATGCTCATTTTATTACTAGCGTTGTGTATTTTTGATACTTTCGTTTGTCTCATCAGATCTTTCGGCGCACTTGTCCCTGGTTACAGTTATGCATTGTGTTGTCCTTCGCTCTGGATAAGAGTGCCAAATGCCTGTAATGTAATAGTCTCTCACTTCTCTTCCCCCCCCTACTTTCTCCTGTTCTCTCCCCATCTTTCACTCACATTGTTCCTGCCACTCCATGTCCTCTCTCTCACCCCTCATCTCCTCCTGGCGTAAGGAGATGTACAGCTCCTTTGCTCTCCTCTCCTCTGTGTGCCGGACCTCCTCTTCTCCTCTCTGCCTCTCCTCCTCTTTATATTTCTGTGCAATGGAAAATACAAAAAAGGTTAATGTAAAGTGTTTTTTGTATTCAATATAGCCTCATATCCATGTTGCACAGTTCATATACAGTATAGCATCTTTCACTGTGCCTGTCATTATTTTCAAGATGATTCTACGGTATAGTAACTGAAAGAGATGGATTGGGCAAGAAACCACATCTTGAGAGTTTGAATATAGCAATAGACCAATTTGAAAGCATCACCACAAACATGGAGTGGTTCATCACTAGCCATCCCCCCTGAAAAATGAAGCCATGCACACACACACGCACACACATATTGACACACTGAATGCCCTCTGATTATATGCATGCCAGTATCCATTGAGGCAGTGTTTTCGTGCCTCTTGTCCCGTCTCACTTTCCGTAGTCTTCATTTATTCAGTCATTCAGTTCACCCATGTCTCGTTACCTTTTTTCCCTCAATCACACCTTTTTGTCATTTCTGTCCTATCACTCGGTGTATTTAACCCACCTTGTTTCCCATAGCCTTTGCCAGATTGTAATGTGTGTCAACCATTCTTTCCAGCTGTTTCCTGCCTGTCTGTTCCGTTTATCGATCTGTTCCGTGTACCCCGACCTCCTCACTTTTTGGATTACCCTTCTGCGCTTGGTTACGATTCTTAGATCACGTTTTGTACTGTCGTCCGTTCGGATAGCCTTACTGTGTTTGGACTCCCACCTGTGACTTCGACCAAGTTTTGGATCACTCTTGTTATACCCGTTTGCCCTGTGATTGTACCTTTGCTCATAACTACAACAACTTGTTCGCCTCTGCCATAACTGTCTGCCTGTGTTTTACCATTGCCTGCCTGACCTGTCATTTATTTCATTAAGACACTTATTCAGTTTATTTCTGAGTTGCGATTGGTTCCTTGTTCCTGCAGCCTGACAGTCCCAAACATATTTCAGTTGATGCAATTCACCCTCACCCCCATGGAGGTCAATCAGACAAGACCAGGTAATGGAGGTGTAGTGTTTCATTGAGGTCTGTATCCGATACAGTCTACATTTCTACAGCCTAAATAATGCAGGGCAGATGACATGAAACATTTCATAATTTGGACAAATTAATACATTTACTAATTAATACCTTATCTTTGTTCTAATTAAGTAATTATGGTTTTGAACCAAACAAAAAGCAGAGATCATATGATGTTTGTGGACTGAAATTGGCTGCCAGTACCATTTGTCACAGACAGTCTTATTTCATTTCACACTTTTATGTCATTTGCTTATGCAAATCAGGTTGTTGTGTTTTTTTTCATCGTGCAAAAATAAGCTTCTATTCAAGTTAAATTTTAACTGTCCATTGTATGAAATACAGTGAGAACCATAATTGGACAGTGACCAGTAATTTGTTATTATCGTTCAGTATTTAGCAGTTTCAGTTTGAAAGGATATAATGGCAATGAGTATCAGTTTTAATTTGGCGGTATTTCATCCATATCGGATGAACTGTTTAGAAATTATAGAACCTTTTGTACATAACCCCCCCCCCCCCATCATTTACAGGCATCAAAAATATTGCCCAGTTTAACATAATGTAGAACGAAGTAATAATTTATATTTGGTTGCATATCCTTTGCATGCAATGACTGCTTGAAGTCTGCAATGCATGGACATCACCAAGCACTGGGTATCTTCTCTGGTGAAGCTCTGCCAGGCCTATACTGCAGCCATCTTCAGTTTCTGCTTGTTTCAGGGACTTTTTGCCTTCAATCTTCTCTTTAGCATGTAAAATGCATTTTCAATTGAATTCAGATCTGGTGATTGACTCGGCCAGTCTAGGATTTCCTACATTTTAGCTGTCAAAAACCTCTTTGTTGCTCTAGCAGTATGTGTTGGGTTATTGCCTTGTTGCATGATGAAGTGCCTTCCAATAAGTTTGGAGGCATTTGGTTTTATCTGGGCAGATAAAATATTTACTTCAGAACTCATTGTTCTACTTCTGTCTGCAGTCACATCATCGATGAAGACAAGGGAGTACGTTCCACTGGCAGCCATACAGGCCCAAGCCATAACACCCCCTCCACCAAGTTTCACGGATGAGGTTGTATGCTTTGGAACATGGGCATTTCCTTTATTTCGCCACACTTTCCTCTTTCCATCACTCTGGTTAATCTTTGTCTCATCTGTCTACAAGACTTTGTACCGGAACTCTTGGGGCTCTTTTAGCTTCTTTTTAGCAAACTAAACTGTTATTTCGCCTTTCCGTTCTGACGGATTATCAGTGGTTTGCATCTTGCAGTGTATCCTCTGTAGTCCTGCTGGTGTAGTCTTCTACATGTAGCTTTTACACATCTGACCTGCATCCAGCAGAGTGTTTTTGATCTGTTGGGCTGTTGTTAGGGGGGTTTCCTTCACCAAAGAGTGTATTCTCTGGTCATCCACTAAAGCGGTCTTCCTCGGTCTTTTGACATAATTGAGCTTACGCATTGTTTTTTCTTTGTTAATAATTCCCATGGTTTTGCAATGTTCCTGATTGATTGATTTTCGTTTCTGAGCCTTATGATGTCTTCCTCATGTTGTCTCACCCCAACAACAATCTCCAAAAGCAATTGCAAAGTCGACAATCAAGACTAGACATCAACAGCCTGCATGAATGAATACACCCACCTAACGAAACACATCTGTGAAACCAATTTAACAAATACTTGTAGTACCTTAAAATGGGGGGACCATGTAAAAAAGGTGCTGTCATTTCTAAACGGTTCAACTGATGTGAATGAAAATACCTTCAAATTAAAGCTGACAGTCTACACTTCAACGTTGTCATTGTATCCTTTCAAGCTCAAAGTGCTAGAGTACAGAACCAAAATAACAAAAAATGTGTCACTGAGTTATGGTGTACACTGTATGTATATTTTTTTTATCTTGAACACAAATGATAACCATCATCCATCTGGCTTCACAGTTTAGAAGAAGGCTGAATAATACATGTTCAGCCATGCTAATCCCTTGAGATTGACATGGGGATGCATTATTAGGGATCACTATGAGGGAACAGTTTCAGGTCTTATTTCAAGAAGCTAAGTTCAGGTGAGCATTTAGGGTCTAGGTTTTAATGTTCAGACCAAAAGCATGTGGTGTTCATTTTGTACAAGAGACGCCATGCAGCTCATTTTCCCTTTAAAATTGAATTACTGAAGAACTCAATAATTGAATGCTAACCTGCTGGTCAGTTCATTTACACTGTCGTATTTCACTCTTTAACTGTTCTTTTTATTCATCAACCCACTAATTCAGACACACACACTAATACATTTACCACTCGCACACTCAGACACTCAGATGGCTAGTGATGAACCACTTACACTCTCACTCACATTCACTCTCAGAAACCCACTCACACTCACTCACCCACTCATTCAAATATTTGTTCAGTCATTCATGCAGGAACGCTAGTGGTTTCTCTTGTTCTCACAACCAATGACAAACTGTTATTTAAACATGTTATTTGATATCATTCACATGACAGCAGCGGTGATTTCTGTTTGAACAAATGGCAGTCAAATACTTGAAAAGATCAAACAATGAGATTGAAGAACACAACCAAGATGTACTGTACACACATTTTGTATGCTTAATCTGGCAATGCTATGACTTTGTTCCTGCAAACTTTGAAACAAAACGTTTCCGTAAATGGTAAAAGGTCTTCAGCCAGCAAATTGCCAGAACAGCCAAGTCTGGTTTGCTTTCACGCAAAATCAATTAAGATCCCTTGCATTTCAATGCATGTGCGAAAAGAGTAGACTGAAGCCTTGCAATGGAAACTGATCCTTTGATATGGATTTGCACAGAGATATTACAGCAGAGGCCACTCCTACCTTCAACTCCTCCCGAATGCGCTCCTCTTTCCTGTCCTCAGTCTCTTCCTTCCATCTTCCCGCCACAGAGCGAGCTTTCTCTTTGGTCACTGCTTCCCTGAACTTCTGTTCAATCTCTGCCTCTTTCAAACGCCTGTTGGGGGAGGGGGTTGTGTTCATGAGGGTAAACAAACCATTTAATGAGATGATACAGCTGCCAAAGGAAAACGGAACAAACTCCTCCTCCTCCTATCAAAACTGTAACTTCACAATCATATTCTAATCCCTGAATTTGTACTTTTAATCGTCTTTGTTTTGAATGCATTGATTCACCAACGCCAATTTTTTCACCCTCTCTTTGCCCTCCTGTGCTAGAAGTGGTATGTTCTTCCTCCCCAAAGTTCCTCCTCACCACAGCTCCTGTGCCTCTTGTTGGGCTTGTCTCCTGGCTCTCTCTGACATCAGCTGCTCCACGATGGCATCAAATGGTCGGTCTCCAGGCCCTTCTCCCATCACCCACACCCACACCTCCCCATCAGAGCCCAGGAGCCACTGTATGCCCAGTTTGCCACCTGTAGAAAGACATGGTCACCTGCACTCCAAAATCACTCACCTGCAGTCCAAAGTCACTCACCTGCATTCCAAAATCACTCATCTGTACCTCAAAATTACTCACCTGCAGTCCAGATCTCTCAACTGCATCCAAAATCACTCACATGAAGTATAAAATTACTTACCTACACCCCATTCCTTGCACCCCAGAATTACTCACCTGCAGCCCAGTATACCAGTATAAAAAGTCTTCTCAAGTCTTTTGTCTTTTTTCCTTTTTTTATTTTAAGTAGAAAATATTAGCATGCTTTTAGTTACAGTTCTCTTGATAAGTGAAATCTTGAAATTGGTCAATCTTAAATCAAACTGTTGATCCTCAATGATGAGGATGAAAGCCTGCAGAGCTAGTACAAGCAGACTATTTGAGAAGGGCTGCCCCCTCACAAGATGCTTACATCAAATGGGAGGGGCTATATAAACCACCAACTTTACCTGAACAGGCCTTTGCTAATTTTGCTGCTGTATTTGCTAGCTGCATTTCCTTGAATTATCCTGTTTATTCCTGAATCATGAATCATGCCCTCAGACTTTTTTTGCAGTCTGACCACCACCCCAGCATCCACCTGTGAGCTCTACTTCTCAGGACCCCCATGGGGGTCTGTAGTCACTCCCTGTTTCAGCTGGCCTACAGTGGTGTGCAGTTCGCAAACAAGTCATTTCAATTGACTGACTCTTTTTACTCGGAAGTACTAGTTTGTTTTCTCAGTTGAACCATTCATTTTACTCATTCGAGTCATTTGCCAGCACTTGCGCTCCACTGAAACGAAAGGCTCCCAAGAATCTAGTTCCTGGTTGTGCAAAAGTATATGTAATTTTCCCCAAAGTATAATAAATGTTTTTTGGTATGGGAATTATTGTTTAGCCTATTGTTCTTTTGACAGCTGATTGAAACATTTTGTGAAGAGTTAGCAGCTTGCACTGTTACTACCAAGTTCCTCTCCACTCCACTGAATGAACAAGTGTCTTTGAACAAATGAGTGCCTGTGAATTCACAATTGCCTGTGAACGAACAAGGGCCTGTGAACGAGTCGTACAGGGGAGCGGTGTTAGTTTGTGAACGATAAACCCTAGTCTTCTCTAAAATGAGATCATCTACTCTCCAACCAACAATGTTTTAAAACGTAATAACATTGTGAAAAAGCATGAACGATGTTGCAGGACATAACATTGTAAACCCAAAATGCAAACACTTTAGCTGCTAACAGTTTGCAAGTTCTCAAAATGAACAAGTTGTCTGAACTGGCAATTTCCTGGGAAAAAAGTAATAGAAATCAGAGTTTGGAGGTATACATACCTAAGCTTGCAATGATCATCTCACAACTTTTAGAGAGGCCCTTGCTACAGATATATCTACTTTCTATGCCTACATCATTAGCATGGGAAGGCAAATCCCATTCCCAAAGGCCTAAATAAATCACCCAAGCTGTAAATTCTGTACTGCTCCATACCCCTGAAGATCTCTTCCATTCTCAAATCACTGCCATCAACCTACAACTCACTCAAGCCTGCCTTAGTGCCGATTACTCAGATCTTGCCCGCTATGCCCAGCAATAGCTCCTCCCCTGGCCCTGAACCTGACTTCATCTTCTCCTAGCTCCTAGACTTCATCTAGCTGCTGAAAGCCCACATCCTGTCATCTGGATCCCATGCCCACTACCTTACTTAAAGCCTGTCCCCCTTTTATCTGTCCTTCTATTGCCAATAGAATAAACATATGAACAGATTCTGAAAAAAGTCGGCTTGGATCCTGACTCCTAAAACATTATGTCCTGGACTGGTTCAGGTCTGACTTGATAGACATTAATTTGTGAAACTTGGTGCCTTAAAATCCCACGGTTCTGCAGATGATGCACAGATTTGTGTCAGCACTTCTTCCAGTCTCCCTCCTTTATCACCACTCACTTGCATCCAGGACTTACAGTACTGGTTGACCTCCAACGTCCTACAGTTGAATTGTGATAAAACAGAAATTCTACTCATTTCAAATAATTCCAGCTATCCAAACTCAACCACTTCGTAATGGATATTGACGATTTCACTATTCAAGTGTCAAAGGCGGTTTGTAGCCTAGGTGTCATACTCTGTGCCCTGCTGTCTTTTCAACCTCATGTTAACAATCTGGTCAAAACATCATTTTTTCAAATTGCTTGCCTTCTTCCCCTTGATTTCTGTAATTCCATACTCTATTACCTTTACCCTACTGATCAAAATTCAACACGTCCAAAAATCTGCTGCTGGAATGCTGACTCAGAAAGGATTCTGGCAACACATCCCGCCCACTTTAAAAAACCTACACTGGCTTCCCATCAAGGAATATCAATGACACAATTCTGTTACTCACCTACAAAGCTGCTCACTACAAAGTGCACTAAAATTTATTTTTAGTTACAGCCACAAAAATCACAAATTGTCACAGTTTTGTCATTCAGCACAACTACTTAAAGGAGCACTGTCATGCTTTTTTCAGTTGAGCTTATTTGGATTAAATTCTTAAATTATGTGTGTAGGCATTTTAAAAATCACTGTCAGTGTAGCTGTTTCCTAAATATGGGGCAAAACTACTCAAAACAAACATGTCCAGTGATGTCCCTGGACGTGTTTGGCTTGAATCTGCAGCCTGTGTTTCCCAGAAGGTAATGGGCACTCAAACTCTACCCTTGAATGCAGAGACTGGTTTACAGACGGGCACCCATCCAGGCGATCACATGACACTCCCAGAAAATTAACCAATAATAGCTAGTACAGTAGTCTTTTAACCAATGACAGTGTAAGAGAAATGAACATCGGCGATTCTCCAACTTTGACGCTACCATCGAGCGTGATTCCCTCAGCGTCCGACGGCTGATGATGATTGCTGATGTTGATGACTGCAGTGGAGCTGTGCCCTTAGAGGACAAGCTAGTGAAGGATGTAGCAATGATTAGATCATTATTTATTTATTTATCATTATTTGATTATTGATTTATTATTGGCAATGATGCAAACTCCGTGTTCCTCCGCTGTCTGTCTCTCTCACTCATACAATTCTTCCTCTGTAAATCCAAGTTCAAAACTATAAAGTTGCATTTCTTTGTCAAAATTGAAGAGCTTGTCCTCTAACTTGGCAAAGTCAGAGTTGTCTGTCATATCGCTCAGGCTAGCCAAGGTAGGTTCTGTGATATTTGTATGCTAACCTTACCATATTTTCTGGGAGTGTCATGTGATCGCCTGGATGGGTGGCTGTCCATAAACCAGTCTCTGCATTCAAGGGTGGAGTTTGAGTGCCCGTTACCTTCTGGGAAACACAGGCTGGAGATTCAAGAGAACTGAGAAGTTTTGCCCCATATTTACAAAATGGCAACACTGAAAGTGATTTTAAAAATGCCTACACATAATTTACTCATTTAATCTGAATAAGCTCAACTGAAAACAGCGTGACAGTGCTCCTTTAGCCACAGAACACTCCAAACATCTTTTCTCATAAGGTGAAAACCACATTCTGCTGTACTGCACATGAACATCTGCATACAAAACTGTACTGGCTTTAAATTGTGTGGTTCTGTTTGAGTTCTCTATGAGATCTCTCATGTCACTGTGTGCAGTGTCTGTGCTCCTCACCTGTGCCTCTCCATAGTGAATGCTTGGACAAGAAGGCCAGTCTTGCGAATATAGGCAATATCTCAACAAACAAAACTGTTGAGACAAATGAACCCAGCAAATAATTTTTTGCAATCACTAAGCACAATGGCACAATAGCTGGGGTTCAACTGAGAATATAGGCTAATAGAAGCATAGGGCACAGACCAGCTAGCCGACAGCTGTGATTATTAACATGAGACAATGACTATTCATTTTATAACAGAAACATGAAATAAAGCATTCAAAAGGCTGAAATGTCCGCACAAATGCATGTTTAGTTGATTGTTTGTTTGTCCCAGCTTACCTAAAGCTTCAGAACAGGAAGGAAAATATTTAATATATGGAAATATTGGCCACATTCTTGCTGTTTGAAGGTTATGATAGGTGTCTATAGTGCTAAATACGCATCACTTTGTATTGGGAAGGAAAATAAGACATCTTGGTAACCGTTGCTAACTTTAGCCTAATTAATTTTTGTGTTGTGACGGGGGACATTACCCACAGTATGGGCATTGAAAATAGAGTTGCCTTAATGACCTTGAACAACTTAAAATTCTCACATTTAAGAAAAAGCTAGAAACGTTAGAACAATATTTAGATATTTGTATAATTTTTTTGACAGTCCAACCAACTTTGATCTCTACCCATCCGGTTCCTATTTGTGTTGCAATTCATGCATACAGAATGAATAATGCTACTGTAGCTAGGAAAATAACATGATTTCACAGGCTGTAAACCCAAATTAGATTGATGGACATCTATCAATCTCTCACTGTTTGTAGGTAGGCATACAGTAAACCCCTCTCTTCAGAGGTGGGTATATGCTGTATACCTGCGTGTAAGCACCACTAAACCACTGCTTTTGTATCTGTTATGCCTTCTGCATGCTTTTTTTACCCATTTAACTTTCAAGTGACGGAGTTTTACTTTCTGATCCTGGATCCTCCACCTCCACAGAAGTCTAAATATAAGACTAAAATAGACTGACAGACTGCAACAGACTGCAGATAGAATATATACTAGATAGAACCTGTACTCACCTTTGTGAGAGCAACCTGACGGACCGGCATTCTGTTTTTCATATAGGTTCTCGCGGTATTCCCAGTGCCGGACCTGTTCCTGCCGGATCTTGTAGAACAGAATATGCTTCTGCTCCTCGTTCAGCTCGGCCAGCAGGTCCGGTGCAATTACCATGTCCTGGAGGATCTGTTGCATCTTGCTCACCCCTCTGCCTCCCTATTCATTTAATAACACGGCTAACCTCCGACTTCTCCCGCTACACAGATAACTGTACCTCCCCCACCCCCCTCTACACCTTCTGCCCTGAAAACAGCCTCTCCCCCTCCCCACGACCTTAACACCAGTCCACAGTGAGGTAACCCTGTGCGCACTGGTGTTCCCTGTCTGCTCCTTACTTCACACTCTGGGACACACAGGAGACACACCTCGAGTCAGCCTCTCCACTGCCCCTATGCAACACTATTCTTCTCTAAGTGTGAATGTGTCTTTCCACTTGCTCCTAGTAAAACGTCTGTCTCTACTTGGCTCGCCACTTCTTCAACTCTTTCTGTTCACTTCTCTCTGGTGTCCTCTTTCCTATTAACGCTCTCACTTTCTGCCTCTCTCTCCCTCTTTCTGTTTTTTTCATTTCTTTATCTCTCTCTTACAGTTCCCTCCCAGTCACAGGTGTATCTGACAAGCAGACGAATCTGACAGATCGAAAAACATCATGTGAGTTTGTCATTCTCCCCTTCTATATGACAAGATCTTCTTTGTCTATGTGAGTGCGTGCGTGTGTGCGTGTGTGCGTGTGTGCATGGGTGTCTGTGTGCCAATTTGCACCCGCTTGTCACCTGATCCTGATCTCACCCCCACAGTGGAAATCTATCAGCATGAGTTCCTTCTTTCCACTACACTACCTGCAGCAGGGGGCACTTCACACCAATTCCAACACTCGTTTGATTTTGGAACATTTTGCCATTTGGGATAATCGTTCCAATCCACAAATAACTATAATTACCACATTGTTTAATTTATTTTTTAACATAGTAATGAACAGCTGCGGTTACAAGTGGCAGATAATGGAATAATATACAGGGAATGCAAAATTAACATGCCAATATCCTTGCCCAGCAATGCCCTTAGGGGTGAAGTTAGAATGATGATGACAGACAGGGGCCCTAAAAAAATGTGAACATTTTCTGGGGTGGTGGTGAATGTGAATGTGAGATATTTTAAACCTAAATCCTAAGGTGCTGCCCTTATCCCTGCCAAGCATTAATCCTAGTTTTTCAAAGTGTTTTTAGACTGTAATCTGTAATTTCTGAAGACAATTTACATTACATTTCTGGTTCAGTGCAGTACACTTACAGCCCATAGCTAAACAGTCCTATTTGTGAGCCACATTGCCGCTAGGGCTTGTGTAACCTGAGTGTGTTAACTAGATCAAAATGGCAGACCTGCGCAGGGAGTTCTTTAGAGTGCCTGTGAAGGTGTAGATACAGTGAATTCCATAACAGGTCCATAACTCCATTAGTCAGGTGTAGGGTATAGGGTGACCAGGTCAAAATTGTTCAGTCACAGGACAGCAGAACTGCTTTTGCGGGACAATGCAGGACATGTGGGAGAGGGAAAATAAAATAAATTATGATTTCATTTATTGTTTAAATGCCTTGATTTCATATTCAACGCTATGTAAAGCACATGTTGTTATTAATCTGCTGTAAATCGTCAGTATGGAATGTTTCTCTTATGTTATCTTAATAACAGGCTTAAAAATGCATCTTATGAAGGAAGAGAAAATTATCTAAACAGGCTATTAATGGTAAGGTTTGTGTTGTTTGTGTGTGTTCTTACCTCATTGCCAGGTTCTGTGTTTTTCGTTGTCGAGTCTTTGTCTAAGTGCTTAGCGTTTCTGTGTTTTCTTACTCTCTGTGCACACCGTAGTCTGTCAGTTCACTTCATTCATTCGTTTCACCTTCATTAATTCGATTGCCATTTCGCTCTTGTTACCAGTGTAACCCTTTGTTATCTCTGTTTGCTGGTGTATTGATCCTTTGCCTAGACACTTTACAACAAACTCCCTAGTCCCTGCAATTCCTCTTTGCTGGCTATTGAACCCCACCTGTCTGACCTAAAAAAATTTTTTTAGGCCTTTTTCAGATTTTATTGGACAGTATAGTATAGAGAGACAGGAAGAATGGGGGCGAGAGAGAGGGAAAGACATGCGCCAAATGTCAGACGGTCGGATTCGAACCACCGAAGTCGCGGCTTGCAATGAGCATGCGGTCAGTGCTCTACAGGCTGCACCACCGAGACACCCTGACCTGCCAATCTTTCAATAAAGATTCTGAACTGAACACTGCTCTCTGGATTTCTGCAACTGGGTCCTGTTCTGCATTCCTTATACTCATTCACTCGTATTTATTGTCAGAATGGGAAGCATCTAGCAGGGCCTTCTCCTAGCACAGGGGTGTAAATCCCCTGCCAAGTGCAGCTGTAGTTCACCCTCACTTATATTTCACTTTTGATTAGCTCAAAAGCGAGCCTCAAAACAAACCTGGTTAAATATCGCATTGGAGTCTTCCTTGTGGTCATCGATTCGAACGATTCGTTCTACACGCCAAGCTCTGAGGTGTAAAATCGCACTGCTTGTGGAAATAGCTTGGTAGCACTGTGGTTTGACGCAATTGAGAAAAATTGAAGATAATCTGGTTTGTCTGCAACTATTTGTGTATTTAAGTGTTTCAAGCATGTCTCCACAGATTCAGTGCAAGTACATCAGTAACGATAGATGCACTCTTGGTCTGTCTGCATGCTAGTTTCTTAGCTATCTCTGGATCAGGGAACATGACGGGGGGAAGTTTTGATCCATAATCGCCAGATCTATATGATAAGCCATGCTGCACATTATGGTAGACACTGGTCACCTCAGCCACTGTGACTTTGTGTTTTTTTTTTTGTTGAGAAAAGGCTTGGCATACTAGTGTTAGCATTCCTTTGCTGTGCATTTTTTATGCGCGCCTCACCATCAACATGCCTCTTAACATCCCCCTCTCCTCCTTGGGTGATGGTGAAGCTGTCACAGTGCAGTACCGGTTTGGACCACTGGAGGGCAGTTTGGTCGGTTGACAGCCTTTTCAGCCTATTTACTCACGGGTGTAATCATTTCTCTGCAATCAGCCGCACCCTTGATAACCATCTTCTCACAGCACTCAGGTGCTCCTGTGCAATTTGTGTTACTCAGAAGCTGGTAAACAGTATTGCTGGTTCGCTGAGAAAAGTCTAATTCTCCCTTTGTTAGAATACTCTTCTATTTTCACTGAGAATATTGTTTTGTGGGAGTCTTCTCTCCCTGTGTTAGTTATTTGCTATGACCACCCAGTTGGGATCTATTTAAGTTTACCTTCTTTATCCCTCCCTTTGGTGGAGGTTTTTCCCTGGTGGGGTAGTTTTCAGTTAAAGGTTATTCCTCCTTTTATCTTTTCGTTTTCCTGTCCCTTCAGTCTGCTTTGCAGATTTAGTGGCTGTTTGTTTGTGAACAGCTTTTAGGAACCCTGGTGTCTGTGTTTGGCCTAACACCCCACGCCCCACCTCACAGAAGCTCTGACGGCAAATTCTGCACTCGCCTTTATGGGGATCATCTGAAACAGATCTCAGCCACATATCTCCTCTCCTAGTCTCTGTTGTATGAGCATTTTGACATGGATGCGCATCATTCAAATGTTTATTTTTTTAAACATTTTTTTACCTTGTCAACATGAGGAGCAGAGTTGTACCAATTCAAGGAAGCTATTATGAGGCTGAGAAATAATAATGATAAAAAAGCCATAGGCCCAACCAGGATTGGAACATCATTAAGAAGAAAGCAAACACACCAGCTCAGCATTTGCAAATTGACTGGTTGGCTAAGGAAGACCTCTACATTGATGAATGAAGAATGTTCACCATAATTAAGGAAAAACCCCAAACACCTGTCGTGCAGAACCACTCTTCAGGAGGCAGGCATTGACATGTCAGTGACTTCATTACATTACATTATTGGCATTTGGCAGACGCTCTTATCCAGAGCGACGTACAACAAAGTGCATATCCATAACCAGGGATAAGTTCGCTGAAAGACCCTAGAGGGAAGTACAATTTGAACTGCTACCTGTACAACAAAGATAAGGACGATTTTATTTTTTATTTTTTTTAAACAAGAAACAAAGAGCAAAAGTGACCAAAGTTAACTATCAAAACACTGCTTACCTAGCCAACTAAAAAATACTGATACACAAAGCAAGTCACAGAGACAACAATTAAGGTTCACAGGGAGGTAGGGAGGGATGGGGAGAGGTGCTGCTTGAAGAGGTGTGTCTTCAGCTTGCGTTTGAAGGTGGGGAGAGATTCTACAGTTCTAACCTCAACGGGGAGTTCGTTCCACCACCGTGGAGCCAGAACAGACAACAGTCGTGAGCGTGAGGTGGAGGTTCGGAGAGGGGGAGGTGCCAAGCGGCTTGTGGAGGCTGAACGAAGAGGTCTGGCAGGGGTGTAGGGTCTGATGATTTTTTTCACAAACAGAACTCCACTGGCTACACTGCAAGTTGAAAACCAATAGTGTGCTGCAAAATCAGAATGACCAGGTTACAAGGTTTGTGGCCAGGTTTGCTAATAAGTACCTACAATAAAACAGCCTGCAGAGTTCTGCAAAAAGGTTGTATGGACAGCTGAGTCCAATATTTACTTGTATCAGAGTGATGGAAAGATCAAAGTGCAGAGACCAAAAGGAACTGCCCAAGATCTTAAACACCCTTCTCATCTCTAACATGGTGTTAGTGTGTTATTGTTTTAGCATGTGCTGTATGGCTGCCACAAGTATTGGCTCTCTTGTCTTCACTGATGATAGCAACAGCAGAATTAATTCTGAAGTGTATAAAAACAAAGCAAATTCCACCAAGTTCATTGAACTTGAAGACCAATGAGTCTTGTAGGCACTTCATCCTACAACACTATCATGCATGAACCGTTCTTATGAACAGATTCATTCTTAAATCGCCTATACATGTGATTTGAGAGAACATCTAGAATTTCTTTAGGTAGGATCAACATTTACGAGGGGTCCCGGGGAGTCGTACGAATCATGTACACAAATCATTCCATTCAATTCCGATGGAGAGGCTTCCAGTGAACGTCAGCGCCGCTCGCTGGGCAGACAGAACTCAGATTAAACTTTCAAACTAGGCACTGCAGATCAAATATGAAGATATATATCAAGATTCAGTAAGTGCATTGCCCATTTCTCACCTCAAATGTTTTCAGAAATTTATTTTAGTGGATTGCTTATCAACTGTCTGCAATATTATTATGTTTCGCCAAAAAACAATGAACCGCAGTCTAACTAATCAGGTACCAATTACGTGGTAGACCTTGTTCCCTTGTTCTTTTTAATCCCATTAGCCATCTATCTGCCACAACCCACCTACAGTACCATATAAACTGTATTGCATTAATTGAGGACAGTTGTCTGAAGTTAGGTGCATTTGTTTCTGATGTGGCACACTCGTACAGACCCTTTGTATGAAAAAAGTCAGATACATTAAGTATAATACAAAATGTATAAAAGTTATTAATCTGATTGGAATCCAGTTGAACAAGCATTTCATATGCTGAAAGCAAACGTAAGGCAACTAGCCCCCAAAAGAAGGGGGGCTCCCCCCAATCCCTGAAAACTTCTGTAAAACTAATCTCAAGTCTTAAAGGGTGGTAATGTATAAACCAAGGCTGCCCAGCCTGCCCCCAGAGGTTTGCTGTCATGTGCCCCATTTTGGCAGACCTGTTTCCACTAATTTGCAGCTCAGTGAAATACAGGCTGTGATTACACTTATAATAGAAAGGATTTCGCTGCAAGGAAAGCTACCATCCTCAATTAAGTTCTGGCCTGCATTTCTAAGATTAGTGCAAGATCATTCAATGGCTAAAGTTCCTTCCATCTTTCAATGGACAGACTATGGGGTAGACACTTGAGTTCCAATTTGATTTGATTGACAAAGGTTACAGATATGGGTGATATTTTCATACTGTACCTTGTTCCCGGTCTCAAATGCACTGTACTGTATGTACAAAGGTATTGTTAGTCAATTGATAATTCAGAAAAGTGAGAGGATTGTTGAGGACCCGGCCCTAGGCCCCCCTGATGAGAGATTGACGGGGGATGGGTTAGAAAGGAATGCATTGTTAACCCCTCGCACACGCCATCGAGGTGGTAGTAAGAACGCCCGTAAGAAGAAAAATATGTGGTTCAGAGAATGAGCAGCCATACTTGTCAGTAGAGGAGTCTGAAGTCGGGAGACTTAGATTTAGGGTTTTAAGGAGCAAGGTTAAAGTTCTGACTGAGAATACCCCAACCCTACAGGGGAGGGGCACAATGCCTGGCTAAAGAAAAACAAAAATAAGGAAAACGGAAGGGATGTCAATACCGAAAGAAAATTAATGATTAATGGCGGATGATTTACACTCAGCTATTGGCTGGATGTCCTTTGTAAATCCCTTAAGGCGCCGCGGAGAGGGGCACCTGAAGAGTGTGTTGAGATGGTGGCAGGCTTTAACGTCTGGCTTACATGAAATCAAAGTTTGGAGGAAGTCAAGGAGAGATTATGAAACTGACACAGACACCAGTGATGAATAGGTTCATTAAAACAACATAAGGGCTAGTGTTTTTCCACTCGTATATTAAGATGGTGGAAATTCCCAAACCAGAGGGGCCCATGAAATAAAATATTGGGGACAGTTCTTTTGAGGTATGAGAAAATAACAATTGGAAAAACAGAAATAATTAATATGATCATTAAAAAACAGGTTATATAAAAGATAAATGTCTTCCCGCTTGACATAATGGGGGCATTTCTTATCAAAAAAGGTACACTTTTGTATGCAAAAAAGATATATAAGGGATAAGCTTTTAGACCTTAGAGCAGGATCCCAGAATTTGGCTTCAGAAGATATCTACGAGCTGGTGAAGAGAGAGCAACACAAGACAGCTGTAGTCAAGCTGGAGTGGCGCGCTCCCTCTGCGCGCCACTCCAGGATATGGATATGGAGAGAGGAGTGACGTACGCGGTGCGGACTCAGCCCAAGAGTTGTGACAGCAGGACTGATGTCGAAGAGGTGTTCACGCGCATCCCTCATCATACAGAAAAGCTGGTGAAAGAGTTAAAGGGCTTTTACAACATGCTTGGAGCCGTGAACTGCACCTGGAGGCCAACAGACGGGACGCGGGGTTCCTCCACGCTACAGAACACCTTCCTGCTGGACCCACGCAAGAACCTGAAGCCTCCCCCCCTAACCTCAGTGTCAGTGAGGAGAGGCATATGCTGCGGCTGCACTGCAAAACCCCCGACGTGTTCGAAGAAATACCAGTGCACATCCCAGACAACAGGCAGGAGAAGTACGAAGTGCAAAGTCACGTCTTTCGAAAGTCTGGGTCCTGATCCTGCCCCAGATTCCCAAACCAATGCAGCTGTTCAAAGAGCTCATCAACAGCAAGGAGGAGGGATCAAATCCCGCAGAAAACGAGATGGCTATATTTAGGGCATGAGTGGTAATTATAATCTATATTACTTGTAGAAGTAGGAAAAGTAATACATAGAAGTAATACATTATAAGTTTCCTTTTATTTTTATGTCTTTTATTTTTTAGAAAGATACTATATACGATATAAATAAGTAGTAGACTTTAGGGGTGTTCGTACCCATTGTATTAATGGAAGTTCAGTAGCTTTTATCTCCGTGAAGGGGGAGCCATAAGATAAGGTAAAGGCCAAAGAGGAGGATGGATATAGGAAGGGTGTACCTTGATTTTTAAACATCGTGGTGGAAAGGTAATTTAGAAAGAGCTAAGAGGGGTATATGTAACTTGCATGTGATTAGCAAACTGCAAAAGATGATATGTACACTGTAATCTGTACAACTCTATTCTTTTGATTGATTATAATAAAGTATATCTTACTATAATCATATGTGATAAAGAGTCTTTAGAGGAATACATTGAATACAGGACATCGATTACCAGATTTGCATCACACCCTTCACTTCGAGACTGGGCTGGAAGTTCAGTAGAACTTACCAGGGCTCCAGGACGTTCGGAGTACTTGAGTTCGTCCCCGAGACACCTCATTGTGAGGTACTGCTCGTGGGAACGTGAGGTCTGAGCTCGGCAAGGGGTCCGTGGCTCACGACAGGATCATGAGGTATTCATCCAAATTCTATAGCAATTTATGGTGCAACCACAGCTTTCAAGATCTTTATTCCACACTGTGATTATTGCAAGGGGAACAATATAATTTAAAAGTCCTTTGTTTACTTTTAGGATGCTTCCCATCTCATAAAAAATATGTACTAATACTTATTCCAATATTTAATTGGTGGAGCTAGCGGGAGCATCGAACTGTGATGTATATAATCAGAAAGTCAATTGCAGACAACAGATGGGATAGAGAATAATGGTAGTCAAAAAACAGGCAGTGGTCAAATCCAGGTAGGCAGTCCGAAAAAGCAAACAAAAGATTTCTAACACTCGAGAGGTTTTGCAGCAACAAACACATTCAAACCACAAACCACACACACACACACACACACACACATTGGCTGTGGCAATTAGAACCAATTTTCAACCAATGAGCTTTTTTTTACAGCAATACAATATTTTGGTACAGAGTGTCGGTCCGTCAACTGAAACTCAAATTTAAGGACTATAAACCCAGGTAGTGGGTGAGTGAACATGTCAGTGAGCCTGGTAGGACAATGATAGGAAGGGATTTACAATAGTCTTGTAACAATGTTTTAACGCAAAAATCTTACCTATTGTACCTTATATTGCCCAAACCCATATATTGTAATACCGACCAAAGAAAATTCCATTATAGGTGATCAAAAGTCTTCTCATCATCTACAGTTAATATTTCCAGGTTAGAACCATTCAAACTAATATTACAATTGGACGAGTAGTCTGAAATGTGTAGTAATCTATGAAGATTGTCTGAAGATTGATGCTAAACCACTTTGATCATGGTGGATCCACTTTGGTAAGAATCAAGCCAGACTGCTAACAATTTAGAAAGTAACTTTCATTTGGCTTTCTGCTTCTGCGGCAAGAATGCCACTGGCTGGGAAAAAATAGTAGCAAGATTCCGACAGCAGGGGGCAGCCGCATTGCATTTCAGGGTGAATCACCATATAGAGGATTGCTTAGCTCTGGTTTGAACATATAATTTGTATTTGAGGAAAAAACCTTTGCTTCTTTTAGCTGGGGAAATATCAGTTGTCATACCTCTTGATTTATAATGATTGTTATGCAATTTAAGTAGTGCCTTTAATTAAATTCCCAGTTGACTTGATTTTTGCCTGGCAAGAGGTGGATGCTGGAAGGCCAGCCAGCAGAAAATTGCAGTAGTCCATGCGAGACAGGACCATTGCTTGAATAAGGAGCTGAGTAGAGTAGGCGGTGAGGAAGGGACGGATTCTCTGGATGTTGTACAGGAAGAAACTGCCTGCCCGGCTCACCACCGTCATGCCCGGGTCACCATTGCAATGTTGTCGGAGAAGGACAGCCTGTTGTCCATCACCGCTCCAAGGTTTCTTGCACTGGAGGATGAGGTCACTGTGGTATCCCCAAGTGAAATTGAACAATCAGAGAAGGGAGAGGTTAGAGCAGGGATTAGCTCTGTGGATATCTGAATGTCTCTCAGGCGTGTGTGTGGGGGGAAAGGAGAGAAAGAGTTGGGTGTCATCGGCAAAACAATGATATGACATGCTATGAGCAGAGATAACAGGGCCAAGGAATCTGCCGTAGATGGAGAAGAGCAGGGGACCAAGGATTATCCTGTTATACTATCCTCAATTACACACATCCCTCAATTATCCTCAGGATTTTACTGCCACTGTAAACACTCCCCCCTTTCCCCTTACCACTTCAATGAACAATTCATAGTAGGGGTGATCAGAGTACTCTAGTTTTAGACAAGTACCTGCAACAATTATTGACTTTTTTCCAAGCACAAGTGTTATACGAGAAATTGGATCATTATCCGTGATTTGGCCTGCTTTATTTATTTTTTACATAGGCTGCAGTAGCTGTACATCAGTGATGAATGGTAACAAAGTTAAAACAGCTGTTCAATTGGAGGTGTGTTTTCTGTTTTGGGTGACGTATTTGTGCCACACTGATTGGCTGCTGCCAGAAATGTTTTAGAACCCCTGGTCAATAGGCATTCTTTTTTCAGTGGAACAGAACCTTCATGTGCAAGGACGGTAGAACTCCTTGATTAATTCTGGCTATCCAAACGTCATCTACGTTTAACTACTCAATGCCTCCGTTGGTGTACTATAAAAGCTTATCTTGGTGGACCCTGTTAGTTTATTTCTGTTGTTGCTAGAACAATATAGCACAACATACCATTTTAACAATCCAGAGCTTGTTTCGCAAAAAGCGATTTACGAGGATATCGCAATATCTCGTTTCACAAAAATGCATCCCTTGCGAATTGCAAATAAAACAGCAACAGGTACAGACTTCTTGCAGAACTGTTTTTTTTTCTCACAGATACGTGGTTTCTTCTGATAGTGCTGAAATAGATGCAAGTTCCAGAAAGAATCTTCCATGATCATACCTACCCTTTAGATACTACTAATAATTAATTATGGAGAGAATTATTTTGTCATCCTTGGCCTGCCAATCCCTTTGCTCACCAGTGCTCTCTTTCTTTTTGATTAAGTTCCAATCAGTTGATTTTGGTAAGCCTAAGGTTTGGCTGATGTCTCTAACCATTTTATTCTTGTTGCTCAGTCTCGTAATGGCTTCTTTGACTGTTATTGGAACAACTTTGGTCCTCATATTGAAAAACAGCAATAATAGTTCCTAAAAAGTGATTGAAAAAGGAAAGACTAGGTGCTGAGACCTTATACCTGCAATAAGGAGGCAAATAACACACCTGAGCAAAGCCAAACAAATTATATACTGTTGGAAACGTAATGTCATCAGCTAAAATGCTTCTTAGTTGGTTCTTTGATGAGCTGAAGTTATATTGAATCTTCTATCATATGGATGGAGGTTACACATTTTCTCTGCAACTATGTTACAAATACTGGTCAGAAAAGTTGTACTTTGGCTCATCATGTTTGAGGGAGCCTATACAAAACATAGATAATCGCATTTGTAGGTATAAGTATAGATGTATACAACGGCAAAATGGACAACAATAATTGCTCCAGAGAAATTCAAAATGGAATGTTTACAAGGAGAAGCACCTCATACCTACTGTCAAATATGGCGGTGGGCCATTTGTTGGGCCGGTGTTGTGGAGATGTTTTGCTGCCAGTGGTCTAGGTGCATTATTTATCATCAATGGGACAATTAATTTAATAACGTATCAGCAAATCATGGCAGGAAATCTGCTTTCCTCGTAGGTGGATTGTCCAGCAATTACTCCAACAGTACATCAAAATCCACACAGAAATGGTTAAAAACAACAACCAATAAGTCTCCAGACTTAAAACCCATGAAAAACCTGTGGTCTGAACAGAAGAGAGGGGTATCCCACGTATACCAATGATTCTGAAAGGTTCTGCATGGAGGAATGGTCTAAAATGTGAATTTTTATAGCAGATAGACATTGATTCCGCAGGTCTTTTCTGTGATCTTTGAAGAGCTTCTTCTGCCCGCCTGCAGATTGTTTTGCAGTACTCAGTTGGTCACAGAGAATTCTGCAAGGAAGAATTGTCTGACTTCCTAATCTCATGCCCAAGCCAGCAGAGGTGACCCTGATGGATAAGGTGCTTGTGGAATGCCACTGTGAGGGGCATGTATGATGAGTGTATAATGGAACAGAGCGTGGTGGTGTATAAAGTTGTGTGTTTGAGTATTGCGGTGTATAATGGTGTGTGTTAGTGTATGGTGATGGTGTGTAATGGCTGTTGGATGGATAGCATATCATGCATGTGTGTTCTAGTCACCTACAGGAGAGATGTATTGTCTCATTCATGGGGTCTCTACAGGGCGGCCTGTCGCATAGTGGTTAAGGTAATGGACTGGGACCCGCAAGGTCGCCGGTTGATCCCCGGTATAGCCACAATAAGATCCGCACAGCCGTTGGGCCCTTGAGCAAGGCCCTTAACCCTGCATTGCTCCAGGGGAGGATTGTCTCCTGCTTAGTCAAATCAACTGTATGTTGCTGTGGATAAGAGCATCTGTCAAATGCCATTAATGTAATGTAATGTCTCAGTCAGGAGTCAGGGCTCTGTTTCAATGGCTCCAGAGGTTGGCTGGCCATATTTAGATTTGTATATATGAAGCAAAATTAGTGTAGGTGCAAGATTTAAGCCTGGGTTTGTGATGGGGGGGTTGTACTGCAGGATGTATTTTACAGGACTAAAGTCATTTCATGGCTGAGAAATCCTGTTTAATGCTTTTACATGCAGTCTTTTTCCTACGTACTCCCAGACACCCTGCACTGAGGACCAGTGTAAAACACCAAATCATTACTCCCTCTCTATACATAGCAAGGCCAGTTCAATGCTTAAACATTATGTCTCACTGTTTTATCAGGGCCTAATGTTAGTTTTAATTATTTAATCACTTTAGCGGTTAGAGAAGATATTGGCCAGGGGTGGCACAGCTTGTTCATGCACATCTTAATGCACTGAATATCTGTTGTGAGCCAATGAATCCTCTATAATTAACATATCCCCTGTTGTGCAATTTTTTTAAATATATGAAAATATCACTCGAAAACAGTGTTGGACGAAACTAAAAACATTTTAGTCGCCAAAATATTTTAAATATATTAAAATAATTATTTCAAATATATTAAGTAGACAATATTAAGTTAGTTTGTTTGACAAGTGGAATTGCCAAAGTCTTGAATTTATTCTCACCTCATTGGCAATAGTTTTGTCTTATTTAGTACAAAAGTTATATTAATAATATTTCAAGTCTAAATACAAACTAAGAAAATATAACCTGGAGGTTCTGAAGCTAGTTGCAAAGTGTATGTGCTTTACATTGAGAGAAGAACATGGGTATGATGAGATAGAAAAGGAACTTTAGCTTTCAACACCTATGACAGCCTTAACCTATATCCCACTACCTCGTTTCTCCCTTTCACTCTCAAAAATAAAATGCCCTCTCCCTGACACACACGCCCTATCCCTATTATCTGTCACACACTTTCTCTTGGTGCTATTCAGTTTCCCATTTTGTTTCCTTCTGTTCATAAAGAGCAGATACGTTTATGCAAAAGGTAACATCTTCAGACTGTGTTAATTTCACAATTCATGCAGTATATTTGAAATACATAGCAGGACTTCAGAACTGCCCTGCGATGGACTGGCGACCTGTCCAGGGTGTATTCCTGCCTTTCGCCCAATGTATGCTGGGATAGGCTCCAGCCTCCCTGCGACCCTGTTCAGGATAAGCAGGTTCAGATAATGGATGGATGGATGGATGGACTTCAGAACTACTGAAGTATAAATAGGATTCACAGTGTAAGGCTGAAAATCTGGCATTATCACTCAGGGCTGGTCAGCTTGCTGGCTTCCTCTGGTATTGTGGAATATGTGGCTGTAAAGTAATTTAAGCCAGGAGCATGCACCATTAACCCCCACTATCTCCGCACCCATACGGGCAGGAGCCTGTAGGCCTCCAGCCGTAAAACTCGTTACGACGGGGCAACACCCTTTACGGCACGGGAAGGTTTCAGAGGGCACGGCCTGTTAGGCCCTGACCTTCTCCTGAACCCCCCTTTATTGCTCTCTCCCTCTTTACTCAGTCACTAAATGATGTGTACAGCATTGGATGTTTCATGACAAAGTCAGTTTAGATAATATTCATGTTTGGTATTATTCTGATTGTTTCAGTGCGACTGGTGCAATGGTTTTATTTCTGCAACAGCAAACCCTGGACATCATAACCAACCAGGAACCAGAGGAAAAACTGTGTGGAGCTCTGCCCCAGTGAAAGCCATGTGCTGCGCTTCCTGAGGAGGCGTGGCTCCAAATTACAGATGGGTGACCCATTTTTAGGGTTAACATCAAAGGCCAGATTTTCGATTTAAGGACAGCAAACTAAGCAATCTGGGAGAATGCAATCAGCCTCCCGTGCACTCCGTGCACGTAATTTCTACATACAGGGTGTCTGTAGCCAGACTCCCGTATGTAGCTTTTATTACCAGGTATGACTTTTAAGACTCCGTAATTTGGTTTCCGTTGTAATGTTTTTTGATCTGGAACTAGTATGTAATTACGTGTATGTAACCTGCCTGGTAAAATAAAATTGTTAAAACTTGATCTGTTTGGTTTTCCTTACTGACACTTAATGTTACACAGGGAATGCGTGGTTTACCCCCTCAAACTGGTCTAGGGAGGATGATTATTTCCACTTACTGTATCACGGCATATAGCACCCGTAGACCTATGTTGGTAAATCCCTCGCCTCCGCATGGTAGTTCATTCATGTCGAGCACAGCCGTAGCTATGTTGGTCTGCTTGGGTCCCTAGGCTGTAAACAGATATACCCAAGAGTAGCTATTCCTGCGACCTCTGTAATGACTACAGATAGCTAGTCAGTTCGTAAGACGTGCACATAACGCGCGATGTGACATGCGGTGGTACCAGCAGAGGATTGTTCAGCGAGTTCTTCTCAGTACAGGATTCCTATAGCGATCAAGTCAAAATTATAAATAAGACATCCACTAAATGTGGACAACTAATCTAAATTATTATTCTAAAATGGAGTCAGATAAACAAAGGTGAATCTATTGGCCCTATTGTGGAGATTCTGGGTCAGCCCGGACCAGTAAAGAGCGGAAGGCAGAGTGGTACTACTGCCTTTGTATTGTGGTTTGTTTATTGGCTGATCTAGACTGTCTGCATAGGGGCCACTAATTTTTAACCCTATTAGTATTCTTTCAGCAACACCAGAAGGACGAGCACGCTGATACCTTCAGCCCTTGCTAAATTCCGTTGTTCGGTTAGCATGGGGTTTTACAACAGTGAATTACAGCTCATAATTACAGCTCATAATTGGGTAATGATCACCAAAGCTCCTCCCACAGCTCATAATTGGGTAATGTCATTACCAAAGCTCCCCCCACAGCTCATAATTGGGTAATGTCATCACCAAAGCTCCTCCCACAGCTCATAATTTGGTAATGTCATCACCAAAGCTCCTCCCACAGCTCATAATTTGGTAATGTCATCAATGAAGCTCTGCCCACGGCCTGCAGGATCGCCTCCTGCAGTGCTGACTGGCTGCTTTTCAAACATGATTTAACCCAGTGGTTTTTCACTGTTTAGTGGGTGGAGGGACATCTGATGTGATTAAACGGGTGAAGCTCTGCACAGCTTTATGCAGTCTCAGCACTGCAGCCCTTTAATTAGCTGATTTGCTTTAGTGTCATGTTAATTTATGCATTTAAGCCTGATGAGCTTGTCTGTTTGTTGAGGCAATGTGTAGAAAAACAAGGAGTACATTTGTGTGTCTGTTCCTGTTAAATTAACACATTTTATAACTACAAAATGTGAGCTTTGCATAGTCGCTGGTGCAAAAAAGGATAGGGGAGTAGGGAGGTGAGAAGAGGACAAGACTATAGTGTAGTATATTGACTTCAGGTCAAAAGTGGGAATGTTTCAGAGAAGGCATTTTCAGGATTGTGATTTGGACTTCACCACAGTGCCAGTGTTCGTTGAGATTTATAACTCCTTCATCAACACTTTCATTATTTTCTGAAAATGTAGACACATTGATTGCTGGGATAGAAAAACAGAGCAATATTCACAATATTTAATATAGCATTTCCCACTTTGTATCCCACATTTCCCACCATTTATTCATATCAGTAATGTAGTCTTGCAAAATAGTAAAAAAAAAAAAAAAGAATGTCATCACTTTCACACACATTCCTCTGAAAAGGCACGACATCACAGTGAATACATTCCTCTTCCAATATACCCAAATGTTGACTGGCTGCCAAGACATAATGACTCTCGGCCATATGTGATTCCCCCAGCGCAGGCAAGGGTTCAATGTCCATCATGGTGCTTCTCCAACCATGCTCCCTTCCTTCTGTTACCTTTTCTGCTTTCTACGTGTCTGAATAAAGGCAAAAAATATATATAATGCCCTCCTTAAAAAAAATCATTGGCTGATTACAGTCACTGCTAGAAAAATTGTATCTGCTTCAGTGTTTTTGTGTAAGTCTTTTAGGTGAATGTCTAGCATATATATGTTCAATAACATCTTCACTAGCATGCTTCATATTGTCACAGGCTGCAATATGGGTTTCATGGGAGCCTCTTGTGGTGTAGTCATTACCCACTGTGCTGCAATGCATTCTCACCCAGGAATGGCTGCTGGTAGCATAACATGCATTTTATGTTATTTGTCTGCTGAATGACAAGTGACACAAGTGATGTCTACAACACCATCCCCAACTCCGTAACACCAGAAACATGCAGCAGGTCATAAAACCAATAAAAGTATGCGACAACTCTTTCTTGGCGTCTCACAGAGTTTGACTAGCAATTCGGCAAAGATGAAATAGGAGGGTCTACCACCCTGAACACCCCCCAGCTAAGACTCGGCTCTGCCCCTCTTGACTGTCAATCAAACGAAGAACAGCTTTACACAGCTTTACACAGCTTCAGACAGAGCTGAGGGAACTGCTGCTAAAGAGCCCATAGCACTTACAGGAACAAATATAACAAAAATGAAAAAAGAACAGGAGCTCCCGATTGACAAGGGGGATTAACAGCACTGACAAAGCAGGTAATATACCCCTCTGCATCTCCAACAGGATGCAGAGGGGTATGGTAAATGGTTGGCATTTATATAGCGCCTTTATCCAAAGCGCTGTACAATTGATGCTTCTCATTCACCCATTCATACACACACTCACACACCGACGGCGATTGGCTGCCATGCAAGGCACCGACCAGCTCGTCAGGAGCATTTGGGGGTTAGGCGTCTTACTCAGGGACACTTCGACACAGCCCGGGCAGGGGATCGAACCGGCAACTCTCCGACTGCCAGACGACTGCTCTTACTGCCTGAGCCATGTCGCCCCCATATAGGTGTAGGAGGTAACTAGCAATAATGACAGAATAGCTTTTGAAACAAACAGCAGCAGAGGTTGGAAGGGGGTTGTGTGCATATTCCACCTACGGCAGCTACTGGCTCCAGGAGGCATGGAGTTGGCTGACCAGGCATCGAAGGCAGGCCTACAGCTGTTCAATCATTCGGACCTCCACCAGAAACAATGCCAGTAGGTAGTGCATGCAGTTTAAAAAACAAGATTGATCATCAGCTGTGCAGCCTCCTTAGCTGAGGGACTTTGGGAAGTACAATGACATGGCTTGAGAATTTGTCTACAACAGTGATGATAACAATGTTACCCTCAGAAGGGGGAGTCCAGTGACTATGTGGAACCAGGAATGTCTGGGAACCGGCAGAAATTGCAGTAACCCTGTAGAGGGCCTGATGAGATACTTTATTTTGTGCAAAGATGGGGTAGGCGGCATCAGAACTCTAAGTATCCTCCATGATAGTGGATCACCAGAATCACCAGAAATGTCAAAATAATAATGCCTACTGGGCTTGGTGGGAGTTGAGCAGTTTGGCCCTACGGATGTTTCTGAATTCTTCTGATCGGTCCAGGCCAGGAATGATTTCTCAGCTCCCTCCAGTCAGTGGTGCCAGTGCTCCAGAACTTTGAACATGTTCTTCAATGGATCTAGAGAAAATTAGTATATCGTCTAGATTAGGGGTGTCAAACTGAATTCTCAGGGGGCCGCAGTGTCTGCGGGTTTTTGTGGTTTCAATCAGCTGCCAATTAAGGCCTTGAGAACAAGGCATGTAGATACTTTAACCAATCAATGACTTGAATGAACCCAGAACACCCCAAAAACCAGCAGACACTACGGCCCTCCAGGACTGGAGTTTGACACCTGTGGTCTAGATAGACAAAAACAAAACGGTTGACCAAGTCCTGTAGGACATCATTCACCAAGGCTTGGAAAACTGTGGGGGCATTAGTGAAACCAAAAGGTATAACCAAGTACTCATAATGTCCACAAGGAGTATTAAACAAAGTCTTCCACTCATTCCCCTCCCTTACACGCACCAAGTGGGAGGCATTCCAAAGTCTAATTTGGAGAAGATGGTGGCTCCTTGGAGCTGCTCAAAGGCAGAGGAGATACCTGGGGTACCTGTACTTAATACTAATCTCATTCAAGGGCTGATGCATGGGCAGAGTGTTTTGTCCTTCTTGTCCATGAAGAAAAAAACAGCACTGGCAGTGGATGAAGACGGTGGATGATGCCAGCAGAAAAACACTAGTTTTTGTTTCAGAGCTGGTAAGGGAGTAGATGTGATCTTTGGAGTGTAGTTCCAGGTTCTTGGGTCTGTGAGTGTGACAGGTTAAAATGATGATATACTTATGGTCTGACAAGTGTGAAAAGATTGTAATGTCATGGTCTGTACTAAGATTAGAATGCTGTTATGATGTTTAAGAAAAGATCATATGGTCATGGGAAACAATTCATAAGATGTGTTTTAAAATGGGTTAAAAACAGTAAAAACTCATGGTATGTATACAAAGGGTTAAAACACTAAAAAGTCTCTTTAATCCATTGTTTATTTCATTTTTCATGGTTAAAAAGTTAAGATGTAACAGTATTATCAGTGATCAGTGTGGTCTTGATCCGTTAGTCTGAGACCGATTACTCTGGCCTCCACCTACAGTATATACTAGGGGATTCGCAGTATTGTCTTCATTACAGTAAAACATTACTGAAGGAAACACCACTCTTATCACTCTCGTGATTATTTCTCCCCTTATTCAGGGGCGTAGCATGAGGAGGCTTTAGTCTTGCTGAACAGTTTGAAGTCCATGTACTCAGGATGAACAGCAGACAGGTCAGGGACCTCCTATTTGGCAGGGGACACAGGAAGGGTAGCACAGTGAGTAGAAAGCAGACAGACAAACAAAATGAAAGGAAATAAAAAGAAACTCACAGGATTTAGATATATTTTATAAATGGATTACAATATATGTATTCACAGTTAGGTACACCTACTGTATGGTTTCAGACAAAACATGAGAAAAAAACCTCAAAACATGAGAGAAAATTCATTGAAATAAAATGATATAGTTACTGTATCCCATATATTTGATCACAACATATTGATTATTATGTGTTTATTATATGCAACCTTTGTTCTTAAATTTTATTGAGGGTGCCAATAATTCTGTAGCTGACTGTACATCCCTCCCTCAGAATCTCCTTAGTTTAAAGATAACTTTTAGATAACAGGAAATGTGTTGATGCCCAGGCGTATGTGTTGTGATCTGAATGGGCCAGAACCACTATAACTTTCCCATTTATTCACAAAGGAGTAATCATGTCAAAACCACAAACAAAAATGGGAAAGAGCTCTGTTGAGGACTGGATATGTATTGTCAATGGTTGGTTAAAAGAGGATTCTTAAGGGAGATACATCTACAGTTCACATCTTGGCAACAGCACTGTTGACAAGATATAGATCCATTCTCTTTCATTCTCTGCACAGGCAAGCTATTATCCCCTCAGATCACAGCCAAATTACTGAGTATCTGAAAATGACAGAAACAAACAATGCATCCACAGAGCCAGTAGTGCAACATTCATAAATCGTACAGATACAAAAATAGCACAGAAGAGTACCAGAAAGCAATTCAAGATCAGGAAAAACAATCACTCTTCCACATCTTCCTGGTCACTACATATCCTCACAACAAACAAGGAACAGATGCTGGCAATGGAAAATATCAATTGCATTTTTGAAAAATGTGCCTTCAAAAGACAAAATGAAGTGTTCAAATAATAAAACCAAAAAATGTAAACAAAAATGGGTTGAATTTCAGTGCATACACACAGCAAAAACATAAACAACCTATAGTTGTCAATTTATTTTTCTGCAGTCCTGCATAGTGTGTTATTTCTGAGTAAACCCCTGTTATCTCTAACAGCCTCATCTCGCACTTCTCCAGACCCCTCACCTCTTAAACCCCCAACCCTAAGAACCCCTAATCTTTTAACTTGAGTTATAATTGAATGTATATGCTTCAATAGAATTAACAATATATCACACTCAGAACTAAAAGAAGAATGTCAACCATCAACTAACTATAACTGAGAAGTCAATTAACTCTAACCACGTCTGTGCTAAACAGACAGTAACATATTTCTAAAATCATAATTGATAATCAAAACCCCAGTTAGCTTATTAACAACTGCCTTCTCAATCATCTCCCTGTCCACACAATTGATTTTCTCTCCATATCTTAATGCATAGAATGTACTTTCTTCTGCAAAGCTAAAGTGGAAAATGATCTTTCTGGTTTAAAAGTCTCTATCCATGACAAAGTCCCCCAATTCCTTTGTGCGAAAACCTCTAAATGTTCTTTTGAAATTATTAAACATGACATGTTTGACAAAGTTGTTACCTCCAACCAGTCTTGCAGACCCCATCTCCAGCACCATCTTTTGAAAATAGATTTAATGCAATGTCTTACAATGTCTTAAGTATTGCTGAGAACTTCAAACAGGATTTTCACTTTCACTGCTAGTGAACCACTCTTAAAGTGAAGCACCTTAGACCCTTTTGTTCTTAAAGAGACAGATCACCCATCCATCCATCCATCATCACCCGCTTATCCGGAGTCGGGTCGCGGGGGCAGTAGGCAAAGCTGGGTATTCCAGGCGTCCCTCTCCCCAGCAACGCATTCTAGCTCCTCCTGGGGGATCCCGAGGCGTTCCCTGGCCAGGAGAGATATATAATCTCTCCAGCGGGCTCTGGGTCTCCCTCGGGGTCTCCGCCCAGTTGGACGAGCCCGGAAAACCTCCAAAGGGAGGCGCCCGGGAGGCATCCTGATCAGATGCCCGAACCACCTCAATTGGCTCCTTTCGATGCGAAGGAGCAGCGGCTCTACTCCGAGCTCCCTCCGGATGTCCGAGCTCCTCACCCTATCTCTAAGGCTGAGCCCGGCCACCCTACGGAGGAAGCTCATTTCGGCCGCTTGTATACGCGATCTCGTTCTTTCGGTCACTACCCAAAGCTCGTGACCATATGTGAGGGTTGGGACGTAGATCGACCAGTAAATCGAGAGCTTCGCCTTCCGGCTCAGCTCCTTCTTCACCACAACGGTCCGGTGCAACGCCCGCATTACTGCTGACGCTGCACCGATCCGCCTGTCAATCTCACGCTCCCTTCTACCCTCACTCGTGAACAAGACCCCGAGATACTTGAACTCCTTCACTTGGGGCAAAGACTCGTTCCCAACCCGGAGGGAGCAATCCACCGTTTTCCGGCAGAGAACCATGGCCTCGGACTTGGAGGTGCTGACTCTCATCCCGGCCGCTTCACACTCGGTTGCAAACCGCTCCAGTGCGTGCTGAAGGTCACGGTCCGATGAAGCCAGCAGAACCACATCATCCGCAAAAAGCAGAGATGCGGTTCTGAGGTCACTAAACCGGACACTCTCCTCACCTCGGCTGCGCCTTGAGATCCTGTCCATGAATACCACAAACAGGACCGGTGACAAGGGGCAACCTTGGCGGAGTCCAACACCCACCGGAAACGTGCTTGACTTTGTGCCGAGAATGCGGACACAGCTCTCACTTTGGTTATACAAGGACCTGATGGCTCGTAACAACGGCCCCGGTACCCCATACTCCCGCAGTACACCCCACAGGGTTCCCCGGGGGACACGGTCGAAAGCCTTTTCCAAGTCCACAAAGCACATGTGGACTGGATGGGCAAACTCCCATGACCCCGCCAGCAACCCTGCCAAGGTAAAGAGCTGGTCCACTGTTCCACGGCCAGGACGGAAGCCACATTGCTCCTCCTGAATCCGAGGTTCGACCGTCGGTCGGAGCCTCCTTTCCAGTACCCTAGAGTAAGCTTTCCCAGGGAGGCTGAGGAGTGTGATACCCCGGTAATTGGAGCACACCCTCCGGTCCCCCTTCTTGAAAATGGGGACCACCACCCGGTCTGCCACTCTACAGGTACTGTCCCCGAACTCCACGCGACACTGAAGAGGGGTGTCAGCCAAGACAGCCCAACAATGTCCAGAGCCTTCAGCATCTCAGGGCGAATCTCATCTACACCCGGCGACTTGCCACTGAGGAGCTTTTTGACTACCTCAGCAACTTCCACCAGGGATATAGGTGCAGATTCCCCCGAGTCTTCAGGCTCTGCCTCTTCCACAGAGGACGTGTTGTTCGGGTTCAGGAGCTCCTCGAAGTGCTCTTTCCACCGCCCAACAATATCCCCAGTCCGGGTCAGCAGTTCTACTCCCCTGCTGAAAACAGCCTGAGACAAGCCCTGCTTTCCCTTTCTGAGTCGTCGGATGGTTTGCCAGAACTTCCTCGAGGCCAACCGAAAGTCCTTCTCCATAGCCTCCCCGAACTCCTCCCATACCCGGGTTTTTGCTTCAGCGACTGCCGAAGCTGCAGCCCTTCTGGCCACCCGGTACCTGTCTGCTGCTTCAGGGGACCCCCGGGCCAGCCAAGCCCGAAAGGCCTCCTTCTTCAGCTTGACGGCCTCCCTCACCGCTGGTGTCCACCAGCGGGTTCTTGGGTTGCCGCCCCGACAGGCACCGATGACCTTCTGGCCACAGCTCCTGCTTGCCGCCTCTGCAATGGAGGCTTTGAACATGGCCCACTCGGCCCACATGTCCCCAGCTTCCCCCGGGATGCGTGAGAAGTTCTTCCGGAGGTGGGAGTTGAAGACCTCGCGAACAGGGGCCTCCGCCAGACGTTCCCAGTTCACCCTCACTACACGTTTGGGTTTACCGGGTCTGTCCGGCAGCCTCCCCGGCCACTTGATCCAACTCACCACCAGGTGGTGATCAGTTGACAGCTCTGCTCCTCTCTTCACCCGAGTGTCCAAGACATACGGCCGCAGGTCTGATGATACGACCACAAAGTCGATCATCGATCTTTGGCCTAAGGTGCTCTGGTACCAAGTACACTTATGAGCTACCCTATGCTCGAACATGGTGTTTTTTATCGACAATCCATGACCAGCACAGAAGTCCAATAACAAAACACCGCTTGGGTTCAGATCAGGCAGGCCGTTCCTCCCAATCACCCCCCTCCAGGTTTCTCCGTCATTGCCCACGTGAGCGTTGAGGTCGCCCAGCAGAACTATGGAGTCTCCGGGTGGCACCCTTTCCAGGATGCCGCCCAGTGACTCCAAGAAGGCCGGATACTCTGAACTGCCACAGTCAGAGCCTTCCCCCCAGCGACACGTAGTCGCAGAGAGGCGACCCTCTCGTTCCCCGGGTGGACAGATCACCACAAAATTAAATTTATATATATTTACACTTACCTAGAGAATTATCTATCACCTCAAATCCAATTTTCAGGTGCCAAGTAAGCCTGGCCACACCCTCCTAGCCAAGCTGACCATCTTACTAGAATGATGAGACTGTGGCTGATATTCACGCAATTACAGCCTGCAACTAAATGCCATAGAATATGGACCTGACCATGTGTATGTTGTGCGATTTCTGTGTTGGATGTACACAAGCCAAAGAAAACAAAACAGTGAGGCAAGGGGTGGGGCATCTGGCTCACAAAACCATCTGTAGGTCCCCTCTTCAATGTTCAGAAATCTCATGCACCCCTCCCTTCTGGGCTCCCTTTCCAGCTGACAATGAGGAGGAAACTACATCTTGCAGCCATGTGCCAAAACCAAGAAAGAAAAATTACAACTTGTACGCAACATGGAGTAAGCATGCAACTCAATACTCAATCATTCCTAACACAGTCCATCCAGATAGTTTTACAGTGCAATTTTACAACTTTACTAGACATCCGCTGTTGCTCACCCTGATACCATGGACCTCCACAAAACCATGTTTTTGTGGCGTGCAATGCGCCAAACATTTCCATTAAAAAACTAAATTATAATTCCACAGTTACTTCCACAGAGCTTAATTTGTGCATGGTTTTCAAAGTCTTGTGCAGGTGGACGAGTATGAACCTTGAGTAGGGGTGATGTGATGTTGGTGGAATGCGACCATTTCTTGTCGTTTCAATATAGCAATTTGTTAGCAACTTTTATTAAAACACATAGCAAGTGAAACTCACTTAGGCTTATGTTACAGATCTTATTTTCTGCTAAAATGTAAAAATCCTGTGGGAAAGCAAAGCATTGGAAATCTGCAGAGGGAACCCATGGCTCAAAAATGCTAACTCACTTCCTTGTAACGTTCCGTAGTGTGTTTGGTTGAGATTGCGTGGATATACATAGTTGGCGTACTTCAGTAGAACTACTTCTTGATGAAAGCCTGCACAAATTAACCTCTGTGGATGTTCATAAGTAACTGTGCCATTATATTTGGAATTTATAATTGTAAATGTACATTTTCGGTGCATTTTCCATTGAGTGGCACAAAAATTGGGCATTAAAAATGGAAGAATCTGACTGATAAACCTGTAAATGAAAAGTGGAAAGAACTATAAATTGTATAAAAAACAACCTGAATCCTCTGCACTCCCTCATTACAGAACTGGAACTATAGAAAAAGCTGCAGGCCCTGCAACCAAATAAAAGCAGAACAGATGGCATCCAAAATTAGATGCTAAAATGCACTGATGATAAATTTAAGAGGGCCATCTTAAAACTGTTTTGTTTGGTTGAGTGCAGCTATTTTCCTGACATCTGAAATCAAGGACTAATAACCCTTATTTGTAGGAGTGGAGACAAATTAGACCCTATCAACTACTGAGACATTTGTATGAGAAGTAATCTGGGGAAGGTTCTTTCTAGCATTATAAACACTATACTCCTTGGTAAATGGTAAAATGGTAAATGGTTGGCATTTATATAGCGCCTTTATCCAAAGCGCTTTATCCTTCTCTTCCATAAAGTCTTGAGTAGAAGTAAGATTGTCTTTTTTCCAAATCACCACACGGGGGACCACATTTAGCCAACACACCCTTAAAAACAAACATGTAAGCCAGAAGAAAAGCAAAATATTTGTTTGGTTTATTGATTTTCAAAAAGCCTTTGGTTTAATATGGCAGTGTGGTCTAGTGCATAGAACGTGGTGCAGGAAGTAGAATCTATGATGTACAGTAATCACATCAATGTACACAGGAGATGAATGCGCAATTAAAATTGGAATAAAACCAAATTATCTTAGGGCTGCAAGACAGGGCTGCTGCTTGAGCCTAGCCCTATTCAAAATGTATATTAATGAATAGCTCACAAAGCTAGAACACTTACCTGCCCCTAGTTTTATATTACTTTACAAATAAATATTTTTTGCTGTGTGCAGATGATCTGGTTCTGTTGTTACCCACCAAACAGGGGCTACAGCAGAATTCTGGGCCTGGACCTTAAACTTAAATAATTTAAATAAATATTTATTAATATTTTAATTAAAATAATTTGAATATATGAAAACACTATTTTGAATATAGAATACACCAAAAATGACAAAGAGCTCCACAGGGTGCTCCAGCATGTCTCTGAATAAATTGAAATAGAAAGCATACAGGGCATTCTACGCCAATAACAGGCAACTTAAAATAGATATACGAATCAGGATTTCCAAACTGGGACAAACATGTAACTGTAAAGAATATCCTCCCTGCACAATAACAGAGGAGAACACCAAACAGTGCATGAGTGCAGAATTAGGCCAATATCCACAACTCATTAGCATCCAACAAAAACTAATACATTATATTCTGGAGACACCTAATACACAGATACTCAGACCATTACAAGTCCCTGAAATGGCAAGAGCTGAGCCCAGAGAAGAGTCCCCTCTCTCAGCTGGTCCTAAGACTCACTTAACTAACCCCCTACAGGGCAGCTACATACTGGAAACAAATTATAACAATACACAAACAAAATTCTAATCTGCATCTAATATTCATTTGGCAAACATGCTATAAGCTTTGGAAATATGTACTGTATGTTACTAATATGTCATGCCAAGAAAGCAAATTCAATAGAATTAAGAAAGAGAGAGGCAGCCAGACACACAAAGAGACAGGTTGTGTTAGTAACAAGAGGTTGTGTTTAGACTGTGCTTGGTCTGAATAAAAAGACTAATGAGAAATTCAAAAGGCTCTTATGGGCTATAATTATAAGTGACCTCAAATTAACTTTGCTTGTAGCTTTACAGAATGCTGATGAGAGACTGTTCATTAATTACCACCAGTTTTAGCCAACTACATACTCATTAATGCTCATAATAACTTTGTGTTCATCACAAGGAGTGGTCTTCATTGGCACAAGTACTGGATCATATTTGATCAAATGTACATTTAAGACCTACCCAGGAGGTCTTACAAACTTACAAACCCACAACCCTTTCAACCCTTTAGCCAGTTCTCAACCTGAACTATAAAACAAAATACGCAACCGATTCAGTTTGTAAAATAGGTGTGTGCTCGCGTGCGTGCAAAAAAAGAGCATGGGGATTAGCTGTTAGAGGGTGAGGAATTGTTATAATATAATTATAATTATAAAGAAATGCTGAAGAGCCTGTTCATTGTTAATCTCAGCTCCAGACACTGAATCTAAATACTTTGGTAAACATAACTGGTCTTGGTGGGCTTCCTAGATCTGATTTTACAACACATTTCTGATGGTACATTTGGTCAACTGGAGTAGTTTATGATGTATGAGGCTAGACGTTAGGAGCTCTTTGCGGCAAATAAATGTTCATCCAGTACCTGACCTTGAAGCTTATGTTGGTATTATTCTTGACAATGAACAATGAACAATAAGCTCTACTGAAAAACCACTGCTCTTCCTGCTTATCCATGAATCACCATTTTAGATGTTTATGAAGAAAAGCAAATCATATAAAAAGGAACACAATGGGGAAGTGGGAGAATCAGATGAAGAATCGCTAGCTCAGAAGCATAATATAATCTCCATGGAAACCAATCCCGGAAATCCCTTTATCTCCTCTTTCCAGCACTGAGCTGCTGAGGGTGTCAGAGGTAATTCCACTGCGTCCGTTCAGAGCCGTTTCCCCAAGTCACTGTTTCACATGGACTCAGCCCCCCCTAATCCTTCCCATGCAGGATTCCACTTGCTAATTACGTATAACACACAGATTTAACACAAGCAACAAGGTAAACACATGTTTACCAGCCTCCTTCAGCACATATGGCTTTAGAATTATGTCTGTATGGAAACTGTAACTGTAATAAACAGCCATTATATTCAAGACAGACTGGAGGAGCAATTTGCAATTAAATACAATACAATACATTACTTCACAGTATAACAATCAACTAATAATTCACAGAAGAACCATAAGCAACATATTCTGGACATATAAAGCAGTTGATTCATACAAATTGGAAAAAAATATTATATGCATAGGGCAATCATCTTGTTAGCCAATCAGGGAAAAGATGCACTTTAGCGGCCACATTTGCATACAGCGACATTGCAGGCCCTCAATCAAATTTTCAGAGCAAGGTTAGCAACCTACCTGGAGACTGCTGTTTCTACAATGCCAAAGTTCTTTGTCTGTGAGCAGAAACACACCGCTATGAGGAAGGAGCCTTTTTTTCCTGACTCTAAGGGACTTTGAGCTCTCTGTGCTGACTTCCCAGAGCCTTTTGCCATGCACTCTCAGGAGGACAGACCAAACCCTTGCGGAGGCAGGGCTTCGACTGACACGGCCCATCAGGAAGAGGTGCTCCTAACCCTCACTAATAGTTCTGGGGACAAAGATGAAGACCTCCTGCTCCACACTAGCGACCAGGAGATCCTTCCAGAAGACAACTTGGAGCTTTCCAGGTCTGTCGCTACCCCAACAGTGGGCGACTTTCCTGTCATAATGAAAGTGGCAGTGACCAGAGAAGAGCCTCACTGACCTCCTCCACCTGCAACGCCTGTTAACCAACTGGTGGCTCCAGTCTACAGGCGCATCGAAGTACGGTGTGCAACCGACTTCCGTGTGTCTGTCTGTGCAGCATTACATATAGCTTTCCTGGGACAAGTTTGTCTCTACAAAAGCCCCGGTAGTGTCTTATTTGCCTTTCACAGCAGTGCTAGGCCGACAAAAGCTGCAGACGGAAGAGGTCCCGCGACTCAAGGACTCCTTGGCTACTCCTCTCTTCGCCCCCACAGCAAGGTGGAGTGCAAGGAAGCCTAATCTTCCCACTCAGTCTGGGCAGATATCAGCTGCGCATTACAGTTTGCTGTCCCCTCCTATTTTAGAAGTCAGGGAAGCAAATGTGCCCCCACATCTAAACAGCACACTTTCCCTCGAGGTAGAGGCTCTCTTAGCAAAAAGCACAATCTGCCTAGTCCCCAAACACAACAAAATGCAAGGGTTTTATTCCCTCTATTTCCTCTTCCCAAAGGGAGTCGGCGGCATGAGATCAATACTAGACCTGAGAGCACTGAACCGTCATTTGGGGAAACGTTTTCGGATGCTAACACACAGACATGTGATGAGCTCAATCAGCTGAGGGGACTGGTTCACACTCAGAGATCTAAAAGACACTTACTTCCATGTGAGCATTGTACAGTGCCATTGGCGGTACCTTCGTTTTGGTTTTCTGGGGAAAATGTATGAATTCACCAAACTCTCGTGTCTGTCCCTAGCACCCTGCAACTGTTGCGCCTTTATGTCAGCAGGGCATAAATGTTTTGATGTATCTGGATAATTGGCTCATTTTAGCCCCTTCACAGGAATTGGCTGTTAAACACAGCGAGATGCTGATATCCCATATTGAAGAATTATGTTTCACCATGTATCGCGGCAAGAGCGTTTTCACCCCGAGCCAGCATGTTCAATACCGAGGGCTGTAAGTCCTTGTCAATGATGCCATGTCTCTCCCAGGAGAGAACTACTTCCCTGAGAGACACTTGCACAGGTCGCTGTTTCGCTGAATCACGATTATGCACCTGTTGGGGCTAATGGCGGCAGCAATCGCCATAGTCCCATTGGGATTGCTACGCATGAGACAGGTACAACTCTGGCTCAGGTGAATGCATTTTCGACCCAATGAGAGACCACACAAAGCTGTTTTTGCATTATGCAGTCAATTGTGAGAACACTCTCACACTGCCAAAATGAGTATCAGTGTGCCAATGGGCGCTATCTCCATCTGTGTGCACAGATGCCTCCACCAAGGGGTGGGGTGTGGTCTGCAATGGAATGATAGCGAGCGGGTTATGGAATCCTCCTCTGCCTGCATTACAAGATTTTGCCCCCTATCTTCGGGGCAGACACATTCTAATCAGAAGCGACAACAAACCAACATGTTTCCCTTAACTCTGACACTTAAGGGTTAATTTCCCCTTAGCTAAGGGAATTAATTGAGGGTATTGCATATAAACCCTTGACTGTTTCCCTTTCCTAAGAAAAACGTCTAAGTGCTTTGCTGCAGTGGCTGACGTTTTACTGAAGCAAAATTTTACCGTAACCATGGATATGTTATCTCATCAGTTATCATTGTCTGTAGGCTATACAATAAGCTATACGTTCTCCATTCGCTGAGGTTTTAACCCCTAACCTATGGTAGCCTAGCTATATTTTATTTGAGTGAAAATGGAAAATTCAGAAAACAAAAAAGGAAACCAAATTGGACCGATTAGGAGAAGTGTATGCTGTTAGAAGAGGACAATACAGGAGGTCATTAAAAAACATGAGAATATCTGTATCAGCAAAAAAAAGAATTGAGCAAAGGAATCCAGCAAAACCAGTGAGAACTGAAGTCATAGCCAGCTAGTTAGCTAATCATAGATAACTACAGCAAGCCATATTCGATCAAGTACCGTTAAAATTCTATTTTGTATTAATGTTCGAAGCCTAAATGATCGGCTACAATTCTATGGCGCTGATGAGACCAAACTAACGCAAGTTACATTGTTTGACAGGAAGTGCACCGCCCCCAGTCCACGAAAATGGTCAAAGACCATTCTTGGGAAGGACTTAGTTCTGGCTGGTATCCCAGGCAGTTTAGAGAGTGGACTCAGTAGTGGACCACCTGAGCCGATGGAGTGTAGCATAGCGAGAGTGATTTAAGAAGTAACTATGAAATATGAAATAATTGAGTATGCCTCGTATAATCACTCTGTCCTCTGTAGACGTAGGCAATATGTGAAAGACCGCAGCGCATGGGAAAGCGCTGACATTGTTCCTATGCATTTAACACACCCCTTCAATTCAGGTTACATTATGCATGACCTCCCAATGAAATCGAAACTTTCTTGCATCAGTGTTTCAAAGCAAAGTGAGCCTGAGTAAATACATTTGATTCATTTGGAAAGGAGTAGGAACTAAAAAAATACGACTTAGGCAACATCCTCAGATCGAAATTCCAGCAAGACCACAAAACCCTGGCAAAGCAAATGATGACTCATAACAACACTGAGTTATTTTCATAACCCCGATACATGACTACAACAAAAACAGATGACTTGTGTGTGTCAGTGTTGTCTGTTGTAATGTAAACTAGCAAGCTAGCTAACGTGCAGTGGGGATACATTATTGCAATAGCGTTGCTTAGCTAAGGTTAGTGCAGTGGGGATACATTATTCCTACTAACGTTAGCTAGTTAGTACGTTAGTACCATTGCTTCGTTAGTAATGTTAGCTAATGTTAGTACCGTTGCTTTGATAGTGGAGTGGGGATACATTATTGCCAGCTAACATTCACAACACCGTTGCTTAGCAACCAATAAACTACAGTTCAGCAGAAGAATACATTTACCATAAAACATAGTCCCATTAAAAATACATTAATTTAAAGTTAGTTTTGTCTTTCTTTAGTGAAATTTTGAAAGATAATTGTGGTAACCATTCTATAAAAGCGCTATGGAACTCAAACCTGAGGTATATTGTGGATATTGGCGCAGCTACGGGGTGTAACAGCACCCCGGATCGCGTCATGCCTAACCACCCTGCTAGCTCTGCCAATATCCACGATATCCAGGTTTTCATTCTATAACGCTTAAATGAAATTTTTGTCTGTCATGTAGTTGAGAGGATTTTCTCTATCATGAAAATTTTTTTAAAGGGTGCACTCTGTCTATAGCACTGCTGCTAGAGGAAAACCTGCTACGGTGCACAGATTTCTCCCTTGGCTCACTGACATGATCAACCGGGCATACGAGAGTTTGGGCTTGCCCCCTCTGGCGGGGGTCCATGCCCACTCTACTTGAGGCTTGGCAGCATCTCAGGCACTTTTTCAAGGGGTGAGTGTGCAGGACATTTTTACAGCGGCATCATGGAGTTCACCATGCACCTTGGTATGGTTTTATCTGCTAGGTAGTTTTATTGGTTTTTAAATTTCTTTACATTTTAAAATTCTTTTCCTTTTTTTTTTTTTTTTAAAGACACTGATTAACACAAAATAATCATTTTAACAGAAACTTAAACTAATCAGACAAAGACATCAAAAGAACGAAAACAAACTTAAAGAAAGAGTGATTACAAATTATTCCAAACAGACCTGACAAAACTTAACAAAATCCATTTCTACAATAAAGAAACTAAGGTGAATTAAAAGACAAGGAAATAGTAAAGAAGAAGCTCCATTTCGCTCAGGTTTAGTTGTCCTGAGAGGCTTCTGTGTCCCTTCTGTGTCCCTTGGGGGGGGTGGACTATATGATGAGTTCTTTCCAGTGGTCCACCCCCTACTTCTCTCTAGCCAGGTTCTTGCTGCTGTGCATGTCCACCAGAAGGCCGTCCTGGAGGAGGTTTTGGATCCTCCTCCGGAGAGTGACCAGGTCTACAGATGTTTTCTGGTAGACCTTGATGTTCCTCGTCTCCCACAGGACCTGCTTCACGGCATTTATGATCTTCCACTGACGCTGGAGCAAGGTGGTCTTGCATCCCCCCGGCCGACCGTAGAGGATGCCCTCAGCCATCAGGGAGGACCTCGGCAGGAACCTGCTCAGGGAGACAGAGGAACAAACAAGGCCCCAGACCCGCCTGGCCACGGAGCACTCCCAGAACAGGTGGTGGATGTGTTCTGAGTCAGTGCATCCGTGGGGGCAGCGTTCAGTCAAGGCTAAGTGCCGGCGATACATAAATGTTCTAGTGGGGAGACACCTATGGGCTGTCATCCAGGTGTAGGGACTACAACTTCCACATTCCCACAGGAAAATTCCGCGACGTCCACCACGAATGACGTCTAACTTGGTTCAGCCAATCCCGTAATGGCGGGAGCAATAAACAGTCCCGTATAAGAGCAAGACACGTTCTTGGGATCTCGCTTCTGCTTTTTCTGCCTCTTCTGCTTCTTCTCTTCGACGCACCCTTTTTGGCCATTCGCTTCAGCTCATCTGCTCCGAGACTCGGACAGAGGCTGAATGCTGCACAGCGCACTACCAGGCCTACGGACACACCCAGTTACCTCGCGGTAACTTCGTCGCCTATAGCGAGTGGAAACTGGTGTACGCGGAACGCTACATCAGTTTACTCCTGCAAAGCTCACCATCGAACAACAGCAACAAACTTTTCCACCCGGAAAAAGGACAAGCAAACATCCTTCCAGCAACCGAGTGGACCAGACGACAACGCGCGGCTAAGACGCCCCAGCCTGCGCACCTCTCCAGGACACGCATTCACAGCACCATCGCGGTGACAGCACGTCTTTTGGATCCAATGCGTATGAACTCAGTAAGAGAACAAACATTCAGGCATAGGCAGTGTTTAGTTTAGTCTTAACTGTTTTTGTGAATCTGTGTTTCAATATTTACCATCCTACCATTGTAATGTGTTTGGTTAGCTACATATATATGTACGTGAATTGATTTGCCGTCTTTTGCGCATATATAGAGTAAAACTACGCAAGTAGTCCCTTCTCACAGCTAACTCTAACTCATTACCACACCCAGAACTCTAGCTTACTCAAGCTAGCTACTCCCACCTTTCCTTTGTTCAAGCGACACGCGCGCTTGCTCGCGCCCACACACACACCCTAACTTCCCCTACTAATTCCCGTTAGTTTATCTGTTCTGTGTTTAATAAATAAATAAATATATTTTATTAAACCCCGGTGTCCGTTTTGGAATCGCATAGACATGAGAGCCGAGTTAAAGCAGTCTTTCGAAGAACTTCCAACCTTCAGGTTATCGGTATGTTTAATCATTAATATTGGTTATTTTAATTATTAATTAAAATACTAAATTTGTGGTTAGATATTCCTGATAATAGTAATTTTATGAGACTGATTACTTTTTGCAGTTATACTGCTACACAACGTTTAACTGGCGCCCTGGTTTCGTAGAGAGTAAAATCCCTGCGTTATTTGGCGGCCCGTGCGAGGACCCTACATAATTTGGAGTCCCGTGCGAGGACCCCTACACAGGCAATGTCTTTTTGTTTGTTTGTAAGACACTTATGTGTCACATTTGCCCAGATGACTTGCGGGTCCAGGTCTGGCCCCCCCCTCGGGAGCGTTACAATTTGTCCAGATCTTAAATGAGCCATAATCATTTTATAGCTCCACGAGGTCAGGCCAGCCCTGGGCAGACCCGTCCTGTAGGCAAAGTCCTTCAGGGCTCGGTAGACGTAGGGGGGGTCCCAGCTGTAGGGTATGGAGAGGTCCAGCACACCCAAGTCCATTGCTCTGAGGAAGGGGGTGGCATAGTACCTGGCAAAGGTACCAGAGGCCTTACCCACCTTCCCTGCATTCTGGACAAGGGTGGCCAGACCCTGCACCATAATGATGTTAACAATGTCTGGGACCCCCCGCCCCCCATTCCGCTCCTTCTTGAGGAGGGTGACGCGTTTCAGCTTTTCCATAGTGCTCCCCCAGACAAAGCGGAAAGCCATCCGGGTGATTAGCTTCCCGGAGGCTTTGTCTGGGGGAAACACCCTCTCCACATAGAGCAGAATGGGTAGGACAATTGCCTTCAGGACAAGGATCTTACCCGCCCTTGTTTTGGACGTGGCGGAGGGCTCCCTCCCAGCTGATTCTTCCTCCTCCGTCAGCCTGGAAGGTCACCCCCAGGAGCTTGATGGTATTCCTATGCACAGGGAAGGAAACGGTCAGCTCCTCACTCCAATGTGGAGACAGAAACAGTTCACTCTTGTCCCTGTTGACCAGGGTGCCAGTGGCCACACAGAAGTCATCCAACACAGGGTGTCTCGGTGGCGCAGCCTGTAGAGCACTGACCGCATGCTCATTGCGAGCCGCAACGTCGGTGGTTCGAATCCGACCGTCTGACATTTGTCGCATGTCTTTCCCTCTCTCTTTCTTCCTGTCTCTCTATACTATACTGTCCAATAAAGCTGAAAAAGGCCTAAAAAATATCTTTAAAAAAAAAGTGAAGTGAAGAAGTGTCTTGGTGGCACAAGCGATAGAACGACTATCTGTGGCGACGATGGCAATGTCGTCCATGTATGCCATCACCTTTAGCCGTTCCCCCCCAGCTACAGGGAGTGGATAGCCCACCACCCCTGGATTGGCCCTGATGGCCTGGAGGGACGGTTCCAGGTAGATGACGTACAGGAGAGATGCTAGAGGGCACCCCTGCCTGACGCCAGACCTGACATCGAACGGGGCAGAGGGCTGTTGATTGACAACCACTCTGCCCGTTATGTCTGTCAGACAGATTTTTGTCCAGCGCAGGAGGGGGCCAGGAATGTTCATTTTCTCTAGCATTCTCTCCAAGCACACATGACTCACCCGGTCAAATGCCTTCTCTTGATTGAGACTGAGAAGGCACAAGGGGGACCTCCGCTCCCCGGAGTGGATGATTAGATCCCTCGCGAGGAGCAGGTTGTCATTTATGGACCTCCCCTGCACGCTGCAGGTCTGGTCCGGTCCGATCACCGATGTTATCAGGCCTTGGAACCTCCCCATCAGCGCCTTCGCCATGATCTTATAATCGACTGAGAGGAGGTTGATCGGCCACCAGTTGCGGAGGTGCTTCAGGTCCCCCTTCTTTGGGACAAGAGCTACTGAGCTCTGTCTCAGTGAGGCGCCTAACCACCCCTCCCTGTACGCAGCCCTGAACACTTCCGCCACGTCCTCCTTCAGGAGATCCCAGTGAGCCTGGTAAAACTCAGCTGGGATTCCGTCAGGGCCCGGAGCTTTGTGTGTATTCAGGGAGTGCACGGCTCTGGTGAGCTCCTCAGTGCTCAACTCCGCTTCCATCTGCTCATCTCCCAAGCGTCTGTCCAGGCAGCCCAGGAAGGTGTCCATGAGAGCCCCGTCTGAAGGCCTCTCGCTGTAAAGGCCCTCGTAGAACTCCCTGGCCACCTCCCGGACCTCCGCCTCTTCAGACACCACCACACCTCTGCTGTTAAAGAGAGACAAGATGTTATTCGTCTTGGTCCATGCCCTGTGGAAGAAGAACCGCGTGCACTTCGCATCCTCCTGGAGGCCCTGGAGTTTGGAGCGGAAGGTCTGTTTCTTCCGCTCTTCCCGGTAGAGGGTGGTGAGGCTCGGCCGAGCTTGTGCGATTTCACTGCTAACATCTAGGCCTCGGGACTGGAGGAGGCTTAGTCTGTGGAGGGCAGCATTGTGGAGTTCAAAAACTGCCCTCCCTTCCTTCACCTTCCTCCGCCCGACTGCCCGGAAGTAGCCCCGCACTCGCTCCTTCATCCCATCTCTTCATCTCCCACCACTCCACCGGGGAGTCAAAGAGATGTTTCAGACTCACCCACTCCAGGTATCTTCTCGAGAAGGAGAGACGCACCTGGGGGTCTTGGAGATGGCTGATGTTCATTCACCAGAGCCCCTTACCCACAGTTATAGGTTTCTCCCAGACCAGGGACACGGTTACCATGTGGTGGTCCGAGAAGTGCACCGCCTTGGTGGAATAGCTGTGCACCCTCAGGCCTGGGGAGAGCAGAAACATGTCAATTCTGGATGAGGAGGAGCCAGAGGAACTCACAAACGTGTGCTGGGGAGGAGAGGCGCCCCAAATCCTCGATGAGGGACCGCAGCAGGCTGCCGGAGCGATCCGGCCTTGGTTTGCTGCGGTCCTCATCTCTTAATGCACAGTTGAAATCTCCCCCTACAACGACGGGCATTGTGCAATGTAACAGCGGTGATAATTTAGTGAAAAGGGAGACTCTCTCGGCCACGCTGGTGGGGCCGTACACGTTGATGACCCTGAGTGAGGAACCCCCGACCTCGAGATCGGTGACGTGGATTCGCCCACTCTCCACAATGCTGTGCGCTGTTATTTTGACATAGGAATTTTTCATCAACGTGCCGACCCCATCAGCTCTGGCGATGTTAGAGCCAGACCAGAGAGAGTCTCCCATTCTCCATCCCTCCCCCAGAGCGCAATCCCACTCCCGAAACGGAATCCCACATTCCTGGAGCAGGACGACGTCTGAAAGGATCTGTGATAGAATGGAGAAAACAGTGGTGCGTTTGTCGGGGTGTCTGATACTGCGGGTGTTGAGTGTGGTAAGTGTGAAGTTGTGTAACATGATGTTTATCGTTTGTGTGTGTCTGGTGATCCGGTATGGCTGTTAGCCATATTCTGACAGATTTGGATGATTGTGTTAAAAATTGTGTCCGGGTTATTGTGGCGCCTACTCACCCCCTGACCATGTTCACCCATGGGTCTCCCCTCCTGACTGCCTGGGAGGTTCCGTCCTGGAGAGGTGGGGGTGGTTGTTCTTGCCCCAGGTCTCCCCCCACTGCCCGGGAGGGCCTGGGAGGAGGGGGATGTTGTCACCCCCTTTTGAGAGTCCGGACCGGGGGCTGGCTGGTCCCTGATGGAGTGGGGGTGAAGCGTGTGTTGTAAATTTTCCTTTTGATTTGGGACTATGAACCGTTTTTTTGTTTGGTTGTACTGTTTGTCTTTTTGCGTTGATTGGTTGGCGTGCTATTGCTGGGTTTGGAGGCTGGCTGGGTGTATTACATTTACATTTACATTTTAGTCATTTGGCAGATGCTTTTAATCCAAAGCGACTTACAAGTGCATAGGTTCTACCATAAGTCAGAGCATCACATCCAGAAACTAGCAAAATACACAGGAAATGCTGTTCTAAACATAGTTGTCATCAGAAGTGCATATTTTATTTTATTTTATTTTATTTTATTTTTTTTGGGGGGGGGGGGGTTAGACAAGGATAGGGATATCAGAAAGGAGGGGCAGGGGAAATCAGGAGGGAGGACTAAGGTAGAGTTTGAAAAGGTGGGTTTTGAGTCTGCGTCGAAATAGGGGGAGGGATTCTGCTGTTCTGACAGTGGTAGGCAAGTCATTCCACCACTGAGGAACCAGAACGGAAAACAGGCGTGAACGTGCAGCTCGACCGCCAGGTGCACGTAGAGAGGGAACCGTAAGGCGACCAGAGCTGGCAGACCGGAGTGGTCTAGCTGGGGAGTAGGGAGTGATCAGGGATTGTATGTAAGGTGGGGCAGTCCCCTTAGCAGCCTGAAATGCCAACACTAGGGACTTGAAACGGATGCGTGCGGCAATAGGAAGCCAGTGGAGGCCAATGAGAAGCGGGGTGACATGAGCCGACCTGGGCTGACTGGTGATCAGGCGGGCTGCAGCATTCTGGACCAGCTGGAGGGGCTTGATGGCACATGCTGGGAGACCGGCTAGGAGGGAGTTGCAGTAATCCAGGTGGGAAATGACGAGCGCCTGGACTAGGAGCTGGGTGGCTTTCTCAGTCAGGAGATGACGGATACGGCGTATATTATACAGAAAGAACCTGCAGGTTCTGGCAGTGGAGGATACTTGTGGAGCCAGGGTGAGGCAGTTATCAATGCTGGGTGTATGCTGCGCTTTTGCTGTTGTGGGTGATCGGATTCATTTTCCCTTCCGTTTAGGTTTTTGCCATGGAGTAATGGAGTTTGTATCCGAGTCTGCTGATGAGGAGTCTGACCCCTCCACCACAATGGGGGTGTCGGAGTCAGGCTCCTCTTTAACTGTGGTGACAATGGGTTGGGTGACAGGGGGTGCTGTTGAAGTGGGGGTTGCCGGTGTTGTGCTGCAGGGAAGGGTTGGTAGTGTTTGTGTTGTGGGGGGTAGGTTGTCAGGCTGGGACAAAGGGGGAGTGGATGCTCTAATGCGTGGTGTGGGGATAGGATGGGGTGGGGGAGGGTGGGCAGTCATTGACGGTGGTGGGGGCGGTGGTTTTATCTGCTAGATGCAATAACACAATTGGTCGCATATGCAGTCTTGAGCTCAGCATCCAACCGGAACTAGCTGTTGCTCAAACATATTTATATGCAACGCCTCTACGCGGTGGCTGGAAGTGTGCATATATATATATACACACACACACACATTGACTGGTTTACTGAGCGCTGGGAGTGGTTGAGGCTCCTCAGTTTGTACAGTCTCCATTTTTCATGCATGGAAAAGGGTTGACTATTGAGGGGAGCCCCTCTTGATTGGCCACCACTTCCATTGCCTGTTGTTCTGCATCAGGGGCCTGATGCTGATGACAGGGCGTAGGCTATAGGGTTCCTATATGAGCTTAAAGAGAAGCTAATAAAGAAATAGAACTCCAAGGTACAAGTTACCCATAGTTCTAGCCAGCTTTAAGCATGAAGGCCCTGTCTTTTTCCTTTGCTGAATATTTGTTTCAAAAAAAGATTGACGGCCTGCGATGTCGCTTAAATAGCCACTGTATGCAAATTTGGTCGCTAAAGCACATCTTTGCCCCAATTGGCCATGAAGATGCCATTACGTAGATCGTTTTTCAGTCTCGAGATTGGATAAAATCCTATTCCCGTATGAGTTTAAAGCTCGCTAATAACTATAGAACAACGGGTACCCTGGAGATATTTCCTTTATTCAAGGATGGAAGGCTGGAAAATAGCCAAGGCAATGTTGCTTCAGGAACCACTGGAGATAATTTACAGATTTTACTGATTGTCATTTCTATCCTTTTGATCCTTCATGGTTTAAAAACATGTATTTAACTGTATATGCTATATTAATTGTTATGGACACCAATGACAGTAGTCTTATCATCCAGTATATAATAAATGCATGATAACATTTTTTATTTCATTTATAATGACTTTTGGAGATAAGACATGGTGATACAGGCTTAATACTGGCAGGAGAATGGGGTAGACTAGTAACCTGAGACGAAGTAATTTGAGGAGATCGTTGCTATAATTAGTTCTACATGGGAAAGTAAACAAGGCAATGCTACAGAACACTAGTTCTTTTTTTAATTATTTTTTCTCTCTTTAGAGACAGTGTTTGAGAGAGAGAAGGTTGTAGTGGACCTGACCCCTCTTCAAAGCTTTCTGGCAGATGCAGAGAAATCCATAAGGCCATAAGTCCTTTATCAGGAGATCGGTACAGAAACACTAATGACCACTTCACTACTCTGGGATTTACCACCGAAGACCAGATCACCACCCAGAGAGCCGTGGGAGGCTAATGAGAATGCTACAAGAGCTTGAGACCAAAAATAAAATACTTAGGGAAAAGCAGAAAGGTTGGGCAACCCAGTGCAAACTCCCTGGGATGTCTATGAGTTTCAAGTCAACAAATGTTTATCCTGTCCTTTTCAAATGGATTGACAAATTGGATATTGGTGCCATATAAACGAAACGCTTTCCTCCAGGGATTCTCAACATATATCTTCTCATTACTCTGTCTGATCCTCTACCAAGACCTATTTTCGTCCGGTATCTGTAAAGAAGCACCTGCAAAAAAAATTTGGGGAAAATTGAGCTTTTGAGTTCCTTACAGTCTCTGGAAAAGCAGGACACTCACCCCCACTCAAATTTTCAGGATTCATGTGAAGAAAATATGTCATTGTGAAAAAATATGAAATGCCACACATTCAATATCACAAATATCCAACTAGATGTAAACAAGGACTATATGATCAAAAGAATGTCATAGCATAGCAGAAGTCCTCTCATTCTGCCCCTAAGCCTACCAATTTTGAAATATGAGCTAACAATCGATTGACATCCAATATTTGTTGTTTAGATTCTGATGACATTCATCATGTCAAGAAAGAGCCAATTTTTTGCTTTTAAAAAATCGTTTCATTTTCTCAGAAAAGTTTGAGAATTAATGTGGCTGTTATGTGTTCACAGTTGTTATTGTTACAGTCCAGTAAAAAGTGGTCTGTCTATCTAAACACCTATCTTTACGAGACCAAGCACTATGACTGGATAATCTTTTCCCTTTAAATAAATTCTCGCCCACCACAACAAGAACAAAAAAGTAAACGGTCGGTCTCCCGTATCCCTTATTTAAAAGGCCATTTTCAATCGTTTTTTTTCCCCATATGGCGATAGAAACAGTTTGGTTTCAACAAATACAAATGAATACGATGTGGTCTAGTCATAGTTTCCAAATACGTTGGCTACGTTAAAGACGATGGACAGTGTCGCTAACAATGATGTTAACATTAGGTAAATTAACATTCACTAAGATAGACACTGCATGGTTAAGTTGTAGCAGTGTAAGTGGATGTATATAGCTGTGCAGATTGTTATCGCTAAACACATTGCTAATTGCTATTAGCTAAATTCCATGTAGATAGTAAGGGTATAGCTATATTCTACGGATGTGCACATATACAACTGTAATAATCTTTTCTCAGAATAATAAAATAGGAATGAAAAATAAGCACAGAATGATTTACCATTGCGCTATTGTTCACTTCACTCCTGTAAGCGGTAATGTTCAATTCATAACTAATTTGGTCATCGATTTTAGTCGACTACGTTGATTATTTGTTGCACCCCTACTGACATGAAAATAATGTGAGCATGCTAGGTTGTGTGTTTGTCAGCAGTGTACCAGGCTCCAGGCACAGTGAAATTAAAACTGGTCTTTGGGGGGAGTGATGTGGTTGCAAATTTACATCTTCAGCTTAGCAAGAAGGTTGTTGCCAGAAGTCAGTCTGTGTTGGACTGCCAGGAGAGTCTCATTACCTGGTCTTATTACACACAGCAGGGTTACGTAGAAGATGTTGATAGGAGTTTGACGGTTTTTGAGGCAGTTGTGAGATGGCGGCTGTTTTCCAGGATACAGGGAATGCAGAAAGAGAGATAACATGCTGTTTCTGTGAGACAGGGCTGTTTTCTGTCTGTTTACCACCATACAGAGAGCAAGAGTTAACACACTGCTTTCTGCCAGTCTGTCAATATTGTAGCCTCCCTACAGACTCATCTATTGTAATGACAGCACTGAAAAACAAATCCTCCACTCTGACAATATATATCTTCATTTCATTCAATAATTTTGTCAAAACATCCCAATAAACAAGCATGATGGACAGTAATGAGTGCTTGACTGTGGCAGTTTTTGACTATTCATCATAATTACGGGGAGCCGACAGGCAGACCTTCATCCATACAACCAGGGAGCTGAGAGCACTGATCACCTATTTCACCACCAGTGGGAAAGATGCTGGAAAACCACCTATGTAATAAAATACTGCAAAATGTAATAAAATAGGGAAACAGGTTGAGAGAGAGAGAGAAAAAACAGTGATTACTCTGGGGTTATTCTCAAGTTTCTCAATGTTCTGTCCATCATCAGAATTTTAAAGCAATCAGACAAACAATCATTACACAGATTTCTATCTAGGAGAGAGAGAGAAAAACATGTAAAATATTTTTTCTGCACTGAGAAAGGAACTTGGATGGGGCTAGCAATTATTATCTCATTATTTGGCTGAGAAACTGAAGACTGTCAAACTTGAAGCTAGTTTCCCCATATGCAGAATAAATATTAACTAATAATGGCATGAAAACTTGCTTCAGTGATATCTCGAGAAATCTCAAGGCTTTAAAATTCAAAGACATCAAAAATCACAGAGTGAAAGATTTAAAATGAACACATAATAGTTCAAGGCAACACATCCAGATTGTTTTTGCTTCTGAGATTATCCACAGAATGTCTGGAAAATCAACATTCTGAGCATGTACATTTGTTCAGTTTTCTGGACAGCCTTAGAATGGTATTCCGTTTTATTATTCAAATTGCAAAATAATAGTGTGATATACACTGGGCCGAAGTAACCCAGGGATCTCAGTTTAACCCCATAAACGCAGCCCCCTTGTGGTTGAGTCATTGACATCCAAAATTATTCTTGTGTTCATATTTCTTTAATAATATAACCTGCAACAGAATAAAACCACAAAATGGCGATGCCAGATTGTTAAAAAGACTCTCCGCTAGCGAGAACAGAGGTTTAGATGTTTATCAGCCCCTTATTTGCAAAACAGGGTAATAAAACTCCAGCTGCACCTCGCCACAGACTCAGACGATAAAAGGCATATCCTAACAATCCTTAATACCATTTCTAAATGTCACAAAACATGTTCCAATATAAGAACAAAAATATACAATTCAGAAGTACAAATACAACTTATTTCCAGTTTGGTAGAAATATATGTTAGTTTGCAAATGATTCAAGACAGACATATTTATGGAAACAATTAACCCACCTGGTTATGAAGCTACGACTAGTTTCTCACAAATGGTGAATATTATTTTGTAATCCATTCAGCGATTTTCAAGAAAAACTATCTATTTTCCGGGACTATACCTAAGAGAATGTCATGTTGAACTCTTTCTTGTTTTTTGTAAATGCATTGTCAGCTCATTTCAGTACCGAACTAATGTAAAACATGGTAAGCTTCTTTTACAGGGGTTTCTACCCTCTCCAAGAAGGTATAATGTTTTGTATTTAGGTGATGGACAGTTTAGGAATATCACTACGTTCACATGGCAGAATGAACATACAGACGTGCGTAAACATTCAATGAGAATTTGTGCTGCAGGCAAATCTTTGTCCAACATGAATCTGGACAGAAGTTTTTACCACAGGGATGGGCAATATTGCTGTACATTACATTATATTAATGGCATTTGGCAGACACTCTTATCCAGAGCGACTTACAACAAAGTGCAAAGTGCATACCCATACCAGGGATAAGTGCGCTGAAAGACCCTAGAGGGAAGTACAATTTCAACTGCTACCTGCACAACGAAGATAAGGACCAGGGCCTATTTGATCATTGGAATTATTATTATTATTATTATTATTATTATTTTATTATTATTATTTTTTTTTAATCGTAGTACCACAACACGCAAATGTATGAACAACGTATGAACCGCTTACCTAGCCAAACAATGCTTACCTAGCCAAATAAAATATCCTAATACGCAAGTAAATATCACAGGTAAAGACAACAATTAAGGTTTACAGGGAGGTAGAGAGGGACAGGGAAAGGTCCAGCTTGAAGAGGTGCGTCTTCAGTCTGTGCTTGAAGATGGCAAGAGATTCTGCTGTTCTGACCTCAAGGGGGAATTTGTTCCACCACCGTGGAGCCAGAACAGAAAGTAGTCATGAACGGGAGGTGGAAGTTCAGAGAGGGGGAGGCGCCAAGCGGCCTTTGGTGGCCGAACGAAGAGGTCTGGCAGGGGTGTAGGGTCTGATGATTTTTTGGAGGTAAGCTGGAGCTGACCCCTTAACTGCTTGGAAGGCTAGCTGTTTGGGAAGGTTGAAGACCAGACAAGCTGCTGCATTCTGGATAAGTTGGGAGGGTCTGATGGCGGACGCTGGGAGGCCAGCCAAGAGGGAGTTGCAGTAGTCCAGGCGGGACAAAACCATCGCTTGGACCAGGAGCTGGGTCGAGTAGAGGGTGAGAAAGGGGTGGATTCTCCGGATGTTGTATAGGAAGAACCTGCATTACCAGGTCACCGCCGCAATGTTCTCGGAGAGGGACAGTCTGCTGTCCATCACCACGCCGAGGTTCCTTGCACAGGGTGATGGCGTCAGTGAGGTATCCCCTTGGGAAATGGAGAGATCTAGGAGAGGTAATAGCTGGAATGAATATCATTTCAGTCTGGGTTGAGATGGTGGTTCACCATCCAGCTCTGGATGTCGCTCAGGCAAGCAGAGATACGGGCTGAAACCTGTGTGTCAGATGGTGGGAATGAGATGAAGAGTTGAGTATTGTCCGAATAGCAGTGCTAGGAAAGACCATGTGCAGTGATAACAGGGCCAAGGGAATGAGTGTAAAGAGAGAAAAGAATCGGGCCAAGGACTGAGCCCTGGGGAACTCCTGTGACAAGGGGCCGAGGTTTCGATACCGCCCCAGCCCAGGAAACCTGGAAGGAGCGACCAGAGACGTAGAACACGATCCAGTTCAGGGCTGTGCCGCAGATCCCCGTTGCTGACAGGGATGACAGGAGAATGGAGTTATCCACAGTATTAAAGGCAGCAGAGAGATCTAGAAGAATGAGGACAGAGGAGAGGGAGGCTGCTCATGCGGCATGGAGTGATTCACTGACGGAGAGGAGCGCGGTCTCCGTTGAGTGGCCAGGTCTGAAGCCAGACTGATGGGGTCAGGCAGGTTGTTTTTAGAAAAGAAAGGAAAAAGTTGATTAGAAGCAGCTTGTTCACTGTTTTAGATAGAAAAGGAAGAAGAGATACCGGGCGGTAGTTCTGGACAATGGAGGGATCGAGGGTAGGCTTTTTTAGCAGCGGGATGATGTGGGCCCTCTTAGAGGACGATTGAAAACAGCTAGAAAACAGGGAGGAGTTGACAAGGGAGGTGACAAATGGGAGAATGTCAGGTGTGATAGTCTGGAGGAGAGAAGAGGGGATAGGGTCAAGGGCACAGGTTGTAGGGCAGTGGGAGAGCAGGAGTTGAGAAACATCTGTAAGGGGAGAGAAAGTGGAAAAGGAAGGGATGGGCCTAGAGGGGGGCAGGGGTACAGAAAGGAGGGCGGTGGTTGCAAAGGATCTGTGTATGTCTGAGACCTTCTCATTGAAAAAGTCTGCAAAGTCATCAGCAGCGAAGGAGGACTGAGGTAGAGGAGGCGGCGTGCTGAGAAGAGAGGAGAAAATAGAGAATAGTTTCCGGGGGTTAGAAGTGGGGTTGTGAATTTGTGTTTGATAGTATTTTACTTTGGCGGCAGTGACAGCAGAAGAGAATGCTGCCAGGAGAGACTGGTAGGTTGTGAGGTCTGATGAGTCTCCGGATTTTCCCCACTTCCTCGGTCGAAGGAGTGGAGTAGTGGTAGGAAGGCAGCAGCCTGGGAGGCTTCAAGGTGGATGTTGAAGTCTCCAAGGAGAATCAGTGGGGTGCCATCCTCAGGGAAGGAGCTGAGAAGGGTGTCTAGCTCATCAAGGAAACTTCCCAGGGGCCCTGGAGGACGATATACAACTGCAATAAAAAGGTTAGTAGTGTAGGATACTGCAACAGAATGGTGTTCAAAAGTGGATATGGAAAGGTCAGAGAGGGAACAGAGAATTTCCATGAGGGGGAAATTAACAAACCAGTACCACCACCATGGCTGGATGGCCGGGGAGTGTGAGAGAAGGAGAAGGAGAAGGGGGCAGCGGGAGTGGCAGTGTTGTCAGATGTTATCCAGGTCTCAGTTAGGGCAAGGAATTGTAGGGACTGGAGGGAGGCATATGCGGGGATTAAGTCAGCTTTCCGAGTGGCTGTACTACTTATCCAGCTGTTGTGCACACATGCCTATAGGATACGTCAATATGAGAGGACAGATTGTTTGAGCGTGTGCATGGGTTGAAGTTTGGTGGTACAGCAGACATCATATTGTATTCGGTCTGTGTACATTCTGATATATTACTTTTGTAAATAATTTTGTTTGTTTGCCTTTTAAAATGCGACCCCATGTCCATGTCCTATCAGGTGGTAACAGACATTACAGGAGTTGGACTTGCTATTGATAAACCTGTAATTGTACCAGCTAATGGGGCTCTGGCTAACCTCATTTTTAAATAAGGTGCCATTTAAAATGTGATGCAGGTTGGTTACAAAGCAATAGGGTCAGTAATAGTTTTTGGAGAGTTTTTTGAGCAACTTTGAGCATCTCATCTACAATTCCATCCAAAAGTATTGGAACAGCAAGGCCAATTCCTTTTGTTTTTGCAATAAACAGAATACATTTGGGGTTGAGATAAAAAATGAACAGAAGACAAGAGTTCAGAATTTCTGCTTTTATTTCCTGGTATTTACACCTAGATGAATTTAAGTAAATAAAAGGAAATAACACTTAATATTTGGTTGCATATCACAAGCCTGTGATCCATTGACATGACCAAACTGGTGCATTATTCTTTTGTGATCTTTTCCAGGCTTTTACTGCAGCCTCTTTCAGTTGTCGTTTGTTTTGGGGAAAGTTTTCTTCAGGAGGTAAATGTATGCTCAATTGGGTCTGGTGATTGACTTAACCTAGTCTAAAACCTTCCACTTTCTCTCACTAATGAAGTCCTTTGTTGTGTTGGCAGTGTGTTTTGGGTCATTGTCTTGCTGTATGATGAAAGCAATGGGTTTGGATGCATTTCTCCATAAGTTGGCAGACATAATGTTTTTGTGGCCTTCTGACTTCATCCTGCTGCTACCATCTTGAGTTACATCATCAATAAAAAATAGTGAGCCCACTCCAGAAGCAGCCATGCAAGCCCAAGCCATGACACTTCCTCCAACGTGCTTCACAGTTGAATTTGAGTTTTGGATCATGAGAAGATCCCTTCTTTCTCCATACTTTGGCCTTTCCATCACTTTGGTAGAGATTAATCTTGGTCTCAACAGTCCATAGAACTTTTGTGGCTCATTTCTGTACTTCTTAGCAAATTGTAATCTCACTTTCTGATTCTTACTACTGATGAGTAGTTTACATCTTGTGGTATGGCCTCTATATTGCTGCTCTCTTGAAGTCCAAAGTCTTCTATTATTTCTCTGAATGGTTGAGATACCTTCACCCCTGCCATGTGGAGATTGACTTGTTCGATGTCTGTAGGCCTGCAGTTTTTCTTTTTCAGTACATTCCAAGTTGTTGTACAAGCTATCCCCAATCATTCCCCTCTTTTCTAAGCTTCAAAATGTCTTTCTCTTCTCCCAAAGACAGCTCCCTGGTCTTCATGTTGGTTTATCTTTTCTAACACAATTCAGTCTTTACAGGCAAAACCCAAGACCAAAATCAAGAGTAGACATTTAGAACTCTTCATTCTTTAAACAACTAATCTAACAGGACACATCTGGGCAACAAGAAAGATTTGTTAGTCACATGTTCCAATATTTTTCTTACCTAACGATTGGGTGGTCTGATACAAAAGGTGTAAAAGTTGTTTAACAAATCTAGATAAGAATACCAGGAAATAAAAGCTGAAATTTGGACCGGTCATCTCGTGTACATCTTTTTACCTCAAACTCAATTGTCTTCAGTATATAGCAAAAACAAAGGAATTGAACTTGCTGTGCTAATACTTTTGGAGGGGACTGAATGAAACACAGGAAGGTTAATGTTTTTACCTTCTCAAAAAAAAAAGAAAAGAAAAATAAGCTTTTCTGGTCATTCATGTGTCTGTACAAAAAGATATGCAGATGTTTTGTTTTTGGAGATAGTTGGGGACACTTGTGGACATCTGAGTGCAGTTCTGGGAAAACTTATGTGGAATTTGAAAGCTTGTCGATATCTTTACCAAATTGTGTACACAAGTTCACATCAATTTATGCACAAATATAAAGTAGTTCTGGTTTGATCCTTCACTGAAATTGAGTGCTAAACTATAATAGTTTCTCCTTAACTTTTTTGTACTTTTTTGTACACTGTATGTACATGCTTTCACATAAATTTGTTTTGTTTTATATCTTTTCTTTCATTTACGTCTCCAACCATTGTAGGGGAAAATTCACAGAACGAAAGATCTCCCTCCTAAAAGCATGATAACCAATCACAAGTCAAAATCAGACTTCACCTTAGTGAGCAGGCTGGTTCCTCCAAAACTCTCGACGATGTGTGCTAAAAGTTTATCAATATATCTGTATTTAAGTATGATATGTACCCTGTATAGTTTCAAACTGATTAACTGCTAAATTGTGCTAGGATTACACAGTGAGCCCAGCCAGCTGGCAGGGGGGGGCCCGTCTTGAACTATGTAGACCAAACTGTCAAGGACACGGGCAGAGCAAGATATGACTGTACAGCTGATTTCTCCGGGACTCTCGATGTTTTATGCCAGGAGTGTATCTATTTGACCTAGAACATTAATTATAGCTGAGCTTATGAAAACGCAAGAAACCACAGTGAAAACTGTTGAAATGAGAGCAAAGAATGCTACGTACATTTATTCCCTTAGAAGAGAATAATTAATCAAATGTTTAGTATGTCTGTATATTAGAAAAGTATATTAGAAGTGAATATTAATGAAATGTTTAGTTTGTCTGTATATTTTCAATGATTACTGCTGCTTAGTTTGTCTTATAAAAGCGAAAGATACAGAGTGACGTGTATGGATGACGTGTTAGAGGGAGGGCATCCAGAACTTTATGAGGTCTGGTAGTTTGCCAAGAGCAGGTGCGGGGTGAAGTGAGGACACGTAGTTGGCAGAATGCCCTGAACTTTGTACAGAGTTGGCAGAGCATAAGGACCGTTGGCAATTTGCCACAATGACGTTGTGGGAGGAGCGTTGGGAGGAGTTACGATAAGAAAAGTGTGGGTGATTTGCCAGAATGCGGTTTGAGGAGGAGTTGTAGGTGGAGTAACTGTGTATAAAATGGGTGTACAAATGCCAGTCGGGGTTCAGTTCTGGAGAGCTGATCCGGCTTTATGCACGTGTGCTAATAAAGTCTGATTTTCCTGAAGATCTTGCTGCCTGGTGTCGTCTTTTCCCTCGTGAAGATGTTTTTCGACAAATTGAAGATTTGGACTCTGTCGTTTCCTAGACACGACACCATGTGTGTGCAGTAAATCGTTTTTGAGATATTGATATTAAGTACAAAATTGGTGGGACTAGGGGGGCAAAGTGGAAAGGATTAAGAATTGCACAAATTGGTTCTGTCTTTGGGGCACCAAGTTTAAAAATACATAAAATGGCTCCTCGATACCATTACATTACATTACATTAAAGGCATTTAGCAGACATTCTTATCCAAAGTGACGTACAATGAAGTGCAAATCAAACCCAGAGACATATTAGACATAGACTTATTTTTAGACTTCTACTGCTGGAGCCTATCCACTTAGTCATGATGCGTTGTGTGTTCAGAGATGTTCTTCTCCATACCACTGTTGTAATGTGTGGTCACCTTCCTGTTGCTCACTGGATTTTATTTAGTTTTTTTGCACCATTCTTTGCAAACTCTAGTGACAAGTGTGTGTGAAAATCCCAGGAGATCAGCAGTTTCTGAGACACTCAAACCACCCTCTCTGCCACCAACAATCATTCCACGGTCAAAGTCACCTAGATCTAATTTTCCCCCATTCTGATGTTTGATGTGAACCTTAACTGAAGCTCCTGACCCGTATCTATCTACATGATTGTATGCATTGCACTGCTGCTACACAATTGACTGATTAGATAATCACATTAAAATGTAGGTGCAATAAAGTAAAAATGTTCCTAATAAAGTGCAGGTGTGAGGAGGGGGAGGTGCCAGGTATCCTGAAGTAAGGGAACGGAGGGGTCTGGCTGGTCCATAGGTTCTGATTAGTGATTGAATGCATGCAGGAGCTGATCCCTTAACTGCTTTACGAGCAAATTTTTGGAAGGCTGGCACAAAGAGCCCTTACTGAGGACAATAACAAAATCAAGCATCTTGAGTTTTCCAGACCTCATTGGAATTATGACTGGAAAAGAGTGCTTTGGTCAGATGGGACCAAAACTGAACATGGCCATACACACCATCAACATGTCTGGCAGCAATATGTAATGCATACAAGGAGAAGCACCTCATACCTACTGTCAAATATGGCAGTTGGGTCATTGATGTTTTGGAGATGTTTTGGTACCAGTGGTCCAGGAAATCTTGGCACAAAATCTGGTTGCCTCTGCTAGGAAGCTGATTCTTGGTCATAGGTAGACTGTCCAGCAGGATGATGATTCCAAGCATACAGCAAATTCCATGCAGAAATGGTTACAACTGTGTTCTGCAGTGGCCATCTCAGTCTCCAGACAAAACCTGTGGTCTGAACTGATGAGGGGGGTATCTGAAAAGCTCTGCATATTACATTTTTATTATTGAGGCAGTGCTTTGAGCATCACACAACATACATATGAGGCTACTCAGAGTGACCCTCTACTCTCTGTGCCAACATTCAGGCAAAGGAACCAAGCACAAAGACTAGAACAGAAAAAGGCAGAAGGAAAATACATGGAAATAACTAATAAACTATATAATAGTTCAGTGCTTAGCTTCCATTAATGTCACTGCTCTTGGTGTAATTAAATATTGTATAATACTGCACGTTGCATATTTTACTGTATATGAAAGTGCTGTTTACTCACATTCACACCGTAGACTCAGTTGTATCAGCCAATCAGAAAGCACTGACCGCATAGTCAAAGTAAAGACATATTTTCGGAGAAAAGAGAGCTGGTGCTATGGCGTTCTTGTTATGTCCGCCGGTTCCTGGATCCCTGTCCTGTTGTTTATGTTTCTCCCCGGTTCCCCTTTGTGTCCTGTATTGTATTTAATTTACTTGTGTGTTTTTATTTTTGTGTTGTAGGTTGGGTGTGGTTCGTGTTCCATGTCCGTTTCTGGTTTTCCACCTCATGCAGTCATTTCACTCGCCTCATGAGCCCCGCCTCTCATTTCTTGATCACAGTTTCACATGCTTACTTATCACCTCATTATTACGTTAGCACTAAGTTTGTTTACCGCACAGTTCTGATCACATTCCTCATGCCCTCGTCAATCATTCAGTTAGTACTGGCACATGCAGATCATTCACTCCCACTTAGCCAATCATTAGTTTGATTTCCTACACCTGCCCTTCTCACTATTTAATCACAGTTCACACTCCTTTCATTGCCAGACTGTTGAAGTTCATTTTTTCTTGTCAGAGCACATGGTGATTTGTATGATCTGTCAGTTCTTTTTTAGCTAGTATACCGTTGATGCACCAACATTCTATACCAAACCATTATATGGCTTTACAATAATTCAAGCTCATTGGTTGCAAAATTGGTGCTAATTGCCACAGCCAATGGTGTGGGGGTTATTCTGAAACCTGCATAAGCACCTTGCAGCAACAAAATGTACCAGCAAGCGATCCTTAGATCCTACATCTCCTTTTCAAATTCCTTTTGTATTGGCTATTACTTTTACGTGATTAAGTGATACACATTTTCCTTTTTTCTCTTTTACATTAATGGCATTTTTACATGTTCAATCATGCGTGTTTAGCTAAACCTATATGTCTCAAACTTAGTTACAGTTGCATCGTTTGCGTTAGACTATCATATTGTTGTTATATAGCCAGCTAGTTACAAAGCCAAATCATTTGCTTGCTCATGAGTTGGTTAGCTAAAGTTAAAACCTCAAAAAGACAAAAAAAAGTGTTGTGTAACACAAAGTCAACATTTCAGCATCGGGTCACCTGTTCGGTGAACATTTTCCTACTTGAACACTACAGCAGGCTCAGGCTTTCCAGCTATCGCCAGTTGTCGCTGTCACCTTTTGAAACAGTGCATGAGAACCTGGAACCTCAATGTCAGCACGTTCACAGAGAAGGGGGAGCGATAAATAGTGTTGTGGTTTGAGGGTGTTTGTTGCTGCACTTCCTCTCTTGACCGATAGAAGTCCAAAATGACCTATACCTGTAACAGTGAGGGCAAACAGCTGTATGTGCAATGCAGTAATTCCCATGTAGATTGAGGGATGCTGCTGATACAGCTGGCAAGTCCTGCTTCTGGTACAGCCAGATGAGTGGATCAGTCAGAACGCTGGTGACATCTTGTTTCAGGGCTGTCTGTCTGCTGATTGGATTACAACTTCTCATGTGTACTGTGCAAATTGTGAGGTAATGCTTGCCTCTGGACAGAAGTCAACTTGCAATGATGTCATGTGCAAACTAAATAAATACAATGAGAGGCTTTAACAAGAGGCTTTGTTAGAGAAGGTTATAAGATAGTTACAGCAGCATGTGGTGTAATTAGCACAGTGTGGCAGTTAGTGCAGTACTGAGATTAGCTACAGCATTGTTCATAGTAGATTTATTTTTTATAAGTTGTTTATAAAAACCCATCTACTGACGATTCAGTCTCCTGGGGGTTCAGTAATGTGGAGGTAACACATTAAAATGCAAATTTGAGGAGAGGCAGGCTCTCTTTAAGCTTTCTATTGTGCAAATGCAGTGGTTGCGATCCTTTGGGAACTACTCATAGAGCTGTTTCCAGAGTTTAGGGCAAATGAGCAATTTTCTCTGTCAGTTTCCCTGTCAGCCTCTTTGGCATGTTGCTGAAACTGACAATTATTAATGTATTATCAACAAAAAAATCTATTAAAAAGCTGAGGGTTGCAGATGCATTGTGGTGGCTGACAACTCCAGCCTACACATGCAGGAGACTACATTTAACTACCATAATGATTATTATTATGTGTTTATTTTATTATGTCTTGACATGTCACAAGTAAGAGAAAATCTGAACTTCTCTACAGAATTCATATTCTGAGTCACACAAGCTTTTAGTCCTATTCCACATGATTCTAGGAAGGAGAGAGCCAGTGCATATCAGTCATGATGAGTGTAGTAATTCTGAGTTGTGATAGGTCAGACCATATCCTTGCCACACCCCCACACTCCTGGGGCAGAATACCATGGCCCTGTATGGGCTTACTCTGTCCCATTTCTTATTTTGCATTTCACATCAGTCCATATTGAACTAGAGGGGATAATGTAAAGTTATTTTCATTATCATCAGTTTTGACACTCTGGCCAATCAGAGGTCTATTCTGTGTACATGAACAACTGCACAGTGCACTAATTACAAATATAAAATCACTTGCACATTCAAAATATAAAATTACAATATTTATGTTTGATGCTTAAAGTGCCTAAAAGTTCACATTTTATTGTAGCCACTGTAGCATCAGCACTACTGTAGTTATTTTCCAAAGCAGGTAGCAAATTTAGGGTAGACCATGTGCCTGTGTGAGTTATAATCTAATTTACTACCAAGTGTTTATTGGTTAAACAGGGACGGATAAGATGCATTCAGAGAAGGATTGTCTCTTCATGGGACACCTCTGCTCCAGGACACCAGTTAGTAAACACTGAATAGTATACTGTACAGAATATTTATGCAACCTTTCTACTAGCAATGCTAACAATGCCACGTTGGCACTGTGCAAAGATGTGTAAGCTAACCAGTTGTCAACTTGCAGTTGGTTAAAAATGAGGATAAAAGTTCAAGGTAAACTTGGAGTTGAATAAAAAAATTAAAAAAAACTTCCTTCTGCCAAGTGTAGGAATTTATATCCAGATTATTGCTGCTGCCTAATCTATGCACCTTGGCAGTTTAGCAAAGTGTCAGCCAGAACTGCTGATGCGTGTGTATTGAACCACAGTGACTAAATGATGTCATGCAAGGGTGTCCCATTTCTTGAACACCTCACAGCACACTTGTGCCCCTTGGTCCAATCTTGGAAATACGTCACCAAAGTACAGACTTGAAAGAAGTCCTTAGACTGTAGGGCAAGTATTGGGGCAAGGCTCATGAGTCCAAAACACTTTTTAACAACGGACAGTCCACAGCTCCTTCTACAGTCTGACAGACATTAAACAAATAGAGAGTGCCTGGCACCACATTGTCCTCTGCATCAACTGTGTAACACTCTGTAGTTTTGTGGTAACCTGAGTAGAAACCAACCTGACGCCATGTAATACAATGTAATTTCAAGGCATCAGTACTGACAACTGCAGTGGATGGAGATCAATATTCATTCATTCATTCATTATCCTAACCCGCTTATCCTGAACAGGGTCGCAGGGGGGCTGGAGCCTATCCCAGCATACATTGGGCGAAAGGCAGGACTACACCCTGGACAGGTTGCCAGTTCATCACAGGGCACACACACCATTCACTCACACACTCATACCCACGGGCAATTTAGACTCTTGTAGGATCCATATTTCCCACAATCCCACAGGACAATTCTGTGATGTCCACCCCGCATGACGTCTAGCTCGTTTCAGCCAATCCCGTAATGGTGGGAGCAATAAACTTTCCCTGTCTAAGAGCATGGTAAGCTCTCAGGAAAAGCCTCTTCTTCCCATTTTCATATGTACGTGAATTGATTCGCCGTCTTTCGTGCATATATACAGTAAACTATGCAAGTAGGCTCTTGTCACAGCTAACCCTAACACTGACACGCCCAATTTACCTTTCCTTTGTCCAAGGGACACGCGCGCTTACACACACACACACACACACACACACACACACACACACACACACACACACACACACACACACACACACACACACACACACACACACACACACACACACACACACACACACACACACACACACACACACCCTACTAACTTACCCGTTAGTTTATCTGTTCTGTGTTTGTACGTTTCTTTAATAAATACATTTTATTAAACCCGGTGTCTGTTTTGGAGTCACATAGACATGAGAGCTGAGTTAAAGCAGTCTTTCAAAGAACTTCCAACCTTCAGGTTATCGGTATGTTTAATCATTAATATTGGTTATTTTAATTATTAATTAAAATACTAAATTTGTGGTTAGATATTTCTACAGTAATTTTATGAGACTGATTACTTTTTGCAGTTATACTGCTACATTACATTAATTGGCGCCCCGGTTTCATAGAGAGTAAAATCCCTACGTTATTTGGTGGCCCGGGCGAGGACCCTACACTCTCCAATCAGCCTAACCTGCATGTCTTTGGACTGTGGGAGGAAACCCACGCAAACACCCCCAGCCGACGGGGAATCGAACCTAGGACCTCCTTGCTGTGAGGCGGCAGTGCTACCCACTGCACCATCTGTGCCGCCGAGATCAATATTATGATACAAATTCATAAAGACCATGCATTCATGTGTTTGTTTCTCACCTGGATGAAGCCGTGTATCGTATGTCTTAAGCACCTGCAGTGCATGAAGTTCTGAATGTATGGAACTCACCTGCATTGGGTAAAGCCATGAGTGTGGGCTTGTGGCCTTGTGGCCTTTATTTCAGGTATTTTTCATAAGGCATACTTCTGGATATCATGTCCATGATATTCTATTTGGATATCAGTGAATATGGCAGGGAGTGTGACAGACCTGGGTCAAATACGTAATGTTTTTGGATTCAGATAATTTTCTACTTAACTTGCTTGTCTGATTAGAACCTATGAAATACTGTCAAAAAGTGCAAACCCCTCCTTCTGGTCCTCTTTGTTGGCTCAGTTGCACCAGACAAGGTCAAAATCAAGCACAGACACATATTTGATCCAGGTTTGGACTGTATAGAGTTGGAGTCATTTAAAATGAGTGCTGTACTGCAGAATTCTGTGGGGAGTCTCCCGTGGAATTAGTCATTTACGTAGTAATTGGTTGAACAGTTTCTCTCCGTATTTCTCTCCGTAGATGGTGCTAGTCTACCACAATCAGTCCCTAAATACCCCAAGGTCTGTGATGCCTGGAAGGTAACGGCTTTTAGAAGACTAACAGCGGCAGTTTAGCAAACAGGCTAGCTCAGTAACAAAGCAATAAATTATCGTTGCATACTGAATTCAGCAGATGGATACACTGCACATATCAAAATGTTATTTTTAAGGTGTTGTCTTTCTTTGGTGAATTGTTATACGATATACAGTAGCCTATAATGTACTTGACATACATTTGTCCTTGATTTGCATCGATGTTTAAACCAGCAACAGTCATGTCGCATCCATCTGTTAAGGGAGATGTAACGTGCAGGTTGCATCTGCCCATAAGGGGTTAAAACCAACTGCAAGCTAGAAAATCTGACTCTTCACTATAATGTGTTTCAGTAACCTGCCATATGCTAACGTATTGTGAACATCCTCATGAGGCACAATTGTAACACGCATTACACCTGTGCCTCATAGAGATAGTAGGGATGCGCCAACTGTAGGGAAGGTTGAAACAGCATCCAAAATGTTGGAAAACGGACTGTAAAATGCTTTGTTTTAATAAAAGTCAAAGGTTGGTAAATCCAGCATTTCTTACCGGTTGCATTTTTCATCTGATAATTGTCTTGTAGGAATGGTCTATATTTCCTGTAGACTAACCATATATGGCAACATTAATATGTAATGAATGCCTGGGAAGAAATGGATAAGGGCGAGTGCTAAATAGGACCGAATAAGTACATGGTATACATGGAATGAATATACAATGTTGCATTGCAAGTTATAGTGGCTGATGCATTTGTAATAGGCGGGGGCATGTTTGAATGCTGTGCTAGTTGCCAGCTGTGCTAGTTGTACTCCTGCATGGCTCACAAGCTCTGCTTGCTAGTGAAATGTGCCAGAACTATACTGCTTTATAACCTCACCAGTGATTTAAATGACGTATATTGTGGCGTTCACACATAATCAGTTAATCAAAAAACACTTTGGTGAAAAAACATTACTTTCAGGCTGCTAAAATACAGATTTCTTAATAACTCTTGATGAAGTTTTCAAATCACTGTGCCACTGACACACGAGCAGCGGGATGCTATCATACATAAGTGAAAACAAACCCATCATTCTTGCTCAAATGCAACTATGCAAAATCCCCATGTTTCAACATGCCCCATGTTGGTTTGTGCCCTGGTCTCCCCTATTTATTTTATTATTTATGAGACAATAACCCCATAATGTAGCCTACCTCTAATCTGTTGTCCTGGTTTTAAGTTTTGTGTTAAATCATGAATCATTTGCTAAAAATTCCTACTAGCCTATTAAAAAGACTAAACCTTCAAAATGGCTGACATAGACGACTGGGCATCCTTGCACCTCCTGGTGTTCTTGTCAACCATTGCAGGTCTTTTTACAACAACAGCGACACCCACAGAATTCCACAGGATTTACCCGCGGTACCTGTAGAAACCCATTCTCATTTTAATTGACCACATACAAAGTTATGTGTGTGTGTGGCTGAATACAGATAAGTGTGTGTTTGAGACTGCAGAATGGAGCTGTGTCTGGGTGTGTACATGCATACGGATGTGTGAATTTGTGTGTTACTTATGAAAACCTCCATCACTCTCATATTCCTCATCTTTATTTCACCTTGTTATTTTATATATTTTTTTACAATTAAAAACACCATAGAGATAACAGACTATTTGGTTTTCTTTCTATGTTTGAAGCTTCTCATTTAAATAAATGCATATAAATAATTTATCCTTCTTTTAAATATGTTTTTAAACTGAACATCGTCCTTTTAATCTGTAGGGTTTTGAGTTTTTCCACTTTATGCAGATTATGTGTTTTTCAGTCTTTTTTTTCTTTCAATGTTTTTAAATGTCTGTTTCCCAGATTGTTGTCTTGACCCTTTCTGTGTGTGCTGTGTAATCACATTATTTTTTTGTTCACTGGTAAGGCTGGGAGCAGGCTCTGCTGTGTTTTACAGGACCAGAGCAATCCTCCAATCCACTTCTGGAAAGTTCATTTTGGACCCTTCCCTCAGCTCCACCCCTAGCAGGTGACAGCAAGCACTCAGGCTTGTCCTCCTGCTTCCTGTTGGCTTGGGGCAGGGCCCAAAGTACTTCTCCTGGCCCTTCCTCCCCATCCCTCCGCAGGCCACAGTACCCTGTTGCAATGGAGGTCGTGGGCGGGCATCTGCCTTGAGGATTGATCTTGTCCCCCTCTGCTAGGCTGTTCTCTTGCATACAGGAAGTGACATCTTGTCCCTGGAAAGAGGGGATGATGGGAACAGAGCAGGTGCGAAGAGAAAGTGGCGGTGCCTGGTGGAGTTGGGTGGCACGTTCCAGATGGGTGAATTGCACTCCCTCGTCCTCCCACCTGTCCAACCCCCTATCTCCTTGCTGCGCATCAAAATTCCCGTCCTGGAGATGCCCGCTTCCAGCTTTTCCACAGTTACACCTAGAGGGAACGTGGAGAATGAAAACAAACATTAAAACACAGAAGGACAGAGATTCAGTACCCAAAATCAAAGGCAGTAGCATGCAGTCTTTCTTTGTCAGACAAAAAGACAACATCTAGACAACCAAAGATATCCTGGCAATGTCCATTTTTAAGTTCTTTTTAAACCCAGTTTTCAATCCCCAGAGCAGTCCACTGATCTCCAGTTCCCTCAAGACACACAGATCCCCTTTCATGGGTAGAAGCAACCAATCAATTGGCTGCACTGTTATGATGGGTCATTCCAAATCAGAATCCAGGAAGAAAGAAATAGAAAATAATAAATCATGAACATATAAAATAAAATAAAATTGCTTACTCTGGGAGTCCCAATCCGCCTACATTTCTTCAAATCTCACTTCACTTTCAGTACAGCCCCTTAATCACACCCCAAGAAGTCGGACATGTTCAGTTGGTTTGTAATGTAATGAAGGCCATTATTAATTCAAATGACCCAAAGCATGCTGGTGAGTGTTCTCTTATTTCCACTATCCAGCGTGATGATGCACCAGAGGGTGCATAACATCCACTTTATATCCTCCTAAAACCAGACGATTCATTTTTGTCCTCAGTAAAGACTCTGTAAAGTCTCGGGCCTTAATCTCAAGAACCAAAATGTCCTTACTCGGACACACTTCACAGGGATTACCCCAAAAGAAGAAATGGTGGAACACACTGAACCAGAATTATTGGTAACCTTAATAAAAATTTTGAAAAATGGCTGCATATAATATACGTTAATGATTACCTATATTTTATGTTCAAACAAATGGGAAAACGATATACTTTTATTTCAATACATTTGCTCTCATGTTTCAATGTTTTTTATTTAGTAAGTTCATTTTTTATGAAAACCACAGATGGCAAAATAATTGGCAAGATTGCAATTATTATAAAACTAATAAAATATTGAAGATTGATGGGATTAATTATTGTGACTAATACGACTAATATTAGTCGTAATACGACTTGAACGACTAATTTTTTTTTTCAAAATACAGTGGTGTCATGTTCCAGTTAATTCTCTTTCACTTGTTGCTGGCATCTGCACACACACCTTTGCCAGTCTCTCTCAAAGATGCTCCAAAGGAAACAATTTGCTACTCATTAATATACTAATCAACTCCCACAAGAAATAATAGTTTCTTGCTGGAGATCAGATACAATTTCAAAAAATTGTGCTGTCCACTCTGTACCTAGTTATGTAGAATAAAATGCCCTTGTTATCCTCCAGATGTAATTTTTTTCATTAGACTACTGTAATATTTTGGTCAGATGTGATATAGGTTGGATGTCGCCCTGCTAGCGCCAGCACAGGGGACATGTATCAACCACCAGTTACCGTCTTTCTAAAAGTGAAACCACAAAAGGTGGCGTGCATGAAAACCCAATGATATTTTAGCTCTCAAAAAATAAGTAGGCCTAAATGATCCCATCTACTCGCCACTTTATTTTGTAAGCGGCCGCTTCCCCCTGTTCTGTTCAACTACAGCCTATATGACAAAATGACAAAATTACAACTTACTAACAAAAATAACATAATGGCCGGCGCATTGAAGCTAATTGTGCGAATAGCACTGTTGATGTCAATCACTCAAAATGCATTCATTGCAATGGGCCTAGTGACGAAGATGTTGAAGATTGGTGGGATTAATTATTGTGACTAATACAAAATCGAACGATTCATTTTTATTCAAAATACAGTAGTGTCATGTCCAAGTTTATTCTCCTTCACTTGTTGCTGGCGTCTACACATACACCTTTGCTGGTCTCTCAATGCTTAAGAATAAAGCCATTTAAAATGCATTCAAGATATTAAAATGCACCATTGCAAATTACATCGAAAAAAAGGCCAGCGGACATCATCTGAACCCCTCTGGCCGGCTACTTTTTCTCTTTGGCCTACTACTTACATTTTTGGGGAACACTCTGTGGTCTGAACTGAAGAGGGGTACCTCAAGGATATTAATGATTCTGAAAAGTTCTGCATGGAGGACTAGTCAAATATCCCTCCAAATGTGTTCTCTAACCGTATCATAAATTATAGGAAAAGACTTGTGGCTTTCATCTTTGCTATGATTGTTTGCACAAAGTCTTAAACCAGGGGTGCCAATAATTGTGTAACCTGCTTTTATATATATATATATTTTTTAATGTAAGACTCAAGACTTAAATCATTAATAAAGCACACTGCTTTACAAATGTTGGAAAATAAAACTATTATTTTGTAGTTCATGTAGTTTATGTATTTCATTTTTGTGCATTATCAAGGGTGCCAATAATCCTGGAGCCCATTGTGGGGGCTTTTTTGTCATCCAATACACTTTTATTTATTTAGACAAATGACAAGTGTCTTAAAATGTTTCTTTCTGCCAGGACTTTGAAATACATTTCTATATATCTTATATACAGCAACATTGAACTACATGTGCATGAAAGTAAGAATTATGTAATGCAATCAGGAGAGGCAGTAATCAAGAAGAGAATGTAGAATATACACTCACCGAGCAGTTTATTAGGAAAACTATACTGGATAGGGCTCATAAGAAGATATAAGATTATGAAGTTTCCTCTATGGGAATAGAGTTCTAGGATTCGTTCAGTTCGCTACTGAATAGCAGGTCAGACACATTCCCACTTATCCGCCCACCATCAACACCTTTGTACTACAACAACAACAAATATTTCATGAAATATGTATGTATGTCACTGTATCAGATGCAGAGCACACAACATCGCACATGGTATCATAGAGTGCATGAACTGCAAGCTGAAATTGGACAATGCAACTAGGCAAACTGCAAACAGTGCTCATGGTGTATTACTTCATTGCCCTAGTATGGCTGGAATTGAAAAGTACTACAGCAGTCGTTAGAGTTGGGACTGTCTTTTTCCTTTTGTTTTTGCCTTGGGTTGAATTATCCTGCCAGTTCTGGTTGTGATAATTAACTGGTTCAAGGGGTGGGTTAGGTCTGATTTGATAATGTCTAATTTTGAAAGTGTAAATTTTCGTTATAGATTGGTGAAGTCGTCAACACTGATACCAATTATTTTGCTTGCTTGTTTTGTGATCCTTTTAATTTTATTGCTATTGTTGACAGATAGACAGCTGAACCAGAAGGTTAAAATGGACTGGATGACATTTAGATAGAATAGAAACTCTTCTGTTGCATTGTCTGAATTTCATCACAGCTAAGAGGGTTGCGACCCTCCGCTGCGTGTCGGGCCGAACAATGTCCCTTAGCTGCGATAAAATTACAATATACCACTGCCTGTTGTGAGTTATTGCTTAAGTATATAAGATAGGTTTTCTGACAAGTTGGTGAAGGATGGCTAATTTGTCCATACTGTAGACATGCAAGTACATTTATGAATACAAATAAAATTATTTTCCATCTTATTTAGAAAGTCACTCATTCCTACAGCTTCACATAAAATGACGTAGAATAACCCAGAAAAATATAAAAACCTATTCTAAACTTCATCAGTTATGTTCTTACAGATTTATCAAATTGCTAACACTAAAATGGCACATAAAGCACTCATTGCTTAATTGTCGATCAGGATGTAAGTACTATAACAAGACCACAGGTCAACCACAAAAAAAGCCAACATAGCAGTGAGAGGAAGAGGTAGAGAGAGGTTGAGAGTAAGTGGGGGAGAAAGAGTGAGAGGTAGGGGTAGAGCTAGAAACGGAGGGGAAGCACAATGATAAGAAGAGGAGAAGGAAGAAGACAACTGAGTGAAGCTGGACAGGGAGTCAAGCCCAACTTGAGCCGGTTTACTGTTGCCTCTGTCATCCAGTCATACTGCATCAATCAGTTGTTGTGTGACACATATTTACTTCATGAATGGCTGCCATGTTATACACTCTAACTGTACAAGAATCCTGCACAATTTACTATAGATTTAGGCTACACTGACCAATCACAATATTTTGGGTTTTTCCAATGGACAGAGAGACAAAGGCATAACGCTGGAAGGGATCGAATGTTCAATGAGGCTCAGGAAGCAGCAATAATCAACTTGGTTTTGGCAAATAATGCAATTGGACTGAGAGATTCAAAGCCACATCATAAGGGACAACACAATTCTCAGCAACATCTGGCAAGTACGGCCCTTTATCGAAAACCAAGTGCAAATGAAACAGCTTTACAGGGTGCCTTTTGAGAGAAATTCTGAAAGAATCAAGATTTGAGACATGAATATGTGGATGTAAGTACAAGATTGACTTCAGTGCACTACACACAGTACAGCATTCTATTCCATTGTACTGGACTACACCATATTGACAGATTTCTTTTGTTTGTTTGTTTTCAGATATTACTGGAAATGCTAATGTGATCCCACATGAGTTTATTTTCATCGATGCCTCTTCTGCAGGCAATGGGATGAGCTTGATGTGGGTGCTATCCAGGGCTGGATACGACACTGAAGACGCTTCTTCCCTCGATGTCTAGCCAGGGAAGATATTGCCTGTTATGTTGATGACGGTTCTGTATATTTTTTTCCTCAAAATGTCCTTTTCTGTTTTCTATGGAGATTCTTTGTTCACACGACTGTAATGTATATGGTATGTGCTATGCATATGTTGCACTGATTTGTTGTGGAGAAAAATAAAAAGATTTTATTTCTACCAAATATTTCTGTTCCTACACATATTTATGTAAAATTGAACAGTCTGTCTCTGCAGAATTCTCTACATACGGAACTATTTTATTATGACAAAGCCCACCAAAGATTAATGTGTTTTTGATTGAGCGCAAAAGTAGTTGGTTGGACAAAAATCTGGTAATATGAATTAAGTGTGTGCCATTTGGTGCAAAAAAAATATTTTGCTAAGTGGTTATGTAGTTTTGAATGCAGTGCTTCATTTTGCAGGAAATATGAGGTGTTTTGCACTTTGGTTGTGTGGTTTTGTGAATTGCATTCAGTGTTTTGAGAAAATTAGCCCTGTTTTCAAAAAACTTGTGTTAGCACTTGAAAAAAACATCTACAATCACAGATTTAACTACAGAATATGGTTAAACAACAAAATAAATCAAAATGGCTTTTGTCCAAGTCTGTCTGTGTACTGCTTAATGGGGATAAGTTTGTGTTACATGAAATGCATACAGGAACTGAATGCAGCCATTTTTACTACCCTTTAGCTCTCCAAATTCCAGACTGAGAGTTTCCGTAAATGTGGAATTATACCTAATAGTGAGCTTAATCAACAGTTACAGCTTTATACCACAAACCAAGTAGGAGCTGATCCTCCAATACATGAATGCAGATATGGAAGCTAGATGCAGTATGGCCAATACACGTGAGGACTTCTTTTGAATGCATCAGCTTTCACACTTCCGCCTGACCTTTCCCAGCCTTTCTTGTGCCGCTGTTTCATGGATTTAAATCTGTCAGCTATTGACTATGCATAGTGCAGACACACATCCTACATGAATCTCTGGATGCATGCCTCTGCTAGCCTTCATCCTGCTGCGTGCCTCTGTGTATCTCTTTTCAAGTGCTTATACTTTTATCTGCATGTGTGTGTGGAATGCCACTTATTTTCAGCCTGCTCCCCTAGCCAATTTATGACATGGTTCCAAAGTGCTCCCCTCAGCTGTGCTCTCTGCTATTAGCACAAGTGCAAACATTTCCAATTTATCGAAATTACAGGGAGACCCTTCTGGTTTGGGTGAATTAAATGGTAAATTACACTCTTACCCTACAAATTACACCCTTACCATTCTCTCGCACAACCTGCCGTCTTGTGAACTTCCTTTCCAATCTCAGCAAATCGGGACTAGCATGCAGTGGTATTTACCTTATTGCTATCCCTATAAGATGCCAACCACCTCATTGGACTCCATCCCAAGAACTGTACTCCATGTCCCTCAATTTAAAAGACTCTATCCCCCTTCTATGAATTCTCAACCCCCTCACTCACACTGTCAAAGACTGCACCTCCTTCTCTGAGTCCTCCATCTCCTGTAAGTGTTGGTAGGCATGGCTAGGATCTCTGGATCCTCCAATTGGATTCAGCCGTCCTCTAGAGATGGCCGGGGTTCTTCGGGGATGGGTTAGTCTGTTTCTCTGGCCAGGAGTGTTAGATAAGGAGCTGCTCCTATAATCCATCCGAACAGAAAACAAATACAGGGACAAAGGTCAAACAAATGCATGTGTATAGCATTCAAATTGTATGTGCAGAACAATGACATGCATGTGCAAAGAATGTGTAATCCGTCTGGATTATAAGAAAAAAAAGTGTGAATTCCAACCAGACATAAGATGAATAGGAAGGATCCCGATCTTAATTTTCATGGTTGCTAAGAAACATGTCTCTACATTTAGCATCGACTCCAAAGTTGGGTCAAAATTAAGGTGTTAACTGAGTTACGGCGCGGCAGCCATTAATTTTAGAATGGGACCAGGAGTTGGTTTTTGGGATCTGTCTTACACAATGTATATTGATGCCATCAGGAGTGGAACTTCATTTACATCAGAAAGATAACTGAATTGAGGATACTATAGCTTGTATAAATTGTAGAGTTCTTGGATCGTCATTGTTCAATCTGGCCCTGCCCTATCCAAAGTGTAATTTGTGTGCTTTTTCAGTGTCGGTATTGAAATAAACCTCAAAATAAACAATTTTTCCAAATAGTCTGATGTCTAAAGCATTTGTAAATTACATTGTTCATCTTCATTTAAAAAAACATATTTAGTTTTTTTTAGTGTGAGAATATAATGTTCTTGTGGTTACAAATATTTCCTTCACAGTTAATCATTTTAAGTAAATTGGATTCTAATTATCTCTTTGTGCAGTATGCTTGCAAAGTGCTATACAAATAAAGTTGTTATAATAATAATAATAATAATTATAATTATAATAATAATTATTATTATTATAATATGGGGATGGGCAGCAAAAAATAAGCACTAAAGAAACTGCAACAACATTTTTATTCACTCCCTTACTCCCTTGCATATTATATTGTGAGCAGGGTGGAAATGCATGTGTAATATATGCATAATGCAAGTGTAAAGCATATGCAGTTAATCCCCTGTGGAAGATGAAGATGGAGTGGTGTGTGTTCTAGGACAGATGTCAGGCATTTGTGAGGCTGTGGAATGAGGCGAGTCAGATTGGTGGCATGGTTCAGACGACAGTCACCCAGGAGGGTGTCTGTGTGCCTGTTATCGGATGGAGCCATTACAGAAATAATCCTCATTGCAATTAAGGACTTTTAAAACTCATGTCACACGATGCTCCAGCGGGGAATTGGATTCATTGTCATTGCGAGGTCTACCCTGTAACACCGAGCTCCACCGCAAACAGAACAGCAGGAAACAGACATGGCGGATTTGTTCTGAGTGTCATCCTCTGTCTGCTTCTGTTCTTGGCATGGCAACAGAAAGGCTGATTAACATGTTAATTACCAATTACAATCACTGTTGTTCCTTTTATGATGAAAGCATGGGTTATTATTACCGCCAGAACCGTACCATATTGTGGCTTCTTCAATATCGCACTCAGATGTACTCGGAAAATCATCCTCAGATAAAGCACATTTAATACTGAAATAAATTTTACAGAACTACTGGCTGTTACGCCATTTTAATATTGTGAGGCAAAGTCATACAATAGCAGCATATTTGTGACCCGAATGTAACATCTTACACAAGTCTTGAATTTGGTATGTTGGTAACCAGAAAAGCTCAAAAAAAAAAAATTATGTCATCATACCTCATTTTCTTGGTAGGTGGTGCTTTTGGGTAACTGGGAGGAACAGGGCTATTCTGCAAAAGGCCTGAGGCAGAAACAGCACCCCCATGTGGAGGGGAGGACCCAGGATCTTTGCAGCACTAGATAAAAACAAATATACATATTTATTCACAGACATTAGGATACTGAAATATCAAAACACTCAATTATATTTTCTAGGGAAAATATGTTTGAATTACTTCATACCCCAGAAAGCGGTCAGTTTAATGCATGGAGCACACAATATACCCCAAAATGATAATTGGTGGCTTTTCAGGACCATGGCATTTTCAAGAACAGAAAACTTGACAATTATTAATATTGGTCACAAAGTACATACGCACACAGATTTATCTCCCTGTGCTAATTTGTTCTCCAACACTGTGAAAAATAGCATGCATTATTAGTTAAAGAGCAGTGTGCAGTGAACTTTAAATTCATGATATCCAAGTAAAGTATCAGCGTCATTTTAATTGCAGAGTCATTGCTTGCAGTTGCTGCAGATTTGTCGGCTGCTCATTCATGCTGCAAAACTTCTGCTCCACCACATCCCAATGGTGCTCTGATTTGGTGAATGGATTAAAACCAGCTTGATTTGTGACGCGGCACATTTTCCTGCTGAAAGTAGCTATCAAAGGATGGGTAGAGTGTGGCCATAATTGGATGCTCATGGTCCGCAACAATAGTCAGGTAGGCTGTGGCATTTAAATGATGGCCACACACATTGTGCCAAGAAAACATTCCCCACACCATTACACCGCCACCCCCTGACTGCAGGACATGCATTCATGTTGTTTACGGCAAATTCTGATGTCTACCATCTACATGTCACAGCGGAAATCGAGATTGATCAGACCAGGCAATGTTTTTTCCAATCTTCAAATGTCCAGTTTTGATGAGCCTGTGCTCACTGTATCCCAAGTTTCCTGTTCCTGTCCCTTAACCCCACATTGCTCCAGGGGGGATTGTCCCCTGCTTAAAAGCGTGAGCAAAATAATAAATAATTTAAAAAATATATTTTTTTTTACAAAGCGTAGTGGTTAAGGTAAATGAATGGGATACGCAAGGTCGCTGGTTCGATCCCCGGGGGAGCCACAATAAGATCCGCACAGCCATTGGGCCCTTGAGCAAGGCCCTTAACCCTGTATTGCTCCAGGGGAAGATTGTCTCCTGCTTAGTCTAATCAACTGTACGTCGCTCTGGATAAGTGCGTCTGCCAAATGCCATTAATGTAATGTCAATGTTGTGTGTCGCGTTGCAAGTGAAGTAAAGGCAATTTAAAAACCTATGAATGTTGTCTATATCTGATTTGCAAATATAGTTATTCATGTGTTTTTTTACTGTCCTGACTTCATAATAGCAACATGTCTCCAATCTGGATATGGCAAAAAACTGATTTGGGCACCCAGTCTGAACATAGCCTTAGTGCCTTTAATGACATAATAACATTGGGTCCAGGCCTAAAGCACCCCCCCCCCCCGCCCTCCCCCCTTCTACTTCCTGATTTTGATTCCCCGCTTCCATATTTTCCTCTTCTGCTTACCCTATATTACCCTACGCCCCTTCCTCTCACCCCAAAAAAAACATTCTCTCCCTTCCTTCCTACATACAAAATTAATATAGAAACATTAATTTCTACTTGTTATTATGTTATTATTTATGAAACATTTGCACTTAATTTGTAAATTGCTCTGGATTAGAGCATCAGCGAAATGCCTAAAATGTTGTAAAGCTGAATTTTTGGGAGCGCCTGCCCTAGGGGTCTCCTCAGGGGTTCAGAGTTGGCATGTTGATATGTGATTGGAGAAAGTGAATTACTGGTTGACTTGCTCAATTCTTCACTGGGTTTGGTCTGCAATCTCTATTCCACTCAGTTTCACCTCCCAGTAGAGCTATTTTTTTTAGCTGTATTCAAATTATACTTGATTGATTTCTAACTGCATCCCAGCCATGCCGTTTGACGTTATGCAAGAGAGAGTTGTCATTTGGGTCTGCAGCCTGAATCCCTTCCAGAAGCATGTGACAAATGCAGTCTGAATGTATCAAACAATCCTGAGGGAGGACCAGCTAGTCACTTTCTTTCCATTAAAAAACCCCAAATCCAAGCCAAAACATTTCAGTATGCTGGTGTTTGGGTAGCTCTCTGGAAGGGCATGTCTCACAACTGAAGATGGATTACCTATGAATGCTGCTAATAAACCCGCAAGGATATAAAATAAAGAAACAAATTTGACCTTCAGAGCTCTGGAGCTGCAGAAGCACAAATCTGTGAAACCAGGACACAACATAACCAGGAGATACTGCTGTAACGCAGCTCTCATTGCACTGAAAAACTGGGACTCTTGTGACGGAAAGTGACAAACATCCCAGAAGCACTCTCTCAGTCCCAAACTCCTTTCAAGTTTTTCTAAAAGGTTTTGTCAGCAGAAAATGCATGATTGACTGTAACCACAGTAAGAGGCAATTAGAGACTTAATTTCTGTGTATTTCTGTTCTGGTTCTCTCCAGGGTATTACAAAAGGGTGTGGGGAAAGTAACTATCCACCACAGTTCAGATTCCCACCAAAATCAAGTGCAAATCACTACCCTTTGGAAAAAATCTAATCCTACAGTACATCGAAGAAGGGATGTATCTTCCTGGACCTTAGATTTTTTTATTTTGACACAGTAAACTGCAACATTCTAATATCAAAACCTTCCAAATCCAATTTTTACATAAAAGAGTGAAGCACAAATTCCACAGGGATTAGTACTAGGACCCATACTCTTCAGTGTATGCATAAATCTTCCTGAGTCATGTCAAGGGTCTTCAGATGTACACATGACCTTGCTGTGTCTCACCTGTGTCTACTAGTCCTATAAAAGCGTCAATATCTCAAAAACATTGCACACACATGGTCAGAGACTTAAATTAAAGAAGAGGCTTTTACCAGTCAAATTTATGTCAGAGAAGGGGGCTGCGGTGGCACACAGCTAAAGTAAAGGTTGATATGTCAGAGAGTACATACAGGGTACACAAAAGGTACACTAACATAATTGTGTTTTTGTAGATAACACTGAATAACCTAATTGATAAGTCAGGGACCAACACAGAACTACTTCATATTTGTGCGCACACGATGTCAACTTGTATACCAAGTATGGATATTGATAGGCATCGTTCCAGTTTTCCCAAAATACCGGATATCCTCAAGTGTCCCTAAATCTCTCCAAAACATCCTTATATCTTTTTGTCCAGACACATGAATGATCAGAAAAGCTTATTTTTCTACTAGAAAAGATTTGTAAATTTGCATTGTAAATGACAGAGGCCTGAGGAGAAGGACCAGACTGGTTGAAGCTGACAGGAAGGTGACAGTACACAAATACTGACAGTACGTAAAAATAACCATGCATTACAGCAGTGGTGTGCAGAAGAGCATCTCTGAACACAGAACGCATAAAACCTCTACGTGGATTGGCTACAACAGCAGAAGAGCATCTCTGAACACAGAACACATCAAACCTCTAAGTGGATAGGCTACAGCAGCAGAAGACCAATAAGTCAAAAAAATAAGTCTAATAAATACATAATAAAGTGGTCACTGAGCGTATGTTTTCATGAAGCATGCCCAAGTTGCTCTTCAAAAAGGATTACTCAACAGAAAGCTTTCTAACAAATCTGCATCAATTCAGCATTCAAAATTAGGTTAACCAGAGCCCCGTTAGCCAGTACAATTGCACGTTTACATCTATATCAAATTCTGTAACAGATTAATAAATAAACTTCAGCATTAGTCAGAAAACCAGGTGGGATATTTGATTCCATGAATATGTCTATCAAATACTGAACCGGAAATACGTTGGCAAACATGGAATAAAACTAGCAAAGAAAAAAACTACAAATTTATTCATGCAACTTCTGAATTGCATATTTTTGACAGAGAAATGGTATCAAGGATTGTTGGAATATTGTCTGTGACGAGGTCAGGGTTGTAAACCGTAAGTGTGGCATGGGGAGGCCTGGTGTTATATTACCCTGCATTGCAAATAAGAGGCTGATAAGAATCTAAATTACTGTTCTTTTTAACAAATATGAACGCAACAATAATTTCAGATGTGGATGACTTACCCACAAATGGGCAGAGTGGATGGGGTTAAGTTGACAAATTTTAAGAAAAGATAGGACAGCAATATCCTAATAACGCCGTAATAATATGCAGTTTATTTTTCCAGCAGTGTGCAAGACTAAGAGTTGAACAGTAGTCTTTACTATTTGATAGTTTAAATATGTTAACCTCATGGTTGGTGAAGTTTTCTAAAAAACAAAAAACAAAAAAAAAAACATGTTTATTGACAAATGCTTCCCTTCAACCACAGGACTAACTGCAGCAGCAAGTTCTTAAGTCATAGACTGGTTCTATGACGATAACAGTGCAACATAACCACTGCTCAACAGGGGCAAAGGTTGTTTAACAGAGATTAATATCAACTGCACACTGCAGAGAAAATATTTATACCTTGAGCTATCATATTCAAAAATATATATAAATATAAAGTGTCATTATATCATTATATCAATAGAGTTATTATATTGCTGTATTCTGTGCTTATGAGGATGATGTGTAGGATAGAGTACAAGACCTCTGCTACCCAAATGTGTATATATATATATATATATATCTTTCCATGTTCTACAATGTTTGCAGCTGCAGGGTAGACATACATAATTAAAGTAAAAAGTCCTTCATGGCAACTTACCTTTTGAATCTGTAGGCCATTCAGAAGCCTGGGGCTAGATTTAGAGGAGAGGGCTGGGGCAAGGCCTACATTTGGGGTCTTGAGGCTGCAGCTCACCTTCAGATGGGCCTGTAGCTTTTCTCTTCGCCTCCTGCAGGAGGCAGCACAGGGACAGAGTGTTAGCTGGGTACCGTGTACTCAAGACAAGCAATCAGGCTTTCTGTATTTTCATATCCTGCAGTTTATAATACACTAGAATAACTGAGATATGAATGTTTAATCAAAATACAGCAATTTCAATAACACAAATCTCAACCTCTAATCCTGGCAGGCCCTGTGTATGCTGGTTTTTGTTCCAACCACATTTGCAATCCCAGAATTTTAATAAGATGTAAATTTTTCATAATTAGGTGCTTTTCATGTTTAGAGGGATTAATTACCCTCTTAAGCCACATTATGTCAGAAATAGGGATGCCTGTCATTAAGAGTAAAAATCCAATGTTTGTGCTATATTGCAAACAGTACATAAAAAGAGATAATACAATCATTTAATTGATCAAATTAAAGACTGAGGTGAATCCATATGTTCCTAATTGGTGAATGTGTAGACACATCCTGACAAAAACTAACAATTTCGTAGATAATGAATTCAAACACCAAGCAAATGATAACAAGCCAAACCTGTTTGTTACTTGTTAAGTTTAAAGAAAGAATTCTGAAATAAATAAAACACATACATTCACTGAGCACCTTATTTTGAACACTATATCTGCGGGACGAGTCTAAGTGAAGTGAGCTGAGCTAGAGTCTGAGTCTCAAGTCTCCATAATGCTGCATCCTAAACAACAGTATGACTATAGAAATGAATCACGATTGCAGATTGAAGACATAGAAACCAGAAGTATAGGTGACTTTTTGTTTATGACGTCATGTGTGTGACAACAGCATTATTAGGGCACATACAAAAAAAATGGTTATTTCATTCATTTATTAATACATCACTGAACTACCAATGCACCCTATACCTTCACATTAGTCACCTGGTGGTTGTGTGAAAAGCAAACCCTAAACTACTATGGGTTATGGACAATCTTGCTACAAATGACTTTGCTGCCTGTTACAGGCCGAAATGCAACACAACTGCCGCTACTGTTGGTACCATCCATCCATCCATCCATTATCTGAACCCACTTATCCTCAACAGGGTCGCAGGGGGGCTGGAGCCTATCCCAGCATACATTGGGCGAAAGGCAGGAATACACCCTGGACAGGTCGCCAGTCCATCGCAGGGCACACACACCATTCACTCACACACTCACACACTCATACACTCATACCTACGGCCAATTTAGACTCTCCAATCAGCCTAACCTGCATGTCTTTGGACTGTGGGAGGAAACCGGAGTACCCGGAGGAAACCCACGCAGACACGGGGAGAACATGCAAACTCCGCACAGAGAGGCCCCGGCCGACGGGGATTCGAACCCAGGACCTCCTTGCTGTGAGGCGGCAGTGCTACCCACTGCACCATCCGTGCTGCCCCACTGTTGGTACCTCGAAATTATTTTTACAGTCGGTGAAATTCTTACCATGATGCTCATTAAACAGTGACACAAACATTATACTGAGTCTGAAACGTGTAATTTGGCCAACACAACAGTTACTTTACTAACGTTAGGCAACAGTAAAAAACGTGGCATCAGCTCCTGTGCTAGCAAACTGACTGACCTTTCTGGATGGGTTTTCAAATGTCTGATGAAAATACCATGTTGACATGATTGCATCACGCACTTTATGCAGATTTGTCAGCTGCAAACTCATGCTGTGAATCTCTCGTTCTACCACATCCAAACGATGTTCTATTGGATTCAGATCCGGTCACTGGGAAAGCCACTGAAGAACATTGAACTCATTGTCATGTTCATGGAACCAGTTTGAGATGACTTTTGCTTTGTAATATGGTGCATTCTCAAGCTGGAAGTAGCCATTAGAAGATGGGTACATTGTGGCCATGAAGGGATGCACATAGCCAGCAACAATACTCAAATAGGGTGTGGCATGATTGATTGGTATTAACGGGCCAATAAAACATTCCCGACACCATTACACCACCACCATCACCAGCCTGGACTGTTGACACAAGGCAGGTTGGGTCCATAGGTTCATGCTGCTGGCGCCTAATTCTGACCCTACCATCTATATGCCTCAGTAGAAATTAAAGGCCCGGACACACCAAACCGACGGTCGGCCGTCGGACGTCGGTGGCGCCCTGTCGGCTGAGTCTTTCCGGTGTGTCCCGCACGCCGACACTCCGTTGGCGTGTTTTGGAGGGCTCCGACGCCGATTCAACATGTTGAATCGGCGTCGAAGCCCCCGGAGCCGTCGATGAGAGAGAGCTCTCTGATTGGCTGTCCAGCTAGCGAATCAGTGCACGAGAAGAGAAACGGAAAGCAAGCCATTCCAAAGTTACTATCACTACCAGACATAATTTTCGATTAGTATTACTAAATAGCGAGAGAACAAGGAAATTGCTGCAAACTGTTTGTTGTGAGCGAGACAATGGCTGCTTCTAGGTCCAACGCAATGCAAACGCATTCCCCGGTCTTCCGGTTTCCATTTTTTGAAAGACAAATACAGACTACCGCCACCTGCTGGTGTGGAGAGTTATTACCTCTCACGCAGGCGCAGAACGTACGTGCAACTCGGCCGTCTGCGGACCGTCGTTGCGGTGTGTTCGGCACAGCCAACATTAACGACGCGTATCGACGCGAGGTGATCTTTGTCGGCGCTCCGCGGCCGACCGTCGGTTTGGTGTGTCCGGGCCTTAAGATTCATCAGACCAGGCTAGGTTTTTCCAGCTTTCAACTGTCCAGTTTTGGTGACCTTTACCCACAGCAGCCTCAGCTTTCTATACTTTGGTGACAGACGTGGAACCCAATGTGGTCTTCTGCTGTTGTAGCCCATCTGCCTCATGGTTCGACATGTTGTGCATTCAGAGATGCTTTTCTGCTCACCACAATTGTACAGAGTGTGTGGTTATTTGAGTTAGTGTAACCTTTCTGTCAGCTTGAACCAGTCTGGCCATTCTCTGTTGAGCTCTCTCATCAATAAGGCATTTCGGTCTGCAGAACTGCGGCTGACTGAATGTTTTTTTGTTTTTCGCACCATTCTGAGTAAACTGTAGAGACTGGTGTGTGTGGAAATCCAGGAAATCAGCAGTTACACAATTTTCCCCATTGTGATGGTTGATGTGAATACAATTGAAGCTCCTGACCCATATACTGGTTTTATGCATTGCACTGCTGCCACACGATTAGCTGTTTAGATCTTCGCATGAATAAGTAGGTGTATAGGTGTTCCTAATAAAGTGATCAGTGAGTGTATGTTCAGCAACCTTATTAGGAGCATACTGATTGCTATGGTTGGAACAAAACCAGAATACACAGGGGTCCCACAGGACTGGATGTTGGCAACCACTGCTTTCCTGATTAGAATGGTTACATTACTGTATTCATAATTTTTTACATTGGCAAAACCCATTTCATAGATAAAAACTACATTTTAAATGAAACCATAATCATACCAGCTGTAAACAGGACTGTTGTATCCAATCAGATAACGATAAGCTTATATAAAATAACTCAACAAGGACTGTGTGTTATGTACAGGGTTCACTTTCTGTGTGCTAAGCCCTGGAACAATTAACCTTACAATACCAAGGCAACCACTGGCTTCCTGTGACCTACTATTTTCTGTGACATACTATCTTCAGGGGTACTATCTTGGTTTTCTTTCGGCCCCTCCAAGCCCATAGGTGGCAATCTACTCACTTATTCCTGTAGTAGAGAGCCACACAGAGTGTTCCAAGCAGACTGATTCCAATGGTGATGCAGGAGATGGAGATAACCTGTCTTTTGTACACTTCTTTACTCTCTGTCAGGAAACAAAAGCCAGAGAGAGGTAGAGTCAACACAATATTCTTCATCTGAACAGTGAGTAGGTGCTCAGTTCAATTTCATTGAATTTGTATGGCAGGTTTTACTAAGACAGGTTTTCACAAAGACTCTTTAACAGAAAAAGAAGAGACAATTGGGTAAAAACTAGGCCTGAATCCCCAAAAAGTGAGCAATTGTGAGGTAAAAATTGTGTGTATTTATGTATATTTTGGGATGCCATAATATTTACACCTATCATTTCAAACACAAATGTATCCATTTCAAAAACTAGATATCAGATTTCAAAAACTCAGTGTTTTGTTTTATTATTTCCAGGTGGTGTTGGTAGCTATCTCAATTATAATTGCTTACTATTGCTTGCTATAATAGCCTGCTATTGTGCCAAATTAGCAGTTTGTTAAAACAGGCTACTAAGTCGCATGTATGTATGTATGTATGTACGTATGTACAACATTGTCACTCTCGAGATGTTAATATGGGTTGTTAATACCATTAAACGTGCACAACAGGAATTGGCTTCCTTTTCCTTTTAGCTAACTAGCAAATCCCTTACACACAAAACATCAATAGACATGAATAGACAAAACGAAACAGACATCAATAGACAAACATTCTCCTGTCGGCAGTTGATTTTAGAGTGTTGGGATATTTTGATTGTTTATGAACATGTCAGAACATTGTTTGGCTAGCTCATTAGCTAGCTAGCTGAGCTAGGTGGTTGGCATCCCCATGGAAACAGGTGTGCATCATTCTATGGGTTTGGTTGCTAGGGTGTCCTGATTACTGATGGTTGCTAGTATTATACTGGCTCACTAGCTGACTGGAACCCATCCATCCATCCATCCATCCATCATTACCTGCTTATCCGGAGTCGGGTCGCGGGGGCAGTAGGCAAAGCCGGGTATTCCAGGCGTCCCTTTCCCCAGCAACGCATTCTAGCTCCTCCTGGGGGATCCTGAGGCGTTCCCTGGCCAGGAGAGATATATAATCTCTCCAACGGGCTCTGGGTCTCCCTCGGGGTCTCCGCCCAGTTGGACGAGCCCGGAAAACCTCCAAAGGGAGGCGCCCGGGAGGCATCCTGATCAGATGCCCGAACCACCTCAACTGGCTCCTTTCGACGCGAAGGAGCAGCGGCTCTACTCCGAGCTCCCTCCGGATGTCCGAGCTCCTCACCCTATCTCTAAGGCTGAGCCCGGCCACCCTACGGAGGAAGCTCATTTCGGCCGCTTGTTTACGCGATCTTGTTCTTTCAGTCACTACCCAACGCTCGTGACCATAGGTGAGGGTTGGGACTTAGATCGACCAGTAAATCGAGAGCTTCGCCTTCCGGCTCAGCTCCTTCTTCACCACAACGGTCCGGTGCAATGCCCGCATTACTGCTGACGCTGCACCGATCCGCCTGTCGATCTCACACTCCCTTCTACCCTCACTCGTGAACAAGACCCCGAGATACTTGAACTCCTTCACTTGGGGCAAAGACTCGTTCCCAACCCGGAGGGAGCAATCCACCGTTTTCCGACAGAGAACCATGGCCTCGGACTTGGAGGTGCTGACTCTCATCCCGGCCGCTTCACACTCGGCTGCAAACCGCTCCAGTACGTGCTGAAGGTCACGGTCCGATGAAGCCAGCAGAACCACATCATCCGCAAAAAGCAGAGATGCGATTCTGAGGTCACCAAACCGGACACTCTCCTCACCTCGGCTGCGCCTTGAGATCCTGTCCATGAATACCACAAACAGGACCAGTGACAAGGGGCAACCTTGGCGGAGTCCAACACCCACCGGAAACGTGCTTGACTTTGTGCCGAGAATGCGGACACAGCTCTCACTTTGGTTATACAGGGACCTGATGGCTCGTAACAACGGCCCCGGTACCCCATACTCCCGCAGTACACCCCACAGGGTTCCCCGGGGGACACGGTCGAAAGCCTTCTCCAAGTCCACAAAGCACATGTGGACTGGATGGGCAAACTCCCATGACCCCGCCAGCAACCCTGCCAAGGTAAAGAGCTGGTCCACTGTTCCACGGCCAGGACGGAAGCCACATTGCTCCTCCTGAATCCGAGGTTCGACCGTCGGTCGGAGCCTCCTTTCCAGTACCCTAGAGTAAGCTTTCCCAGGGAGGCTGAGGAGTGTGATACCCCGGTAATTGGAGCACACCCTCCGGTCCCCCTTCTTGAAAATGGGGACCACCACCTCGGTCTGCCACTCTACAGGTACTGTCCCTGACCTCCACGCGACACTGAAGAGGCGTGTCAGCCAAGACAGCCCAACAATGTCCAGAGCCTTCAGCATCTCAGGGCGAATCTCATCTACACCCGGCGACTTGCCACTGAGGAGCTTTTTGACTACCTCAGCAACTTCCGCCAGGGATATAGGTGCAGATTCCCCCGAGTCTTCAGGCTCTGCCTCTTCCACAGAGGACGTGTTGTTCGGGTTCAGGAGCTCCTCGAAGTGCTCTTTCCACCGCCCGACAATATCCCCAGTCCGGGTCAGCAGTTCTCCTCCCCTGCTGAAAACAGCCTGAGACAAGCCCTGCTTTCCCTTTCTGAGTCGTCGGATGGTTTGCCAGAACTTCCTCGAGGCCAACCGAAAGTCCTTCTCCATAGCCTCCCCGAACTCCCATACCCGGGTTTTTGCTTCAGCGACTGCCGAAGCTGCAGCCCTTCTGGCCACCCGGTACCTGCCTGCTGCTTCAGGGGACCCCCGGGCCAGCCAAGCCCGAAAGGCCTTCAGCTTGACGGCCTCCCTCACCGCTGGTGTCCACCAGCGGGTTCTTGGGTTGCCGCCCCGACAGGCACCGATGACCTTCTGGCCACAGCTCCTGCTTGCCGCCTCTGCAATGGAGGCTTTGAACATGGCCCACTCGGACTCCATGTCCCCAGCTTCCCCCGGGATGCGTGAGAAGTTCTTCCGGAGGTGGGAGTTGAAGACCTCGCGAACAGGGGCCTCCGCCAGACGTTCCCAGTTCACCCTCACTACACGTTTGGGTTTACCGGGTCTGTCCGGCAGCCTCCCCGGCCACTTGATCCAACTCACCACCAGGTGGTGATCAGTTGACAGCTCTGCTCCTCTCTTCACCCGAGTGTCCAAGACATACGGCCGCAGGTCCGATGATACGACCACAAAGTCGATCATCGATCTTTGGCCTAAGGTGATCTGGTACCAAGTACACTAATGAGCTACCCTATGCTCGAACATGGTGTTTGTTATCGACAATCCATGACCAGCACAGAAGTCCAATAACAAAACACCGCTTGGGTTCAGATCAGGCAGGCCGTTCCTCCCAATCACCCCCCTCCAGGTTTCTCCGTCATTGCCCACGTGAGCGTTGAGGTCGCCCAGCAGAACTATGGAGTCTCCGGGTGGCACCCTTTCCAGGATACCGCCCAGTAACTCCAAGAAGGCCGGATACTCTGAACTGCCATTTGGTGCATAAGCACAAATGACAGTCAGAGCCTTCCCCCCAGCGACACGTAGTCGCAGAGAGGCGACCCTCTCGTTCCCCGGGTGGAACTCCAACACAGTGGCGCTCAGCCGGTGGCTTGTGAGTATCCCCACACCCGCCCGGCACCTCTCACCTTGAGCAACTCCAGAAAAGAACAGAGTCCAGCCTCTCTCCAGGAGTTTGGTTCCGGAACCAGTACTGTGCGTGGAGGTGAGCCCAACTATATCTAGTTGGTACCGCTCCGCCTCCCGCACTAGCTCCGGTTCCTTCCCCACCAGAGAGGTGACGTTCCACGTCCCCAGAACCAGTCTGCGACGCCGAGGATCAGCACGCCCGGATCTCCGCCTTTGCCTACTGCCCGTTGGACAAAGCACCCGACTCCGATGCCGACCCCTGCAGGTGGTGAGCCCACAGGGCGGCGACCCCACGTGACCAGTTCGGGCTGTGGCCGGCCGGGCCCCATGGGATAAGGCCCGGCCACCAGACGCTCGCCAACGAGCTCCCCTCCCGGGTCTGGCTCCAGCAGGGGGCCCCGGTTTCCCTTTTCCGGGCGAGGTAACTGGGTCTTTGTGTAGCCGTATCATGGAGTCTTTGAATCGCTCTTAGTCCGGCCCCTCCCCCGGGACCAATTTGCCTTGGGAGACCCTATTGGGGGCTAACAGTGCCCCCGACAACCTAGCTCCCAGGATCACCGGGACACACAAACCCCTCCACCACGTTAAGGTGGCGATTCCTCAGATTCCTCGATTCCTCGGAACCCGAAATTTGATATCTAAATTCAGAAACCTGGTATAAAAATTTAAAAAATGTATATCACATTTAATGAAAATTAATATCAATTTTCAAAAACCTGATATCAAATTGAAACAAATTTTGATATCAAGAAAGTTTTTAAAAAAATTTAAAATTTTGAAATGGCTTGCCATAGCTTACACCCTCTTGGCTGACAAGCCCGCGCATACAAAATACTGAGGAACATTTTCACCATCTATTTTACGCGAACATACACTGCCATTGTCAAACTCAAAAGCATGTTTTATGCTATTAAAAAAACATTGGATAGTGATTGCACTATCAGGCACTATTAGACTGAATAAAATTATGAACAGAGGTTACATGTAATTATAGCCTTTATTTTTCAACTTTCCTACTTAGTAATGTTGCATGCAACATCTGTCCAATGATGTATTTCTTCATTTGGTTTCATACATATGGCATAACAGAAAGCTACATTCAGTTTGCCGGTAGTTTGAATTTGCCTGTCAACGAATAAACATGGAATCCTCTGTGAACCTTGCTAGGACAAGCCTGACGGAAGTTATTACAAAGCCAGAATCTTTCTTTCAGTTGTCTGACCAATTTGTGTGTTTTGTCACTGGTGGTGAAAGCACATATATTTAATAAAACTGAGCTTACCATTTCAGCATCAGAAAAAAATAATTGGTTATCAGTTAGGAATTTTTGGTAAACGTGTACAACTTAGTTTCAGTTACATGTTTAAATGTTTAACCATTCACACCCCTAGTTAGTACAATAATAACAAGTGTGGCCACAATGGCACAATGTTAACATAGCACATTTTTTCTTATTTTCATTTCCATCACAGGTCATATTTAAAACCAAAATCTAGACAAATTGTTTTGGATTCAAATTAATTTCTTGATTGATCTTTCCTGGTCCAAATAAGCTAACCAAGAGGACCAGAAGGCAGGGTTTGCACTTTTTGCATCGGTTCCAATACACCAGAAAAGCTTAGAAAAAGTATTTGAATTACATATTTGACCCAGGTCTGAAAATGGGAGCACAAGAATCACACACACTCATTCCGATCAGGTTATTTCCCCACATTTCCAGAAACCAAATCCAAAATGTAACTCATTATCACGAATGCAGCTCCCAGCTGCAGGCAGATATTTGGAGGTGAATTTTACAGTACACTTCTTTTGATGTAGCCAGAGCCAGTCTTATCAGTTTTAAGGCAAGCTAGACCAGTCACTCAATCCACCATGTGCAAATCCACATTGCACGATGTAATGTCCCAATTCCGGTATGCGCACTCTGAATTATACGGTAGACTTCTGTATAGTTCTGAAAGTATTTGTTTTGCACACAGAATCACTGATCACTAAAGCATGTAGTAATGTACAATAAACAAGAAGTAAAATGATGCATGGTTTAAAAAGGCAAGCAAGAAAAAGCGATTTTATCAATTAGTGATTTTGCAAGGATTGAGGAAAAAGATAAAACAAAAGCAAAGCAATAGGGAACCCGAATACAAAATTGTGGAACTGCAGGCAAAAGGGGAGCCATTTGATCATAATACGCAATTTAAATTGAAACAGTTTCAGTTACAAGTATTTTTTCTTGAATTTGCTCTTGCATAACAATACTTGCTTTCTTTGCATTTATTTTGTTCTCAAAATCCATCCATCCATCCATTATCTGAACCCGCTTATCCTGAACAGGGTCACAGGGGGGCTGGAGCCTATCCCAGCATACATTGGGCGAAAGGCAGGAATACACCCTGAACAGGTCGCCAGTCCATCACAGGGCACACACACCATTCACTCACACACGCATACCTACGGGCAATTTAGACTCTCCAATCAGCCTAACCTGCATGTCTTTGGACCGTGGGAGGAAACCAGAGTACCCGGAGGAAACCCACGCAGACACGGGGAGAACATGCAAACTCCACACAGAGAGGCCCCGGCCGACGGGGATTCGAACCCAGGACCTCCTTGCTGTGAGGCGGCAGTGCTACCCACTGCGCCATCCGTGCCGCCTTGCTCTCAAAATGTTTGTGCTTATTTTTCTTTCGCTTTAATTTCTTTGTTTGCAATTCTAATAATTATTTTCTCAATTACGACATTTTTGTTTGCCATTGTGACAAATCAACCCCCATATATTACTCCCTATGTGTTGCAACAAATCACATATTCTAGAAAAATGAGTCTTACTTGGATGTGTGAATGTCTATGCCAGTATCGTGTTTGTGGGTGTATAAATGCGTGTTCAGGTGAGTAGAAGTGAATCCAAAAGTAAGCATGTGTGCAGGGGTGTATGGTCAGGAATATACAGGGTGTGGGAAGAATGCAGTGAAAGAATACTGCATTGCATTGCAAACAGGTTTGTGTTTCTGGTGAGCAGAATATTGTCGATCCAAAGCAAAGCCACAAGTCCAAGCTTCTCCGAGCAAAGCTAACAGATGGACTCAGTGGGAACTGAAGCAAACCCTGGAACCTGAGTCACAGAGATGTATCCCTGCCAGCCTGTCTGCATGCAGAAACCCAGTCAATTCCAATTGATCACAGACGCTAGCCTAAAAGATCTGCTCTGCCAGAGACAAACTCACAGATCTCTTGAAACACAAAATTCCCTTTGAATGGAAATACAATTAATTGCTCAGGCACTGCAGCAACACAAATAAGATTTTGCCATATTGTGCAGTCAGGGGAAAAGGGCATAAGAAGAAAGAGACAAAGAAAGGAGGCCAGGCCTAACTATGACGTATATACTGGACTAGTTTGATTCAAGGGCCAGATATCTAGTTTTTATATTAGAAGACATACAGTATAATTTGATCTGGTAAACTTGCTCATAGTCAATATTGTGACTGGGTAGCTTGCTCTGTTTGACTGTAGGAAGGCTCTCTCTCTAGCCCTGTTCCCCCATCCACAAACATAAAAGGGAAACATCCTTGGGGCAATTAAAAGATATACTGCAGGTCTTATCTCTGTATACAAACATGGGGTGTCCTGAACTTCTCTTCTTTAAAGTTTTATTGCTTTTCTGTCGAAAACCCAAACTATTTGAGTGCCTGAGTCCTAGCCTGGCCACAGAATACCACAAGGATTATGGTCCTTTTAATTTTCAGTTTGAATGCAATCTGTGACATCATTAATTGAATCATTAGTTGAACATGTTGGTGCCTATATTATGGTTGTTGATTGCCAGTTGGAATCAAGTGGAAACAAACTTGGTGCGATTTGGTTTTGTTAAATGGAACATATTTTGCATTAGAGATTACTACTGGCAGGATATTCATGTTTGGTCCTGTTATAAAGAGGCATATTTTAAAAAAGTAACATTATAGTGCTTAGCCCTGCTTCCAACAACAAAAGGCAAATTTAATAAGTAAATTTTTCAGCTTTTAGAAAAAACAGTCCTTGATTGACCCCTCTCCCAACACCTTTAATTTGAGGATATTTACATCCATATGGGGTGATCCACCTAGGAATTACATCCCTTTTTATACATAGTCAGGTATATTCAAATACTTCCTTATTGCAGGTGTAAGACAGATATAAGGATGTTTTGAGTATCTAGTCTTGATTTTAGGCTTTTGATTGCCTTTAGAATCTGTTATTAGTGATTATCACAAAAAGAGGACCAGAGTTTTGCCAAAGAAAGTTATGAGTCTGAGAAATAAGAACAAAAACAGTCAGAGACCAACAATAAGGTTGCCGAAACAAATAGTTTTGAACATGTTGACAAACGGCAATGACCAAAGCCAAGCAAAAGGCAAGACTCAAGACTAGATACTGAAAGTTTTCTTATACCTGCACTAAACAAGCAATTGAATATACCTGATTAATCAGAAACAGCTGAGAAGCCAACTGTCCAATTACTTTCGGTCCCCTACAACGGGGGGTCTATGCATAAAAGCCAAAAGAATGAAAAATGTTCAAATAGTGCCGAAAATTAAATGAGGGTGTTTGAAAATTGTCATAATTTAAATAAATTCCCACTTCCCTGACTGGGGGGAAAGGGAAGTTTCAACATCCCTGATATTACAAAATTGGCGAAATAACCAAACCAATAATATAGCATGATGATGAGAAACTATTTCATATAATGAAAATGGGGATTTCATGTTGTCATTAGGATATACTGATCAGTAGTCTATGCATCTCACCCCCCCAATATTCAAAGTAAAATGACACCCTTGGTTTGATTTACTGATGGTACTGCACATGCTCTCTACCCACTGTCACAGTGTAGGCACTGTGCCAGTTACTGTGCCAACAGAATAAATCTCCCTCACTGATCTCCTGATGCTATGGTCTCTGGGTTTCCATGGAGACCACAGAATATTAATATTCCAAAATGGGTAGAGTTAGAGACCACATGCACTGACATGTGTGTACATATGCATGCATATGTAGATACTTTGCTTTAGCCACCTACAATTTGGGTTAGATTCTTTCAGCAAAATGCACAGACACAGTGAATCTCAATGCTAACAAGCGATTCTCTTACCCATAAACTCAATGCCCAGGTGTTCCGCTGAGAGGGAGGTGAAAAGAAAAAGAAAGATAGATTAGACAATGAAGTGCAATATGCATAAAGCAATACAAATAAGCAATATTTTTGTGCTTTCACAGTGTACATTTCCAATGAAAATTATAACAATTTGAAGAAATTGCACAACTACATTCTACATACAGAACTGTACATACACACTACATGCACAGAATACGAAAATGCCATAAACATTTACGTGTTCACAGCCAAAATACATAAACAACCCTTCTGTCAAAATGTATCAATCACCCTGCAATGACTCCAACTGTATATTTATAATTTAATAATTCTTGTGCAGTATACAGTTGCCAGATTGCAGGATTGCTGTAGTGAGGTCTAGTAAAAATCCTGCATTATGAATTTGGACAGTTACAGTAAGCCAAGTTTTCAGAAAGCCGTTCTCTCCGTTTCCACAATGCATACTCCGCAAGAAACAGAGGCGAGCCAATCCAGGGTGGGTACCACTGCAGATTAGTCAGTTTCACAACTATAGATGTCCCTAATTCTGCTGATCTCAGATCACGAGTGTATTTCAGCCACATAACTGGATTCTGTAGGGCTAACCCCAAAGCTCAGCACCATGAAGCATTGACCAGCACAGCCAAATAACACACACTATCATCAAGTATGAGTTGTGAGTACTTTCATATTATCAAAGCTATATCACTGAAAATATGGGATGTTTTTTACTGAGTGACCTTGCTGCCCAGAGAGAATGGCTTGTACTCATGCTGTCTCATATAAAGCAGGTTCAGATCGAGCTGCATTAAAAATACAACAAAACAATTTCTTCTTCCTTCAAATACAGTCTCTTTAGCCTCTAAATCCTGCTTGAGAGTGTCTGTAAAGCTCTCCGCATAATGTCATCACCGCTGTCACATCCATCAGTCTGTTATCCACAATGAGAACATGGCAGTTAGCAGATGACAGCATAAATTGAAGCAAGTGTGGTGTGGAGGCTCCCTAATAGACTGTGACAGAGAGAGAGCACAACAGATCCTCCTGCTCACTCTTCCTGCTCACTCTCCCATAGCCTTCTTCAACCTTCTTCTAGCATCAGCCTCAGGCAACACAGGACACTGCCTGAACCGAAATCCCTGCACCCCCTCTATCCCTCCATTTGTGAAAGATATGTCTCAAAAGCTGTACAATACTGAATGCTGCTAACAGATTGAAAATCAATTTTGATGGACGTTAACTACAGTAGCCAGCTAGCTTCAGCATAATGCTGAAACTAGGTTGAATAATCAAACTATCTACCAAATTCATTACTGCCAATTTTGAAAACGTTCAGTTAGCATATGAATCATTTCATCCAGCAATAACTTACAAATCATTCTACTGCAAGCTAGCCTGCTTGGTTTCTTTACTGCTTGCTGGTTAGTAAGGATGAAAATAGATTTAGCTGAATAGCAGATTTTTTCTTTACAGTTTCCTAAATAGCGAATGTATTGAACATTCAAGTTTTGTTGCTCTAAATCAACATGTAAACTAACTTCTCAGAGAAACAATGCAGAGAAGCTAGGCATCGTCAGTGTACCAAAGCAGGTGCTTTTAATATCCCCCCAATATCAATGTCTGACCCACTCCGAAATCAGCAAAACAGCTTGCTGGAGGGGGCTAGCAAAGAGTCTCTTCTGTAATTGCTGATAAACAATGCAGCCAAGCTTTTGACACCCACGTTAGCACGTTAGCCTGCTGGAGGAAACTTACATGAAGGTCTCAGTGAGTCTCAGTATCTCACTCATACCCACAGTCTCTGTTTATTCAGTGTCTCATTTCTTACAATGTGTCAGTGCTCTGTCATGTTTCCCATGACCTGGGGACAATAAGCTGAACAGTATGCAATAAGAACTGTGCAGGGACGTGTGGGGCAAGTTGGGAGCAATATGATTGTTATTCACTGATCCCAGCTCACGGGACATTTAAAATTCAGTTGCATCCCAACAAGTGATCCATTCAACGTAATTACCTCTGAAAGGCCTTCCAGAGTACTGGCTAGAAGCCACCATATTCTGGGTTTAAATACATTGAATATATATGGGTCTGTATGTTAAAATATTTTCACATTTATTTACAGAAACTCTATATTACTGTATACTGAACAAATCCTTACTGTAGAACTTGTATAGAGAATGTAGCTGTCAGGTCAATATTTCCATACAGTAATTAATACATCTTACACCTATCTGGCCTATTTGACTGCCAAAATTTTCCATCCACAATGGAAAACACTATGCTAACTTTGATGTTCTTAAAATGTATGTTATTTTCAATGTTGATCTTGTTTTTAATAGCTTTACAATAGTCCCATTTGCATTTTCATGTTTGTGGGAACTTTATCTGACAATTTGAAAATTTAAGTGCAAAGTCCATTCGACCTTTCATCTTCCATACATGACACAACCCTATCATAATGAAAATGAAAATGAAATCCATCATGTTTGTGCATTTGAAACAACAAAATTCAAATAAAGAAATGCAAACCCTCCTTCAAAAGTGCTGTCAGTCAACGGACAACGTAGCTGAGAAGTGTAAAGAAAATTTGATTGTATTAAAAATGAATAATAATGAATAATTAATGAAAAGAATAGCTGGCAGACTATGATAATTTCTAGCTCATATTATGCTACATTATGCTATGTCTTTTTTCGTTCTTTATTATCCAGTCATGGCGGACAAAATGCTCAATACTCTTGGCCCACTTTTAACCCCTTAAGTATCGCCCGTTTTCTTGACACAAGCTTAAAAACGGGGTACAATTGGCTACTAAATTGGGAGAAAAAGGGAAACAATTAGAAAATAAAACTTAAGACTGGACAAAGATTAGTGTAGCTGTGACTGGTGCACTTAGAATTACAATGGAGCCAAGTCACAACACTGGACAAATCCAGAAACAGCATTCTCCCTCTCTATCCCAAACTCCCTCTCCTTGAAGATATCCTCAGACAGCAACAGGTCGAGAAGATAATAAAAAATAAGTACAATAATCACAATAATAACATATTATAGAATAATATATTAATTGAGGTTTTTATAATTCAAATGCAGGCTGGTTGTTTATTTATAAGCATACTGAATAATAACATTTTGAGAATGTATTTAGATGCTCACGTCACTGAAAATGCCCTCTATTGTGTTGTCATCTTCCACTGAAATATTAATTCAGATGAGAGACTCCTTGGAACTTCTCCAAAGGAAGTCCTCTATTAAGAATTTTTTGTTGTAAAACAACAACCTTTTTTGGGATAAAATCAAAAAAATAGTTTTTGCGAAGTGCAACGGACTCCATGTGTGTATTCAAAATGCTACAGTTTTGTTACGCAGGCGAAAATATTTTGTTTCGCTTTATGCAAGCCTAAGAAATTATACACTGTTGAAAACATAGTTATTAGCTATGCTTTATAGGTTCTAATTCTAAAAAGCTACAATAATCTGTATCCACTCAAAAACAGAAAATATTTTCAATGAGAAAGAAAATATTAAGTTAATTTATTCAAAATAATTTATTTAAAAAAAACTTTCCAAGTTCGACTGAATGGCCTGTTGCTGTCAACCCTTTTATATGTTTTTTATGTTTATGTAAATACTGTCGTTATCCAAGTCTCTGGTGTGTGTTACCATTTTGCCAAGGCTTAATTTAAGAGTTGTGCAAATGGGGAACAAATTGCCTTTTACATTAGATTTAAAGGGCTAACTACAGATTGATTGATAAATAAGACTTGATAAGCAGCTTTGCTTTCAAAAATGGAAACAATAAAATCCTAAAAATACCCATCCCTACTCCTTACACAATGGGAAACAGCTACCCTTTACGCACTGAGGCACATCTGTCAGTTTGATGATGAATTGCAGTTGCTCATTACACTCCGAGTCACAGCTCTTTGCTGTTTGTGGAACTCTAGAAAATATATGTCAGCCATCTATCCAGGGAACCATGGGTAATGACAGAATCTGAGATGCAATAGCAGTAGAAAAGCCCTTTCAGAGGAGCAAAGAAAAACAGAATGTTAACAAAGAAGCACAAAACAGCTGTCTCTGTTGAGTTCACAAGAAAAACAAAAAATAGTTTTAAAGGGAAAATTCAGAGTGAAAGCTCCCATTTGAACCAGAGCTCCTCCATGATGGAATGGGGACATGGAACTTCCACTTAACCAATAGATGTGTTTGTTCCATCTGTTTTCATCTGTGATGTGTTCAAACAAGATCTACAAGCTCTTTAAGAAGATACAGGCAATCAGAAAAAAAAAATAACAGGCTAAAATATGATTTTATATCAATTCTTACAACCATATTCATATACAGTATCATTTCATATAATTTTGCATGTAGGTTTGCTTCTGACCACCTATTTAAACTGCTTCCAGCACTGTCAATTAACAAAATGCATCCATCAGTGTGTTGAGCAACAAATGTGTCTTATTTTACATGAGAAAGCGCCATTTGTTTCATTTTCCCTCTCCCTCTTGCCCTTAACTTTCTTGATTCAGATGGAGCCAAAGCACAATTATAGTTGGACAGATAAGAAATGTATTGTATAATAAGATACATGCATTGTAGAATAAGCAGAGTTCTTAAATGATTTTCACTACTTGTGTTGATACTATGTTCAGTCACCCAGTCAATCCATAACTTTGTGCTGTTTCAGTGTGTGTGTGTGTGTGTGTGTGTGTGTTTGTGCTCGCATGCGTGTGTGTGTGTGTGTCTGTGTACTTGCATACATTTTTATGCATACAAGCTGGCATGCAATCATTAAAAGGTGAGAACACATACCTGGCTCTGACAAAATTGAGTCTGTCTTTGGGAGAAACTGGTTACAGCGAATGCCTTGATATCCTTCTTTACACCTGAGGGATGAGGGACAGAGAGGGACAGAAAAAGAGAGATACAGAGTTACCATAAGTGAACATTACAAGAATTATAAGGAAAGAACAAAGTACAAGGACAAAGATAAATATCGCATCAGACAAAGATAAATATCACATCAGTTTCACATCAGAGAAACTATTCACAGTAACAAAGGATACATAGGAGATATTACACTACAACCACAATAGTTCATTTTAAATACACTTACTGCAGTGTTGGCCCTATGAGTGTCAGTTCCTGAGCTATAGGTAGCTTGTCTAGTTCAACAGAATTGATTCATGTACCCACAGTGATCTAATTTAATAAAGATTATGAACAGATTATGAAATGCAGCTAATGTAAGGTGCAATATTAATTTCTTCAGTCATAACAAATTGAGCGTGCTTCTCTCTTGCCGTGCTGTGGTTTTACACTGGTTTCGTGTTTCATTTGCCGCTTCTTCCACAGTTTTGTTTCTTCCACAGTAATTACTTGTTGTTTGCACAACCACCACCAGGTGGCATATGTTAGCGTGCTAATGCACAGCGATCTGATGTACTTGCAGGTTCCGACAGTAGAGGGGCAATATGGCAGTGCCCTATTGAGAAGCTTGCATTATCATGAAAGAGCTGAGAAGTCTGTTTCCGGAACTAAATATAGTGCCAAAATACTCGCCAGAGGGAACCGGACATTTGAATCATGGTTATGTTTTGTTTCTGTTCATACACAACCCAGATGAAAAGTTTTAACCATGGATTTCTTTGTAAGAATTGCAATTTATGTCTCTTTTTCTCAGAATGTGGACAACCTTGGTGGAAAATCCGCTAGGACCAGTTTGAAATTATACTATTTCAAAATATAGCTTGATGGTCAAAGTGTGTGTGTGTGATGGAGCTTGGGGGTGTACTATGAAAGTGAGATTACAGGGTTGGCGAGCTAACCAAACCCTTCATATAAGTTGCTAACTTGGTTAGGTGATTAGATATTTGATGTTTTGGGATAAAGTCAGGACATTCGGTTTCATGAAGGGATTTCACAATTTAGATGGCTTGTTGCTGGGGCAACAGTGTCTTAAGCACAAACCTGCAAAACCCCCAGGTCCAAAGTTTAAGTCAGGAGGATAACATGTATGTAGCCAATATAAACCACCGGATGAAATCGCACTCAGACAGCAGAAATTAGTTCAGATGTTGTAAGCGAGCTTCTTGTCGACGAACAAGCCAACTTTGTAAGAATGTTTATGAGCACCTCTGATTTAGTCGTGAGGGAATCATTTACCTCCAGTGATTAACAGAAGTGCACATTGCAAAGTGAAGCCTGCAGTTACTGTATTTAGCTCTCACAAAGGCACATTTTGGTTACGAATTAAGATATTATTCATAAGAATACTTCTATTAACTTGCTGTTTTGATAATGCCATCGCACTGAAACAATGAATTATTGCCACATATTTAGGAAACACGGCTACACTGATGGTGATTTTTTAAATGTCTCCACACATTATTTAAGCATTCAATCCAAATAATCTGAAAAAACCATGAACAGTGCTCCTTTAGCTTTCAGTAAACAAATTTTTGTTAAAAATATGGTGTAAAACTTACAAGGAGAAAGTGCTAGTGTGTTGTTGGCCTTTACTCCCCATATAAGGTTAGTAGCTAGCATAAGCCAATAACACTAACCCATGCAATTTGCTTTTTAACAGTACTTGATGAGTAGAACGATAAAAACGAAAGCATTTGATTACGGTCAACGGCACTGAAAATGTCGGAACCTCACAATTATTTATTATAAATATTAATATTAAACTGCCTAGTAGCTGAAGAACATTTAGTATCATCAAGAAAACCTGCTCTCTCCGGACCCCTTTCCAGTACCTAATTGGTTAAGTACAGGTGGCAAGCATGCTGCCTGCAAAGACTTTGTGACAAGCTGAACTTAAATTTCCCCTTCTCTCTCAAGTAATGATTGACTTTGGCATTCACACACTTTGCATGAATTAACTCGGCTTCAACATTCTGAGTATTGAATATGCCTTCCGGCCTATTAGTAACCTCCTTCTTGGTAAAATTGCAAAACAAAGTAGCAATTTAAGACATCAGCAATATCTTTATTCTTATACAGCAGTTCTCCTGTCACACTCCATGCTCAGTCTTTGTGTTTTCAGTTTTTTTGCCTTGTTTTTTTCTCTTTCCGTAGTCTTGCTATTCATTAATTCGTTTCACCTGTTTCTCGTTACCTGTTCTCTGCACTTTGCTGGTTGGTACCTTGCATGACAGCCAATCGCTGTTGGTGTGTGAGTGTGTGTATGAATGGGTGAATGAGAAGCATCAATTGTACAGCGCTTTGGATAAAGGCGCTATATAAATGCCAACCATTCAGCATTCACTTTGCTTCGTTTTTTGGATCTCAATTCTTTGAACACGGTACCTTTGCCCATTCTACCTGCCTTACTGTGTTTGGACTATTGCCTGTGATCTCGACCAAGATTCGGATTACTGATGTTATACCTGTTAGCCCCGTGATTGGAATTTTGCTTGTGACCCCAACTACAAACTTCATTACCTCTGCTGAACCAGTCTGCCTGTGTTTGATCATTGCCTGCCAGACCTGCTTTTTGAAGAATAAAGACACTTATTCTGCCTATATCCGTTATATTGGTTCTTCTGTCCTGATGGCTGACCGAACAATCTGCCCAGAAATGGAACCAGCAACCCAGTATATCACCTGAGCAGCTATCCAACTCATGGGTCAGAGGGTGGGACAACACCAGATGGAGCTCCGGTCCATCCAATCTCTCCTATCAAACTTGCCCGTGTGACAAGTTTCGCCAACTCCGTCCCTAGAACCCAGGCTGCTCAAATTACTGGATGCAAACAGTTGCAGCTGTTCCAGTGATGCCCCAAAGCTACTCCAAACCAGGCCTTCCTCCTCTGGCGCATTATGCTGGTGAGCCGAGTTACTGACGGTCCTTACTCTCGCTGTATTGTTTGGTGTTCAGGTTGCAGCCTTCTTTGTTTTCCTGAGTGGCTTATGCTATAACATTGCTGGCTGGGAAGGCACGCAAGTGAGGGACAGCTTTTTGGGACTTTGGGCTCCTGATTGGACTGACTTTCCTTCCTTCTTGGGACTCTGGGCTCCTTTCTTCTTCCTGATGAAGAAAGACTTTGGTCTTAGTCAGCCGTCTGCTGTGCGGCACTTGTCAGCTGATCATCCTCTGTCAAGAGAGTAGTACAGTTTCAATTGAATTTTTAACTCTGGCAGCATCTGCTGGCTGGAATAACGAAGCTCTCTATGATACGTTTCTAAACTGACTTTCAGATGAGACAAACTCACGACCTGTGAACTTCCTCTATCGACTTTGCCATCTGGGTGGATTCTCGTTTGCGGGAGGGCACCACATAGATCAACCCACTTCATCCCAGTCTTCATGAGAGAGAAAGAGATGTGTGGATGATCAATTGTGTTTGTACTGGGCCGGCCCTGGGCACTGTATTGCCTATTGTGCTGTTAAAAGGAAACACCCATCCGTGATTGAGGAAACTCGCCTCCATGGACTCTGCCTCCTCTGCCTCCTGCTTCTGAATGCTGTGATTTCCAGGAAAGGAGCCCAACAATTTGATTCCAGGGGCCAATGCCAACTTCATGTGCCATTCCTTGGTCAGCTGATTGAAGGTTCCCACTTCCCATCTGATGACAGCTCTCCGAACCAACACACTCACTGGTGCACCCCTGGCTGAAGTTGACTATGTCACTACCCCCATGGAGATTCTGTTCCGCTCACTGCCCTTACCTCAACCAAAGTTACATTCTCCTGGTCCCCAAAAGCCGAGTAGGTGTTTCAAGAACTCGAGACGTTTTAACTCTGTCCCCGTTCTGTCCATGCCTGATTCTGAGAAACAGTTCACCCAAGAGGTGCATGCCTCCGACACTGGAGTTAGAGCAGTACTAGCGCAAAGGGCCCCGACAACAAGCTCCATCCTTGCACATTCTTACTCCCACCAACAGCAATTACAGCATCGCGACTGAGAGCTACTGGCCGTGAAGCTAGCATTTGAAGAGTGGCACCACTGGTGAGAGGGCTCTCCCACTGCCAAGAGACATAACCCCTGCCAAGTATGCTAGTTTCTGTTCTTTAACCACTTTGATTTCACCCGCACGAACAGTCCTGGATCCAAGAATGTCAAGCCTGAGGCACTCTCCCGGTTACACTGCCCAGTCTGACAAGGGTCCTCCATCCGGCCTCTTGGGACCTTGATCGCTGCCACTAAACTGGAATACGTCAGCACAGTCGAGGAAGCTTTAAGAAGCGTCCTCACATAGGTGCCTGCTTCTCCTCTCTCCTGCCACCCAGAGATCAGTCTCACATGTACTATCAAACAGGATGCCACCAAATTTGTTGCCTCCTGTCCTGAATGTGCCCGGGGGAAGTTTAGTAACAAGCATCCGCAAGGCTTGCTTCATCCCCTCTCCATTCTGTGCCACCCCTGGTCCCACGCGACGTTGGACATCTTTGCCGGGTTACCTGTCTTGAAGAGCATGTCTCCCCAAGTTGCCATTGTCTAAATGAACTGCTACACTCCTGTTCATGCATGTTTTCCATCTGCACAACCTCCCACTTGAAGTAACTTCTGAGAGAGGACCCCGATTCTCCAGCCGTTTCTTGCCGGGTGTCGCCCATAGAGCGGGGGTTCCGTCACACTCTGTGCTCCCCAATCTTTGGGTTTTCTGTTTCTGTTCAAATGCACTATGCAACATTTTTCAACATGCCCCATGTTAGTTTGTGCCCCAGTTCCCCCTACATTCTTACCCATAAATTTACGATTGCCTCGGTCATAATGCTGACACTTGGTAAAAATATTTAAACTCACTTTTGCACACTGGTAAAGCTTTGTGTTTTCAGCTTGTACAGCTGTAAGTGGAACTGCCACATGGTGGATGGTAATGTATATATTTCAACCCCATCCGTCACGGGGGCTCATGACAGCCAGGAGTAGAGAGCTCACATTTGCCACCTGGTGGTGGTACAGGGCAAAAAAAAGAATAGACATCAATTGGCACTATTTACATTCTGATAACAATCCTTATATAGAGGCGTGACAACTAATATTTCCCTAGCTAGAAAATAGCAAAGGTTTTTTTCCCCAAAGACAAATTATATCTTCAAACCAGAGCTAAGCAATCTTTATATAAGTCCTTAGACTTATATATGGTGAGTCATGCCAAAATGCAACATGGCTGCCCCCTGCTGTTGGAATATCACTAGTATTTTTTCCCGGCCAGTGGCATTCTTGCCACAGAAGCAGGACGCCAAACGAAACATGAAACCACTGTATTATAATAGGAAGGATACCTGAACAGCCATTTCCACTAATTCTGAGTGTTCAAGGAAGAGTTATTAATCTACAACTAAACATTGTGCATGCATGCATGTGCATATGTGAGTTTATATATAATGACATTTGGAATCTTATTTCTAAAGCAATCTGATTGCTTTAGATTTTTCCTGAGTGAAATTGAAACAGATATACTGCCCATTACTGAAGAGTCTCACTTCAGTGGATTTACATGCACAGTTGATATGAGGGGCAATGTAATGCATATGGAATTTGTGTCTACACATGCAATGCATATGTGCATATTCCGCAGTCCAGCATGGTGCCATGAGCACATTGTTAAAGCTAAAGCCTTTTTGACTTTTTTTCCTGAAGGTCAGAAAGCACACGAATGCTGGGTTTTAATTATCACCAAACTCATTAATTAGCATAAAGCATAAGTAAGGAGGATGCAAATGAGGAACAAGATCCTGATTTCACGCTGTAGCTCACAGACGTTAGGTTGTGCTGTGCCTTAATTCAACTCGTGAGAAGGCTTAGGCAGTCCAAACCACAGTCAATCCAATTTATTGGGTAACTGACATGATTTTAGAGAGTAGAAACTAGATTTCATTCAGTAATAAAGAAGGGTGATTCCATAACTGAACATATTGCATCCACTAGGTATATTACCATATATAACCAGGTATATTAAATATTCAGGTATCCGTGTGTATGTTGATAAATATCAATCAATCTTAAACAAAGAATGTGTGCACAGAACTTATTAGCATAATTTGGCGCTAATAATACCTTATATGGACCTCAGAATTCAATTTCAAGGGATGGCTGAGAAAAGCAAATTGCTATAAAATGCTGCCTGCATATGATCTGATTTCTTTTGCATTATATGACTGTGTGCCATCGATACATTGGACCATTAAAAGGTATATTAAAACAGTTGTTAACAGTTGTTCGCCATTATTGTTCATTGTTTATTCTGTTAAAAAACCAGCAAGAAAAATCTGATTGTCCTGGTGGGCACTCACCGAGCACTTTATTAGGAATATTTTTACTTTATTATACCTCCTTATTCATGCGATTATCTAATCAGCCCAGTGGCGGTGATATAGGTGGCACAGCAGGTGCAGAGGCCCCTGGTTTAGCAGGGCCCATGTCTCTCTGTGTCTCGTTCATGGTTATTACACTTTCTTTGTACAATATGTGATCATGCTACTTGTCTATTTATTTATACCATGTGTCTATTCCACAAAAAAGGCTATAATATATTCAATAACTTGTGGCAGGCTAATTAATTTGGTGTTGGTGTTATTTTCTGATATGCCTAGAGTGCTTAAGGGAAATATGTTTGCTGTTTTCCAATGTGGACTGTCTTGATCATGTGTTAATATTAGCTAGTCTAAAATATTGAGCGCCATTTTGCTGCCTAGTGGGAAAATGCCCTTGAAGCACACGTTTAAAAAAAAAAAAATCACTGAACTGCTATCCTTTTCCCAGTAGCAGTTGCCCATCGCAATCACTGCACCTGATGGTGGCAAAATTTTGCAGGTAGGTTAGCCTACAGTACTTTTTCAGCTGAAAATCTGGCTACATTTGGCTGAAAAGTGAAAGTTTTGTAGAAACTAGGACGTAGCCATATCTAGGTAAACCCTGAGTTGTATTGGGATTAACCTAGTCCATCTATATGTCAAAACATCTCTCAACCTATATTTCCATTCCAGTTTTGCTCAACTCAGTAACATTAATGTGAGCTAACTTATTTCATTCTTACATTGCTCAATCTTGTAATCATTAATTAACATTAGTCAAAGTCTGTAAATGTACTTCACTCGGATTGCATTCAAATTAGCAGAGGAAGCAGCTCATTCTCCATCATTCAGTTACCGTGAATTAGATTAGTTTGTTCTGGACTGGTTAGACTGGTTTTCTGCTTTAAATTCAGCGTTCCACTAATGTTAAGTCAGGGGGCTGTTTTTAAAAACCTTATGAAATAGAAAGTATAAATTGTATCGCTTAACAAAGAGGAAGTGACCAAATAGGTCCTTTTAGTTTTACGAAATCTCCTCCAGTTGGAGTTACGTCCATAATAAAATAATATATTCATATATCCATAATAAATATAAATATACTGTAATTTTTTATAGTTGAAAGATAAAACTAAAATATCCCACATTGTTTAAATGCATTTGCTAATGATTTACGGTCAAATTAATTCGACTCATGTTTGAGAAATTAGACCCACTGAGTGCCCACGTCTTTTAAATCAGTGACCAGATTCACCCAGTAAATATCCACCCTCCTAAATCCAGGATACATCGGACTATGATGTGATTTTGATGCTGGTTTCTTTGATCTGCCTTGATTTTCCCTGATGAAAAAAACAGCTCAAGCTAGGTTTTGGAACAGCTGGTAGCTAGTTCACCAGTTCAGACCAGCTCCCAGCTTCACATGGTTTGACCAGCTCAAGCTATGTTTTGAAACAGCTGGTAGTTGATTGACCGGCTCATACCCCAGCTTTATGAGCCGCTTGCCCATGCTGGTTGACCAGATCATACATAGCTAGACCAGTTAAATTTTCAAGCTGGTCAAGCTGACATAGCTGGATACAGCAGGGATAGCGTTATTATCTTGGCAGTATGGCTCTATTTCTGTTGCTCTGGGTTTGATCTGGTATGAGTGCAATTCTGTTTCAGCTACTCTGGTCAGAATGATTTTCTATATTACCTTATCTCAGGGCTCAGCTACCCTGTGGCATGTACATGGTGCATTGTGGGTATTTTCACCCCTAAGCAGAAAGACAAGATCTGGCTCTTCTCCTGGGTTTGTGCATTTGGGCAGTTAGTGTCACGTTTCAGGTCTGTCTCGCCATGTTTTATGTTTATTCATGTTGTATTAGTCTTGTATTGTCTTATCATGTATTATGTTAGTCTAGGTTCGTCATGTTGTTTAGTTATGTTTCGTTACGATTTATTTTCTTGTCATGTTTAGTTATGTTTTCGTACGTTTATATTACCTGGTTATGTTGAGTGATTATCGTCTTAGTTTCGCTTTGTGTCATGTTTTGATTTATGTTTATTGTTTCGTTAACTGGTCACGGTTTATGCATACACTTTTACATGTTTTTCCGCAAACCTTGCGTTCCGCCTTTTCTCTCTCTCTCTCTCTCTCTCTCGTTCTGTCATTCACTCCCCTAAGTGTTTCCATTTGTCTATTTACTAAAACTACTAACGCTAGATCAGGATTGGGTAGAGACTAACAAACTAATCATGTGTTCATGTTACCTTACGTTTCTCGTGCATGTCATTTACTAATTTACTAATGCTAGGGCAGGATAGGTTTATTACTAACGATTACTAATCTCCTTGTTAAACTTGTCATCCATCGCACCTGTTTTCCATTTCCTTGCTACGCTCTAACTAATTGTCTACACCTGTCTACACCTGCATTTATAGCCCAGTCGCGCAACTGTTCACTGCGAAATTGTCTGCCTCTGTTTTCCACGCAACTCTTGAGCATTTACTGTTTTGATTACACGTTACGATCCAAGCCCGTTACCGACTATTGATTATTGATTTCTGTTTTGTGACCATCGTTTGTTTTTTGACTACGTCCCCGCCTACCGTTTTTGTACTTTTGCCCCGCTGATTGTTTCATGGTTTCGACTCCCGCTTCGCCCACGACTACGCCTCTGCCTGCCGTCCGCCTGTTCATCTGCCCCGCTGACAGCTCTCCTGCTACCGGACCTCCCTGCACGCCTACCGACTACGAGATTGCCTCTTCCCTCGGCACCGTGCTTTTTGTTTGTTTTGTATTTCTTTGGCTGGATCTTCGTGTATGGACTTTGCTTGTGTTGACTACGCTCCTGGGACTCGTCCCGAATAAAGCCCTAACGGGACTTTATTTTACTATTGTTTCTGAGTCGTGCATTTTGGGTCCAACCCCCACGCACCCGTCTCAGTTAGAAAGAGGGAGAAATCAGCTCCTGTCCCAGAAGATTTGAAGGTCGATTGACTAAAAGAGTCTTGTTTACACAGGAGTCCTATTAAAAGATGGCCCTCTTCCATGCATATAGCCATGTGTTTCTTTATTATCTACTTTCAAGCATAACTCATCGCATGAGAAAATGGTACATTATGGTACTGCTACATTATGGTACTGATTTGATTCAGTGCTTTGATTCAAGTGTATTTCAAATAAACACTCACTGAGCACTTTATTAGGAATGCCTATATGTACACCTACTTATTCATATGATTGTCTAATCAGCCAATCGTGTGATAGCAGTGCAATGCATAAAATTATGCAGATATGGGTCAGGAGCTTCAGGTAATGTTCACATCAACCATCAGAATGGGGAAAAAATATGATCTCAGTAACTTTGACTGTGGAATGATTCTTGGTGCCAGACAGGTGCCAAACATACAAGAAAACTTTTATTTCAATACATTTACTCTTATGTTTTAATGTTTTTAAAAAAAACATTTAATAAAATCAAATTGGCAATACAATTTCACTTTAATTTAGTTGATATTGATATTGATATTGTGTCATTCCATCACTTCCTGTTTCACGAGAAAAAAGTAACAAGCATGACAAATCTTTTTGTCAAATATCAGCATGGGAAAAGCCAAAGAATTGATAATTGACCATCGGAAGTCGGGTAACAGGTTCCAGAAAATACATAAACGGTTCAACATACCACTTGAACTGTAAGGGCAATAATAAAAAGGCGTAAAATATATGGAATGGTTGCAAACTTGCCAGGAAGAGGATGCAAGTGGATATTATCCCCACGGGTGGCAAGGAAGATGGTGAGGGAGGCCATAAGTAACCCAAGGATCTCAGTTTAAGAATTGCAGAGATTGGTTGTCTTTGGGTCACCAAGTCTAAAAGAAAAAAAAACACAAAATGGCACCTCCATACTAGCAAACTCTTTGGAAGGGTGGCATTAAGACAACCCTTACTGAGTACAATAAACTAATCCAAGAATCTTGAGTTCGATTTATGACTGGAAAAGAGTGCTATGGTCAGATGAGACCAAAATTGAACGTTTTGGCCATACACGCCATCAACATGTTTGGAGGCAAAATGGAATGTATACAAGGAGAAGCATCTACTGTCAAATATGGCGGTGGGTCATTGATGTTTTGGAGAGGTTTTGCTGCCAGTGGTCCAGAGGCACTATTTAAGATCAATGGCACAATGAGTTTGGCAGAAAATCTGGTTGCCTCTGCTAGGAAGCTGAGTCTTGGTTGTAGATAGATTATGCAGCAAGACAATGACTCCAAGCATACATCAAAAAACAACAACCATGTTCTGCAATAGCCATCTCATGGCTGTCATCTTTGCTAAGGCAAAAAAGTATTAACCCTTTCAATCATTAAAGAGCTTCCATAATCTACAGAGATTCCACAGGTTAGGACAGACATTATTGTTGAAGTTATTTGCCTACATGCTTTGTTTGTGAAGGCAGAAAAGGGAGAGAGCTGATTAATGGTACACCTTTGAATGTGTTCAATTCATTTTTGATATGTTATAAATCAAATCTCATATGATAATCGATTGCAAATTATGCAACTTCATAAATTATCAACCCCCAAAACAAATAATGCTCTAGTGTTTAAGCCTGCATATTGAAGGGTGGCCCTTCAAGGTGAGCGGAATTTCAGAGGTAGCAGGATATTTGCGCTGAGTAAAACCCAGAATGGCTCTTTTTACTTCAGACCATGTTCAAGACTTCAGAGTGTTCTGTGTTTTACTCTGTGTAATTATTCAGATAACTCATTGAACCTACTTCGTAAAATGCTAATATTGCAGTCTTAGGCCAGAGATTGTTGCGATCAATGTACTCGTTAACCTGACTCATAACAAAGTTGAGGCTTGTAGCATTAGTTTATATTTGATCTGCAATAAAAAAAAAAAAATCTTTTGCTATAATGAGAGAAAATGCACAACTCACTTCAACATCCTTAGCTGGGTCAGTCACTGGCATCGCAATTCAAAATACACCGGCAAATGCAGGCTAAGGCAGTCAACCAACCAATCAGATATTAGACTTCGGCCACTTAGCTTATATGGGTGATATTGACAGATGTATTATTCACTGCACACATAAACCAACAATTCTGAAATAATTAAATATGGAAATAAATAATTAAATGAGGATACAAATAATGTAATTCTGCATTTCATTATTTATGTTGATGTTAGAGAGTAGAAAATCATGAAATGGAGTTTAACTATCCGGCAGCCTTATTCCCGAACTGTATTCCCTAAGTTATTGCCTGAGTTTATCAGGCAATAAGACCACAGACAGTTTTACCTTGTGATTGGTTATACTGTATTCATTTTGTTTCTAGATATTTTTGTATATTTACCAGAGTCTAGTAACAGCACACTGCTTGAACATGCATGCGTTTTTAGCAGATAAAATATGCTTTGCATCAAAGAGTGTACTGGATAGAAATTGATAGATCATACAATTCTGCTTTTGTGTGATATAATGTGGCAGTGTGATTGCCCTGAACATGAACCACTGTAATCTCATTCGTTTTGAATTGGTAACGTGTGAAGACTTCTCGATTATTAAACTGCCATTACAGGAAAACATAGGGCAGTTTCAGGTAATGGTAATACGGTTTACGGTTTATGTGTGCATTTATCAGATGCTTTAACCCAGAACAATGCACACTGCTTCCACTGTTTACATACAATGCATGCATACAGCTGGAGATTTACAGAAACAATTGTGGTTACTGTAAATACCTTGCTCAAGGTCACAACAGCATTGTACAACTTGGGGATCAAACTTCAAAAATCAAACATAACATAGTCAAAATCCCAGTTACCAACCCATTATAAATAAATCTGTTATTTATTTGTAATGCAGCAGGGGACAGCCCCCCCTTATTGTGCCTACACCAGGGATTGAACCACAAACCTTCTGGGTCCAAGTCATGGACCTTAGCCATTAGGCTACAGGGTGCTCCCGTTAGCCTACTGCTGCCCATACATATGCATAGAGAGCATTAGCATTAATTGGCACATCCATTAGCGATTGGACTGTTTTAAGTCACATTGTTGGTGAACATGGATGCAAGGCTCCCCCAGAATTCAGAACATTGAGATACACCTCATCAGAAATTCAGTGTAGTCACTGCTAGGTCTAATTCAGTGCTGGTGATCCAGTCCTCTGAACAGAAATGCATTGCAATTCCAGGATCTTCCAGTCTACTGGGAGTAGAGAGGGGTTTTTTAATAAGCAGCCATCTGTTTAAGTACAGTAACTGTATGGATCTGCCATGGTATGTCATATGTCATAATGCCAGTGATGTTTGTAGCTCTGTCTCCTTTTTGCAATTAACTGCACAGGATATGGGGAGAATTTGCAGTTTATGGCAGTTTGTTTCCTTTGACACTGCAGCTAATTAGGCACAACACACTCCACATGATTTACAGGATTACAGAATATAGAGCATGTGATGACTGACACCAAGTACATTACATTACATTATTGGCATTTGGCAGATGCTGTTATGCAGAGCGACATACAGTTGATTAGACTAAGCAGGAGACAATCCGCCCCTGGAGCAATGCAGGGTTAAGGGCCTTGCTCAAGGGCCCAACGGCTGTGCGGATCTTATTGTGGCTACACCGGGATTAGAAACATTGACCTTGTGGGTCCCAGTCATTTACCTTAACCACTACTCTACCCCCTGCGTACTAATGAATTTATGACATTTATTGGGTGCTGTTTGTACTGATGTGTGTATATGTGTGTGCACACATCGTAAGCCATAAAAGTTATATAAAAGTACTGATAAAGGGCATGAGATCAAGCAACCGCATAGTTGAAATTAAATGTTGGGCTTTTGCGCAAAGCAAAATTCCCACCAATGAGAACAACACAGAAAATGTCTCCAAACATGGAATGCATGTTGTATTGAAATTGAATGTGGTAATGTATACAAATGAGATTGTCTGTGGAGATGCATGCAAATTCATTGCCCCCATATTGGCTGAGTGGAAAGACTTCAAAGAGCTTTCCTCATTTGCATACTTCTCTGCTTACAACCTATTTTGCATACAGGACTGCTTACACCCTCTATTTACTTAGCACCTATTTTGCATATTTCACAGCTTTTAAATTAAGTACCCTACCTGTTTGTTATTGAGCTATTTTACAAACATGAGAATCTGCGAAATTTCAAACAATCCACACATATAGGAGAGAGGCATATAAAGGGGATATATACTGCTTTGCAAAGAGGAAATTGTTTTTTGAGACAAAGCAATGCTGACATAGTAAATGTACGTTTTCAACCAGGTCTGTGATGTGAACAGTGTGAACAATGTGATGCATTCAAATTGATATCAATTCAATGTTAACAATTTTATTTTTATTTATTTTTTAATTTGGGGGGGGTGCATGTATGCATGTATGGTAGTTAAGGCTGTCTTTACACCACCATTTTCCTGTACTGTTTTCCATCTGATTGGCTGTGTATAAATAGGATAATCTCAGAATTTTGTCTCTTGTACTTATTGGACACACAAGCACCCATTCATTTATTTGATTATTTCTACATGTCAGAGTGACTCACAAAGTGGAAAACATCAGCATTACAATCAAAGTCACCTTCAATGTTGCCACAGCAACAAAGGCTGACACCATCCTGCTAGAGTGCCTTCTGATAAATAAAAATTGGTACGTGAGCTTGTTTAATGTTCCTGAGCCCACTTGTGTTGCTGTAGTAACTGGCTCACTTTAATTTGGTCCAGGAATGAACATCACGGATACACTTTTTCACACACACACACACACACACACACACACACACACACACACACACGCACACGCACACGCACACACGTGTGCAGTTTCTTTCACCACCTGGATGCCCTGTGTGTCCTTCAGTCTTAAGCAAGACCCTTTGTTTCCTTGACAACCATAGTCCAAAACCCAGCCAGGTTCAGCAAGTGCAAGTGCAATGCGTGTATGTTTGTGTGTGGTGTGTGTATGGTGTGTTTGCAGCTGATGTGATGTATCATTTAAGCTGTTCGTTGTCGGAGGAAAAAGGATTCAACTTTTTTTTTTTTTTTTACTTCCAACACATTATTCATATTCTCAGCCCAATATACTGAATATTATGACACCAGGTGATTATTAACCTGCCCTATTAAAGCATAGGTCAGTATAAAACCAGTGCATTACTAACCTGCTCGGTCTATTACAACACAGGCCCCATTATTAACCTGAAAAATCTAGAGGTAGAGAGAACGGGGAAAAGGGATGCAAAAGAAATTGGCAGAGTAAAAAGGGTGTGAGATACAGACAGAACTGTGAGCATTTCACCGGGACCAATATTAGATTAGCCGTGTTTATTGATCACAGACCAGCAGCTGAAATGGAGACTCTGCATCAGAGAAACTCAATTTCAGTCAAATCATTGCTGCCAAATCCCTCCCTCTCCTCATTCCATCTTTTCCTCTGTCTTCTATCTCCCTCTCCCTCTCCCTCTCCACCTCCAACTTTTCCCTTTTGCCTCTCTCCTCCTGTATGCATGCATGAGACGGTTCAGCCACATGAGGCTAAAAGCCAAGCGCAATTTCCATCCCAGAAGTATGTATACATACTATATCCTGAGAACCGTACAGTTTATAGTGGTTTGTTCCGTTAATATCATGGTACCTACAGCTCCTCAAACAAATATTGAATAGCAAATGAACCAAATACAGAATGGTGATCAAGTAAAATAATCACACATTTGTATGTGTAAACCTGCAAAATGACACAATCCCCACATTGTAAAGATGCAAAAACAGCCTCTGGGGCATAATGCTATGTTGCTTGTGGACTAAACAAACTAGCAATTTATAGTATCATATTGAGCTAGTATTAGATAGATTTGTTCACATTTACTAACTAGGCCAACCTACGCAAATTTGTGGGATGGTGTGTACTATACTGTGTCAGAGAAAGCAGTCAATTGATGAGCAGTAACAGTTTTTTAGCTAAATTTTCTAGCTCTGGTAATGTTGGATGAATTATAATTGTAATGCTGGACTAGTACAGTTTTGGTAATAAGACACTGGAGTTATCCTAGTTTACAGTGTGATGTAGCTGCTCTCAATTCTGTGCTAAAAAAGGCCACTTTACAAGAATGTTTTAACTGTGTTTTATACTGAGAGAGTTATTTCCCTTCTGACAGTTATTTCCCTGGGACCATCAAACATAGCCAGGGTAGGAAAATACATTGCAGGCCTTTACGTGTTATAGGATATACATCCTACTTTAAACAAGCCCTGTGCTATAAACTGTGAACATTAGAAGACTGGGTTTATGGGCAAAGAGGAGGCCCACAAGCACTCTAGTACAAGGGGCCAAACACTGTTTGCATATCCTATATCATATGGCTGGGCATAACATTATTTATATTACACACTATATTTTATATTAAATGCATGATGCATCATGGCAGATTTCATGATTGTGGTGATGAAGCGATTCATTCACTCATTAATTATTTGATAAGATTAACATGACCTGGAGGCCTATGAGTTTCCGACTCAGATGAATCATTTTCATGGCCACCATGGGCTTTCCAGCATAAGCTCCAGGCTTCTTTAACACTATTGATGAGTTAATAATCCTATGGATTCAAATGGTATTTTTAGACCAAATCTGAATCACAGAAACCATGTGAAGGCTAATGTATTAAGGTTGTTAGAGAAAGTAGGTTGTTAAATAAAGTATTCCTGTAGTGATGATACAGAAATTGTTTTGTAGGAATAATAACTTGGTTTATTCTGTTTAGTTGTGACTAGTCTGTTCCGATCAGGATAGAAACAGTGATGGTTCTGTAGTGATAGTATAACCCCTGTCTCGATGGGACCAGCAGAGGAGGGAATACATTTTATCTAATTGCCAATTAAATTCAGTTATTGCCAGGATAGTAAACGAGACAGGGACACCCAAACTGTACTCTGCTTTTGACTTGAATCTAGGGACCTGGGCCAGAAATTTAGATAGTGAAACAGTGTTAGCAAGCTACTATTCAGGACTAAGTAAACCTGGTGATCTGAAACAACACAATCCTGAGCCCCTATACACACACAGCAAAAAAACTGTCAGAGAAATGTATAATACGTTTTCAGGAAGAATTTTGCCGCGCTTCTTCCATTGGAGCTCAGTGGCTAGTGTACTCAAGACTTTTGCAGATCATTTTTTGGAGGAGAATGATGTTTTCAGCCTTTAAAACAATTTCCTTGGGAGGTGGAGTCCATCCCATGTAGGTCTAGTTTCCATCCAGGTTTCAAGCTCAGTCCGTCCTGTCAAACTTCCCCATTCTCTAAAACAGGGCTGCCCAATCCAGTTCCTGGAGATCTACCATCCTCTATGTTTTCACTTCAACCCTAATGTGACACACCTGATTCTACTAATTATGAGCTCAACAAGCTGGTGAATATGATGCGCTTTATTAGGGTTGGAACCTACAGGACGGTAGATCTCCAGAAATGGGGTTGGGCAGCCCTGGTGTAAATGATATCTGATTGACAAAATAAGTAAGATTACAATTACTGATTCATATTTATATTTTAGCAGGGACTGTGATTGGACATTTTAATCCTAATGTTTGGACAATTCACACAGATAATTATAACAATGAGGATTAGGATTATGGCAACAATAATAATAATAATAATAATAATAATAATAATAATAATAATAATACAATTTTTTTGTACTGCTGAATATTTACTGGGTAAGGAAATTCCCATAAAAGGTTGGACAGCAGGCCTTATTGTTTACAGCAGGGCTGCCCAACCCCATTTCTGGATATCTACCGTCATGGTATGATAGAGGATGGTAGATCTCCAGGAACTGGATTGGGCAGCCCTGCTCTAAAAGGTGGACATTCAGCGGTGCACTCACTCACAGTCTAACAACCCCTTCCCATTCTGGAAACTTGTGTACCCCCTCGCTGTAGAAGGAAGGATTTTCCTTCCTCCAAATTATAGAACTTTCAGCTGCCATATGTACACACTTACCAATCCGTTCTCTAACTCTCTTCATTATGGTGCTTGATTTGTGCCAGAAATTTGATGTATAGTGACAGAGATGGTTCTGTAGTGATAGTAACAGAGAGGGTTCTGTAGTGATAGTAACAGAGATGGTTCTGTAGTGATAGTAACAGGGATGGGTTTGTAGGGGCAGACAAAACATTTTTGTTGATGAAAGAAAACTATTTTTTGGGGGAAATTAGTCCATGACAAATATGTTCTTTAGTTGATAGATGTTAAATAAAATGGGTGACTATGGCCTCACATTCTGGATACAGTTTTGTATAGGCTCATAGTGGATTATTATCACTGTCATAACTGTTTTTGTTTGTTACTGTTAATAAATCCCCTTCCTACCATTATTATAATTATTACTGCCGTCATTGATCGAACTGTTCTTGTGTGCTTTTGCAATGTAGTCCCTTGAGCTTGTCATGCCAATACATTTTCATTTAGACAGATAAACACTGACAGACAGGCCTGCCCTTTCTCCCTCTCTCCTGCCAGTCATGTCAAGACGCTCATCTGCCTCTTCTTCTTCTTTGTTTATTCATATACACATAATTGCAAATGACAAGTTTTCATATTTTTACTTGCTTTGGAGAAATTCACCCTCTGTCCAAATTGCAGTAAGTCTGTATCTATCAGTTTAAGCAGAAGGCAGGTTAATTTGCATATATTTGCATGTAATTAACACATCAAACCATCTGGCTGAAAGGCATGTCTGTTGAAAACACCATATCTTTCACTCTCTCCGTCTCTCACTCTCTCTGCATTATATATACAGTATATACACAATAAAAAACTATTTGGATGCTTCTGCAGATAAGATATCTCCTGCTGAGCACATCATCAAGTGAGACAGTTCCAGTGGTGGCCATACATGCCCAAAATATAACACTCACAGTTGAGGGGGGTGCCTTGGGTCATGGGCAGATTTTCTCTTTCTCTACTTTCCTCTTTCCATCACTTGGGTACAGGCTAATATATGTCTCGACTGTCAATAAGACTTTGTTCCAGAACTGTTTTTTGATGTACTTTTTAGGAAACTCTAACCTGGCTGTAGTCTGCTTCTTGTGATGACCTCTCTAAGGCTATGGTGGTGTAGTCTTCTCTTTGTGGTAGTCTTTGACAGATCTATGCCTACATCCTGAAATGTGTTCTTGATCTGCCCTTGAAAATGTCTCAGTCATTCTCAGTGGTCTTCCATGGTTTACCATGTTGTCTGCTATTGCTGAGCTCACCAGAGCATTTTTTTTAACAATGTATCACAGTTGATTTAGTAACATTCTATTTTAAAGCCTGTTAATTATCAGGTATTGTACTTAATAGGTATCTATTTTAATTGCTGAGGTAAATACCATGAAACATGCTGTAAAACGTATTGAGTTGAGTTGAGTTGGCAACTTTTTATTCCAGGCACAGTGAGTTTTGGCTCCAGCACATTGGATTAGAAAGAAACCAACGAATATGAGGTTACAGTGCATATTGTTAATGCTGATTTGAAGGTATTTTCATCCCTAATGGGTGATCTGTGTAGGAATTCCAGGCTATACGTGAAGCCATTTCTCTGTAAGTTGGCAGAGTGAATGTTTTTGTAAACTTCTGAATTCATCCTGCTGCTACCATCATGAGTTACATCATCAATAAAGATTAGTGAGCCCACTCCAGAAGCAGCAATGCAAGCCGAATCCATGAAACTTCCTCAACCGTGCTTCACAGATGAGGTTGTATGTCTTGGATCTCCACACTTTGGCCTTTCCATCACTTTGGTTGAGGTTTATCTTGGTCTCATCAGTCCAGAAAACCTTTTTCTAGAACTTTTGTGGCTCATCTCTGTACTTCTTTGAAAATTGTAGTCTTGCCTTCTGATTCTTACTACTGATTTGCATTTTGTGGAATAGCCTCTATATTGCTACTCTCTAGGTCTATATATTTCAGATTTTTCCCTTTTTCTCCCAATTTAGTAGCCAATTGTACCCCCCCCCTCTATTCCAATTAGAGTTAGTGTTAGATACACCGTCCACACCCCACCCCTTGGCGGGCCGAGGAAGAGCGACACGCCTTCTTCAAGATATTTTCTTCACAGCTCTCACAATGTTCCTGTCATCAACTGCTGTTGTTTTCCTTGGTCGACCTATTCGATGTCAGTTGCTTAGTACGACAGCGGTTCCTTTTTTTCAGGACATTCACAGTGGTTGTACAAGCTATCCCAAATATCTTCAAAATGGCTTGCTTCTCTCCCAGACAGCTCCCTGGTCTTCATGTTGGTTTATCTTTTCTAACACAAATGCAGGCTTGACAGGCAAAACCCAAGGCTAAAAGGAGTAGACTTTCAGAACTATTTACTGTTTAATCAATCTAACAGGATACATCTGGGCAACAAGACACACCTTTCAGTCACATGTTCCAAAACCTTTGCTCACCTAAAAAAATTTGTGGTTTTTAGGTGAGCAACGGCACTGAAACACCTTGATTGTTATGTTCCTGTGTTCTGTCCTGTGTTAGTTCATCTTTGTTTATTATCATTATTCTTGTAATTTATTATTTTTCATATTCATGTCTGGTGTTCTGTTTATATTCATTAGTCTTTGCACTCGTCTTCCCCTGTGATGTCTGAGTCTGAATGTTTTCTAGCCCAGTCACTCCCTTGTCTGCGTGCCCCACTATTCGGGTGTTTACGGTAGTTCCGGGGTTCAATCTTCCTTCCAATCTTACATTCCTTACTTCCTGCTTTCTCTCCATTTCATGTTTGTACATAGCACTAATATACTAACACACTAATATGTTTGTCAAACTAATAAACTAACCTTCACTAGTTTTGGGTATTTGTAATTTAAATCACTTAACTAACTTACTAATGCATCTCCAGTTTCAATTCTGTTCTGTAACTCTGCCTCCCTATTCTATCACTGATTACTTGCTTAGTTTCATCAAAGTATTCGCACCTGTCTCTCTGTATCTCTGCATCTCCTGATTCTCTGCAAATTGTCTACTCCCTAGTCCGGAGCCGTTTGTGTGTCTTCGTGAATCCAGTCCGTGTTTTCGTTTCCCCCTCGTTATTGTCTTATTACCCTTTCATGTGTCTCACCTGATCTTTATTTGTTAGACCGCCCTCACTCCCATGCCCCACCTAGTTTGTCTCACTCCCCTGTGTATTTATACCTGTCTTTTTCAGTTGCACGCTGCTAGTTCATCTTGTCCTGTTTTCTTGTCCTGAGCCCTTGTTTCCTTCCCCCAGTTCTAGTCTCCTTTTGCCCTTGCCCTTGCCCTTGCCCTTGCCCTTGCCCTTGCCCTTGCCCTTGCCCTTGCCCTTGCCCTTGAGTCCATCTGGCTTTCTGGTTTTGACCCCTGCCTGCTTCCCTGGACTCTTCTTTGCTTTTTGGATATTTGTACCTCTGCCTTTTTGGACTGACCCACTGGATTTTGACCTTGGCTTGTTTGTATTGTGACTACGCTCTGTCTGCCCCATCACCTGTGAGTAAAAGTCATTTTCCACACCCCTGTGTCTGCTTCTGGTTCCTCTGTCCTCCCTGCCATAACATTGAAACCTGAACTTACTTACTCATTAGACAGCCAATGTCCAGTTACAGCAGTGAAGTAAGTTCCAAACCTCATCCTCATACATCCCGTTATAAATGTTGGTTGACTGAGGTGTGTTGATCAATTCCACCAGTTGACAGCAGTTGAGCACAGATGTTATTGTTAGTTAATATGTTAGTATGTTAGTAGGTTAGTTTTGTTGTAGATTGGCGACTGCATAAAAAAGCCATTTGTCTTTGACAACTTGGCTACCTTTTCTGCTGGCCGTCTTGTCTAGAGATTCTATTTTGATTTGCTATAGCCATCTTCCTCCCTAAATAGCTCGTTATTTTGACACACCCAATGTTTTGGTTATATCTCATCAATTCTTTCTGATTTTATGATCTCATGTCCTGTTTTACTGGCATTGATTCTCATTTGGTCCTCATGTTGAGATGCAACAGCATCAGAGTCCAAATGCAAATGCCACACCTAGAATCAACCTTTGCTTTCTTTCTTGTTTCTCAAGGATCCCCTTGTGAATACCCTCAAATTAAAGTTGACATTATGCACTCATTATTCTCATATTCACTGTTTCATTTCAAATCCAATGATATAGAGTAAATTGCTATATAATATACCAATTAGTATACCAATTAAAATGAATTACTATACCAATTCATTCAACTAATAAGGTAACATGTGTGTGTGTGTGTGTGTGTGTGCATTGGTGTGCATGTGGCTGGAGCAAGAATTCCATATAAAATCAGATTTTAGTTTAGAAAAAACCCCCACTATTAAGCGTTAAATGTTTGTCTCATTAATTAGCAAATTTAGTCTGCTAATCCAATTATATAATCATCCAGTTAAATTGTATTAATCAGAAATTAAAATGGAGAAAGCAGGGTAGAGAGAATTTCAGTGCAACTATTCACTGCTACAAATTAAACACCTTTAATAATTTGGTGATCACCTCACAATAGTCTAATCTCTGATTCCTTACACTCACTCCAGACATTGTGTTATTAGATATTAGATATGAAAACAAAACTGTACATATGGTACAGTAAATAGACACTTTCATTCACAGTCAATGCACACATACAGTAGACATACATAACCTGCACACCTTACTAAATATTCCAAAACTGGGGAGATCACACCTCTGAGCCTGTGATGTGTTAAACTAAAGACAAATGTTTTTATCATATTTACATTACATTACAGGCATTTTGGCAGACACACTTATCCAGAGCGATGTACAGTTGATTAGACTAAGCAGGAGACAATCCTCCCCTGGAGAAATGCAGGGTTAAGGGCCTTACTCAAGGGCCCAGCGGCTGTGCAGATCTTATTGTGGCTACACCGGGAATTAGAACCACCGACCTTGGGTGTCCCAGTCATTTACCTTAACCACTACACTACAGGCCGCCCTACATTTACATATGGTTCACTCCGGTGATGAGCTGTCACAGGCAAATTCGCTTTGATGGAATCTGTGGTGTATGCTCAGGACTCACAGAAAAGTATGCAAGTATGCAAGCTTCAACTCACATGACTTATAATGGCAGAGTTGCAAGCGGATAAGCTCTGTTCAAATCAGCCTCTCCTTTGACAGTTTAAGCACCAGCTGGTTCAACAAGCCACATAATACAGCATCTACTTAAGAGGACGTGTCATTTTCACCAATGCGATTTATGTCATTTTTATTGATATGATTTACATGATGTCATCTTTACTGATACAATTTATAATGTCACATCCAATCTGTTTAAATCACCTTTTCAGAGTGTGCAGGGTTTTGACATTGTTTCATTTACTCTGGCAGATTAAGAACCCCAGGTTCACAAAATCCCATCATCCTTTTACAGCATTTCAGCATCAAGCCACAATTTCTTGAAAGGACATAAATAAAGGGTCTTTCCTCTAAATGCAGTGATAGAGGGGAATGTTTTCACTAGATGCAGTGATACAGGTGTTTTCTCAAAAGGCAGTGACAGAGAGGCACTTTCTGTAAACATAGAGATAGCGAGGGTTAGCTTCTCTACACATAGTAATAGTGAACACAATTTTCACTAAATGTAGTGATATAGAGGCCTGTTTTTTTCTAAATGCAGGACATTTTCTGCACATTCAGTGATAGAGAAGGGTGTTTTCTTTCAATACAATGACCAAGGGGCATTTTCTCTAACTAAAGTTATAGAGAGCACTGTTTTCTCTAAATGCACTGACAGAGGGGGTGTTTTCCACAGTGAATACAATGACCGAGAGGTGTTTGCTCTGCACTATGTGATAGAGAGGGCCATTTTCTCTAAACACAGTGATAGAGAGGGCTATTGTCTTTAAATACATGGTGATAGAGAGGGCGTATTCTCCAAATGCCATGACAGAGAAGGACATTTTTTTAAATACAATGAAAGAGGGTCGTTTCTCTACACTGTGTGATAGAGAGGATCATTTTCCCTAAACACAGTGACAGAGAGGGCAGTTCTCTAAATGCAGTGATAGAGAGAGGCTGTTTTTGCAACTGTACTTGTGAAAAGAATGCTTAAGTTTCACCATGAGAGATTATGATTGAATCCATCCCTCATGTTGTCTTATGCTCAATATGTCTGCCCTGGGATTCTAGAAGCCTAGTATGCATAGTTCTCTGGAGAAAGTAGTTTAAGGTCAGACTCTCAAATATTCTTCTGGTTCTCTTGGCTCAATCAGACAATCAATCGAGCACAGAAAAGTATTTAAATCCAAAACCCATTAACCCAGGTCTGACAAATTTTGATCCAATATATTTCCCAAAGTCCATCCAAACATGCACACAAAACAACAATTGACAAGTATTGATGTATGGAGACTGACAACAAGGGGAAATCATCTGCAAGGCACAGGTGAGTGTTGAGCGGAAGATGGATGTCATTAATTATTTGCCAAATACATTTTTGAATACAAATATTAAATGAGGAAAAACCAGAAAACCCCAAATGATAGGGCAATATCTTCTAAAAAAACAACAAAGGCAGCAATACATGCTATGGGCTGTACATTAAAAAATGAATGGAACTGGTTAAGTGAACAGTATTCTGTTCAGTCGTCTGTGGTCAAAGATAAGTCAACAAATGGTACTTTGTTCTTCTTTGTTCTGCAAGAAAATTCACTGACATCAGATTTGAATGTAGTCCTTGCTGTTTAGCTGGTGCTGTATTTTACTGTTCTGTTGTGGCGGAATTGCTTGTTGGACTTTGAGTTGGATTTAAATCTCAGATAATGCAAATAACCCTCAAAGGCTTGATACCAAATGCAGTCTGTTTAACCAGCAATGTCAACACCATGGCACACTATGGCGCCTGGCAATTGTCCAAACAATTTCCGTTGGGCCAGTTAACACACTCATGGGAGTTTTAAAATGTTTTCTTTAGCATTCTCCAAGCAGAAAGCTGCCTCTAAGAAATTCAATAAAGGAGCAGGGAGGCCTACCAATAAAACTCGGCATGCAACACGAGATTGGTATTCTGCTGTGTTATACCTTTCTTGGTGCCTCAGTTTCTATTCTGTAGATTTGTGGACCCGGAGATAGACATCTCACCAAATACTGCTTTGCTGGCCTAGCTCTGGGAGTGTGACTTGAGTTTAGATGGACAGCTCTTGTTAATTATGGAACACGGCAAAGCCATTGTTGAAATGCCATCCTGGGTTGTGTGTAGAGAAATAAGTGTATCTTAGTTCAAGCAGGCCAGATGAGTCATCACAGTCCGTTAACATGGTATCAGGCTGGTCTATTTAAATGGCTTCCCCTTACTTATTGGCACTTCCTCCTGCATGCAAGCTGCTGCATGCTGCCAGTCTAAACCATGCATGCTCCCAACAGATCGCTAGTCTAAAACCCTTCCACCACCCCTGCTCTTCACTTGTGTTTATTAGACTATCCTTTATGGGCTGCACAGTGGCACTGTGATCAGTCGCCTCACAGCAAGAAAGTCTGACCTGAATCCAACCTGAGCCTTTCTGTGTGGAGTTTCCATGTTCTCCACATGTCTACGGGGGTTTTCTCCAGGTACTCTGGTTTCCTTCCACTTCTAAAGATGCTGTATGCTGTCAGCCTACCCCGTACAAATAAAATAATAAAAGCTGTCCTGTGTGTACCATTCTGGGGGGGAGTAGTTCACTGTCGCCCCCTCCCGGGCATGCAAAAACAGTCTGCTCACTCTGCCGACACACAGTGAAAACAAAAATGAGGCAATGTAATATTCAGAGCCATTATGAATATACTTCAAAAGAAGCCACAGCTTTTAACCAGCGGGAAAATTTCCAGAGGCTGTCATGGTGTTTGATCCCAAGCTAGTCTGCACTGTCTGGTAACTAGTTTTGATTATTGGCGTCGAGACCCAGGCAAAACCGTATTTTAGCAAACTTGCATTCTCCACAAGACTGAAGTAGTCTGCTCTGTTAATCATGTGGAATGCTGTCTGTTCTCTCTCTATCACTACCCCCCCTCCCCTAAAAATATGCTGAGAGTTTATTACATTATGACTTGGCAAAAAGAACATCATCCTGCCCCCCCCGCCTTCTCCAACCCTGCTGCTCAACATTCCATATGCTGAAAGGAACAAAGACCTTTCGATTTGAAGTGAGGTCATCTAATCGAAATCATTGATTGAAAATCTGAAAGTTGATACACAGATAATGGTTGTTAAATCCTGATGGTTGAAATCTGCATTTTTAGAAGCAATTCCAGCTTTGAGCGGAAACCACCGTGGTGCGATTTGGCTTTCTTACATGGAACACATGTTTCTTGAAGGTACAGGTTGCAACTGACTGTAATTAGCAATTATCTGTCTACAAGTATCACCTCAATTGTTAGAAGCAGAAGGAAGCACTGGCAGAGTTTCTTTAGAGGTATACAATAACTGAGCTCCAGTACCTCTTAGAATATTCATGTTTGGTCTCCTTCGAAAGAGACTAAAATCATGAATCTCTTAATGACAATATCGTACTGCTTGGTCCTGCTTCTAAGAACATAAGGTAACTTTAATAAGTAGATTGCTAGTTTTAGATGAGACAGTTCTACCTTTCCAGCTGTGCCCCTCTTAAGTCAAGATTCCCCCCCCTTTTGCGAGCACATAAAATACGGGCCTTCCTTGACTTGGTGGCTTATTCACACTGACATATTCAGGGAGTCAAGATTTTGGTGGTTGATACTGCCGCTGCTGAGTCTTGGATTCTGCCTTACAGCTGCTCTGCCAATTTTTCTGGCACATTCTTACGGAAAATTTCAGGACGATTCATCTGCATTTTGGTCTTTGGAACTTTCATTTCAGTTTCATGGAGCTGTTTTGGGAGACATGTTGGGGTTTGGCACTTTCTTTCATAATTTTCATTTGTGACAGTCCATGTTTTTAATTTTCTTTTTTTAAGGGAGTTGACCGCCGTCTTTTGACTTAGACGTTGATTTTTTTATGTTGTAGCTTAATAAAATCTTAATCTTACTTTACTTGTGGGTAGTGCATGTTGATACACATTGATACAACAGGTTGCTCTGCCAATAAACAAATTCAGAAATTTATCTGATAAATGATATTAAATTGAATACATTTATTTGACATGTTGGATAACTAACAAGTACGACCAAAAATTCCTGGATTCCCAGATTTAGAAGACTGTTCTTCCAAACTAATTAATGACAATTTATTTACTCAAGAAAACAGTACAGGAATGAGTGTCAGGAGGAGGCAAGAAAATCTTTACAAATATTGTGCAGAAAGCAAATGATACTTGTCTGTTCCAACCAACCTTTTTGAGGCAGAAAAAATCTTAATTTGGGCTAGCATCACACCAAGCATCGTTAAGCACAGAGAGGGAATGCTAATGGCCATTATTAAATTCAGTGATTAAAGAGCAGATCTTATGTTTTCATTTAATTTTAATTAATCTGTTTTAATCTACTTATTTTTTATTAGCCTACTCCTGCTGCAAACCACTTAATTATTATGAAAATATATATTTTTTATGCAGGTGATATAACTGCTCTTTTTATGTCTGAGGCTACTTTCCACAGATGAAAAAATAATGATATAGCACATCACTATAAAAACTTCCTGTGGGCCATCTGTGTTTTTAACCAGTTGTTACACACGCATGTGTACGTGCGCACGCACACACCCATACACATACTGTCGTGAACCACGGACCCCTTGCCGAGCTCAGACCTCACGTTCCCACGAGCAGTACCTCACAATGAGGTGTCTCGGGGACGAACTCAAGTACTCCGAACGTCCTGGAGCCCTGGTAAGTTCTACTGAACTTCCAGCCCAGTTTCGAAGTGAAGGGTGTGATGCAAATCTGGTATTCGATGTCCCCCTCAAATACCCATCCTCTTTGGCCTTAGCCTTATCCTAAAGCTCCCCCTTCTGGACGTTTAAAAGAAACTATTCCTAGAATATTATATTTATCTAACTATGATAACTTCTCTACATTTTTCTACCTTATATAGTACCTTAATGAGAAATAAAAGACATTAAAATAAAAGGAAACTTATAATGTGTTACTTTTCCTACTTCTACAAGTAATATAGATTATAATTACCACTCCAGCTTGGTTATAGTTGTTCTGCGTGGCTCTTTCTTCAACAGCTCGTAGATATCTCCTGAAGCCAAATTCTAAGATGCTACCCTAAGGTCTAAAAGCTTATTCCTTATATATCTTTTTTGCATACAAAAGTGTACCTTTTTGATAAGAAATGTCCCCAATATTTCAAGCGGCAAGACATTTATCTCTTATGTAACTTGTTTTTTAATGATCATATTCATTATTTCTGTTTTTCCAACTGTCATTTTCTCATACCTCAAAATAAATTTCCCCAATATTTTATTTCATGTGCCCCTCCGGTTTGGGAATTTCCACCATCTTAATATACGAGTGGAAAAACACTAGCTTTTTTGTATTTTTTTAAGGAACCTATTCATCACTGGTGTCTGTTTCAATTTCATAGTCTCTCCTTGACTTCCTCCAAACTTTGATCTCATGCAAGCCAGAAGTTAATGCCTGCCACCGTCTCAATACCCTCTTCAGGTGCCCCTTTTTGTGGCGTCTTAAGGGATCTACAGAGGACATCCAGCTAATAGCTGAGTGTAAATCATCCTCCAACTCTTCTATAGTCAGTCCTTTGAATCTATCCGATAAATTATTTGTGCTATAATCAGGAAGGCCCTTGAAGCCTCTTAATCTTCTTTCGGTATTGACATCACTTCCGTTTTCCTTATTATTATTTTTCCTTTAGCCAGGCATTGTGCCCCTCCCCTGTAGGGTTGGGGTATTCTCAGTCAGAACTTTAACCTTGCTCCTTAAAACCCTAAATCTAAGTCCCCCGACTTCAGACTCCTCTACTGACAAGTATGGCTGCTCATTATCTCTGAACCACATATTTTTCTTCTTACGGGCGTTCTTACTACCACCTCGATGGCGTGTGCGAGGGGTTAACAATGCATTCCTTCCAAACCCATCCCCCGTCAATCTCTCATCAGGGGGGCCTAGGGCCGGGTCCTCGACAATACACATGCACAATCTTTTCAAAAGACCCCACATGTCAATTTGATTTGACTTCATTCTGTCTACCACATTGCATCTTTGTCTCTTCACTCCAGACTTTCATAATCCCACTGCTGGGAGTCATGAATATCACAGGCTATAAACTGCAGCTGCAAGGACAATTAACAGGACCACAGACATCAGAACATGGGGCAATAAAGCTTTCTTGCGGTTTCTGCCTAAAGCATTGTGCTGGGATAACCCTTCCAACTAGCCATCCTTTAGGAATGCCAGACCAGGGACATGCCATATGGTGGGCAAAGGACCAGGACAAGACTTGGTGCACAGAAGTGGCAAAATACCTCCACATGGCATTCCTGCGTCATGTCTGTGAAACCGGCCCATCACCTTTCTTCTGCTGTAACCCATCCATTACATTACATTACAGTGATTTACTGTTGCTTTTATCCAAAAGGACAGTTGATTAGAGTGGGCAGGGGACAATCCCCCCAGAGCAATGTGGGGTTAAGGGCCTTGCTCCAACCTTCTGGATCCCAGTCATGTACCTTCTAGGCTACAGGCTGACCTCACTTCAAGTTTCGACATGTTGACTGTTCAGAGATGCTTTTCTGCATACTACTGTTGTAACGTGGTTATTTGATATATTATCGCTTTCCTGTCAGCTTGAAGCAGTCTGGTCATTCTCCTCTGACCTCTCTCAACAACAAGGCATTTCCCCCATAGAACTGGTGCTTACTGGATTTCCTTTGATTTGGGGGTATATACTATGCAGTTTATCTTCCTGGAGGAGGAAGGGTCTCTTGTTTATGGAGTAGGGTGTAACTGTACAGCAGTGGCGGCTGTTGGCCATTTACCTGGATGCGTGCGCACACACAGACACACAGATACACTCCAGTACTCACCTCCAACCTCTATAATTACAATGGAAAGACAAAGCAATGTCAATATTTAAATGTTTTTGTGTATAGTTAACAGCAATCTTAACATTGGAGGCTTAATACACTATATAGGATTAACAGAACAATGGAAAAAAATTGTGATGTACCGTTCAGTGGACCCAACGCAGACAGGGAGTATGAATAAAATGTCTTTATTCAGTCAAAGTCAAAGCCAGGTAACCAGAAGATACAATGCCAAATCGAGTTGTAAAAGAATAGTCAAAAACAAAAGCAGGGATCAAACATCCAAGAAAGCAAAGGCTGGGCTAGGCAAAAACTAAGAAGAATAATATCAAAAACCAAATAACCAGATGTACAAAACAAATCAAAAGGGCAAGACAAACTCGAAACTCAGGCAAAGGGAATATCAATTAATCAGGCTTACAAGAAATCAGCTACAGAAAAATTATCAACGTTCTGACAAAGGTTCTAGCAGTGACTGGGGTTTAAATACATGAAGGGAAGTGACATACTCGGCATGGCACAGGAGTGAGGAGGGCTAAACGAATAAACAACAGGTGAGGAACATGAATGGGTAGTAATACAATAACAAGGGGGAAACAAAAACGCGGACTGGATACACACAGACCCACACAGACACAGTGTAATAAATATGGCTCCGGATTAGGGAGTAAAAGAGTTAAGAGTGACAGCTGGAGGCAGGTGCGAACAATACGCTGAATCAAAGCAAGTAATTAGTGATACAATAGAGAGGCGGGGTTACAGAGCAGAATCGAACCTGGAGATAATGTTAGTATGTTAGTTTACGTGATTAAATCTAATTTACACAAAACTAGTGACTGCTAGTTAATTAGTTAGACAGAAAGTGTGTTAATATAATTAGTACTGTACAATATCTATGTTAGTTATTAGAATGTTAGTGCTATCTACAACATGAACTAGAGAAAAAAAACGAGGCTGAGAAGGAATCGTTTGAACCTGGAGAATTCCGAAACCACCTGAATAGTGCAGCACGCTGACAGGGGAGTGACTTGGGATCGGAAACATACAGACACAGGAAGATGAATGCTATGACTGTAATGGATAAATAACAGAAAACCAGATATGACGAATGAAAAATAATAGATTACAAGAAATAACAAAATAAACAGACAAACTCAGAAACATAACAGAAATAGTACATATTGTCCCAATTAACCTACTTAATGCCTGATCCAAAATCCAAATGCTTCTACAAATTTTTTTTTTAACTTAAACTTCATATGACATCATCATCTCCCCTTGAAAGGTTTCATAAGTTTCAGGCTTGGGAGCATGAATTTGTTTCTAGGAAAAAGTTAAAAGATCAATGAATTAAAATTACCCTAGATGGCGAGAGGCTTTAGAGGGCAGATATGGAGGATATATACACAAAGGGATAAATACAATACTGCTTCTCTTTATAGGGTAGCAACACAAAAGATAAAAGAAACAGAAAGCCTGCAACTCTTAAATGAAAGCATATCTACAACTGGCCAATGGATCTAATGCACATGATTAGGCATTTATTAGACATATTTTTTTGACTTACTGATCTTCTCCTGCTGTAGCCTATCCACTTTCCACAGGTTTCATGGGTTGTGTGTTCAGAGATGCTCTTCTGCATACCACTGTTGTAACGTGTGGTTATCTGCATTACTGTGAACTTCCTGTCAGCTTTGACTAGTCTGGCCCTTCTCCTCTGACCTCTCTCATTTCTGCACCCAGAACTACTGCTCACTGGATGTTTTTTGTTTTAACCTCATTCTCTGCAAACTCTAGAGACTGTTCTGCATGAAAATCCCAGTAGATCAGCAGTTTACTATACTAAACTGTAGATACTAAAACCACCCTGTTTGGCAACAACAATCATTCCATGGTCAAAGTCACTTTTCATCAGATCAATTTTTTTCCCATTCTGATGGTTGATGTCAACATTAACTGAGGCTGACCTGTATCTGCATTGTTTTATGCATTGCACTGCTGCCATACGATTGGGTGATTAGATAATTGCATTAATAAATCTACAGGCATTCCTAATAAAGTGAGTGTATCATATTTTCTGCGCAGAATCATTTAGTTATGTACATGGTTGGTAAATGTTTGTTAGCCTTAGCCAGCATGTCATCCTGTGTTAAGCTATACCCTGCTTAAAAAAACTGCTCAAAGTATGTTTTGAAACAGCTCACATCCAGATAGACCGGCTATATGACCAGCTTGGTCATGCTGGTTGACCAGCTCATACCCAGTTAGACTAGATTATGACCAGCTTGACCAGCTCAAGGTGGTCATCGGTGATTATTATATGGGAATATAAGCAATACTGTCATGCATCGTCCGGCATTATTTAGTGGCAATTACTTCATTAAGTTAGATTATTGAGGTTGTGCAAATGCGATAATTATTTGAGAGGGGTTGACAATGAGGGGCTTGACAATGAGAATATTGCAACCTCTAGTTGACCATGTCTCCAAAACAAGAGGAGACAAACTGGTGGCCCTAGTTATAGGGTACAAAGATAGATAGGACATGGTGTCACCAATGGTAGTTAAAGCCATGGTTACTGGTTACATCCTGAATTAGAAAAAAATACTTTATTGAACCCTGTGGGGTAATTTTTCTTCTGCATTTGACCCATCCTAGTTACTTAGGTGCAGAACATATATACTGTATATAGACAGAAAACTTTAATCCAATAAAAAAGATAAGGAGCTGAAGTGCTGCTTTTTACCAAGGCACGAGGGAAAGCGCAAAAAGGGAGAGACAGCAGCAACTGTGATCTGCAAGCCACAGACATGGCAAACGGGCTGCTTGCCTTAATAGACAAATTATATTCTAAATCAGAAATCAGATTAGTCTACCGCACCTTGCAGGCTAAAATGAGTTGAAGACCACTGGGTAGCTAATTGTAAAAGCAAGTTTTTCTCAACACTTCTTTGTTCACTACAATGTATTCAGGATGTTTCGCCAACATTGTACACAAACCCTGCCCTTGTTTGGATCAGCACCATAGCACTGTCTATTTTCAAATGGTAAAGTCAGCTATTTAATAATACCGGCCTGTCACGCAACAGTATGAAGTTTATGTTGCGCATTCCTTACTGGTTTCAGCCAGCGAAAATAAATAAACAAAATATGCCAATTCTCCGATCATCACAGACAATAGTCCAATTGCTTGTACAGCACTTGTGCTCTGAAAAACGTCATTACTTGTTTCGTCTGAGTATTCGGATTACCCCTAGCAGCCTCCGTGCAGTGCCTGGGGAGCAATGCAGGGTTAAGGTCCTTGCTCAAAGACAGCTATGCAGATCTTATTATGGCTACACCAGGGCTTGAACCATTTCTGGGTATATTTTTCAACCCCTGGTATGGAGGGACAAACACTTCATTCAGATCTAAAGTTAAGGAAATTAAAACAACTTTAATTGATAAACAAACTATGTGACTATTGCATGACTGGTAGCAGTTATTTTTATAATAGAGCCGGTTTGATTAATGTCTTTATTAATGGCAATTTCTTTACTGTTTTTTATGAATTTATGAATGATTCCCCCACACTACTATTACTGTCATTACTACTGTTGTTATTAATAATCATTGTTGTTGCTGTTATTGATTGACCCATTTGTGTATGCTTTGGCAATAGTGCTGGTCATTCTAATACATTTTATTTTAGACAGATCTGCCTTTCCTCCTCTCTCCTCTCTCTTACTATCATCTGCATCATTCTCTTCTTCCCTAGGTTAAATATTAGCTGACAGCTAGCAGTGATCATTAGCTAGTATGTTATTTGGCCTGGGTGTTCTCCATTAGGTGTCCTCCAGAAACATATTTGTTTCCATTGTGTCGTGGGCTTTTTGCATGTTTTTGCATGCGTTTTGTATGAATTTGCTATGTAGTGTCAAATTTGTGAATTGTTCTCTATTTGCAGCATGTTGGGCTCTCTTAGCCACCATAAGTAAGAAATAGCGTAAGGTAAGCTAGCGTAGGTGATAAGACTAGCATTGGGTTCATCACATCAGCAGATTGACACATCGTCCTGGTATTGGACGCAACTGTATATTTCTTTGAATTACCTAGACAGCTTGCAGGCGGTATCTCAACATAATACCAAGAGCATGCCACTTGGCATTATTATATTTAGCTGCAGCAATAGAGTTATTTGCACATTCAGAGAAGTCAAACATTCACAGACACATGTTAGCCATGACATATTCATTTGGCAAATGTCTGATGCCACATTTGTATAGATGCCCCAGATACATCTAGGGCGTATTAAAAATAAAGTGAATCACTTTTAAAGATCAATCATTACAAACTTTTGCCAGGTAGCCTTTGCGGTATAAAAACCATGGAAATTTCTGACAAAAACTATGTTTGAGCAAAAGATAGCAACAAAGTGGGCAAATTTAAATTTGAGTGCCAGTACACTTTAGCTGACCTATATCACGGCATACTGCTCTTCAAAAGGTTACTGTAGCTTAAGTGAATTATTTCCAGACAAAATGTGCTCACCACTTGGCAGGTCAATGGGGTGCGTTTCTAGAAATTAACATTTTCTCTTGGACAGCTGAGTGAAATAGCATCAAAAGACTACACAGACTGTGTTAGTATTTGCATGTCACATATGTGCACATATGTTTCTCCTGGTCATCAATGCTATGACTATGCTAACTATAATCAACTACAGTGGGCTCCAGAATTATTGGCACCCCTGACTGGCAATGCACAAAAATAATCCCAAAAATGAACAATTAATTACTGAGAAAAACTCAAAATGCTGAACATGTGAAAAATATGATACATGTTTCAATGGAACCAACCAAAATCAAACATTCATTTAATACAAAATAGATTTCATAACATTCAAGGTTCCATAATTATTAGCACCCCTGATTTAGTACTTCTAAACCAGGGGTGCCACATCTGACAAGGATAACAGCATGGAGTAATCCTTGATTTTGGTTATACGCAATTCCTCTATGCAGATCCTTGCAAGATCCTTCATATTCTTTGGTTTGCACTTATCAACTGCCCTCTTCAATTCAACCCACTTTTGCCATGGCGTGCTGTTTCCAAGGCTGACAGCCTTGTTTATTTATAGTGAGGTGTTTCTTTTTGCCAATTTATGCAAAACGCAGTGTTTGCGTTCTCATCATAGTTTAGTGTCTGTTATTATACGGGTTGCACTAAGGCTATACAGCACTGTCGGAGGTAACATTCCTATGAGAGAGTGCGCTGCAAGCCTTCGTTACCCGGGGATCTAAGTAGGAGGTCTTCATGGTGGATTGTGTAGTTAGGTTACTTCCGCATGGTTCTCTTGGTGGAGATGCTTATACATTTTGTTTCCTTCTTGGTGCAGGTCTGTTTTATGTTTTACACTAGGTTAAATTAGTTTGGAGCCCAGAGCCTGATAGCCCAGAGTTCTATATGGGAGTTCTTTGTGGCTGTTTGTGTATTCATCTCACTTCCTCTCTCGCACTGGTGGTGGAGCAGTGAAGCGTATTGTAGCTTCAATAGTGTCAATATTAGGGTATGTTTGCTGTTAGTGTGGCTTTTCACTAAGTCTTAATGCACAGTGTTTGGAGGTCGCCCCTCTTGGTTGGAGAGCTCTGCGAATTAATCTGTTATTTCCTAGCTTTTATAGTTACCTTTTTTATAGTTATTTAGTTAAGTAGCGTATATGTGTGTTGGGGTTCGCTGTCCGTGTGCACTTTTTGCCAATGTATAAATGTATAAATAACCCTGTTTTGTCAGTGGAATTACAGGCATAATGGAGCTAAGAGAAGTTATCTGGCAGTTGGAAGGTTGCTGGTCCGATCCTGGGTGTGTCGAAGTATCCCTGAGCAAGACACCTAACCCCTAATTGCTCCTGATGAGCTGGTTGGTGCCTTGCATGGCAGCTGAATGGGTGAATGAAAAGCATCAATTGTACAGCGCTTTAGATAAAGGCACTATATAAATGGTAAATGGGTGGCATTTACTTAGCGCTTTTTTCCAAAGCGCTGTACAATTGATGCTTCTCATTCATCCATTCATACACACTCACACACCAACAGCGATTGGCTGCCATGCAAGGCACCAACCAGCTCGTCAGGAGCATTTATGGGTTAGGTGTCTTTCTCAGGGACACACCGACACACCCAGGGTGGGATCAAACTGGTGTAAGGCGGAAATTATACAATCTGGCATTGTCACTCAGTGTGCTGGTCAGCTTGCTGGCTTCCTCTGGTACGGTGGCAATATGTGGCTGTAAAGTAATTTCACCCCAGGAGCATACACCGTAAGCTCCCATCTTCTCTGCACCCATACAGGCGGGAGACTGTGGGGGAAAACCTCATGCATCGTTCCCAAAACAGCTGTCTTCCTGAACCCCCTGTAAATCCCCCTCCTATCAGGGTGCAACATCCTTTACGGCACGGGAAGGTTTCAGGAAGCATGGCCTGTTGGGCCCAGACATTATTCTCTTCGACCCCCCTTCCTTACTCCCTCCCTCTCACATCTCACCCATTCCTCAGTTTCCCTGAAAGTATGCATTAAGCATTGGATGTTTCATGACAAAGTCAGTTTAGATAATATTCATGTTTGGTATTATTCTGATTGTTTCAGTGCGACTGGTGCAATGGTTTCTTTTCTGCAACAGTAAACCTTGGACATTATAACCAACCAGGAACCAAGGAGAAACTGTGTGGAGCTCTGCCCCAGTGAAAGCCATGTGCCTCAACCCCCCTGATCAAATCTTGTTTCCTGGGGAGGCCTGGCTCCGAATTCCAAATGGTTATAAACGCCAGAGGGTTCATTGGTTCATTGTGGACCCATTTGAGTGGTCAACATCAAAGGCCTGATTTTGGATTTAAGGAGACCAAACCATGCAAACAGACTCCCATGCACACCGTGCACGTAACTTCTATGTACAGGGTGTCTGTAGCCAGACCCCCGTATGTAGCTTTTATTACCAGGTATGACTTTTAAGACTACGTAATTTGGTTTCCTTTGTAATACTTTTATGTATATTTTATTTGGAACTAGTGAGTAATTACGTATGTAACCTGCCTGGTAAACTTGATCTGTGTGGTTTCGCTTACTGAACACTCACTGTTACACAGGGAATGCTTGGTTACCCCCTCAAGTTGGTCTAGGGAAGATGTAAATTTACGCTTAATGTATCACGATGTGTAGCACCCGTAGACCTCTGATGGTAAATACGCCTCCGCGTGGTAGTTAATTCATGCCGAGAACAGCCGTAGCTTGTTGGTCTTCTTGGGTCCCTAGGCTGTAAACAGATATAATCAAAAGTAACTATTCCTGCGACCTTTGTAATGACTGCAGATATCTAGCCCGCTCGTGAGACGTGCACATAACGCGCAATGTGACATGCGGCGGTACCAGCAGAGGATTGTTCAGGGAGCCTGTTACAGTACAGGATTCCTGTAGCGATCAAGTCCAAATTATAAATAAGACATCCACCAAATGTGGATAACTAATCTAAATTATTATTCAAATGGAGTCAGATAAACAAAGGTGAATGTATTGGCCCCATTGTGGAGATTCTTGGTCAGCCTGGACCAGTGGTACTACTGTCTTTGTATCGTGGTTTATTTATTGGCTGATCTAGACTCTCCGCATAGGGGCCACTAATATTTAACCCTACTAATATTATTTCAGCAACACCAGAAGGACAAGCATGCTGATACCTTCAGCCCTTGCTAAATTCCGTCGTTGGGTTTTACAATGGCAACCCTCTGACTGCCAGACGACTGCTCTTACCGCCTGAGCCAATGTCACCTGAGCCAAAATGCAGAGTTCTGTAACAGTTAAATGCATTTAACTGTTATGTCTAACTATTCATTCATTCATTCATTATTCTAACCCTCTTGTCCTGAACAGGGTTGCAGGGGGGCTGGAGCCTATCCCAGCATACTTTGGGCGAAAGGCAGGAATACACCCTGGACAGGTCGCTAGTTCATCACAGGGCACACACACCATTCAATCACACACTCATACCTATGGGCAATTTAGACTCTCCAATCAGCCTAACCTGCATGTCTTTGGACTGTGGGAGGAAACCGGAGTACCCGGAGGAAACCCACGCAGACACAGGGAGAACATGCAAACTCCGCAGAGGACCTCCTTGCTGTGAGGTGGCAGTGCTACCCACTGCACCATCCGTGCCGCCAGGCCTAACTATGCCTAAATCAATTCATTAATTTTGTGTCATTATTAATATGAATTAAGGCACTTAAAACAGGTCTACAATACAATTATGAAAAGCACTGTTGTGACATGGGTCAAGTACTACTCTATGAACTAACTTAAAATGTCGTTTTTGTCTGGAATTAATAATATTATTTCAGGGGATTTTTAACATTAATATTAATTTGAATTTTCATATTATGAAATGGTCGCTGAGGTGAAAGCAATGTCAATATTCATTTTAGTCTTAATGCAATTAATCATATTTCAGGTCTTCTTCATGCAGACTCCCAGCTACGGTCTCTGCTTGCTTTGCAGTGGGGCCTCAGATTAAACTCTTATCTAATGGAAGAATATTCATTTTCCAGAGTTAATAGCCAGAGTGCACCAGGCAAGGAGTGATTAGAGAGGAAGAGTGAAGGGTTTGACGTGCAATACGAGATTGTTCTTATTACTCTCTATCACAGTGTCTTTTGCAACGTAACAGGACTGATGTAATGGCACTGTAACCTCTCAGGTAGGTCCCTGCTGGCTAACTGTGGATATAATTGAATCTCATGCTTCAGTAACAGCGTAGAAACACAGACTTTAAGCCCCAGCTTCGCCTGCTCTCCGAATGCTACCTGTGAAATTGCATCTCGTCGGTGACTCCATCGATGGTGAGATATAAAAATGGCTGCAACTGTGCGATCGGTGGGCTGGGATGAAATGTGCTCTGTGCTGATACAGAATATTATTATCACATCATGTCATTAGCAGACATGTCAATATAAAAATATTTATGTCAGTATATATCCTTGTTCTGAGGGACCTGGTTTACATTCTCCCATAACACTTGCAGGTTGGGTTTAAAGCAGAGAAGCACTGCCCAACCTTGGTCTCATTGTACTCCACACATTTACTACTAGACACAACCTCCCTGTCCTCAACTACCATTTGGCACAACTACTACTCCAGAGAACCTCCATTTGCCAAAGTCCTACTCTCAACTACCTCGTTTTGCATAATTATTCCACCTGAATCTCGACATTCTTCAATTATGTTGACATTTGGGTTTCTTCAATTCAATTAAACTGTTAATTATATTTTACTTATTTTTATTGTATTATTCATATGTTAAATGGATTTAGGAAGCAGGTACATTGGCTGGTCGTACAGGAATAACTATCATACTTCTATATGGGTACTACAACATGGTAAATTATGGCTCATTATCTAAAGTCTGAAAGTTTACAGTGAAATAGATTTATATGTGCCCACAATTCGACAGCAGAAACACAGTTTGGCTAGCTCAGCAATCATTAAAACTCACCAAACTGAATTTGTGAATAACATATAATGCTGATTAATACTGACCGTTGACTGTTAAATATAATATTTCTCCTTAACTGTCAATGTTATGATATTGAGTGAGTGCAACCCATTGTAATCTTGCATTGTTTTATGGAACTTGATTTCCCATGACTATTACAACATTGTAACTGCTAACCTCTAATTTTCTAAATTAGCAAATGAATGTAACATAATAATAATAATTATAATAATAATTATAATAATTATTATAATTCACAGAGATGACTCCTCCAGATTATCTATTTGAAAGTAATGGCAGGTGCAAAGCACTCATAGGATGTACCTGTATCTATCTTCTTACTATCTGGGGTTCAGGCCTGGTGTTTCCCCTTTTTACCCTTTCTGTTTCTCTGTGAAGTGTCTTTGTGAAAAGCGCTATACAAATAAAATGTAATTTAATTGATTCGATAGTGTAAGTGGGTGAGGGGTCTGTAATGTTAGATGTTAGATGGTGATTGAGTCTTCAGCATTAGATCTGATCTGAGCTCATTGCCATCTGTCAAACACCCTTCTTGCAGAAACCCTCGTCAGCAACGGACAGATGGCATCTCGGCTTCTCACCACTAAGTATCATAGAGTGCTGCTACCATGGCAACGGATAAGGAAACAGCACTCACCTTGGCTTGGAATTCAGGGAGAGAATAATAAACCTAACAATAGAAATCAACCTAACAATAGCAGAAAGACACAGAGGGTGGAATACTGTATGTTTCTGTGATCCATGATGCTGTGTCTACTGGTCTGTCTCTTGGAACACTCCTGAAATCCTTAACTGTGGCACAATGTCTGTTACTACAGCATTCTGCACCTTGTTCGCTTCAGGGGAGGAATGGTACTTGTCTACAAGGATAGAGAGGTCAAATGTGTGCTTCAGACTGTTTCCACAAAAAGGCAGTAAATTTGGATATGGGTTTTTTCACATGAGAAGTCAACTGACCTGGATGCATGTTTCTGTGAGCTGAAATGACCTGATTTGTATGCGACCCCACACCTTAGAGGCGCGGCAGGAATACTTTAGAAGGCATGCAGAAATGAGGAGTTATTCTTCAGGTTCAGACTCAACCAGCTGTGAAAAGCTAGTGCTATTTAAGTCCTTGGCTTTGACTGTGGAAATAAGTGATATGGGAGCTAATTATCAGACAGAGATGTGAAAAAGGATTCCTGTTTTTTGAAGTCTCGCCACAGCAAGACTCCAACTGTCTCATACTGACTATCTGTCCAGAAACAATCTTTATGCAGAGAAAGGGAGAGTGATCTCTTGCCATTGAGAAACCCAGCACGCACACACACATGCATACACATGCATGCATGCACACACACAAGCATACACTCTCTCTCTCAAATGCAGTATGAGTATATATTTAAAATAATATTTTATTGTCTTGTTCAATTGTTCAGTTAGTTGTTTATCATAGTTCCAATCAATAAATAATTAAAATTTGTATTCTCATCTTCATTTGGAATCCTTTTCTATTGATTATTCTTTCTGCGGCCTCATTGTAAAATAAACAACTCTTATTTTGTTGTTTTAAACATTGGATAAAGTTAATAACCAGGAATCAAACCCGCAGTAATTAGGGTCTTATTAGGACATGAATGGTTTTTTCCCAACTTCAGCATTCTAGATGACATGTTTTTGGTTTGTTCTCAATCTTCTTGATTTCAAACATTGTTCAATTTACCCAATTGTGTTATTTAGCAAGAGAGGTAAAGTATATCCTTTTGTGTAGTTTTTCTATGCAGTGGGAAGTGTGATTTGTTTCCATCCTTTGCTTCTACAATATAGAGCTTGATAGTTGTGTACATTTTTCTTATTTCATACAATTTTCACTTGACCAGTCAGTCCAGAACTGCAGCAGACCGCCGCGCACATTTTCAAAGATCTTGTGTTTTGCTTGTCTTTTAATGTTATCTAACATTACACCTGAAAACCATTCATCTGAGCTGGGTGGCTGGAATCACAGCTGCTGGTCCTGGCTGAACAAAACTGCTGTTTTTCAATACAGTGCTGAAGAGTTTAAGAAGACAAAGCACAAGGTTAGGAAGGGACAACGCTGAGTACACACCCTGCCAAAACATAGTACATACCCTGACCTGTTTGAAGATGAAACTGGAAGTACACATCTTTACTCTAATATACCGTCTCGTTAGTTTTGATTTGTGATCTTTTTTGAGTGCCTTCGCTGGCTATTCTCGCCCCATCCTTCACTTACATGGTACATTTCTTTACTCTCATATACCATCTTGTTATTTTTGATTTGTGATCTTTTTTTAGTGCCTTTGCTGGCTATTCTCACCCCATCCTTCACATACATGGTTGCAGCAAGCTAGCTGCTAGTTTGTCAGAATTAGCCACCAAGGCAGTTGTTACAAAATTCATGCACAGCAAAGCAGAGCAGTCAATTTGATTTGACTTCACAAGATACAGTGGGCAACGATGATATTAACTATAATATTTTTTGTTGTTTCTGTGCTCATGACTGTGTCTCGACAGCATTTAGCTATCTGTCCTTTCAAGGCAGCTGCCTAACAAAGGTAAAATTTAAAAATAGCATATTTTTAAGGTGTCTTGTTTAGGCTGAATTTGAAGACACCTTGTACAATATTCCAAACCCCAAAATATACCTTCCTGACTTGAACCCAAAAGTGATGCTGTGGCATGACCTGAAATGAACAGCGAAGAGTGGGCTAAAATTCATCCACAGCAATGTGGAAGACCGATTTCAAATTATAGAAAGTATTTGGTTGCAATATTGCTGTTGAAGGTGGTGCAGCCAGTTATTTTGTTTAATGGTGCAATTACTTTCTCACAGGGGTGATTAGGGTGTTTAATAACTTTTTTCATTAAATAAATGGATCGTAATTTTTAAAATATGATTTGTGTTCACTTTGGTTCCCTTTGTCTAATATTAAATTTTGTCTAAAAGTCTGAAACCATTCAGTGTGACACATATGCAATAATAGAGGAAATCAGGAAGGCAGCAAATACTTTTTCGCAGAACTGTATGTGTATCTTTATTCCAAAAGAAATGTTTTGTGAACAAAAGAAAATGCCGGTTTTATGCACATTGGCATTGCAACTGTTGTGCTATTTCAAAGTACTGAACCAAATGTAATCCTGACATGAAATATAACATCAGATTATTTGTTTATAAATATGTGCTGTAAAAACGTACTACGTATTGAAAACAATTCCCCATTATATGCAATATGACTGTCTGAGCAACAATGATAGCTCTGTTCATAAATGCACTAATAATGCATTGTATACAGATATTTTATCTTCTTGAACTTCAACAATTTGGAAGATGAGATTACTAGAAAAAGTTATTATGAACTGGAAGAAACTAACAGAACTGGACAAAGAATTCCCCACCATTTCATCAGCATCAATTCCCCCCCCAGGGGAATTATATATTACACTACATTATGTAGTGTTGTCTGAAACCCCTACTCATCTGATTTTTCCAAAGCTATTCTTGTAATCATATGGCATCTAACCAGCTATGTAAAGAGACTGTTGGAATGGTCTAGATTTGCTTTTCAAGGTTGTGCCTCTCAGACTGGCACTTGGAAGTGTGGCAAGCTTCTGAAAGTACATCGTACTAACCCTCTCTGATGTAATTCAACATTCCATGTGCATCTCAAATCAAATCCATTTCCTTCTGATAAGCCTTTTCAGTTTCTAGAACCAGCTTCAGCGATCACAGCCTGCGAAGGATGCAGCAGTAGACAGCTGACTTTAGCTGGAGACACAGGCAGGTACTCAACATTTGTCCTTAATTTTGAAAACATAAGGTTTGCATCTTATCTTTACGAGAGGTTGTGAAGAAAAAAATCAAATTTAAGGACAACGTGAACGAACGCATGTTTGAGGGGGATTAAACTTTTATAAATTATAATTTATTTTTATCACATGACTAAAGTACAAATTCAGGGGTGTCATTTACCAGGATTGACCAAGTACTTCGGCCATAATGTTAAATACTCTTGCAAACCACAATTCTGAGAAATCGGCTTTTTTAACTTTTGTATACATTCACAGCACAAAATCCACATTCAGAAAAGGAATTTATGGTTTAAATGGGTAGATATGGATAGGGCTTTATGCTATTTGTAAGATATGTTTAATGTCAGAGGAGGTTTCTCTAACATAACAGGTGAAAAATTGCTTCACCCAAAAAAAAAAAGAAATGCCTATCACACATAACATATCTTTCATACTTTATATCATATCATGTATTTAAATGATCAACAATGGCTATTCCCTTTGTGGAGGCAAAAAAGTCTGGTACGGCAAAACAGCGCCCCCACTAGTGAAGCACACACATTTTTTGCTTCACTACACTTATACTTTTCAATGACAGATGTTTTAAAATTAAAAGGCATTGATTCGATATTTGTGGATTTATCATGTGTTTTCACGCACACCCGTGAAGCATGCTTCATTAATGTCGATTCATTTGCATGCTCTTGTACTCGTTCCTGTCGTGATGATTGACATAAAGTCTGACCAATCAGAACACAAGTTCAACTCAGTCTGCACTTGCACCGCCAACTTTATTTGTTGGGTTGTAAAGGCTTGCATGTATTGTATTGCTAATTTAGATCAAGAGAGATAGTGTTTGTAATCAACTATTGTAATCACTTTTATAGCAATATAGAATTTTAATGGTTGATTTGTTGTATATATTATTGTAAATATTTGAGCTTAGATGTTTTGTTATTGTCATTCATTGTTGTTGTTAGCTTTTTGAAATTCAAAAATCACCAAGTCTACAGACAGACTTGAGCTGGTAAGCAAATTGCTATCTATTAGCTAACTATTAGCTAACTATTTTGGCAGCATTCATTTCATTTGGATTTTGGAATTGGAAGAAAACGGCATCTGCGAGTGAAAGTGAAAATATCGGATTCTGTAGGATTATTTTACATCCTTGAGCTATGAGAAAAGGCTGAGAGTGAAACATCAGGGCAGACCCAGGCCAAAAATGAACTTGGTCCAACAAGTGGCTTCTTAAGAAGAACTTTGCAATGAACTTCTTTGCCAGGCTAAAGGCATGAGTAGTCGATCAATCAACTGTTGAGTTTCATGTGACTTGTTTCTTAGCCAATCAACACTGAAAAATGAATTAACATATCACATTATCATTAACCATTTTCATTCCGAATGTTTTTTCCAGCTGCATATAATGGCTACTAAATGAAAAGTAATATTTAAACAAAACATTCCACAAATAATACACCAAATAATTACGGAAAAATTCCTGAACATTACCCATCCTATGGGTCATCTGTGAAGTGGTCTAGCGGTTTAAAATGTACCCTGATTATAACGTTCAGCGTAGCGACGTTACTGCATCCTCTGGGTATTCTTATTCGCATGTACATGCTCAATTTGCTTTATGTGCCTAATTAGAAATGTTACTTTATTTACTTATTATATCACCTTTGGTTCAGGCGCCGTAATTCTGAAGTAGGCCAGAGCCATGAAAATGTAGCCGATTCTCCGCAGAGATGGCAATGTTTTGGCCTTACTTATACAGTACAAGTGTAGCAATTTTTTGTATTAATGGAACTCAATTAAATGACAATTTTCTATTTAATGGCATTTAATTGGACAAAAAATAGTAAAGTTATGAATGTATCATGTAACATTTAATTTAATACACTATCATTCCAAATCATAGGCCATTCAGATAAAGTTGTTATGAGATTTACTGTCAATATAGGCTACATGAATAAAAATTGACTATGAGGCAACTATACTTTTAGGTGAATGTAGGCCGTGATTATAAGCATGAATAGAAGGTGCATGCATATTGCATGTGCTGCCAGAGAAGGTATCTTAGAGAGGTTCTTTGCTTGATCACTTGTAACTTATGAGGGAACTTTTGTTACGAATGTGTTCAGGAAACATAAAAAAAAAAAAGCATTAGTTTAACTGCTTGAAAAAGTCGTTATTTCTGTTTTAAAAAACATGAATAATTATTCCCATACAAAAATAAGCCAATTTTGTTCTGTTTTTTACTCATATTAATGACAAACAAATGACTAATCAAAATAATAATAATAATAATAATAATAATAATAATAATCTATGTGGCCAAATATTTTTGCTAATGTAGTTACACTAATGAACTGGGGGCAGGGGGGTTATCAAAGCCTTGTAGGGATTCAGAGCTCTTAATATTGCCTGTCCAATTGTTATATTCAGTATCAACTAATGCGGCATAAGCACATTTTTTGAATGGGTATAATGAGACAATGTTCATTTTCTTTGCATCTGTCTTAATGCTGTTGTAATTTCTGCATTTCCAAATGTTGGACTGCACAAACGGGGATAATGTAAAATATGCAAATGAGCCATTAGATGAGATTCATCAAGACTGGTAACAGTTTACAGCTTACATGATTGCAGCCATTTTAATGCCTCAAGAAAGCAGGTGTGCAGCACCTCCCTCAAGCACATTAACAAGACAACTGATTAGTGTTTGGAGGATACATTGTACATCTTTGGCTAGTATGGCAGTGCCAGGAAAAAGTGTTCTAAAATGCATTATAAACGCAAGACAAATCTCCCAATCTGATTCATAGCAGTGATAAAATTTCTATATACCACTGCTGTGAGTTCTAATGCTTGTTTCCAGTTTTATTTCAAGTATCACTCTGCGGCGAAGCAGCCGTTCCAGTCAAAACAGAAAAACCGTCGCATGCAAGCCGATGCACGACAATCACTTGCAGCAATGTTGCCCAGAATTTGCAACCAACCAAGTACACAGAGTTACACACTGCTTCCACTTACAAGTGATTCAGAAACTATCCGATATCCGTAAGCAGGCAGAAGTGAGAGAGCTTTCGGGGTGACCAAAACTTTAATTAATTGTACTGTGTCTATAATATCTATGTTATTGTGTTTGGTAACTGTTGTAAAAGCAATAACTCACGACAGGCAGTGGTATATGGACATTTTATCACAGCTAAGGGGCGTTGTTCGACCTGACGCACAGTGGAGGGTCGCAACCCCAATAGCTGTGATAGAATTTCTATATACCACTGCCTGTCATGTGTTATTGCTTAAGTAGAACACAGAGACACAAATGTATTGTAAATTGAATAATTCACAACCTTTGTAACTTTGATGGTTTTTTCAAAAAGTAACAAATTAATATTGATTGTAATTACATTGCAGTAGCCTTGAGTTTTATATTCTACTCTCATTTTGTATCTATAATCTTATTCATGTTAAAGTCATTGGATTTGCCTGCCTATATTTGTGATCCTGCTGGAACAATAGATTTACCTGCAGTGTTTATGTGATCCCGTCAGAGTCTGGATGACGAAGCACTCCCCATCGTTCAAGCAGTATGCCAGGTCTTTATCTTTGCAGGGTTTGAAGTGTTCAGAACGCAAGGATGGAGAGGTAGGAGCAACTGTGGGTCAGAGAGATGAGAGAGAGGTATAGAGGAACATAGAGTGACACAGCGAGAGACATTTACAAGTAACATCACAACTGCAGTAGGTAAAGCCATTCTGTGCATGCTAACCTTCAGAAACTACCACAGGAAATATATATTTTAAGTGAAATGCAGTTGCTGAAAGCCTCAAGAAAATTTAATTGATCAGCCCTAACGCTAACATCAGCCTGCTCTCCATCAAGCTGTATCGGTACATCTTTGACAACTGCTACATCCCTCTATACTGTATGTCTACTATACTTCAAACAACATGTGCTGCACAGGGCAGATTGCTTAAGATTCAAACATTCTCTTGAAGAGCCTAATTTAAACTCTGACTAACACATTTTCTGGCTGCTGTTACTGTCAGGCATGCTTGCCTGTGACACCTTTGCTGGTAATAGTCTCTCATTAGAACGATTCAAACTTGGAGAAGCTAGCTTCATGTATAAGTTAGCATTGTATTTCCCTGTGTTGTCTATGTACAATTTTTCATTGTCAAAATTTTGAGGTCTCATTCAATCTAAATAAAGTACATTGGAAGTATAGAAAGCATGCATGTATCAAAATGACCAACAGAATTATGGGGCCTTGTGTCAGGATCTGTTGGATTTAAATCGAGTTATTTTTGCACACAAAAAACCTTAATTTAGGGGTATCAACGACATAGTAATGGCATAACATACTAGCTATACCAAAATCAATATTTGGAGAGCCTGTGGTGATTGTAGTCCACCTGCAAAATGGCATTGAGATTGGCTTCGAAACAGCTGCGATAATCAAGGTTCAAAAATGTTGTTTTACATGGGCGATTTAATCCAATATGGCAGCCACATCAATTAAGTTGAGATAACAGGTTGTCATGTCTCAGCTTTGGGATTTACCAAGGTATCAGCATACATACGAATCAGTTTTTTCAGCATTATACATCAACAGTTATTAGCAGAGACAACGTTTTGCTTATTGCAGTGCCTCCTTGTGGTCAAATGACACCAAATGTTTTCCACATCCTCAGGAAGGAGTCCATATACCCATATCAATACTATAGTCCATATCAACACATCAAAGCATTGCTGAAGTATGCCCTCACTTCGTGTTTTGTGGCTTCACTGTCGATTTCGATTGGCTGTACTGAACAAACAATTTTGAAAGTCAAACATCCATCTTATAACTAATCTAAAAAATGTCCACATTCCATTCTCACATACACATCTACTCCCTCCTCTTTTTCACCTTCTACTGTCCTGTCTACCCTCTCTTTATTCTGAACTCCAACTTCCACTGTAACCTCCAGCCTTTACCATCAACCCTCCCTGCATATTGTCACCTCCATCCACCACCAGTTCCACCTTCACCGTCATGATTGGTCCGATATGGTATATGACACTTTAAGGCAAATTCAAAACATTTTCACTTAAAAGTTTTGTCGCATTGTCTGAAGCCATGTTCACATAAACATAACTGGCAATGCAAGGCCATGATACAAAACTATGCATCATACCAGAATATGTGTTTGACTACTTAATGCATTTAATCTCTAAAATTAGATGTGGGCGAACATATATGCCTGTAGTGTAGTGGTTAAGGTAGATGACTGGGACCCACACGGTCAGCAGTTCAATCCCCGGTGTAGCCACAATAAGATCTGCATAGCTGTTGGGCCCTTAACCCTGCATTGCTCCAGGGGAGGATTGTCTCCTGCTTAGTCTAATCAACTGTACGTCGCTCTGGATAAGAGCATCTGCCAAATGCCATTCATGTAATGTAATGTAATATAACAATTAGTATATTTACTAACCTTACATTTGTGAATTTTTATATTTTCGCTCATTTTGGTTCATCTCACTGAGCTCAAAACTTTTGCAATGCCTGCCCGATTGAATTTCTGTCACTATAAACTAAATCACGCATACAGCTGCTGTTCATATGAAAACTACACTAAAATTGGCAAACAGAATAACAAGAAAGCAGGTATCAAACTACATCTAGAGGACAGAGCCAAGGGGACTGTTCATCTGCATGTAGAATTTAAGATGCACTTTCTAAGAGTGTTACACATGCACAAGTACACACCAAACCACACACACATAAAGCTCAGAATCAACCAAAATTATCTCACCAAACTGTTTGTAAAGAAACATATTACATTTAAGCTTTATAAAGTATTCTCCTTCTGACTTGCAAATTATGATTAATGACTGTTAATCAGTATTGTGAATTATGAGAATTATAATAAACATTTACAGGCTAATCGTTATATTTTACTCACAATTCTGAACTGTATATCAGTATTTATGTGGTGTTACATTTATCATTCAACTCAGGCCCCCCAGACTGGGACCATAATTAATTCATAGCAGCTCCATCTGCGCTTTCAGTTTGCATTAAGCTATTAAGAATGGGATTTATTTATGATTAATCAAATCACATTAATGTCTTCAGTGAAAGCATTTTTCTTTGTAATTATGTGGGACGCTACTACGAAAAATTATTTTAATTCTACATAACATTATCGATTCAATATTACAGTTACCACAATCTTATTATTTGACACAATGTATTAGCCCCAATGATAATTGGATGCACCCATATAATACTTCTAAATGGTTAATAAATAATAGCGTGTATTTAAAAAAAAATCATGAAACAAACCCATGCTTTCTCAAGTCAAACTACTGTAGTTGGAGTATTATAATTCTAGGGCAAAGTGATAAAACAACTGTGGTGCACATGTTTTTTAGTCTTTGAGAAAAACTCAAAGCAGAAAAAATACGTCACCAGATGTATAGTTCTGGGGTGCTAATATCTGCAAGATACAACAATTCACCATCTCTATGTTTGGAGCATTTCACAAAAAAATCGCAAAGCACAAACAAATATTGCAAAGTTGAGTATGGAACTAGCTAGGACCCATTGCCATTCGCTTGGCTCTTTTTGTTTTCATGGCAATGTGTGGATACTGTTTACCGAGAATAGGTCTGATCTGCGAACATTGCTCAGTCACTGCTGCAATAAAAAAATATAATTGTCAATAAGGATTATTATTCATATATACATTCCAAATGTTATTGAATTCATTAATTATGTGGTACAATTATTGATGTTGATCATAATTCAAACAAGAAAAACAGTTGTATACACACTTCCACAGTTCTTTTGTAAGTATGAATTCTTGCAATATTCTCTACATTCTTGCAATGTTGTATTAATAATTCTCAAATCTCAAGGAGTTTGGTATCAAGTGTGTGACATAATATATTAACTTCTCCTTGTGGTTTAAAAAACAATTAAATATCTTCTGAAGAGGAGGCAGATTCTCTCTGGCCCATGAAAATTGCCTGGATCAGCCAATCAAGAACAGAAAAAATGACCAAAATATAAAATACCAAAAATGAATATTCCGTAACCTCATAGGTAGAGGGTGTTAGCTTCATTCGCTTTGCCTGGAACACTTTAAGCAGGGTCCAAGTGACAAAGGACAAATACAATCATCCTGCAGTCATCCTGCAGTCTCATAGTTACAACTGTTTTGAGTAGCCATCACCACCTCATCTTGCAGAGAAGCTACCAGCAAGACTTGCCTGGAACACTTTAAGCAGGGTCCAAGTGACAAAGGACAAATACAATCATCCTGCAGTCATCCTGCAGTCTCATAGTTAGAACTGTTTTGAGTAGCCATCACCACCTCATCTTGCAGAGAAGCTACCAGCAAGACATCAGAGCCCATGGTACACAGAAATGCCACATCGACATGGTAGAACCAGGTAAACGTGCACCCAGGTGTAATCTGGAACCCCCCTGAATATCACCCAGGAAGTTAACACTCCCCCAGTGGAGCTGACTACAACCCCCATGGGCAAATTCAATCCCTTGTGTGCATAACCGCAAGAGATAATGTTGACTAGCCGATGTGACAAATAGTGTTTGGATATCAGAAGGCATAGTTTCTTATCATCATGGTACACTGTTTCTTTATGCGCTGCAGTGACTGCATCCTCCAGACGTTTTTTTCCCATAATTCCCTGACATCACAGAGCAGACCAGGCACTGTATCACCTGGTGTCTGGGAAGGTAGACAGAATGTCCCCACTTTAGTGGCTTGATTAATGTTCTGGGCAGAGAGCACTAGGTAAAATGCAGGGATTGGCCATAGAGAGACAGTGGAGCTATTTCCTTTCAGCACTTTTCAGAGGGCATGTAGTTTTCTCACACATTTTCACAGACAATACTGTATAAACAACAGAAAAGCTGCGTTTATTAACGGCTATTTCAAAGGAACATTTTGCAAGGACTCATACGAAGCCCCACTAAAGGTGCTGAGAACCTGGGGCAAATTGCGAACTGATACACATGTAATTTTTTAACAACATTATACTTCTATTTTAGATAAGAGCTACAGGTAATAGGTTACTTGCCCGGCTGTTCTACTATACTAGACTGAGTCTCCGACTCATGGAGGCTGCCAAGTCCAGCCTGGTCTATCTCAGCCAGGAAGGAATTATGTCCAAGAGGATCATGGTTGCTGACTGAAGGTCCCTGGTGGCAGGGCACCAGGGGGCGGATGGCCCTGCCTGGGAGTGCTCTGGCGAGGATGGAGGATCCACCATCAAACAAGCCTGAGCTTCAGCTTCAAAGGCATTAAACTGTTATGACAAGACCTGGAAGGCCTGCATAGCCACAGGCATGTTGTGGTCTGTGTGAGTGGCCATCATTTCCCTCCTGGCTCATTCACTTATTTTCTCCAGGGGGAAAATCCAGCCTCGGTCACATAGGTTGTTAACATCCCGCATGGGATCATAACAACCCAAGCAGGAAGGGTACTTCCACTGATCAGCCTCCAAAGCGGACCTCACAGCCACTGTACAAAGAGCCATTATATCATGAAACAAATTAACTGTATTAGAATTAGGCACAGTAGCTCCTATTCATATTTATATATTTGGGGTTTATTTTGGATGGGCTTCCTCTGGAAAACGCTTATCTAACACTAGCAATGTGAGGATACCTCACGGTTTTGTAGTTTATCCATTCTGAGATAAGATAAATGTACAATGCATGGGGTTGCGGTGAAACAGGCTTGTTGACAGACTGCCAGTTATCTAGCATGTCTAGCAGAGGCTAGACCTAGGGGCAAGAAAAGAAAGGCAAGAGACTGGGCTCATTCCAATCGCTTATTTTCCACATCTTTTTTCTTTTCCTTGCTCCTGACCCAGAAATCGATCGAGGTCTGCCCTCTTTAAGGGTATTCCAACACGTTAAATGTTCCTTCTAGGAGCTAGAAGTATAAGTTAGGAACTGCTGAACTATCCTTTGATCAAGGAAACACAAGCACTTCCTGCTTATCTGCTTAAATCCTGCTTATCTGCTTACCACCAGCACACAGCGGAAGCTTATGCAGACTATACTGCTAATAGCTTATAATAGGGGTCATACATTAGTGATGATAGTGATGACACTCATCAGACACATGAAAATGTGTAGATGACTATTGCCCAAATAGTTTTCTGAACAGTTCACCATTTCCAAATCAAACGGGCCAGAAAAATGCAAGTGACGAGTACTAGAGCTTGGTAGCTAGCTCGATTAATAACTATCACTGACAACCACAATGTCACAAGGGAACTGGTATTCCCATTTAATGAGATATAAAATTCTCTGTCATCAGACATTTTTCATAAACCCTCTATTATCTAGCTTATAAAACAGTATTACAGCATTTCAAATGGCACTGGTGAGCATTTTAGGTCCATTCTCCTTGTAAATTATTGAGCAATGAGTCATTAAACACAATATTTCCCTCTCGAAACTCAGAACACAACCGCATTTTGCAGCTTTACAAAGATATCCCATCTCAAGTAGGCCATCCAGTAAAAGGGCTTTTTGTGTAAAATGATCCTGCTGTTTGTCTCCATTAGTCTGCCTATGTACCTCAGTATCCTCCCAGATACATAACGGCAGCTGCTCACTTACATGCACTTAAGCATACAGAACATCAGCTCAGATCATTTGGTTTTATCGGCATGACAGCAATATTCTTTCATTGCCAAAGCATGTGATGATGTAAAATATCAAAACTATAACAGCTATAACATTTCCATATGAAACAGTAGTGAAACACATGGTACACAGCACGTTGCTCAGGATCTACGTGCGCAAAAAAATTGCACTTACGATGACTGTATTTCTTGTCTAGCACAGCACTTCATGTTTTTTTTACTAGTTATGGATGTGATGCTTTAACTTGTGGAAGAACCTATGCACTTGTAAATCGCTTCGGATTAAAAGCATCTGCCAAATGACTAAAATGTAAATGTAAATCCTGGTAATAGAGCAAGGGATAGGTGTGACTGGTTCCACCATCACAGGGGTCTTCGCTCATAGCTGAAAGCTGATAAAGTCAGATGTGTCATCACTTGATACAGGATATTTAAAATAGGCCATCGCTTGAAGCAATCACACCTAATTTTATTCAAAAACCCAAGAATTATGCGATTCAGGCCATTGTTGCATAATAAGGGAAGTAGATATGAATGTGTAAGGTTCATGAAGGTTGAATATATCCTCTACTGTAGTCCCTCCGTTGAGAATCTATATCTTTCTTATAGTATAGCCTCCAAGAAAGCCAGCGGATTACTTTGGCCTGTAAATAATTGCAATCATCTGAATATACTCCAAGAATGGAGCTGATTGGTCAAAGGGCGGTGCTTTTATATGTTTCAATCCGATGGCCCGATTTAAACTCCTGATCCTGATCAGCCTATTTCGCTTTATTGGTCTGTTCCCCAGGCTACTGAGGGAGATGGCAGATTACCTTTAGCATATACATCCTTTGTAGCCTCCACTTACATCCTCTGTAGTCCAGTATGAATATTCCTGCTATAACAGGATTATCCAATCTGGCCCTTGATGCCAGTAGTACTGCTATTTTCTGTTCTACATGATTAATTGATTGATTATTACCACTGATTGGGCAGATTTAACTCATCTGGCCTCCCAGCTGGTAGTGTATGAAGAGAATGTATGTGTCTTAAGCCTGGTGCACACAACATAGTCGGGACGATTTGGTGTCCAATTCACCCCTCCCGACAAATGTGTGGGCATTCCAAAATTGAGGCTGGTCAGAAGCGATCATCATCACAGATTATTGTGTAATGTAAGGTGTTTACAGACAAAACTCTAACCCTCCTGATCAGCTTGGGGGTCGTTCTATTTTGAATTGTCAATATCACATGTTCGAGAAACCTGTAGTGTAAGGGGAACAGCAATGGAATCTTGTCAGAAACCCCCAATAGCCAATGGGAGCCAAGGTGAGTGGGAAGGCAATTGTTTGTTTTGTTCTAAAGTTGTTGGATTTAGGGTTGCCTGGTTTTCGACAGGAATGTCCAATTTTAAAATTATTTACAGCCTACATGGTCCGAGGAATGGGATACATTTTCCGGTATTCCGGTATGAATTTGCGAGTCAGTAGAACCCCTGTTTATTTGTGACTACGCTTTCCATTGTTTTAATACATTTTTAATCTGATGACCCTAGTTGGATCACATACATTTCTGCAAGATCCCAGGTTGTGAGGGACAGGAATCTGATTGACCATGTAAACATTAGGAGTGTGATGCTCCATCTTGGCCAAATTATCTAGTGTGTGTGCTCTGTTGACAGAAAGAAAGAAAATCTGTAAGATATGTCATTATGTGTGTCTCCCATGTTTTTAATATTGGTCCTGTAGTTTAATAGAAGCAGGTCACCCAAGGCCTTTCAAACTGTATGAAAGAGGACTGACCATCTGTGTGTGACACACAAGGATGACGGATATGCCGCTAAATGTAAGCACAACTCTGCCTTCATGCCCCATTAACCTGCTGAATTTCGTTGAAAAGAATAAGAATGTAGAAAATTCAATCTTACCAATATGCTTTAATTGGGAGCTGACACAAAAAAGTCTCAGCTAATTACGTTTAACAGCTCTGATGGTGCACTGATTAATTGATTCATTAACAGCTGTCTCTTAGTAGCTCTCATACAACAGTTCCTTAAGGAGACAATATGCAGGTACATACTAAACCAAGGAATGGATCGCAAACAACTGCATGTTTATGACCGAATCCTTAATCTATGTAGTCAATAATAATAACAGCCTCATTCGTATATTTCATATTTCATTCTGGCAGTTGCCTCACAATATGAGTTAAATACTTGAATTGGAAAACTGAAAATAAAAGAATAAATTAGGGCTTTAGTGCATATCATAAAAAGGAGCAATAAATAAGAATAACTATCATATAACAGAATGTGTGGGAAAGTAATGGGAACAATCATCAGCACAATGGTTGACTAGGAATAAATCAGTTTGATCACTTGGGACTGATACAGATGCATTAAAGCTGACGCATCACATGGCACATTCAAATTTGTCTACAAAGTCACTTCTTTTCTGCCTGAAAGCAGTTTTTCACTACAAATTTACTGCATTTGACTGTTAAGAGGTGTAATAACACTGGTGATTTGGTTGAGCAACATGCAGTATATTGTAATGATCTCATGGATGATTCATGTTTACTGCATTTCCCAAAATCCCTATCTAAAGCTTCCCTCTAACCCAGAACTATATATTCATATTGTTCTATTTCCCATGTAAGCCCCCCACTAACCAATGAAAGAATTTAGCTACGGCGAAGATATCTGTGTTGTCCTTCTGGTGTTGCTGAAAAGAAGTTTGCATGGCTAACTAATGTGACTGCTATGTGGAGAGACTAGATCAGCCAATAAATAAACCAAGCAACGAAGGCAGTAGTGACACTCTGACTTCCACTTTATTCAGGTATGGGCTGACCAAGAATCTCCAAAATAGTGCATACAAATTAACCCTCATTTAATCTGACTCTAAGAATGTAATTACATATTGAATTGTAATGGGTTATTCATCATTTTAACCATGATTGTTAAAGGAATCCTGTACTGTAACCTGCTCTCTGAACTCTTATCTGCTGGTCCCACCGCATGTCACATCGGTTGTTATCAGCATGATTCACCAGCTGGTTGATGTCTACAGAGGTTTGTGTAGGAAGCTACTACTGTACTTTAGGTATGGACACACCTCAGGGACCCAAGAAGGCCACCATTAGCCATCCCTGTCCTCAACATGGATAAACTGACAAGTGGAGGAGACTTATTTAATGACAAAGGTCTAGGTGTGCAACACAATAAGCTTAAATGTGCATCCTCTCTAGCCCAACTATATATATCTAAGCATTGGAGGGAGCATTAGAAATGTGAGAGGGAAGAGGAATTAGGAAAACTGATGTTCGGGGACACTGTGTGAGCTGTTCTTTCAAACCTTCCCATGCGCTAAAAGGTGCCGAGAAGGAGCTGTGGCCCACAGGAATTTGGGACGTGTTTTGTTGTGGGAAGTTGTTAACTTTATGACACCACCACCAGAGGAAGGCCCAGGCCACCTCACCCGCTCACTGAAACAGTGTAGAATTATTACGGTCAGTCTGCCTTACACATACATCATGACTATTGCATTTTGGTCCCTTGGTTGTTTAACACCTCGGTTTTCAAACAGGGGGTCCTTTAAGGTACTGTAGGGGGTCCCTGGCTAGACTAATATAATATATATATATATATTATTGTAATTTTTTAACTTGAGCCTGGGTGTGGGTCCCTGGATCAGAAAAAGGTTGATTAACATACTGCAATGAATAGCTATCTCCACTAGGGGGCTGTCCGGAGATGGGTAGCAGACCCACATGGCAGGACCCTACCCCTACCCCCCCAACCCAGGAAAAACCACAGAGGATCAAACATTGATCTGACCTCCCCCCAGGCACGAGTGCCTTTCTGGACCATGATGCCCTCGCCTCTATCCCATCCTACGGAAGAAGTGGAAAAACTCTTCTGTCAAATAGAGCTAAATTTAAACCAGCATTGAATATTTATGCCCTCCAAGCTAGCTGAACCGCAAGCACAAACAGGAGGAGAGAATATGTGTCTGTGTGTATGTGTGTGTGTGTGTGTGTGTGTGTGTTTCTGCAAAATATGCAGTTCTGGCTTTCCCTGAAACAATTTCCTCAACCCTTAAAAGAGTCCTCATTTATGCTGTAAGACTATTTATGTAAAGGGACTGAGTAAATAGAGTCTCCGGAATTATAGAGCCAGAGAGAACAAGGAACATAAGACTGTTATGAATCCAAAAACAGGCCGTTCTGTCCATTGCGGCTCTTCATTTAAATTATGAAGTATTTGTATATCATTAATAAAGACTCATAATTATGTGCTGTTTTGCATGCAGTAAATCAGGACAGCACTGTTCTGCAGAACTGTCACTCCTTTCCTTCTGCCTGCATAATATAATTATTTTAGCTTTTTCTCTTTTCTCTAAAATAACTTATTTTACCAATGCTGCTCTCTAGGGCTCCTGTCAATTCTTCCCTTCACTAGAAATTAATGTTTGCAGAACCACATGAATTATTCTAAAATATTATTCCGGAGTAAAAACCAATTCAGACACATTTCAATCAATCGTTGAGAATGAACAATCTGAATGAAGAGACAGCCGAAAAGACAAACACACAAATGAGCTTTATGAATTAGAACAATAGGCAAGGAAGATGAAACGTGCTCAGCTCAGATTTCAATCGTCAATATGGGTGCGAGGTACTATAGTTTAACGTAATAAATGGAAAAAACCCACACTATCTGTTGAGAAGTCGTCAAATATTTATTGCAGCAAACAAACAAACTAACGCGTTCTGGCAGTAAGCCTTCATCAGTGCTGAATATTTTGTGGAATTTTGTTTCATTCAAGAAATAGTAGGCATTAAATATGTAACAATGGAATGTTTCTTATAAAGTATCTCAAAGAAATATCCGTTCAGCTGGAATTCTGCTGTTCTTTCCCTCATTTTAATTATTGGATTGTGTTCTTGATGCACAGTATGGAACAAAATGACCATATGAAATGATACCTTTGAGTGTGGTTTGTTTCTAGTATGTATCTTGACAATACTGAAAGACCTAATGAAGGCTGTTTCTGAAACAAGTTGGTTTTAAACAATACAATAACTGCTTTATTCCTCTTTAATGTAGCTGTAGTTGTTTTTCCATTTAGTTTCTTGCTCGATACTGTCTTCCATTCCATGCACCTTGATAGTACAGCAAAGGAGTCCCTTCCTGAAATCCAATACCACATACAATCAGTGATTTTCACGCACAACAGTCCCCGACCGAGCGGTACCACCCTGAAAAGACCAAGGCAGACCGCAACCATGACAGGTACAGCTCTCACGTCACCCCTCTGCTCACCGACCTCCACCGGCTGCCAGTTATGGCTGGCATTAAATTCAAAATGCATACCGGGCATGAAGGGATCAGTCCCAACATACATCCAAAAGCTAATCAGACCCTACACACCTGCCAGACCTCACTGTTCCGCTACCTCTGGATGCCTGGCACCTCCCCCTCGTCACACCTGCGCTTCTCGGTCATGACTGCTGTCTGTTTTGGCCCCCCAGTGGTGGATTGACCTTCCTGTGGACGTCTTCAAGTGCAGACTGAGAACTCACCTCTTCAGGCTACCCCTTTCCCTTCTTACCTCACTGTAATAATTAACCATATTTGCTATGTCTATGCTATAGGTAATAATTATAATAATAATAATTTTAGTATTCGTGGGAGTTATAGCTGCCAACCATGGTACTGATTAGAGACAATTCCCCCTGGAGCAATGTGGGGTTAAGAGCCTTGCTCAAGGGCCCAACTGCGGTGTGGATCTTATCATGGGATTGAGCCACTGACCTTGAGGCTCCCAGTCATGTTCCTTAACCACTACGCTACAGGCTGCCCCAGCCTGTCTGAGCTGAGCTGCTCTGTAGTACTCTTTATCTGAGCTGCTCTGTAGTTCTGTAGTAGGGCATCTGGGAAACTCTCCAGTAATCTACATTTGAGAAGCTATCTATGTCTGAATGGCTCTGCAGAAGCTATTCTATCTGGAATGAATGCACACAGGGGATTTATATTGTAATACCTGCTTATTCACAGTCCATAATTCAACATTAGAAAAACAATGGTTTGTGTACAGTCTGTAGATGTCCTCAAGTAAATATGTTACATACCTTAGAGCCAATCACAAATTGTTAATTAATGGACATCACACTTGAATATTTAAAAAATGTAACTTTGTAAAATGTTAACTTTTGTAATGCAGAGCCTTTCCACACAATCACATCAAACCCCCACAAATTCTGGGAATATTTTCATTGTTAGTTTCAGAATGCATTGTAGGATATGGCTAAGCTAACAGCCCATTATCCTACATTAGAATGGGTCATACATTCTATATGAGGCACTATTATATTACTATTAATATTATATAGTGGATGCGCTGTTATACATACACTATTTTACTATCCATTACCTTGGCATATGGATGAAACCAAATGATCAATCAGTGTTGTTTTAACAGTTAACTGGTCCCATTAAGCTTACAGACTAGTTGATAAGCACATTTGTGGCAAAATTATATCCGTGCCAAGTACATGGATAAGAAGAGGATTTGTACTGGATCTAGATGGGACTAGATAAACCACATCATTTTCTCTCAGATCAGTTGTAATGAGCATTTGTTGTGAGAGTTCCTTATTATGATTTGGTTACACTACTGTACATGTGCTGGCTGTGTGATATAATCACACGCAAACAAATGGGAATCTCAAAATTAGGCAAATCACAAAAATACAAATACGAATCTCAAATTTGATGAATTACACATGCGTGTATGTCAGCCTATATAGAGGTGATGCAGAGGTACCTTAGCATTGTTGTTTTTAACTTTTGTTTACTGTACACGGTTGGCCTGAGCTGGGGCTACTTTGTTGTTCCAGGCCTCTGTATTGTAACATAGAGCTCATGTCTCACAACTCTCTGAAAACAATTAGAAAACTATTGAATGTTATTAATTATTGTATGTGGTTCACTTGTCGTGTGTGTAATTGAAGTACTTGCAGTATAAACTGAAATTATCGCTCGACTTATAGCTTGCAGTGTATCAACAAAGTTTGTAGGAGTGTTTTCAGGACATACATTTTGTCTTTCCCTAGAAGTACCAAGCTTATCAAAGGTGGTGGCCATTTTTAAACTGCTTGCTGTACACCAAGGTTCGCTACTGATCAAACAAACCAAACAAGTATTAGCAGGTGATGGAATTTGAGGCACAATGAGCATTGAAAACATCGGTCAAAACAGGTGGTGCTTTCCACCAAAATAAAATCAGATACTCTTTCTCTGTGAAAATGGCCAGCTGTCGCATCTTTTTTCCACATTGACACTCCTATCAAACAAACTCCAGCCATTTTCTACTGCTGACACAAAATGCCCCTGAGATTCTGAGCAAACAAAGGCTGCTTTTTGTTTTAAAGGCAGCTGCCTGCTACCTTATTTCCCAGGTAGGCTGCCTTTGGAGATAGCGGTCTTCATCGGCATCAAGGTAATCTCTTGCAAATTGAGCATTTGTTTATTGTGCACAATTGTTACAGATAGCTTATGGTCTGACAGCTAAAAAAAAAACATGCATGTAAATTAAACTTTTTTTTTTTAACTAACTAGACATTACTCTTCTGAAAAACAATATAAGAGTTTGTGTAAAACTCCATAAGAAATTTTTAGTTGAGCCCACCTACTGTATAGTCAGTTAAATATTGCTGGAACATTCACCAGATCTATAGGTTAATATTATTTTAGAGAAGAACTGGAAAGCACTATACAGTAAGTCACAAAACATTACCTACTGCTCAAATGAATATTACAAATATATATATTTTTGTGCAATGGAAATTTAAATTTTTACAGTTGTCACAAAGATTTATAGGATATCCTACCTGGTGAGATTTCATACTGCCTTCAAATTCAAAATTAAGGCACCTTAATACACACTGTTCCTGTTATTGCTTATGAACTAGGACAGCATTTCAAAGCAGATTTTCTTTCTGTCTGAAAATGTTGCCTTTTAAGTCAGAATCTGGGTAAATGGAATGCAGCCAAAGAAAGAACACAGAAGTTTATAAAGGTTACTGTAGTTACCATGATGGATGTGGTTGCATTTCTTTGGGTTATCTGGTGTTCCCTGCAAAGTTTACTCCAGCAATGAGAATGCTCTATGGGACCATATCTGTCCTCCTCCACTTTTGACAGTTAAATTTGTACTTTACAGAACTTTACATTTTTTCAGTAACTTCCTTTCTTAAAATAGTCTGCAGCCTAACCAAATCATAATCATACAGAAATTGAACATGAGTTTTAACAGAAACAATCAACAAATGTATCACTGCTGGGTTCATTTTCTGGTCTCAGAGCAATTGCTTTTATATTGGTTGGATCTGAACATGTTTCAGCTGAAATCAAGTTCAGTTGCCAACCCCCTTGACAAAGCAGACTTGTGGCCATATTTTCCGGAATCGAATTGGCACAGTCACTGGCGTGTGGCTATTGGATTTTGGTATTTTTTTTCGTGAAGGTGAAGTAAGGAGCAAACAGATTATGCTGAAAATATTATCAGTGGGTGTCATGAACTCAGGTGCAGACTTGCGCTGATAAAAAAATATAAAAAGTTTTCTAACGGAGAAATCCATTGGTACATATTTTCTTCTGTCATAATTTCGATAAAACATTGCCTAAACATTTATTCTCTATCTACATTTGTCTATTCTATAATTAATACTGACATGTTTTTCAAGTTTTTCTTTAATTTTACAAAACAAAATAAAACCAGGAAAGATCATAACACAGGCGACCAAGCCATTCACAGCACTGAATGACTCGGTATGTTGCTCAAACAAAAAAAAACATATAATGTATGATTAAATCAGAAATTCACCTGAATGCTTACAAAACTGAACTGAGCGATGTTTAGAGTGGAAAACGAGCATTTGGAGTTTGCGTGTGCGACTTTCTCCTTGGTTATTTGCATGACCCAAATATCTGAACTCAAATTTTTCAACTATCTATCCATGTAGTCTGCCCTCCCGACAAAAAAATAATAACACCTCTCGTTGTTTATCGCCCTCTTTGACATTGAGCACAACCGGATGATATTAGCAAGGAAGATGCCAGGAGATAACTACAGTAATGCACTAAATGCGGTTTGCATATACAGTACTGCCATAAATCGGAACACTGTGTAGTTCTCTTAACCGCAAGATACATAAGACTCAATGATGTTGGTAGTAACCAGTGAATAATTGTAGGTAAGTGTAATGATCATGGCTTGTTTAAAACAAACAAGAATTATGTCTTCACAGATACATTGATATTACATTTATTACATATTAATTATTATGCTAAGAGTGAAATTATAGCAAAATATTTCATTAATCGAGTTTAAAAATGCAGTCTATCCATAATTTGTTGACTGTAGCTATCAAGTAGTCTACAATGAGAATAGCCACAATAATAATTAAGACACAATAATTGATAGCAAAACAAAGTAAGCTGATTATGCGAGCATTGCATGTAAAAACCCAAAAATAAGCAATAAGACATAGACTGGGCTGTAAGTTGAACCTTAGACCTGGGTTGAGCAGGCGGGTGGCAAAAAGGTGAAATGCAGACCTGGAAAATTGCTATAAGCTATGGTAATGAACTGCTCACTCTTTACTGACACACCCAGAGCACCCAGAGCTCCCACTTTGGTGGGTCCCAAAATGACCAGAGGTATCTGGATCGTCTAGAAAATACGAATTCTATAGCACCCCAGCTTGGAATATGCCAGCTGCCTGGCGGAAAATAGAGCCCCTGGTCGCACTAATATATGCATTATGTGTAAATGCATATATTATTTAAAATATCTGGCGGCACGGATGGTGCAGTGGGTAGCACTGCTGCCTCACGGCAAGGAGGTCCTGGGTTCGAATCCCCGTCGGCCGGGGCCTCTCTGTGTGGAGTTTGCTTTTTGTTTTCAGAACCGAGGGCGATTTCCCACTCACACTCTTTCAAGTGGCTACATTCTTGGGAGCCTGGTCTCACACTAATTTGACGTCAGGTGACCGAATGTTCTTACAACTGAAGCACTGCCGCCTCACAGCAAGGAGGTCCTGGGTTCGAATCCCTGTCGGCTGGGGCCTCTCTGTGTGGAATTTGCTTTTTGTTTTCAGAACCGAGGGCGATTTCCCACTCACACTCTTTCAAGTGGCTACATTCTTGGGAGCCTGGTCTCACACTAATTGATTTTTTGCTGTTCGCCCACTTATTATGTGTAAATGCATATATTATTTAATACATCTGGTGGCACGGGTGGTGCAGTGGGTAGCACTGCCGCCTCACAGCAAGGAGGTCCTGGGTTCGAATCCTCGTCGGCCAGGGCCTCTCTGTGTGGAGTTTGCATGTTCTCCCCGTGTTTGTGTGGGTTTCCTCCCACAGTCCAAAGACATGCAGGTTAGGCTGTTTGGAGAGTCTAAATTGCCTATAGGTATGAGTGTGTGAGTGAATAGTGTGTGTGCCCTGTGATGGACTGGTGACCTGTCCAGGGTGTATTCCTGCCTTTTGCCCAAAGTATGCTGGGATAGGCTCCAGCCCCCCTTAGTAGGTTAGGGTAATTAATTTATTTAATATATCTGTTCATATTTATATCTATTATATTTCTTCCCATTGCTTTTTGCTGTTTGCCCATGGATTATGTTTAAATACATCTATTATTTAATATATCTGTTCATATTTTATATCTAGTAAATTTCTCCTTGCAATTGCAGAATGTCATCATGGCACTTATCCAGGATTTGGTAAATGTGAACCAATTTCCCGGGCACGAAAAGGTATGGTTTAGAGGTCAGTTTAAACCAACAAGTTATGTATATTGTATTATGCATATTTTTCTCTTGGATTGTATTGGAGTGAAGCTCTCTCTGAGCATGGGATTTCTTACTTGAAAAAAAATTTAAATGGGATAATTAGGCATCAGGTTAACTCATGCAAAACTTGAAAATACAAGGTGGTTACCATTATCGTAATGTCTATTCTTCATTTTGCCAACAAAGCTAGTCAGTGTGTTCAGCTTGCTTGTGTGCATTTAAATATCTTCAAGGGTACGAATCATGGTTTATGGGCAGAAATGACTGCCAATAACAGCTTTGTAAATATCTTTGTCCTCAAAATAATCCTCAAAAGCGATTTATCCCAGATTTTTGTTTGACATTGTAGGTAGTTCTTATCTATTATAGAAATGATCTGTAATAGTATTTCAGTAAGCATACATATATACACACACTCACATAGACATAAATTAATTGTACACACACTCAAAACACACATACAATATTTACATGTGCACACACACACTCTACCAATTACCTGACTGTAATTACACACTATTTGCCCACATTTATGTATTTGCACACACACTACTCACAGATTTGCATACACAAACATTTCACGATTGCAAACTGGAATGACAGTGATTTAATGAAAAAATGAAATGATAAATGAATAATTTCTTGAATACAGTATAGCAAATTTATTTTAAAAAACCTATTATATATTATATTAAAAAATATATATATTTGCCTCTTCTATTGGCCAGCTGCCGCTGATCATATGGCTTGTCCCAGCACCGCATGTTTGCATGTTCAATGACCTTCAAAGGTCCTTGCATAAATCAAACACCCCAGGCCCTCAGTGACATCATTAAATCACTTAATTCCTACTTAATTCTGCATGTTTCCTGCTTCCTGTCTTTGTTTCCTGCTCTTCCATTTGAAAATACATCGACAAAATCCCTTCCTTGGAAATTCTGAATCAAGAAGGCACATGCACATATTTGCACTCAGAGAGACATTGAGAGCCGTGTTTTACTGGTCAACCGCTTCCTTTGACTGGACAGCAGAGAAAAACAACACAGGACCAGAGGCGAGAGTTCCATCATCATCATTACTGTTCTGAGCACCTCGGGGGCAGGTGGGCATAATGGTGTGTGTTTAATTACATCCGAGGGGAATTTGGTTAACCTCCATAGCTCTGCAATACTGCCATCTCTCTCTCTCTCTCTCTCTCCCTCTTTCACTTTTTTCCTTTTTTCTTTCCTTGTGATTTGTGGGTGTTGATGGTTTTCTGTGCCGTGTGCTGTTTTTCTGTAGTGTTACAATCAAGGTGTGTTAAAACTCTCTCTCTCTCTCTTTCTCACTCACTCTTTCTCTCTATTCCTCTAGGTTCTCGTGGGAGTTTTCTCTATTCCTCTAGGTTCTGGCTTTTTGTCAGCAATATTCCTTCCAAGCCACCAGTTTCAATCATTTTCTTGATTAACAAGTACACCAATGATCTGAATAATCCATTGGCAAGTAAGCACACTGCTTCTGTCATCACACCATGTTAGGGAGATTAAAATGTGCATATTGTAGATATTTGCCATTGTTCACTGTGTGTGAGTGCAGACAATGAAGAGTAGCTACATGTATCCACAATTTTGAATAACACAGTTATTGTAATAGGTAGGCCTACATTACATGTATAAAATCACTTTGCAGTGACATATGTGTTCTATACAGTATCATTTACATCTGAATGTAGTCTATTCCGCAAATTCCTTTTGAGATCCTTTCAAATGCAAAGAGGCCTACTCGTGAAACAATTATTCTAAATTGTTAACCAAGTTAAAATATGATTAAATCTCATTTTATTTGTGCATGATTTATATTTATTTCCTTATAATAACCCCATAATGCAACTCTAATTTGTTGTCCTGATTTTAGGTTTTATTTGTTCTAGCCTACGAAACAGACTGAACTTTCAACTTTCACATGGAACGACTGTCTCCTGGTGTTCTTGTCAACCATTGCGGGTCATTGCTGGAATTTATGTATTATTTTTTTCAAAGACGGCGTCACAGATGGATTTCTATAGAATTTAACCATGGAAATCCGTGGGACCGGCAGGTCCCGCACTCATTTTAATTGCATCTGTATCTACCATTCCAGGAGGGCACAAACGCCCTGGTAGACTTGCAGAGCAGGGCTTTCCATCTACGCACTGCCAGGCAGTGGACTTTACATTATTGGCATTTGGCATCTTATCCAGAGCGACGTACAGTTGATTAGACTAAGCAGGAGACAATCCTCCCCTGGAGCAATGCAGGGTTAAGGGCCTTGCTCAAGGGCCCAACGGCTGTGCGGATCTTATTGTGGCTAGACTGGGATTAGAACAACCGACCTTGTGTATCCCAGTCATTTACCTTAACCACTACGCTACAGGCCGACTTGATATTGAGGTGGCGGGGCTTAGGGTGGAATTTCCGTACTACTCACTGGTGTATGATATACCAAAGTTTGTGTCATTGTGGAGGATTGATGGGGCCCTGTGTCATGTAGATGGGGAGGGTTAGTTGTGTTTCGTGTTTCTTTTCGTTTCTCCCTGCCGGGGTGCCTAATTATCTGTCTTTCTTTCTCGTTCTCTCAAATCACATCTTAGGCATACGTGTTTTCATACATTTCAAGGCATTAATAACAGTCAATAATCAATGGTGCAGTATAAAAAAAAAGATTAGACAAGATTAGACAACTTTATGGAATTTAAACAAAGTACACAGCTCTGTCTTTCTTTATAGCCTCTACAGATAGCTTTGCCTTCACTTAAGTATCTGTGAGTGTGTGTGTGTGCGTGTGTGTGTATGTGTGTGTATGCATGTGTATGTGTGTGTGTGTATGCGTGTATGCGTGTGTGTGTGTGTCTGCATGAAGGGTGAAGAAGAGAAGATATTGTAAATGCAAGATACTTTCTTAAGAATTAATCTTCATGAAGAGATTGCTCTGGTATTCATGCATATTTTGATGTTTGGTTAGTGAACCAAATTGATATTGACTGTAACACTGCAATGTAACACTGCAATAATAATAGTAATAATAATAATAATAATAATAATAATATACTGGATTATGTCCTGCTGACCTTCTGAAAATTGTGTCTACAGCAGAAAATGCACACTCCTGCATAACCAAAATGGAGGGTTGGATGGTTCTCTTACAACCTGCATTTATGCATGTTCTGATTTAGGGTTTGGATGGTAATCAGCCCTCCCTAGTTGAATGCAGTAATTTACAGCTACAGATGAAAGATGGCGCAGCACACAGATGCATTGTGGGATGGAGAACACCGCAGATGCTTCAACTGCCTCATCTTCAGGTTTATATCATTTTGCATGCGATCATGTGACCTAAGATCTGCAGGAACAATTTCTCCTTAGGTGGTTGTAAGAGAATTGACAACGGAAGAAACACCTTGAACGCCAGAGTTAGTATGAATGGTGGAGAGCTGGTGCCTCAGTTTAGCATTCCGCCTGCATATTGTCAATGACAAGACCAGATGGGGAAACTTCAACTGGAAGGGCAACTATTGGGACAAGCATAGCTGATTTTGTGATCACGCCATCAGTGCTATCACCAAATTAGTGTGGTTGTGAAATTGAAACTGAAACCGTCATGCACATAGTTCGCAATTTCACTTTGTTCAGTTTAGTCATCTATATTGCCTACATAACAAAGATGACATTCATTTGTCTGCTGAAGATGAAAGTGTATTTTTCCTAAGAATTAGCAATTACAGATAATAGGCTTAAGATAAAAACAATATGATTATACAGATTTAAATATTATAAGAAAGAACTAAGGAATTGAAATAAAATACAATAAAATCCCATTATTTATCCCTCAAGCATTCTGAAAGTGCTTTGACAAATCTTAATGAAATAAAATTAAGTCAGCTGACAAAATCAGTTCCTACCATGATTTGAAATACAGTATATTAAGGGCAACAAACTGAAGTGGCCAAATTTAAAAATTAGTGGGAAAAGCCACCATACCTGTCCTGGTCTTATTGGAGAAATTAGCTTTCTCTAGGTTATTTACCTGGAAACATCATTTGCAATGTTTAAGGGGAAAAAACATAGATAGTAAAATATTTAGTATGAAATTTTTTTCGGAATAAAAAATAGTGGGAAATAATATTTTTATAGTACCTGTAAGGAAACCCCACAGTGCAAGGTAAACATCAACTTTATGTAAAATTCTATTCTAAAATATGCTTAGAACAAAAATAACATCCATTGGATTGTTTAATCACAATGCAGCAGTTAATATCAAAAATTGTAATCTTTAAAAATCTGAAAGGAATAAAAAAATTGTGGGTCTATCGTCCGGAAAAAGAGACATTCCGGAGCTTGCAAAGACAGTGCTTAAATTATTATCTGGTATTAAGCTCCTGCCTGGCCTCCTACTTTCCCATCATTTAGAAGCAAGGGCCTATACCCAGAGCCAATCTATGAAAGTGGAGATATATTTGAACCCAGTAATTACCATGGCACGTCTATAAACAGTAATCTTGGGAAATAACTCCTGAACAGTATTGAGAACAGAACAATATTGTCTGAGCACAGTGTCGTTGTTTGTTTCCAAATCATTACTCTTTCAATCACATACACAATTTACACACCCTGATAAATAAAGGCAAAAAGCAGATATTTACATGCTCCATTGATTTCAAGAAAGCTTTTTTTTATGCTTCTATGTAGCATAATGGATTATATTACAAACGTTTTCAGATTGGCAATGGGAGTAAAATATAAGGCTGTGGTGTGAGACAGCACTATTTTTTTTAAAAGGAATATCCTTCTTATTGAAAGACATAACACTTAAAGAAAACCCATTGGTATACAGGATAAACTGTCACGGTCTGCATGGCTGTTATGTAACCACATGTAGTTAGAGCATCACAGGGCTGTAGGATAGTTCTGTTTGTCTTGTATTTTAGTTTTTTGGCAGGAAAATTGTTGGTACTGTTTTATTTCATTTGTTTATTAACTCTCCCATCCCCACCCCAATGTTATTTGTATAATTAATATTCATTATGGTGCTGTTCATACATGCTTTGGCAATACAATTTCTAGCATTTGCTATACCCATAAAACTGGTTTTAGTTGCAGTCAGAGGAATACATGTACTGGTGGCCAATCAGCGCCATCAATAAATTGATTAACTATCAGGTAGAAAAGAAAACAGCGGCACTATTGCCCAGGAGTATCCTTGTGAGGTACTGTTCAGAGGACCCAGGCGCAGACCAGGAGCATGCAAAAACTTTGTTTTTATTAAGTCCAAATCAAGCCAGGTAATCAGAGAATCAACAAAGCCAGAATCGAGATGCAAAAGAATAAACGAAAAACGAAGCAGAGGTCAAAAATCTGTGTCAATGAAGGCAATGAAGTCAAAATAACCAAATAATCAGAAGGCGAACAAAACAGAAGGGTAGGCAAACTCGGAATCAATAGCAAAGGGTGTCGTCCATGGATCTCAAAAAAGCAGGCTTACATTGAATCGACAACTGAAAATTGATCAACGTTCTGGCAAAGTATCAAGCAGTTAGGACACGTATATGCATAGAGTTAGGAGACATAGTGATAACAAGAGGCAGGTGCAAACACTTCGCTGAAACTAAGCGAGTAATCAATGATAGAACAGAGAGGTGGAGTTACAGAGCAGAATTGAAATGGGAGATAACATTAGTAAATTAGTTACGTGTATAATTCTAAATTACCCAAAATAAGTGACTTTTAGTTCAGTAGTTTGATAGACGGTAAGTGTGTTAATATAATTAGTACTGTACAATATCTATTATTAGTAGTTATTAGTAAGTATAGTGCTATAGAACATTAACTAGCAAGAAAGCAGGAAAGCAGTGACTATGGCTCGAAAACATCCTGACACAGACATAACAGGGGATGAAATGAACAGTAATGGATGATAAACAGGAAACCAGATATGATAATGAAAATTACTAAATTACAAGAAATAAACTAATAGACAGACTCAGGAACATAACAATCCTGCTATAAGAGGAATATACAAGCGGCAGTGAGCGGAGGCTACAAAGGAGGTATGAGCTAAAGGTGCCATCTCCCTATGCAGTTCTGAGAAACAGCTATGACAGATTAATAAAGCGGGAGAGGCTGATCAGGAACCAGATCTGCTGTAAGGGGGGATAGTCCTGCTCTCGAATTTATCAACTTCCGTCATATTCCTGTTTTTATCAGCTTTAGTCGTGACTGAAAACCCATGTGACAGTGGAACCAGAGACATACCTGTCTCCTGCTACAAAACAAGTCTCTCAGTTCCTCTGAGAGATAGAGACTCCAAAAATACTCCCTTTCCGGACGAGCACTAGCTCTTAGGGCACTCTCTCTGATGTTCAGTCTGCTGGAAAGTAAATCCTTACAGTCACTTAACAATTATTTTTAATGACTTTCCAGGAGCCCGTGATCCTCAGTCCAAATTCAGAACCCTACAAACTATTTTTTGTGCCCTTTAATCATTGTCAGACGTCTGGTCACATCACAACGTAAACACACAGGTGTAAAGACTGTGGTGGGTTTAAGAGAATGTGTATGTTGGCCAAACTGCCTGTAACTAAATCATGTTTCGGTATGTCTGCATGTGCCCCACTGAACTGTCTGCACCCTACCCTTGAGCCTTGAAAACACATTAACACATTAACTGACACACATACACACTCACACACAAAACATACAAAGTTACAGTGAATGAGGATAGCTATAGCTAATACTGCCTGAACAACAGGTAGTCAACACTAAAAAAGTAGTCATGGTTCCCAGCTATTACTATTTAATAATTGGAGTCTTTAAAAATGGAGACATGACCATTCACAGAGCACCGTTATTATCCATATGTCATGGCCTTTTTAGTCCCGAATGTCCTAATTAGTCCAAGCTAGTAATTGAATGTCCTACAATTACTCATAAGACAGCATTTTCCACAACCATGAACTTGTTTGTGTCCTGCTGATTTTCAAACAGGTAGACTGTCAAAAAGCATCCAGTCACACTAGTTATTAACTTTGAATTGTTGTTCAGTTTTTCTTTTTGTTCATTACCTGCATGGAACACATTTTACTGTATCATCAGTTTACTGGAGGCAACAACTGTGGGTTCCCCAGTCTTCACTAATTATACCCTATAAGGTAGTAGAAAACATTATACCAGTACTATAAAGCTGCCCAGCAATAGATGCCTGCTTGCAGTATGCTGCCTGTATTGTTTGTATAGGTAGGTGTCAGTGAGTGGATTAGATAAACAGCTAAATGCTTTTTTCATTTATCACTTATGGGTGGTTGTATCTTTTCTATTCCATCCTTCTTAGGGCATGGCACCTCATACCTTAATATGGCTATGCAGGAATCCTTAACAGATTACAGAATATGGCAGTTTTATTTCAGAGTGTTATATTACTGACTGGTTATATTTCAGTGGTAGTTGGAAAGCTATCACTGCAGGTGAAATCTGACAACAGAAATCTGGGAAAAATGAAAACTGGTTGGTGGTCCATTCACTGCTGTTAAGATGTTTGCAAGAACAAATACTAGTGCTTCTTTTGCACCCCGGTATGAATTTTGGGTAGATGGCTTGCATTTTCCAATTTAAAACTTTGCCAGGTTTCAGGAGAGGCTCCATAGATTAGAGCCCATATTAATAAAGCATTTTAGAGTTTTTTTTGTGCCTTTTAGCCCATAATGGCCCGTAAATCACCAGTCCTACTCTTGAGAGATTTTATTAAAATGGCTCCAGGTGTCACACCCAAAGCAACCAATGACAGCTTTTCACAGGTTGGCCAGAGAAGCCATCACACACTAGAGAAGACATCAACTGTGGCTCTCAAATCCAAATTCAGCCCTTGTTTTCTTTTCTCCCAGGTAATTGATGCTACTGATTGGTCAGACTTTTTCATGCCTGACCTTACTAGGTAAAGGGAGGAGTTCTCAGCCATCGAGGAACTTGAGTTGCTGATCCCTTCACTAGGGGATTCAAGCCTGTAGTCTCTTATGTGTCAGTCCTGTTAACCTCATCACCCTCCTCTGCCTTGGTACAGACAGGGACACATGCATAAATACTTACATTGAGACACATGCATACACAAGCACATGCATAGAAACTTGTATGCACAATGTTAGAAGAGTGATGGTAAAAATGCATTTCCATGAGGATGTCTTCCCCCCATGCATCCCTTTCTGGGGGCATCATGAAGTCCCACACAGGCAGCTCTCTAGATCCTGAGGGATATGTAAGCACTCCTAACCAAAAGAGATGTTACAGAACCTGAGCCATTGGGCCAGGCAGAAATGTAGTAAGGCTTTTACCCTGGGATTAAATATTTACACACTGCTGAAGTTGTAGAGCAAGAGAGGTTGACTGGGTGTGAATTATAAAGATGTTTTCATGTCGGTATTCCGTCTCCACGTCCACAAACTACCGCTTTCTGGCAGGGGAAAAAAATGTTAAAGAGCAAATCGAGAAAAACAAACACAAGAGACAGAAAGGGAGGAATTGCAAGGCAGGAGTTTTAATCTCTGCTTCCCGTTTTCATTCTCTGTTCTCCTCCAGCTCTTCCCACCATTATGAGCCTGGCACAAAGACCCCAGCTGCTTCTCTCCTGCTCTAATCTGAATATCCAATATCACCGATGTAGTTCCTTCCGACCTGGGTCAAATACATAATCGTTTTAGATTCAAATACTTGTCTGTGCTCAATTGATCTTTACTGGTACAACCAACCAAGAGGACCAGAAGGCCTTTGCACGTTTTTGAAATACAACAGACAAGCACAGTAAAGTGTTGAGAAGTGTTTACAGTAAATCCAAAACAATGACACATTTTACACTGCTATAAGTACAGTGGGGTGCAAAAATGTGGGCACCGCTGGTTTAAATGTCTGTTACAATGAATCTGTATGTGATCAAAAGCAAACTCATATTCTAAATGGTTTAGAGTTAAACCTGAGACCATTCTGCATGTTTTAAAGCAAGATTGCTTCTTATTTTCATTTTTTAATTGTTTATAAATTATTAAAAAAGGAAAAGGGCCCTGTGTCTGGTGTTAACAACCACTGGTTCCTCTAAACAGTTATCTCTAAATGATTTCAGAATGAAGTTGGTTTATTTCCACCAAGAAGGAGATGGCTACAAAAACTCCAAAATGTTTCAAACTACCTATTTCCACTGTCAGAAACATTATTAAAAAATGGAAGATAAATAGAACTGTTGAAGCCAAGGCAAGGTCTGGAAGACACAGATAGTCTAGAGTTTTCTTCAATCTCAGTATTAACTGTATAAAACAGGAATTATGTAATTATTGACCTCCTGTGCCAACCACAGTTGGATATTATCATGAACCTTTAACATGTAAATGATATGAATATACAGTATATACAATTTAGATTTATATATCTCCTCTGTTGCTAACACATACATAGTATTATAAATCTTAGCACCAACTGTTAATGTGAATTATAAAATGGTTAGGCCAAATCTTGCAATCTGTTCATAGCAATGATACATTTTCTATGTACCACTGCTGTGCCTCCTAATGCTTGTTTACTGTTCTATTTCAAGTATCACTCCGCGGCGAAGCAGCTATTCGAGTCAAAATTAACAACCGTTAGATGCAAGACGATGCAGGTCAATCACCTTGCAGCAATGTTGCCCAGAATTTGTAAGCTAGCTGGGATGCAGAGTTACACAGTGCCTCTGCTTCCACGTGATTCAGAAACTACCCAAGAGAGTAACTACAACAGCACCCCAAAAGAGGATTGTGGTCAACTATGGATTTACACTCACATACTTATCTCAGTGAGGACAGTGCCAGGCTCTTTGGTCCTGGAACAGCTCTCCAAGCTGATATGTACAAAAGTGACGTTTTGTATTTCAACATTTGACACAGGCTTTTAATGCAAAGGACCATTAACAATGACACCATTGACTGGAGTGGATTTTTCACTGTGCTCCACTCAAACATGATCACACTCACATTGAAAGCAGCAAGCATTACAGCACTGAAAAGTGCTTCAATGCTGCATATGCAGCTCATCATCAATAGTATATGACATATCTCTATATTTACACATATACATATTTAGAAATCATTGATATACCCAGACAATAATATACTGTATATGCAGGTGTTCCTATGGGGGGGATAATCTACACTCAGTGATGACTTTAGTGTAGATTATTAGGTAGATACACCAGCTTGTTAATGCAAATATTTAATCAGCCAATCATTTGGCTAGAACTAAATGCATAATGGCATGCAGACATGGTCAAGAGGTTCAGCTGTTTTTCAGACCAAATGTCAGAATGGGGAAGAAATGTGATCTAAGTGACTTTGCCCATGGAATGAATGTCTGAAAAACAGCTGAACCTCTTGACCATGTCTGCATACTTTTATGCAATTAGTTGCTGCCACATGATTGGCTGATTAAATATTTGCATTAACAAGCTGGTGTACAGGTCTACCTAATAATGTGTATAAAGCAATAATTGACCCATACACTAAAATCGAACGATAACATAACTGTGCACTAACAAAAATGGATACACACACCACCACATAAATACAGCCACACTGGATATGGGCACACATACATATAAACATGTACAAATACACACAGACATGCACAAACTAAAGAGAGTGATTTACATTGTTATAAAAATGTATTATGACATATCGGCTCTGTAATTGTATTTGCATCTTTTTGATCTAATTAGACTTGGCAATATACTGAAGGAAAACCATCAAAATCTGAATCTAGCAGAGATGTTAAAGATATAGAGAATGGGAAAGATTTAAGTTTTCATAAAGATTAAAGATTTATATTTTTCACTTCTTGGGCAGTAGTCCCCCTGTGTCATGTCATCTCTTTCCACCACCCCTAAACCCACAATGATATGCTCTGAACCCACATAGTGACCATGATGCACTGTGCCCACACCATGCCCACAATGCACAGCAAAATGTCCACACAGCATCCATAAGACACTTTATCAAAAATATTACTATAGGCTAACCAGATGGTTACCTCCTACGCTCCTTCCATCCTTGTTTTTTTTAATTACAGGAGGTTCTGGCTAGCAACAAAAGCTTCCTGTTTTCTGAGCAACGGAAGCTGTATTGCACTTGGTCACAAATCTTCAGAAGATTCATCAAACTGGAATGGGTCCGTGTCAACATAAGGGAGACAGAACACAAGTGGTAAGAAAACAAAGACAACCATCTGGTTAGTCTACAGTAATATGTGACTGCATCCAGGGGCATTATATGAATTTCTGGGCCCTGTTCAAATGCACTCTCAGTGCAGCCCCTTCCCATCTCAATGCTTTTTGAGGGTACCCTCCACATAGGGGTCCTGGGCAGTCTGCAGTGATACTCTGTATCCAAACCAACATTATTCTTCATCTTGTTTCAGAGAGCGATACTATAGTGTGGTTGTCCATACTCGCACAACCAACTTCAGCAGTTGCTCCCTGTTTCGAGCAGGACTCCTTACTACTAGTTGTTCTTAACCATACTAAGCGTGAACTTAACCATATTAAGCACTAAAATAAGGAGTGAGCCTTAGAGAGGACCTTAGAGAGTCACATTTTAACTTATTTGGATTTATTGTTCACTGTTTTTTTTCTTCTTTGTAATTTTAATTCCTGTATTTATTTCTGTTTTTTATTCATTTATTTAATCTTTGTGGTCGCTCTCATACTAGACTGTGATTCCTTGGGTATTGTATTTCATTCTTTTTCTTACACCCATCTGTAATGAGAAGAATGGCAACTTGAACAATATTTTCATTTTAAGTATTGAACAGTAGTGAAATGATAGCTTCAGTAGCCCTACTGGCACAAAGTATGGACTTCATTTATATACTGTGTTTGATAATTATTACAATATTTAGCAACAATTTCTCTCTTGGCTAATTAATGTAATGTCATAATTAAACAAATATGATTTAAGACAACTTTAACACAGGGGTCTTTATACACTACACATATGCACCATACCGCCTGCTGCATTTGGGCAGCATTTTACGGTAGTTTTCGCATTACATCTTTTCTTTTAGATCAAATGTTTTTATTTACAACAATTTTGATACAGAACGTACCATTTTGAACGTACTTTATATTTTCCCCAGTGAATCCCCCCAAATCGATTGGATTGCAACGGGTTGTAAGAGGCTTTAAGGAGAAATGTGTAAACACTTGCCCAGTTTCTCCTATCCAGCATGGCATTTATTGTGTAGGAAGATGTGTAGGAAGTTCTGTTCCCCAGGGGACCCCGTACGTTTTCATTGCCAGATGCAAACTTTGGTAAAAGCAAAATTATGTACCAGGTAGGTCATATTGTGATTTAGAATCCTGAAACGTACGGAGGCCATTTCGCTCATTTTGTCAGCAAATCTATGAATTTCCTGTGTTACTCATTGAGGAAATAAGAAAGGACAGGAGTCCGTTAACAGTATATAGTTATAAAAAATGAGAGTTTCTAAATGCCATTCGCAAATAGTCTTTGTATGTTTCTTGACTTTTTCCCAAATTGTGAGAAGACATGAGACTATGGGCCCGAAATGCAATTTTGCTTGTCGCAGCGGAATATCTGAGTGAATTACATCCTGAAGTCTGTGGGGATATACTTGTCTTTCTTCAATAGGTTGCCAGGAGACGCATTAGGATCTATCAAAGTTATAATTGGGCATAAAATAAAAGACCAAATTTAGTAGGGAGAGCCCTCCAGATGACTTTTCACATTGTATGGTTTCTAGTTTAATTCTGCCTTTTCAAATAAAATGTGGCATTGAAGTATGAACTTTGGTCCAATTTATCTGGTGAGGGAAGTAGAATTATAATGTATACACGGGAGAATGTTGGCCTGTAGCCGTAGTGGTTAAGGTACATGACTGGGACCCGCAAGGTCGACGGTTCGATCCCTGGTGTAGCCACAGTTCATACAGCAGTGGGTCCCTTGAGGGGAGGATTGTCTCCTGTTTAGTCTAATCAACTGTACGTAGCTCTGGCTAAGAGCGTCTGCCAAATGCCATTAATGTCCATTTTAATAATGGAGACCGTAGCCTGTAGAGAGCTTGGAAGACATGCAGGACAATTTATTAAAAATAAATAAGATATTTCAGTCATTTTTTATGGATAAATAATGTTATCCGATCATGCCACAGTTCATTTAACAGATAATTTGAATATAGATAAAGGTAAAAGTCTTCAGAGAATGAATAAATCCCTCCTACAAGATAATGTCACATGATAGTACATGTGAACTCTACATGATCAATATATAACACTACTGTGCATGAACACTGGACTTGAGGCGAGAGTAAAATACATGTTAACCTAATACCTGCTCGCCATGTCATTGTTTATACACAAGCGTGGAGTCAGAAGTAAAGTCGTACCAAACATATTTCAGAAGTTTTGATCGGCAAAATGGCAATGTTTTCTCTGTCGGATTCCTTGAATTTTGTGAGGTGTCAGATTGGCCTTACTGGAAGCAACGCTTCACAAGGTATTGTACAGTTAGCAAGCTAACAGAGGAAGATGAGACTTTCCAGGTTAGTGCTCTGATCTATACTATGAGGCCGACACCTCTTTAAATCGTTCGTTTTTGATGCTGGGGAAAGTGCTGACGTTTACGAAGACGTTATGAAAAAGTTTGACGACCACTTTATCCCAAAATACAATGTTATATTTGAATGAGCTAAGTTCCACTCTAAAGTGCAGAGCACTTCATCAGACCTCTATGAGATAGCCAGCAACTGCAATTTTGGGGCACTAAAGGATGAACAAATCTACGACTGGTTATAGGCATTTGTGATAAACAGATATCACAAAAGCTGCAAATGCGAAGTAATTTGACACTGCAGGAAGCTGGTAAAAGCACAGAACAGAGAGGGCACAAGCACAGCCGCGTCCACCGGAGAGACTGGAGGAGGTGAGAGTGCCATTCAAGAAAAAAGGGAAGGGAAAGCGCTACGAGAGCAACGCGAGTCAAACAGTACAGCGACGGAGACAAATGCAACAGCTGCAGGAGGGGCCGCTCCAATACTGGCGAATACCCAGCAAAAGGTAAAAAGAACATGAAATGTAGAAGAATAGGCCATTTTGCAACTGTTGCAACTGTTCGCCATTTGAAATCATAGTATTCAGTTTTAAAACCTTGTATGGAATGCAATTACAATCTAATAACAATCAACTTTCAAAATAAAATTAGACAATTATACACAATTATATACAATGTCAAATTCTGAAACTCTAATTCACATTAACTAAATTCAAATTAATTCAAGATTTACATCATAGACCATGATCGAATTTATACACAAAGTTTAAACGTTGCTTTTTTTGTGTGCCGGTAATTGAACTGCAGTTTCTTTCTCTACTTCCCATTGTTTCAAAAAAAAAATGCACTGAAAACAGTATGTGACAGCATTTCTGTCAGCCATTGTCTGTGCTTAATTAGTGGCCATTGATATATATTGCTGGGGAGGGGCATTGCAGTAATTGACTGACAAGAAGAAATTGATTTGTGTGGTACAGGTGAGGAAATTGCCCTAGATAAACAAGTGTCCTTATCTATAATGCACTTTTTAAGAGTAGTCATATTGAGATTGATGTATGTTTTGGAAGAGAGGCCCTGGAACCAACATGTCTTTGGACTATGGGAGGAAAACAGAGTACCTGGAGGAAACCCTCATGAACACAGGGAGCAAAACTCCACACAGAGACGTTCCGGCCAGCCTGGACTTTTTGCCGGAAGCTCCCTTCTGTGGTAACTACTGCACCAATGTGCCACATCACCCACACAGAACCTATAATATACCACAGCACTGAAAGTCTTTGCAGTTACTGCAGGAAGCATAGGTGACACATTCTCGGCAGGGACTACAATCAGCATAGATTTCACTGTCAGTCAAAAACGTCAGTCAAACAGAAAACCCACAGATGCCCTTGTCAGTCATCAAGAATAGCACAACTTGTACAGATATCACAGTCAACACAGATAACGCAATCACCACAGACACCATTGTGAGCAATCCATGTGAAACCATCATTGTCTCATTGAGAAGTGCTGATGTTCTCTAGGACAGAAATTGTTTTCTGTCTTATAAAAACAGACTCATCATCTCATCATTAGACAGTTTCTCATTATCTAATTCTGTTTGAAAATGTTGAACAAATGCAAGGTAAGCCATGTGGCTCCCTTAATGTTTAAATCACTACTTTCATGGCAGAATTTAATTCTGCTGATTGACTGCTGTGTGATTGTCTTTGAAGTTGACTGCAGCTGTCTAACTAAGGAATCCCTGTAGGTACCAATGTCTCACATTCACCCCTAAAGTATGCAAACATTACTACTGATTGATGGCTTGATAGAGCTTCATTTTTATTAATGTGCATAACCAGCGCATGGCACAAAACTGACAATACCACTCTCTCCACTGACACTGCACCACAAGAAACAAAGCAGCATATTCGAGGAGGAAATCACTACTTCCATGTTCCATCCACAATTCAAACTCACATTTCTGGGGTTCAAAAGCTCTCATGTGAAGTATCCATCTGCGGCACTAGTGCTCAGTGCACCCTATGGTCTGGAATCCAATATAATAATACAGAGAATTCTGTATCCTTGATCAGCACAACTACTTTCCGTTAGAACATGAAAATTGGGGGGTGCTTGAAGCAATCATTTAATTGGTGGGTTGGGGATTCAGGGCTCAAATCCTTGCTATGAACACCCACTGAACACTGAGCAATTAACATCTCTTAACATTGCTATTAACATTTCTAACCTGACTTCTGAATTCTGATTCTGCCAATTTCAGGGAAGGCTGTAGTGTTCAGCTAGCTTACTGCTTATTGTGTGTCATTGTACTGTACTTCTATAAAAAATATTTTAGCTACCATTCAATTTCTGGATGGAAAACTAACTTGCTGTCTATGTATCTCCCTTTTGACCAGTTGTGTTGACATAGTGGTTAAATGGATCTATGAATTGAATATAATGGAGCCTATCCCTCGGTATGTGTTTAACTGAATTTGCAGTAGTGTAGTGAATTGAATTGTAATAATGCATATTTGGTAGGCTTTTATCACTCACAGGCCAACTTGAGTGGTGTTTTTGCTTTCTGTGGTTGTAAATCGTGGTTAAAATTCAACAAAACAAAAAGTCACCCTACTGTAATTATAGTTTTTTCAGTGGTATCAGACTAAATTGAGAGAAACCTAGTTTATCCCTAGCCTGGCACCTAGACTCCTAGGCATACCACTCCAGGAATAAAAATGACTTCAGAGTCTTTATATCTTTAGTTGGTTTGTTGGTTTGAGGAATAGCTTGAACTTTGGAACAGCAAGGTCAATTCCTTTGTTTTTGCAATACAGGTACACTGAATACAATTGAGTTTGGACTGAAAACATGTACATGAGATGACACAAACGAATTCCAGTTTTATTTTCTCGTATTTCTATCTAGATTTGCTAAACAACTTTGCTAATATCACCTTTTGTATTGTTTTTAAATGAGAAAAAGTATTGGAACATGTGACAGGTGTTTCTTGTAGCCCAGATGTGTCCTGTTAGATTTATTGGCTAAACAATAAATAGTTCTAAATCTCTACTCTTGGTTTTAGCCTTTGGTTCTGCCTGTGAAGATTACATTTGTGTTAGAAAAGATAAAGCAACATGAAGACCAGAGAACTGTCTTTGGGAGAAAAGCAAGCCATTTTGAAGCTTAGAAAAGAGGGGAAATCACCGACTTGGAATGTCCTGAAAAAGAAACCACTGGCGTACAGGTCGGCCAAGGAAAACAACAGCAGTTGATGACAGAAACATTGTGGGAGCTGTGAATAAAACCTCCAAAATATCAGTTAGTGACATCACAAACAATCTCCACAGGGCAGAGGTCCAAGGTATCACAATCAACTGTTCAAAGAAGACAGCAATATAGGCTATACCACAAAATGTAAACCACTTATCAGTAATAAGAATCAGAAGGCAAGATTACAATTTGCAAAGTACAGATGAGTCACAAAGGTTCTGGAACAAAGTTTTATGGACTGATGAGACCAAGGTATCTGCTCATGATCCAAAACATACAAGTTCATATGTGAAGCACGGTGGAGGAAGTGGCATGGCTTGGGCTTGCATGGCTGCTTCTGTACTTCTTTGCATTCCTTGTTCAATGGTCCTGTCCTGCCTGGACTACTGCAATTCTCTGCTGGCTGGCCTTCCAGCGTCCACCATCACACCCCTACAACTGATCCAGAATGCCGCAGCTCGTCTGGTTTTCAGCGTCCCCAGACATTCTCATGTCAAACCCCTGCTCACAGACCTCCACTGGCTGCCTATTATGGCTCGCATCAAATTTAAAACTTTGGCGCTCGCATACCAGGCAGATAGGGGATCAGCCCCTGCATACATCCAAACACTAATCAGACCCTATACACTGGCTAGACCTCCCGTTCCACTACTTTGGGACACCTGGCACCTCCCCCTCATCGCACCTGCATTTCTCGGTCATGACTGCTGTCTGTTGTGGCCCCACGGTGGTAGAATGACCTTCCTGTCAGTACAGCAGAGTCTTTGACCACTTTCAAGCGCAGACTCAAAACTCACCTCTTCAGGCTGTACCTTTCCCTCCCTACTTCAGTGCTATAATTAGCCATGTGTATGCCAGAGGTTATAATAGCACTTATGTATAATTATTTTATTATTCAGGGTATTCTAGCTGCCAACCGTGGTATGCTAGTTAGAAAGTTGATGTACTCTTCAAGGGTTCAAGTTGTATCTATGTAATCACTCTAGGACTTGGAACTGTACTTTCCTCTTGGATCTTCAATGTACTTGTCCCTGGATTTGATTTGCACATTATTGTATGTAGCTCTGGATAAGAGCTTCTGCTAAATTACTGTAATGTGATGTAATGTGAATGCTTCTGGAGTGGGCTCACTAATCTTTATTGATGAGGTAACTCATGATGGTAGCAGCAGGATGAATTTGGAAGTCAATCACCAGACCTTAATCCAATTGAGCATGCATTTCACCTCCTGAAGAGGAGATTGAAGGGAAAAAACCCCTGAAACAAACAACAACTGAAAGAGGCTGCAGTACAAGCCTGGAAAAACATCACAAAAGATGAATGCAACAGTTTGGTGATGTCAATGGGTCGCAGGCTTGATGCAGTTATTGCAAGCAAGGGATATGCTGCCAAATATTAAGCATTATTTACTTTCATTTACAGAATAACTCTCTGTTCCAGAACTTTTGTTCACCTAAAAATTGGGTGGCCTGATACCAAAGGTGCTATCTTCTAAGTAATTTAACACATCTAGCTGAAAAACTCTTGTCTCATGCCCATCTTTCTATCTCAACCGAAAATGTATTCAGTGTATTGCAAAAACAAAGGAATTAGCCTTGCTGTTCCAATATTTTTGGAGGGGATTGTATGTCTTAATTTGGCCCAGACAGTTACTATGTTCACAAAGGGCATTTTATAAATTGAAATACATTTCCTACATACCAGCTTTACAGTGGAAAGTATAAAACATCTGAGGTTTGTTGTCTTAAGCAAGAAACTTGTAGTAACTTAATAGCAGTTTTTTCCAGTGGCATATTAAAATAAGTGAAAAGGCCTATTATAGAAGTTAACTATCCCTTAAAGAGGGATAATGACGCAAATATAGACTACTTAAGGTACAAGTGGCTCATCTGGAAGCACTCAGCTCTGCTGGGTTGCCAAAAAATGAAGTTGGATTAGATGGAGATATAATAAGTAAAGTGATAAATGTTTGAATATGATCCATATGTGAAATACAAAATTACTGAATGCTCTGGGATCCTGCTAAAAAAGGCGAAACACAGTAGCTATACATGAAATAATTGGGAAGACCATATCCCAATTTAAGAAGCCTTCACCTCCCTACACAATACCAAAATGTAAAAGCAACCAGCCTGAGACACTACTTGAATGACTTGGAGCCTATCTCATACCCCAATATAACAACTCACAACCACCTTGACTGGCAGTCAGAGCTGCAGAGAGTGGGCATTGTTAAAACACTGGAAAGTGATTCAAAACTGAAACAAGTGTTTTTTCCATCAAAAAAATACCATTAGATATAACCTTATGCATATGAACATTCCTGTTTATGTATTCTGATTATAGTAGTACAAGAAAAAGGTACCATTGACTTTGAAAAAGAACAATTTGAGTTTTATGAGACAGAACATTAGAGCTAATTGGTTCATAAATTATTCTTAAGCAACTGGGGAATGCAATATGATGGATGTCGGTATAAAGCACTACATCCCTTGTGAGCTTGGAGCTTTCCAATGGGAATAAGACTCTAGAAATTGCCGTACCAGTGCTAAATACCAGCATGGATACACTAGAGGAAGGTTATCAGAATCTACACTCGTGCCATTACTGACGACCAGCAGAATCTACCCTGGGGTGAATGTACTTAAGGACTGTAGGACCAAACAGCCCCACAGCCTGAATTACATTTATGTATTTATTTCTCATTTTATTGCACTGTATTTCAGTCACCCGATTTGCCATTTATCCTGTGAAGGTAAACCTATCATGATGCATAATAACAGGTTAAATTGAGGATAAGTGGATTTAAAAATGCAGCTGCACTTTTCTGTTCCTCGAATAGTATAGCTTTCCGTCTGCTACAAACACAGTGAACTGGAAGGAGAGAAAGCAAATAGGGAATAGAGAACAGGGCATATATTGCTGGATATAGGGATCAGGATTCAGGGGGGCATATTAAAGAGAATCAGGTATAAGGGATAAAGAATAGGGCCATGGATCGTGAAAGAATTGAATTAGTAAGAAGGGACAGCAGATTATTTGAAGAAAGAAATGTATAAATGTTATTAACTGCACTTGAGGTCAGTTCTCATCTGTTTTGTTTTATATTAAGAGCTAGCATCTCTTCTGGTCCATCTCTCTCTCTCTCTCTCTCTCTCTCTTTCTCTCCCCCATTTCATCTCTCCTGCACCCCTATATATCGGGTGCACAACACACTGTACCCACACAATACCCACAATACAATGTGCTCTGCCCACACACCATACATAAGGCACTGTACTACTACTACATTCCTTTTGTCCTTGGTTTTTAGAGGAGGCTCTACTTTCTGTCTATCCTTCTTGGGCTGCTGTCCCCCTTGATTTCAGATATAATTTCTCTCTCTCAGGTTTATAGAGGGATGCCAAGGCACTCCTGAGACCAGGTTCTTCCTAAGAGAGGCTGAATCACCCTGCCTTTTATTCCTTACTGACCTATGGTGAAACTGCCAGCAGAGGCAGAGAAGAAAGAAGGGACAGACAGGGATAGAGACAAAGGAGAGACACAGGGAGGGAGAGGAGAGAGAAATAGGACAAGCATCTAGCAGTTACCTTTCCACCAAACGTAGCTTTTGGTCTTGTTTTACAATCTCAGTATAATGCATTCATTTTGAGACAGGATACAGAGGAGGAGGCACATATTATATTGTCTGTCTCTGAGACAAAGGATGTTTCACCACAGAAAGATATTTCTGTGATCTCTAAGTAACTTATATCTTCCCCTTGTTTTCAAGACTAGCAGTCTAGCAGTGTGCTGTCTATGGTATCATTACATTGCACCCAAATGTCACCAAGACGATCAATCACATTGGGACTTGCAAAAGCAAAAACATCAGGCAAGGTGCCGAGGAGCCAAAATCAAGCTAGTCAGCTAGAAGAGGACGCTGCCAACCTAGTCCAGATCAAATTTGTGTGCTTCTAAGAACTGTTGTTTACATTTTGAAGGTGTCATATTGTACACCGGTTTTAAGTACCGAAAACTATCTCTATCCAGTTTTACATGTCCACTCTCTCATTAACTTTGTTATTTTATTCACTGTGTCTTTAAGGCTCATTGATATCAGTTAACCTCTGTTCTAATTGGCTCCAACAAATTAAACACTGTCTGTGCGTGGTGCTTGGATTTGTGCAGGTGGGCCGTGCTAAAGCGTATCGTAACTTCATGGAAATCCCAATAGCTTGTTTAAATGTACGTTCTTCATTCGAATTGCGTAGATTTATTTGGGGACTTGATACTTTGCGTTTTGATACTTTCACAGTATTTTTACAGCACCATCAACTCCTTTAGAATCCACATTGCATGGGAAATTCTCCAAAATATGGGACCTTTAACTCTGAGGGTCATATTTTCCCACCAGCGTCTGGGGAGTTGTGAGCTGCCGTACTGTTGATTTGGAATTTTCTGGACAATCCAGATGCCTCATTGCCAATATTGTGTAACTTATTGCAATTTTCCAGTCAGACAGGCCTGCATTTCACCCTCAACTCAGGCACAAGTTTCAGTGATTAACAGTCTGTAAATGAGAAGAATGGCATAACGCAACTTGAATAATCTTTGCATTTTAATTACGTGACAGTAGTGAAAGGACTACACCAAAACTTTTGGAAATATACCTTTTTCCGGCTTACCCAGGCACAAGATTCATTTTTGTGCATTCAGTGGCTTGGTTTCCAGGTGAGCATAACGTGTTAGCTTAGCATAAAGACTTGAAGCCTATAGGAGTCAGTAGCCGACCTTCTTCAAAGTGAAGAAATACACCTTACAGCAACTCCATAACTGTCTTATTTACACAAAGTATCGTGTATTTGAAAAGGAATATTTCCCAGAATGTTGGTGTATTCCTTTAATTTTGCAACATGATTGAGCCTTTTCGATAGGTATCCTGAAAATGAAATTAAAATATTTGGGTCATGTTCAAATTCAAATTACCTAGGAGAAAGTTGCATACATAACATGCGCAAACCCCAAAGACCCGATTTCCATTCAAAATAAAATCGCTCAGTTCAGTTTAGTAGTATTCAAACAAATTTATTTGAGCAACAGTTCATACCGAGTCATTCACTGCTACGAACGGATTGATGGCCTGTGTTCTTTCCTGGTTTTATTTTGCTTACAAATCTGGCCCTTTATCTGTAGTATATTGCTGTAGTGGGTATATGTCAGGGAGCACTGTGTGTTGCAACATATAGTAGAATATTGGGATGTCTTTTAGAATGTTTTATAGAATGTTTAAGTACAGTAGTGTGCAAAAATGTGGGCGCCCCTGGTCAAAAAGCCTTTTACAATTAATATTTAAGTGAACAGAAGCAAACTTGACCTGTAAATGGTACAATGTCAACAGCTATCCTCAATCAATTGCGTGGGTTATCAACAAGACAAAAGTTGATTCCGGAAAATATGGCCATGAGTGTGATTGACTGTCCTGTGTGAAATGCACAATATCCTTCCTCCTTTTGTAAATCATCTGAAGCAGGTATAGAATGTTTAACTTGCCTTGAAATTGACTGAAATGAATGTGAATATGTGGGAATAGCAGTAAGCATAGGGTGAACTCGCATAACCACCCCCCTGCGGTGAAATGTGCATGGTTATCCCAAAGTGAGGTCATATGACGGCCCCCCACTGCGATGCAGTGATTGAAGGGTGTGAGACTGTAATGAGGCACACAGCAGTCTGCCTGGAACAGAGAGATGGGGCTGCCACGCCCAGCTCCTTCTGGCTTACCGCACTGAGGGGGGTCATTAAAGAGGAGGCAGTGGGTTCGACCGGGGCTCAGTGGGGTGTCTGTATTCAGCTAGGGAGGGGGGGTGTTCCTCACAAACAAAAGCCGTAATATCGTAGCACGCAAGATGAAGGTCTTCATCGAGGACACTGGTAGACCTGGATAGGGGGTGGGGAGTACTGCTCTTTCAAACTACAGCTGAGAGCTGAGTACTGTACTACAGACCACAGCACCATATGCACTGTACTATAGACCACAGCACTATATGCACTGTACTACAGACCACATAACTATACTGCACTATGCTAGAGACTACAGAACCATACTGCACTATACTACAGACCATAGCACCAAACTTCACTATTCAACGTATTGCACTGTGCTAAACCATTCTGCTGATGCCAACATCACAATGCAGTTCTGTGGATCTCTGACCTACATTAGGCTTTAAGCAGCAACATATTCAGGGTGTCAGTTGTATTTTAACCTTACCTTGGATTCAGAATCCGATAATCAAACCAGCATCAATTGTACGCAGTCGGACAATGTTTTGAATTGCGCTTTTTAAACTATTTATCTTCTTTCAGTAGCCAACAATCTTTTCTAGCACTTTTTATTTAAATTTATTTACATAAATCACTGCTTCTCTTACATGTCTCTTGTCTCTTGTATAATGTACTTCTAACTTTTTTAATCAAAGGAAAAAGTGTTTAATTGTTGCCATCTTGCATCAGGGATAATAAGGATCTTGATAAGGCATAGTTCATATGGTACTTACGTTGTTATGGCTGTTTGGTTGACTGATAACTCTGTGGTTCTACTGTTGTGTATATGTGTGGGAACAATGACCAGTGCAGTTTTGACTGGAAAGGCATATCCATTGACTGACTTACCTACAGTAGATGGAGGAGATCCATCACAGGACAGCGAGGGCAAAAGAGGAAGAGAAATGAGGAAAGATGAGAGAGCAGACAAGGTGGAACGGTGGAAATAAACATTTGTAGTTCCTGGCATCGGAAAAGAGACATTTTAGATGAAGGGAGGGAAGTAAAATAAAGTAGCCAGTATACCAGGAAAGAGAGAGAGCAGGACAGGTGGTATCCTGAGCAGTGTGTATTTTTGCCATTGACTATACCACAGACACGCACACACACACACACACACACGTGCATGCGTGCATACTTACACGCACACATACACGCACACACATACATGCACGTGTACGCACACACACACACACACACACACACACATTAAGTAAACATCCTGAAAGGTTAGAGACATACCACAAAGATACTCCGCACATGAACACATAAAGAGATAGACTGACACATCATCAGACAAAGAATTCCACGTTGAATTGAGTGAATCTGACAAAAAAAGTCACTATTGAAACCACATAAACAGAGACAGCAGAGTTAATATTTAGATGGCTCCAGTGATTTTTCCCTTTTGTGCTATAAATACAGTGCCCTCATTCTGATTCCTCTGATCTGCCTGCTCCCAGCATATTCCTGAGAGACAAAGCCCCATCATTATCTCTCTGGCACGGCCACCCCCAACTGTGATATCAGCACAGCGCTTTCCTCCTTCAGATTTCAGAAAAGGGGCCTTGATCAGAGTGTTAACTCTGACACCTTCATCCTGTGGATACTTTTTTTTTTTAATTCCCATTGTTATGACGGAAAGCTCTGGAAAGCACAGTATTTACTGCAATAATATTTACACAGTGATGTGCAGGGCACACAACGAATGTGGGAACTGTATTGGACATATATATGCCCCAATAACAATATCATGAAGTGGACTCATTCTGCTCTACGGTATTAATATAGCCAGCAGCCATACCACCGAGTGCCCTGCTTCTGCTGAATGGCTGAAGCTAAGCAGGTGTGGACTTGGTTCTTACTTGGATTGGGAGACCTCCTGGGAACACTAAGGGCCAGATTTATGTACATGAAACTCGCAGCGCAAAATGCAGCCTGAAGAGGGTATGTTGGTGCAGTTGCAGTCTGCCTGGGAACCACATTTTGTGAAAGAGGCAAACACGTGGTTAATGCTTTGATTATCATCACTGTTTGTGGCGACATCCATGTATCAGCTGCCATTTGAAAGCATATCCAGTGCAGGACAAAATGCGTACATATTCCAGTTGTGACGGCTATTGTCATTTGAATTATATGCAAGATCTAACGCTGCAACTAGCTTGACTATTGCCAGGATTGCTTGACTATTCCCCATTTGTTTTTCAAGATTGTTTTGGAGGATAACTAATACAAACAAACACACAATCTTGTTTTTATTATTTTGGCAATGCCAGTTGAGCATGCTCTGTTTCTAACAATGTTCTGTTAGGTAAAAAGCATATCTTTCCACAATGGACAAAAGTGATTAAAAGCAGCATGTCAATGCATTCAGCCTACTCATATTTCTTACTAGCAATTTTTTTAAAGTTCAAACACTTGTTACTGTCACTATGGTTGAGCATGTTATTTGTTGTCTAAATATTTTCTGACAAACACCCAGCCTTAATTATTGCTTGGCTGCGATCCTTATTTAATATTTAATATTAATCATCCGTTTGATGATTTCTTGGAATAGTGTGATTTTTGTTGCAAAGTTATTTAAAGATTTGGAACCTTTGTCTCTGCCTTTCTTGTGCTTCGGTTTACGCCTGCTATGTAGAGGCGGATAAATCGACCCTCGTTAATTACGTGAATTTACATAATCAGCCACACTTATAATATATCTGCCCTTTATTTGCACGGTTCCGCCCGTATGTGCATTAAGGAGAGAAGCGCAGCTTGCGATGACTCGCCTAGATTACACGCACACGCGGTTTCAGCCCTGTGCGGCAATTTCATACATGCAATGCATGTTTCCTGTTCAGAATGCGTCATATATGTGCCTGAAAATCATTACAAAATGCTGGCCCTCAAATGCTGCAGGACGTGGTGTTGGTGGGCCAGTAGGGGGCAATCTTCCTTATAGTCTAGTAAACCCCAATGCCCCAGTGCAGTGACAGGGCACTGTGCTGTAGGAGATGCTATCTTTCAGATGGGATGCTAAACCAAGGTCCTGATTCACTGTGGTCATCAAGAATCCCATGATACTCATTGCAAAGAGTTGGGGGTCCAGTGGAGTCTTGGCTAAATTCCAAAAACTGGCTCTTTTAATCTGCCTTTTAATCATCCCCTGATATAATAGGCTATATAATTGTTCTCTCCCTCTCCACCCCAGCTGATGTGTGGTGAGCAGTCTGGTGCAAAATAGCTGCCGTTGAATCACCCAGGTGGGTGTGACACATTGGTGGTGGTTGAGGCAAGATTCCCTCTCATCACTGTAAAGCACTAAATAAATGCAAGGAATTATTATTAAAATAATTCTAATTAAATAATCTATGAGTGAGATGAGGGGGAGAAGAGGCTGTGCCTGAATCTGTGAGATATCTACATGCTGTTGTTATATTCATCTGTGAGATCTCTACATGCTACCGTTATATTCATATGTGAGATCTCTACATGCTGTTGTTATATTCATCTGTGAGATCTCTACATGCTACCGTTATATTCATATGTGAGATCTCTACATGCTGTTGTTATATTCATCTGTGAGATCTCTACATGCTGTTGTTATATTCATCTGTGAGATCTCTACATGCTGTTGTTATATTCATCTGTGAGATCTCTACATGCTACCATTATATTCATCTGTGAGATCTCTACATGCTGTTGTTATATTCATCTGTGAGATCTCTACATGCTGTTGTTATATTCATCTGTGAGATCTCTACATGCTACCATTATATACATCTGTGAGATCTCTACATGCTGTTGTTATATTCATCTGTGAGATCTTTACATGCTACCATTATATTCATCTGTGAGATCTCTACATGCTACCATTATATTCATCTGTGAGATCTCTACATGCTGTTGTTATATTCATCTGTGAGATCTCTACATGCTACCGTTATATGCATCTGTGAGATCTCTACATGCTGTTGTTATATTCATCTGTGAGATCTCTACATGCTACCGTTATATTAATCTGTGAGATCTCTACATGCTGTTGTTATATTCATCTGTGAGATCTCTACATGCTACCGTTATATTAATCTGTGAGATCTCTACATGCTACCATTATATTAATCTGTGAGATCTCTACATGCTGTCATTATACTCATCTGAGATCTCTACATGCTGCTGTTATATTCATCAGTTTCACCAAATAGAAATTACAGCAGTGTTTTTACATAGTCCCCCCATTTCACGGCAACATAATGTTTGGGACACAGCAATGTTATGTGAATGAAGGTAGTTATATTGAGTATTCTGTTGCATATCCTTTGCACGCCATGACTTCCTGATAGGTCTGTGACCTATCAACATGTTCAGAATCTGGATATTTTATTTTCAGGTTGTCCTACAAGCAATAATAACATTATTTGCATTTGAATGGATCTCATTTGAATTGGGGTGTGGGACAAGATTCAGCTGTAAATTGTGCTGATACAGTACGGAACACATTTGTTGGCTAAATGGCTTTAAATTATCAAGGGTCCAAGGTATAAAATGAGCCTCAAACCACTATGCCGCTGCCAGATATGCAGTAGATACGCAGAATTGTTTCTCCTGAAAAATTATCCTGTTGAACTCAATGGAAAAATTTTTTCGGAGAAACAATTCTCTTCTACTGCATATCCGGCCGCAGCACGGTAGTTTTAGGTTCATTTTCTTGGTCCTTGGGCAGAGCTGGCTTCATCTTGTCAATTGAAAAGCCATTTCCCAGGACTTTATCTAAAGTTATTTTGTCCTTAGTTCTTCATTTCCTCCAAAAAAGGCAAGTCATCATCTGATAACCTGCTTGTAAATTGGACCATGTCATTACTTTTATATAATATGACTGACCACTTGATATTTAGAATAAGTTTTTCTTACCAGCAGTTCTGGATTCCAATGAGTCAGTGCAAGATTACAGTGCAATCATTCCCATGTAATAACAGACTGTGAGTTATCATTGATGTAATGCCTCTTCATAATATGTAATATGTGCAATTTCAATTCTGATTAAGCAAGATGTTTTGGTGGTATTTGTAATAGTATATTGCCTGTAATGTTATGTTTGTTATCTGACCTTGTTGAAACGTGGTAAACTACTATTATCTTCTAATTCTCGTTTAAAAGCAATTGCCAAAATAGAATTGAAATAGAGTTGCAATTTTTGCAACCTAAAGAGATGGGCATGAATTATCATAGCTGTAACATCTGTTGATAGTATGTGCAATTCCATGTTGATCTCATGAACACATGCTTGCTTTATGTTGTACTGTGTGCTAATTTGCATGCATGGAAATTAGATGGCTGTTATTCTGCTATCTTTGGCTCAGCAATTTTGTGGTGAAACGTTCATCTACACGTTTGGTAGATTTCAAGCAAAATGTCTAAATTCCAGGATTTTGGATCATTGGGAAAGTTTAGTTTTAATCAAACTTCATTCATTCATACATTCATTCATTTATTTTCATTTAAAATCTGAAAATATGTTTAAAAAAGTTAGAAAATCCAATATGGCAAACGTTGCATGTGCTTAAGGCAAGTTTCTTTATCCAACCTGAACGGACCGAAGCATCAGATTTCAAGACTGCGGCAAATGAGACCTGGAAGGCTGGCCCATCAATGCAGAGAAGATCTTTTGTTGATCGCAGTTCCACCATACAGCCAGACCCAGCATCGCTAGCATGCAAAATTTCATGTTTTCATGGTACTGTCAAGGAATCATACCCATTTCAATAAATGAAAAAAAAAAGAAAGAAAGAAACATCATAATTACAACAGGGATCCACCAGATTCGCTGCCAGGACTAATAATTCTACTGTTTGCATATGGCAGACAGGGCTACTCTTCCTTCTTGGCTGCTGTCAGAGCTTTGTGCTGCCTCCCAAAGCCTGAGAAGATTTCAGGACATGGACAATGCCAGCCACAACCACACACTACACAGTTGAGCAAATCAGTGGATTGGTAATTAGCTCAGCTGTTGCTCATTGCTGTGGGTTTTTGAAGGCAGTTTGCTGAGTCACAGCTACATTGGCTCAGCAGAAAAGCTTGGCCGCATCCATTGAATACCTATGTGGAGAACATGCTGTATAGTTTGTTCTTCTCAATATGATATACAGCTATAAACCAACCTCCATCACCTCCCACCACAGAGCACTAGTGTCTTCACTGAGAGTGTTCTTTGTATGAGGAGAACAAGAAATGACAAGAGTGGGAACCACAGCATTAGCTCTATAGGAGAAGGAGAATAGGCACACCATATAGTGCTGTGATTGTGTGAAGCATATGTATGTATAACAAACATATGTATGTGCAACAGTATACAGTTTGTTGATATGTGCAAAAGGTGTGAGCGTGTGTGTGTGTGTGTATGTGCATATATATGCACAATATAAACATTTTCAGTAGTATGGAGTATGACTACAGCAGATACAGTGGTTTCATGTTTCATTTGACATTTTGCCGGCAGCTGGGAAAAAATACTTGCAAGGTTTGCAAATGTGAGCACTCCACAGCTGTTGTGAGCTGACCAATTACCTTACATGTTATTTAGCTAATGTGTGTATCCAAAGGAGATTGGACCACCAACCTTGGGGGTAAATGAAAGTAACACCGATGAAATAGACTGTGCGGAAAATCTGACTGCTGTTAGACTTTTCCAAGTTGACATCTGACAACAAAGTTCTATGAAATGCCATTTAAGGAATAGTATGTCCACATTTAAAGCCTGTCACAATGGTATATTTTACTTGTTTAAACATTTCAACCATTGTTGTTAAGATAATACTATTTGCGATTCCCAACCCCACATCTCCACACACTTGTCTACAGGAACAGAAACTTTCAAATCGTAAAATAATCTTCATTCAAACACAATATGGATAATCAGAACTACATCGTTAAACAATAAAGGTGGACCAAAACTCGAGAATGCTGTCCCAATCGGGCTGTTGCCCGATTAATGCACTTAATCTGCCCTCAGTTAGCCGGCAAATTCGATAAACTCATTCTTACAAAAAACAGCTCACCTATTTGGAAATTTCAGTGACCATGGACATGAATAACACGGAGGTGTAAACGTTCGAATACGTTCGCCAGCTTTGTTATCTCTGTTCTTGACATGTTAATGACAATTGTTTGTTTTCAATGCATTAAGGGGACCGTAACAATACAATAGGCAATTGCTCTGTCTCATAATAATAAAATATACCAACTGCATAGCTATTGACAGGCAACTAACTCCCATTTTATCCTTACAGTACAGCAATAATGCAATGTTTATGTTATTCAAGAAACCGTAGGCTGACCAACTAGTCATGACATATGCCTATATGCTACTGATAGCAACAGATGTTCACAAAGGATGTAGGGTAAATAATGGACACATTTGATAATAATCATCATAATGAAAACATGACAAAATAGCGGAAAATTATTTGCCTATCGAACAATCTGTATAGACTCATAGAATCATTGCATCTGTAGTCCTATAAGCTACTCTGGCTTGTCATTTAGAAGCTAAATTTAAAGACCATTTCAGTGTATAACATGTAGCCTAAGCAGCACTGGTGTCTCCTGAGCTCAAAATTAGTGGGACCCGAAACATTAAACTAATCATTGATCTCAACTCCTTTTCATCAATTTATCTTGAAACAAAAGTATGCAAATGATATGACTAATCAATAGCCATATTATATTAAATCATGAATTCAATTAATTAAATATGAGTTAAAAATCTGGTAGCCTGGTCTACACTTAACTAAAAAATAGACTATATTATCTACCGTGCTAGCTCTCAGAATAACCAGCAATAAGAAAACCTGCACTTCAAGATTGTTTAGCCTATAATCTACACATTGCAGATCTACAAATGTCCGCAAATGTTGATAAAATGTACTCAATTTCAATATTGGAACATAATTTTGACCTTTCCTTTGTTTTTGCTATACACTGAAGACATTTGATTTTGAGGTCAAAAAATTTGACGACAGATCCTAATTTAAGCTTTTATTTCCTGATGTTTTTATCTGGATTTGTTAAACAACTTAGAACATATGACCATTTGTATCTGACCACCCAATGTTTAGCGGAGCAAAAATGGAACATGGTGTTTCTTGTAGCCCAGACGTGTCTTAATATCTACTCTTGGTTTTAGCCTTGGCTTTGCCTGTGAAGATTATATTTGCATAAGAAAAGATAAATGTACATGAAGACCAGAGAGCTATCCTTGGGAGAAAAGCAAGCTATTTTGAAGCATTGAGAAAAGGGGAAAACCATTGCACAAGCATTGGGGATAGCTTTTACTCAGGATTTCCTGAAAAAGAAAGAAACCATTGGCGTACTGAGCAACAGACATCGAACAGGTCACCCAAGGAAAACGAGAGCAGTTGATGACAGAAACATTGTGTGAGCTGTGAAGAAAAACCACAAAACATCTGTCAGTGACATCAAAAACAAGTTTTCTGGACTGATGAGACCAAGACGATGGCTTGGACTAGCATGGCTGCTTCTGGAGTGGGCTCACTAATCTTTATTGATGTTGTAACTCACGATGGTAGCAGCAGGATGAATTCACATGAAGTGAAGTCTATGAAGACATTCTGTCTGCCAACTTACAGAGAAATGCATCCAAACTAATTGTGAGGAAGTTCATCAGCAAGACAATGACCCAAAACACACTGCCAACACAACAAAGGACTTCATGAGGGAGAAAAAGTGGAAGGTTTTACACTGGCCGAGTCAATTACCAGACCTTAACCAAATTGAGCTTGCATTTTTGAAGGGAAATCCCCCCTGGAACCAACAACAACTGAAAGAGGCTGCAGTAAGAGCCTGGGGAAGCATCACAAAAGAAGAATGCAACAGTTTGGTTATGTCAATCGGTCGCAGACTTGATTCAGTTATTTGGGGAGAGCAGGTTATATCTGATGGTACTGAGTATATGTGAATTAATTTTATTAATACTCAAGGAAAATCAGTCTCCACAACTGCTTAGTGATTAAAATAGATTTTTCTAAATTGTATTCATCATTTTACACAATGTGAAGAAGCTGCATGTTAATTTCCAATTGATTACTCAGATCATTGGCACACTTGAGAATCAATGAAAATGAAGGAATATAGGTTGAGATCAATATTTGTTTAAATAAGAGTTTTGTGCCTCACTGATTTTGAGTACATGAGACACCACTGCTTTTAGTAAATAGCCTCAGTCAGTCTAAAATTAAAGAAGCAATTACTCAAGCATAACACGACTGGTAGTTTTTCTTCCCTTCGTCTTTGTTTTTTGCACCAAATTTATACCAGATTGCAACATCCAGATGCAGTTCCTTTTGAGGGAGAGAGACCTTAACCAGCGTTGCCAGATAATAATCACGGTATTGTATATAGTCAAACAAAGGGATCATATATATGTAAATATGCACTTAATTACAAAGCAATGAGTTTACAATGTCTTGACAACTTTCTTCACAAATTAATATTAGCACCACACTACCAATGACAACTAGAAGCAAGCAAATTGAATATGAACAATTTAATGAGATTTCAGATTTCCCAACCCCAATTCAAACTTTTACCACTGTAGCCTACAATGTAGTGCTAAGCTGATCCTGAACATCATTATTTGTGAAATGACAGTTATCACACAGAACAAAGTTATGGATATTTCTAGTTTACTGTATCTTTAGATAGTTTTGGAGTTTGTGGACTGTTCTTGAAACTTAGGCCTATATAAAAAATATGTCACTCTGCTACTGTTGGAACATTGCAAGTATTTCACACAGCTCTGGATTAGAGTGCTCATATTCAGCAAACAACACATAGTTACTGCGGATAAACAAAGAAATATATCAGAATTTGCTGCCGTGCCATATTAAACACGAAACCACTGTACATGGTTTGAGCCTATGTGTATTATTTCATTGTCCCATAAGCACACACTGTAATTTAGTGAATGATGACCATGGTGATAGACAACGACAGTTACAATATTCAAAATCTCACTTATGGTTTTTTAATGTGAATCTAATGAGCTCTGCATAATAATAAATGCACACATGCAAGCATGAATGTGACCTTGAAATACGGCTACAATTATCATATTTAGGCTAGAGACAGTGTATGATGGCCTGCTTTACTGGCAAAGAGACTTCTTTCATCCTCATATTGAGAGACAACAGCAACAGATTCCAAATACAAATTTCACAACTGGAATGAACTCTACACCTTTTTTTTTAGCTTTCTTGTGCATGAACTACTTTTGCAAGAAACAGCTGAGCTGCCAATTACCTTTGGTAATTGTCCAATTACCTGTGATATGTGTAAATATACAGTGTGTGGTACACACTCATGCACGTACATACACACACACGCACACACACACACACACACACACACACACACACACACACACATATACATGAAGGCTTCATAAAGCCCATGACCCAGAACTCAAAATGCATATGAGCAAAAACCTTCCATGAGAATACAGCAATGAGGGTTCCAATTACAGCTGAACTGGGACAGGTTTGACAGGCATCAGAGACAATTAAAATATTCATGCTGATGTTTATTGCCGTTTTAATGGATCTGTAATTTGTTCCACCTCATCGCCATTGTAAGAAACATGCTGCCTTTGTAATAACCAGTCTCAACAGGACAATATAACTGACTGATACTGACCTGGGTTCATGTCTGTAATTTGAAGTTTTGGTTGACTAATATTGACCTGAGGTCAGGTCTGCAGTGCTAAGTGCAGTGTTATACAATGCACTGGTGCTCAGTTGGGATGAGGTTTCGAGTGTTCCTGCAGGGCTGTATACCACACTGGTACTGACCTGAGGTCAGTCCTGCAGTGATTCTACTGCATACATGCCATGGTAAAGCCTAGAGTATTTTACAACCAATGCCTTCTGTGCATTTCATTGATGAAATACGGAATAACGATACAGAATCCTAAATCACTTGTCCCTTTCAAAGAGTCCCTCATATTTCATAAAGTGCATACCTAGTTTGTCTGCCTTCAGGCCTGTTGGGTGATGTCATGATACTTCCACAGACCCAGAACTGTTAATTTCACAGGCTCGATCCATAGCAATGCGTAGGATTCAACCATGACCAAGCACTGGCACCACATACATGATGAGGGACTACCCTCAAACAGTACAACAGCTTGCAATCCAATCCAGTAAAATATCTCCCCTCATGCACTTACATTTGTGGGAAACTATTCAGAACCTGGAAGCTGTTGGATGGCTCGTCCTGTCGAGGCACAGTTTTCATGGATGAGCACCGCAGTCCTGGATCAATTCCAGACCTTACCAGCTCTAACTGTGGCTGGCAGGCCTGCTGGGGTGAAGCAAAATTGGTAATTGCTGGCCAATCGGGCACATGGCATCTGCTTGCCAAAGCTGCATGTGAAGCGTCTGATCTGTGAAAGTTTAACCTGTGGGTAGCAGTGTGAAGGAAAAAGAACCATGGATGTACGCATTGCCTCAAATCAACTGGGTAGATTGGCACAGGCAGAGATTGAGCTATAGGGCAGAGGCGTTGATGTATAGCTTGACCAAATTCGCACCTTTCGCTGCTGATATTTCTGTGCTGAGATTGCTTTGGCCAGCCACAAAGAGAGATTTAGTGCATCGCACCAGACGCGCTTTCTCAGCTTGAAAATGCGAGGCGCATTACCTGTCTTGATTTTATGAAGCCTATTCTGTAAAAAGAGCTGGAGGCGTCTTTTCTGATGTTGCTAGGCAACCACACGATGTGTCTGTCAATCACTTGGCTGATGTCCTAACATCATGCCATTAGCAAACCGATTTCACAGGAAATTGCTGTTTGTTATTCATTTTTGGATAAGTAGAGAGCACTTGCTTTTGCTCTTATGGAGAGTACGAAACAAAACAATCTGAAAAACAAAACAACTTAAACTGAGAAATCATATGTACTGTTGCCCGGGGCAAAATGGTGTCAACAGCAACAACCAAACATCTTGTCCAATGAGGAATCAAAACCTACCAATATTTTCATGGAATTGGATGGCAGAAAAAATAATGACAGTGACGTGGGACGCTTTTTTCTCAAAGTGCATCAGAATCATCATTTGCAGTTTCATGTACGGCTAAAAACAGTGAGGTGCCCAGGGCAGATAAACATGATCTGTTAAACAAGGTTAATAGTATTTTGTGGTGGAATTCCTCTTTAATTGCAAAGTTGGAACTGTGACAAAAGTACACCAGCACAATGGGTTTGCAATAAAACAATGAATATGATTTTTTTTATCATGCAGACTGTCAGTTCTATTTGAAGGTATTTACAATGCCCTCCATAATGTTTGGGATAAAGACCCATCATTTATTTATTTGCCTCTGTACTCCACAATTTGAGATTTGTAATTTTAAAAAATTCACCATGTAGAAATTACAGCAATGTTTTCACATAGTCCCCCCATTTCAGAGCACCATAACATTTGGTACACAAATTTGATGCAAATTAAAGTAGTCAAGTTTAGTATTTTGTTGCATATCCTTTGCATGCCATGACTTCCTTTCTGTGACCTATCAACATCATTAGGGTTTTGATATGTTATTTTCAGGTTGTCCTACAAGTGACACTAAAACTCAATATCGCTTTTGAATCCATTTGAATGGATCTGTATGGGAACTGGGGTGTGGGACTAGATTCAGCTGTAAATTATGCTATACAGTATGGAAGGCATCTGTTGGCTGAATGGCTTTAAATCATCAAGGGTCCAAGGTATGAAATGAGCTTCAAACCAGATATGCAGTAGATATGAAAATAATAGTTTCTCCTGACAAATTTTCCTGTTGAACTGAATATTCAAGAGAAACAATTATTTTTGTGCACTTTTACGACTACATGTGATGTTTTATTACAAATCTCAAATTGTGGAGTGCAGAGGCAAATAAATAAATGATTTGTAATGTCTGTATCTGGTGATCCATGTAGGAACTACAACTCATTTTATACATATTCTCTCCATTTTAAGGGAGCAAAAGTAATTGGACAAAATTGGCTGCTCAGCTGTTTCGTTGCCAGCTCTATGTCTTGGCATCTTTATTTTGTATACAAGAAAGCCATCAAAAGATGTATGTAATTCAAATTGATTCTAGGTGAGGAATTTGCATTTTGACAAAGAAAATTTGTTTTTGTTCGTCAAAATGAGGATCAAATAAGTGCCAGTGCCAGGAAAGCAGGCCCTCATCAGAATATATGGATAAGAGACATAGCCAAAATATTTTTGGGTAAAAATCAACTGACATATTGTTAAGAAGCAGAAGCAGAAGCAGAAGACTACTCTAGCATAGAGTTTGCAAAAAGAAAAGCACATTATAAAACTATAGAGTTCTGTTACAAAGTTGAATGGACACGTGAGGCAAGTATTAGCCTGTAACAAAGTGAGGGTGAGAAGAAAGTAACTAAAATAAGGGGACTATGTGTGACTTTGAAGCATCAACAGCAAGGACGAAAGGCTAATTGAAATCAGGGTGAGCACTGTGTGACACTGTGAGCAAAGTCATGTTTTAAGGTATTAAAAACTTCCTGACACTCAAAGCTCCAGTCATCTGTTGACAGTTTTTAGGCTTTATTTCCTCACAGAGCATTATCCCCCTTTCCTTTTTTGCAGAGGAATTTTGGCTTTGGCAGGGCAATCCCCTATGACCATGACCAGGATCTTAGCTTCTTTTGAGAAGGAGTGACACCATGGCTTTCCATCAGGTAGCCTGTCTGGATATTCTTGATGGCCTCAACTTTCTCAGGGTCAGTCTTGACACCGTCTGCACAGATGATATGTCCAAGGAAATTGGGGGAGTTATGATTTTAGTTATGATTTTTAAGATGAGAAAACACCATCTCCAACAGTCCAAGAGCCAGTTGCTAGCCTGATGCTTCTCCCCAGGCCATTTTATGTCTTGAAAAGATGGACTCTTACAATGAGTGAGATAAATTCTGTCTCTCCACTGGTCACCATACAATTCAAATTCCAGCTCAATCTGTGTTTACTTCATGTCTTCATGTGACCTCATCACTATGGAATTTCCTGAAACACAGTGCAAATGAACTTGCATGCAATCAGACTGAGACAGATATTCGAGAGCAATGCAAGGGAACACACCTGCAAGTTTTGTGTTTCGTTTCATCACCACAGGGTCAATGGTAGGGTTTATGAAGGGTTTTAAAGGTAACCACCACCCACAAAGGTGTGATGGCCCTGCCAATCGTGACATTCCTTGTCCTTGATCTTGATTGGTTTGGCTCTACAATGACTGTACTGCCTACTGATATGGCTGCTGACTCAGTTTTCGGCAGTTTTCCCTAAAGTGTTCACGCTGTGGCTTGTAGTGTGATGCATTGTTTCCATATTACCATTCAAACTTTATCAGGGACAAATTCACAACTCTTTGTGTTGGAGGTGTGAGACAGGAATCATTGGCTATCATTATCCTTCATATAATTTGGCACCAGTAGCCTTCAATCTCCCTCATAAACTGGAGTATTCTCCTAATGGAATTGCTGCCCAGAATTACCCTGTCAACTTGTCCAGGAAGCACTAGCTCTGGAATAAGCATCTTGCATTCATACACAGTAACCTCTAGGCCATGAATTGCTTTTGGTGTGACCTGGTGCCTACATCAGATGAACATGGTTTCATCTCAGAGCTGTGATGTAAAAGCTGTACCTCCATAATGTTAATAATGCGCTCAAGAACAGAAGACACTGCACCTCCATTCAACAGTGAATCTTGACTTCCAGCAGGAGGAGCCACTTTAGAGGGAGAGATCTCGACCACATTGACAGACACTTTCTCCGTGGGTATCTTATTAGTACAGACGCAGCTTTCAAGCTCATTTCAGGATGATATTCTTTCAGCACATCTTGGACCTCTTGGGCAGACCACTTATTAATTGTTTTAGATTGGAATGTCATTGCTAATTCTTTAAAGGGCCGGTTTCTAATGAACATGCACGTCTCGTCTCAGGCAGTCCAGTGACATATCCTGCTCTTTCAGATGATGAGTGGTAATGTCTAAAGCACGGTTGAGTTCTGAGTTAGTAGTCATATGCATCCCCATCAAATGTGAAATCCCCCCCCCCCTGAAATAGGACTTTCAATCTGCAATGATATAGGCATCCCCATAACACCTCCACCTCTTCTAAGACTTGCACTCATGAATACTGAACCCCCCTTCCTCAGACTCATTCTCAAAATAAAAGCAAACAAATAAAAAAAGCGGTTTACAGCTGAAATAAAATAAAAACTCCAAAGAACTGGAGTCCAGTCTCAGTCCAGAGGCAATGTCCACTTGAATTAACAGTGATATACAGTGCGCTCCAGAATTATTGCTACCCTTTAGAAAAATTTAGAAAAAAGGTTGCGTACACTGATCAGCCACAACATTAAAACCACCTTAAACCAGTTTTCATGATTAAAAATGCTTTAAACTGTATAAACTTCTGCGACTTGGTCATAGGCAGATTGTCCAACAGGACAGTAACTCCAGACATACATCAAAATCCACACAGAACTGGCTAAGTAAAAACAGCAACGTAATGGCCAACTCTGTGCTCCAGACTTAAATCCCATGAATATCCCAAGGATATCAATGATTCTGAAAAGTCCAAATGTGTTCTCACAAATTATAGGAAAAGACTCCTGCTTGTCATCTTTGCCAGGGGTGTTGGCGCAAATTATCAAAGGGGAGGGGGTATACTATGAAGTGAGATTACAGGGCTAGCAAAGTAACTTAAGCTGCTAACCCTGGGTTTCCTGCACAATGAAATTGAGTTAATTCAAATTGGGGTATATCGCCAGGGCAATGTATGCTGCATGGCTAACTTGGTCCAGGGCAGGTTATGCTCAGGCTATTGACTTGAAACATATAAAGCACTGTCCTCTAACCAATCAACTTCTTGGAAATGGATGTCTCTCCATGACACTCCCGTAGAGTTCGGGGTGTTTTCACTGGGCGGAGACCAAATTCATCGGCTGCCTTTCTCCATGGTTACACAACCTGAAAAAAGCTAGATTCTCAAAGGAGAGAATACAGTAGCCACCAAGAAACTCTTGAACCCTGGGTGTTAACAGCCAATCTACTTCCCTTAATTATAAGATTCTCAAGTTTAAGAATAAACCTTTTTAGCTTCAGGCATAATCATTTTAAATATCTTGTATCAAGTAAAATTTTAGGAGCTCTAGAATGTGTAGCCTAATTTCCGCAGCAGAAATGAACTATAGGACAATTTGTGAGATTGAAGATTTGTTCGTTAAGAGTGATATGTTACTTTTTCCTATTCGCCTATTTCATGTTCTAACTTCTTCGTATCCGTCCATTATATTGATTCATATCGGTTTTTTTTTCAGGTGAGAAATATGCCGCTCAAGTAGCCTATGGCCCTCCTATAGGAGCTGTAGTCCTATAGGCTCATTTTTCGATAGTGGTTGTTTGGTTTTGTGAAGCCAGGTTATGCAAAGAAACCCTGGGTTTTTTAAACTCCCTTATACCCCCCAGGGGTGCCAATAATTGTGGAACCAGTTTTGGTGGTAATTTTCTTTTGCTTTTGAAAAATGTAAGACTTTGTTTAATTCCATTGAAAATAAAACTAATGTCTATATGTGTATTATTTTTTATACAATAATACAGGAGCCCATTGTAAGATGCCAACCATTAAGATGGCAGGATAGCCTCTGGGTCACGATGAAGCATGAGTTTGAAGGAGAAATCAAAAAGTCACTGCACCAATGTGTCTCTCCTCTCACCTCTTTGTCTCTGTTTCACCGACTGACCCACACGCTGGACAGGAATTGAGGTGAATGGAGCAGTCAGTGCGTTTATTCTGGGACTGGGACAATGACACAGACAAAACCACGCTCTGAACTGAATGAGCCTTTGTAGCTTGCTTTCTCATCCACAGTTTCATTCCTACTGTGAAGCCACACATCCCCCCGATGAAATCACCCAGCATCGCTCTCACCTCCCACAATCAGTAGCTTGTGGGCCTGTTTTCTATTTTTGATACACTGTGTTCATAAATGTACAGTGGGGTGCAAAAGTGTGGGCACCCCTGGTTTTGTTACTTTTTAAAAAGATGATTACTAAGGCCCAGACCCAGGTGATTTATTCCTGCTTCAATGAGTCAGGTGAGTATAATTCCAGGGCTGAACTTTTTATTCTAAAGTATCCAACTGCAGTGGCTGTTCTGTCTGGTGTTAACAACCATAGGTTCCTCTAAACAATTGATTTCAGAATGAAGATGGTCCATTTCCACCAAAATTAGAAGGCTACAGAAAACTCTCTCAATATTTCAAACTCCCCATTTCCACTGTCAGGAACATTATTGAAAAATGGAAGATAAATGGAACAGTTGAAGTCAAGGCAAGGTCTGGAAGACCAGGAAAGATTTCAGATAGAATGGCCTGAGACCTGGTGAGAACCCAAGCATCACTGCAAAAGAGCTGCAAAAAGGAATAGCAAACACAGGTCTAGGACAATAATACAACATACTTTAAACAACAAAGACCTACATAACAGAGTTGCCAGAAAGAATGACCTCAACCCAAAATTAAGCATATGTAGTAGGCGAAATAAAACATTAAGAAGCCTGAAGCCTTTTGGAACAATGTACTATTGGACTGACAAAACCAAGATTTAACTTTTTGGCTGCTACCAAAGAAGGTATGATTGGAGAAAAAAAGGTGAAGCCTTTTAATAGCAGAACACCTTGCCAACTGTGAAGCATGGAAGTGGATCCATTATGCTTTGGGGTTGTGTGGCAGCTGGGGGCACAGGAAATATTGTGCGAGTGGAAGGAAGAAATAAAGAAATTCAAGAGGCTAATGTTCAAAGGTCAGTCCACTCATTGAAGTTGAAGAGAGGTTTGGTATTCCAGGAAGACAATGATCCCAAGCATACCTCAAAATCAACCATGAATTACCTCCAGGAAAGACGGATGAAGGTTTTGGAATGGACACCACAGTCCCCAGACTTAAATATTATTGAAAATCTGTGGAGAGATCTCAAACATGCCGTACATGCAAGTGAAAAAAAAGTGAGAATTGGAGGACTCTTAGCTGGCTACAGGAAGCATTTACATGCTGTTATAGTTGCTAGAGGAAAAGTTACAAAGTACTCAATGACAGTGTTCTCAAACTTTTGCACAGGGTGTTCTTCTGTGCCGCTCAGAAAAAAATCAGTCCCTGTGAAGAAATGTTTTTATTTAAAAATACTGTCCGAGTATAGTGGCAGCTCGGATGGTGCAGTGGGTAGCACTGCCGCCTCACAGCAAGGAGGTCCAGGGTTCGAATCCTGGTCGGCCGGGGCCTCTCTGTGCGGAGTTTGCATGTTCTCCCCATGTCTGTGGGTTTCCTCCGGGTACTCTGGTTTCCTCCCACAGTCCAAAGACATGCAGGTTAGGCTGATTGGAGAGTCTAAATTGCCCATAGGTATGAGTGTGTGAGTGAATGGTGTGTGTGCCCTGTGATGGACTGGCGACCTGCCCAGGGTGTGTTCCTGTCTTTCGCCCAATGTATGCTGTGACAGGCTCCAGCCCCCCCTGCGACCCTGTTCAGGATAAGTGGGTTAGGATAATGAATGTCCATAGGAATATGACTTTTTTTTCTGAAAAGGGAAATTTACTTTTTAGCTTTAATAAACTGCTGGGGGTGATGTCACTGTGGCTTCTCATTGGATGATATGTGGATTCATCATTAGACCGCTGTGAATTGCCCATGATGTACTTGTGCATAAATGAAAAGTGTCAAGCAGTGATTTGTTCTCCAAATTAAGCATGCATTCAACAACATTACATCCATTACAATACACTGTTACATACTGTATGTATAAAAATGGCTGTAATTCCTACACTGATCATTTGATATGGGTGTGAATACCCCCAAATGAAAGATGAAAGTCGCTTTGAGAATAAAATGTTGGAATTAATTTGGTACTTTATTTCATGAAAAGGTTTTTCAACATTTGGTTTCATAATAATTATGGAATAGGTTGCTGTGGGTGCTGATGTTAATGCCTTAATGCTGGAAAATATTTGGCAGTTCTAGGAAGTGAAACACTGCAGAATAATGAGGTTAACACTCTTGGGTTAACCTCATTTTCATTGATTTATTTCAAATCCAAGTATAGAGCATAGAGCCAAAACAACAAAAATATGCGACTGTCCAAATGCTTATATGGACTGCAGTGAATAATACTATATCATACTAGATATTATTTTGTCAGTTTATTTACCATTGCTAACAAGAATGTTTTTGCTACCAAGTTTCATAACTCACACTGTTAGCACAAGTACTCTGTGGACCAAACTGTGAATGAATTCAATGAAAAGATTTCTCACTTAGCCTCCACCACAAAATTATATTTCTACAGCCCAATTTGTAAATGTATGCATACTCTATTCCAAAACTGATACACCCGTGTTCAAAACTAAAACATACATAGGGTCAAATACAAGTGGATAGCAATTTTCTATGCCACAAGTACTGTATTGAAATGCATTCCTAAAACCCCCAAAAAGTTTTCATAATGGTTATAGAAACAAAGTTCTGATTGAAATGGAGGCTGATTGTGCTGATTTTGAATAGTTATTGAATAGACCAATCACAGCTGATTCAGATGGATAATTTGCAGGAATTTCAATTTAATTTCCATTTCTAAAAAAGGGGACCTCTTTAGAATGCTTTTGCTCAAGATGGCCCCTGGAAGAAATAGAAAAGTGGGTGAAAGAGGAAGCCAAATGGCTGGATGATGGAAGGAGAGAGGGAGATGAGTATGAATGCGTGGTGCGTTTTTGAGAACTATACTCATGACTTGATAATGACAATTTCTTGTACCTGCACTAAGGAAGCAACAGAATACATCTGTCATATCATAAACAGCTGAGAAGCCATCTGTCCAATTACTTTTGTTCCCCCAAAATTGGGGGACTATGTATACAATGGATCACCAGATATAGATGTACACACACTGACAGTGACAGTCTTCATTTTAACCTCATATTCATTGTTTCATTTCAGTTCAGAGTTCAGAGCCAAAAGACCAGAAATTTTACTATGTTCAAATACATACAGATCTCACTGCATAGCCAGCTAGTTGCTACATCCATATTACTTTTTGTTTGAATACAATAGCCATCTTACAAAGTCATCATCTCAGGCAGGCTTCTCCATTGTTTCTAGGTTTTGGCTCATTTCTGAGCATTTAAAACAGGGATCAGCAACCCACGGTCCTTGAGGACTGAGAACTGCTGGTTTCCCACCCCCCATTACCTGGGAGGTGTGAAGACTGTCTGGACAATCAGTAGCACTAATTACCTGGGAGAAAAGACAACCAGAGCTGGATTTGGATGATCCCAAGCTTTAGGATTTGAGTGTGGTCCAATTAAAATATTTCCTCTCTCTCCCTTTCTCCTCGTCTCGGTTAACAACTATGATTTTTTTTGTGCTGCATTGCATCGTCCTGTGTGAAGTTTGTAAATGAAGTTTGCAAGGGCAGAACATTTAACAGACTGCAGTCACAATCTCCACCCACAACAAAATATGGGCTCTACTTATGACAACATGCAGACTCCAGTAAAAAAAAAAAAGCCAAACCTCCATCCACAACAACTGCAATATTAGCAGTCTGGCTAATTGAATTGAGTCAAACACTTGATGCACCTTTGTGTTGCTGTTCTGTCTCAGTCTATTCAAGCTCTCCAAGGTAACCCCAGATACCATCAGTTGAAGAAAACAGCAGATAGCATCAACACAGGAAGCAGAATTGGACTATCTATCTATGCAATCTTTCATCTGCCCATATCCCTGCTCCAGTGAGCAGGCTAAAGCTCAGACAGTAGACTACACTTTGGTTTCAGTTTAAGGTTCAGAGCAGCACAACAAAGCCTGCTAAACCAGAGTTCTATACCACACAGAAGCTCTCTGCATCACACTTCATGAGTATAATTGAGCTCAGCAGAGTACATAGGAGGTCTCAGAGTGGGAATAACTTGTTTATAAGTGCTGCTGCCTATGTAAACTCCAGCCCATAGGTAACATTAAGAGCCATATTTTCCAGAATGAACTTTTCACGGCGCATTGGCGCAGTCACTGGCGAGGGGTGCACAGATCAAGGTGAGAAATGGGCTGAATTATGTTATCAGTGGGTGTGGTGCATCTTGATTCATTCATATCCAATAAAATGAACTATTTTCATTAGCATTAACATCCATGCATATTTCATAGATTGGATTGGCAATTTCCGTAATCTCTACATATGAAAGACAAAAATAAATAAGGCAGATATTTCTCCCAAAAAGTTATCAGAATGTATCTCATAAATAAGATAAATCATTTGTAAGTACAGTGCATCCGGAAAGTATTCACAGCGCTTCACTTTTCCCACATTTTGTTATGTTACAGCCTTATTCCAAAATGGACAAAATTCTACACACAACACCCCATAATGACAACATGAAAGAAGTTTTTTTTGAACTTTTTGCAAATTTATTAAAAATAAAAAACTAAGAAATCACATGTACATAAGTATTCACAGCCTTTGCCATGAAGCTCAAAATTGAGCTCAGGTGCATCCTGTTTCCACTGATCAACCTTGAGCTTAATACAGCTTAATTGGAGTGCACCTGTGGTAAATTCAGTTGATTGGACATGATTTGGAAAGACACACACCTGTCTATGTAAGGTCCCACAGTTGACAGTTGTAGGTTCCGAAGGGTAATATCGTATTTTAAATCAGTCTCATTTAATTATTTCAATTTAGCTACGTTATTAATAACTAACTCAATAGTAATGATTTAATAAATCATTCAACAGTCATACAGTTGAATCAATACTATGAATTCAACAACAACTTATATGAGTTCGAATTTTATAAGTAGCCTTATAAGTAGTTCTTAAATAGCTAGTTGGCTTGATTCAGTGTTGGAAAAATATTGAGACGGACAACCGGTTACAATAAAGAGTATTTATTGAACACGATAAACACATAAACACAGCTAAATAAAAAGGGCGTGACGGAAAAGTAATGTATTTAAGTGGGAAGAAAGATGGAGGACAAAGGAATGCGCGTACACGTATGCCCGCGTCGAGAAAGCGAGGGAAGGAGACAAAGGAAGAGAGAAAGAGCGCGTGCACGTGAGTACACGTAGCGGGCGAAGAGGATGGGGGAAGGAATTGGTGGAGACTATAGCTTGGGACTTATAATGGTGGACTATGGTTATAGCGCGTAATTGCGCGTACACCTAGTTGAAATTTGGGTGGTCAAGAGACAAATTAATGAAATCACCGCAACAAGAGTACTTGCGCTTTGGGAAGTGTTTCTGCGAGTTTGCGGTGCTTGATTAAATTAATTTAGAAACTTAGTTCACCTAATTTAACAGTCCACTGACTATAAGCCCGGAGAGCCATAGGCCGTCCTCTAAGGGAGTGTTCTTAAAATTAATTAGATGGGAGTCTCTTTTGGAACGAACAGCACGGGATAGCCGTAGGTTAGAAAGAGGCTGTTAAATTCGCACCTGAGGCTTTTGTGAGGTCCAGCAGTTGCATATTTTCGGCTGTTACTGTATTGGCTAAATTTCCATTAAAATTACAGTGGTAGGCGGCGTTGATTGCGTCATCAATGGCGTAGACAAAGGCGTTTCCCTGTTTCAAAAAGTTCTTACGTTGGCCCCAACACAGTGCATGTCGGAGCACAAACCAAGCATGAAGTCAAAGGAATTGTCTGTAGACCGCCAAGACAGGATTGTCCCGAGGCACAAATCTGGGGAAGGGTACAGAAAAATTTCTGCTGCTTTGAAGGTCCCAATGAGCACAGTGGCCTCCATCATCCATAAATGGAAGAAGTTCGGAACCACCAGGACTCTTCCTAGAGCTGGCCGCCCGTCTAAACTGAGCAATCGGGGGAGAAGGGCCTTAGTCAGGGAGGTGACCAAGAACCCGATGGTCACTCTGTCAGAGCTCCAGCATTCCTCTGTGGAGAGAGGAGAACCTTCCAGAAGGACAACCATCTCTGCAGCAATCCACCAATCAGGCGTTTATGGTAGAGTGGCCAGACGGAAGCCACTCCTTAGTAAAAGGCACATGGCAGCCCGCCTGGAGTTTGCCAAAAGGCACCTGAAGGACTCTCAGACCATGAGAAACAAAATTCTCTGGTCTGATGAGACAAAGATTGATCTCTTTGGCGTGAATGCCAGGCGTCATGTTTGGAGGAAACCAGGCACCGCTCATCACCTGGCCAATACCATCCCTACAGTGAAGCATGGTGGTGGCAGCATCATGCTGTGGGGATGTTTTTCAGCGGAAGGAACTGGGAGACTAGTCAGGATTGAGGGAAAGATGAATGCAGCAATGTACAGAGAAATCCTGGATGAAAACCTGCTCCAGAGCGCTCTTGACTGGGGCGACGGTTCATCTTATGTACACTGACACTGGCGTGAGAGGACGCTGGCGCTGCTTGTTCGCCGCTTCTCCGTTCGACTGAGATTCGTATTGTGTTTCGTAGGTTATTTTGTTTAGTTAGTCTAATTAGCATTTGTTCCTAGACCTTTTTTCTAGTCTTTTTATTTATTTTTCCACGGTTGCAAAAAAGATCGAATCATCCGACCGACCTACCTGTGGCTGCTACCGGAGCTATTGCTACCTCCAGCTGTTAACACCCGGGGTTCATGCTGCCTCTGGACCCGTTCTTTTCACCGCTCCAGCTGGGTCTGTCTGCCCACATTGCTGCCGTACCACCGGACAACCACTTGACGAGGTATCCCCCAGACAGCCTCCCTGCTGTCTTGGTACGGTTAGTCCTTCGTCGGCTGGGACCGTTGCCTCTCAGTGAGCTCCGTGGCTAGCATTTTGTGCTAGGACTGCTACTTCCCCTTGGCTGCTGCCTTTGCCCCAGAGCTAGCTAGCATAGCTAGCCTTCACTCGCTGCTAGCCTGGGATAGCAAGCTGAGGTCTGGCTTGACTGCAATTAAGCCCTTTTCTGTCTGGCATGCTTGTGACTGTCCTACTCTGCTTGCTAGCACTCTGTTCACAAGTGCATCGCCTGCGACCACCTGCCAAAGATGCTAGGCAATCGGCTAGCCTCACTGTGCTACCCACTAGCATAGTGGAGCTACCAATTAGTGTCTGGCTAACGGTTAGCAGAGCTGGCGTTTCGCTACCTCTCGCCCTGGATATCATGCGCATCTGCTACTCTACCTCTCAACTCCACCAACTCAACATCCCCATCACCCCTGGTCATAACTATATTTCAAAAATCAAAGAACACGGACTTCTCCGCCGGCCTGGCTATATCCACCGAAGCTGCCAACGAAAGTTTGTTGTCCGCTCTGGAAATCCCATCCCCTCGCTCTGGTCCACCCGGCGTCCAGCAGTGACGTCACGATGTCAACAAAACAAACAGCACGTGCACCCGGACTCTCTGAGAACCTTAGCCAAGGTTTCTCATGCCACCAAAAAATCATCCCATCTCACCTGTGCACTTTTCAACACCCGCTCACTTAATCTCAAAGAACTCATCATCAGTGAATTTATTAATGATAATAACCTGGACTTATGATAATAACCTGCACCCACTGACGAACTGCATTGCCTCAAAAAAAAGGGCCGTCAGCTAGAAAGGCTTGCTAAAAAAACTGGATTAACCATACACAAAGACATCTATCAACAACACCTACAGCTCTACAAAACCACCCTCAACTCCTCCCGCTCCTCCTACTATTCCGGCATCATCCAGTCTGAAAACAGCAACCCCAGAGTTCTCTTCTCCACCATCAACAAACTGCTCAATCCCATGGACACCATCTCACGCTCTTTCACCGTTGATAAATGCAATAACTTCCTCTCATTTTTTGATGACAAAATCAACACTATCCACAACCAACTGGCCATCTCCCCCCCCCTGGACCTCAGCCTGAGCCCCCCCCCACTCCCTACTCACTCCTTTTCCACATTCCTTAATATCTCCACATCTGACCTCTCCTCTGTAGTTGCTGGTATGAAGTCCTCAACCTGCTCCCTGGACCCCCTCCCCACCTCCCTCCTTAAGGATTGCCTCTCCACACTCTCCCCACTCATCACCAAAACGGTTAACGCCTCCCTCTCCTCTGGTTCAGTTCCCCCTCCTCTAAAGCTTGCCTCCATCACACCCATCCTCAAGAAACCTGGTCTAGACCCTGTCTCCCCCAACTCCTGTCAAAAATCCTGGAACGTGTTGTCGCTACTCAAATCACCACCTACCTGCAATCCCATAACCTCTTCCAACAATTTCAATCCGGTTTCCGCTCCAAACACAGCACAGAGACGGCCCTCATCAGAGTCACCAACGACCTCCTGCTCTCCTGCGACATCGGTTCACTCAACATCCTCATCCTCCTCGACCTTAGTGCTGCATTTGACACCATCAACCACCCCATCCTCCTTTCACACCTCAAATCCACCCTTGGTATCACTGGCACTGCCCTTTCCTGGTTCACCTCCTACCTTTCCGACAGACATCAATTCATCTCCATAAACAACTGTAAATCCGTCACAACCCCCGTCAACCAAGGTGTCCCCCAGGGCTCGGTGCTTGGCCCCCTTCTGTTCATCCTTTACATTCTCCCCCTTGGACAGATCCTTCGCCGCCATGGCCTCAATTTCCACTGTTACGCAGACGACACACAGCTCCCCTCCAAAACCATCACTGCTACCACTCTCTCCATCCTCACCACCTGCCTGTCTGATATTAAAACCTGGATGCAAACAAACTTTCTAAAACTCAACTGCAATAAATCCGAGATCCTTATCATTGGTCCAGATGCCCTCACCCGCTCCACTCGCAATTTCTCCCTCAACATCGATGGCTCTATTGTCACCCCCTCCACCAAAGTTCGTAACCTTGGTGTCATCTTCGATCCCACCCTCTCCTTCCAGTCCCATGTCAACCAAATCACTAAAACAGCCTTCTTCCATCTCCGCAACATTGCCCGCCTCCGTCCCTCCCTATCCCAAACTGCTGCAGAGACACTCATCCATGCCTTTATCTCATCCAGACTCGACTACTGCAATAGCCTCCTCTACGGTACCACCTCCAAAATCCTCAAAAAACTGCAATATGTGCAAAACTCTGCTGCCCGCCTCCTCACCAGAACCCACTCCAGAGACCACATCACCCCAGTCCTCCATGACCTTCACTGGCTCCCAGTCAAACACAGAATTAACTTTAAAATTCTCACTACCACTTACAAGGCCCTCAATAACCAGGCTCCCCAATACCTCTCCGACCTCCTTCAACCTCATGTCCCCACCCGCTCCCTCAGATCTGCTGATGCCAACCTCCTTGATTTCCCCCACAGGAAAACCAAACCACCTGGGGTGACAGGGCTTTTTCAGTCGCTGCCCCCACTCTCTGGAACGCACTGCCACCCCATATTAAGACAGCCCCCACCCTTTCCGTGTTCAAAACGTCCCTCAAAACCCATCTATTCAGACTTGCTTTCCCCACATTTTATATCTCCCTCTAGCCTTAGCTGTTGTTTTAATCCAGCCCTTTTTAGCCTTTTAACTTTTGGTTTTCTCTCATAATAAAGTTGTTTGTTTAGTTTTGCTCCCTTTACATTTAGTTTTTGTTCTTAATCTTTCCTCTTTTTAGCCTTTTTATTTATATTTTTTCTTAATAAAGCTGTTATTTTTATTTCTTTTGTAAAGCGTCTTTGGGTACCATGAAAAGCGCTATATAAATTTGATGTATTATTATTATTATTATTATCTTTCAGCAGGACAACGATCCTAAGCACACAGCCAAGATATCAAAGGAGTGGCTTCAGGACAACTCTGTGAATGTCCTTGAGTGGCCCAGCCAGAGCCCAGACTTGAATCCAATTGAACATCTCTGGAGAGATCTGAAAATGGCTGTGCACCGACGCTCCCCATCCAACCTGATGGAGCTTGAGAGGTGCTGCAAAGAGGAATGGGCGAAACTGCCCAAAGATAGGTGTGCCAAGCTTGTGGCATCATATTCAAAAAGACTTGAGGCTGTAATTGCTGCCAAAGGTGCATCAACAAAGTATTGAGCAAAGGCTGTAAATACTTATGTACATGTGATTTCTTAGTTTTAAATAAATTAGCAAAAATTTCTAAAAAACCTCTTTCATGTTGTCATTATGGGGTATTGTGTGTAGAATTTTGAGGAAAAAAATGCATTTATTCCATTTTGGAATAAGGCTGTAACATAACAAAATGTGGGAAAAGTGAAGCGCTGTGAATACTTTTCAGATGCACTGTATTTCAATAAAACATCGCCCAAACGTTTATTATAGTTTTAATTTCACATTAAACCTGTAGCTCAATGCTTTAACTACACTATTCAAAATAAAATAAAACCAGGTAAGATCATAACACATGCTAACAAGCCATTTGGAGCAGTGAAACTGTTGCACAAACAAAATAAGGTATGATAAATCATTAATTCACATGAATGAAATGGCTTACGAAACTGAACTGAGCGATTTTATCCAACTTTCTCCTTGGTTATTTGCATGATCCAAAATTTGAACTTGATTTTTAGTCCTCCAGACCAAAAAATAATAACAATACTGTTGTCAGGGCTGGAAATGAAGGTCGCCTGATCGCCCAAGGCAAGTGGTTCAGATGAATGGTGTAAAAAAACAGAGCACGAGCCCATTGGGCGAGTGGCAATTAAAAAGTGTATTCCGGACTAAAAACCCAAAATCATACATATCAATGCCGTATTAGCCTATCATGCTTCTATGCAACAATGTCTTCCTGTGGTGTCACCTTAAATGCCAGTGATGACATGAGTTTGAGTTTCCCAGTTAGCCAATCAATTTGAATTCAGTATTCAACACTGTTCTAACAGGCAAGACTTGTACAAAGTGTAAACTATGATGTTAATATTCATAATATGAATTGCTATGAAATGCGTCCTTTGTTGTCTAATATTCCATCACCACCAAATAGTTCTACACCAAAGAACTCTTCATCAAAAGAGCACGAGTGAGAACATTTGTAGAAAACTGAATGACTGGTTAGTACAGACTATGGGACTGTCTTACACATGTATTACTATATCATTATTTCATGTTACCAACTACATTAGTTCATACTAATTCATGTAACCTTATTATAAAGTGTGTGAAAATGGGCACCTGCACATTGTCTACACTTGTTCTTTGTAGTCAAGGTGTGCAAAAGAGATTTACTTGAGATATGTAAGGTGGATGGGCAAAAGGGGTGGATTGGTAGGTGGCTGAGTGGCAGCAGGACTTTTAGCCTACACCACATGAATGAAGAAGTTATTTCTACATGCAGTTTTGTTATTGAAAATGTTGTATACTAAAAACTCTTGAGATGTTTATATGGTCATTTATATTTTGATGAATTTAATGTCTAACGTTTGCTCTTTATGCTTGAAATTGAAATAGCGTATTTTGGGGTAGTGAAAATGTATCTGGGCTAGTAAAACTTTTACTACTCCCCTGCTTGTTGTTTATTGGTCTCTTTGATATTGAGCACAACTGGATGATATTAGCGAGGAAGATGCTAGGACATAACTAATGCACTAAATGCAGCTTGCATATACTGCAGTACTCACATAAATTAGAAACACTGCAGTTTAGTTCTTCTATCAGCAAGATACATAAGGCTCCTCACTGGTGTTTAACCAGTACTAATGATCATCACTTGTTTAAAACAACTGGTTGGGGAGACCGGGGAACAACCTTTTAGGTTTTTGCTTAATTAAATATATACATATACTACCATTCATACCAACATACGTACATACCAAGTTTGGACCCTTGATGATTTAAAGCCATTTAGCAAACAAATGTGTTCCATAATATATCAGCATATTGTACAGCTGAATCTAGATCCACCCCCCAATTCCCCATAGAGAACCATTCAAATGCAGAGTTTTAGTATAGCTTGTAGGACAACATGAAAATAAGATATCCAGACTCTGTTGACGGGTCAGAAAAAGCAGAAAAAGCAGGAAAAAACTTTTGAACGGTAGTGTAAATATATTCATTAGCTAAACCTGTACATCAGCTTGTTAATATATTTAATTCAGGTGTTTTTCAGACTAAATGTCAGAATGGGGAAGAAATGTGATCTAAGTTACTTGGGCCGTGGAATGATTGTTGGTGCCAGACAGGGTGGTTTCAGTATCTCAGAAACAGCTGATCTCCTGGGATTTTCACACACAACAGTCTCTAGAGTTTGCAGAGAATGGTGCAAAAAACTAAAAACATCCAGTGAGCAGCAGTTCTGTGGGTAGAAATGCGTTAATCAGAGAGGTCAGAGGAGAACGTCCAGACTGGTCGAAGCTGATAGGAAGGTGACAGTAATGCAAATAACCACACATTATAGTAGAGCATCTATGAACACACAACGCATCAAACCTCTAAGTGGATAGGTTATAGCAGCAGAAGACTTAACATCATCCCCTTGTGGTTCAGTTGTCGACATCTCAAGTTACATTACATTAATGGTACTTGGCAGACGCTCTTATCCAGAGCGACGTACAGTTGATTAGACTAAGCGGGAGACAATCCTCCCCTGGAGCAATGCAGGGTTAAGGGCCTTGCTCAAGGGCCCAACGGCTGTGCGGAACTTATTGTGGCTACATCGGGGATCGAACCACCGACCTTGCGTGTCCCAGTCATGTACCTTAACCACTAGACTACAGCAAGAACAGAAGTTTATTTCTTATTTGCAATGCAGGGCAATAAAACAACAGGCTACCCCATGCCATGCTAACGGTTTACAACCCTGACCTAGTCACAGACTCAATTAAAAAACTAAACAATAAAAGGCATATTCTAACAATCCTTGATACCATTTCTCTACATCAAACAAAATCATGTTCCAATATAAGAATAAAAAATATAGACTTCAGTTGCATGAATAAACACTTTTTTTGGTTAACCTAATTTTTTAATAAAGTTCCATTTTAAATGTGATGGAGATTTGTTTGAAAGCAGTGGAATGAGTAATCTTTTTTGGAGAGTTTTTTGAACACTTTGGATAGTTTTATAAAAACATATTCTCAAGTGACTAAAACATGTGAAGGTACATTTTCTTTACATTTTGTATTAAAAAAGTTTTTCTGATCATTAATTTGTCTGGACAAAAAGATATGCCGATGTTTCTATATTGAGGACATCTGGGGAGTTTAGGGAAAACTTTTGTACACAAGTTGATATCAAATTTGTGCACAAATATAAAGTAGTTTTGACTTAGAAATTGCTATATTTGGTGCTAAATTACAAAAACATAAGGAGTCAGGAGTAAGGAGTCATTTCTTTGTATTTTAGTGTAACTTTTGCGTAGACTGTACACAATGTCTTGGTACAAGCCTCTTCTTTAGTTTAAGTCTCTAAACATGTGTGTGCAGTAAATCATTTTTGAGATATTGACACTTTTATAGGACTAATACAAAATAGGTGGAAATTTCCCTCTGGGGCTGGGGAGTAGTGCCCAGCTACAGAATAAATAATAACTCAATTAATACTTCCATGTAGATTCTCTGAGGTATAAAACATGGTAGACCCCCTACTTGCTTTAATTAAAATTCAAATTGCAAATCTGCATCCTTTTGTTGCCTCCATTAAATTAAATTCAAACGCAAGAATTGAATTTCAATTAAAGAGGCGGACCAGACATCAGACATCACATGAAACCTGATGCTCATTGTTTGTATCCTTTGTAATAAATACAGAAGAGGACTACAGTATATAGCCCCAAATCCCACATCATATTAAATGGTAGTGCAGACACTGACTTCAGTAATACAAGGCAAATAATAGGCCTGTGTAAGCATTGGAGTTACCAAGTCTTACCAAGACGTGCAGGGGTATATTAAGGACAAGTACAGTAAGTCTGGATGAGGTGCAGGGGTAGATTAAGGGTGAGTATGTCTCTATGAGGGACATGGGTATGGTAAGGGTGTATGTGTCTCTATGAATAGGGCTATATTGTCAGTAGGCCTCTCAGCGTCTCCAAAGAGTAGTTTATTGACATTAGTGAAATTAGTAATTAGCCTTAGTTTTCAGGCTCAGGTAGAAAGCTATCATACACCTTGAGGCTTAGTTGAGTTGGCCCACATGCACGCATACAACCACACCCACACACACACACATTACATTACATTACATTACATTATTGGCATTTGGCAGACGCTCTTATCCAGAGCGACGTACAACAAAGTGCATACCCATAACCAGGGATAAGTTCGCTGAAAGAACCTAGAGGGAAGTACAATTTCAACTGCTACCTGTACAACAAAGATAAGGACGAGGGTCCTTTTTTTTTTTTTTTTTTTTGAGAACAAAGAAACAAACAAACAGAGCAAAAGTGACAAAAGTTAACTATCCAAACACTGCTTACCTAGCCAACTAAAAATACCGATACACAAAGCAAGTCACAGAGACAACAATTAAGGTTCACAGGGAGGTAGGGAGGGATGGGGAGAGGTGCTGCTTGAAGAGGTGTGTCTTCAGCTTGCGCTTGAAGGTGGGGAGAGATTCTACAGTTCTGACCTCAACGGGGAGTTCGTTCCACCACCGTGGAGCCAGAACAGACAGTAGTCGTGAGCGTGATGTGGAGGTTCGGAGAGGGGGAGGTGCCAAGCGGCCTGTGGAGGCTGAACGAAGAGGTCTGGCAGGGGTGTAGGGTCTGATGATTTTTTGTATATAAGCTGGGGAAGACCCTTTAACTGCTTGGAAGGCTAGCACCAATGTTTTGAATTTTATGCGAGCCATGACAGGCAGCCAGTGGAGGGAAGTAAGCAGTAAGCAGGGGGGTGACGTGTGAGTATTTGGGAAGGTTGAAGACCAGACGAGCTGCTGCATTCTGGATGAGTTGGAGGGGTCTGATGGCAGACGCTGGGAGGCCAGCCAAGAGGGAATTGCAGTAGTCCAGGCGGGACAGAACCATCGCTTGGACCAGGAGCTTGGTCGAGTAGGGGGTGAGAAAGGGGCGGATTCTCTGTATGTTGTATAGGAAGGACCTGCATGACCGGGTCACCGCCACAATGTTCTCGGAGAGGGACAGTCTGCTGTCCATCACCACACCAAGGTTCCTTGCACTGGGTGACGGCGTGAGTGTGGTATCCCCGAGGGAAATGGAGAGATCCAGATGGAGAGAGGTTTTAGCAGGGATGAATATCATTTCAGTCTTGCCTGGGTTGAGCTTTAGATGGTGGTTGTCCATCCAGCTCTGGATGTCCCTCAGGCAAGCAGAGATATGGGCTGAAACCTGCGTATCAGACGGCGGGAACGAGACGAAGAGTTGGGTTTCGTCCGCGTAGCAGTGGTAGGATAGCCCATGTGCAGTGATCACAGGGCAAAGGGAGCGAGTGTAAAGAGAAAAAAGAAGCGGGCCTAGGACTGAGCCCTGGGGAACTCCTGTGGCGAGGGGCCGAGGTGTCGATACCGAACCAGCCCAGGCAACCTGGAAGGAGCGACCAGAGAGGTAGGACTCAATCCAGTCCAGGGCTGTGCCACAGATGCCCGTTGCTGACAGGGCAGACAGGAGGATGGAGTGATCCACAGTATCGAAGGCAGCAGAGAGATCTAGAAGAATGAGTGCAGTGACTCACTGACGGAGAGGAGCGCAGTCTCTGTCGAGTGGCCCGATCTGAAGCCAGACTGATGGGGGTCTAGCAGGTTGTTGTTAGAAAAGAAAGAAGAAAGTTGAGTAGAAGCGGCTTGTTCTATAGTTTTAGAAAGGAAAGGAAGAAGAGATACCGGGTGGTAGTTCTGGCCGGAAGACAGGGAGGAGTTGACAAGGGAGGTGACAAATGGGAGAATGTCAGGTGTGATAGTTTGGAGAAGAGAAGAGGGGATAGGGTCAAGGGCACAGGTTGTAGGGCGGTGGCAGAGCAGGAGTTGAGAAACATCAGAGTCTGTAAGGGGGGAGAAAGTAGAAAAGGAAGGGATGGGCCTAGAGGGGGGGAAGGGCACAGTGAGGGGGGCAGTGGTTGTAAAGGATCTACGGATGACTGTGACCTTCTCATCGAAGAAATCAGCAAAGTCATCAACAGCAAAGGAGGACTGAGGAGGAGGAGGCGGTGCATTGAGGAGAGAGGAGAAAATAGAGAAAAGTTTCCGGGGGTTAGAACCGGAGTTCTGAATTTGTGTTTGAAAGCATTTTGCTTTGGCGGCAGTGACAGCGGAAGAGAATGCCACCAGGAGAGACTGGTAAGTCGTGAGGTCTGAAGTGTATCTGGATTTCCCCCACTTCCTCTCCGCTGCGCGGAGGCTGGCCCTGGAGGTACGGAGGGTGTCAGATATCCAAGGACTGGGAGGGGATGTGCGAGGTGGCTTTGAGACAGGTGGACAGAGAGAGTCTTGCTTGATTACAAACAGAGAAAATAAAATATGAAATCAGGAAATGTCACGGTGACCCCAAACTTTTGAATGGTAGTTTACATACACAGTTGGTGTGTATTTTGGTGTATGTGGCCCTTGCTGTGTAGCTCCAGGTGTTAATTTTAACATTGAAACAAGGTAATTCAAGCAAACATTTTCATAAATTTAAAAAAGAAACATACCCACATAGCATCTTCACATTATCAACAAATGAAGCACATCTGTCACCCGCACATCCCCCATACTGCATTGCAAACCAACACGCCGACCACTCCCTGACAGCAACCCTGATTACACCTGATCAACACACTCTACTTGATCACATTACAGGCCAACACATACCCCTGACTGCCAGCTGACCACCTCTCACACCACCAATGTGTTCCTCATGACCGTGCCTAAGTAGAAAAGGAAGGGATGGGCCTAGAGGGGGGGAAGGGCACAGTGAGGGGGGCAGTGGTTGTAAAGGATCTACGGATGACTGTGACCTTCTCATCGAAGAAATCAGCAAAGTCATCAACAGCAAAGGAGGACTGAGGAGGAGGAGGCGGTGCATTGAGGAGAGAGGAGAAAATAGAGAAAAGTTTCCGGGGGTTAGAACCGGAGTTCTGAATTTGTGTTTGAAAGCATTTTGCTTTGGCGGCAGTGACAGCGGAAGAGAATGCCACCAGGAGAGACTGGTAAGTCGTGAGGTCTGAAGCGTCTCTGGATTTCCCCCACTTCCTCTCCGCTGCGCGGAGGCTGGCCCTGGAGGTACGGAGGGTGTCAGATATCCAAGGACTGGGAGGGGATGTGCGAGGTGGCTTTGAGACAGGTGGACAGAGAGAGTCAAAGGCGGAGGAGAGAGATGAAAGGAGGGTGGCAGATGCAGAGTTAGTGGGGAGTTTGAAGAAGGATTCAAGAGGGAGGAGTGAGGCGATGATAGTGCTGGCGAAGGAAGAGGGTGAGAGGGAGCGGAGGTTACACCCAAACTCTACACAGATACACACAAGAGTACATACGCATGCAGACATACAAACACGCACACACAGACTCAGACACATACACACAAACACATACACACAGCCTGGCTGTGTGAAGTGTTTTGCCCTCACATGTGGTCATGTGTTTCAGATCGGGTTGGACCTACACTACCGTTCAAAAGTTTGGGGTCACTGTGTCTATTTCTGATTTTTCAGATTTAATATTTTCTTTGTTTGTAATCAAACAATTTGTACATGGTCAAAGCACAGACTCAGAGCTTTTATTAAAGGGCATTTTAATACATTTTCATTCAACATGTAGTAATTACCGCACTTTTTATTTGTATTTGATACCTTGGATAACTACATGGTGAAACCAAAATGTATAAAATACCCTTTAATAAAAGCTCTGAGTCTGCAATTTGACCATGTATGAATTGCTTGATTACAAACAGAGAAAATAAAATATGAAATCAGGAAATGTCACGGTGACCCCAAACTTTTGAATGGTAGTTTACATACACAGTTGGTGTGTATTTTGGTGTATGTGGCCCTTGCTGTGTAGCTCCAGGTGTTAATTTTAACATTGAAACAAGATAATTCAAGCAAACATTTTCATAAATTTAAAAAAGAAACATACCCACATAGCATCTTCACATTATCAACAAATGAAGCACATCTGTCACCCGCACATCCCCCATACTGCATTGCAAACCAACACGCCGACCACTCCCTGACAGCAACCCTGATTACACCTGATCAACACACTCTACTTGATCACATTACAGGCCAACACATACCCCTGACTGCCAGCTGACCACCTCTCACACCACCAATGTGTTCCTCATGACCGTGCCTAACCACCTCTCACACCAGCATGTTCCTCATGACCGTGCCGAACCTCCTCTTACACCAGCATGTTCCTCATGACTGTGACTGACCTCCTCTCACACGAGCACGTTCCTCATGACTATGACTGACCTTCTCTCACACCAGCATGTTCCTCATGACTATGACTGACCTCCTCTCACACCAGCATGTTCCTCATGACCGTACCTAACCACCTCTCACATCAGCACAATTGGGGTTTAGACAGGCCACTGAAACTACACTTTCCTTCTGACACATTTATTATTCACCACTATTGGCAGAACTCTGCTGAATAGACAATAGAGTTTGGGTGTCATCTCTGTATCTCAGTGTCTGTTGCATCAGAATTTGTTCCCAGCCCATCTCATCTGTGCGTATGTGTGTCTGGCCAAGAAAATGTTGAGTTAGGGTATCCACACTCGCTTGCTCACTTGCACACATGCACACACACACAAGGAGGTCACATTCAGATATAATATTCACATTCAGATGTGGAAAACTATTACAGTATTTATGTGTAGCAGTACTTTCAGCATGATGTATTGTGTTAAGTTAGACAATATTTTGTTTGTCTGCTGGCAGAGGGGTTATGGGTTTTCTAAATTTTACTTGCAAGCAGTGTCCTAAGTCTCCTTTTCAGTCATTGTTTTTTGTGTAACTGTTCAAAAATGCTTGTGTATTGCAGATTTGAATATATACACTTGCAAGTACCCAGATCGGCATGTATTACTATATTTTTTTAGTGTGTCCAGAACTTACTTAGCTGAAATACTTTTGGGTGCCATTATAAATTTTACATTTAACCTGTAGCCCCTGGTGCTATTGACAGACCTTATTAATCCCTTTTAAGATTTTAAATACTCCATTAAAATCCCTCCTGATCCTCCCTTTTGCCAAGACTAAAGAGTTTAAGCTCTTTAAGTCTCTGCGTAAGTCATGTGTTTCAGACATACTGTATGACCTGCCTCGGCCCTACAGTTTCTACGGATCCTGAGGTTTTACAGCATGCGCCATCTGTAATACTCTCAGACACGTTTACGTACAGCATGTTTAGCATCTCATTCGAAGGCAACAATGACAATACACGCAATCGTGACAACATGCTGTGAATATGATGAATTATGTATGGACCTGATCACAATAACATGGTGTAAATATGTCACATTATAAATGTAAGTAATAATGATAACAGTTTCTTTTGCAGCACTTCTGCAGATGAGTGTTCAGCAAAACACACATCTCACAGAGCACAATGGCCAAATCCGGAAAGGCCTCGGCTAAGTAAATAGCCTGCTCGTTCTAAAAGCCACCCTGCAGGATTGCTTCTGTTAAGGAGATAATAATATTATAGTGCCTGCATCCAGTCTCTGCGGACCCTGACCAAGGCTCAGCATTCTGCAACCCATGCCAAAATCTGTGTCGTATGAGAATGCTCCATGCCATAGTGAGAGAGAGTAAACAGTAGGTGTGGCAATGCACCACTAATTAACTACATGTTTTAACCCTTTGAAGAGTAGTTTTTTGGCATGGCTTTTTATAAATTCTAAGTTAATTTTATAGAACGCTAACTAAAATGATTGTACACTCACCGAGCATAATAAATACCTAATAAAGTGCTCCCTGAGTTCACATCAGCATTCAAATGTTCACTTAAGAACATTTTAATCACATAGTGTATTTGTGATTATGCACCTCAAAGGTTAATTTCCACAGAACATCTGGTTGCTTTTTGACTAAATTTAGTTGCAATGTAGATGGCAACTAAGTACCTCTGTGGATCATGGTACTGAACTCCATGTTACTGAACCTTTGTTTCTATTGCAGTTCAAATACAGTAGGACTACTCTGGCTAACTGTCATTACACTTGATGTAGTTAGGAATGGTGTATTTGGCAAAACGTCCTTTTCAATATCTTCCCTGATGAGTGAGTGATGAATTTGTATCTGTGGTATTGAGCTGATCAAGGACTACAAAATGAAAAATAATGAAATTCAATAATGGATTAAATAACATCCAGAATATATTTTAATGTAAAGTGTTATTTGGTCAAACAGATTAATCACAATAAATATATTTAGTTCTTTAGACGTTCCACATATTTCCACTGGTATACACTGGCCAGATGTGAGGATTCGAGGAATTAGTTCACATGTCAATACACAGTGAATAATTAGTTTGAGGAAAATTCAGTGTGCACTGACACAATCCCTCAAGAATCCCTCAAGAGTCTATTTATCAAGCTCATGTGGTGAAAAATATTACTGTGAACGCAGAACAGCTCAGGGCGAGAGAGCTAAATTATGTGCATCAATCACTGTGGCCACACGCATGTGCAAATGGGGGAAAAAGGTATTTACACCTAGCGTGTGTTAGTAATATATGAATTTATACAGGTTCAAATGTAAGGCTCAGAGTCGCCAACAAAGCCAACCCCACTGTGCCGTCTGTCAGAGACAGCAGCTGCCCTGGTCTAATAAACACTGCGGCAGATTCCGAGATCTGTCATCCCAGAGCTCACACAAAGGTCAGATCCTCGTCCTGAACCCTTAATCTAGGTCACAGCCCAGGACAGGGTCGAACCCATAGGCTGGAGGCATGGGAGCTGTAGTCGGGCTGTGTGTGTGTGTGTGTGTGTGTGTGTGTGTGGATGAGTACATGTATGCATGTGAGTGTATGTGTGTATGCGAGAGCACATATGCATGTGTGTGGAGGTATGTGTATGTATGTGTGTGTGTGTGTGTGTGTGTGTGTGTGTGTGTGATTACCAATGCATCTTTATAAGAGGCAGATGAGCGTGATATTTACCACCAGACAGATTGTTATAAGGGGAGGGGGTTGTAGAGGCCTTTGGTTCATTTCTCATTCCCCTTTCTCTTGAAGCCTTTGGCTGTGTCTGAAACAACTTTCTACATACTGTTTAGCATGCATTTTTGCGATTATATGGTTAGAAAGTTTCATACCTCATAAAATGTAGGCTAGGTTTCTGCAATACAAAATATGCATTCACTGCAAACTAATGCTAGTCCGAAGGCTGGTTGTTTCAGTCATAACGTCCACTTGATGAGCAGAGGTGGACAGCCCAGGGGTCAGAAAGTAAACAACCTGTCATAATATTCAACAGCCAGCTGATTTCACTGATTAGTTCTACCTCCTGGCTAGTCTCACTCAGACTTCGTCATGACATCATCATTCAAGCCTCCATTGAGGGCGGTATCGCCATGTGGGCTTCAACTCTGATACCATCGCTCATCCATGCAGCCCTCAAATGACAAAGCAGTGCCGCATGAATGATGCAGCAGACGGGATATGATGAGGTCCCACAGGGTAAATGCACCTTGGTATGCGCACCGGCCTACCAAGCCGGCCCTCATTTCGCATTCACTAGCACACCCACGCTGTTTATGCAAAGAGCAAAAATGACATTATGACAAATTTACATGTAGACAATGAGAAATAACACGGTCTGAGCCAAGAGGCCACGTAACCATACAGAGAGAGAGAGAGCAGAGCAGTCTGCTTGCACAGAGAACCCATTTCAGATATGAATGAGTAATGTATATTTTCGATATCGGGGTTAGGGTTTCGGAGCCGTTTGCGACAGCTCCTCGTCGTGCCGATGGTCACAGTGTGCCCGGGTCAACATTCCACCTTGTTCGCCGAACGGCGGTGACAGCGGTCATACCAGACTGCAGCAAGGCACCAACAAAGAGACAAAACTGTATTCAGGAGAGTGCATCAGACTGACGCACGTATGTACTGTAGAGTGCACTTAGCACTCTACAGACCAATTGCCTGTTGTGAAGCGCTCCACATCAGAAACTCAGAGGAGCCTGAGCTGGCCACTCAGTGGTTTTAGTTTCACACAGCAGTCTGTCAATAATCTGTAAGAGGGCCCCAGATATTTCTGGATAAAGTTTATCTCTGATGAGCCGTGTGGAGATCCTGAGGAAAAGGTGCTAGGCTCTCCTTGAAATGGAGCTGCTTCTTTTTCAGGTCAGATTGCAGGATATGACATCACAGATATTTTTAGAACCATGGCCCTGTTTTTGTGTACTGGACTAGATCTCACCTCATCTACAATGCTGAACACCAGTGGTCCTTGCTCCCGGTCCTGGAGAGCCTCAGGGTGTGCTGGTTTTTGTTTTCCCTGAAAAATCAGCAACCAATTCAGACCCAAGGACCCCGGTGAGGTGAGTTAACTGTGTAATTAACTGCTTTAAATGATCAATTAAGTGCTGCGTAACAACAAAAGCCAGCACACCCTGCAGCTCTCCAGGACCAGGAGTGAGTACCACTACTGAACACGCTCTTGGAGTGTTCCTTGAGTGTTACACTCGGCTTAATTGCAATGATGTAATGGCAAAGGAGTCAGCCCATTAGAAAAAGGTCGTAATCAAGCATCTGTTTATCAGGTTGTTTGATCAGAGGCATTAATACACCATAATCACTCCAATACTCCATGGCAAAGGATGTGCTGATGTTTCTTCACGAGGCAGGAAAGTTTGGTAGTTCCTAACTTCTACCTCTCGCTCCTAGAAGGAGCATTTAACGGGTTGGAATGTCCTTAAATGGTAAATGGTCTGTATTTATACAGCACATTTACATTACATTTATATTTTAGACACTTTTAATCCAAAGCGATGTACAAGTGCATAGGTTCTTCCACAAGCTAAAGCATCACATCCATAACTAGTAAAATACACATGAAGTGCTGTTCTGAACAAAAAAATACAAGAATACAGAATTTATTTATTTTTTTTACAGCACCTGTAAAGCGCTGTAAAATTGATGCTTATTGTTTAAAGATGGCAGGCCTTGATTGATATCCGGATCAGGAGCAAGGAAAATTAAAAAAGGCTTCAGAAGGCACACAAATCTTCATTAACATGAGGCCAGGGATCTGTACGACTTACAACCACCAAGCCTGACACCGAGCGGCATCAGGGCTGTCCAGCATTACCCCTTAGTTTTTTTGCATGCACTGGAACCTAATTTCACAAAGCTTAGGAAACCAAATGTCACAAAACTATCCTTCTTGAAAGAAAGGTGAATCATTTTTAACATACAGTAATTTACGCAGTTTGCTATATAGGCTAAGTGTCAAGGCATAATCTATAATTTGCATTTAAATCTCCACAAGCCAGATGGCGTCAGCTCTGGCCTTTCTAGAGTTGAAATCGTCAATATGTTTTTTTTCCCTTACATATCCAGAGCACCCAGTGCACTTCATAAAATAGGCTGCACTAGAAGCTTTAGTGCTTTTTTTAGTTGAAACGATTTTAGACTTTTCTCAATTTGGGTTTATTTTTGCCTGGTTATTGAAATAGATAATTGCAGTAAAACTGGTTGAATTACCTCGTAATTCAGAATGAAATTATAGAGGGAAATGAATCATCGTTGTGTATCTTGCTCAGCAGGTGAGTTTTCTAAAATACTCCAGATCCAGCTCTTCATATTTCTTAATCCAGAGCAAAATCACCCAATCTTTTGTTTAAATCATCTCAATTATAGTGTGTGTATCATTTCATCCAAATTAAAGCTTAAAAAAAACAAAACAGGTTTGACTGCAATTGTCCAAGTCTTAACTGGTCATTACCTGAAATTGTATTATATTGTTACACTCAGCGCACTTTCCTTGCAGAGGACACATTACAGCATCAGTCTAGGGAAAATCAGATGCAAACAAAACAGCATGTTTTTTATACCCGAAATTGACATCAAAAAGATACTTATATTATTCCTACCAGACCAGTTAATGACCACCTATAGCCTAGTGGCTAAGGTGCTTGACTGGCACCTGGAAGGTTGGTGGTTCAAGCTCCAGTGTAGCCACAATAAGATCAGTGTGCTATTTGGCCCTTGAGCAAGACCCTTAACGCCACATTGCTCCAGGGAGGATTGGCCCCTGCTTAGTCTAACCAACTGTAAGTCACTTTGGATAAAAGCATCCGATAATTAACTAATGTAATGTAAATGTAATGCCTTGTGGTAACCAACCCTCCTACAACATGTATCCTGTAGACATTATGGATGAAGCTGCAATTTTGAAGGGGAGTTTCCTTTTTTCAATGCAACTGTTTCTGTTGCACAAATACAGTAAGCTATCGAAATCAGGAGAAGAGGACTCTGATAAGATATTTGGCATGTAATGACAGAGTCAAGAAGTCAAAATATGCAGTTTGTTTAAATAATTTAACTTTGTGTTGCTGCTTATTATAGGACTTTGCTATTGAGCTATTTATTTTCTTTTTATGCATTTTGAAAGATCATTAAGTGAATTAATTAATTAATTAATTAATGAGTAACATGGCATTACATGGGCTTGTAAAACAAAATGGATGCCAGCAGCCTGCTGTACCAATGCCAAGTCAGCCTGAATGGGTTTACAGTCTCATACAGACAGAATGGTTGATGAGCCTCTATTCATGAAGCACCATCTCTCAATTTGCAAATTCCTCATCCTTATGTTCCTTTGTTTAATTGTGGCAGAAGCTGAGTATATTAATTGCACTAATTCATCGAAGGGTATTTGGTTTGCATGAAAAATATGGCACTTCAATTCCGTTTTAATCTGAAGAGCAATAAAGATAGCAATTCCTCAAACATTTGAAAACGACATTCCCCGTTTTTAAAGATGAATGGAAATTTATTGTGAAGATGCTTTCTTTCTTGTTTATGGAAGTTCTCTGCCGATCCTTAGCAATGAAATTGCATAAATTAGTTCTTCCTTTCGCTCTGGTTCATTTGCATAAGCAGATGCATAATCATGTTTAAAAATGTATCACAAATGAATAAATAAAACAGGAAGCATGCATACATGCCCAATTGTCTCAGCCTGTATTTGCATCACACATTTTCTACACTTATCTCTAAGTGCCATAGTACTATTATTTTATTTTGCTCTGCTATTTCCTGTCATTTCAAAAATCAATACAGTTTGAGAGTGAGAAACAAAGAGATTGAACATTGATAAAAGGGAAGATTCTGCTTCTAGATATGCTCTGTGCGTATCTGTATGGATTTTGAATGTAGTACCAGTAGGTACCATGAGAACACGGTTCTGTGAAGTACTTCTCAGTACAAGAGGACTGTTCAGTGTGACTATTCAGTGTGCTGTGAGCATGCTCAATGTACCAGCTCTATGAATACGTTCAGTGTGACAGGGCTATGAGCTCAGTGTGACAGGGCTTTGTGAATACTCAGTGTAACATGCTGTGAGCATGCTCAGTGAGACTGGGTTATGAGCTCAGTGCAGCAGGGCTGTGAGCATGCTCAGTGTGACAGGGCTGTGAGCATGCTCAGTGTGACAGGGCTGTGAGCATGCTCAGTTTGACAGGGCTATGAGCTCAGTGTGACAGGGCTGAGTGAATACTCAGTGTAACATGCTGTGAGCATGCTCAGTGTGACAGGGTTATGAGCTCAGTGTGACAGGGCTGTGAGCATGCTCAGTGTGACAGGGCTGAGTGAATACTCAGTGTAACATGCTGTGAGCACACTCAGTGTGACAGGGTTATGAGCTCAGTGTGACAGGGCTGTGAGCATGCTCAGTGTGACAGGGCTGAGTGAATACTCTGTGTAACATGCTGTGAGCATGCTCAGTGAGACAGGGCTATGAGCTCAGTGCAGCAGGGCTGTGAGCATGCTCAGTGTGACAGGGCTGTGAGCATGCTCAGTGTGACAGGGCTGAGTGAATACTCAGTGTAACATGCTGTGAGCATGCTCAGTGTGACAGGGTTATGAGCTCAGTGTGACAGGGCTGTGAGCATGCTCAGTGTGACAGGGCTGAGTGAATACTCAGTGTAACATGCTGTGAGCACACTCAGTGTGACAGGGTTATGAGCTCAGTGTGACAGGGCTGTGAGCATGCTCAGTGTGACAGGGCTGAGTGAATACTCAGTGTAACATGCTGTGAGCACGCTCAGTGTGACAGGGTTATGAGCTCAGTGTGACAGGGATGTGAGCATGCTCAGTGTGGCAGGGCTGTGAGCATGCTCAGTGTGACAGGACTAAGCAAGGACTTTGCCCTCTATGTGCTTACCACAGACTCAGAAATAAAGTCACAGTGACAGTGGAAGTACATTTTCATTCTTCAAGCATCACATTATCCAAATGTACTCTGGAGGTACAGTAATGTGTCGCTTTGCATACACATTAATTATATATTGCTGTCAGCTGATTTTAATTTAAATACTGTATAGGGTACTGCCCCAGGGACAAGACGAGCATTTGTACCTTTTTAGGCACTTTTTCGTACCTTTATTTCTGAGAGTGCAGCTTGGCTCTGAATTTGTCAAACAGCCCGTAGAACAGACGCGGGAACTGATCAAACCTTTCCGAAACATCCAGAAGAAACAGCACTACAGGGAGAGTCTGTACCCGTTAAACCACGGCAAGAACCTGAAAAAGCATTCACCTATGATTCACAAAGCACCCTCAGTGGGAGGAAAGTGCATGAAGCAGCACTTCCAGGGAAACAGCTCCACAGTGCACTGTCTAGGTCATGCATATTTAAATTGCATTGTCTGCATACATTTCAATGCCAAAATCACAAATTTGTATGCAAATGGGGCTCAATACAGGACAAGGTTTTTATTAGATGTCCTGAAACCGGGCAGTAATGCGGATCTTCCGTACTTGGGCATCTTTTGGTCGACAGGGACAGAAATGATTTGTCATTAACACGTCATGCAAGACTAGAATTGCTTATCCCGTTTCATTTGCTTTCAGCTCTAATTTAATCGGGCTACTTCTTTGTGAAAATATTTAGACAGTTCCAATAACTATATTGCTTTAATACAAATCATTCATTCAGGATGGTTCAATTCTATGAATTGCAAAAGTAAGTTGTTCCAAGAAATATTGAAGAGGTTCATTTGCTGGTCATTCAACTGATCTCATCTGTGGTTTCTTTTTTTTGTCATTATTCTTTCTGCACCATTATTTGCCTATTATTGTAAAATGAAAACCAAGTTTCCACTTAATGTTACACTGTAAAACATAAATGATGATCTTACAAAATTAACTGACTAGTCCCAATTAAAAAAAAAAACGGAATGTCATTAAGTCATCATTAACTCAATTCAGAAGAGCAAAATTTAAATTAACTAAAAAGATAAAGACCAGTGAATACTTTAATAGATTATGTTGCACTATTCAAACGGTTCAAGGTAATTGGTTTCCCCAAATCATTTGAATAAACTTAACAGATTTTTGCTGGGTATTGAATCAGCACTTGTCAATCAAATCAAATCACAATCAAACTGTATTGTAAGTGTGAGAAAAAACTGCCTTTTACTTCATTTGTACACTTTCAGATAACTTTACGCAAAACCCCATTTTAAACTAGTGCAACTGGCATGGCGAACACCGACCAGGAGTTCTCCTTTCATTGGATCCAGCAGCACGCTGAGCAGCTGTTGGACACTTTTAAAAAAATGTCTTTGGTGGCCATTCTCCTGATTCTGTTCCTGAGCCTGCTAATTCCTGAACATACTGGTTCAGCGAGACCACACCAGACTTTTGCAGTGTCCCCTGCATTTGTACAGAACACAGAGTAATGGAGACTGTCAACGGGGTCGACCTTTCTCTCTGATATAAACGCCCCGCTGGGTCTCTTTGGGACCTCCTCCATCAACCAGAACACCTGTAACACATGCAGTCTGCCACACACACTGTTTTATATGCACACATGTGCTCTCTCTCTCTCATACACACTGTTTCACATTAAGACACACACACTGTTTTATATGCACACATGTGCTCTCTCTCTCTTATACACACTGTCTCACATTCAGACACACATATGTACAGGCTCACACACTTTGCTATCATGATATGGATCACCTATGCATACATACATACATACATACATAATCATATGCATGCACACACCAGAGGCAGGTATTAATGCACTGCAGGATTTTGGAGGAATTTGTTCACTTCTAAGTATCTTCTATAGACCATCCATTTACCCAAGAACATGTTTTTACTTTACTCTTACATTTCCAGTTCTATTCCATTACTTCCCTCTCTGGTCCATAGAGTATGTTTTGTTTGGAGCAAATGCCGACTAAAATTTGCCAATTTGTGCAGGTGTAACAGGAATTCCGCTAGCCAGTCCCTAAAGACTTTATGCATAAAATATACATAATTTAAATCAATCACTTGGAACTATTTTCGCAGTGAGCCAAGATTTTGTGACTATCTCCTATCCTCCATAAAGCAGGTGTGTTATAGCCTACAATGGAAACTCCCCAGTAATATTCATAATTTGAATCCGATAAGTAAGCAACTAACTAAATAATTTGTTTGTAATGAATGCCTCTTCTGAGTAAACATTAATGTAGATGCTTTAATTTCAATTTGGTCTTAATTTGGTGTAGAGAAATTCAGAGTGAGGTAGTCTATACAGTTTTAGAGAGAACAAGGAAAATATGGGTAATATGCCAGATGTTTTACATGGCTGTTAAAGTAAAATTTAATTAAGACTTAGAAATTTGTTCTCGAATAGTTTTTTGTTCTTGAAAAGTTTTCACTTTTACTCAGTCATTTTGAATACATTTTAATTACCGAAACAATACCTAAACAATACAGTTTCTGAGTACCCAACACACACACACACAATGTTCAAATCACATTTAATATTCCATCCCAACACACAGAGCCACCCCTTGCCTTCTCTAAAAGTTTACCATTTTAAGAATAGAAAGAAGTGGGAGACAGGGCAATATTGTGTCAAGGAGGTGCTGCAGAAGTTTCATGATTATGTTAGTGAGCTCTCAGGGTGCTTAATGTTTCATGGCAGCCATTAGCATTGTATGCAGTGGGTCTGGTGTTCTGAGAGCAGGGAATTCAGGGAGAGAAAGAGACAGCTGTAACTATAAAATTTACATCTGCACATCAACAGAGAGGATCTAATGGCATGCCCAACTTCTGACACATAATGAACATAAACACAGCAACAAAACAATTTACTTTTCTCTCCAAACTGCTTAACACCAGTAAAATCTTCCACAAACCCAATATCCAAAACACCAAAGAACACTGTGATACCCAGCCGTGCTTGCATTGAACCCATAAAGACCCTAACAGACTGAAGCCCCATCCTTCTTCTCTGAGTATTCTATCCAACCACATGGAGACTGTATTTTGCAATTCATAATTCCCACTCACTACAAATTATGTATATGCAGTGCACACGTCTATGCAAATGTGTGTGCTATTGTATAGGTGTGTGTCTGTGTGTGCATGTGTGTGCGTGTGTTAGTTTTTTTGTTTGTTTGTTTGTTTGTTTGATGGCTTCGATTAAACTGGTGGCTCTCCACACATGAAACTGAAAAGCAAAGCCAATTATTTCTCCCCCTTCCCTCCTCCACTTCTGTAGTGTTGTTGAACTCTGTGAAAGAGGAGAACGTGTTTACACTCTCCAAGTGTGAGAACTCTGCTAAGCAGGAATGTTAAGTCTGCTGGTCTACTAGACCATTGACAAACTAGAGATTATCTTTGGCTCCTGAGATAAATAGAACTTTGTCCAATTAAGTTGTTCTCAACCGCATCACTGCACACCCCTCGGCCCTTTGCTCCTCTTCCTCTAGCAGAAACACAAGAGTACCAGAAAAAGTACCAGCCAAATAAAGCCCTACCATACCATTTCTAAAGGTGGAGGTTCTCCACCTAACACCAAGTGTTGCTTTGTACGCATTATAAAACAGTGTTTTTAATAATATGAACGAATGTGAATATGAATACCGCCACTTTAAAAAACGTAAATCTGCACACTTTCCAGTGGAAAGACAGATCTGCATGCCTGCAGTTCATCGATGATGAATTAGGTCTCAGGTTCCATCTGTGATCACATACATCATGCGAGAGAGGGGGAGAGAGAGACCAGGGAGAGAGAGGTTCACAGCAATGCTCATTGACCTCCACACCAGAGAAAATAAGTGATGGCATTTAACACTGAATGTCTAGTGACTAAACGCATGAAGAAGATTAAGCCACTCTGCTTTCGAGGTGAGCTGCAGAGACACAAGGTCTCTGACATCAGTTCTACATCAAGCGGTAATACATTTTTCAATCTCAAGGCCTTTATAATGACCGTCCTGATGCTGAGGACCCCCAGCTGATTAGAATTGTTATCTGACACATTTATCCAACACAGGCAGAGTGCAGAGGCTTTTTCACACACTAGGGTGTGGACGTATGTCATAGACTGTGGCTAAAATATGGACAGAGTGACTGTGACATTGCCCACAGACTTTCCATGGACTTGTGAAAAGTGTTTTGAAGCTGCACAAGACACAAGTACAGTCTTTGTACAAATTGGAGCCAGAGACTGCTGTGAAGAAAAGGTAGGACCCTTATAGTATATGGTCATGAAATCCAAGCCAGGTTTGTGATTGACAGTCAGGGGAAATTACTAAGCCTATGACGGCCGAGTTTAATCAACCCCCACCCATGATTAAACTCAACCGTTTTATTGGTTGGCTAATTGCCGGGAAGTTATTTATTCCTTCCTCCTCTGGGGTGTATCCCTTGTTTCTAGGGATGCCCCCAGAAAAAACTCTTGTGGGTAACTTTTAGAACACAACTCGGTCGCATTTGGTCCTCCAACCCTGCTCCCTTACATCTTTGGAATTAAAACACCATTATCTATTGATATTGAAAGTGAAATTGCCTGCCTAAAATGTGTCAGATATATTGTGTCACCACAACTAAATATAAAATGCATTGGCAAAGTGTGTAACTATTATGTAAATATAAGCCAATGTGTATAGAAACCTGGGTTTATCCAGTAAAGCATCTTTGTCACAGTCTTCTGTGAAAAGTGCTATACAAATAGGCCTAAAACTTAATTGAAGTACTGGTATGAAAGTAAAATTATAAGACCAGTATCATATCTGGACAAGATCCAAGCTTTAGATTTACACCATTTTTCATCAGATATTGAAAGCAAACTTCCCTGCCTAAAATGGACCAGATTTATCATGTCACCACCACTGGCCCATATAAAATGCGTTGGTAAAGCTACTGTGTTTCTATCACATAATATTGGGCATTGACATGACTGTTGATTGAAACTGACATGACCATTGATTGATTTTGGAGCATTAGTGTGCTAGTCTCATTGTTTACATTCTACTTCTTCTGCAGTCTACCAGCAAGGCCTCTGCAATCAACTAGACCGATCAGGATTGATGTATTGGGCACTCCTGAAATAGAGTATACAGTAAACGGGAAGAATAGACGGTAGAGAGAGTTACAATCCCTGCTAATTCCATCTACAGATTGCATGTGTGCATGCATAAATGCATTCAAACACATAGGTGTATACACATAGGGCCAGATGTACCTTTTGCAATGACTTACAGGCGCAAATATGATGTATTCTGCCCAGGAAATATGCGTTGTATGTATCAAACTGGTGCATGAGGCTAGATCCGCAGTATGCATCTGATCTACTCAAGTCATCGCAAGATGCGCTTCTGTTCTTAATGCATGTGCATTAAAGGATGGATCACGCAAATAAAGGGCAGAGATATTATAAGTGTGGCTGATTATGTATTTCGTTGAATTTAGTAAAGTTCACGAAATTAACAAGGGTCGAATTGTGAGTGAAATTTCTCTGCCTCTAAAGAGCAGGCGTAAACTGAGGTGCAAGACAGAGACACAGATCTAGGCTTCGAAGATGCACTGAAATACAACAACAAGAATCACACTATTTCAACCCCCAGAGCAAGAAATAGAAAAATAGATTATTAATAATAAATATTCATTCATGATTGCAGCCAAGCAATAATTAAGGCTGGGTGTTTGTCACAGAAAATATTTACAAAATAATTTATTAAATGGACCAATATCTCATTTGAAGAAGTGGGAAACGACTGAAATAACGTGCTCCACCATAGAGAAAATTGTGGTTTGTAGGCAGTCCCACTGATTGCGTAACATGTTAATTTCAGGCAAACTGCGGCCATAACAACACACCCTCATCAGGCCACATTGTGCACTGCGAGCTTTGCGTACATAAATCTGGCCCATAGTACATTCATAAAAAGATAAATACACACACACCCTCTCAAAAAAAGGTCTCATAATTCCCCTAGTCAAGCCTCTCAAGTAATTTAGGAGTTTCATACTGAACCTCCAGTCTGGTGAGTTAGTGACTTAAATTCACTAGAGTCCCTCAGTGGCACTTACATACGGAGCAGTTTCTCTCTGTCGCTAAGGCCCAGTATCTGTCATAATGCTGCGCAGAAACAGAGCAATAAATCATGCTTGTGAAATCCCAGAATAATCGTATTTGGGTGTGAAGGTAAGGGAAAGGCAGTGAGCATTGCGCTAACGGTTAGTACATGTTTCTGAAAAAGTGTTTACAACTGTGGGAATTAATGAGCGTCCAGCTTCCTGTGAAGCCGGAACTTTCGCTAATGACCAACTCAACATGAAACTGCCCTGATGTGTACATCCAAAGGAAGCCACTCATAATCAACTTGGGTGTCCGTTCCACAGAAAATCAGAGCATGCCCACAGGAAAACAATCAGAGCATGCCCACAGGAAACCAATCAGAGCATGCCTACAGGAAACCAATCAGAGCATGCCCACAGAAAACTAATTGTCACACATCCCCTCCCTCCAATACCAGCCATCTCACCTTCGCCCAGTATCACCAGAATAGAAAGGAGTTATCATATTGATCCTCAGTGGGCCTCTGTTTGATAAGTTCTTGTGTCCTCACCCCTGCCTTTTATTATGTTATCTTAGAAACATGACCTGCCTCTCTTTCCCTCCATGCTACAGTAATATGATAGGAGTGACTTGGGTTAGCATGACACGCTGTGGTGTACTAGTAAACAACATAGAAGCACTTGTATACATACATGCATACACTCACATACATACATACGTACATACACTCAGCACTTTATTAAGTATTTATAAGACTTATTGTTTTGATGTATTATGGCCCTTCTCCTCAGACCTCTCCCATTAACAAGGTGTTTTTGTCCACAGAAATGTTTTTTTTGTTTTTCACACCATTCTCTGCAAACTCTAGACTGTTTTGCATGAAAATCCCAGGATATCAACAGTGTCAGAGATTGGTGTCAGACAGGGAGTCAAACCACCCTGTCTGACACCAACAATCATTCCACAGTCAAAATCACTTAGATCACATTTTTCCCCAATACTGATGGTTGATGTGAACATTAACTGAAGCTCCTAACCCGTATCTGCATGATTGTATGCATTGCACTGCTGCCACACAATTGGCCGATTAGATAATCGCATTAATAAGTAGGTGTACAGGTGTTCCTAATAAAGTGCTCAGTGAGTGTACATGCATGCAGAATGCACACAGATAATAGAGAGACTGACAGTGAGAACAACAGGAAGATACATCAGGTCTAGAACACAGCCACTTTGTTCATGTTGTGTCCAGTACACTACTGTATGTTATGTCTTTTTAGCCACACTTTTCTTTTAAATACAGTACTTAGCTGCATCAGTTCTCATCAATGTACAGTGCCCCTTATACCTCTTTTCCTTTGTCTCAATTACTGTTTACAATATGAAAGCATTTTTGTTGAGGTGAAAGAGAGTACTGAGAAGAAAAACCGAAAGAGGGCTGCATCTGTCAACAGTTTTTTGCTTCGGACTCAAAAACATTTTCAACAAAGAGCTATTCCACACACTGCTCAGTCACTTCAGATCATCACCCGCTAGAGTCAGTCTTAATAGACTGTTCTGTTTCACATTTTGACCTATTGTGCTTGGCCTGTTACATCAATGATTTCGATGCAATTAGTCATGTAGTCCTGATTCAAGGGTGGCAGGATAGGACCTGCTGTGATGGTGTTTTGTAGTGTTGGGTAAGCCACCACGAGAAATCAGCGTGAAGAGCAGATTGCATATTTCCCTGGAGCTCTTAGCTCTGTTCTGTGCGCAAATAACACACGGCTTGCTCAGTGGCACGCGTTTCAGCCCTGTGTAATATAAATTATTAAAACAGCCCTTCAACTGAAAAGAACATGCTGGCCCAGGGTTCTCTTCTGAACATTTGATATATTATTAAAAATGCCACCTGACGCATTTAAAAACGTCTACTGCTAATTCCATACGTTTCATGTTCATAACCTGAACCAGCCAATGTCTGTGTGTGTGAGTCTCTACTATATAACACTGCTGTGTAACCTGTGCTATATAACACTGTTGTGAAGCCAATGGTTTCTAACACTGCTTTTAATTTAGTGTGTTATGGAACCCAGTATTCTGAACACTGTGAGCAGGTATGGCTCTTCAGCTCAAAAGATTTACATGATTACTATCAAAGTGACTGAACCAAAATTGTGTCAACATTATCGCTAAGGAGAAAGAAGCCCAGAGCTGCAGTCTGCAACACCCATGTCAGTATTCACAGGTCACATACATAACAATAGCCAGTTTGGAATTCTACCATGTCCACCACTGACATAACCAGCTGTGATCCTGTGTTCTCTCTCCATTAGCCTACTGTATGACCACACCCAACATTATCTCAATCAGTCTCCATTATAGCTCACCATGAACTTGTGGCCACAGTTACCCCCACCCGCCACACCCAAACACAGGCAATGACATACCCTCATACATCCACACATGCAGACGCCCACAGATACTAGCATACACATGTACATGCACATGCACCAATTATGAATGCATTAAGGAAATGCTGACTGCATGAGTAATGAGAGTATTCCTCGGGAGACAGCCGATGATGGAACACAGCCTGTTTTAATGAGAGAAAGTCTCTGAGCCACGCCCCTATGCTTGAGCCTCTTTAATCATCTTTCATGCAGCGCTGCTAACAGCCACCCACCTCTTTATGGGATTAAATATCTCAATATCCTTTCACACCAGCCTCTCTGTCTCTTAAACGACTTATTCTCCACATACACAGCCTCTCCCCTCAGCATTCTTCCATAAAACCTTCAACAGTGCACCCCAATATCTATAGTACCATACATTCCACCGTTCTGCTGTGTGCCACATTGGGCTCCAACAGTCTAAAATGCACCCAAGCATTTTATCACATACAATATGCAAATATTCTACAATACACCTCAACATTCTAGCTCATTCTCTGATAATCTATAAAATAGCACAACATTGTACAGTACACCCCAAAATTCTATCACATACAATGGGGTGCAAAAATGTGGGCACTCCTGGTTTAAATGTCTGTTACAATGTACAATTAATCTGTATGTGATCGAAAGAAAACTTGAACTCGAAAGGGTAAAATTTTGTTAAATATGAGACCTTTCTGCAAATTTTAAAGCAAGATTGCTTTTTATTTTTATTGTTTATAAATGATAAAAAAAGGAAAAGGGCCCTGTGCAAAAGTTTGGGAACCCTTTTGGATTATTCTTTGTTACTTTGTTAAGATTGAGCCAGATGTCTTTTGCAATGATTTTCAGGTGCACAGATGACACATTCTGCCCAAGAAACATGGATTGTATGTATCAAGCTGCCGCACGGGGCTAGAATCGCACTATGCATGTGATCGACTGGAGTCGAGTCCGCAAGATCCATCCATCCATCCATCCATTATTTTAACCCGCTTATCCTGAACAGGGTCGCAGGGGGGCTGGAGCCTACCCCAGCATACATTGGGCGAAAGGCAGGAATACACCCTGGACAGTTCGCTAGTCCATCCCAGGGCACACACACCATTCACTCACACACTCACACACTCATACACACAGGCAATTTCCAATCAGCCTAACCTGCATGTCTTTGGACTGTGGGAGGAAACCATAGTACCTGGAGGAAACCCATGTGAACACGGGGAGAACATGCAAACTCCACACAGAGAGGCCCCGGCCGACCAGGATTCGAACCCAGGACCCCCTTGTTGTGAGGCGGCAGTGCTACCCACTGCAACATCTGTGCCGCCGTCATCGCAAGATGAGCTTCTGAATTTACTAAAATTCACAGGTGTAAACCGAGGCACAAACAGAGACACAGATCTAGGCTTTGAAGATGCACTGAAATAATCTTTGCAACAAAAATTTCAACCCCCAGAGCAAGAAATAATCAAACAAATTATTATTAATAAATATTAGTTAATGATTGCAGCCAAGCAATAATTCATGGGTGTTTTTTTTCACAGAACATATATTCTAAATAATTTTAAAAACCAATATCTTATGCAAAGCAATGATAAGTGACTGAAATAACGTGCTCAGCTGTAGTGACAGCAACTAAAGCTGAAAGAGTGTATGTTTGTTTTGATTAGATATCCTCCAAAACAATCATGGAAAAGAAACAGGGAATTTAAAGGGACTGCCAAAAAAGAGAAAATCCCATATGACTTCTGTGACAAACACCCAGCCATACAAATAGTTAAGCTTCTGGGAGATGTACTGGTACCTCCCACGCAACGTTCCCATTCTATCTCAGCAATAGTGGAGCTTGTTACATCTCGGATTTAATTAAAATAGCCACCACAGCTGGAATATGTACACATTTTGTCCTGCACTGGATACGCTTTTATGTGGCAGCTGATACATGGATATTGGCACATGCAGTGAAGCTATTCAATGCATTAAATTTCAGGCAGACTGCAACCACACCAACACACTCAGGCCTTATTTTGTTCTGCAAGCTTTGTGTACGTAAATATGGCCCATGATTTCTAAGGTCCAGACCCAGGTGATTTACCTGTTAGGGCTTCAATGAGTCAGGTGAGTATAATTCCATGACTGAACTTTTTATTCTGAAGTAACTCCATGCCTTCTAAAGTATCCAAATGCAGTGGTTGTTTTGTCTGGTGTTAACAACCATGGGTTCAACTATACACTTGTCCAAGGATTTCAGAATGAAGATGGTTCATTTCCACCAAGTAGGAAGAGGCTACAAAAACTCTCTCGATGTTTCAAACTAAGTATTTTTACTGCCAGAAACATTATTAGAAAATGGAAGATAAATGGAAGTTAAAGTCAGGAAAAGGTTTGGAAGACCAATAAATATTTTCGATAGAATGGCCTGAGACCTGGTGAGAAATGCTCAGAAGAGCCCATACAAAAGAGCAAACACAGGTCTAGCTGTTCGCAGGACAACAATAATATGTACTGCTGGGTGCACAGGAAATATTGTGCAAGTGGAATGGATTCCACCAAATATCAATAAATTCTAAGAGGCTAGACAATGATCCAAGGCATACCTCGACATCAACCATGAAGTATCTCCAGGAAAGACGGATGAAGGTTCGTTATGGCCACCACAGTCCCCAGACTTCATTCATCCATTCATTCATTCATTCAAATCTGTGGAGAGATCTCAATCATGCTGTACATGCAGACGAATCATGGTAGGTGCAATTATCATTGCTTGTTTAAACAAATGGTAATTATGTGAATAATTATTATTGCAAAATATCTGATTAATCATCAGACAGAGTTTGCAAATGCAGTCTATCCATAATTTGTACCAATAAGCCCTGCTTCATGTAATTAAAATGAAAAGATTGTTCAGGTTGCGTTATGCCATTCTTCACATTACAGATGGTGCAAAAAAAGAACGAAATATCGTACTCGAGCAATCACAGTCTACAATGAGAATAGACAAACAATTAAAAACAGAAATAAAGACAGGAACAATGAACAATGAACAATAAATACAGTGTAACCAATGCATTCTCCTGCTTGTGGGATTTAGCAATATCAAGGACTGAACAGCATACTATCAATGAAAACTGTTAAGTACTGAAACTTGTGCCTTTGACCTGGGTTGAACATGTGAAATGCGGCAAAAATGTGAAATGCGGCCCTGTCTGACTGGAAAATTGCAATAAGCTACACCAAATTGGCAATGAGCTGCTCACACTTGACTGACACACCCCGAGCAGTGGCTCTCCTCCCACGTAAGCATGCCACAAGTCCCGAAATTGCCAGAGGCATCTGGATCGTCTAGAAAATGCAAAATCAACAGCACGCCAGTTCGCACCACGGCAGACGCCGGCCAGAAAATATGGCCCATAAACTAAGCAGATGAGTCACTTAATATTCTAAACCTTGAAAGTTCTGCTCCCCTTCAGTTGACACTAAAACCTTCCAATTTGATTGGATCGTCTCAAAATTCATAGACCGATTAATTACAATTTCAGAGAATGTTCAGAAGCACAATGCTTGTTCCAAGCCAGAGTTTCCTGTAGTTAAGAAAAATAGAGTACAGAAGACATGTTGGAGCTAAGCACCTAGTTAGTCTATAAAATCTGTGATTCACCATATACTGTATAATACCAAACCCCCTAAAACTCTACCAAAGGCTCCACCTCTATCTAAATATTCTGTCAAAAATCCCAACATTATACCATACACCACTTTATTCCTTTAAATCAGTTCAAACTAAATATTTATGCAAAATATTTGCTCCTGTTACTGGTAGATGATGAGCTATAACTTTTACTGCACTTTAATGGGACTTCCTGGTAAAATAAATGCTTAATAAAAAACCCAAAAAAAAAAATATATATATATATTACCATACACCCCAATATTCTGCTCTAACCGGAGTAAACCACCACAAAATGATTGTGTTCCCACAGTGCATCTCAATGGCAGCAAGAACGTGTTGGACTCCTGTCACGTCAATAACATCTGATAGTCCAGAGGGATAGCAGGCACAAGGGGCCCACAGTGCAATGGACACCCAAACAGTGACAGAGCTCCTGGATAATGTGAGAATGGTGGTGTATCTGCAGAAACACACGTCTCTATACTGAGAGAAAACCCCTTTATACCTCTTAAACGGGAGCTAACAGGGTGGCGTGTTCCTGTGGCAAAGACTTCAATCCACCGGGCTCTGTAGGGATGTAATTAAATCGACAGATCTAACAGCCAGCAATCACACATGATAAAAATTCTAATCCTCTCAGTAGTCCTCCAGTTAGCAACAAAATTCTCATAATTTATCTCATAACCCATGTTAACATGAACCATATTACCATTGTAGGATCTCCTCTGAATCCTGCTATCTTTTTAAGTATTCACCTACAAGCTGGAGTGGCATGTGATGCATGGCCTGAGCTTTAAAGATTAATACATTACATGTTGTAACACACAATTTGTCTCCATTAGCTTCCTGCTCCCAACTCCCCTCCTCCCCCTCCCATGTTGCATTGTTCTGGACAGCACTCTGATCCTCCACAGGCCACAGTGTGCTATTACACAGTGACTGTCCCTGATGACCACTGTAATATTCACAGCACGAGGATGTATGTTCATTTGAACCAAAGATGGAGGAAGACTGGTGTAAATCTTTAACTGTTGTCAGATTGGGGTCCATTGAGAGGAAATGTAATGGCCGAAAGAAAAGTCAAAGAAATAAATCTTGGGGGGCTGTTTAAGAGAAAAGAATAAGACAACCCCATATACTTTAATAGTGGACCATAAACTACTGTTTAATTAAATATTATGAAAAGGTATAATGTCTTTCCAGCCACAAATAAAACTGGTAGCCATCTGCAGTTGCTTGTGCATGGTGTCCGCGCATGAGCCACACAAGCAGCAACAAAGAATATCAGTGCTTTGTTTCAAATCCGTGTATAGCAAGGGAGGGTATGATTCCTGTTTTGTTCTCTGTTTTTTGATGCATCTGTTATCTGACCTGAGAATTCTACTCATCTCAACACGTAGCCTGTGCTCTGCTCTGCATCCAAAATGGCAGCATAGCGAAATAGTTTCACTTGGAAAAACCTCTTTCCCAATTCTGCAGGCACTCTGTGACAGTATGATGTGGCTCTTTTCTTTATCGCCAAGGGACAGTATCCTCCAAATGCATCCCAGTGCTGACTTGCCATTGACCTTGTGTGCTAGCAGCACATTACTCTGTGATGTTGAAGTCCTAACCGAGGGAATGACAGAGTGGCAACTGTGGGTGGATATGAAGGCAGTCATGTGATTACATTGTGGGCAGTGAGGGCAAAGTATGATAAACAGATAATTGTCTGCTACGGAATAATGTATACATCTTCTGCAGAATTGTTATTATTAATACTGTCATTATCTGAGTCCCTGGGTTCTATTCATATCAGAGGACAAAAGAGAGTGAAAATAACATGCTGCTGCTGTTAGTAAGTGTATAAATAGCATACCTTGTTGAATCAGTCATGTAATGAAAGCTAATGTATGCTGTATATTGCTATCAGCCTTAAAAAACAACTGCATTTATCTTTGAGCAACTGCAAATATTGGTTAATCCATGTAAAACGAGGAAAAAATGTATCTATTTTTTAACAATGTAAATCTGTGTTAAATCATGGTAAATCACTTTGTCGGGGAAGTGAAGTTTAAGATGAAACATTGTCAATTTCCGAATCCAACACCCTCGTTTAACGTTCGGCACTCTGAATACGAAACACAAGCACATCAACTGTTAAAACCCTTCACATATCCAACCTATAAAATAAATGTATTTGATTTAGTTAATTATTTATTAATTATCAATGATATCAATTATGAATTAAATAGCTTAATTCTTTGATAGGCAGAGCAACCTGTTGGATCAATCTTTATCAAGATGTACAACTAATTAACAGATTAAAATTAAGATTTAATTAAGTTACATTGTAACAGTCACAAGAGAAAATAATGAAAGAAAGTGCCAAACCCCAGTGTGTGTCTCCCAAAAGTCCCACAAAGTCCCCCCTTGAAAGGAAAGTCCAAAGACCCGAAGGCAGCTGAATCTTCCTGAAATAACTGATGAAAATGTAGAAATGTAGACGCTGTATAACTGAAATGTCCACTATCTTAACTCCCTGTAAGTGTCGGTGTGAAAAAGCCATCCAAGTCAAGGAAGGCCCACATTTTATGTGCTTGAAAAAAGGGGTGGGGGCCTTTCCCTCAGAGTGGCACAGCAGGAAGCTGAAAACTGGGAGAGGCAGAATTGACTCGGCTTATTTAAGTTCCCTTATGTTTACAGAGGCAGAACTGAGCAGTATAATATTTTCATCAAAAGATTAATGATTTTAGTATCTTTCTAAGGAGACCAAACATGAATCTTCTAAGAGGTACTCACGCTCAGTTATTGCATACCTCTAAAGAAAGAGTTTAATTCTGCTTCTAAAAATAGAGATGATACTTGTAGACAAATAATAGTTAAATACAAGTACAATTGCAACCTGCACCTTCAAGAGACATATGTTCCATGTAACAAAACCAAATCGCACCGCATTGATTCTCGCTTGAAGCTAGAATTGCTTCTAAAAATTTTGATTTCTACCGTCAGGATTCAACAACCATTGTCTGTGTATCAACTTTGAGATTTTCAATCAATGATTTCAGTTAGATCCTCACTTCAAATCAAAAGGTATATGTTCCTTTGGGGAGAGGGATGCTGTTCTTCCCAAGTCATAAAGTAATAAACTCAGTATAGTGGGGGCAGGATAGAGCACAACCAGATCATATTCCACCAACATGCTTTAAGAGCAGGGTCAACTTAAACACAAGGGCAATATCAAGTCTGTCTCTCAAAGGCAATATTCAGACTAGTTATCCGACAACTTTAAATAAGTATGCATCCACGCAAAACAGAATAATTCATGCTTTGTGGTCTGCTTTTATCTCATCCGCCACAGAAGATCTCTGCTGCGGCCTTACTCCATGGCAGGTCAACAGTTTTACTGCTCCTACCCGGGCCAGATCTACGTCCGAGCTCAGAAATTGAAATGGCTCCATTAAGTTCTCCCGAATCCTATATAAATGTATTTGTCCTCAGAGATACAGAGGCTGGACGGAATGTGTTGGCAGTCATCTGAGAGTGAGTGGACATCACAAAGCAATTACTGGCCTCCGATATAGCTTACATAGCATCCAGCCATTCAGCTTAATACCATTAATGATTCTCGTCCATACCATTTATTCATCTTAATACCATCTATAACTTTCACGCATACATTTCATGCCGCTTAATGTAATTGATAGTCCTTATGACATCGTCCATATACGTATCTATACCATTCGTCCGGCAAAATAGCATTGCTGGCACCTTGATGGAGGACACACTGATAAGCAATCCTGTTGTTGTTGCTGCATTGTTGTGTGTGGTAAGAGACAAATTTTCTGTTTTAGCACAACCTAGCCTTTGTGTGTGTGTGTGGGTGTGTGCATTTGTGTGTGTGCAAGCATGGGGAGTCCATGTATATTCATGCATGTATGTATTTGCATTGTGTGTGGTATGAGTCAAAATATAGTTTAGCACAGCATTGCTTTTGAGAGTGTTTGTGTGTGTGTGTGCGTGCGTGCGTGTGTACATGCATGGTGAGTACAGTACATGCATATTATGCATGTGTGCATGTGTAAGTGTGAGAACGTGTGCGCACGCCTGTGCATGTAAATAGGTCCTGTATTCTCTGCAGAGTGAGGTCAGTCTCTGTACACCCTCTCTGCCATTCCTCTCTCCATTTATGAGGCTCTTCATCAGTCTTCATAGCAGCCTCATCAATGATTCACTCTCTCTTCTGCATATTGCATGTTTCTCTCGCTCCTTCTACTTGATTCAGAATTCCCTCACTTAGAAATTTAATCTGGATAGATCAAAGTGTCTGTGTATTATTCGGACGGAATCCAGCAATAATTATTCGTTAACATTCTTTTTTGCAAATGACAAATATGGTCCATTTTGTGATATTTTGGCAAAGATTTAACTTCCAGAATAGTACATTCATGCTAGTGTTTCCAATATCTCATTACGTTTTCTGCAAAAGGATTATTTATCCAGAATGCTAAATCCATGTTTGTTGCAAGTCATGCTTACGTGCAGTGGATAGACATCTCTGTGATACTCATGTCTACAGTAGATTCTGGTGCTATCTGGGTCGAGGAATCAGATTTCCCCACCAATCAATACACAAAGGGCATGAGTCAGTCTTCTACCAATCGAAAAACAGAGAGCAGGAGTGAGACCTCCACCAATCAGGAAGCGCAGAGCAGGAGTCATATTGACATTCTTGCACCTCGGACAGGAAACATGCTAATGCACGTCTCTGAAATGAGAGACTGGTTTCTCCCTTGCAGGACAGAAATCCTTTTAGCTGAGGAGTAATTCCTGTGATTCTAGTTTTAATGTTGGAACCAAACCCACAGCCTGTCATGGCTGGGTCAAAATATCATTTGAATGGAGTCCTGTTCACCCTCTTTGACAGGGTAAAGGTATAAGAACACAGAACATGATATGTGGACACATGACACATCTGTAAAATTTAATTTCATACTGCTAATATTTGGAAAAGAAGCTGGAAAATCCTGACTTTTTCATAAACATGGCTACATAACATATAGCTTAATGAATGAGGGGTTTTCCTGTCTAGCTGACACAAACCATTACAGAAGGATTGTGTACAGCAAGTAATTGTGAGTATAGTGTGTTGTGTTGAGTGAGACTTTAAAATTGTGTGTATATGTAGAGAGAATATTTGAGAGAATATTAAGTATTACGTTGTATGCAGAGTACAATCTGTAGCTGCGCCAAATTTTAATTTGAATGCAGGGTGCAGTTGTGCGTGTGTGTATAGCTGTGCAAAGTATTAAGTTGAGAACAGAGAGTGGTGCATGTATTGCCAACAGTACCCTCCATATTCTCTATCTCATTTAGGGGGTTGATTTGGCCCAGTATTAGGCAGGAGTGTGGAAGGAGCAGTAATGGCTGTTAAATTATGAAGGCACGCAGACGCAAATTATGCTATACTCGGCCGTCTCTCTCAGCTGAGCTAGTTGGATGCTTTCAGTCACATGATGAGGGAGTCATTACGGGTGTTTCCCTCTCAGGGGACTGCAGAGGAGGCAAAATTATTGTGGAGAATGCACAGGCAGCACACTGTAAGCTGACATGTGACTGAGATGTGGTGAGCAGTGGAGAATATGCTCTAGTTGATTTTGCTGACAATAGTTTGTTTCATTCTCTCATCACAAAAAAGGCCTTTTACTTGTGAAAAAACTTGTCTTCAAGGCCTCTACATACGGCATAAAAATGACACGGCTCTCTTTGTGCTCTCTGAAGGTTATATTAAATGGCATAGGTAACATTGCTTTAGTTAGCTTTTTTATTCTGCATTTAATAACACAACAAAAGATACCAACTCACACATACAAACACACACCAGACAATCATTGAACCATGGCGTATGTGCGGTGTGCATGTGAGCGCCCACTGAAAAGGTATACAGCACGGTAGGCAGGTCAATGGCACTCAGCTGCCACATCTAGCCACATTAACACCCCAGCCATGCCATGCACGTGCATGTTTCACAAAAGTTACGACGTGTGAGCTGCGATCTGCCAAATGCAACAGATTTCTCCAGCACTTTTTGGAGCGTTTCGCGTTGAAATCGCAATTGAAAGTCGCAAGCATGGTCATGTAGGCAATCAGTAAATTGCCTATCATTCTCATCTGCCTGCTTCCTTTTGCATTTGTGTACAGCATTAGCACTCCTCAGCAAAGTGGGCTGGCCACAAGTGGTATCAGACGTTGTAAAATAAAATTTTATTTTCAATGTTTTTTTTTATTTTAACTATTATGTCTACCTGGTAGACCTAATATCATATAGCCTACACTTTATAATAACATCACCATCAGTGACCATCAGTAACATCACTGAGCTTGACACCTCTGCACCTGATTCCCTACTGATTGCAAAATAATAGTAATAAAAAAATCCTTAAGGGTATCATACTGCCTAAAATCAAAACAGACCACAGCAAAATTATCCCTGGATTAGCACCATGCAAATGGGCCATAGACATCTCCAGGTCTGCTGTGTCCACGCATGGAGATACCCATTTCTGGCATGACAGAGAGTATGGTACATGTTACAGAGACATACAATCAGTGAGCACTTTATTAGGTATTTATTAGACTTATTTTGTTTATTTTATTTGTATTTATCTTCTGCTGCTGTAGCCTATCCACGCGCTTGCCGCATTGTGACCAGTCTGGCCCTTCTCCTCTGGCCTCTCTCATTAACAACACATTTTTGCCTGCAGAACTGCTGATCACAAGATGTTTTTTGTTTCACACCATTCTCTGAAAACTTTAGAGACTGTTGTGTGCGTGAAAATCCCAGGAGATCAGCGGTTTTTGAGATACTCAACTCAAAGTCACTTTAATCACATTTCTTCCCCATTTGGTCTGAAAAAGATCTGAACCTCTTGACCATGTCTGCATGCTTGTATGCATTTGTATTGCTGCCACATGATTGACTGATTAAATATTTGCATTAACAAGCTGATATACAGGTCAACCTAATTAAGTGCTCACTGAGTGTATACATAGAGAAGTCATCTAGCAATAATTCCTATTGCATTGCTGAAGTAGCTCTCTGTAAATAATTTAATGTACATGTGTTATTTTCGGAATCATAAAGCACCGAACTGCATGAAACTATAGTGATTTACAGATTATTCTACGGTAATTTACAAAAAATACACACTGGCCACACAGTGGGGTAACACAATGCTCCCTGACCCTTAGTAGAAGCCACAGAGTTCAAAGTTAATGGTCCTTCAGCCATGACAGGAAGCAATAGAGAGACAGAGAGAGATAGTGAGGGGGAGAGAGAGAGAGAAGGAGAGAAAGAGAGAGAGAGAGAAATTAATGGTATTGTGTTAACCAGTGGAGCGAAGAGACCAGCTCAGGGAGCTGTTAGATACGGTACAAGAGAAGTTCCCTTAAATTACACTACTAAACAGATTACACACGACCTCAGTGTCACAGAAAGCCTAATTTCTCAAAAAAGCTGAATTCCCAAAAACTCCCAAGTTTTTTTTCCATCGATTGCAACATACTTAAATCGTGCGGGGCTTTTACCTAATTTTAATAGCTGCTGTTATGAGACATTTACAGTATAGAGCTGGAGGAGAGCTAGTTACAACATAAAAAAAAAAAAAAAAATGGCCTAACAAGGTTTTTGCAAGACACGAATGATGAGATAAGATGAGAAGGGCCCCTGCTCACTGTACTCCAGTTTCCCAGTGAATCAGTAGAGATCTGTACCGAAACACTTTCCAGTGTCCCAGTGAATCAGTACAGATCTGTACCGAACCACTTTCCAGTGTCCCAGTGAATCAGTACAGATCTGTACCGAAACACTTTCCAGTGTCCCAGTGAATCAGTATAGATCTGTACAGAAACACTTTCCAGTGTCCCAGTGAATCAGTATAGATCTTTACAGAAACACTTTCCAGTGTCCCAGTGAATCAGTACAGATCTGTACCGAAACACTTTCCAGTTTCCCAGTGAATCAGTAGAGATCTGTACCGAAACACTTTCCAGTGTCCCAGTGAATCAGTACAGATCTGTACCGAAAAACACTTTCCAGTGTCCCTGTGAATCAGTACAGATCTGTACCGAAACACTTTCCAGTGTCCCTGTGAATCAGTATAGATCTGTACCAAAACACTTTCCAGTGTTCTAGTGTGGATAAGCTGATTGGGTCCATACCAAACCATACAGAAAGGGATCGTGCTATTTGCGTAAATGGGGTCAGACTCCATCACCTGGAGTAGTAATGTAAAACAGGATTCGACATTTCACTACCTCTATCTATCAATTCCCCTTAATGGATTTTCACAACAGTACCTAACGAGGTGACTGTAATAAAATGGTTAATTAATAACTAAATACATGATTAATGGATCCTGCTATCTGTGCAGGCAACGAATGAATAAACAGTACCTGCTGAATTTAATCATCAAAAAAGTCAAATTAATTATGCCTGACACAATTCTGATATCCTTACAACATTAACAGGGAATCAGATATGCATTGTACATGTCATATAGTCCCAGGCTGAATCCACAGACCATGTGAACCGAATATAAAAGAAGGGGTTGCCTGCAAACAATTAATTAATTTTGACTCATGTTGAAGAGTTAGGACTAAAGAATAGTGCAAAGTCACTACAATTTATTTAAAATGGAGGGAAATGTACAATTCTATTTCAGTATATATTCCTGCATTTCACTCTGTACACCTGCACTTCTCTCCTTAGACCTGCATTCCACTCTGTACACCTGAATTGCAGGCTGTAAAATTGTATTTCAGTCTGTACACCTGAATTTCAGTCTGGCCACATGCATTTAAGTATGTACACGTGCACTTTGGTCTGTACTCCTGCATTTACATCTGTATACCTGCATTTTGGTCTGTACTCCTGCATTGCACTCTGTACACCTCCATTTAAGTCTGTACACCGGCATTTCGATCTGTGCTCCAGCATTTCAATTTGTAAACCTCCATTTCAGTATGTACAGCTGTATTCTACACTGTATACCTGAAGTTCTATCTATACACCTGCATTCCAGTCTGTACAACTTCACTTCATTCTGTACATCTGCATTTAACTATGTAGACCAGAATTTCACTCTGTAAAATGGCATTTAACTCTGTAGACCTGAATTGTACTCTGTAAAACTGCATTTAACTCTGTAGACCTGAATTGCACTCTATAAAACTGCATTTAACTCTGTAGACCTGAATTCTGCTCTGTAAAACTGCATTTAACTCTGTAGACCTGCATTCTGCTCTGTAAAACTGCCGTTAACTCTGTAGACCTGAATTCTGCTCTGTAAAACTGCATTTAACTCTGTAGACGTGAATTTCAGTCAGTACATCTGCATTTCACACTGTACACCTGCATTTCACTCTGTACACCTGCATTTCACCCAATGAAATCTGTTCCTGCTACATTCTTCCCAGTCCTAGGATAAGTATTCACACAAATTGTGTTTCACATCCATTATTGTCTATTTCAAACATGTGCTTTAATCCAACACACGCATGTCCACCCACACACAGATTGAACAAATTGTACAGGATTTCAAGTCCATACGCACGTCACACCTGCATCAGAACTAACAGGAAATGGCAGGAAACGCAACACAGCTTCGAGGTGTCAACCGGCCACATGACCCCTCTCGACCGGCAGATACGGACCAATCGGAAAAGGTCAGCTCACCTGTCTTGACGTGCAGGTGCGGCCGAGTAGGCGTGACCGACGACCCTTTGGACGTGCGCTCGCGGTTCCAAGTGCGGGCGGTGGCGTGGAGGGAAGGGTGGTTGGAGGGGGAGGAGCTCGGCGGAGCCGCTCTGGTGGATGAGGGAGCGCCGTCGCTTCCGTTGCCGGGTCCGGCTCGGGGCACCGTGGTGCCACGGGGGGTGACGTCTCGGCCAGCCGGCGCTGGAGGGTGGGGGGCGCGGGCGGTGGTGGTGGTGAGGCGAGTGCTGATTCGGTTGTGGAGGTGCGGGGTCCGCCTGCTCGGCGCCAGGCTCGGCGCAGCGCTGGGCTGAGCACCCGGCTGGGCTTGAACCTTCACCGCGGGGCTACCGCTGGAGGTGGTGGCGTGGGGATTTTTGGGGATAGTGCTGGGTTTGGAGAGAAACAGCTCGATCCCCTTAGCGTCCACCAAGTCTGTTGGCACGTAGTCCTGTCCAGACCCCACTACAATCCACTTCAGGAGCATCAGGCTGAGCCCCAACCCGATGAAGCCGATGAAAAGGGGGACTATGCACAGCCAGGTCTGTGGGCGGGGCCACAGAGCACATGACCCGCAGCGCAGGTTGCCTGGCTCGGGGGCCAAGGCCTGTTCCCCGCCCACTGAGGCCCCGCCCCCTTCTGGTTCCTCCAGAACCATCGTCCCAGCAATGGCTGCTCCAGAGATCTCGCTCATCCTGCTGCCTCACCACCGGTCGACCCCGAAACCGGGCACCAGCTGGGCGCTAACTATACAGGGCGGAATGGCAACGCTGAGCATTTCTCTCTCACACACAAAAAAAAACACTCACCCAATCTCACACAGGCAAGCAAAAGGGCTCAAATGCACATGAACGCTCACACGTACCTGTACGCGCACATCAAGCACACACACACACAGAGAACTGCTCACAAACAGAAATACACACAAAGGCACACGAAGACAGAAACGCACACGCACGCAAGCACACCCAGAGGACTAGGTGCAAGGAAGTGCAGGATCGGTAAATCCAAGGACACGCTGAATGAGAAACCGTCGAAAGAGGAGCAGGGAGAGGGATCCCGGAGACGCTGTAAATCCACCCGTGCAGATCATCCAGACCAGAGCCGTTAGGGAGCGCAGTGGATTCAAACAGCCCTTCTTGGTTTCATTTTCAAGATTTTTTTTTTTACAATTATTGGTGCTGTTGTTTTGCTGTTTGACTTCCAACTCACACATCCAGTCCTGTCCCCTCCACATCAGCTGAGTCAGCTCATCACCACGGAGACAAGAGCCGCGTCCCCCCGAATTGCCAGTCGCCCATGCTTTGGGGAGGGAAAGAGGATCCTGGGTTGGGAGTAGCCTCCGAGGTCGGGAGGAGGGTTTACATCCTCCTGAGCCGGCTACAGTCCCGGTCGTCCAGAGTCAGAGTCCCTCTGTCTGTCCCTCCTTCCGTCTGTCCACACGCCCGCTCACACCCTGCTGTCCGTCCACTGCCTCTCCTTGCAGCAGAATACACACCCTGCAGTCATACCTCCGCTACATTCCACCACTCGGAGGGGAGGGAAACGTCGCTGCCAGAGATGAAGAGAGATCAAGAGAGAGAGAGAGAGAGAGAGAGAGAGAGAGAGGGAGAGCGAGCTCCTCTGGATGTCCACTCTTTTGTTGGATGGCTGCTTTAGGATTTTGAATCTCCCGAGGGTTTATTTTATCCTCCGTTCATCCTCCGTTCCCACCCACCTATCTTGCATTGATACAGCAGCCCCGCTTAGCCGCTAGGGCCAGAAAACACTACGGACCCACCACGCTGAGAGACAGAGAGAGGGAAGGAGCGAGAGAAAAAAAAGCAGGCTTCTGAGAGAGAGAGAGCGAGAGAGAGAGAGGGCAAGAGAAAGAGAGGGAGGGAGAGAGAGAGGGAGGGAGCAAGACAGGCGTCAGAGAGGGAGAAGGATGGAGCAGGAATATGAAAGGGGGAGGGAGAGCAGGCATCTGGCAGGGGGAGAATCAGATGCTGCGAGACTTGTGCAATATAAGAGAGGAGTGGTGTGTGCACAGACCTTTCTCTCCACACAGCAACATCACAAGGGGTGTGGCCAGACACCTATCCACCAATGAGGTGGGAGTTAGAACGGGAGACTGAGGGAGGTGGAGAGAAGTTTGGGGGGGGGACTGTTAAATAATAAACAAAACCTATTAAACAAATGTGTCCATGAAACCAATAAAGGTAAAGTATATTTCCCTGATTTACAGACAAATGCTGTTTCACAGAATTTCATTACCAATAAGAAATTGGATAAAATAAAAAAATAATGTATAAAATGTAAATATGAAATTATGTAAAAATGCATGTATTAAGATAATATGTTTTATTATGATTAAAGGATTTAATTTTTCATTCAAGGACAAGGAGTGGGGCAGGACTGCTGAGTCTTGATCTGCAAAAAATAAATGCTGTACAGCATTAAAGCACACAGAAGCCCGGGGACTCATTTTGCATTGTAGTGAAGTCAAATTCCTGATGACTTAGTCATACTGTTAGAGGACAGGAGCTACAGTACAGTCCAGCTTGGTTGGAGCAGCACTGTCAAAACCTGGGCCCTGACAGTAAACATGATTAAGAACAGAATCAGAAGCATGGAGATTTCTGATACATGAATTTACTCTGGGCAACACCATGTGTCAGATACATGTGTTTAAACTACCAGTGAAAGCATTAACTGATAAAGACTGCAGGGCTTGCCTTCTAGCTTCTGGTCAGTTAAAGAGAGAATCGCAGGCAAGGGGTTCATAAACTTTCTCCTGGGGAACCCCTGTGTTTGCAGTGTTTGGTTACAGCCCAATTTTCTATTAAATTAAGGTTTTTGTGTTCCTATTTTCTATTCATTTTCATATTGTGAACACATTGTAAATTTTATTTTTTATTTTATTGCCATTTGTGTTGCCATTGATCTCGAAGGGGGAATTCAAAGATAGGCTGCATTAGGGCTGCCCATTAAAGCACCTCAACAACCAGAGGGAAAAGTCTGCATGAATTATATACAGTACCATGCACATGCAATTGCATTAACAGGAAAATAGTGATAGGGTGGGCTGTTTGGGTCATCCATCCATCCATTATCTGAACCCGCTTATCCTGATCAGGGTCACAGGGGGGCTGGAGCCTATCCCAGCATACATTGGAACGAAAGGCAGGAATACACCCTGGACAGGTCGCCAGTCTATCGCAGGGCACACACACCATTCACTCACACACTCATACCTATGGGCAATTTAGACTCTCCAATCAGCCTAACCTGCATGTCTTTGGACTGTGGGAGGAAACCGGAGTACCCGGAGGAAACCCACGCAGACACGGGGAGAACATGCAAACTCCACACAGAGAGGCCCCGGCCGACGGGGATTCGAACCCAGGACCTCCTTGCTGTGAGGCGGCAGTGCTACCCACTGCACCATCCGTGCCGCCACTGTTTGGTTCATGCATATTGAAATTGTTAGCTATATTAATTTCAGCACAAAGATCATTCTTTTTGCAGACAGCGCATTAATAATAGCAGATTATCACTTGCAATAAGCATAGAAGATGGCCTGATGCCTGGGTAAAGTGCAATGCAGTCCATTTAAATTCCAGGCAATAAACATGTCAATAACTTTGACAGCTGTCATTGTTACAAGATTAAGACAACACTGTTACAGTAGGCATACAACACTGGAATTGTTTGAGAACAGAGATGACACTGAACACACAGTATAATTGCAGGAATGAGGAACCAGTCACAACCCAGAAATAAGTTGAATAAGAGTCTTTATTAAAGAACAAACCTTTATTAAGGGCAAACAGGTATAACAAGGGTAATCCAAATCTTGGTCATGATCACAGGTGAAAGCCCAAACACAGAAAAGCTGGCAGAGCAGGCAAAGGTACAGATCAAGACTCAAAATCCAATGCACAAAGCAAAACAGAACAGAAGGTTAATCCAAATAACAGTAAGGCATGAGAACCACATGGGAAAACAGAAACACTAAACAGGGGGATGCAGAGCATGACAATAATTTGTTTTCTGCTATAATTATACTATTTACAGTACAGCAGAACTTTTGGTGGAGGCATCGAGACTTGCTCTCTTTTCAAGTTTAGCCAAAATTTCACCCACCATTTTTAGAATAAGCTACAGGGAAGCTTACAGCTGCATAGCAACAGTAACTGGCATAAAGCCCATTCAATTAACCGGTCAGCTAGGATAAGTGAGGTTCAGATAAGCAGGGTTCTACAGTATTTGTGCAACATTCAGTTCACATTTTCAAAACAGTTAACACAGAGTTCTAAACAGAAGCTTGGCCAAAATAAATCATGTATGCAAAATGCTCACACTCACAAAACATACAAAATACACACCATCAAAGCAAATACTTCCAAACAAGACAACTTGTGATCAAATTAATAGACACTTTATTTGGAATTTGTCAGGGTTATTTTTTTGATTTATTGGTATAGCTGTAGCCTATCCACAGGTTTGATGTGTTCTGCATACCACTGTTGTGGTTATTTTGGTTACCTTCCTGTTCGCTTTGACCAGTCTGGCCCTTCTCCTCTCTCAAGGCATTTTTACCCATAGAACTGCTGCTCCCTGGATGTTTTTAGTTTGCAAACTCTAGAGACCAGGAGATCAGTTTAAAAGATACTCAAACCACATTGTCTGGCACCAACAATCATTCCACGGTCCAACCATTCACTTAGAAGACATTTCAGACATTTTGCCTGAAAAGCGGCTGAACCTCTTGACCATGTCTGCATGCTTTTATGCATTTAGTTGCTGCCATATGATTGGCTGATTAAATATTTGCCTTAACAAGCTGGTGTACATGTCTTCCTAATAAAGTGCTCAGTGAGTGTATTATTTCAATCATTAGACATTGGCCAAAAAATACAAAATGCAAAATACAAACTACAGCTATCAAGATGACCCTATTGAATCGACATACCTATAACATTTGACACTTTTATGTGGTTCTAGTGTGTGCCAACAGCAAGTAAGCACATCACAGCATGAACTGTATTTTTCTCGGTAAAATGTTTCCAATCATTTTTTCTTGTGTGCAGGTCTTGCCCTTCCATGAACTGTCTAAGACCTACACACCAAGACAAATTCGGACAAATTTGGCACAGCTCTTGTACTGCACTCTTTCCTCACCAAAAACCAATTAAGAATTTCACCCAAATCAGAAACAACAAGACACAAGTGTATTATAGTACTTGCACTGCAGATTTTTCCATATTTTTCAAACTGGACTACTAGACAAAAAGAAAAACAAGAGAAAGGGAGAAAGGTCCTTGAATTTTGGTCCATTCCTGCCGATCAGGCCACTGGATGTTTTCCTTTGCAATGCACCAAGGGACAACCTCCTTGCACAGTGTATCCATCCCTGGCAGTCCTCTGTACAGATTGCCAGGCAAACAGCATTCACTGCCTCTAGGAGGGATATCTGATCATGGGGTCAGTGGCCATATACCTTCCATCTCCAGGCAGACAGGCAGAGAAGAATTCCTCAAATGGGTTCAAAAAGCAGACCTCTGTCAGGTATCAGGACAGATGAACCTATCGCAACCAGGGAATTCGCAGAATAGATGTTATTCAGTACAAGGCAGGTTAAACAGGCAGGGGTCAATCGCTGACAAACAGTAATAGCAGGGATAATCCAAGACGTGGTCGATGTCACAAGCTAGAGTTCAAACATAAAGAGGCAGTCCGATAAAGCAAAGGCACAAAGGGTTATCCCGAAATAACAATCCAAAAGTCCAGTTAGAATTCAGTAACTGCAGATCAAAACAAATATAGAATCAGAATCCAAGAGGTGAAGGTCGAAACAGAAATCAGGCAGTCATAAAAATGATGCCATGAATGGAACAAGCGCATTACAATCTGTCAATGGACAAGGGAAACAGAGGCATATAAAGACACCGATAAAATAACTGAAAGGAGAAGAATGAATGAAAGGACTACGGAAAGAGAGGGTGGACAAAAGACATGAACACGAGACAAGAAACAGAAAACGGCAAAACAGAAACGGCAAGGTATATGACAACCTCTCCTGTTTGGTCCGCAAATTTGTAAGTTGCTTCGTTCGAAGAGGGTGATTCTGATTATATTTGCAGTACAGCAGTATGAGATTAAATAGTCGTCCTCTGTCTTCCAAACGACGTTTCACAGCACAATAGTGGAACATTGTGGAATGATATCATACAGCTGGCATGCTTGTGAAACTTTGTATCATGTTGGTGTGAGCTATTAGGCTAACATTTAGGCTAGTGTTCACTTTGCTATAATGACACATTGAATTTCCACATGTTGGTTAAGTCGTTATTTATTTCTCAATTACTGCATACTGTTGTTGCCATCATTATGCAATTAAGATGTTTAACGTCAGTGTGTCGGTCATCAGTGTTTGGCAGTGGATTGTTGATTTCTATGATGCACAGTAGCTACCTAAACAATCTCTTTAATACAGCCTGAACTAGGTTTTGTTCTATATCCTTGAACTTATTAAGACTCAACTCAGTATTCAAGCATTTCCCCATTCAGTTACCAATTTGAATTATTTTACTGCTGTAATCCCATTATAGATAGAGGGAGGGTTCAGAGTTTAAAGTGAAATTAGAGGTTAAACCTGAAATATGTATTATTTCATATTTTCATGAAATGAAAAACACTATCCTAACTATCCATCCATCCATCCATCCATCCATCCATCCATCCATTATCTGAACCCGCTTATCCTGAACAGGGTCACGGGGGGGCTGGAGCCTATCCCAGCATACATTGGGCGAAAGGCAGGAATACACCCTGGACGGGTCGCCAGTCCATCGCAGGGCACACACACCATTCATTCACACACTCATACCTTTTGGGCAATTTAGACTCTCCAATCAGCCTAACGTGCATGTCTTTGGACTGTGGGAGGAAACCGGAGTACCCGGAGGAAACCCACGCAGACACGGGGAGAACATGCAAACTATCCTAACTAAACAAATTAAAATTCATAGCAAGCACTGGTTTAGGGACTACAGAAGTCTGACAATTTCATACAATAATTCCTGGTTTGTGGGTTTTTGATGAGAAAATGCATAATTCACATAGGTAAGTTTTCTCAAAATGCAACACCCAGCAGTTATATCTGTAGAAATATTTACTCAATCTCACCAAGTGATACCTCATTTTGTGTACTTTAAACTGATGATGAACTGAAAAAGTCAAATTTTGAAACATGTATCTGAAGCATGGAGCCGATCACATATCTATAATACCAGCCTCCTGGTCAGCATTGAATATTTTTCCTCTGCCACGAATGTATGCTAATAACCCAGAGTGTGGGCTCTGTGAAGTAAATACAATAAGAATGTGAAAACTGATATTTCATCACATTGATGAAACAATTGCATTACTACAGACTCAATATGTATTGTTCTGCCAAGAGTCAACATTGTGACTTTCCTATTCTCGTTCAAACAAATTTGTACAGTAGGTTCCACAGGGTCCTCACTAAGATTGGACTAGACCCTTTGCCCTGCATCTTGCATGGGCATTGACTGTCCATTGGCCCTTGTAGCTTTTGACTGTTCTGAGAACAGCAAAATTCAACACAGTGACAGGTGAATTTTATTATTTATTTTATTTTTATTAGAAAATGGGAAATCTGTCATTTATAGCATATGCTACGCATTGTATAGGCCTTGTAAGTTGCTTTTGTCATAGGATTAAGTTGATGCCTTCATCTCGAAGAAGTCACGATAGTGCTGATGTATGTGCATCATCAATCATCTTGCATAAGCTACGTGTTTATGCGTGTTGACTTTATTGACACCCCCCCCCCCCCCCCATAAAAAGGAAAGAAAAGAAAGAACATGTCAGGGTGCTCCGTTCCGTCCTGTGACCCCCCCCCCCCCCCCCCACCCCCCCCTCCACACACACACACCAATGTTGAAAAGAAAATGACGCCCTTGTTGTACTTGTGAACTGCCTGGTTAATTGGTTTTCATTAACATTTTGATGAATCAGTTGTTAATATGGCACAGATAGCATTCACTGCTACTGCACTGGCTTCATTTCATTGGCCAGGTGTCCACACTTTCAACAATTTCCGACCCCACTGATTTCAATTGTCAGACTATAATTTCATCCATTTCAAAATGTAAACTTTTTTATTTTTCGTCTTTTATCTACTTTATTTGTACATTACCGAAAATTATGTAATTTGTTGACTGATTAGTTCAGGGATGTGAAAATGGAATGTAAATAACAAGGATAATAATAAGAATGATAATGAATCCCCAGTCGCATGACAAAATTGACTTCATCAGGTTAGAGTGAATTTCACCCAGTGTTTCCTGAGGTACCACTATATCAGTTCTTCAGCAGGCATCGACAGACCACAAGTTGCTGCTGCACTTATTTGTAACATTGAAGTTAAGGACAAATATTGATTGACTTCAGGCCACTGTTTACGGTTTGTTCTTTGGAAAGCTACCCATGCATCAGCGACAGTGCTCCTTGTGTGCGGATAGAGGGGGCACAGCGGTAACTCCAGAAGCACAATTTGATTCCAAATTTGGGCGAAAACTTTGGGGCAGGGGATCGTGGTTAGCAGTGCTTGTATGTGAAAACTGCAAACTGGGCCTCCTAAAATCTGGGTTTAACAAACTGAAAATGTTCCATTTTAACCCCATCCACGCCGCCCCCTTGTGGTTGAGTCGTCGACGTCCCAAAGTATTGTTGCGTTCATATTTCTTAGATAATAAAAACTGCAAGGTAATAAAACCGCAAGATGGTGATGCCCGGTTGTTTAAAAAGACTTGCTTGAGAGAATAGTGCACTGTATGAACATGCTCTGACATAAATTTGTTCTGTCTCAAATTCCTGAATGGTACAAGCCTCATGGCGGCACGGATGGTGCAGTGGGTAGCACTGCCGCCTCACAGCCAGGAGGTCCTGGGTTCGAATCCCCGTCGGCCGGGGCCTCTCTGTGCGGAGTTTGCATGTTCTCCCTGTGTTTGCGTGGGTTTCCTCCGGGTACTCCGGTTTCCTCCCACAGTCCAAAGACATGCAGGTTAGGCTGATTGGAGAGTCTAAATTGCCCGTAGGTATGAGTGTGTGAGTGAATGGTGTGTGTGCCCTGCGATGGACTGGCGACCTGTCCAGGGTGTATTCCTGCCTTTCGCCCAATGTATGCTGGGATAGGCTCCAGCCCCCCTGCGACCCTGTTCAGGATAAGCGGGTTAAGATAATGGATGGATGGATGGTACAAGCCTCTTCTTTAATTTAAATCTTCAACCATGTGTGTGCAGTAAATCATTTTTTAGGTATTGACACTTTTATAGAACTAGTACAAAATAGGCAGAAATTGCCTTCTAGTGGGCCAAAGCGGAAAGGGTTAACCAGGATTGTACAAAATGGAGCACTCATCTCATTGAAACCCTGCATGTTGCATTTCCAACTTTGAAATTGCAAAGAACAAATTGCAGAGAATTAATGTTGGTGTGATTTAGGTTTTTGCCCATTCACATTCAACACAGAAACACTGAGCCCAGACTGCAGGACAACACTTACATTTGCACTTACTTGCCAATACATTGAGTTCATTATGTTATGAAACACTATTATCCACATGATCAAACACTCTCATGTGATTTAATGTGGAATAAGAAGTACTGTAAGAGCCAACATAATTTTACATAAATATTTTGGCAATACTAATATTTCACCTACAAATAAAGCCTCCTTGAACATGAACATTAATTTAAGGCTGTAGGATGGAGGATGAGAGATTGTACTTCATATCCTCCTTAGATTTTTGTCCCATAGTCTCTGGACTTAATCTCAAAAACCATATATTCTACTATGCTGAAACCTACACTACAAAGGAAATTAAATAAAACATTCAATAAAAATAAATGAGATATTTTTAAATATTTTTGTCCAACATTCTGTAACACAAAATATTTGTATTATGCCAAAATCTTACCAATATACTCTTTTAGGATTTAACACCAATGAGACACATGATCCAAAGTGCACTTTTTTGTCCTCAGCATTGTATACAATAGCAGAATTATGAGACTGGAACAGCAGATGTCAATACTCTGCTGGTGTGCTCAGATTTGAAAAGCTTGACCTACATAGAGAAACACTTCAATATGGAGAGTAAATACATGATATCTCTAGCCAAACTGTCTTACATGTCACAATATGCAGTCAGATTCATTATGATATTTTAAAAATGTAATTTGAGGTAAAATCTTTAGCATAATCAGTTACATTTGTATCTCTGTATTCTCATTGGCAGATCTTAAATCCTCCTTGTTCTTTAGTTGTGTTCCCAGTGGTCACATCCAACTACCCCTGCCCTGTCCTCAGGGTCAGTTCTAAAAGACATCACAGGAGATGATTATAACCCCCATGCCACAGCAGCCCAGCTTATGAGAAAATGATCCGTCTCCTAAAACTGTTAACAAAACAGTTAACAAAAGCATTTGTCAAGGTACATTTTGCAAACATTTTCAAATCAATAGTGCAGATGATAAAGGATGAAATATGAAAAATCAACCTGGTCACTTTGAAACTCCTTACATCCCACCGCCCGACCACCTGTCCTCTTGACCCCATCCCCTCTCCCCTTCTATAAACTATCTCTAATGACATTCTCCCTTTTCTGTCCTCTCTAATCAACACCTCCCTCTCTTCAGGCACTATGCCCTCTTCCCTGAAGAGGGCCAGAGTCACTCCCCTGCTCAAAAAACCTACTCTTGACCCCTCTGCTCTGAACAACTCTTCTCTCATCTTCCCTTTCTCGCTAAAACTCTGGAACGGGCGGTCTGCTCCCAACTGTCCATTTATCTTCTCCACAACAATCTCCACGATCCCAACCAGTCCGGCTTCAAGAGTGGCCACTCCACTGAGACCGCCCTGCTCGCGGTCACTGAGGCACTCCACTCTGCTAAAGCCAAATCCCTCTCCTCTGTCCTCATCTTCCTCGACCTGTCGGCCGCCTTTGATACAGTCAACCATGAGATTCTGCTCTCATCGCTGACTGGGATGGGTGTCACAGGATCTGCACTGCCATGGTTTTCCTCCTGCCTCTCTGGTCGTTCCTACGAGGTGACTTGGAGGGGCTCAGTCTCTGACCCTCACCCCCTACAAACTGGAGTCCCACAGGGCTCAGTTCTTGGTCCTCTCCTCTTCTCTCTATACAACATGTCTCTTGGTTCTGTTATCTCTTCCCATGGCTTTTCTTACCATTCTTACGCCGATGACACCCAACTCTTTCTTTCCTTCCCCCCCGATAACCAGGTCACCACACAGATCTCTGCCTGCTTGGCTGATATCTCTGCGTGGATGACTTCCTACGACCTGAAGCTTAACCTGGCCAAGAATGAGCTTCTCTATATCCCTGCAAAGAATCTTGGGGTGACTCTTGATAACAGCCTCACCCTGGCTCCACAAGTATCCTCCACTGCCAGAACCTGCAGGTTCTTCCTCTACAATATACGCCACATCCGTCATCTCCTGACGGAGAAAGCCACCCAGCTCCTAGTCCAGGCGCTCCGGTCTGCCAGCTCTGGTCGCCTTATGGTTCCCTCACTACGAGCACCTGGCGGTCGAGCTGCATGTTCACGCCTGTTTTCCGTTCTGGTTCCTCAGTGGTGGAATGACTTGCCTACCACTGCAGCATGCGACAATGGCACAAAAAGGTAATGCCTGGAAAACCTAGCCGAATCCCTACCAGAACCATGACACTCCCCCTTCTCTGTAAACACACCATTGGCTGTGGCAATTAGAACCAATTTTCAACCAATGAGCTTGAAGTATTATACAGTTATACAATGGTCCAGAGTGTCAGGCCGTGAACTGTATATTTTGTAACCAGAATTTAAAGACTATAAACACAGGCACAGGGTGAGTAAGCATCAGTGAGCCGGATCAAAGAAATCTGGTCTATGGGAGAAATGAAGAAAATTTTTTTAAATCCTTTAAAATAATTTGTGAAAAAAGAATACTTTTCATCCTTTTTTCATAGTCTGTAAATTTAAATCTTCTTGTGATTGTTGGTGTTCTTGTTAGTAATTCCCCTGTTTTTTGAATCGTTGCTTTACATTTCTTTGCTGGCAAATGGTAGCTTTAACTCGACTGGGAACACTTCTCACGGAACCATCATGGGTGACATATATAACATGGGCTGCTATGCTAGCTTTTTGCTAGCAAAATAATTATTTTGGTTGGAAAATGGCATCGGAATTCAGTGGACCAAGTACCACTTAAGAGAGAAATGAATCAGTATAAAAACATCCAAGTATTAAACACATTTAAATTACAGGCTGTGACGGTTATGTGGAAATCACATACATTTTTTTCCATAGAGAAATTGTGCTTTGATCCGGAAATCCAATGTGGGCAAAGGAATATGGGCAAATTGGCTCTTAAAGCAGAGGGGCTGTACCCAAAAACTCACTCACAAGTGGAAATTTGGCTTTGTGTCAATTCTGGAGTCCCATATCTTTGGCATTGAAGCAGGGGAAAATCTGAAATTGTGTAGTCTCACTCAAAGGTTTTAATTGCCAGTGAAGTGACATGTGATTCCTTGCCTGTTAATTTTCACATTTGCATGTTCTTTACCAAATAAGACAGAGTAAAGATACACATGCCACCTTTCAGATGTCACTGTAGTGAATACCACACACCTTTCAAAGCTACTTTTCCTGTCTCTGATCGAAAAAAGGCACAGAAAACATCTTCATCTTTTCTTGTCAGTTATGCCCAGGGTGCATTTCTTTGCTTGTGCTGTCACTCCCTCTCTTACACACTCTCTAATTCCCTCTCTTGTTTTCCTAGTATAGATGAGGGAGGGGGTCTTGCTTTCATATTCTTGATATGTATGCTCTCTTTTGTTTTTTTTTAAATCATTTCAGAAAAGTGAAGATGAAACTACTGAAAAATGAAAATGTACGCTGTGACCACTTTATTTGTTATTTATTTTGTATGTATTGATCTTCTGTTGCCCATGCACTTCAAGGGATGTTCAGAGATACTGTTCTGCATACAGGACCACTGCTGTAATATGTGCTTATTTGAGTTACTGTTGCCTTTCTATCAGCTTGAACTCTGTCCATTCTCCTTTGACCCCACTCATTAACAAGGCATTTTCACCCACACCACCTGATTGTGCTCATGGGATGTTTGTTTGTTTTTCTCTGAAAACTCTACAGACTGTTGTGCATGAAAATCCCCCAAGATCAATTTCTGAGATGAGTCACTAACAACTCTGTCTAGCACTAACAATTCCACACTCAAAATCACTATCAAAAATGTTCTCCCCATTATACAACTGAAAACAACTGAACTTGACCAGGTCTACATGCTTTTATGCATTGAGTTGCTGCCACATTATTGACTGATTAGCTACCTGTATTTGCATTAACAAGTTGGTGTCACCTAGCAAAGTGTCTGAGTTAGCTTCCATTCTAAATTCAGTGCTCAGTGTCTGAGTCTAGCTTCCATTCTAAATTCTATGAAATGTTATTTGTGTTGCTCTTTTTAAAACGCGCATAAACAGGGAATGTGGAGCCGTGGTGGCGCAACAGGCTAAGATGCAGCGGACTTGTGGTTGCAGTTCGTTGCAGTTGCACACCGAGGACCAAAAAGCCGAATTTGGCTGGCTCTCGTGGAGTGGCATAATTGACTCGCTGCTCCAGGGGAGGGACTTGGCAGGGTTAGAAGGGATCGGCGCATACAGTGCCCCGGAGCACCCCGGAGCAACTCAAGTAATTGAGATGGTAAAAGGTAAATGGCAGGATTTATATACACCTTTATCCAAAGCACTGAACAATTGATGCTTCTCCATTCACCCATTCATACACACACTCACACACCAACGGCGATTGGCTGCCATGCAAGGCCCCGACCAGCTCGCCAGGGGCATTTGGGGGTTAGGTGTCTTGCTCAGGGACACTTCGACACAGCCTGGGCGGGGGATCAAACCAGCAACCCTCCGACTGCCAGACGACTGCTCTTACTGCCTGAGCCATGTCACCCCCAAGGGCTACTCCCCAATATAAAATATACCTGTAAATAAGAACATAACCTACACTTGTTTAGCCAGTGCAATAACAATGCAGAGACAAATTCACAATGCTGGGTAAAGTGAACTGCAACAGAGCTTTTAGCGTTGTGATGTCTAATTGCACTTCTATGCTGAGAGATTCTGGTTTTGAATACTTTGGCGGTCTTACCAATGCAGGCCAGGCCTGGCAGGCACTTAAACATATACATGACATCGTTGGTGTTGCTAGAAATTACTCCCTTGATCTGTAAGAAGTGCCTGTGCGTGGGTGGTTGAAGCTGTTAGCTTTGAAGGTGAAGTTGCACTTTTGACAGATTCCAATGTTTGTAGCTGCCATAAGGGACTGTGTTGAGGAAGTGGATGTGAGAGGATGGAGGTAGGTGTGCACTTAACAGCATATGTTTGGAGGTGTTTTATAGATGGCTCTTGGTGGCACATGTACTGTAGGCACTTCCTAAATCTCAGTGAAGTGCCAGTGAATTTTGATGCTGTTTTTCAGCTCCTTACCTATGGGGGAATATTGAAGGGAGCATATGACCCTGTTATTCCTTTGCTTGCATTAGAAAATAAAATGTGCTTGTAATCATTAATTGAAATTATAACCTTGAAGCAAAACCATGCACAAAATTGCAAACATAAAATAATAGTAATTACAATATCATAGCAGCATGTTTACATTTTTTAAATGAATGTTCCAACCAATGTGCATAAACAATTCCCACCACAATTTGGAAAGTCCAATTTATCCGCAACCAATCTATCTGCTGTGCTCATGTGTGAATCTGGCTGCTGATTAAGGAATGTAGACATCATGGTTCACTGCCAAAATATAGACTAATATGAAGGTTATATCTGTGTTCTGAGTAGTTTTGGGATATAGAGATACCAAAGTGAACAGGCTCCCAGCAGATACAACCTAAATGTAGCATTTTTTCATACTTTTAAGCTGTAACTTTGTGGAAAACTTCACATATTTAGTGCCTATATATAAACAACATATTTATAACACTCATTTTTTGTCAAAAATGTCAGTCATAACCTTATAAATCTAAGGTCTGACTTAGGAAGGACTTTAGGGGAAGGTCTAAGGAAGACTGCTCACGTACAGCTTTGGCATACAGTCCACAGGCACCCGAAGGACCAGCGGGGGTCGGTAGATAGTGAAGAAACCTGGAACACTAACTGACCATCCCATTGCGAGTCACCCTATGGAGCTACTGTCCAGCTAGCACAGTCAGGGTCCAGGCTGTGAAACTCATCCATGCACTATGCCAGTATTTATTTTGTAATTTTTCAATGCATCCCACAATACTGAGTGCAGCGAATGAAACGATAGTATATTTGAATCAAAACCATCCTAGAGCACATGTGTCAGACTCCAGTCTTGGAGGGCTGCAGTGTCTGCTGGTTTTTGGGTTGTTCTCAACACCTGTGGTTCATTCAAATCATTGATTGGCTAAACAATCCACACACCTTGTACTCAAGGCCTGTGATTGAATGGAAACCACAAAAACCTGCAGACACTATGGGCCTCTGGGAATTCAGTGTGACACCACTGGCCCCTTACAGAAAATTGGCCCGCAATTTTTATATTAACAATTAAAATGTGATGTGCAATCAATGCTTTTGTCCTACCTTGGGACAGGCTAGCATGCATCTCAGCCCCAGCATTCTGCCTGACTGAATTATTGGCACAATAAATAAACAATTATATTTTGCTTATGAAATATAATAAATATTCACTAGATATCTAATACTAGCTTGGAACTATGTAACAAAACATGTAATTGTTGTAATCTGTGAATTATAGTGGATGACGACTGGGTTTTCTTGCATTACAGCCTGTTGATAACTGAGTCCATGCAACATTTGGGACTCTTTCCTTAAACTTGAGAAATTTTAAGGTACTGCTTCTCAGTTCGACTGCAATTCGAGCACTGAATCAGATCCCTTTTTGAAAATATAACAAACATCCATCCATCCATCCATTATCTGAACCTGCTTATCCCGATCAGGGTCACAGGGGGGCTGGAGCCTATCCCAGCATACATTGGGCGAAAGGCAGGAATACACCCTGGACAGGTCGCCAGTCCATCGCAGGGCACACGCACCATTCACTCACACACTCATGCCTACGGGCAATTTAGACTCTCCAATCGGCCTAACCTGCATGTCTTTGGACTGTGGGAGGAAACCGGAGTACCCGGAGGAAACCCACGCAAACACAGGGAGAACATGCAAACTCCGCACAGAGAGGCCCCGGCCGACGGGGATTCGAGCCCAGGACCTCCTTGCTGTGAGGCGGCAGTGCTACCCACTGCACCATCCGTGCCGCCCGATAACAAACATCATTAGCAAATATTATTTTAAACCTGTTGTCTGGAGTGAGTGGCAGCTCTGCATCCAGGTCACTTTATTACTAGTTATGCTCTTTTAACAACTCTTCTGAAGGATAACTGAAGGAAAAATACAAAACAAGATTCATAAAAGGCATGCATGAAAATATTACACAATTTAAATCTGACTATTATAAACAAATAATAATCACAATTTAAATTCTCATTGATGTCAACCGAGCATTAATATAGAGTCAAAACCAACAGTATTGGAATTAAGATTCAATATATTTATTGAATAAGAGATGGCAATTAGAAAAAGGAAATTCACTTATTCATGAATCATCTCTAATTCATTTTTAAGAATCATTCAAAAGAGAGAGGGAGAGAAAAACACACTTCCAAACTCATCAAATCATTTTGACTGTGTTGATCAATTTTCTTAAATTGAAAAACAAAAATCCATAAATATTGGGTCAGAAAAAAAAACACTCAAACTCACCTATGGTCAACAGTGATAAATTATTTGCCTTGCAAAGCCTGAGGATACTGACACTGATTGGATGATGTGCAGTTCATCTTAGGAATTCATTCAATTAAAAAGAGAAAATTGGTCAGTCCACCTACGAGTTCTCAATTCTGAAGGCACAGCAATTCAGGAGTCAATTCATGATGTCAGTTTGGATCTTCGCTTTTATCTGGCGCAGCCTTGAAAATATATTGATCGAATGAGACTCAAGATCGAGTGAGACTTCAGTCATGTTATACTGGAAAGATTATTTTATAAGAGTGCTTTGCTAATGTGTGCAACCAATAGAAATAAAGCCAGATAATGCCTCCATGGGAAATTCGCCCACGGAAATATTTACCATCGTCTTCAACTACTCAAGCTCACACAAGTGTGTTCACTGTGGATTTTATTAAATGATATGATTAAACAATATGATTCAAAGCTAATCTGTCAATACATACGCATGCTGCGGCAGCACCAGGGCAAAACAGGACTATGGCTATGACTACAAGCTCAAATACACACCAGTCACAATGTTGCTTCATCAACACAAAGTGCTTGAAAAAGTGTGTTCCAGACATATGTGGATGGAGAAAAGCAGGTATACAGGCCAAGGTTATCTGGAAAATGCTAATGGGTACCTACTAAGTGGGCAGGCTGCAGTCTAGTGGCTAAAGTTCATGATTGGGACCCCGAAGGTTGGTGGTTCAAGCCCCAAAAGAACTACGATAAAATCCGCACAGCTGTTGAGCCCTTGAGCAAGGCCCCTAACCCCGCATTTCTCTAAGGGAGATTGTCCCCTGCTTAGTCTCATCAACTGTAAATAACGAATGATTAATATTGTAATTGCTCAATAAACAATAGAAAGCTTAGGTGGTTGCACATAATGAGGGGAGAATTATGATCAATGAAGACAGAGCCCACGACTCACTACTCTGGCAATCTAGTCTAATGAAGTAATTGGTGTCATTACCAAACCCTGCAATTTTATTCTCATGTAGTGTTAAGCAAAATACAGTAATTGCCAGCTCCATATATAACAATTATTTGTCAGGTAGAAACATAGTCAACATTGGCAAATAAAAGAGTTCGTCTGATATGTTACCTGGACGGCAAACAATTTATCTTACTGAATTTCAATTAAGGGCGGCATGGGTAGCACTGCCGCTTCACAGCAAGGAGGTCCTGGGTTCGAATCCCGGTCGGCCGGGGCCTCTCTGTGCGGAGTTTGCATGTTCTCCCCGTGTTCGCATGGGTTTCCTCCGGGTACTCCGGTTTCCTCCCACAGTCCAAAGACATGCAGGTTAGGCTGATTGGAGAGTCTAAATTGCCCATAGGTATGAGTGTGTGAGTGAATGGTGTGTGTGCCCTGTGATGGACTGGAGACCTGTCCAGGGTGTATTCCTGCCTTTCGCCCAATGTATGCTGGGATAAGCTCCAGCCCCCCCCAACCCTGTTCAGGATAAGTGGGTTAAAATAATGGATGGATGGATGGATGGACGTATGGATTTCAATTCATTGGTATTGCCATTTTCTAAATGCTTGCATTGGCCAGTAGTGAAAAAATGTACATGGTACATCTAAATAACAATTGTAATCCTGTCCTATTTTGTAGTGAAACTGAATGCGCTTTTTTGTCTATTGTGGATAGACAGTAAAATGTTCAGGGTTAAATAAACTCTTAAGGAGTACAAATAGACTCTTAAGGAGTACTCTGTTAAAACAGAATTCACACTGAACATTTTACAGTGTAGGTATTAAAGCAAATCTGTGCGAACCTACACTGGTTTTATATGCAGGTGCTATCAACACTTTCAGGAATTCCTCTTGTTGTTTGGGGAGGCAAGGTGGGAAACAGGGAAAATGAGACATTAACAATACACTTCCTTATTTGGCAACAGCAGTGTGAGATTCAGAATCAGCAGTCTACATGTGATAGATCATTAGGAAAAACCTATTAGCCACACAGTGTCATTTGACTGCTATTTGCAGTTGTACATGAAGAGTAGGCAGAGCCAATTGCTGCAATGTGTATGAGTGGTTAGTAGGCACAACCACGAGCAGCACTGTATACTTGTGTCTGGTCAGTAGGGGGAGTCAAAAGCAGTACTATGTGCTTAAGCATAATCAGTAGGCATAGTCAATAACAGCACAGTATGCAGTAGGTTGCCATGCAAGTAGGTGCGACTATAGCATCACTATACCATTTGAGTAGTTAGTGGATGGAGTCAAAGGAAGTACTGCAGTATGTGTGCATGTGAGTGATCAGTAAGTGTATAGCAGAAATGTATGCATGTGGCATCAAACAAGATGTTTTTTAGGAATATGTGTCCGGTGACATTCGGCAATCCCGATGATAGACTTTTGATAGACTGCACTAAAGATAAGAGTGAAAGAGCCAAAGTGTGACGCATGAAAGTATGGTTTAGCCTTCCACAGAGGGAACAATGTAGAGGGAGCTGCAGTCATCATAAGCTTTTCCTGTGTTCCTCTCCTCAGGTGGCATTATGTCATATTCAAGGACACAGATTTAAAGACAAATCAATCCACTGCTTATGAAACATATTCACTGAACTCTTTTTAACAGACAAATGAAGCTAGTGTGAATTTCTTCAAACAAAAATAAATCAGAGGCTTGCTTTCTCCTCAAATAAAATGCCCTGAGAACCAGGCAGACAAGAGACTCCCTCTAGCCCAGTCTACCTTGCTTTTTCTTCCTGGCCTTTTGTCTTTGAAGGAAAGTTAACTTAATCAAACCTTACTCACTCTTCTGAATGAAAAGGTAACAAGGGCCAAGTCTCTGTTATCCTGAAGTTTCCCCACACAGCCTTCAGGCTCCACACAATGGCACTGATGAGGCGAAGGAATATCAGATTTAAAACCCAATTTATTTCCATTAAATCTCATCCAATTCAATCAGTGTTTCCTCCATCCGAGTCGCCATCTTGTCTCTTTATTTGTAATCGGACAGACTGGGTCAGGTGGGCCATTCATGGTGTGGGTAAAAGGTATGCTGTTAACCTGAAATCATGAGGCACCCCAGTTATGAGGCTTCATCTCTGTGATTACACTATGGTTTTTTTACAGAGCCACTAAGAATAAAAATGCAATAAAAATAATAAGAATACATTTTGGCAGCCTCTACTCACATTACATTTTCTCACACACTCAGACATCTCACTCGCTGGTCACCCCACACAGATCTCTCAAAACCAGGTCATAGGATTATGTTGTGTGCCTGCTTTAAGCTTCACTCGTACCGAACCTGTACAGGCCTTATGGCTTGGCTAAGCAAATTCATGGGCATTTTAAAATGTAAGAATAACCTAGTAGTGATATACCCTTCCTTTGTGCAGGGAGGAAGAGATCCAAAATTAAAATTAGTCTAGGACTAAACTCTGTGACTGCAAAACTGGCCCCTAATGTCTCAAATTGAATAACTAAGTTAACTAAATAAATTGGTTAATGCTATGTTGTGTAAACGGGGAGTACAGCAAAGTAATGCCTTTAAATATGGTAGAAAGTGAGACGGGTGCGTGGGGATTGGACCCAAAATGCACGACTCAGAAACAATAGTTAGGTAAAGTCCCGTCAGGGCTTTATTCGGGACGAATCCCAGGAGCGTAGTCAAAACAAGCAAAGTCCACTCGTAGTCGGTAGACGTGCAGGGAGGTCCGGTAGCAGGAGAGCTGTCAGCGGAGCAGAAGTACAGGCGGACGGCAGGCAGGGTTGTAGTCGAGGGCGATGCAGAAGTCAAAACCATAAAACAATCAGCGAGGCAAAGGTACAAAAACGGTAGGCGAGGACGTGGTCAAAAACAAACGATGGTCAACGAAACAGAAATCAATAATCAAAGGTCGATAAACAGGCTTGGATCTTAACGTGTAATCTATGACGGTAAGGCTCAAGAGTTGCTTTGACGTACAAGAGGCAGACAATTTCGCAACGAACAGTAGCGCGACTGGGATATAAATGCAGGTGTAGACAGGTGTAGACAATTAGTTAGAGCGTAGCAAGGAAATGGAAAACAGGTGCGATGGATGACAAGTTTAACAAGGTAATTAGTAATTGTTAGTAATAAACCTAACCTGCCCTAGCATTAGTAAATTAGTAAATGACATGCACGAGAAACGTAAGGTAACATGAACACATGATTAGTTTGTTAGTTTCTACCCAATTCTGATCTAGCGTTAGTAGTTTTAGTAAATAGACAAAATAGAAACAATTAGGGTGTGAATGACAGAAAGAGAGAGAGAGAAAGGCGGTTTGCGGAAAGACATGTAAAACATGGCAAAACAGACCTGAAACGTGACAGAAAGCTTGATGAGGTCCTAGATAGCTAGGTAACCAGATTAGGGAACCAGAAATGAGGGACAACCAGAGTTCATAGTAAGGTCCAGGTAATGGGTCATAACTAAGCAAATAGGGGATCAGGCAGGTCAGGGTCAAGGGACAAGAGGAGGTGGAAGCCGGGGAATCCAGAACACATGGGCAGGAGTATGGGGATAAGGGTGCTGGAGGATGGTTTTGGACAGAAAAGGAGGTCCAGGGTGAGTGACGGTAGGATCCGGGGTAGGGCAAAGCAGCAGGCAGGTGGCTGGATAGAAAACAAAAAGACAAGCAGAGCAAACAACAGGCAGGGTAGCAGGACAGGGATGGAGAGGCTAGAACAAGAGCGACACCGCATACAAGCAGGAAAACAAAAACGAACTAGCAAAGAAACACAGACACAGACAGGCTTATCAGCCACACTAACGAAAGACAACGAGAAACAGGTCAGACAATTGCCAGGAAGGAAATACATATATGGTGTAGAAGGCAGAGACACGTAATTACAGAAAACACAAAAAATGGGTAAACAAGGTAAAAGGGAACAGAACGATTCATTTATTTCATTCCAGATTAATTTACATTTTCAGTATATTTGCTCTATAGTATCTGTGCCTATGTTGCAGGAGCACTTGTGACAAGAAAGATTAATTACTGCAAAACAGTGACAGCTGTTGTGCCGCAAAATAAAAAAGAGAGAAATGTTGTCATTAAACTGGTTCTTGGGCTCGACCAATTTCATTCATTTTGTCAGACACCCAAGTGTCTCAAATATCTGAATAATTCACTGGCAAGTGCAAACCTAAAGCTGTCTTTTAATTTTCTTATACATCATCATGCTTGCTTTCTTTTTATTGTATTGGAGAATGTAATTGAGCTCAATTTAGTCAAATATATTTTACAATTTAAAGAGATATCCCTCTTAAGCCATCAATGTTTCTTGAATTTTGGCACAGATAATGTGGAGCAGTGGTCCTTACTCCTGGTCCTGGAGAGCTGCTGGCTTTTGTTGTTACTCAACACTTAATTGATCAATTAATGAATATAATTGGTGATGATTAGCTATACCTCATATCTGTCCATTTTGGCTGAGTATGCCTCTCGCTTCCGGCTATGGGACGCACTTGACTGCGCTGCCAAGATTTGACCAGTTAACTTATAAATTAATGTATCCGTTCCTGAATTATAATTAGATTGCTAGCTAGCTAACTAGTTCTAAAAAAAATCACTGGGTGGTGTTGCAGCTACATGTAGCAATAACTAATACAATATACTCGTGAGCATTTTTTTTTTTTTTTTTTTGCCAAAGAACCATCATCCTAATCAGCAGGTCACTATTCATTTTATTGTAGGCTTTAGAACACCTGAAACTGCAACTGTGTGCAAAACTTGCAACTGTGTTTTAATGCTGCTCCCCTCTAAACTGGATAAGTTTGGATTTGGAAATGTTAACCAGTGATGCATCATAAGCTGTTATCATCATAAGCAGTTTTTTAAATGCATCGCTGTGTGTGTTTCTTTGGTTCGATGGCAAGTCTTCTTGTACCCCTTAGCCTGTAAGCTACTGCATGTTGATACAAACTTGTAAAAACTATAGGATGATCGTAAACATAGCCTATTGATACAGTTTGCGTTATAGTAACATGAAATGATTAACTTCCTCATTTGAGTAAATAGGTCTTGTCTTTGTCTTTTCACTTGTGCGATTGAGAATAATTCACAATGGTTTATGATTCCTTGTTTGTCAGATTATTTGCAGACATGTATGTTTTGTTGTCTAATATATTAGCTCTGTTAGTCAGAGTTGTAGATATGCTTTTATCTAAGACTATTTTTCACACTGTGAAGAAAATCCGTTTTGTTTAAAGGGAGGGTCCGCTCCGAGTTGCAGGCTTTCTGTTTCTCTTATCTTTTGTGTTGCTTCCATATAAAATTGAAAAGTAAGTCTCCCTTTGTGTCTATATCCTCCATATCTGCCCTCTAAAACCTCCTGCCATCTGGGGTAATTTTAATTCATTGATCTTTTCACTTTGTCCATGAAACGAATCAATGCTCCCAGGACTGAAAGGAGATTCAATTAAATTAAATTATATTTTATTTGTATCGCGCTTTTCACAATACAATATTGTCCTAAAGCAGCTTTACAAAGAACCCCTCCGAGCAAACCTAGGGTGACAGTAGCAAGGGAAATCTCCCTGACTAACAGGAAGAAACCTTGAGCAGAACCAAGCTCAGAGGGGGAGCCAAGCTGAGGGAGTTGTGTTTAACAGTACCGTTGTAAGTAATATATACACTCACTGAGCACTTTATTAGGAACCTATTTAACTATGCGATTATCTAATATTGGCTGAATCATGTGGCAGCAGTGTAATGCATAAAATCATGTAGATTTGTGTCAGGAGCTTCAGTTACTGTTCACATCAACCATCAGAATGGGGAAAAAAATATTTCGACCATGGAATGATTGTTGATGCCAGACGGACTAGTCTGAGAATCCCAGAAACTGCTGATCTCCTGGGATGTTCATCCAGTGAGCAGCAGTTCTGCAGGCAGAAACACCTTCTTAATGAGAGAGGTCAGGGGAGAAGGGCCAGACTGGTCGAAGCTGACAAGAAGGTGCCAGTGACACAAATAATGACATATTACAACAGTGGTATGCAGAAGAGCATCTCTGAACACAAAATGTGTCAAACCTCTAAGTGGATAGGCTACAGCAGCAGAAGACTTAATAAGTCTGAAAAATAAGTCTAATAAATACCTAAAGTGCTCACTGGGTGTAAATATTTAACAGTAGTGTTGTATGTAATATATAAATAAAGTTCATAAATTAAATCAATAATTATACTAATAATAATTATGCAGATGACAAATATAGATGATTATCGGGAAGGTCTGGTTCTTGGCACAAGAAGGGTACGGTTAGCTGAAGTGCTAGCTGAAAACAGAGTCAGGTTGTGATGCTTGAGCTACAGCTCCAGGATAATACGTGGCAAAATTGAAAAAGAGAAGCAGGACAGCAGAAAAGGGGGGGAAGAGGTGCCTGTATGTGATAAGGAAAGAAAAAACCCTGCAGAATAACACTATGGCAGAATAACTAGGGGACAAAAGGCAAGGAACCAGCACAGGCATGAGGCCGACCCTAAAGCGATCAACACCAGACCACGGCTAGATCCACTCAACACTGAGGGTCCATGCCATGACAGCAATGACCACTTAGTCCACCAGATGTTGAGTTGATGGCGTCATATGAAGTTTAAGTATTTTCTTTTCGTAGAAGCACTTGTATTAGCCGCATACTTCCAACATCAGGTGTCAACCAGGCTAATTAGGACATGTTTTTTCGATTTTCTTTTTTTACATTGTTATATCAACCGTACACAGTTTATTAAGCCTCCAAGGTTAAGGTTGTTAACTATAACCAAAACTTTTCTTTTTGGCATTACTGTTAGGCATTACATGTCTTTGCTTTGTTATTATAGAGGTTGGAGTTGAGTATTGGTGTGTGTCTGCTTGTCTGCATGTGTATGGCGCCCCACCCAGGTAAATGGCCACCAGCTGCCACTGGATCACGCAGATAATCCTTACACAACTATACCTATAACAAAAAGAAATCCAGCAAAAGTAACATTAGCCAACATTGGCTCAGTAGATAAGAGCAGAGGGTGTGTTTGAGTGTCCCTGAGCAAGACACCTAAGCCCCAATTGTGGGTGTGTGTTTGAATGTATAGATGCCAAGCATTTACAATTTCATAGAAAATATAAGGATAGGGTAGCAATCTGAACAGGTGAGTCCTCAGTCTGCTTTGGAAGAGGGGCAGGCTTTCGGCAGTTCTGACCGCACTGGGAACATTCCACCACCAAGGGGGCAGAATAGACAGGAGGCATGGCCTGGAAGTACAGGCATACAGGGGTGATGCAATTGGTAGCAGCAGCAGAACACAGAGGTCTGGTTGATCCTTGTACAGTAGACCCTGCAGAACAATCAACATATAGAACATATAGAACATATTGGGGGACTGCAAACTAAAGGCCTTATTCAGACATGGCAGATTTATGCACCTATTTGCACATGTTCAGTGTTAAATCAACTGTTTCAGAGTACATATCGTCCCCCGACTCTTTTAGAGTTAAATTAACACCGAACATTTTACAGTTTACTGCGGGTAAAAATGCTGCTGAAATTCCATTTATACTACGTATTCCTCTGATTCCAAACAGCCAAGTTTAAAGCACTAAATTAAATCAGTGAATTCGTATCATCACTCTAAAACTGAAAATTATTTGCAAAGAATAACAATACAATGTACATATAACTGTAAATGAGAAACAGTAAATAAAAAACTTAATTCCGATGCATTACTATAACTGTAAATGAGAAACAGCAAATAAAAAACGTAATTCCTATGCATAACTGAGTCTGTATTTGGGATTGTTTATAATACACCAATTTGAAAGACTAGCCAGTTAAACAAGAAGTAGCCCCTTGATGTATTAAAAATATTCTGTTTGTGTATTGATTTACAGCCTGTATTCTGTTTCAGTTTGACTAATGTGCATTCTTGTGGCTGCCCCTGTGGAAAGCTTGTGTGTTGGTACAAGTGGAAAATTGATCATTTCAATAATGAAGCTGCAAGGCACCTCAAAAAGGTGTTTATCTCACTCCACTTTACATTTTGAATACACAAATGGGTGAAATACGCAACAAATTACTGTCAGATGAGCTTCATTCTAGAACCCATAGCAACTGCAAACAACCACTTTGGAGAACCACTTTGCTAAATCAAAGCAGGTTGTGACACTTATCAGTGTAACCATAGAGAGTCCACGGTTTGTAAATGGTAAATGGCAGGCATTTATATAGCGCCTTTATCCAAAGCGCTGTACAATTGATGCTTCTCCATTCACCCATTCATACACACACTCACACACCAACAGCAATTAGCTGCCATGCAAGGCCCCAACCAGCTCGTCAGGAGCATTTGGGGGTTAGGTGTCTTGCTCAGGGACACTTCGACACCGCCCGGGCGGGGAATCAAACCGGCAACCCTCCGACTGCCAGACAACTGCTCTTACTGCCTGAGCCATGTCGCCCCGGTTTGTTAGTGAAAACACCAGAGGAGGCTGGTCCATGGAGGCAGATGAGGCTGAGAGGATAGAGAGATCAAACTAAGAAAAAAAGTAAATAATTAAAATTAATGAACCATTACAAAATCTGAGCCTCTATATTGAAATTCAGATTAACAGCAACAACTACAAACAAGAGGGGAAAGTGCAGTCACGTGGTGCCATGGGGTGAGGAGGACTGTCCATAAAGTCTTTTTAAATCAATATAATGAATTTTTAACCACTAATCTGTGATTGGTCAAAACACATAAAATGATGTGTCAATGGAGGTAAGCCTCCTTTATCAATCAATCAGTCTGTGTCTCATGTCCATGTTTTGTGTCTGCTCTTGCTTTCCATAGTCTGTTCACTCATTCAGTTCACCTGTGCTTTGTTTGCATATTCATCACACTCACACCTGTTTCTTATTTCAGTCCAATCACCTGTGTATTTATACCCGCATGTTTGAATCAGTTATTTGCCAGATCGTTATGTGCTTGTATCTCACTCTACAGCATTTTCCAGATTCTCTTTTTGATCTGCTGGTGTTGAATTCGGACTGAACTTTTGGATTACGTTTTCAGGATTTCTCTTTGTACCTTGTCTGGTCGGACTGCCTATTCGTGTATGAACTCTTGCCTGTGACAGCAACTTTGTTTTGGATTTTCTGTATTGCATCTATCTGCTGGTTATCGACCCCTGCTTGTTGTACCACCCCTAAAGTTAATAAAGGCTTCAATTCTACACATTCTCTAGTTGCAATTGCTTCCTCAGCCCTGCGGCCTGACAATAAACCCAGGTTTTTTCTGTTTCTGGAAGTGAGTTCACAATTTAGTTGGTCCTGGGGCAAAACTGCAGGTTTAAGCTACAGTTAGCTGGTTACCATGAAAGTAATGAGCCACATGGTGAAATCACGCACACCAACAGCAGAATCAGTTCATAAGAGGTTATTTTCTATGAACGAGCCATCATTGTTAAAAGAGGATGTAGAAGGGAAGAGACCAACAACAAGATCCTAGTTTAACCCCTTAAGTATTGGCCTTTTTCTTGACACAAGCTTAAAAATGACGAAAATAAAATGGTTACTATTTCTTATTCAAAAGCACACTGGCCTTTTTATAAGCATACTTTATAATACTATTTTTGGGAATGTATTTAGATGCTTGTTGATATAAAATGCGATCACGTCACTGAAAATGCCCTCTGTTGTGTTGTCAACTGTGTTTTCACTGTCTTTCTCAGACATATTCACTCAGACGAGAGATTCATTGGAACCTCGTCAAAGGAAGTCTTCTTTTTTGATGTGAGCATCGCAACCTTTTTTTGCATCTCAAGAACAGTTTTTGGCAAAGTGCAACGGTCTCCATGTGCGTATTGACAATGCTATAATTTTGATATGCAGGCAAAAAATGCTGTGGTGTTTTACACAGTTGGAAATGTAATGTCATTACCTAAAATGCTTTTTAATCATCACTTCAATAACGTGCCCGTAGTAGGTTCTTTGAGCTGAAGTTACACTGAATTTTCTTACACATGGATAGGGGTAACGCATTTTCTCTGCAACTACGTTACAAATACTGGTCAGAGACGGTTGTGCTTCGGCTCATCATGTTGAAGAGAGCCTATACAAATGTAGGTACTAGATTTTCTATGTACAAGTACTTTTGTAGAAGTAGAATGAAGAACAGCGAAACAGAATACAATGATAATTCCTCCAGTAACATTTTTTGAATGAGAAACTATTATGCATTTGATCTGCTGGACACTTTGGTCGTGAAAAGGACACTAATATTACCTTATTTCTTGCATTATGTGGATTTCCAAAATGCAGAGAAGGTGAGGTCCCCTCACACTGGTTTTACCACCCACATGTTATAAAATAAGGAACTGTTGTCGCTAAAGCGGCGGCACGGATGGTGCAGTGGGTAGCAGTGGTATATCCTGTTACCATAGTGATTGAAAATTGCACCCTGAAAAAAGGAGTGAATGCAAAAGAAAACCTCACCGGCCCAGGGCTTAAGGGGTTTAAGCACTGTATTAACTTCATGAGAGCTAACCATTTGGTCATGAGGGAATTGTTTCTCTCAAGCATTTAATTGGAGTGCACATTGACACACACTTTAGTGCGATGCTTCCTTTCGTGGCAGATTTTATATACTGGTGGCAACACTGAAAATATAATAATAATAAACTTTATTTGTACAACACCTTTCACATAAAGTGCTTCATATCTGAGAAGAATTAAAACAAAACAAGAGCAAACAAACAGGATAGAATATTACAAAATAAATACAGAAGTAAAAATCAGGAAATTAAAACAGGGAAGTAATAAAGAAATATTAAGAATACATAAAATGAGAAACACAGAATTCAGAGACATGAAACTTAATCAAAGCTCCCAATGTGACTGTTAATAACCTAAAATTAAAGCTGACAGTTTGCATTTTTAAATGCTTAGCCAGTCACTGCACTGTACATATGTAGCATTAAGCTCTGTAACATGTAAATGTTTTTGTAGTGCCAATGTAACTCCATTATTTTGTGGCCCTGCCCAATAATTGTATTTTATTTGCCTTTCAACAATCTGGCTTGTATTATATTGTGATTCCTGCCTAATGGTAGAATTACTTTGTATAATTCCTCAAAAGTCACCAATGAACCATTTTATAGTGATAAGGCCCAGATTTTCTTCTGGAGAGCATAAACTCCCTCACCCTGCCTCATTTCCCACCCACCAGCCACCACTAATATGAACACCACATGAACACAAGATATAGTTCTACAAATAAACTGACAAGAACATGTCACCATTTCAGAAAAATCTTAAATATTAGGCATTCAACTGTAGCAGCATTAATTATTTTACCTGACGGGTGATTTGCTGTGATTCTGATCGATGTTCCAATGATCTGGAATGGAGACTGGTGAGAGCATTATCACGACAGGCCATGATAATGGTCTAACAAATTAACTTTGCTTTATTGCTTACACCAACAGCCCATACCCACACAGATAAAAACACAACCCTGATTTATATTTGCGCAGAGCTGGGTGAATGTAGCATTGCTTGTGGTATTTCATTAATCATACATTAGAGCACTTGTGTAGTCCTTAGGTAAACAGATATGAGCTCAAATTTACAGAACATAATTCCAAACTGAGTAATAGCTGATGGAAATAATTTAACTATGTAAAGAGAGTACAGAGCCTTTTGGCTACTGTGTATATAGGTCTGTGTGGCAAGGTAAAGGCTTTGGTAAAACCTGTGGATTACACAGGGCAACTCCCTGTTTCTCTTGCTGAATCACACCAGAACAGGGTCAAATACGTTTTGTTTTTTTATTCAAACACTTTCCAAGGTCCATTGATCTCGTCTGGCGCAATTGAGTCAGCCAAGCATACCAGAAGGCGGGTTTCCACTTTTTTATCTGCAAGTATTTCATAGATTCCAATGCACCAGACAAGCTCAGTAAAGCTTAGAAAAGTATTTGAATCTAAAACAATTATGTTTTTGACCCTGGTCTGAATCACACCTACCCAACCATGAGCTCCACATACATTTTTATAATCATGGGGCGAGAGGCCAACAGTTGGTAAAAAAGACTTTAAACTTACAGTACACATACACATGCACACACAGACACACTCACATATACAAACACATATACGTTCTCAGTCACTTTCTGTCAAGCCATTGGTCAGTGAATACAAGTCGGCAGCATGATCACAGCTTTGTGTGAAGAGACTGGTCTTGGGTCAGTCACCATAAGGACCCCCTTGTATGGTAGTATAACCAAAGCTCTGAGTGCAGAGAGACATACCTCATACTCTCAGTGCTTGAAGGATGGAGACAAAGAAGGGGAAATTGGGGATGTTGAGGAGTTTTGCATAAGGTGGACTTGGAGCTGACCAGCATGATTTTGGTCTTGTTGGTGTTAAGGTGTAGGAAGTTGTGGATCATCCAGGTTTTAATATCAAGTAAGACATTTATGAAAGAGTGGGGGGAGAAGGAGTGTTGAGTTGAGTGTCGTCGGTGTAGCAGTGGAAACTGGTGTTGTGAAATTACATGATTTGACCAAAGGAAAGGAGATAAGTGATGAAAAGTAGAGGACACAGCACCGAACCTTGGGGAACACCACTAGTGAGAGGAGCAGAAACAGATTTGAGGTTTTTGAGGGAAATGTAGTGTAACCTAACAGAAAGATAGGATATAAACCAGGAAAGTGTGAGACCAGTGTCACCAATGCTTGCTAATCTTTGTATAAGAATGTGGTGAGAGACTGTCTTGAAAGCAGCGGTGAGATCAAGTAGAATATTTACCAGGCCAGAATCGGCTGAACGGAGGAGACCGTTGGTGACTTTGAGTAGTGCAGTCTCTGTGCTGTGGTTAGTGTGGAAACCAGACTGAAAGGGTTCGAAAAGGTTATGGGAGGTGAGGTAGTCCTGCAGCTGAGAGGCAACAATGTGCTCAAGCACTTTAGCCAGGAAGGGGTGATCAGAAATTGGTCGGAAGTTGTTGAGACTTCCTGGGGAGAGAGAGGGATGGCAGGCTTTGATGAGTATCGTGAGTATGGGGTCGAGCTGACATGTAGTAGCCCTTGACTGAATTATAAGGTCAAATATAGCGGATTCATTGATCATGTAAAAGTTCATCAAACTACCTGAGAGCTGTTCCTCAAATAAAGTAGTGGGATGCTGGGACACATTACTGGCTGTGAGCAGCTCTTTGTGAATGGCCTCAACATTGGACTGGAAGAAAATCAGGAATTTATTGCAAAGGTCAGTGGAGGCTGTGGCAGCTTGTTGACAGTGGATAAGAGAACATTGTTGTTGCCTTTACTTGAAGAAATTATGTTGGCATGGTAAGAGGATCTGGCAACCGAAAGGGCAGTTTTGTAATTGCTGAGGTGTTCAGAATAGGCATTGAGTTCAGAGGTGTACCTCTCTGAAGGAGACTGTGGGTGTTTTCTGGGGGGCTAGTGTCTCTAGTGGCTTAGATAGGAGGTTAGTGTAGTGAGAGACTAGTAATCATTTGCGAAAAACATCAAGGTCAATGTTTTTCACATTCTTGAAGGAGACATTCACTAGTTAGGGATTAGTAATTAGTCAATATGGAGCCATTTCGGACACAGTCCTGGTCTCAGATTGAATGAATGTAATGTAATCCTTTGCAGTTCCTGGACACAGGAGATGAGATGGTGACAATGTTGCCTACGTTACCACCACCTATGCTATCACTACATACCCACCTACATTACTACAAACCCATCCACATCACCGTAAAACTATCCACATCACCACAAACCCATCCACATCTCGACAAACCCATCCCCATCACTACAAACCCACCTACATTACTACTAATCCACCTACATCCTACAAACACATCCCCGTCACTACAAACCCACCTACATTACTACTAATCCACCTACATCACTACAAACACACCCACATCACTACAAACCCACCTACATTACTATTAACCTTCCTACATCACTACAAACACACCCACGTCACTACAAAGCCACCTACATTACTACTAATCCACCTACATCCTACAAACACATCCCCATCACTACAAACCCACCCACATCACTACAAACCCACCCACATCGCTACAACCCCACCCACATGACTACAAACCCATCCACACCACTAGAAACCACCCATGTCACTACAAAATACTTCTGCGAGCCAGAGCAAGACACAAACTCTTTAGAGTGACTCTGCTAAAAGCTTCACAAGGGCATAACAGTCAGAATGAAAGTGCTTGTTTTGAAAATGAATCTTGTTTTTATATGAATAGAAAGTAAATTAATGCAATTTGCTGCATCCATTGACTTTCCACTTATTTTGTGAAATTGCTTTTCTGAATGATAGTCATGAACGACAGTTATATTATAATAATATTTTATAAATTAGTCTTAATGGGTTTGTGCAATTAATTCAGCATGGAGCAGTGATGTACTATGGCAGGCCTAAATGTCAGACTGTCCCTACAGACACAGGGTAGATAGTCACCAGTCTTTCACAGCCAGAGAGTATGTAACAGGAAACATCAGCAGCTCTAACCAGCAAAAGTAAATGTACTGTAAAAACACGGACATGCAAACATGCACGCACTCACGCATGCACACACGCACGCAGAATTTCTTCTTCCAAGTTGTCTTTGAGAATGTTTACCCTTCTCTTCACTGGCATCTCAGGCAGCAAACTCAACAGGAAAGCATCAGTTTGCTCCAATGCACAAACATGCAGTGAAATGGCTTCCACCAATAACCAAGTACAAAATAGTAATAAAAATAATTCCATGCACAAACTGTCCCCTCCTGCACAATGGACCCCCTTGAGATGCTTCACACCCACCCCAACTTCTATTCCAAAAATGAAATGCCACTACCGCAGTTCACCTCCCCTCAAGGAATACATCCATTTAATAAAATAGGGAGTGCACCTGTTTTTACTGCCTCGCCACTGTTCTGACACTTGGGTAATTGTTCCCTGAGAATATTTTTTGTGACTTAGCAGAACCTGCCTATGGAGAAATATGTCATAATATTTAAAGTAACGATGTCTTGCTATTTTCACTGTTTTTCCATTCTTTTAAATGACATCCCTTTAAAAATTGGCGAAGGTTAAGCACTGTTTCTGTGAGAGAATTGTTGAGGTCACGCTCCCTTTCAATGCACTGCTGCGCTCCATAGTCACTGCTAATGTTCTCTGATGCGGCTGTACTGCAGAGGAAACTTATGGGAGCGAAAAAAAAAACAGATGGAAATATTAAAGCGAATTATATTTTACAACCTTTAATGACAGTTTTGAAGCTTAACAGTTTCCATGGTACTAGCAAACCAGGCAACAAATAGCCGTATTTGTGAAATAACTCAGGATGCATAGATTTCATACAAAGCACAAGAAACCTGAAATGCTCTTCAAGCTATATTGTAGCAGCCATGCCTGCTCCAATTGGGGAAAAATAAACAAATTTCTCTTTTATTGAGCTTTCACATTGCAGATATCACAGCCGCTTTATCTGATTCTGAACAGGTCAACCAACTGGGATTCAGTGGTGAGTAGATGAAGAAAGACGATCAGTTGAATTGCAAAGGAAAAGACCGTTCTTACTGCAAGAAATGAATAAACAGCTTAAATGAGACTGTCAGAAGAATATCAGGTTAAACAGCCAGTGCAGTCTGTGTTGTGTTGTTAAGAACCATTCACAGCAAAAGCAGACAGATAACAGAGAAAATGAATGATGGCAACTGACTTAAGCCCAATGGAAATGGAAATAAACAGATACCATAGAAATGGCAAAACAGCATAAAACTAAAACTGTGGGGAAGAGAACAGGAGGGGGTAAATTCAAAGAGCAGACAGAGATGCTTTTTTGAAGCTGCACGTACACCCACTCTCTCTCTCTCTCTCTCTCTCTCTCTCTCTCTCTCTCTCTCACACACACACACACACACACACACACACACAAGGACCAAGAGAAAGAAATGTTGATGCTATAACAGTTATTCACATTCAGACAGTACCCTCAGGCTGACCTGATGAGGTGACTTGCACTTTTACACCCCAAGTGTGTACGATGAGAGCCAAAAAGACTCACCCACATAAACACTCATCAGAAAAGCAAGAGATAGAGACAGAGGGAGTGTGACAAAGAGATGGAAAATGGGAGGTAAGAGGAGGGGGAGGAAGGTGCAGTGATGCAGTGTGTGGCGAGTTTCGTTTGCCCAATTTCCATTTCAAAGGGCGTTTTTCAGGGAGAGAGACGAGCTCAAGAGGAAATGGAACGAAAACCTGATGTAATTAACATGAAGTGACAGGCAGTCGGGGGCCATGGCATGATCTCCATGGCAAGAAGCAGGGCTGTAGGAAAATAAGACATGCCATTATTCAATTTAGATTGTGACCAATTACTGGCCAGAGTTTCAATAGCATGCAAATGTGCAGCACTGATGCTGTCTGCATAAAGCTTCCAATCAGACTTGAAGCATGGCCTAGACTGCGAGAACAACCCCTACAGTATCAAAACTTCACAACCGTGTATAACAACACTCACATCAAAACCTCTCAGCCACCTATAACAAAAGGTATATCAAAGCAACAACCATCTTTAGCAGTGCTCACATAAAAACCTCATAGCCATCTATAACAACACTCATATCAAAACCACAACCATGTATAACAACACACATCAAAACCTCTCAACCATCTATGACAAAAGGTATATCAAAGCAACAACCATCTTTAGCAGTGCTCACATAAAAACCTCATAGCCATCTATAACAACACTCATGTCAAAACCACAACCGTCTATAACTGTCATGCCCACATCCTCGTTTCAGTGATCCGCCTCTCCAGAGTACTAAACACTGGTACCTGCCCCTCACGATCACCACCTGCTCCTAATCACCAATCCCTATTTACAGTATATTCCTTAGTTGTTTGTAGCCAGCAGGCAGTAGTGGCTACCCCTGTAGGTTTATCATGTCACCCATTTAATTTATTTACGCTATCTTACACATCAAGACAGTTTTGTTGTTTCTTATGCCTTCATTTCATGTGTGATCCTTCACTCACCTGTGACACCAAGCAACCAAGACTTAAACAGGAAGTCCAAGATCTCCACTTGCCTTGCCGTTTTCTTCCTGGAAGAAGGCTCTGCTAGTTTGGGTTCTATAAGTCGGCTCCCGCCTGCTTGTAGAGCTTCAACTGCTAAAACATATCCAGTGGGGAAGCTCTCAGTCTGACCACGGCTTATCATTATAGTTCTGGGAGTATGTCACAAACTATATTATTGCTTGTGTGTGAATTACTGATTGATAATCCAGACTATCTGTTGGGAGAGTGAGGAGTAGGGTGTATTTACTATTTTGTCTGACAATGCACAGATACGCTCCCAAAGAAATTTTCCAATAATCCTAAAGATGAATGCATTTCTCTTGTCATGTTGCATGAGCTAACAACAGAAAGCCTTGTTTGAAGACCTTATTAAACAACAAGAAAGGTCATACAAAATGTTTATGCAGTTGATATTGGACTCTACCAACAAAAGAGTAGATAAGATAAGGAAGTACATCAGTTTGGGAGTAGTCTGCAATTCTCACAGAATGAGGTTGATGTGCTCAAGCTGGCTAACACTTACAAGCCAAGGAGCATTCAGTCCCTGTCCAATCTACTTGAAGAATTCAAAATCACAAGAGTACAGGAGCATGACCACCCTATGGGGAGGTATGCGACCAATGGGATGCCAAGGTTGTCAAATTACTTCGTTACAAGGACAAGGAAGACATTCTCGAGCAGGCGAAGCGTCTCAAAGGAACATACTTTTACATCATCTAGGATTATTCTCAGAAGGTACGGCAGAAAAGGAAGGACCTGCTACCTCAGGTCAAGGATGTGTGCAAGCAGGGGAAAGTTGCCTATCTCAGGTGCAAAGGACAAATTGATAGTGAACCCCCCCTCTCACCCGCACTCAAGCACCAGCGCAAATGCTGACTCTCTGTAACTATATAAGTATTTTTATATAGTCTATACAAAATTCCTTAGTGTAATGATAGATGAAACTCTTAACTGGAAAAATATTGGTATAATGAGTAAGATTAGGCTACCAAGGGAAACTATTACTTAAAATATCGCTTTATACTACACCCGGATATACCCCTACCTCTCATATTGCAACATTATATGGGTCTGTATTCATAAGACAAACCACAAATTATAACATAACATGTCAAAACCACAACCATCGATAAAAACACTCATATTAAAACCACAGCCATCTGTAACACCACTCAAAACCATCTATGACAACACTCACAAAACCATAACCATCTATAACAATGCTCATATCATTACATGTTATTTTACATTAGCATAACTTCACAACCATCTATACCAATATTCATGCGAAAATCTCACTGCCATCTATATCATCCAGAACGACAGATATATTTTCTGTCTTTAAAACTTGATTCTGTCTTTTATATCTTTTTCATTTCATTCATAATACATTCTTATATTTCTATCCAAATGTGATTGTGTGGGCTACATGTCTTGCTGTGCTGAGTGCTTGGATTATTACTGAACTACTGACCATGTAATTAAAATGGTCAGAAATTTCAGCAACTTTTCAAAAAGAAAGTGTACACAAAGAATATGTGCCGCTGCATTTTACCAAGTTCACTTTTTCAGAACTCTTCATACAACTCTGCAGGAACTCAACAGCACTTATTGTTTGTCACTTTTGATAAAAGCATCTATTAAAAACAGTTTTTTACAATTGCTAACAAGCATTTTTCAAGACTGAATTGATTTTTTCAAAACTCTTCATACAACTCTCTGCAGCAGCACAATCAAATCTCACCTAAGTCTCCTTTTAAGAGATTAAGCATCTTAAGTCTACCCTCATAACTCTTATCTTTTATACATGGAATCAATCTGGTTGATCTTCTCTGAACCTTTTCCAGTGCCTCTATATCTTTCTTATAGTGCGGTCCCTAGAACTGCACACAGTACTCCAAGTGCAGTCTAACATAATGTGAGTATAATTTCCCTAAATTTAGACTCAATACTCTTAGCTATGTATCCTAGCATCCTGTTGGCGTTTTTACTGCTACCGCACATTGACTAGAACCTAAATGGCTTAGGTCTTTCCAATTTTTTACCGCCCATAAAGTAATCCTGCCTTATGTTTTTACTTCCTACATGTAGGACTTTACATTTAGTTGTATTGAATTTAATTTTCTAGGTTTCCGCCCAATTCTGGATTCTGTTTAAATCTTCCTGGATTACCAATTAGTAATACTAGCCTTTCAATGCCTACTTTCAATGCCTTAGTCAAGGTCATTTATATACATTTTGTGCTCTCAGTTTTCGTAAAGTATTACCTTGTTTTTTGATTCATAGCACAGCAATGTTTTGTTTTTAACAAACTTTCCATTACAAATCAGAATGGCGTCTGCAATAGAAGCTTCACAGTATGAAATGTACCACAGTATATGCAACAGGGAATTTTTATTGACATCAACTCATCAACATCACATCATATGTCCTCTCTTGCTATACACTGGGGATAAAACCTCTGTGCATGCCTGATCCATCCCTGGCAATCATCAGCTGATATAGCCAGGCATCTGGCATCTATCCTCTACGTTGAATGGCACAACAAATTCATACTCCTGTCCCTCTACCCCTCTGTCGTCCAGCCATTTATCTTCCTCTTTCTTACACTTTTATATTTATTCCTTGGGCCCTCTTGAACAAAATAATTCCAGAGATTAAATTTAAATTCCCTCAATACCTGAGTAGGTCTCCTACTGAATCAGATGTGATTGTTCTATTCAAAAACCAATTCACAATCAGAAACACAATCTGCATCAACTTATTCACTTGGATTTTAGTTTTTTTGAACTTTTTGAACATTTTCCAAACTGCGTCCAAACTATGCATTTTTTTGCAGAGAAATGAAAAAATTATTCACAGTGTGGTCCACAAAGAGTGCTGTGTGAAGACTTCTGAAAAGTAAACTTGGTATCAAAAGGTGCTTGTAAACAATTTTTAAAAGAACTGTAAATGTAATGAGTGAGAAATTAATTCATTTGTGAAAACTGTGTTTATTGAAAGCATTTTGTGTCATAGCAATAAAAGAATCATCATGGTCCACCTCACCTCATGCTCACGACTACTGTCTTTTCTGAACTCCCCGTTGAGGTCAGAACTGTAGAATCTCTCCCCACCTTCAAGCGCAAGCTGAAGACACACCTCTTCAAGCAGCACCTCTCCCCATCCCTCCCTACCTCCCTGTGAACCTTAAATGTTGTCTCTGTGACTTGCTTTGTGTTTCGGTATTTTTAGTTGGCTAGGTAAGCAGTGTTTGGATAGTTAACTTTGGTCACTTTTGCTCTGTTTGTTTGTTTCTTTGTTCAAAAAAACTCTCTGCAAAAAAAAAAAAAAATTGGCCCTCGTCTTTATCTTTGTTGTACAGGTAGCAGTTGAAATTGTACTTCCCTCTAGGGTCTTTCAGTGAACTTATCCCTGGTTATGGGTATGCACTTTGTTGTAGGTCGCTCTGGATAAGAGCGTCTGCCAAATGCCAATAATGTAATGTAATGTAATGTAATGTAAATGACAGCCATTTATATAGCGCCTTTATCCAAAGCGCTGTACAATTGATGCTTCTCCATTCACCCATTCATACACACACTCACACACCTGTCGAGGACCCGGCCCTAGGCCCGCCTGATGAGAGATTGACAGAAGATGGGTTAGGCAGGAATGCATTGTTAACCCCTCGCACACGCCAATGGGGTAGGAGTAAAAGCTCCCGTAAGAGAAGTATATGGTACAAGATAAATGTACAACCGTATATGGACACTGAGGAGTCTGAAGTCAGAGGACTTAGATTTAGGGTTTTAGAGAGCAAGGCTAAAGGTCTGACTGAGGCCATGTGTAGAATGTGTTCTAGCATGACCGTGGAAGATGCTCAACATGCTGAATGGGAAATTGGTGACCCAGGGAGTTTGGCGTTCAAGGAAACGGTAGATGTGATAACATACTTAGTTGACACGTGTGGGCTAGCTCCTACAGGGGAGGAGCACAATGCCTGGTTAAAGCAACAGGATGAGGAAAACAATGAAGATAATTGGGAGATCAAAGAGTATGAGGAGATGGAAAAATGTAGATTAAGAAGATTAAGAGGCTTCAAGGGCCTTCCTGATTATAGCACACCGACGGCGATTGGCTACCATGCAAGGCCCCGACCAGCTCGTCAGGAGCATTTGGTGTCTTGCTCAGGGACACTTCGACACAGCCCGGGCAGGGGATCGAACCGGCAACCCTCTGACTGCTAGACAACTGCTCTTTCTGCTTGAGCCATGTCATCACAATTTGGTCCACATAGAGTATTGTTGTGCTAATGGCATGAAGAGTTTTGTACAAGTGAACTTGGTACTCAAAACATGCTCGTCAGAAATTGCAAAAAAAAGAAGAAAATTGAGAGGTGTGCATTCTTCGTTGGGTTTTGACTGAAAAACCTGGATTGCCATGAATTGTAGGATAAGGACCTACACGGTTTACGGTTTTTTTTTATGATTGGTTATACCCATGTCTCAATCCTGAGTAAACTTTTTCAAAATTCATAATACAGTTCTCTTTACCAACAAGCAACTTGGCACAATAGTTAATACATTGGGTTTATGCAAAATACAAATCCTATACAAAATAAGAATGGTACTTTGTATGCAATGTAGTAAACTCTATTACAAAGGAATTAATAATGCAGCAGTATTCCTCAATATGCTGTATTTTGTCCATATTTCATGCATATGTAATAGTGCTCAAATTCTAAAATGCCAACACTCCTCTGGATTGGGTCTCATCTATGTCACACCTCATATCCTCTCTTGTCATCCACCTGGGAAAAAAACTTATTTGAATGCCTGATCCATCCCAGGAAATCTTCCATAGATATGTCCTTATACCATGAGGAAGAAAGTCCCTCTTTGGGATTAAGGAATGGTGTAAGGTGGTAGGAAAAGTGACATCATCCTTGGACGGGCTTCAAACCAATTCTGTGAGAGCATGGGCATGGTGAAATGTCCTATATTATTACAAATGTTTGCACATTTCACCAGACCCCCTTAGAGGTCATCCAGAAATGAAATGAGGCACTATTACTGGTATGTGTAACTGCAATCAGAGGATATTGCTACACACATGGGGGATATGACTCCCATCTGACCCGGAACATCCACTGTTGCTCTTTGTCCAATGATGAAGACATATTGGTAACTCAGTTCCTTTACATGCTCCGAGTTCCTCTGAAATGGGATGGTATGCAGCTGCTTCATCGTGACATTGTGGCTGTCAAACTTACATTTTGGACATTAATGAGAGTCTGTGGTCTCATTTATTTTCTATTTTTTTACTTTTAGATTTTCAATATATTGCAATATGGTATTATGGTGGAAATGTTGATTGCTGTCTCACTCAATTGTGTTATATTTAACAGTTTTGAAAACAGAATGTTAACATCTGTAAAAGATTTGCTGGTGGTTGTGTTATATCATGGGCATGACTACACTGAATACTTCCTCTCCTTTGCCCCCCCCCCACTCCCCTCCTCCCATTTCATCCAGAAGCCACACCCAAGTCACTTTTCCTAGCAAAGTACAAAACTCTTCCCCAAAGGGTCCATCTCACAACCTACCTAATGCTGCTCCTGTGTCCTTAGAATCCACACTCTCTGACATGCTTGATTCACTCTGCCCCCTCCCCTTAAGGCCAGTGAAACCACTTTCTTCGTAGCTTTCTGATATTCTGTGGGCAGCAAAGGTCCACTCCAAACAGCAATCCACAAAAATAAAATTGAACAAAAAAGAACTGCCCAGAGACTAGGCTGCTTATGGGAATCTCCTCTCTCTCTACCTCTCTACCTCTACCTCCACTCTCACTGCCAATTAATTTGCGTCCTAATTTGAAACCGAAATAACTGATATCTGAAGCATTGTGCCAGCTCAATCCCGTGACCACTTAACCATTGCTCCTGCTGCCAAACTGCCTAGTAGTACTCCCAGCATTTTGGGTAGTCTCCAACGTTCCACTCCTAGAGCTCCTAAGTACCAAGCATTCACCTAATTCCCCCTTTGACCCTATCCCAGAAGTGGGCTATGAGGACCATCTCTGTTTCCAGTTTTCATGCTAATTTCTGGCCTTAATTATTAATTAGCCTTACACCATCTGACATTTTAGCTTAATTTTTTGATAAGTGTGTAAATGACAGCCAATGACAGTTTTTGTATATCTACATGGAACATTTTATTGTGATGTAATCTATGAGTGTACCAGTGTTGGTTTACACAGCCTATTAGCTAATTTAGCCAGGGTAATTGGCAGAAACAAAAATATGCATATACACCTGCCCTCCATGCACTTCTGCCATGGTCACTCCTCAGCAGGGGCACCAGCAGGATTTATTTCAAGGTACACAGAAAAAAAGCAAGGGTAGCCTAATTGTGGACACCGCCTTGCCCATTAAATTGATGTAATGTATCTATAGTTGTCATGGTTTCCCCAGCCTACAGATTCCAGGTTTTACCTCTCTAGACCACGAGAGGGTGTGCCAGCCACATTCATCACAATAAATTACCTTCCATATGTGCAATGCGGATGTAATCATTGCCTATCTCTGTCAGCTGCATAGAAAGCTATAAGTCTCTTCCTGCCACTGCTCTGGGCTTTGGTGTTTCATTCTGATATACAGTGGGGCAAAAAAGTATTTAGTCAGCCACCAATTGTGCAAGTTCTCCCACTTAAAAAGATGAGAGGCCTGTAATTTATCATAGGTATACCTCAACTATGAGAGACAAAATGAGAAAAAGAAAAAATCCAGAAAATCACATTGTCTGATTTTTAAAGAATTTATTTGCAAATTATGGTGGAAAATAAGTATTTGGTCAATAACAAAAGTTCATCTCAATACTTTGTTATATACCTTTTGTTGGCAATGACAGAGGTCAAACGTTTTCTGTAAGTCTTCACAAGGTTTTCACACACTGTTGCTGGTATTTTGGCCCATTCCTCCATGCAGATCTCCTCTAGAGCAGTGATGTTTTGGGGCTGTCGCTGGGCAACACGGACTTTCAACTCCCTCCAAAGATTTTCTATGGGGTTGAGATCTGGAGACTGGCTAGACCACTCCAGGACCTTGAAATGCTTCTCACGAAGCCACTCCTTCGTTGCCCGGGCGGTGTGTTTGGGATCATTGTCATGCTGAAAGACCCAGCCACATTTCATCTTCAATGCCCTTGCTGATGGAAGGAGGTTTTCACTCAAAATCTCACGATACATGGCCCCATTCATTCTTTCCTTTACACGGATCAGTCGTCCTGGTACCTTTGCAGAAAAACAGCCCCAAAGCATGATGTTTCCACCCCCATGCTTCACAGTAGGTATGGTGTTCTTTGGATGCAACTCAGCATTCTTTCTCCTCCAAACACGACAAGTTGAGTTTTTACCAAAAAGTTCTATTTTGGTTTCATCTGACCATATGACATTCTCCCAATCCTCTTCTGGATCATCCAAATGCTCTCTAGCAAACTTCAGACGGGCCTGGACATGTACTGGCTTAAGCAGAGGGACACGTCTGGCACTGCAGGATTTGAGTCCCTGGCGGCGTAGTGTGTTACTGATGGTAGCCTTTGCTACTTTGGTCCCAGCTCTCTGCAGGTCATTCACTAGGTCCCCCCGTGTGGTTCTGGGATTTTTGCTCACCGTTCTTGTGATCATTTTGACCCCACGGGGTGAGATCTTGCGTGGAGCCCCAGATTGAGGGAGATTATCAGTGGTCTTGTATGTCTTCCATTTTCTAATAATTGCTCCCACAGTTGATTTCTTCACACCAAGCTGCTTACCTATTGCAGATTCAGGCTTCCCAGCCTGGTGCAGGTCTACAATTTTGTTTCTGGTGTCCTTTGACAGCTCTTTGGTCTTGGCCATAGTGGAGTTTGGAGTGTGACTGTTTGAGGTTGTGGACAGGTGTCTTTTATACTGATAACGAGTTCAAACAGGTGCCATTAATACAGGTAAAGAGTGGAGGACAGAGGAGCCTCTTCAAGAAGAAGTTACAGGTCTGTGAGAGCCAGAAATCTTGCTTGTTTGTAGGTGACCAAATACTTATTTTACTGAGGAATTTACCAATTAATTCATTAAAAATCCTACAATGTGATTTCCTGGATTCTTTCCCCCCATTCTGTCTCTCATAGTTGAAGTGTACCTATGATGAAAATTACAGGCCTCTCTCATCTTTTTAATTGGGAGAACTTGCACAATTGGTGGCTGACTAAATACTTTTTTGCCCCACTGTACACTGAGCCGGTAAAGAGGTAGTTGGAGGACTGAACTGCTTTTAGCCTTGAAAGGTATTCAGGAACCTTTTAGAAATAATTACAAGCATAGGGACTGGTAGTTCTGCTTCTCTTTTGGAGATTCCTTATTTTGGGCTTCTTAAGCTTCTCTTAAACTTAGAGGAGCGAGAGGCGGAGTTTGCCTCTGGGGGTTTCCTGCCACGTCCCTGGGTGAATCTTATCGAGACTCTTCCACTTTGGAGGAATCTCGTTTATCCCTGACCAACGTTTTTTCACAGGTCGATTTTCTGTTTCCCTTTTTTCGTTTATTTGTTTAAAACGAGACTCGCCTATTTCTTCGGGAATTCCATGCTAGTCTGTTTGACCGATTTTGCGGTTTTGTTTCAGTTGGTGTTTCGCCAGCGAGTTTCTTTCACGTTTTCTGTTTTTCCCCTTTCCTCTAGTGACACCACACACTCGTGAGGGGTTCCTAGATTATATCAGTGGTTATCCGACTTATCTTGGGTAACTTTGTGATCCCGTCCCGGTGGCTCTTGGTCTCCCGCCCTCGCTCCCTCACAACGGGGGCGGCCTGTAGCGTAGTGGTTTGCCTGTGTTTAGTCCTTAAATTCGGGTTTCAAAATATACAGTTGACGGTCCAACAAAACATTGCATGACTGTACAATAAGTCAAGCTCATTGGTTGAAAATTGTATTAATTGCCACAGCCAATGGCGTTTCAATGTCAGCGCATTTACAGAGAAGGGGGAGGGATAAACAGTGTTGTGGTTTGAAGGTGTTTGTTGCTGCTATTCCTCTCTTGACCGTTAGAAGTCCGAAATTACCTATTGTACCTTTAAGTATTGCTTGTTTGTGCAGTTTAGTAGTCACTGCAGTGTGGTTTTGCTGTGGTTTTGCTCTGCTGTTTATTAGGACTGCAGTGCAACAGGGTGTGTGCATCTGTTTTCAGTGGGGTAGGCTATTGTGTATAATTGGCTGACAAGCCAGAGCAATTGTTGCAGGAGGGACCTCTGCTGGTAAATAGTGTTTTAGCTAGTTAAGCTGTTGTGTAGCGCACTAGCGGCAGCCTTGTCGTAGGCATACAATGTTGAGGGTGTCTATCTGTGGGTGTCCATCAGCGCTGTCTGAGAGTATGGTTTTTGCTGCCTGCCCTCACTTCACTGAGAACATTCATTTCCAGGCTGCTAAGGGGACTGCCCCACTGTACATCCAGACTTTAATTGCTCCCTCCCTCGACCACTCCGATCTGCCAGCTCTGGTCGCCTTGTGGTCCCCTCATTATGAGCACCAGGTGGTTAAAAGTGTCTGCTAAATGACTAAAATGTAAAATGTAATACCGGTTTCAAAACCTAGCTTGAGCTGTTTTTTTCAGCAGGGAAACAAGCTCCAACAATGAACTGCTCAGTTGACTATGAATAATTTTAATTATCTCTGGCAAACCAAACCTGAAATCTTCACTTATCTGCACTTCATTTTGGATTACATTACATTACTGTGATGTACAGTGGGCACTGTTTTTCCTTGACATGAATTACAACAACTACATTCTATAGTGATATACAGTTTATCCTAAAATAGATTTGGCATTAGTACTCAGGTTTAATTCATATCAGTGTTTGAGACCGTTGACAGTAACTGACAAGCCTGCCTACAGTATGTTTATGGAATAAAGCAGATGCACAAGGTTTGAAACATCCTTGAAGATCAGAACACTAAAGTTTACAAACCGTTGGGCTTACAGGACAGAATTGCTTTCTTTCTTTTGCTTCCCCATTTGAACTGAACATACGGTTTACACAAAAAAAATACCCAGGGTCAATTCAACCCAAACAGGCTACATACAATAGACCCTTGATAAATCTTGATAAAAAGTGCTGTAAACTAAAAAATAATACAGTTATTGTCATAAGCTTTATTCAAGACCAAACCCTTTATTTGGAGCCATCTTCAAGAGCAAAGTGAATAAAAAAATATTTCCCCCCAAAAAAAATACCACAATTATTGGCACCCCTGGTTTAATACTTTATGCAAACACTCCTGGCAGCAACAAGTCTTTTCAGAAAACACATTTGGAGGGATTTCTGAATAATCCTGCATAACGTTTCAGAATGATTGATATCCTTGGGATACCCCTCTCTTTAGTTCAGACCGCCCGACACAGCTCCTAGTCCAAGCGATTGTGCTGTCCCGCTTGGACTACTGCAATTCTCTTCTGGCTGGCCTACCAGCTTCTGCCATCTGACCCCTGCAACTCAACAAGAATGCCGCTGCTTGTCTTCATCCTCCCCAGACACTGTGACGTCACCCCCCTGCTCAATGCCCTCCATTAGCTGCCAGTAAAACACTGGTGCTAGCATACCAGACAATTAAGGGCTCAGCCAGAGTTTACCTCCAAAAGATTCTCAGACCCTACATGCCTGCCAGCCCTCTCCATTCTGCTACCTCTTTGCACTTGCACTTCCCGATTGCGACTGCGTTCTGTCCTGGCCCCACGGTTGAATGACCTACCTGTAGAGGTCAGAACAGCCTGACCACCTTCTAGTGCAGACTGAAGACTGGCGTCTTCAGACGGCACCTTGCCCCTGCCCTCCCTGCCTCCCTGTAATTTGACATTAGCCAAGCATGCTGTCTAGTGCAATTATCGAGCGTGTGTATACTTGTTCTATTATTCCTTGTGTTGTATTTGATAAAACTGTTTATCTTTTTTATTGCTGCTTCTAGGTGGTTTTGTTCTCATCTCAGATTAAGGGTCAAGTTTTCATCTTTGTGGTCATTTGGAACTGTACTTCCCTCAAGGGATTTCAGCACACTTGTCCTTGGTTATGGTTATGCACTTTCTTATACTGTAAGTCACTCTGGATAAGTGTCTGTCAAATGCCTGTAATATAATGCAATATAATATACTGTACACCCTACAGTGGCCACACTCCAGTAAAGAGAGGTATATTGCTCACTAATGACAACTTGTGGCCTATGAGCACAAAAGCCAGTTGATAGAGGGAGCTGCTTTCACGTTAAATGCCTACATTTAGAATTTAGATAATTATATTGGGGTAGGAAAAGGTGGGGAATAAAATTGGGACAGGCTATTGTGCAAAACACTTGAAATAAACACTTAAATGAGCATTCAGGGGTCCAGACATTCTGTGCCACGGAGAAGAGAGGCACGTTTTCTCTAATTAGGGCAGTGTTCTGCATGAGCTGCCAGCTAGACACAGTAATAACACATTAAACTGTGTGCTCTTTCAGAGAAAATGTTTACCAATCCCCATTCATCTGCCACTCGTCTGCTTTCTTGGGGACCTTGGCTTTTCTGTGCAGTGCGTGCTGATTCTGTGGGGGGCAGATAAGGACATTAAAGCCAAGCAAGCACCAGAAATCCTTTATTTCTTCTGATCTTTATTTTCATTTCACTTATCGGCATAATTATTGCACGACTCCAGAGACATCATTTATTGGGAGTCATCTTGCGTTATGTTGTGGAACAATCTCTGTAGCGTTGAATGATCTTTCACAGAGTATCTGATTAGAGATGGGCAAGAATGATATTTTCATAAGACTTTCATAAGACTAAATCATCATTACAGGCCAGCTGTGCAGAACACACCCTGTGTTTACAGGCCAGCTGTGCAGAACACACCCTGGGTTAACAGGCCAGCTGTGCAGAACACACCCTAGGGCGGCCTGTAGTGTAGTGGTTAAGGTAAAGGACTGGGATATGCAAGGTTGGCGGTGTAACCACAATAAGATCCGCACAGCCGTTGGGCCCTTGAGCAAGGCCGTAACCCTGCATTGCTCCAGGGGAGGATTGTCTCCTGCTTAGTCTAATCAACTGTACGTCGCTCTGGATAAGAGCGTCTGCCAAATGCCAATAATGTAATATAATGTAATGGGTTAACAGGCCAGCTCTGCAGAACACACCCTGTGTTTACAGGCCAGCTGTGCAGAACACACCCTGGGTTAACAGGCCAGCTCTGCAGAACACACCCTGCACAGTTCAGGCCAGGCCGGCAACCACCACCATTATGTAGCCCCATAAGGGTATATAGTATTAATTCTATGTCAAATCATTTAACATACGGTATATAATCTGAGGTATGGAGGGAGGGATTAATTTATCCATTTAAATGGGGAATGGGTCAAATATACCACCTCAGTAGCATTTGTTACTTGCTTTATATTTAAACTCCAACTATTTCTACAGCATGGTGAAGCCAAATAGAACAGATTATTTTACACTGCATTACCAAGTAGAGCACTCTTCACATCCTGTTAGGCCAGATGACCTGCCAAAAGGGAATTTGATTGTGTTCTCAAAGATATCAATCTTTAAAGATGTCTACCCAGTCCGCATCATCAGCAATCGGGTTCTTGACCATCTTCTCCTGCAGGACCCACACTCAGGCACACAGAGGCTCCACAAAGCCAAGGAGCGCTATTGCTTTTTTATTTACAGCTATCCAGTAGACAAATTACCTTAAGCTAAATATGACTGGTGTTCCTATGTTTTTATGACTTAGATAATTAGTTTGCTAATCATTCAGTTAGCTGGCAAACACTAATCATAGTGCTGTGTTAATGTGCTGAGACAGAACAACGGAGGGGCATATTTAATTATCGACTTTATTATATAAGTAACATGAAACACTGAATTAGTAAATGTACTTTTTTTAGTCAGTGGCTGTGACTCCCTTGCCTATTAACACACAGCCTACACAAAACATTTACATATATTTGGGGAATTTCTTGGTTTAATATAATTTTATTTTTCCTGTTGTGTTTCTTGCTTCTACTTTCTTTATTGTTGTTTTTATTGCTGTTTTCTTGTTCTTTAACTCTGTTTTCATTTTTATTTTGACATTTGTTAATGTGGGATATACTACTGGTTTTCTATCCTACGTATTTCTTGGTAGTGGTGGCCAGGTCTCCTATCATAAAATAGGGTGGGCCACTAAGAGAAATTTAATCAGTTCTGCCTTGATCTGTTAAATGAGGTTAATGTTGTTTTTGTGGTGGAATTTCCCTTTAAAGTTCCACAGTAGCTGCAAGAGGGAATTTTAAGATGATAGTGCTGTAGGCTAAATGAGATTTGATATTACACTTGTAAGGACAGCATGAGTCCCGCTGTATTAAATCCAGAATAACTATAGAGAGAACCGTACAGCTACACAAATCATTAAAGATGTAATGACAATACAAGGAGCTAATTGTATTGTGCCTGTCAGGCAGCGTGATGTCAGAAGGAGGAACACTGTTGAAGGAAATTAATCAACAGACTTGGAATTTGGCCTCATCAATGGACCCAGCCTCCTGGCAATGAGGTTATTATGCACTACAGGACGGAACAGCAGGGGTCAATTCCCAAGTCTGGCAAATTAGCTCTTTGCCTCTTCATGGCAACAGCAAAGAAAGTCATTACCCTCACTCATTACCTGCTATTGCTTGATTATAAAAGATAGTTGGGGTCAATCTCCATGTACGACAAGTGTAAAGACAAGTGATTTGCACTTTTCTCTTTCTTTATACACTCGGTGAGGACTTTATTAGGTATTTATTCGACTTATTGGTCTCCTGCTGCTGTAGCCTATCCACTGAAGAGATTTGACTTTGTGTATTCAGAGATGCTCTTCAGCATGCCACTGTTGTAATGTGTGGTTATTTGTATTACTGTCACCTTCCTGTCAGCTTTGACCAGTCTAGCCCTTCCCCACTGACCTCTCTCATTAACAAGGCATTTTTGCCTGCAGAACTGCTGCTTTCTGGATGTTTCTGAGATACTCAAACTACCCTGTCTGGCACCAATAATCATTCCATGGACAAATTCACTTAGATCAGATGTCTTCCCCATTCTGACATTTTTGTGTGCGAAACACAAATCTTGACCATGTCTGCATGCTTTTATGGATTTAGTTGCTGCCGCATGATTGGCTGATTAAATATTTCCATTGTTTACATGTCTACCTAATAAAGTGCTCAGTGTGTGTATATTTGATTACTTCTGACATTTTTTTCTAGTTAATTCTTGATGATATAATTGGTTGTAACCATGCTGTTAACTGTATTTTCTGATATTACAGTACCTGAAACACAGGTCACAGAAATCTCAAATCAAACAGTCAGGAACTTCTTTAGGTCCTATTTATGATCGAGCACAGTGCATTCAATATCACTTTGATATACCATGGGACTTTTTTCATAGACACCATGCCTTTCTCTCAGTGCTGTATGCCCAGCCAATTTGGAATTTGGTGGATGGCGAAGTTAAAAGAAACTTTTTACATGGTTTTAACAATATTTAACAAACAATACTACAGCCTTATGCTTTATTTGTGTTTTTATAAATCCTGAGAATTATGATGCATTCCTTAGCCATGGCAATTGACACATGAATTCTACATAGCCTTGTATACAATTTTAAAATGCCTTGGCGACTTGTTTTTATGTCAATCAGCAACAACATTTTCAATGCAGTACAGTACAGAGGAAAAATCTGAGTGAAACATATCATAACTACCACAATTACTAGTGCTGTTGCTATAATAATAGCGACTCTATAACCTCATTCAAACTCAGTTCAGGAAAACAAGTTCAACAGGGTCTCCTGCAGAAGAAACGGCAGAGAGCCTACAAAGTGCATAGCCCTGCAGTCAGAGAAACATTGCCAACCTCTGATGCATCTTACACTCTGTTTTTACCTTGAGTGCTTCTGGAGCTGAGACTCAATCTGTATACATATTATGTTCTCTGTTGGTACTCTGATTGCTATCACCTTTGGAGGCTCAGTGGTATGTTCCGGTATTACACAGGAATATCAATGAACAAAAACCACAGCGTAGTGGTTAAGGTAAATGACTGGGACACGCAAGGTCAGTGGTTCTAATCCCGGTGTAGCCACAATAAGATCTGCACAGCCATTGGGCCCTTGAGCAAGGCCCTTTACCCTGCATTGCTCCAGGAGAGGATTGTCTCCTGCTTAGTCTAATCAACTGTATGTTGCTATGGATAAGAGCGTCTGCCAAATACCAATAATGTAATATCCAGAAAAGAGATCCAAGACTGGGTTTAACACAGCTTTATCAAGCACAGAGATTATTTTATTTGAATTAAGTGTAATGAAAAGTATGGCCCTATGAAATATAGGCTCAACCTTTATACTCGTCTCAGTCAAGTGCACAGTTGTTGCCAGATGTCTTTGGGGTGGCCTAGTATCTTGAGGAAAACAATCAAAGATACTTTTATTCCAAAAAGGTGAGAACAGAAGGTCACCAAACATGTAGTCCTTCAAATAGAACTGAATTTAGTACCCTATAATGGTACAGTTGGGCTGTATGTCCTGGTGTCACAAGTTGTTATTTTTCGCCAAAGATCAACCTTCGACTCTTATTGTTTATTTCCTTGGGTAACCCAGTCAAATCTGGTGTTTCCACAACAACAGGGTGGACTATTATCAGAGCTCCATATGTTTCCGGTTCTCTCACATAATTCTGTAATACATCGCCTGCCTCTCTTCTCTCCTACTCTTTGCTCTCTTAGTCTTTCTCACTCGCTCTAAATCTCTTTCTGCACCTGTTTGACCGTAACCTCCTCCCAGCTCCAGAAATAAGTCACTCATTCCCTGAAAAAACATTGTCTCTCAGCTGACTGCACATGGTTTAAGAGCACTCTCTTGGAGCGATTTCACTGACAATAGAGAATGAAATATCTAAAAGGGGACATTAATAGGATATGATGTCAAAGAAAAAAGTGAAAAACAAGTCCGATGGGCCTGTGGCTTCACCACAATGGCTGCATTTGGCATAGTAGCTCAAACAGCTAAGGGATTGAACTAAATTGCGTTGACCTGCGTATATCATATTCATAATAATTTCTGCTAGGAAATGGCCATCTTGGGGGGGTTAGGAAACTTGTGAGGGAGGCACCTGTGAGAGACACACCTCTTTGATGGACACCTGGATAGATCTGGCGATCAAAGAATTTCTTTGTTTTGATGCGCAATCTCTGATCTTTATTATTCCACATCAGATTTTGGGGACCGAACTCCTACAGTTTTAAGTTAGATATATCAAATTTCACTACCATAAACATCCCTACCTCTTTCACACTGCTAAACTGTACTATTATAAGGCTTTTCTGAGCTTTTTCTGAAATAAAATACAAATAAAAGTAAAGCTTTCTAAAGTGTCCATTAGTGGAACTCCATGTGTGCTTCAGAATTCAAAAGTGCCAATTGACTAAACTGGCAACAGCTACAGAGGTAATGGGGAATTTTGTCCATAACCCTAATGTTCACTAGCATGCTACCAAGTTAACACCTACAGTTAACAAACAATGCATTCAGTATTTTTCTAATCATTTAATGATAGTTTAATAAAATCCTGGGGTACTCTCCAACCATTCCCACTTCCGGTCCAGTTAAAACTCCATGGTCAGACCCCAAACATACACAGTGGTGGTGTACAATGCTTCCTAAATAAGACTCTTGAGAAGCTTGCATACATATACAGAGGCTTATGTGAAATTACAATTGTGCTCAGAGCAGATTCCGTCACAATGTTTATCTCAATTGGCAATCAAAATGCATAACTAGATATGAAATAAAATCACTTGGCACCACTGCATCACTTGGTTTGGCATCTTGCAATAGATGAAGCTATTCCTTGTCTGGCACTGGCAATGTAAAATTCAGCATCCATTTATATTCACCTGGAATACACCTGGGAGCAATAGTCCCATAATTACCTGATACTCTGAAAGATTTATGTGGAATTCATTGAGGAGTAACAGCCAATTTATGGATAATTGGTTAAATAATGGCTTGCCAGCACAACTATATCTTGCTAGCACACAAAGCTAACCTAACAACATACCATTAATGTGCTGCACAGGTGTAGGTAAATATACAGGATAGGTATAATAACATACATATACAGGAATAATAATATTCTAGTGCATTTGACATATGATGGTAATTGTACAGTTGTGATACTGTTATGCAATACAGGTATCATTGCAGTGTACCGAAAAGTTAATATACTGTATATTGCTATACTGTACAGGTACAGCTGTAAAGGTATAATACTAACATGGTGTGCAGGTACAGTATAATGACATTTGAGTGAATACTGTAGTCTCATGTTCTATGGTTTTATATGGATGTTGGCTGTATGATATGATTCCATGATTCATTTAATAGATTATTATTGTAATATATTATATTTGAATTAAATATTTGAATTAAATAATAATTCTGGACAATAAAAAAAACTGAATGAAATTATGAAATGCAGATTCATAGTTTATTTCTACATATTAAACATTTATGTTTAAAATATATTTGAGAGAAAAGCAGGTGTAGGCTTATCAGAGCTGAAAAAAAAGGAATAATATAGAATAAGCTCTTGAAAACTCAATATTTTCTGGGGGAAGGCTCCCAGATCCCCTGTGAACTCCCTACCCTTGCCCATGAAATCGTGGATGTGCCTCTGGGTACCTAGCTACAATGAGTAGCTAGGTACCCAATCTAATTCAGTTATCATGAAAAGTTAACTGAAAGTAGGGTGAGAAAAACATTGAGTTGGCTGGTGGGAAATGAGGCAGGTAAAGATCAATTACACGGCCAATTCACAGATGGTGACACCAATGAAATCATGACAATAACAACCTTGTTTGTCAAACTAATTAAAATTCAGATGAGACATTCTCTTTTAAGAAGATTCACAAAGTATAACTCTAAAAGAAGAAAACCAATTATTTATTAAACACATCTATCTGTAGCTTTGTGCAGGGACACCCCCCAACCCTTCAATAGTGGAGACACTGCCAAGGTACCTCTCAATCTTTAGTCACAAGTAATGCGCTGTCATGAAAACAGTCCCCCCTCCTTGTCTCTTAGCCACTGGATAACGTTCAGGGTGACAGATGTCATAAACCTTCCAATGAGTTAACAGTTAACAAAATATGGGTTCAAAATCTGTCACATTTTATTTGCATGTCAGAGAATTTTACTATCATGTATATACAAAATACACAAAGACCAAAGTGTCAGAATTTTGCCATTGCTCAAACCTTCAAGCTGGTTTACTGCGGTTTGTTTTCTTTGTCTTGATTTTTCTCAAACAGCGCCTACATGACTCTCAAAAATATGATTCCCTTATCTATCCAGGGTATAGGTCACTTAGGCAGAGAATAGGCTTGCAGAAAATCAAGTTATAAAGCAGTCATAATTATAGGAGAGGTTACAGATGCGCACTGCTGGCGGAGGAAATCTTGAATGAGTGAGGGATTGAGAATATTATGTGCAGGGGCCCAGGAGCGTTCCACAGGCCCGTAATCCTTCCAGTCCACGTGGTACTGGGTAGCGTTACGGACCCAACAGCTGGAGAGGACATGTGAAACAGTGAAGGCAGGGGAATCATCAATAATGCAGGAAGGAGAAGCAGGGGGTGGGGGTGGAACTAAGGGACTAGTGACAACGGGCTTGAGATGAGAAACAAGGAACGTGGGGTGAATGCGGAGAGTGTGGGGGAGTGCAACCTGGTAGGAGACTTGGTTGTGACAGTGCATGATGGGGCCAATGGTCTTTCTGGAGGGAGTCCTGAGGTCCCAGGTGGAGAGTCACACCTTCTGGTCGAGGCAGAGGACGCAACGGTGGCAGCTGGCATTCCTTTGGTACCTCCTCGCTGAGCGCAGAAGGGAGGCTTGATCCTGGGAGCAGGTGCACTTACATCTGGTTTGGAGGGGTGACATGCAGAGTAGAGTGTTGTGGGCATACTCAGACCAAGGGAAGAACTGACACCAAGTAGAGGGGTTGTGTGATGTGGGGCATGTTTTTAAGGTCCTGATACAGATGTTCCATTGGGTTGTGGGTGGTAACCCAATGAGAGGCTCACTGAAAGCCCCAAAGAGTGAGCATAAAGTGTCAGGGTTGGGAGGTAGCACCGGGTGTGGCCACCAGGGGCTTATTATTATTTTCACCTGGCCCTCATTAGTGCCAGGGGAGCCTACCTCCGGTGGGTATTTAAAGCGCTTGCTGGCATTCCTTTGGCGCTTTGGTATTCACTGTTCGCTCTGATACCAAGCCGGTATGCACAAGGTAAGACTCTGTCTGTGATGAGTCAGGTATCGTGCAGGTTCTGGTTTTGCTGTCTCATTTAAAAAGAAATAAGAAAGAAAATATATAGGGTAAGGAGGACACTCAGCTAGCTGGTGCTGTGTGCACGGCTGACGCCTTCCGTAAGGTTCTGTTCTGTTTTCTTTTCTTTTACAGCTCGTGTGAGCTTGCGGGTGAGGGACGTTGTCCCCGGTATCTGTATTTTTGGTTTGTGTTTTTCCTGAGCTGCGACTCAAGGTTCTTTGTTTTCTCGCCTAGTCTTTTATATTAGGTTGTTATTTTATTTTGTCCCCGGTCCGGGGTTTTGCGGTGCTCTCTTTTAGCACTCCTTTTCGTTGGGTTGTTCGCCCTGGTTTTCAAGGGTTGCTTTATTTTCTGGTAGCCAGTTTTTGGGCTGTTCCTTTTATTTTGGTCGGAGTTGTCTCCAGACATTTTCTGTTTCGTATACCTTCTGGAGTTTTGTGGCGAACACGTTTGCGCTTTAAAGGGATTACCCTTAGTCGCTCTTGGCTCTCCGCCAGTCCCCGACCCTACATAAAGCCCTCCAGAAACAGGAGATGAACTGAGGAGGGCCTTGGTCTGAGACAATATCGGTGGGGAGACCATGAATGTGGAAGACAAGAGTTATACTTAGTTTAGCAGAGGGAAGTTTGGGCAGAGGGACAAAATGTACCACATTGGAAAACCAGTCAACTACCACCATGATGACCACATTACTTTCTGTAGGCGGGAGACTGGTGACAAAATCAAGAGAGATGTGGGACCAGGGGCGATGCAAGGGATGGAGGAGACCAGCAGGAGGCTGAGAGACGGTGTTGTTCTGACTGCACACAGGACAAGTACAGACAAATTTACACACGTCTGCCTCAAAGGTAGACCAGCAAAACCTATAGCAAAGAAACTCCTGGGTACAGAGAGCACCAGGGTGAGGCATGACGTGTGGGCCCAATATAGACCCTAATTTCTGGCAGAGCAGGGCACAAAGGAGGCTGGGACTGGCCACAGGATCTGGCTTGTGCTGCAGCACATCTTGTAGCACAGACTCAATGAGCCAGTGAACAGGGGCGACAATGAATGAGAGAAGAACCACGGGCTCTGCACTCGCGCAGTGGGGTCGAACAATCTGGACAGTGGGTCGGGCTTGAGGTTTTTGGAACCCGGTCTGTAAGAAGTAACAAAATCAAAGCATGCAGGGAACAGGCTCACTTGACGGGAAATTCAACTCTTGGCGGACTGAATATAAGAGAGTTTCCTGTGATCAGTTAAGATCTGAAAGGGATATTCTGTTGTGAAACCTGTTTTCTGGGGAAATATATATTTGAAAAAAAAAATCCATTGATTCATGAATGAAGTACACTATAAGAAAATAAAGCTCATGTCAATAAATGTCAATATTATTTTTAGTTTACAGTTTTTTCATATTTATCAAGGGTGGCAGTAATTCTGGAGCTCACTGTATGCCATTCACCAAATTTCTTGTCAAAATAAAAAAATAAAAATGAATTCTACAAAATCAGAACTTCTGTACAGATCTACGCACAACCCATGACATAACATCCCCAAACACAAGTCTCTGAATAGGATTAGTTGACTCCCCAGCAGAGCATTTCCAAGTGTGAGTGCTGATGAATGTTTTCCATTAGTGGCTTAGTGATAAACTGTGTTTCTGCCTCTCCACATGCTCATTAAAAAAACTAAAAGAAGAAGAAGAAAATTTGCCTGCAAGTACAGCTGCCAAGAACAGCATTAAACTTTGCAGGAACCTTGATTAAATACAAGATAGCAGAAGCTAATGAAAGTGGGTTTTCATTAAATTCAACCCATTTCTCATGACGGAGAAACACTACTTACTGGCCCTTATCTTCAGAGAACATTAAAATGCTGCTTTTTTTCGTGTCTGAAAATAGGACGAGTGTTACTCCCGTCATCAGAGCATGGAGGCTCAGACTGTCGATAAGAGTCCAGCACGGACCTCACGATTCCACACTTTATTTTCTTTTCCGCTGTCCTTGGCATTGCCAACTTATTTCAGGTTCTAAATCGTATTACTTCCATCTGTGAGTTTGGATGGACATTTGCCTCGAATGTAAACAGAATCTTTCTGAGGTACAAGTTGAATGAATCCTGTAAACACTGCTCGGAAAAATAGCCAAGAAAAATAGAAAACATAAAGGAAGAGAATGGAAGCAGTGCGGGAAAGTGTGGAAAATACCATCGATTTGGTGTTGGAATGAAAAGCTTGCTTCTCTCTCTTTGCACTCTGGGGGACAGACATGGACTTGACAATGCATTACACTGACATTCATAAAAAGCATTTACAGTATAAGAGACAAATAAACATGGCCCTCTTATCACACTGTTCCTTTTCCTGAAGGGGTGGGTGTGATTCGACCTGTAAGTGCAACATTACACTATCTCTGTACTGCTGCAATAAAATCAAGCAGGACGGCAAAACCATACTACAAAAACAATATTGCAAGTGCATTATATGCAGTGTGTATGTGTGTACCTGCACACTATACAGTAAAGCCATTTTATTTTATCCGCCTCTAATCCCCGCAAACTGTTTTCAACTTTCTCCTCTCTTCTGGCCCCCCCTCCCCCCCCACCCCCCTCATCACTCACACCTGATGACTTTGTCTCTTTCTTTGAAAAGAAGGTCGATGCTATTCGCAATTCCTTCTCCCAACCCTCCACCCCTGCTGACCCTCCTACCCTCCCCAACTCCCTAACCTCCTTTTCTCCCCTCTCTGACGCCGACACACTGAAACTCCTTACTTCCCACCGCCCAACCACCTGTCCTCTTGACCCCATCCCCTCTCCCCTCCTTCAATCTATATCTGATGAGATTCTCCCTTTTCTCTCCTCTCTAATCAACACCTCCCTCTCTTCCGGCACCATGCCCTCTCCCCTGAAGAGGGCCAGAGTCACTCCCCTGCTCAAAAAACCTACTCTTGACCCCTCTGCCCTGAACAACTACCGGCCTGTCTCTCTTCTTCCCTTTCTTGCTAAAACTCTGGAACGGGCGGTCTGCTCCCAACTGTCCATTTATCTTCTCCAGAACAATCTCCATGACCCCAACCAGTCTGGCTTCAAGAGTGGCCACTCCACTGAAACCGCCCTGCTCGCGGTCACTGAGGCACTCCACTCTGCTAAAGCAAAATCCCTCTCCTCTGTCCTCATCTTCCTCGACCTGTCAGCCGCCTTCGATACAGTCAACCATGAGATTCTGCTCTCATCGCTGTCTGGGATGGGTGTCACAGGTTCTGCACTCACTTGGTTTTCCTCCTACCTCTCTGTTCGCTCCTACCAGGTGACTTGGAGGGGCGCAGTCTCCGACCCTCAACCCCTACGAACTGGAGTCCCACAGGGCTCGGTTCTTGGGCCTCTCCTCTTCTCGCTATACACCATGTCTCTTGGTTCTGTTATCTCTTCCCACGGCTTTTCTTATCATTCCTACGCTGATGACACCCAACTCTTCATTTCCTTCCCCCCCGACACCCAAATCACCACACGGATCTCTGCCTGCTTGGCTGATATCTCTGTGTGGATGACTTCCCATCACCTGAAGCTCAACCTTGCCAAAACTGAGCTTCTCTACATCCCTGCTAAGTCCTCTCCGTCAATCGACCTCTCATTGACTGTTGAGGACTTTGTAGTTTCCTCCTCCCGTATGGCAAAGAATCTTGGGGTGACTCTTGATAACTGCCTCACCCTGGCTCCACAAGTATCCTCCACTGCCAGAACCTGCAGGTTCTTTCTGTATAATATACGCCGTATCCGTCATCCCCTGACTGAGAAAGCCACCCAGCTCCTAGTCCAGGCGCTCGTCATTTTCCGTTCTGGTTCCTCAGTGGTGGAATGACTTGCCTACCACTGTCAGAACAGCAGAATCCCTCCCCCTATTTCGACGCAGACTCAAAACCCACCTTTTCAAACTCTACCTTAGTCCTCCCTCCTGATTTCCCCTGCCCCTCCTTTCTGATATCCCTATCCTTGTCTAACCCCCCCCCCCCCCCACCAAAAAAAAAAAAAAAAAAAAAAAAAAAATGCACTTCTGATGACAACTATGTTTAGAACAGCATTCCCTGTGTATTTTGCTAGTTTCTGGATGTGATGCTCTGACTTATGGTAGAACCTATGCACTTGTAAGTCGCTTTGGATTAAAAGCGTCTGCCAAATGACTAAAATGTAAATGTAATTATGGGGTGACAAATGTGAGGTAAATCACTGTGGGCCAGATTTTCTAAGAGCAGTCATCTGGCAGGTGGGGTTGCCAGTTTGATCCCACCCTGGGTGTGTCGAAGTGTCCCTGAGCAAGACACCTAACCCCCAATTTCTCCTGACGAGCTGGTTGGTGCCTTGCATGGCAGCCAATCGCCGTTGGTGTGTGAGTGTGTGTATGAATGGGTGACTGAGAAGCATCAATTGTACAGCGATTTGGATAAAGGCGCTATATAAATGCCATAAATTACCATTATTACTAATTACGCAGTTGAATAAATGAAGCACCCTCTTTTGCAATTTTTTGGAAGGAAACCCCCAAAGAATTGTAGGTAGTCCATGGGTATAACTGCTTCATGCCGTATTTCAGCATATAGGAATACAACGGCAATGGAGAGGGACCATTTTTGAGTGACATCGCACACAAAATTCATTCTTATAAGTTGGCCTATAATAAAACTAACAGTAGGAATGTAAAGAAAAGATAGCATGATGTTAGGCAGTGTAGGAAAAATTAAAATAACCACGCATTACAACAGTGGTATGCAGAAGAGCATCTCTGAGCACATAACACGTTAAACCTTCAAGGGTACAGCTACAGTGGCATAAGTCTAAAAAATAAGTCTTATGAATACCTAATCCTGCTCACTGTAGCCTGCTGTAACATTAGTTCCTAGACACAGTCAGTTTTGTCAACTTTTGGTTGGGTTCTGCATAAAAAAATAATTTCATCCAAGTTTGGCAATTGTTTGAGCAGCCGGGACACATTCTGGGACGGAGTTCTAATTCTATGCTGCATAGCGTAGACTGGCAGACTTGCAAGTAGTGAGTTGCAATAATCTAGTCGGGAGATTACCATAGTCCGGAAGAGTAGCTGTGTGGAGTATGTGGTCGGGTATGGTTGAATCCTCCTGATGTTATACAGAAGGAAACTGCAGGATTCTGATATTGCTCCAACTTGCTCTTTGAAGTCCAGCTGTTTGTCCAGGACCACCCCCAGGTTCCTAGCAGAGTAGGAGGCAGTCACTGTAGTACTAACAACGGTGACTGAGAGTTCTTGTAGCGGGGAGGCCCTGTGAGGGATGAACAGCAGCTCCGTCTTGTTGATGTTGAGCTTCAGGTGTTGCCTGATCAACCCTGTGGGACTCCTGTGAGAAGGGGTTGAGGAGCAGAGATGGACCCCCCTCCAGGCGACCTGGTAAGACCCATCTGCTAGATGGGATGCTAACTAAGAGAGGCCATGTCAGCCAAGGTGGAAATCAGGAGTTGGTGGTTGACCATGTAAAATGCTGCAGACAGGTCAAGTGGGTTCAGGACAGAGGAGAGGGATGAGGATTTTTGCAGTGGTAAGCGCCTTCATCACAACCAGGAGAGCAGTCTCTGTCGAGTGCCCGGAAGCTGGACTGCTGTAGGTCGAGCAGATTGTGCTATTCGAGAAAAGAAGAGAGTTGGTTTTATACTCGTTCCAGAGCTTTGGACATTAAGGGAAATAGTGATCATGTTGGATAGTTTCTAATAAGGGTGTGGACATTTAAGTGGTTAACTGAAACTGAGTTGTACACATTTACCAATAATTGCTAACCGATAACCGATTATTTTTTTCTGAAGCTGACATGGTAAGCTCAGGATAATTTAAATAAATGTGCTTTCACCACCAGTGATAAAAGGCACAAATTGGTTGGGCAATTGAAAGAAAGATTCTGGCTTCCGTCCTAGCAAGCAGTCTTTAGCTATTTCAGGGGGTTAAGAATGCAAACACCACAGGTACTTGAATGGTGCAGTGTTATAGTAATCAAAGAATTTCTGTGTTTTAAATCTGTAGCTGTTGGTTCACTTATGGAGTATTGTATGCCGTTTCTTAAGGTTCACAGAGGACTGTGTTTATTCATTGACACACAAATTCAAACTACTGGCAACCTGAATGTAGCTTCCCACTATGCCGTATATATAAAAACAAATGAAGCAATTCATTATTGGACAAATGTTGCAGGTAACTTTACTAAGTAGGCAAGTTGAAAAATATAGACTATAATTACTGTTCATAATTTTATTAAATCCAACAATTAATTTATTTGTAATTATTTCTAAAATCAAGTAGAATGCTGCCATAAAAGAAAAACAGTAGCATATCATATCCATTTGATATTGAAAGTGAAAATCCCCTGCTTTAAAAGGACCACTTTAATCCTGTCAAAGATTGCCCTGTGCTGTATAAAATCAAAAAAGTTTACTGTCACATAAAACAAGTTAAATTGTATAGAAACCATTGGGATAAACGTAAAATCATTAGACCAGTCGACTATGGTGTCTGTACAAAATCCCCTTCGTATATTTACACCGTTTCCGTCGGATTCCCTGCCTAAAATAGACCAGTTTTATTGTGTCGCCACTGCGACACTGTGTTATCATGTTACTGCATACCACGCAAATATTGGACATTAATGTGACCACAGAATATTGAGTGCACAACCCTGTCTGTAACAAATTTCTCAATAGCAGCAGATTGGGCACATTTCATGCCCAATCTGCAAGTCTGTCAGGCATAAACTATATGGAAGAGAGATGAGAACTTTATAAGAATTGTAATTTTAACCGATGCTTTTTCAAAAATGACACGTGATCGACCAGCATGCCTGGATATAGCCTTCATGGCTTTAACTACAGACTGCTGGACATCTGTGAGCATGTTGTCAGTGTAATTGTAAATCTTTAATTTAGCGATTAGGCTATTATCTTACAATGTTGACATTTACATGAAACTATTTTAAGATGGCCAAAAATAAAGTTTGAAAATACAATTACATCCATTTCGTCAGTTGGGTACTCCAGTTTTAGTTTTTATTTCATGTATTGCTTGTTAAATAAGAGAAGACCCATAGCGGCCATGAGCAGTATCGGTTACATGGTTAACCATTTTAAAAATGGGATGGTAACTGTTTAAAAAAACTGATGATTGGTCACACCCCTAGTTCCTAACATCAGAGGGGTCTAAGGAAGGTTTCTTTACTAGTGGGGTAACACAAGCTAATTTAAAGTCAGGGGGAACATTACCACTGGCAAGGGAGCCATTGATTATAGGACAGATCAGGAAGGAGCTCAGCGGATATGGACTGGACGACAGCTGATGAGATAGGGTCAAGTGGACAGGTGGTTGCACAATGATTTGTGACACGTTGAAGTATGTCTGTGGGGTCCAGCATCATGAAGGAGGTCAGTGCAGCAGTGGGTGTGCTTTGGGGGGTAGGTGGGCCAGGAAGTCATCTGCAGAGGCGGGTGGTGGGGAGAAAGAGATGGTGGTGAAGGGTTTATGGGGGGTAGACAAATATGCACTGATTTTAGACAAAAAAAGCAGGTTTTAGCTGATGTAGTAGCGGGGAAATATGAAATCAGGTCATGAGAGGATCTGGATTTCATCCACTTCCTCTCAGCCGCCTGTAGCAAGGTTCTGCTAGAGCTGAGAGTTTCCGTCAGTCATGGGCAGGGAGGTGATGGTTGTGCTGGTTGGACAGATGCCCCTTGGTGGTGTGCATCCAGTAGAGGGATCTGGGGAAATGGCTGGCTTTAGAGCTGGATGTACTTGAGGGTCTTTTTTGCATTTTCGCCATTTGATCTTCCAGCTGAAGATTCAAATGGACTTCTACTCTACTGTGTTTAAATGATTGCTGATGGTCTATCAGGATGAGAATGTCTGTTTTTTTGTTTTTGTTTTTTATGCAACTGAACGCTTTTTGTTTTCACACTTGCTTGTCAGTATGTAAGCTCATATAAACTGTTCCAGTATATTCTTTCCATTGTGAGCATTGCAGTTTTTTTTATGCACCATAATTTGGATCAGTTTACTGCCTGAGCATAACAAGAATTCTCTAAACTTTTAATGATATAAATAATGAAATAAGTTACGAAAGAAGAGTCAAAATAAGATCAGTTATGAAACAATATTAATCATTAATGAAACAAATGCACAGATCAGCTGTCTGTCAAACATATATTACGCTTCAGATGTCATGCCCACAGGAGGATGCTAAACAGCCAATTACAGTGCATTCCAAATGTGTAATGGATGCAGTGGGCCATCTGAAAAAGGAATCAAATGATCTATACTTGGTGAGTAACACTGTTGCCTCCCAGCAAGAAGGTCCTGGGTTGGATTCCTGGCATGGGCCTTTCTGTGTGGAGTTTGCATGTTCTCCCTGTGTCTGCGTGGGTTTCCTCCCACAGTCCAAAGATATGCCAGTTAGGTTCATTGGAGAGGCTAAATTGCCAGTAGGTATTAGTGTGTCAGTGAATAGTGTGTATGTGCCCTGCGATGGATTGTCCAGGGGGGATTCCTGCCTCTCGCCCATAGGCCCTAGCACCCCCACAAACCTGACCAAGAGTAAGTGGGTTTGGTAATGGATGGATGGTCTATACTCCATTTCAGAAGAATTACGATGTGAAGCCTCACCACTGCGGTTATGTTTGTCAGTATCACCTGAACAGAAGACCCTGTGGGGCTAAAAGTAGTCCCAGCACAGAGTGACTGATTGGGTGCACTTCTAATATAGCTCTCCTTTCATTTTTCTCTGAGAGCAAGGCTGTGGGGTGTCGGTTGCGAGAATGAATTCATAAACACGTTGAATTAAATGGTGAGCCGACAGAGCCTGCCTGGCATCTTCTCATCATCAAACAAGCATATGCTCTTGTAGAAGTGTTCTTGTGTATGAGGGAACAAGCAGTTCTCTCTTGCACTTCAAATCAAATCAAAGTGTGTGTGTGTGTGTGGGGGGGGGTGGGGGGAGAGAATTGCAGGTGGAAGTGCCAGCTCAGACCTCAGCTGCAGATTGCACTGTGGAGAATAACACTTACAGGTGCAGTAGGTCTTTATCTGTTCAGTCTGCATATTCAACACTCTCTCAGGTATAGTACCGTGCAATAAAAGCTGCTCAGTCCCGCAGAAAACGCACCCCTTGTTTGTCACTACTCCATGACAGGGTTTGTATTAAAATCACACGGTGCAGAACAGAAATCAGCCCAAGGCTGTAATAAAAAACGATGCACAAAGGCAAACCACTGTTCAGAGCCAACTGGAGTCTAATGCTTTTTGAGAGACGACTCTCTTGTTTTTCCTGAAATATTATCTTATCTTTCCTTCTTTCACACCATTCTGTTGCCTCCTTCAGCAATATCAGCTGGGGATTTTAGGAACTTACATAACCCTCAGATACAACTAGAGTGTATTACTGTTCCCTTTATATATCTCAGACACGTTGTTGTACTGTTACCCCTCTGTGTTTCAGCTACACTGTGTTCTGTTACACCTCTATCTGTCAGCTAAACTGTATACAGTTATCCGTCTATCCCGCCAGCACACTGTGTTCTGTTTCCCCTCTGTGTTTCAGCTACACTGAGTACTGTTACCCCTCTGTGTTTCAGCAAGTATATGTCGGGCCAACGTCTATTTTACGCCATGTCGGTGGACAACAACACTGGGTCGACGACTTTTTGTACACCGGCCCAGAAAACTGACCAAAAGCATTGGGCACAGGTTGGTTTTCAGTTGATCTAACGACTCGTTTCCCAGTGATTCAACGAGGGCATATAACGGTTTTGAGTTGGCATGTCTATTACAGCTTTTTACAATTGATTATACCCATGTCTCAATACTGAGTCCATTTTTCTAAACTCTTAACACAGTTCTATTTACCAACATGCAGCTTGGCACAACAGGTCATCTTGCACACAAAATGCACTAAGACTGTCAAAACACTATTAATTCTACCATAAGAATGTGACTAATTTATTCCGCACGAGTTAGATTACACATGTTGCGCGTGTTATGACTTTGAACGCCATTTCCACTGCAAAGACAGCATGACAAGTAAAATCAGACATGTTATGAAACTAACCTTACAACTGGTTCATTTAACGTTAATTATACAGCTGCTGATGTCGCCTTTTGTTTGCCTTACAAAACGCTCAATCACTGATGCCATTAATGGAATGTAAAACCATGGTCAAAGTTTTGCAGTTACACAGTAGCCTAATATTGCTACTGGTATGCAAACATTAAGTGGCTGGAGCCATCATAACTCGGCAGTGGAAATAGGGCTTTGTAATGTTAGTGTAACTGTGGCGTTATAACAATTCCAACAGTCCAGTCTAACCAACAATTATTTACAGTAATACGAGAGCTCTAGCTAGATTTCCAGACATGCATGGGGTTTTAGGTTAATTTCACCAAAATCACGCAATCAACAAACTATACATAAATGCAGCTCATTCATGTCTGAGAATAGCAATGTTGATAATATTACAGAGCTACATGTACATAACAATCGCAAACTAGATAACCTAGCGTCACAGCTCCTGGGTGCCTTCTTTTAAGGCGTTCATGCATGGCCGTTGTGCTGTTGTAATCTGCAATGATGATTTCGACTAATCGTTGCAGCGCTAATAGGTATCAGGCTTTTCGTTTTTAGCCCTCCCGTCCATTATCACAACCAGCTGGCATTGATGTTGTGTAATTTGCAGACAGAATTCTGCCAAAGCAGGCCAGGGTTGATCCAATTACACAAAAAATTGCAGGTTGCACTGTTTATCGCAGATTTTATATAACATTACAAATGTGGTGTTTATGACAGGCCAATTAATTCATTGCTGTACTGTGAATTGTTAACTGTCCAGGGTCAACAGATTAAAATTTAGCCAAATAAATATTAACCAGAGTACAGTTGGTTTTATGCTTCTGCCTCCCTCTCATTAATGCATCGCCTTATGCACCCTTCTCATTAATGTAAAATAAATTATTGTAATCTGAAACACTACAATATCTGCAAATTACATGAGGATGTGATACTGATCTTGTCAAGGCTAAATTGCTTTTATAAGTATTTTTATACTTTATTTAAATTTTGGGCAATTTTGGTCTGTTTAATGAGCTGGCAGTTAGAAGTAGACTTAAGGTGAATACCTATGCCTTTTCAGTCCTCCATCTCCAGTTAGAAATGTATATACAAATTAGACTATTTTCATGTTCATACATTTAGGAAATGTATACATATTTGTCTTGTGACAGAACGCTTTAAATATTAAGGAGATTACACAGGATCCTCAGAAGTGTACAGAATTACTGGTTATTATCAGGAGTAAGTATTTCATCCTTTGATCTGAATTTATTAGTTCAATGTGCATAGGAAGAAACAAAAATGCAGCTGATAGAATATACAGTAATATTCATATACATGAATAAATTATGTTCAAAGGAAAAATAGTCAATGGATCTGAGTGAAGTGGTATTACAAGTTATTAGAAATTATGAATAAAATATAAATATAAAGTATTATAAATACACACAAGTGTTTTCAGCTAAAGTTCCATATTCCAGAATGAAATCACCTTCAGAAATCACCTTCTGCCTTAAGGTGTATATTTCTGTTAATTTACCACAAATTGCTTAGTTCCAGTGGTTCGGTGCATCTGTAGTATTCATTCTTTGTGCAATGCATTGCTATTTCTCACACCATGTGGCAGATATTTTAGCTTCCATTTTGAGATGATGTAATAAAACCCTGCCCCAGAATGAGTTTGAACACCCCAGTGCTCAGCTCTGGCTCCCAGACCTGGTTCTGGAGTATGCTTGTAATGCTGGATTTAATTCCATCTGTTACTTCAAATCAAGTAAAAAATTCTGTTGTTGGTATTTATTAAAATCTACTGAGAAACTGCTGCTAAAAGTGTAGACGGCTGGCCACACTATTTGTGGATAATGTAGAGTTCAAAGGCAAACTGAAAACGATTGACAGTTTTCTGTACTTTATTTGAAATCTGTGGAAATGAAATTCAGAATCGCAAAGGGTACTTTAGCATGTTTGGGAACCACTGGCTGAATGCTGGGATTCTCGGGCTGAGTTCTCGGGCTGCTTGTGGGCTGGTTTTGAATAAATCTGAATCTTTGTCCTCCATAGTTTGTCCGCTCCTGCTTCCTGTGCAGAAAAGGGCAGACTCAGACAATTGAGAGAAGGCTGTGGTCTGGATCACCCATTGGCCTGTACCTCGGGAGAGTCCAGCAGCACCTGGTGGAGTCCTTCAGCTGTGGCTCGATGCCGTGCAGAACACTGCTACTGACCATTTTTTATCAACACATTTTGAAAAGGTAAGGACTCCACCAGTCCCCCAGCCTTGAGGGGGAAGGCACCGAACCCCTGCTCAGTTCTAGCACCTGTAAATCAGTCACACGCAACCCCCAGAGCCAGTGTGAGAACCACAGTGTGTACATCATGCTTCATAACATGCTTTGGATGCAAGCTGGATGCTGAGCCATAAAATCTCCTCCAACACATTTTGCCTGATATCTAAAATCTAAATTTCCATCCTATTCAGTGTATTTTATTCAGTTGCTTCTCCTACCTGGTCTTCTAAATTCTAGATAACACTCTATACTATAGATAACACTGCACAAAAGGCGAACTAAAATTTTTTATTCAAGGTTTATATTCAGTGAAGTGGCCATTCATTGTTTTGATCGATCCAAAAATAGTGTTGGTTAACATGCACATGTTGCTTTTGTGTTAATATTTGGAAACAAGTCTGCACCATCCAGATTTCACCTGTAAAAAATAAAAAATAATAATCAAGAGCTCTGGCACATTATTGTGTATTCTAATCTGTGTTCTACCTCCAATGAATTATATTTTTTGTATCCACTCTGATCACTTTATTAGGCTTATTGGTATTCTGCCACGGTGGCACGGATGGTGCAGTGGGTAGCACTGCCGCCTCACAGCAAGGAGGTCCTGGGTTCAAATCCCCGTTGGCCGGGGCCTCTCTGTGTGGAGTTTGCATGTTCTCCCCGTGTCTGCGTGGGTTTCCTCCGGGTACTCCGGTTTCCTCCCACAGTCCAAAGACATGCAGGTTAGGCTGATTGGAGAGTCTAAATTGCCCATAGGTATGAGTGTGTGAGTGAATGGTGTGTGTGCCCTGCGATGGACTGGCGACCTGTCCAGGGTGTATCCCTGCCTTTCGCCCAATGTATGCTGGGATAGGCTCCAGCCCCCCTGCGACCCTGTTCAGGATAAGCAGGTTAAGATAATGGATGGATGGATGGATGGTATTCTGCCGCTGTAACCCATCTTCAAGGTTCGACATGTTGTGTATTCAGAGATGCTCTTCTGCATACCACTGTTGTAACATGTGCTTATTTGACTTATTGTTGCCTGCCTGCTTGAACTAGTCTTGCCATTTGCCTCCGATCTCTCATCAACAGGGCATTTTCACCCACACAACTGCTGCTCACTTGATGTTTCATTTTTTGCACCATTCTCTGTAAACTCCAGAGACTGTTGTATTTGACAATCTAGAGCCAGAATTCTTCATGGCATGGATTCAACAAAGTGATGGAAACATTCCGTTGAGACATGTTCCTGTTGACATGATGACATTACACAGGTGCTGCAAATTTGTCGGCTGTACATTCATGCTGCAAATCCCCCATTCCCCCACGTTCCAAAGGTGCTATTTTGGTGTCTATATATAGTATACATATTTTTCTGCATATGTGCCAGTGTAATTTGCTCAGATGAGGCCAGGTTTCATACAATTACACACAAGGTAACCGGCTACTACTGTTGACCCCAGATTTAGTATAACAGTACCAATGTTTGATGATTGTATATGATTGAGTGGTCGTTGAATTATTTACTATACTGTGGTAATTTTATTTTATCAGATGAAACTTAGCCAAATGTAAGTGCTTTTTTAAAATAATTCTGTCCCCCTTCTCATAAATATTGAAAATCAATCATTGTAACCAGAGGGATATCTGAAAACACTGACCTGTTCAGGAAAATTGCAGTAGCTCTGATTGAATTACTGAAATAAGCAATGTGTTAATAGTAACATGTATTCTGTCTGTTTAATGAGCTGGCAGTCAGAAGTGCACTTGGAGAATAGCTGTGCTTTTCAGTCCTTTATCTTCAGTTAGAAATGTATATAAAAATTTAATGATTTCTGTATATTCACAAATGAAGTTGGATTTGTTGTAAGTGGCCAACGAAAGGGTTACAATAGATTCACATCAGAAGCTGCATGGTAGCATCATGGTTATGTATATATTCAGTGGTATAAAGTGGTAACTTTACACAAGTGTTTTGAGCTAAAGTTCCATATTCCAGAATATTCCAGAATGAAATCACCTTCACATACGCCTTAAGGTGTATTTTTCATCATCCACCTACTTTGTTTGAATTTTGCAAATTCATCTGTGGTCAACAGGATGACATAGCACCTTCTCCACAACCACATCTCAATATTGGTTTGGTTGCAATAGAAATGGCGCATGTATGACCTGTTGGCTGACTACTTGAAAAAATAAATGGTTAATGAGCTTTATCAGCATAATTTCCCAATTACTTTTAGAAGGGTAACAACTGATGTCTGACTGCATAATTATGACAGGCAATTGTGAATGTCCAGTGACCCCATGAGAATTGAGATTGTTAGGGTTACCCACTATATATACACTGTAATGTCACCTGTGGTAATTATGGAGAGAAGAGCACAAACCAAATATGTTCATGTCTGATATTACAGGCAAACAAGACCAGACGGATCTTTATTCTTTTGAACAATGAGAACAACATCATGGGGTCCGCAGTAAGGAAGGCTTGCACTCGAAAGAAGTGGTCTGCAACCAGGGTCTTGTTTAGGCCAAAGTTCCTGGAAACTGAGGAGCCATAGATTAATTGCAGAACTCTGCTGTATGCTGCATGGTAGGTGGACATGCCTTGTATCCCTTGGGTCCTCCCAGCTCTGGTACAGAAGCCCCTGGCTCACCTTCACACCTGTGGAGAAAGGGGAGAGAATATTGACCGGACACCCTTGGCAGTGCTTGAGCATGAAGTTGATCTATAAATTCATGCTGCCCTCAGCCAAAAGTAAAAGCTGTCTTGGGACGTGCTGACTCCTTGAGGTTGACCTGCATGTCGCGACTGTGGAGGACAAGTGAGCCTCGCAGAACCCGAGGGGAATGCTCTTTCACATCCGCATTGCCAGGGATGCTCAGGGTCTCTGAGGGACAGGTCACCTCTGCCATCTCCCAGACCTTAGGCAATCACTCGTGCACGAGAAGCATGACTGGATAAGGTGGAGAAGCGCTTGACAGATAAATGGTTGGTTCTCCTGAAGCTTTGGGGAGCTTCAAACTCTCCAGACATTGTTGATGCAAAGGTTTCGTACACCAGTCGAAGTTAAAGGAGCACACAGGACTGGTCGGTTGTGTTGCAATTGTAAAACCCCACGCTAAACCAACGACGGAATTTAGCGAGGGCTGAAGGTATCAGCGTGCTCGTCCTTCTGGTGTTGCTGAAAGAATACTAATAGGGTTAAAAATTAGTGGCCCCTATGCAGAGAGTCTAGATCAGCCAATAAATAAACCATGATACAAAGACAGGAGTACCGCTCTGCCTTCCGCTCTTTACTGGTCCGGGCTGACCAAGAATCTCCACAATAGGGCCAATATATTCACCTTTGTTTATCTGACTCCATTTTAGAATAATAATTTAGATTAGTTGTCCACATTTAGTGGATATCTTATTCATAATTTTGACTTGATCGCTATAGGAATCCTGTACTGAGAAGAACTCGCTGAACAATCCTCTGCTGGTACCACCGCATGTCACATTGCGCGTTATGTGCACGTCTCACGAACTGACTAGCTATCTGTAGTCATTACAGAGGTCGCAGGAATAGCTACTCTCGGGTATATATGTTTAGAGCCTAGGGACCCAAGCAGACCAACATAGCTACGGCTGTGCTCGACATGAATGAACTACCATGCGGAGGCGAGGGATTTACCAACATAGGTCTACGGGTGCTATACGCCGTGATACAGTAAGTGAAAATAATCATCCTCCCTAGACCAGTTAGAGGGGGTAAACCACGCATTCCCTGTGTAACATTAAGTGTCAGTAAGGAAAACCAAACAGATCAAGTTTTAACAGTTTATTTTACCAGGCAGGTTACATACACGTAATTACATACTAGTTCCAGATCAAAAAACATTACAACGGAAACCAAATTACGGAGTCTTAAAAGTCATATCTGGTAATAAAAGCTACATACGGGAGTCTGGCTACAGACACCCTGTACATAGAAATTACGTGCACTGTGTGCATGGGAGGCTGATTGCATTCTCCCAGATTGCTTAGTTTACTGTCCTTAAATCCAAAATCTGGCCTTTGATGTTAACCCTAAAAATGGGTCACCCATCTGTAATTTGGAGCCACGCCTCCCCAGGAAACGCAGGGGGGTTGAGGCACATGGCTTTCACTGGGGCAGAGCTCCACACAGTTTCTCCCTGGTTGGTTATGATGTCCAGGGTTTGCTGTTACAGAAATAAAACCATTGCACCAGTCACACTGAAACAATCAGAATAATACCAAACATGAATATTATCTAAACTGACTTTGTCATGAAACATCCAGTGCTGTACACATCATTTAGTGACTGAGTAAAGCAATAAAGGGGGGTTCAGGAGAAGGTCAGGGCCTAACAGGCCGTGCCCTCTGAAACCTTCCCGTGCCGTAAAGGATGTTGCCCCATCTAACGAGTTTTACGGCTGGAGGCCTGAGTCTTCCCCCCCCGTGGGTGCGGAGATAGTGGGGGTTAATGGTGCATGCTCCTGGGTTAAATTACTTTACAGCCACATTTTGCCACAATACCAGAGGAAGCCAGCAAGCTGACCAGCCCTGAGTGATAATGCCAGATATAATAATAATATATAATAATATAATAATTTCCGTCTTACACAATGCCCATGCTGTCCATGGAGGTTCATATTGGTGGTTGTTGCACCTTGGATTTTGCTGTAGGTCCTCTGCTTGTCTTTCTGCAGTGACTACAGATGTAAATGGCAGCTGTGATGGACATTGTGCAGCCTGTAAATGTCCTCCCATAGCCTCTGCTATTTGGTAGTACAGTCTCACACCGTAGCCCTCATTCTGAATTAATCAAAATAAAATTACATTTAAATTAAATAAATAATTGTTCTAAAATATAATTAAAATTATTAATATAAAAATTACAAAATTCAAAATAGATACTAAATTGAAATAGATGTAAATTGATGGACTTATAGAAATAGAAATAATAGTTCAGGGTGAGGGTTACAGTGCGTATCTGCACAACCAGAGGTTGGGGGTGGCAGGCTGCACAGTGTCCATCTTAGCTGCTGTCTGTGGACCTGTGGACTCTGCAGAAAGACCATGCAGAGGACCTTCAACAACCTTGGTTCAACAGCCACCACCTTGTACCTTCATGGATGGTATAACCATCGCTACGCTGTCAGATAAATGGTTGCTTGAGGACCTGGACAGATCCAGTACCTGAGCAAGAGTGTCCTTCAAGCCCAGCACACTGAGTATGCTGCTACTGAAGAGAAGCAAGGTTCACTGTGAATTGCAGTTGATGAAGGGGGACTTGTCCAGTGTGGTTGGAGAATTGATTCCTATTCAAACAGAAGCCTGGGCTCAAACTACTCTAGGAAGAACAACAGTGTCCTCCGAAGTGGGTACCAAGCAGTCCAAGTAGTGTCAAATTATGACTGGTTCTCTGTGGAGTGACAATGGATTCCAACTCTAAAAGTCCGCAGTGGCAGGGCATTCAACCTGCCTCACAGCTCTGGCTGGGCCTGATCAGCCCAGCCTGTGCCCCTTCAGTAGCTACACCTGATCAAGCCAGCCTGTGCCCTTCATAGGTGTAGCTGGCAGCAGCCCTCACCCAGGAGCTGGAGTATCCACTATGCAAACAAGCAAGAACTTGACTGGTTTGTCACTTTGGTTCTGTTGTGTCAATTTGAACAAATGTATGAAATTGCTACATTTTATTCTGTGAACTAAGATTTTTCTCACTTGATCAAACACAAACTGTGTGAGGAATCTGCAGTACGACTGAGCTGAAATGGGACTGAGTGACCATGAAGGTCAGAATCTTCAGCTGGACAGACCAAAATAATTATACACACCCCAAACCCTTGTCCTTAATTGGAGGGTGTTGCTAGTGTTTTTCTGCTTGTGTGTTGTGTAACTTTGTACTGCCATATTGTCCCCCCTGCAGGTGGAGATAAGGATGTCATGGTCCCGTTCCGGTCATGTTGGAAGACTCACTCCAGATGCACGCCGCTGCATGTCAACCCATTCCTGGAGAAAGACGCCATGCAAATTCGCCGGGCCAAACCTTCCTTTTCAACATAGGAAGTCTTTGTCATCACCTAGTCCATTCAAAACACTGGTACGGGCCTACCTGGACGTGAATGGAATGGCTCCTCCATACAGGGCTTAAAGTTCTCAGGCACGGTGCCGGATTTCCGGTGTTTGGCCATTTTTTGACACAAAATAATGTTCTTGGCAAATTTTTTTAGGAATAAATAACTCCGCCAGCGTGGCTTTTGGCCTGAATCCCAGATGCTGTAATCTTGACTGTTGCCTGGCCTCCCTTCTGGTGGCAACTACTCCTGCCCTACCATCACTGCCTGTTGCTCCTCACCCCACTGGCATAGCACACAGCTAAAAATAAAGCCAGGTTGGGTTCAAATCATTTAAATATTGACCTTTTTTGAAGCAGACCTTTCCTCGCATGTCCTAGCAACACAGACAGTGCCGTTTCATGTAGGCTACATAGCTAATTGAGTCAGTCCAGTTTTGGGATGTTTTGGGATAAACTCAATATTACTGCTTTCACAAAGCTAGTACACAATTTAGCATTTTGTAACCACAGACAACCTACTACTGTCACATACTGCATTTCTGCAGCTTGTTACAGTTTAACAAACCAACTGGCAGCGCTCAATTCTTCCCATGTGTAGTCACCGCCTTACTTGACGTTGAATGCTGCATTTCATTCTTGTTATGTGAAAGCAGCTTCAGAGAGAAACACAAAGATGGATCTCCTAAGAAAATGGACTAGTAGAAAAGGTAGCTAAGTTTTCAGAGCTATTTTTTTAAAAGCAACCGCCAACCCGTGACTCACAATCGCAACCATAACAAAAATACTGTGTGACTACTAGCTAACTACAACAGACTACTGTGGTCAGTAACTTTAGCTAGATATATGGCTATCTACAATTCCCTGCTCCACTGCTGTCATTTCAAACCCATTGTAGAGCTGATGCCCGTCCAAATGTGTGAGTAGAAAAAGCTGTGGTGGCACAGAGCTAAAGCAACGGACGTTGATGCAGGCATCAGTTTGTTGCATTTGCACACCGAGGAGTGTGATTTGTGTCTAGTGTTTATAAGTATGGGCCCAAACCTTACGTTTTGAATGAGTTACTTACCTGCCGCTGTGTAGGCTATCAACGATTGTGTTTCAGTTTGTGTGAGCAAAGCCGGGCAATACACATGCACTGTTTATAAAAGTGAAAGCATCTGATCATTTTCAAGCTCCAAAACTAAGTAGGGTTTGTTCAGTAAATCTTTTTCATCTTTAAGATGTGACCTTTAACATTTCATCCTGAAAATGGCTTACTATGGATAAGAAATAGGCTGTGGCCTACTGTTACATTTGTATTTACCGCTGAATGAATATTAGCTAGTTAGTTAGCATGGTTAAACTTTTGCCGGGAAATGCTTGTGAACCCCTAGACCACAAATGTTATTGAGTTGGGAAATTCGCTATTTGGATATAACATATGCTACGCATTGTATAGTTCAATCCCTACTTCATTCTTACTGTGGATTTACATACAGGACGTGAATCCGACAAGAATACCGTTATTCTATTACCTGCTGTTTTTACAGTTTCTGTAATAAAATGTAATCTCTGCAGGTATTTATATATTCTACTCCTATATTTATTAATATAACTATTGGAATGTACGTTGCTTTTCACATAAAATGAATTTAGTGACTTGTTTATCGCGAAGAAGTAAATAAAGTCCCCCCCCACATGTCGAACCGAAAATTACGCCCTTGGTTAAACACAGCTGCTTCCGCTAATAACATAGGCAGTGTTAACATGGCTGTGTAACACACTGTGTGTACCGTTAACGTTCACACTGTTATAAACAGCTGTTTTCAGCAGTAACAGAAGCCCTATCCGGATTAGTTTTACAGAGGGAGGCAAAGTAATGCACCTCATTAGCAGAGAATATCCGTAATAGTAGTCCCGTCCAGATACCCCATCTCAGTGATTTTCACAGACTGTGTGTGCCCATGCCAGTAAAAATTGTGGCCTCTTTTACCAAATTTGCCCTGGAAAAACAATCCCACGTAAAACTAGTCCGGTCCAAATAGACACTTCTGGCGGGGCAGGTTTTGATTAAGTCCTTGCATCTAATACATTCTTTAAACTTCACCAAGAGTCACCAAATGCTTCCTTTACTGAGGAATATTTGTTGGTTGATTTTTCACGGAATGACCCAGTGTTTCATCAAAAGCATGTGTATGTGTAATGTGATAAAATGTAGCTTTATGTGTTCCTGTCAGTACATATTTGTCTTGTGGTCCAGGGCTCTGGTTGAAGCTCAGTTGGGATGTGTGATTTTGGGTTTTCAGACAGTTGTGAGCACCTAAGTACAGTAGCTGAGCCATTTACACCAACACTTACAAACCGACTTTGACATCAAGTCTGTGGAGGAAATTCCACCCAAAATGAATCAACCCCTTTAAAGAGCCTACCCCATAAATACTTTCCCCAGTAAATCCTGGAATAAGGAGTCTAAACTGTGACAGTGTGTGGTGTTATAGCAGGAGGTGGAGCGCCTTATGTTCTACCCCTCAGCTAAACTTCCTGGCTTTGAGGTGGTTTTGCAAATATCAAATGTGTATTGCTTGATAATATTTATGTGAGCTCTGTAAGCTTCCCAGAGAAAGGGCTGCCATTATCTTGATTTATGACCATATTCAGTGTTTTGAGACAGAGATTACGAACCACAACACAAAACAGTGCTTCTGTTATTTTTCTGACAGTGGCTTTGAAAGGTCTTCAAGAAGTGATCAATAAACTACTAAAGGCTGGTATTCTTCTTAGAATAGAAAAATGTCAATAGTGCAATTTGTGGAAAAAATAACAATTTGTAAAAAACTTTTGTTTTTATTTGATCTTTATTTGACCAAGAGATGTTAAATGAGACAAAAATATTTTCAAGTGAGCCCCAGCCAAGGCAGCCATAAAATGGAACATACAGTGTTTCACAACAGAGATAACATACTACCATAGTGTAACACAGAGAACACTTATACTGAGATAATTAATGATACAAAAACAATGATTCTCTGTGAACAAGAGATTTAAAATGATGCAATGAATGAGTGCCTGCTATATAGACGTTTTTCTAAATTACTCCACATGCAGGGTATGCAACACACAAATGCAAAATGTCTTAGGAATATTTAAAAAATATTTTTAAAAACACCCACTTAGTGGAGCCGATAATTGCAATCAGGGAAAGAAAGGAGACTACAGCGGTGGAAAGGCAGTTACCCAGAATTGATTTATAGATAAAAATATAATAATGCTGCTGCCTATGAATGCCTAACTAGGTTCAGCCCATTTGATAAAGGACACAGAAGTGCTTTGGAAACATTGGGTTGGAGGACACATTTATATATGATGTCTTACCATAATCAATGACAGACAGAAAGGAAAGGAAAAACAAGACTTCAACAAGTAACAATTCAGTTTCAATTTGTGGAGATTATCTACATGGACCCATGCAACAGGGGGCAAACTGTTTGGGCCTTAAATGTATGGACAAGAAACAGATTTTTATTGCTTATTGGACAACTGCTTTAAAGCTGAGGAATTTTGCCTGGTAATTTGGTCAAGCTGTGTGAAATCTCTATAGAGAGAGTGGACCGAATGAAAGTGAGATCTTATCCCCAAATAGGATTTAAAACTCTGCTTTAGCTTCTGAAATCAAGCAGAACCATGTATCAACAACTGAATAACAAAATAATTTGGAAGAAAACATCTATATAAAAGTTCCTTTTGGATGTCAAGTTTTCAACCAAAACCAGTCATGAAAATGTGAGCTGAGAGAAGAGAAAGTGTCAGTTTGAATAATTCTACAGCATTCCATAATTGAATAAATTCTCTCTCAGTTCAAATCAATGAAAACTCACCAAGACACAAATAAAATGGCAACCATAAAGGCATACCAGAGCAAATCGAATGCTGTCTGCCCCAGAAGAAAATACACAGTGGCAGACTACCTGACCAAGGTGAACAGTTGGCAGCGGCTGTGCTATTGTCATTTTCATGCACTAGCAAGAAAGTGTCCATCACTATAATAGCGCATAGAAGCAAGAGGCCAGTACTTGCTCAAAAGAAAGGCAATTTTCATTGAACATTAGACTCCCCCAGAGGTAAAGTCTGCCATTTGGCAGCACGGTATGATACCATGTCATAATCCAAGGCAAGGGGCAGTTACTAATACAAACACAAGTTATATTTCACATTTTCTCAGTAGATATTGATGTTTCTTTTTTTTATCTTGCATGTGTGTGCTTTCTTTTTTGTAAGAAATTATATATTGGCTGATTTGAGATTATGCTGTTACGTACTATGCTATTCTAAGAATTATTTGATGTAGAGTGTGTACTGTATGTGTTGAGGCAGATTTTCTTGAAAGCCCGGCTTTGCTGAGGCTAATTTGTGTCTGTGCTGAGGCCGATTTTAGTGTCTGTATGACACTTCAGAACCTGGGGCTTTGTCTTTGAAGTGATTGTAATGGTAAATCTATTAATACATTTAGACGAAATTTTATGGGGTTATTATGGTATGTAATAAGCATCAGCAAAATTAGAGGAATCAAATGCAGTGCAATATCGATTTGCAATCAGTCTAAACATTTCCATCTATTCCTGTGTGGGGATTAAATGGGAGGACCTATTGGGTCCAGATCATTTATGCCATTTAAGAGGTACCTGACCTAAAGGCCAATAAATGTTTTAATCTCATTGCATACCTCCTCCCATAGTTTCATGAGATTTGTATATAGAGATTTTTTAATAGAGATATTTGTAGCATGAGCTACAGTATGTGACAGCATTGGGGTGCAGTGGATAACACCGTCGCCTCACAACAATGTTCTGGGTTAGAATCCCAACCAGGGCCTTTCTGTGTTGAGTTAACATTTTGCTATTTTTCGGCTCTTTATCTCTGTACCATACTTATCCCTCTCCCATTCTCCTTCATTCTCCAATAGAATTTACTTGTGGGTGGAACATTTTGGGAGGAGTTGAGGAGGGAGGTTGGGTGGTGAGGCAGTCCAGACCACACCCATACAATCTGGAAGTTGTTTTCAATACAGATTTTATGTCTGACTTGAAATGTGCATTATTCAAGTTTTTATTTGTAATGGATTCACCCCTTTATGATAATGTATGGTTATTTCACCTATGTCCAGCCCCTTTAGAGTCACTTTAACTTCTTTACAATTTGTAATGTCAGAGGTCAGACCAGAATATTTAATGAAATTAAGTATGCTTTGTGTCAGCGTCAGCTGTGTGACGGCCTGACAATTATACAACAAACCACACTGCTTAACACACAATCATATCACATACCACACGGAAGATTAATTTCAATTCTGCAACCCTGCATTTATTTCCATCTACTGCCTGGAAAGCCCAGCACAGGAATATTAAATCACAGAAACATTCATTCAAACTACAGTACAGGTAAGGATGAGGTCAGCAGTTTCACATCTGAAACAATAAAACTGCAGAAAATAAATAGAGGATAGATTAACGGATTAATGAAAATAATCAATAATGAAGAAGTTTAAAACTCTGGAACAGTTGCAAACTTGGCAGAAAGAGGAAACAATTTCATGTTGTCTGCACACACACTGAGGAAGAAGGTGAGGGGGACAGCATTACACATCACCACCATACCAGGCTCTTTGGAAAGCTTGCATGAATAATAACGAGCAACAATTAGAACAACCAAGAAATTCAAGGTTGACTACAAAACGTCATTGGGACTATGATGAGAATTAGGAGTGATGGTCAAAGGAAACCTAAATTTACCTTTTTTTACACTGTTGCCAAGAACCTGGACGAGACTTGGACATCTTATTTGTGGACCTTCCAACAAGACTAGGACCTCAAACATACCTCAAAAGCATGATTCTGCAAAAACAAAATCAATGTATTCCAAAGCAATCTCAGTCTCCAGACCCATTAAAATCTTGTGGTCTAAATTGAAAAAGGCAGTCCATAAATGCAATCATGAGGATATTAAGTATCCTGAAAGTTTCTGCAAGGAGGTACCGTTCTCAATCCCAAATGTGTTTCCAACCTTATCAAACATTATAGGACAAGACACAGAGCTATTATCCTTGCCACAGGAGTCTGCACCAAGTTTTAATAAAAGATTGTCAATGAATGTGAAGTCATTTCTTTAGAGAATGTTAGGACCTGGCTGTATGTCCTTGCATGTCATTAGACCACTGTTTCCATATTTGTCTATTTAGATATTTAGCTCTAGAGCAACCAAGACATTCTTACATACAATCCATTTTTGTAGTTCTATTACTTAGAATAGAATAACTTTTGCTTTTCACAGTGGACACTTCAGAATATAATTACAGAAGCAATTCAGATTGAGTACTTTACTTAGCGGTTAAATGGCAGTTCCTCACCTGGGAGTCTGTCCTACAACGTCAGTGATTCAGTTAAGATTTAGTTTCCTAACCATTATGTAAACTTTCTGCATGGGTTTTTGAGGGCAAAACATTGTCATAGTGAAGAAAAGCAGAAAAATGAACTGAAACTGGAGCTACCAGATGGCTGATGGTCAGACTCCAGGTGAGTGAAATTGCATTGGAGAGAAACAATCACAATGAAAGCTGGGAAACAGTCTATAGTTAGAAGACAGAACCAATGCAGACAAGTTTCAGGAAGCTCATTCTCTGTGGCATGGAGCCAGAGCTTGTGCAAACTGTGGAACTGTGGGAAACAGCTGGCAAGAGGCAAATGAGGTACATGGCCATTTGTACCCGTAGGGAAAATCAGTGTAGTGAGTTAAGGTAATTGCATTGTACAGGGGTTGTACAAAACTTTGAAACTTGTTTAATAACTCCAATTAGTAGAGGCATGTAATGCCCAACAGACAACACTTTAACAAGAAATTAATTCCCTGTTACAATAAAGGTATCAGGCAGTCAAATTGCAAAGAAATGGAGCTACTGTCACAATAGATTGATGGACCTCATGTCTGGCCAAAGCCTACAGTTTGTGAAACAAAGCATCTACATTGCTCCAGACTGGACGATGTGAATGATGTCCGGCAAAAGATAATTAATAGCATAAATGCTAAACACTATGTTCACCTATAGCAGTGGTTCCCATTCCTCTCATAGTGTACCCCCAGCTGGATCCAGGCATTTGATGTGTTCCATCTCATCAATTTGCTTGAATAGTTGCATCAGGTTTGCTTGAGGTGGAACAACAAATACCTGTATCCAGCTGTGGGGTGCCTGAGGAGAGGTTTGGGAACCACTAAAGTATGCCTCTGGTTAGTTTTGTTTTACAACACTAGGATTTTCTTTTTTCTTTTCTTCTTTCTTTTACATTCAAATTGATACTGTAATCATGAAGTACAGATCTTCAAAGTTGTCCAATGTCAAGTGTCTGTTTTTTAATCATGTGGTGATGCAGAATAACTGACTTTTAGTTGTTGCCAGATGGAATTCTATGAAATGTATATATGATAATATTTCGAAGATAGTTTTTTTAGAGCACTACTGACATTTGAATTCAAGATGTGACTCAACACAACTGTTTATTACAGTTATAGGGTGTTTCTAAGTTTAGTACACCTCTACTATGCTGTAACAACCCAAAACACATTAGCATATCACTTCATTGTTCCTTTATTGTTTCCATTTGAGATCAAAACATTTACCTAGAGATGTTCAAAATTGTCATGTGAATGTTATGGGCTATCAGTCCTGGCATCCAGAACTTTGTATTTATATTTAGGTACACAAAGTTACATAGTAATAATCATTTTCACCAATTGGGTAAATTCTGAAAATATCAAGCTGTGGATGGGTATATTCGGAGTAACCATGTAACTTTAAGTATTAAGACTCCAAAATGTCAAGGAGGAGAAAAGAATAGTGTGCTGATTCCAATGCAATATATCTGTGTAAACACAGTGTAACAAATATTGTAATTTTTCATCATCACACTGTACCTGCATTGCTAACCCTAACCATATACAAAGGTATTGTATTTTTTATGCAGTCGTCCAACAATGAGTACATTCACTACATGTTACACTGTATTTCAATAATTGCACAATAAGATTAACAGAGTACAGACTGTAAATAAAATATGTCAGCATAGTACCAGGTGGAAATTGGTTACATTAGTCATATTCCAATAGTTACAGTGGTAAATGTAGTGGATGTATAATATTTAGTTTCAGCAGAAATATGAAGATCAGAGCAGAGGATGTCAAGACACCGCAGTGAATGGCAAAGTGAATCTTACTTAAGTGAGAGGGGAAATTAATACATAATACATGGAATAATTACATTCCTGAACATTGCCTGAGAACCAGTGGGCAGGAGAGGAGAGAAATAGCTATACTAGCAAGAGCATCAAACCGTAGGAATTTAACTTGAAAGAGATTTCTGACCATTTTGCGCAACACAGGCTGGTTGGATGCCGTTCCAATGAGCAAGCAGATGAAGTAATTTTCAAGGTGTCCTGTTTCCAGTTATGCATCTTGCATCTTGCCTGCACATGACCACTACCAATTCACTGTGGAAAATGTATGTATTCTCCAAAAAGTTAACTTTGTTGGGCTTAGAAACTGCACAAACTATGAAGCACACAATGGTGTATTTATGCCAAAAAGGTCTGAAAAGATATATACACTGCAGTCCAAAGGAATTTGGATTTTATTTTACCAGGCAGGTTACATACACGTAATTACATACTAGTTCCAAATCAAAAAACATTACAACGGAAACCAAATTACGGAATCTTAAAAGTCATACCTGGTAATAAAAAGGTACATACGGGAGTCTGGCTGCAGACAACCTGTACGTAGAAATTACGTGCACAGTGTGCACGGGAGAGACGGATTGCATTCTCCCAGATGCTTAGTTTACTGTCCTTAAATCCAAAATCTGGCCTTTGAAGTTAACCCTAAAAATGGGTCACCCATCTCTAATTTGGAGCCACGCCTCCCCAGGAAACGCAGGGGGGTTGAGGCACATGGCTTTCACTGGGGCAGAGCTCCACACAGTTTTTCCCTGGTACCTGGTTGGTTATGATGTCCAGGGTTTGCTGTTGCAGAAATAAAACCATTGCACCAGTCACACTGAAACAATCAGAATAATACCAAACATGAATATTATCTAAACTGACTTTGTCATGAAACATCCAATGCTGTACACATCATTTAGTGACTGAGTAAAGAGGGAGAGAGCAATAAAGGGGGGTTCGAAGGGAATAATGGGCCCAACAGGCCGTGCCCTCTGAAACCTTCCCGTGCCGTAAAGGATGTTGCCCCATCGTAACAAGTTTTACGGCTGGAGGCCTGAGTCTTCCCCCACAGGCTCCTGCCCGTATGGGTGCGGAGATAGTGGGGGTTAATGGTGCATGCTCCTGGGTTAAATTACTTTACAGCCACATATTCCACAATACCAGAGGAAGCCAGCAAGCTGACCAGCCCTGAGTGATAATGCCTTACACCACAGGAAAATTCTGCGACGTCCACCACGAATGACGACTAACTTGGTTCAGCCAATCCCGTAATGGCGGGAGCAATAAACTTTCCCGTATAAGAGCAAGACACGTTCTTGGGATCTCGCTCTTCTGCTTCTTCTGCTTCTTCTCTTCGACACACCCTTTTTTTGGCCATTCGCTTCAGCTCATCTGCTCCGAGACTCGGACAGAGGCTGAATGCTGCACAGCACACTACCAGGCCTACGGACACACCCAGTTACCTCGCGGTAACTTTGTGGCCTATAGCGAGTGGAAACTGGTGTATGCGGAACGCTACATGAGTTTACCCCTGCAAAGCTCACCAAAGAACAACAGCAACAAACTTTTCCACCCGGAAAAGGGACCAACGAACATCCTTCCAGCAACCGAGCAGACCAGACGACAACGCGCGGCTAAGACGCCCCAGCCTGCGCATCTCTCCAGGACACACATTCACTGCACCATCGCGGCTCCTACAAGGACAGCACGTCTTTTGGATCCAATGCGTATGGACTCAGTAAGAGAACAAACATTCAGCCATAGCCAGTGTTTAGTTTAGTCTTAACTGTTTTTGTGAATCTGTATTTCCATATTTGCCGTCTTATCATTGGAATGTATTTTGTTAGCTTGTTAGTTACGTGAATTGATTTGCCGTCTTTTGCGCATATATAGAGTAAACTACGCAAGTAGTCTTCTCACAGCTAACAATAACTAACACACCCAGAACTCTAGCTTACCCAAGCTAGCTACTCCAACTTTTACCTTTCCTTTGTTCAAGCGATACACGCGCTTGCGCACGCCACACACACGCACACACACATACCCAACTAAATTTTCTTACTAACTTCCCGTTAGTTTATCTGTTCTGTGTTTTACGTTTGTTTAATAAATATATTTTATTAAACCCCGGTGTCCGTTTTGGAATCACATGAGAGCCGAGTTAAAGCAGTCTTTCGAAGAACTTCCAACCTTCAGGTTATCGGTATGTTTAATCATTAATATTGGTTATTTTAATTATTAATTAAAATACTAAATTTGTGGTTAGATATTTCTGATAACAGTAATTTTATGAGACTGATAACTTTTTTTAGCAGTTATACTGCTACACAACGTTTAACTGGCGCCCCGGTTTCGTAGAGAGTAAAATCCCTACGTTATTTGGCGGCCCGTGTGAGGACCCTACATAATTTGGAGTCCCGTGCGAGGACTCCTACACCACTGTAGTGAATTACAGAAGAATCCTTCGAATGGTGGAGAAAAATCCCTTTGTAAGAACAGTCTTGTAGGCATAGATGTGTCCGAGACGACCATAAGAGGGGACCAGGCCCGCATAACCTCAGAGGATTCATCACAAGATGCAAACCCCTGGCAACCTTCTTTTTTCTTTTAGGAACGGTGGAAGCATATCTCCGAGGTATTCCCCACTGGAGTTGGGAATTGTAAATCCTGTGAATCCAAATAATAGTGTATCCCCAAGGTACGCCCCACTGGAGTCGTAAGTCTGCCTGAATCAAATTATCTGCCTCCCCCACTGCCCAATAGGCGGGAGGGTTCCCGCCTATTTGGAACTGGCTCCGGCTTGCAGATAACCTTCTCAAAAGGTGTGCAATATTTTGATATTCAGCACCAGTAGCAAACCACAACAATCCTACATGCTTCCGGACTGGATTTGGCTGGTCAAAAGGAGTACTTTGTCAGAAAAGATAATGGCAGAAATATTCAAAGGTTTCCCTTCTCATTCTAGAAATTTCCAACCACTGGGAGTCAGTGAAGGATTGCGAAAATGGTCCCACCACCTTCTTTCAACAGGGGTAGGGGAGATAGGCGTATGGGTACTAACATACGAGTACTATCTGCAGCACAGGACATTGAACAAAATCAACATCACCCTATCTGAGCTCCGTGTTGCTGATTGTCTATTATGCCACACAAGCAGGATGGACAAGTAAACACACAGACCACATATACAGAATGTCATGTAATGTAGTCATTATTGACAAAAGATCAGCTAAAAAAATAATAATCTGATTCAGACAGGACCTGCAGTGCAAATGTGACATCTCATCTGAATAACAGCACCTAGTACAACACAGTGCCCCATCGCCTTACATTGGATTTTTTTGATAGAAGGCCCCCATTGGCCCACTTAAACTTCAGAAGGCAACAAGGTTGTATTCCAGTATATCCCAGACCTGTCATTTATACCAGGCCTGCAATTTACCCTAGTTTAAAGTGACACAACCACTATACACTTCAGTCTTACAAATGCATACACACTGCAGCGAACACTACACTAAGAATTCAAACACACTGCAGCAGGGCTGGTTTGCTGGATCACATGACATCAGGGCAGGCATATTTACCCACAATCCCCAATAACTGCAGACACACACAGAGGGAAATTAAATATCTAATGGCCAGAGGGTATCCTATTAATTCAAACCAATGAGGTCAAAGCATGGATTTAATTAGAAGCTGAAATCAGAGCCAGAAGTCAGAGTCAGGAGATAAGCCCCCCAAATCAGCAATTAATATGTGATTCTCACAATGAAAAGGTGGCCACCTATACTCTCACAGAGAAATGAACGGCCTTATTAGAACAGACAAGAGAACATTACAGACGCTGTAACATATCCCATCATCTGTCTTACGTTTCCGTATCGCATTATACTGTAGCTTTTCTGCATTATTGAAGCTCTACCGTAGCCCCCGTCCGCTCCAGAACAGTCTAATTTATTCTGTTTCTCAAATCTGCTTGGCCATTTTAACGAACACCTACCTGAATCTCAAACGTACCTTTCTTCCAAACACACACACAAACATGCGCTGTCCTCACCAAAGACAAATGCCCCCCCACGACACAGGCCCTATTCAATGGGTTATCGATTGTGGTAGACTGGTGCTGTTGGCGTGAGGGGGGGGCGGGATTTATACAGTGAAATCTATCCCTTTGTGATGGATGGCGAGTTTAACATCTTAAAATACCTCCTGATTCTGTGGCTGCAGGGACACTAGGCAGAGTTATTAGTGCTGCCTGAACCAGCACCAAGGAATAGTGGAATTACAATGCCATTGCTGGGTTTAAATATAGCTCCCTGGAGCAATGCACACACACACTGCAATGCTTTCAGGGGTCCTCATCTGAATAGAAAAGCATGTCGGACTGCATTGAAGGCCCTGTTACCTGGTTACACTCCTGTCAGCGCGTCAGACACAGTTTTACCTGATTTCTCCCTTATTTAATCATTTCTTAAATGTAACACGAAAACACAACAATGAAACACAAGGCACAATAACAAGACAAATGACCCATCACTACCTCCTTTCATTATGTGGAGGAACAGGCAGAATCATCCAATCACTATGATAAAAAAGTTGAACTGTCTCATCACTATGCCACAGGTAGAACCGTCTCATCACTATACTGAGGGTAGAACCATCCCATCACTATGTCGAAGGTAGAACCATCTCATCACTATGCCAAGGGTAGAACCATTCTATCACTATGCCAAGGGTAGAACCATTCTATCACTATGCCAAGGGTAGAACCATCTCATCACTATGCCAAGGGTAGAACCATCTCATCTCGATGCTGCGGACCCAACCTTCCTACCATTATGCCAAGAGTAAATCCACCCCATCACTTTGCTGAGGTGTGCTGTACATTAGTCTGGCTTTCCACATATGCAGCTCCTGTCTTCCTTTTTTCTTCTGAGCTTCTTAACCACGTAATGTTCTGGTTATAATATCTTGTATTCTGTCTGTTAGTTTATTCTGTGTTTTTGTAACTTTATTATTTTTCATATTCATGCCTGGTTTTCCGTTTACATTCATTGTTCATTGCACTCGTCTTCCCCTGTGATGTCTGTGTATGTAGTTCTGAGCTCGAGTCACTACCCTGTCTGCGTGATCCACTATTCGGGTGTTTTCGGAATTTTCCAGTTTCCCACGATTACTTCTCCGTCTCGCTTTACTTGCTTCCCGCTTTCTCTCCATTCATGTTTTGTAGATAATCTACGAAATAAGAACTCATATACTAATCCCAACTAACATAGAATGTGTACAGTATTACTTATATTAACACAGTAATATGTTTGTCTAACTAACTAACATTCACTAGTTTTGGGTATTTATAGTTTCATCAAGTAACTAACATATTGACATTTTCCCTATTTCTGCACTGCTCTGTAGCTCCACCTCCCTGTTCTATCTCTGATTGCCTGCCTTAATTCTGCAAAGTGTTCGCACCTGCTCTCTAACTATCACAACATTCCATCTGTGCAATTGTCTACGCTCTAATCCGGAGCCGTTTGTATAACATGTGAGTCTATGTGAATCCAGTCCCGCATCTTCGTTCCTCCCTCATTATTGTATTATTGCCCTTTCATGTGTTTCACCTCATGTGTCCGCCCTCACTCCAATTCCCCGCCTAGGTTATTCCTCTGTGTTTTTAAGCCCCAGCCTGAATCTTCACATTTGTCAGAACATTGATCGTAATTTCAGAGCCAATTTTGTGTAAGCCTGTAATTTTTGAGATTCCTGAGACACCCTTTGGCCAGACTTCGAATTTTGCTTATTCCTTTCTGTTTTGTCTGCCTGCGACTCTCCCTGTGCCTACCCTCCCTCCAGTTAGGGGTGGCCTGTAGCGTAGTGGATAAGATATGTGACTGGGATACACAAGGTTGGTGATTCAATCCCCGGTGTAGCCACAATAAGATCGGCACAGCCGTTGGGCCCTTAAGCAAGGCCCTTAACCCTGCATTGCTCCAGAGGAGGATTGTCTCCTGCTTAGTCTAATCAACTGTACATCTCTCTGGATAAGAGCATCTGCCAAAGGCCAGTAATGTAATGTACTCCCCTGTTCTGATCCCGGATTTTGACCAGTTTTTTTGTGATTTCCGTTTTGCTTTTTGATTTGGCACTGTATCTCTCTGATTACCTGGCTTGTACCCTTGGACTGAATAAAGACAATGTTTTTGGGGACTGCGTTTTGGTTTCTGGCCTTGAGCGTAACACTAGTTTGTAACATGAAATTCCTGGCGCACAATAATAGTATAGAACAGAGGTCACCAACCCTGGTCCTGGAGAGCTACTGGTTCTGCTGGTTTTTGTTTTGACCTTAAAATCAGCACCCTATTGAGACCCAGGTAACCAGGTGAGGCGAGTTAGGCGTGTAATCATCTGCTCTAATTGATTAATTAAGTGCAGAGCAACAGCAAAAACCAGCAGACCCAGTATCTCTCTCGGACCAGGGTTGGTGACCTCTGGTATAGAATATCCTTTGCCACCAAATGTCACAGTGTTGTCCTTACCCTTTGGCCATACCCCTTGTATGTATCAGAAGGTGCCTCACATTGTAATGCTTCAATGTTAACAACAGGGAGACATATCTATCAGTTTTATGGTTTTGGAACTGGCTATCTGTTGAGTCTAAAAAATCTGTGGAAGAACCCTCACTATGTTGAAGAACAGATAATAACCATTACAGCTCTACAATTATCATTGTTCCACATTGCTGATCTCTTCTTTCACACTGTTCAAACCACTGCTTCACACTGACCACTTCTCCATATTGTTGCTAAGATCACTGTTTCAAATGGCTGCTGATCGCCAGACTCCTGCTGTATGAGTCATGTCAGTCAAGGCCACTTTTAAACCAAGCCTGCTGCATCCAGAGTGCACCCACACAACTATTTCCTGAGTGGTGCGTGCGTCATTTACAACAGGTCAGTGCCACAGTAAATGTGTCATGTAGTCTTTGAATGAATCTTGAAAAGTTTAACCTCAACACAGGTGATTAAAAAACATTGTGTTACACAAAGCCAAGCATACTGATGACGCAGGAGGGACCAGCCAAGCGATTTATAAATACAGTGCTTCAGTAACTCTTCTTGATTTGAATCATTCTGAAACAGTATTTTGTAATTAACTGATGAAATGCAGAAACTTTTTTTTCATCAAAGGGCTCCTTTGATTCCTTTCATTTTATAATTTAAAAAGTAATAATGAGCACTCCGTTTGAAAAATGATAAGCATTTCCATCTGAAAATAAATGCATAACTGCAGATCAGAATTAATGGGCAGAGAGCGAAGGAATGACTCAATGTCTTTATTCAAAGACTGAGAATAAATGACTTTCTTCATATTCATAAAAAGGAAATATAGAAATATACTGAAATTAACTGAATTTGTATAGTAACCCAATGAAACACACAGAAATACATTGAAACGGTACAAACCCCCAGTGAAACACAAATATATGTGCAGAATTTGTCAACCAACAAATTAAAATGACTGAACAGAAATGAATTGCAATTAAACATGAGTTCTTAAAACATGTTGCCCTCTGACCTTTACACACTTGCCTGGTGTGATGGATTTCTAAAGCGCAATAAAGCATTTTCTCTTTCTAGTGAAAATTGAAACATTACATTGATGGCCACCGTATGGTATTGATCCTTTCCTCCATGTAATCAATCATCTTTCCCACTAATAAAAATGTGGAGGAGAGTCAGGTGAATGTCAAAGCCAAACGAGGCAAAACACTTGGTACAACTGGCCCTCTTTTTTACAATATAAGAATAACCCCACTGTTGTTGAAGCACCTGAAAATGAATGTGTTCGATATGGAATTTGAACAGTACCCCCAGGTGCACTACTATGCAAGTGACATGTCAATACATCTCAATCATTTCAAAAACATAACAGAATGTGTACCAGATATCGTCATCAATCAACATTTTTTCTGAAAATTTGTCTAGATGGCTTAGATGCCAAAGCCACACCTTAAAGCTAAATTTATACTGTATGTAAGCTTTTAGAAAATGTTAGTTTATTTCCATTTTCAAGGCACATCCTGCCCTTCCAGTTATCCTGTTCAAGTTGTTGTTGCTGTTGTTAAAGTAAAATTATGTTAATCTTAAAATGTCATGTAGGCCATAAAAAGATGGATGTTGATGCATATTGATTTATTTATTTTTCCAAATGTATAATGGGTAAATAATTCAATAATTACTTTATACATTCCTTTGAGATTCTGTTCCATTTTTACATGATTGCATCACACAATTTCTGCAGATTTGTCAGCTGCACATTCAATCCTTAGAGTAGTTATCTGAATTATCATACCGTGTCAGCTCGACCCAGTCTGGCCAATCTCCATCGTCCTCCCTCATCAATAAGGCGTTTCCGTCCACAGAACTGCCTCTCATGGGATGTTTTTGTTTTTCGCACCATTCTGAGTAAACTCTAGAGACTGGCACCTACAATCATGCCACGGTCGAAATTGCTGAGATCACTTTTTTCCCCATTCTGATGGTTGATGTGACCATTATCTGAAGCTCCTGATCCATATCTGCATGATTTTATGCTATACAAATGGTTGATTAAATAATTGCATGAATAAGTAGGTGTACAGGTGTACCTAGCCAAAGAAACTGAAACAGCAGTAGGATTGGAGCAATACATGTATGCGCCACTACTGGTCAATCCTTTTGAAGGGGATATTGCCACCGACCAGTATATCTACCCTCAGTATAGAGATAAGACGGTTCAACCTTTAACATCGTGATGACATATCAGTCCGATGTCAGCAAGTCCCCTACCAAATTTCATATGTCCAAAATGTAAAAACCACGTAAGATCGCTTGTTAGCACCAATCATATTTTCCTTATCTGATAACAATATCACATCTTTTGCAGCCTTGTTGAGGTTATTTAACTGCATATCCTTCATTGAAACTGCATGATTTTAGCCAGTTAACTAAGCCAGTTATTCCATCTGATCCATTATGGTTTCCTCCCTGCAGAGTTATATATTACTTTTACACTGCTCTTAAATTGTAAATTTAATTTAAATGTAAATTTAAGCTACAGAAATGATGCAACTGTTCCCAGAAAATTTCAGTTAAGACAGTTGGAAGTAAATTGGTGTTGGGGCATTTGCGAGTTATTCATTCAATCGAGCAGATGAGTTCTCTTTGAATATGAATGGAGCTAATCCAAACAGTTAACAGACATATAGCTTTGGAATTATGAAAAATATTACTGGTGAGTACTTTCTGTACCCCAAAATGAACAACAGTCAGTGAATGTTCCAGAATCCAGTTCAGAAGAGAAAGGAAATTAAAATGGAGGAACTAGTGACCTACATCCCAAACAAATCAGTGAATGAACAGAAAGAAATTAAGGAACCTTTCAAGTCATTCAGGAATGAGACATGGTCCTTGTGTAGCTGTGGAACCTTTAAACAGTACAATATGCACATTATTTTTTACATATCGAAACAAAACAATACATGCACATTGTGTAGATGCACAATGTCAAACTGACAAAATGTGGTTATCTAACATATATTAATTGTTTCTATATAGATGTAATTGCATACATGGTATATCTATTCTGATTTATTATTGACATATTCATTAATATTTTCTGGATACTGTCAAATGTGTCAATTTGGTTTAAGATGAAAGGAAAAGTGCTATTATACATATTTAATAATACATGGGTGAGATACGATAGGCCTACCACAGGGATACAATTTTCTATTTCATTGTATAATGTGATGTTCATAAAGCGTCAATGAAAGAGGGTTTCAAAACCAAACTTAAGGTTAAAAACTAAACTTTAACTCAACCAACTCATATTTTGCCAAGGGATTATCTGTCTTAATAAAGTGTTATTAAACATATATTAAACAAAGTGGTTCTCAGATTGTTAAACATGGCAACCTCATGTCTGAGCCAGACTTTTTAAGGAGGGTGTCCCACAAGGATTGGTTCTAGGGCCGTTGCTTTTTTAAAATGATATCAACGACATATGCGATCATTTTAAGTCATGCGAGTTCCATCTGTATGCAGATGATACAACTATGTATTCCTGTACCCCCACTGCGGAGATGGCCATTTCAATTCTGCAGACAGATTTCAACACCTTGCAGCACGCCTTACTTGATCTGAAACTGTGCTTCGCAGTGGCGGCACAGGAATACATAATTGTATCATCTGCATACAGATGGTACTTGCAAGACTTAAACTGATTTGGTCAGACAATAACCTACATTTTAAATGTCATATTGACCTTTCAAAGAAATTAAATTTTACACTGGATTTTCTGTACAGGTTAAAGTCCTGTTTCTCTATGGTATCAAGGAAACGGTTAGTTGCTAGCCTATTTTTACCTCAGTTTGACTTTGGTGATACTATCTATAGGTCCGCCTCCTCCTCCACCTTATCCAAGCTTGACCCCCAGTATTACTCAGCTTTGAGATATATCACAAATCATCATTGCACTCTATACTGCACCTTGGTTGGTCATCCCTTACTTTGTGTAGGCTACAACATTGGTGCATTTTCATTTATATGATTATTTTAGGCAAGTTTCCTACATACTTAAGTTACATTACATTACATTATTGGCATTTGGCAGACGCTCTTATCCAGAGCAACGTACAGTTGATTAGACTAAGCAGGAGACAATCCTCCCCTGTAGCAATGCAGGGTTACGGGCCTTGCTCAAGGGCCCAACGGCTGTGCGGATCATATTGTGGCTACACCAGGATTAGAACCCCGACCTTGCGTGTCCCAGTCACTTACCTTAACCACTATGCTACAGGCCACCAGTCTGAAGTTTTTCCTTTGTGCAAAGCAGTCATAACCTGAGATTGCACAAATGGCTTCATTTTAAAGTATCCTCTGTACAAAAGTGGAAGAACAAGCTTGTCCTACAGTGGTCCTTGGTCCTGGAACGAGCTGCAGGCCAAACTCAAACTTGATTCTATTATTTCATTAAACGATTTTAAATTGAGAATAATGGAACTTCTCACGGTTAGCTGCAACTGTTTTAAATAACACTGATGTGTTTATTCACTGTTGCCATGTGTTATGTTCTGTCATATTGTATGTTTGTAATGCACATATGTATTGTATATACCTACATACATATGTATAGTATTGTATTGTAATGGACCTGTGAGTGTGATTCTGTAATGTTATGCTGCTATTTGACCCCTCTTGGCTAGGTCTCATTTATAAGAGGTTTTAATCTCAATGTGACTTCCTGGTCAAATAAATATATATAAATTAATATATATATTTATCAAAGTTAGACATGAGCAAATGAAATCATACCATAGCTCATTTTATTTATTATAAAACATAAACATCCGGGGAATGGGGGTTTCAAAATGTAATCATCAGTAGACATCAGTGTGATTTGGCACAGGCTCTGCTTCTGCTAGGAACCACTGAATGAAGTGCTGAACACATACAAGCTGCACGTGGAACCTTTGAGTCATTTAGAAATGAAAACTAATCAGTTTTCATTTCTTGAAGAAATCAGTGAATGGATATAGAAAATGGATTCAAATGACTAGAGTCACTGAAAAAACTGAAATAGCAGCCATTAAAGTCAACAGAACTATGTATTTAAACTGCACATTTTTAAAAACAATTCAAGGTAGCCAGGTTCTTAAATTTAGCCATGGACATGTACATACTGGATATTTCTATTTGATTTTGTTCTTTAAAAGATCTTGAAAAAAATCAATGAAGCCTGTACTGGCCCATTTACAGTCAATAACTATCCATATTAACGTATTTGTATAGTGATCCAGTTTCTCTACAGAGCACCCCTAAACAAGCTAGGTAAAAAAATAAAAATTATATATATAAATGCGGAAATTAATACTCTTGGTTTTGCAATCCATGTGTTCGGTTCGCCAATCGGTACACTCAAACACACACACACATTGTAAAACTGAAGGAATGGATGGCCAAATGGGGCTCATGGTTTGAAAAACTGAAGGTATGGATTGGCAAACCGAAAGCATTTCCTTTTTTTTTTTTACCTAGTGTCTAGGGGGGCTCTGAATTTTTCATCACCCTTGATTGGTGAAAAAACAATTCATGCAAATTTCATTGTTGATGAAGAAATAATATATAAAATAAGCTCTTAAAAAATTAGTTCTTTCAGCACTTTAAATATATGGTTTTCATTGTGCAGGGTCTCTACTTAGGGTCATCTATGTATTCGTATTACTTCATCAACGCAAGCACAAGAAAATTAATTTAAATACATTTAAATGTGAGAGAAAGAGACAAACATCCAACTGAAAAGATCATTTTGTAAACAATACCTCCAAATACAGAGCACAACAGAATTTGGAGACACAGTTTTCTTTTTTACATATTTGGAAAGTAAACATAAAAGTAATTGGCATGCTAACAATCCATCTGACTACAGTGGAAAATTGCAAACACAGAAAAGCACTGATGAAGTCCAAAATCACTGAGCACAGGCTGACTGTCAAGACTGTCCAAAACAGCAACAAACTTGGCTGCACAGAATAGAGCAGTTATGCTTATATTGCAACCAAGAGCAAACTGGTGCAGAACTGTATATTCTCACTAAATGTGAAGAAAATAAATTTGTATTTGTATTAGTCATTTATTTAATCATGCTCCTGTAAAGAAATATACTCTTTCTTTCAATGTGAAAAAGAAACTCTAATTTCTTCCATAATTTTCTCAACAAATGTAAGTCCTGGGAGAGATTCTACGTATATGAATTTGATCACGCACCTGCCACCGTCCAAGAAACAAAAATGGCCCCCTAGGGTGCAACTATTAAGTATTATTATTTTTTCCAGCACATTGTTCGTCAACATTTCAGAAAAAATTGTTCTCAATAAATTATACACTTATGGAGCTCCTTATACACTCCAAACAGCAAATAAGCGATTATGGTGCCAATTGGCCGCATGGTAGCACTCATAACTCTTGAACCTTTTGTCCTAGAGCCATAAAATCCACTTCCACTCATAAATCCCCAAAGGTTTGATATAAAATAATGAAACTTGGTTTTGGTGTTGACATCTACATCAAGGCAACTTAACTATTGACTCAGTCAAAACCCTGCTGGCTCTATACAGCTCCAAATCAGAAAAATCATACAAAAAGTCACTACAAATCAGTATTCATTTGCACATTTTAAATTGTGTGATTAACTACCTTGATAATGTTGCTGTACATGTCTGTGTGTTTTTGGTAACAGGCAAAAAAGTCCTAAAGTAATTTCCTAAAAGAAAATGTTAATTGCTATCGTGAAGCAGGACATTTATATGAAACAGGAAGTCTTTATTAAAATTCTTCAGTCAATCAATTCCCCCTTTGGTTTCTTAAAATGCAGGGTTGGTTCATTGCCATTAACCTCTTCAGGCTTATAGCAGTGTTGGAGACAAGCTAATGCTGAACACAGGCATTTGAAAAGTTCCCAGATATAGAACAATATCAGGACCAAATTCCTTAGTCTACTCTGGAGAGAGAGAATGGTGCGAAAAACAAAAGAAAATTCAGTGAGCAGCTGTTCTGCAAGCAAGAACGTCTTGTTAATGAGATGCTCAGAGTGGCTTTACTTTCAGTGATTCTGTCCTTCGGATTTCCATCAGTTCCATGGTATACCTGTTTCCAATATGGTTACCAGTGGTTTGTACTATACACATGTCATTATGTTGAGCCAAATACAATCAGTGAGCACTTTATTAGACATGTATTAGTCTTATTTTGTAGACATATTGGTCATCTGTTGTTGTAGCCTATCCACTTAAGAGGTTTGACGTGTTGTGTGTTCAGAGATGCTCTTCTGCATACCACTATCGTAATGAGTGGTTATTTGCGTTACTGTCATCTTCCTGTCAGCTTTGACCAGTCTGGCCCTTCTCCACTGACCTCTCTCATTAACAAGGCGTTTTTGCCCACAGACTGGATCACTGGATGTTTTTTTGTTTTTCGCACCATTCTCTGCAAACTCTAGAGACTGAAAATCCCAGGAGATCAGCCGCTTCTGAGATCAAATCCATTTCAAACCACCCTGTCTGACACCAACAATCATTCCAAGGTCAAAGTCACCTAGATCACATTTCTTCCCAATTCTGACATTTGGTCTGAAAAAATAGCTGAATCTCTTGACCAAGTCTGCATGCTTTTATGCATTTAGTTGCTGCCACATGATTGGCTGATTAAATATTAGCATTAACAAGCTGGTGTACAGCTCTACCTGATAAAGTGCTCAGTGTGCGTATGTATAGTATGAGAATTGAAGAGGGCATCATATTGAGACCATTATTCATAGGTTTTGGGGGAGACAAGTCACCCCAAGTATTTTCATTTGAATTCATTGTCCCCCTCAATAAGAGACAAGGTGTTCCAGAAGTGCTTCTCCCTCAACTTAAAATGAAACCCATAGTTGAGACAACATGCACGGCAGTACGAGAGAGAAAGAGAGCAGGGCTAATCTTTTCACTCCAAATTTAAACACTCTTGAGAGTTAAAGAGATGTGTTTTCACTCTTCCACAGCTCCATGGCTGCCAGAGATCTTCTATTTTTCTTTTCTCCAGCTCACAGTCCTTTCTTATTTTTACCTTTCCGTGGTTATTTTCCAGAGCGCTGCGTTTACACGGTTCAGTTGCTGTGCACCTTCATGTTCAGGTCAGCTGAAATTGAGCAGCTATGTGCTCCTATAGGCAGTACGTATTGCAGGCAGTATTGCTTAGAAGAGGGGGCGGTTACAAGTCCTCAAAAAATATTAAATCTTCTGGGGTGGTGGGGGCCAACATGAATCCTTTTCTTGACCACCAAAATCCCTGGTGGCACCCCAAATTGCAGGTGTATAATAGTGTGGTCTCATTCATAAGCAATTCATTGTAAGATTTAAGGGTATGCCGTTGTGCATGTGTGAATTTTTACAGACAGTCCAGTCAACATTTCATGGTTCTTTCACAGGTGCATGTTCCTGTGAAGTAGAGCTGTGTTTTATAGGTGTGTGTAGTAGAGGTGTAAATTTTACAAGTGTGTATGTGAGCATGCATACGATAATAGGACAGCTATGAGTATTAAAGCTTTGTATGCACTGCATTTTATCACCTTATCCTGTCTGACCTTCAGCCCCACCATTCTGAGAATGATGCATACTGCTTTCTGCCCACAGTAGTCGGCATGGTGACCGCATTCACCTCCATGGAGAACCTGTCCCTCAGAGGCGATAGTAGCAACATTTGTTTATATTCTACATTCATAAAGGATGCCTGTATGAGGCAAGAGTGATGAGACAATAACGCAAAACAGCAACTCACAAATCCTCGCAAACAAAGCCTCTCAATACCAAAGCTATTACTATTTTCTTCTCCCTGCACAGTCCTTATTCACTACTCATGTTCTGTTTTCTACTGAGCAGTGGAGAGGCAGGAGACAGGCTGCCTCAGATAACCTCTGGGCACTTAAATAAAGTTCCACAACCATGAAATCAGCAAGAAACACAAGAGTGATGAAAGGAGGAGTAAGACAAAGTAAACACAGAGAATGAAAAAAACGGCCCCGATGCGGTTCAGCGGCTACAACCTGAACTGCCCTTGCAATGTTTCGTTTTCACTGAAAATGCGTATCGCGTCACTCTATAACTACAGGTTGGGTCCATATAAATCAGCCAGTACCAAACAAGCAGCATAATGAAAACAAGGGTAGCTCCTTGCCCACAATAAAACATACCTTTTAATGCTTTTTCTTGACACATTGACAGATGTGTTTATTATACCAGTGCTAGAAGCATTTTAAGTGCTTTAAGGCTTTAAGCAGTTTAAGACTGCTGTTTACCTTTCAAAGTCACCTCGCTAGCAGTGTGTCTGTGATATCCGTGAGACTATACAGTTCTGCCTGCTTAGTTACGCAGATATGCCATTGACTATTTGATTGCAAGCGGAAATAAAACCGGCAGTGGTTAGCAGCTCTGAGGTCAGTAGTATTTCACTGTAGAGGTTAAAGGTACAATAGGTAATTTTGTAACTTCTAACGGTCACGAGAGGAATTGCAGCAACAAAGATGCTCAAACCACAACACTGTTTATCCCACCCCTTCTCTGTGACATTGAAAGGCCATTAGTTGTGGCAATTAGAACCAATTTTCAACCAATGAGCTTGAAATATTGTACAGCTATACAATGTTTTCGTACAGAGTGCCGTCCGTCCGTCCGTCCGCCCGTCAACTGCATATTTTGAAACGAGAATAAAGGACTGTAAACACAGGCAAGGGGTGAGTCAGTGAGACTCATGTAACACAAAAATCTTGCCTATTGTACCTTTAAGGTATTTATTCTTATTTTCCATATCTATCACAAACTTAATTTGTGGGAAGGAACACGTGTGATGGAGACTAGTATCAGCTAGCTAGCTAGCTTGTCTAGCTAGCCAACCATGCCATTAAACTACAGTATTGCTTACAATAGCCCGATATTGTTTTTTCCCAACTGCTAGCCACGGACTCAGACAAGGAAATAATTGAGGTTGGTACAGATTTGACAGTGCTGTCTGCTTCCACAGCACCTGCAGTGTCTACTGTGGTGTGAACAGTCACTAGTATTGCTGAGACAGACTGTTGCAAAGCTGGCTGATGCTCCGGACAGCCAAAGGTTTTTAAAATGACCAGAGCTCAAAATAAATAAAAGTTTATTTCCCCCCAGCCAGAAATGCAGGCACTGAAACGTACATAGTTGGGCAGATCAGGAGAATGCATCTAAATGCTAGGCTACCATACCGCCCAAACCTAGTATCAAAATCAACCCCCTATTAAGCAGCACAGCTGATCTTAAATAGGCCCAAAACCTGGAAACAATCAGTTACATGAAAGACAACATCCACTATTCGTCAATTCATGGAACTGCTGACTAAAGCTTAGACATAAATTCAAATACAGAGAGGAAAAAAAGACATGCATATACTGTCTACAGTGAAGGCTACTTCCTCACACAGACACTATGAGAAATGTTGTTGTATTTAATGGCTAATCATTTATCTAGGTTAGTGCAGTTTGTAAAATATAGCTTGATAAATAAATTATCTGTTATTATAGCTACTCATGATTAATTGATGTCAGTGCAATTTGAAACAAAAACTGCAATACCAGTGTACATTAGACTAGAAAACTATCATTTCTATCATTTTCTATCACTCTTCTTCTCTCAAACCTTCCAGTTTAGACCATGCCCAATTTTCAGTTTAAATACAGATACAGATAAAGATAATTTAGTTGGTTGAACAGATACAAATAGTGTCATCTCTGCACATATATTTTCTCCACCCATCAGAAACAGGCAAATACTCAAATATGTTCCGTAGCCCTAACAAGCAAATAATAAAAACACCATAATCTATGTGAAACATACTCTAAAATACACTCAAACCAAATATAAAAATTGCACATACTACTTTTTGTAAGGGTAGTGTCACATGCACACCAGAAACACCACCACCCCAGAAAAACTATGCAGATTTCATAAGTGAGTGGGTTGGCATCCAACATAGGTGAAGTAAAATGTGAAGCTTCCTGTCAGGGAAGTTTGTGTTTTCTGCAGGAGACGATGTACACAGCATGCGAAAGCTGTTAGCCAATATCAGACTCACCGTCTCACAGGGTCCTTGTCTTCCTGAGTGTGACAGCTGAACGCTTGTTCAAACCTAATACCGCACCTCTCTCACTGAGAGCAGTCAGTGCCAGGCTCGACCCAAATCTAATCCTGAATCTGGTTCTTCAAATGAGCATGATTCTGGTTATGGTGCTGATTTTAATCCACATCCTGGTTCTCATATCAATATCGATTCTGAATCTGCTCCTGATTTTGATACTGTTTGTGTTCAAGGTTCTGACACTGATCATTATATTGATCCCGCTCCTGGTTCTGAGCTGGATACTGTTCCTTATCCTGAATCTGCTCCTGGTTCTGAGCTGAATACTGTTCCTCATCCTGAATCTGCTCCTGGTTCTGAGCTGAATACTGTTCCTCATCCTGAATCTGCTCCTGGTTCTGAGCTGAATATTGTTCCTCATCCTGAATCTCCTCCTGGTTCTGAGCAGAATACTGTTCCTCTTCCTGAGTCTGCACCTGGTTCTGAGCTGAATACTGTTCCTGATCCTGAATCTGCTCCTGGTTCTGAGATGAATACTGTTCCGCATCTTGAATCTGCTCATGGTTCAGACTAATTGTGTTAATTCCCTGTTTAAGGCTGAGAGAGAGAGAAGGGTGAGTATGTGCAAACTAGTATGACTGGGATGGAGGGAGAGGGGGGGGTGTTACTTGTGGTGTCATTGTACCTGCGTTTTCTGCGTTCAGAATGCTGATGGTGGGATGAAGAATATATGTGCCTTCATCATCAGTGTTGTGCTTATTTTTGAGATCTGAGTTACTGAAAATGGCCCCTTATGCCTCAGATGGGGCGACGGTGGCTTGGGCGGTGGGAGCGGTGGGAGCGGTCATCTGGCGGTCGGAGGGTTGCCGGTTCGATCCCCCGACCGGGCTGTGTCGAAGTGTCCCTGAGCGGGACACCTGGCCCCCGGGTGCTCCTGGCGGGCTGTTCGGCGCCTTGCATGGCAGCCAATCGCCGTCGGTGTGTGAGTGTGTGTATGAATGGGTGAATGAGAAACATCAATTGTACAGTGCTTTGGATAAAGGCGCCATATAAATTCCAACCATTTACCATTTACCATTTACTTGTTAACTCTCTTTGGGAAGGTTGGTAATGGAACCTTTGTTGCCATTGTACCTAACAATGTATGTCCTCTTGTCTAAATAAAGCATTTTGGAATTTGAATGTAAGATGAAGAGAGAAAGCTGGCAGCTCCATGATAATTTGAAGCAAAGTATCAGTGCTAATGCTCCCTCTGCTAAGAGATACGGGACAGAGCCCCTGTAGAGAGAAGGCTAATTATTGTCCTCACAGTTTCAAAAAAGGATGAAGATTTCCACAGCTCCGTTATCAGGCAGATGAGCGCACATAAATTGAAATGGCACTCCTAAGATGGTTTGAAATCAGCCATCTATCCTACTTGCACAGTTTCCCTTTACAGAACATCCCCCCCCCCTCCCCCTCGACACCTAGCTCCCCCTGCCACGCACAGAAAAATCGTCCAATTAAACACCACCGCATCATTCCGTGGCACAAAACAATGCAGTGTGTCTGTGTCTGTGTCTGCCTCCGCGTGTGTGCACGAACGCACGCCTCCTTGTCACGTGACGGAGCCATCGCATACGTGCAAAGTTTCCGCACACAGGGTTTCCGGAACATTCTCTGTCCAATAAAAATCTCGACTCGCAAATGGTATTAATCCGAGCCCATCGCATATATCTCCTCTGCGCCTGAACGATAAAAACATAAATGATCATTTCGGCAGGCAAGAATGTAATAATCCTACCCCTGTTTAGGGCGTGTTGAACGAGCCCCAAGGGGTTTTTTTGCGCCGAAGCTGGCTGTTGACTCTCTGAGGGGGCAAAACACAGTTACCGGGGGAAGATATGGAGTGTGTGTTGAGCGGAGAGAAGGGGAGGGGGGGTGTTTTTTCTCTGCAACACTGCTGCTGCCGCAAAATACATCTGCGCCACACCACCACCCGCTGAGCAGCTATGGCACTGCGACGCAGGTACAATGATACCACAAGTTGGGCAAGAGAATAATTTCCCTTCCCTGAAATTGGTGGAGCTATCGTGCAGCAGTCCTTAAGTTGGAATAACCATGATGTATCGCTACACAATGCGATGCATTGGATTGGTTTGTTTGGCTCTGTGAGTGACAGCTTATCATAAGCTGTTCATGTTAGCACCACCCATCCTGAAGCAAAAAGGTCTGTCTTTCTGGCCACTTATGGCAGTAAACAGCAGTGTCTAAATGATGACTTACAGCGAAATCAGGCAGCGCCTGTAATGGAAAATGCAGCACTGTCAAAGATAACGGTAAAAAATGTAGCCCTGTATGTCATTCTTCCCAGTGCTGAAGTATTTTTCACAAAAACAAACTGATTGAACATAAGATGCTAAAAGATAAAAAGGTTAAATAATAAATAAACAGGATTACCTTGAAAAGGTATGCAGAAAAATGTCTTCTGTCACTTTGCGTAATTACCTTGGGAGGAATTGAGTGCTAAGTCATCCATATTCTGACTGCAACAACACTCTGAATGCAAGTCTGCTCTCTTTTGTATACAGTGTTAGTCATCCATCCCATTTTACAGTCAGTTAAACTGTGTCATAATCCTGCTACATTCCTGCTATAGTCACATATCCCTTGTGACATTCTGTTCTACCCTGTTGCAGTCCTTCTAATCACGCATCCCTTTGATAGTCTCATATGCAGGACCCTGTAACAGCCCTGTAACAGTCACAAATCTCCTGTAACACAATCCTGTTATAGCCATTTATTACCTTATTAATGATACCTGACGCACTTACAATTCTGTTACAGCGGTCATCTCCTGTTACAATCCCCCATCCATTGATACTTGGCTTTGAGAGCAATAATTCAACAGATTCATAGCATGACTCAGAATAATTTGCTGGCACTGGCCCCCAGTGAGAATATACTGTGTGTGGGGTGCTTTTTCAATACGGCCTTGATAGCTTTGTCAATACTCATTAATGAAAGCTGCTTTGTGATTGTGAAGGGGTCGGCTTCCGGCTGAAGGACTGGCTATTTAATGACTGATGGATTCATCGGGAAAGCAATTAAAAGAATGGCTCAGTCTGAAACAGTGAAAAGCATGTTGCAAATTGGCAGGAAGCACCACTTCTGAGGAAGGCCTGACTGACTTCAATGAACTGCAGAGCAGACCATCACGTGGGTGATGCGCTACAGCCATTTTTGCTTCAGACAGCGTACCGCACATCGGCAAAGGCAGCCTGTAGCCTAGTGGCTAAGATACATGGCTGAGGTTTGTGGTTGAAGCCCCGGTGTAGCCACGATAAGATATGTAAAGCTGTTGGGCCCTCGAGCAAGACCTTTAACCCCACATTGCTCCGGGGTGGATTGGCCCCCTGCTTAATCTAATCAACTGTAAATTGAGAGTGCTTTGGATAAAAGGGTCAGCTAAATGATACATTTTTATTATTTGTGATGGATGGATTACTTGGCCAGTTAAACCTGGGATGATCTGATGTCTAGACTCGGAGTGCCAAATTAGGAAGGTCACCTGAAGACACTTCACTGTGGTAAGTGCTATGGGGCTACAAGGGGTCATAAATTCCACCCCAAATTACATGATGTTTCTGCATTTTGCTACATGGCATGCTTATTCCACTTCATAAACTACCACCTCCATAATTTACTCCACAGATACTCAAAATGCAGAATAATACGTCTGTTGATTTTCAAATCAATAATAACAAACAGAATTCTCCCTGAAGTGACCAAACTCGTTGCTGCATAAGAGCTCACCTCTCCAACTGCCACGAACCAGAGAGAGCAGAAATACAACACTCTAGCTCCATCTGGTGTTCATATGTCTGTGTAGCATTTACAGAAAGAGCCACAAGACATTTCTGTGCAGTGTGTTCTCTCCCCTTACATCTTTTCTAATAATTAACACTGAAGAGATTAGCATTGCATTTTACCTGACCTAAAGAATTTGCCCACTCAAAGGTTTTCCAGGCTATTTGAAGCTATACTGCATTAGGCAGCTACTGTAGTGGCTCCCCCACCCCCATCTCTCTGTCCTGTCTGCAATGTCTTCTCTCTCTCTCAACATAATTGCACATTTTTCTTCCTTTGAGAAGTAAGTGAAATTATTTATAATTAAGGACAATTTCCCAAAATATACTTTTCTACTTTGTAAAGATTTTGCGCAAGTAAACAGGAAGTGCAGCTCTGTTCAGAATCAGCTGACTGTGGGGATACTTTTCTGGGCTAAGGTTTTGGGTTTGGAACTTATAGCACCTTTATTCAAAGCGCTGTACAATTGATGCTTCTCATTCACCCGTTCATACAAATACTCACACACCAACAGTGATTAGCTGCCATGCAAGGCACCAACCAGCCAAAAATATAAATAGCAGAAACCCATAGATACTTAAGAGACCTTATCAAATATAATTTTAGCTATTTTTATAATATATTTACTCCTCCTCCTTCTCACGCTGCCCTCCTTCTTCCTCATTCTCACTCTTTTCTCCTCCACTACATTTGAAATAGATAACAGTAGCTATCCAGCGAACTTATCTATATTAATTTATCACAAGCTAGCCAACTAAGCCTCTAAGAAAAGTAAGATTGTTTTATCTGCTGGTAAAATGCAAATCTTCCTGCTTATAGCGTTAGCCTATATGGATGGAATGTTGACACACGAGGTTGGGGAGCTGGCTAGAACATTATGTTCATGTTTCTGAAGTTCTTTTAATAAATCCTGTTCAATTGGGGAAAGCATCATTGTTGTTATTGCCAGTACTTTCTGGCCCTCTTGTGGACATAGCTAGCACAATACCAGATATATATGATAAGTGGCCATTTTTGACATTCTAATTATTGTAAAAAATACAAACAAATGTTCAAACATATTCAAACTAAAATGTATTTAAAATGTACATATTTGAAGTAAAATTTCTGGTCAAATTGACAGCCATAGTTGGCAATTACCTAATCAAGGCCGTTGATAATTTCTTATCGTTTAGCGTACCTGATTCTTCAAATTTTGGATCCGGTTCTAATTTGGAACCCTTAAGAATACTCCAGAAAACCTACTCCAGATTACTACTCACAGATGCCCCAGTAGCTATTGGGGTTGAATTTATGTCCACTTTTGTAGATTGGGGATATACTGTAAACCCTTTGGTCCAGATCTCAGGGAAGCAGCTTGTTTGTAGAACTAGGCTGAATAACTTGCAGTAAGTATGGTCTGTAAAGGGGGCTATATTTAACTATACTTTTCTGTTCTGATGCTGTGAAGGCCACAGGCTTTTCTTGTTTTGAGTTTTGGGATTTTTTTCAAAAACAAAAAAATAATTAAAAAGAGAGTAATTTGGTTGTCCAGCGGATTCTGGTTGTCCTTGTCTGGTTGTTCAAGTATTTTCAATTTTTTCTTGAAGTAGTTTTTGTTCTATCTTCTATCTTCATGAGTTTTGTGAATTTGTTTTGAAGGTTTGATTATACAATTAAATAATTTCACAATATTGAAATCAGGGTTTTGTGGCTGATGATGTTTTGACTTCTGATTTGTTTTGTTTTTTTCAGGTTAGCTTTAATTGCTGATTGATGAAACACGTCATTTATTATTTTAGCTGCCAGATTTACGCCAGTTTAAATTATGTTAAAATGAAACGTTAATTAGTCATTTCAGTGGAATTGATTGCTTTGGTAAAGACCAAATGTCAGAATGGGGAAGAAATGTGATCTAAGGGACTTTGAGTGTGGAATGATTGTTGGTGCCAGACAGGGTGGTTAAAATATCTCAGAAACTGATCTCCTGGGATTTTCAGTTTGCAGAGAATGGTGCGTAAAAAACAAAATTCTGCGGACAAAAACACGCTGTTAATGAGAGAGGTCAGTGGAGAAGGGCCAGACTGACAGGAAGATGACAGTAAGGCAAATAACCACCCATTACAACAGTGGTATGCACAAGAGCATCTCTGAACACACAACACATCAAACGTTTTAAGTGGATAACTTATAGCAGCAGAAGACCAATAAGTCTAAAAAATAAGTAATAAATACCTAATAAAATGAACAAAGAATTTATATTGTTCTCCAAAAATGCTTTAAGTGCTTTATTAGCATGACAGTTTAAATGACATATTGTCACATTTATCATAAAAATATTATCATGTCAGTTAAAAGAACATTATAATAATAGGAAATTAAATAATACATATGAATTAGTTCAAAGCACATAGATAATTACAGAAACATGAATGCCAATTAAAATAGGTTTTGACTATTTCTCAGACGCTGGCAGGTATATTGTACCTTGCTGGCAATTTTGTACAGCACTTCTTAGTTTCTGACACGATTTTGAAATTGAGGTACATATTATGAGAAAAAACTTTTCACTGATTTCTTTGTATTTCTTCAATTTAGTGAGGGTCAAGGGTCAAGCCAACTTTTACCCCTGATGCATTAGCTAATATTTCAGACTGAGCCTTCTCTCGCTAAAAAAAACAAGTCATTATCACATATTTGTTTTTAACTCCAAAGATCCAAAGTGTATTAATTTTACTGTCAGGTAGCACGCTATTTTGTTTGGCACTTTTATTTACAGTTTCCAAATTGGTAATATATTTTTGAGTTATACTTTGACTGACATTGGATCAGTTGGATTGGTACTGTCCTGCATGGAATTCATAAGTCGGGAACCTCTGTCACAGGGCTCGCTGGTTGAGGGGCTTTTTTCTGTGTTTAGCTCTTATCATTTCAGGGCTGTCAAGTTTCAGGACAGAGGAACTAATCGCAGACTCAGAGATAGCATGAATAAGGCAGGCTTTAATGGCAAAGGGAAGATCAAAACGTAGTCAAAAAACAGGCAATGGTCGGAATCCAAACTCAGGCAGAGAGAGTTAAGTCAGGAAACAGGCAAAAACCAGGAAGTCCAAACAAACAGAGTCCAAAAACCAGGCAGAGATATCAAAACCATAAAATCCAAAAGCAGAGCAAAGCAGAACTAGACAAAGTAACAGGGCACAGGTACAGGGTAGAGGAAGCTGGAACCGGGGTAGGGAACAGAATCACAGAAAGACGATCTGGAAACAAGAAACTGAAAAGGACAGGTTTAAATACACTAACAAATTAACTAAACGATACACAGGTGTAAGTGCTGGGGAACAGATAATGAGAAGCAGCTGAGAGAAGACAGGAAGGAAGTACATATATGGTGTGGGAGGCGGAGACACTAAATGGGGCACAGGTGAAATGAAGTGAGAGAACTGACAGACAGACTACAGTGAGCACAGAGGGTAACAAGGAATGAAAACACTAAGAACTTGGAAAAAAAAAAACATAACAGAAAAACACAGAACCTGACAAGGGCCTTGTAATGGTATGTCTGTAGTGGATCGTTTATTATCCACAATCGAGTATTGGGTGTTTGATTAATACAACAACTATTTTTGTAGAACTTCTGTGAATTTAGACTTGCACTTGAGTGCAGACCCTGTACTTCGCAACCATATTTTGCAATTTGTTTAATTACTGATTTGAGCATTTTAAGACAAATCATAACTGACGTTGATTTTAATTAGCCTTTTAATGGCACAGAATGCTGTATGCTTTCTCTTTCAGTTCATTCACAGCTTCGTATGGAGGTAATCCTTAATACTGTTTTCCTTAACATGAAGTTTAATTCATAGTTTTTTTCTGTGTTTTAAAAGATTGCTGCAAGGGCCCCAGGTCTTGCAGAATCGCTTAATCTATTCTTGATTTAGTTGCTTGCAGCCTCTATTGTGTGAGTGACAGCAGAACCAGATAATCTGCATAAAGGAAAACTGTAATTTCCTCATAAAATAAAGTACGATTGGGGGCTGTCAAATGTACCAACATTTACTGTATGGCCACTCAACCATTTCATTAATATAAATGATTAAAAAGGGCAGCCCTATCTCACTCTCCATCTATCCCCATCTGTCATACCCCTGAGTGACTTTTTCAGTCTTAACAGCATTTAAGACTGCATTTCTTTGTACACTGATTTAATTATATCATAAAGTTTACCCCTAACACCACTATCTGTATGTAAATGTATCCACTAAGCCATCTTTCCAGATTTAATCAAATGGTTCATGGGATTAATAACACATTTTCTTCTTGCTTTGTTTCTTTTTTATGGTATGCAGGGTGTAAATATGGCCATCTGTGATTTGCTTAAAACCGAATCTGAATGTTAGATACTGTTAGTTAAGGATGTGCAAAAGACACACAGGCATATGGACACCAACGCATGCACACACACACACACACACACACACACACACACACACATACAAACACACACACGCATGTGCACACACTAGATTCATTACCTCTCACATACATATTCTGATTTGAACAGGTATTCCCATAGTTTGTCTGCTCATAAGGATAATTCCATAATAAATTAATTCAATTTCCTGTCAAGAGCTATTGCATATCTAGGTCTATTGCATATAACGTTGAATAAAGCTGGAATTACATATTTAATGTTCTTGTTTGTTTTCCCCATTGTAATTTGGCCCTCTCCCTGTCAAATTAGAGAGAATTCGTCTTGATCTTATAACTGATGCAGAAGATCAATACAGACTCATCGTCCAATCAGGTCAGTAGGAGGGACCTTAGACAGAAATGGCATCATTTAAATTCCCCTTTAAATTTAAAGCGAAGAATAGCAGGATCCCAACTCGGTCTGGTGGATCCAAATGGTTCTGCCATCCAGCCTTTTAATTTCTGGAATGAAACCAATGAGTTCACAACATCCCATCACATACACAGCATTATCTATATAATAACAATTCGAAGGGGCTCTCAAAACAGAATTCATTAATTCATTAATTTATTATCCTAACCCGCTTATCCTGAACAGGGTCACAGGGGGGCTGGAGCCTATCCCAGCATACATTGGGCAAAAGGCAGGAATACACCCTGGACAGGTCGCCAGTCCATCACAGGGCACACACACCATTCACTCACACTCTCATACCTATGAGCAATTTAGACTCTCCAATCAGCCTGACCTGCATGTCTTTGGATGTGGGAGGAAACTGGAGTACCCAGAGGAAACCCACGCAGACACGGGGAGAACATGCAAACTCCGCACAGAGAGGCCCCGGCCGACGGGGATTCAAACCCAGGACCTCCTTCCTGTGAGGCGGCAGTGCTACCCACTGCACCATCTGTGCCGCTCAAAACATTATTTTAAAACCTAAAAATATTAGAATGTAGAATTTTCCACCTGTACCTGCTTTCATAATAATTTCCATATTGATGAAGAGACTGTTTTTAGGCATTTTAGGACAGTGTGATTATATAACTAACAAGGGGAACGCACTGGATACAGTCTACACAACTTTCCAGAGGTACAAGATCTAGTTTTATGCAGTTGAAAAAGCTAATTTCACATGGCCAGGAAAAGGAAGGTTGTTACTGATTATCCAGTTCCACTCCACTGTGACAACTCCCAACTTTTTACAAGCTAATGTACATAGCTTTCAAGCACAGGCCCGAAAGCTCAGTCTGGCCTACTGCAACTCTAACCTGTAACAGTAATTAAATCTCCTATCGCATCCTACCTTAGCCATAACCTATAACAGTAATTACATTTATCCTGGTCTCTGGAGTAGCACTACTGAAATCGATTCCTGACCACGTCGACTGTACAGACTCATAATTCATCATACTGCCACTCAGGGAGTGAGTCAGCAGTTTTTTGTCCTTGTCTCAACCAAGCAGCCAAAAGTCGGCCTTGTTGAGAGACGTTGCTCACTAGTGCCAGTGCAGTTGGCTCCAGTATAGGTGTTTCAGCCACTAGTTTCAAAGTAAGTCAATGGTAACAATACGGTAAAAAATACTAAGTCATTAATTTTATTCCAAAAATGTAGTTGCAATCAAAGTCTCCCAATTTGCTGTTTTTTTAAGTTATTGTGTTATTCTATAGTAAAGAAACATTGTGGATGAAAAAGGAGCAGTTTGTGTCACTGCAGAGTCACTATCTCACACGCTTAGTGGATGAGCTGCACTTGGTGGGCTCCAAGCCCATATAAGGACTACCTGTTTCCCTACTGTGCGGTATCTGGCTCCAAATCGATGCAGCATTTAGCAGCAGGGCCACAAGCTAGGTGAAAGGTGGTGACAATTCGAGGGGCCCTCAGCTTGGGGGGGAGAAGTAATGCCAACAATAGTTGTATACTGTTGTTGGCATTACTGTATTCCAACAGAAATATTGTTTCAGGGGTCCCAGAATTCCTAGCTGCGCTTGTTTAGCAGCGCCCCCTTTGGCAGAGAGTGCCTGCCCGTCTGCTCTCTGTCCTGAAACGAGAGTTGGTAGCTGCCATGATGAGATGGGCCATTGAAAAGACTGGACATTCAAAACTGAACAAAAATAAAAGAGTGGACAAGAAAAAAAGGCTAAAAATGAATTAATCAATCGTGAATGCACAACCCTTTTGCATGCCACGTGACATTGCAAGGGAGCCATTGGCCCTCGGAGACAGGCCCCCTCTTCTCCATTGGCAGATGGGAGTCAAGGCCGGTGGGACTGGTGTAGCCAAGGGGCAACCAAACATATGACATTTTATAGGCTGCAAATTTAGCAGAACAGAGTCTTACAGTCTTATTGGTGAAGCAACAAACCATACAGTTTGAGAGTGGTGGCTTCACTTGTCTATCATTCGCAGTGTGTGTATTCTTGTAGCCTACAGAAGCTCTGCCCTGATGTCCTGCTGAGAACAAACACCCAAGTAAATGCCCAAGCATTTAATGAACATTACACACAACAACGACACATTTGCACAATCAATATGTTGTGGTGAGCAGAGTTAATTAACGGATGTGAGGACCAAAGCTTTGTCTCTCGCTCCACTACACAGGAAAGTTCCCACATTACGATATACGCCTCATCACAATACCACCACCTCACCATATTCCCACATCACTAAGCAGCCACATATCACACAACACACAGCAGTGTTGCTGTAGCAAAACAAACCAGCATAACTAGGGACCTACAATAACTGAGCCCCAGAAGCATGATCACCACACAGTGTGAGAATATATGGTGACTGGACTTGTAACCTCAAGGTTGTAAGTTTTATTCCCAGGTAGAACAGGACCACTGAACCCTTGAGCAAGGCAGTTAACCTTCAGTATACTGTACATTTGGCCCTGTGCCAGTACACTGGATTTGAAATGAAAAGAAATAGGCAATGAACAATGAAAATGAGGTTAAAGTTGCAGACTGTCACATTTGAGGGTATTTACATCCATATTGGGTGATCTGAGTAGGAATTACATCCCTTTTTATACATAGTCCTTCCATTTCAGGGGACCAAAAGTAATTGGACACTTGGCTTCCCAGCTGTTTAACCTTATATGAATTGTTTAATTTAAAATCCAATGTGCTGGACTACAGAGCCAAAATAACAAAAATGTGTCACTGTCCAAATACTTACGGACTGCATTGTATATCCAGCTGTATACATGGATGCTGTAAGTCTGTCTGGATAACAGGATCAGCAAAATGGCTGTAATGTAATGTAATCAGATCACTTTGATAATCTATCCTACAATATCCTGTGGGGCATGATGTATAGGGAGTTTAAGGGTCAGTACGGGGACAGGTTGCTGGGGAGAGATACGCTTATATTGCTCTGCAGTAACCTGTTTTCTTTGCAAACAAAGTCTCCTAAAGCAGGGGTCTGCAACTCTGATCTCTCTGGCTCTCTAGGTCCAGGGCTGCAGACCCTTGTCTTAAATCTTACATATTCCACAAAAAATTCCACAAAAAATTATAAAATTGTAATACTTGTGTACTTTCACACCAGAGTTCCAGTACCAGTGGATGTGTATTTTGACAAAATATTTGTCAATTTTCCATTCCCCTTCAATCAATATCCCCCCCCCCCAGTCATTCTAATCTCTTCGGAACAGCAAGCCGTTAAAAACCTGATATACGTGGAAGGAAAGGAAAAATGTGTCCCGAAGAAATTGCATAAGTTTCAATGGTTAGATTGAGGTTAGATGTGGTGTGTATTGAAGCCATAGGAGGTAGGCCTATGCAGTGGCTTACACATTTGAGTTGAATTTTGAAGGGAGCATTCTCAAGAAAGGAAATTATTGATTATGATTTTGAGATAAAACTATGGAATTGGAATGCCATGTTAGTTATTATTAAATTATACAAATCATTGAAATAATAATGGTAATAAAGAAATGGAGTATGAAATCTGACGTGTGGTGTTATGTAATTGCATCAGAACTTTAGGTCAGACATTTTTGATAATCCATAATTCATTATTATCTACAGAATACAGATACACCTAGAATTATAGCCACAATTTTGACATATGAAATACAATTTCTGTTTGAGGCTATGATTCAAAGACTGGACATGAAACCTTTATCAGCTAATAATTCATATTTATCTTTAAGCAACCCACACCCTTGTTTTATTGGTCATTATGCATTCCAATTGGAATTTGATAGGCTAATTAATGATTCCTTGGCTGATCTAATGTCAAACATAATGCCTGGTGACTTTAGTTCTGAAGGTTGGAGTATTTGCACTACTGCCTAAACACTGGGTGAGGAAGTGTTTTTTTTTTCCATTACTTTTCAAATGTTTATTGATAACACTGAAAAATGTGTGTCCCTTTCATTGGTCCTGAACTTTTACCAAGTACAGTTTCAATGGACAAAGGGAATCACCAGTTACCAGAGCCTCCTGTAGTTCATAAAAACATACAGACAGAAGGGACATACCAATCATATAATAATCTATATATGGTACAGCCAATTGAAGTTGCTTGTAATCATACAATTATATAAAAGCCAGATAAACATTCATTGTGCTGTTCACATAGTTGATCTAAGAATCAGTGCCCCATAAGAAACTTCTTCTTTTTTTCTTCAATTTTGGAGTGGAGGAAATTATTTTGGCACACTGAGCTGACTATGTTACAGAACATGTTGCATTCATCATTAGTTGCCAAGGTTCATGTGCTGGGTGCAGGTGAGTTGGCAAGGTTACTTCTCTGGGTGTTGGTGAGTCATCGTGGCTGTGCAGAGTGTGTCAGTAACCTTGTGAGGGTGATAAAACATGTAACTGAGGGGTGTGAATGTTTCTTTTCTCATCAATCAGTAGTGCTGATTCTCAATGTCACATGACCATTAAACATCATAATGCTCATATTAAATATTACAGCAACATTTAGCCCTTAAGGTTATTCATTCTGCCTTACTGGTAAGTAATGTGTTTTTGTAGAAATAAATAATACAAAATTAGTATATGAACAAAGTGCCTCATTACATTAATATAAATGTTTAATAGAATGTTAAATTGAATGAAATCCTTCCCATATCGTTGACTACAGGATGGTGCTGCGAGAATCATAATGAAACAATTTCTCATTTTAACACCTTTAACATACTGCTGTATTAGCCTTCCATTTATTACATTCAAGTAATGCCATTTTATTAATGGTGCTGTACTGATGATTTTTCATTTACAGAGCAAAACGGTAAAAACAGTTCTTTGGGTTAGTCTTTTTTAACATTACTCATGTAAGGATTGTCCTGGCTATTTAGAAACAATCTGTTGCTCTTTACAATAGCTGGGCTGAAGCATATGTGGTGCTGTCTTTTTGAACTTCCATATAGTTGTTTGATTATATTCTATTTCACTATTTCAGAGTAACTCTACAGTCATCCCTGTGGTTAGGGAATCATTTTACTCATTATTCTCCAGTTGCATCAAGAACTGTTTTTTCCAATGACATTTTTCACCATTCGGTACTCTTGTGTCATGATGTTATTATAAATATTATACAATTCACTGTTTTACATATTTAGTAGACTCCGCAACTGCTGTTTACTTAATTAATCACCTACACCATGTATCAGGTAACCGATAGATGCACACAGACCTAGGTCAAATAAGCAATAGTTTTGGATTCAAATACTTTTCCGTGCTCGATTAATCTTGCCTGGTGCAATTGAGCCAACCAAGGACCAGAAGGTTGGGTCTGCATTTTTTGAGAGAATTCCATAGGTTCCAATACATCAGACAAGTTCAGTATTTGAATCCAAAACAATTATGTATTTGACCCCAGTCTGCATGCAAATACCTTACTAAGTACCAGTACTAAGGTGGCTCCAGATTAGGCCCAGGTTATTAATTAATGTTACAGTGACACAGTGTTACTGTACATCTTGTAATATTTGTGTGGGGGGGGGCAGGTCAGGCAGTGCTGCCAGATTCTCTGTAAGGGTCCACTCAGATGAGACCCCGTTTCTTCTGGGGAGTGAAAAAAGAATATAATATGCTATGAAGACATTTTATCCAAGGTTGGTTTATTTATTTATTTGTTTTAAATCACAGTATTACATTTGGAAATATGGCCACATGCTAAAGTGATTTAAATTCTAACCATTTTATTGTTCTTTTTCATGTGAAGACCGCTTGCATTTTAAAGGTTGTTCTGGAGTCATGAATTATCAACCTTAGATAAACAAGTGCTGTAAAATGTAAAACAGAGCTTTGGAGCAAATTGCTGCCACGGACCATGCAAAGCTTATACATATCAGACCTGAGTCAAATGTACCTAATTGTTTTAGCTTCAAATACTTTTCTGTGCTCGATTGATCTCGCCAGGTGCAATTGAGCCAACCAAGAGGAACAGAAGGCAGGGCCTGCACTTTTCAGTATTTCATAGATTCCAATACACCAGAACTCAGTAAAGCATATAAAAGTATTTGAATCCAAAACAATTCTGTATCTGACCGAGGTCTGGTACACATTAATGAGGGAATGACAGATGTAACGGCCCCAAATGGGCCTGCCTTTTACTGCCTCCATTCTGCCAGCTGAGAATACAGAGGAATCATCTTTGTGAGGTGTATCTGAAGGACAGTGCCGGTCAAACCATTGCAAAGAACAGCAGTTATTTATGAAGACTAATAAAGGGCTAATGCACCATGGGAACCGTGATGTACAAGACTTTGGTCCTTAATGTGACACTCCTTCAGTTCTCTTATGAAGGGCTGATATGTACTACAGCGTGTGTTCACTCATCAATCTATCAATAAAGCAACTTTAATTTGGTAAGGCAATTTTACGGTCAAATGGTGCCAGAGTACTTTATAGTGACCTATTTCCAGGTTGAACAATGATAATAAAAAAACTGGAAAATCTGTAAATGGGAACATTTTATAAGCTACTGTTATAGATGTTATTTATACACTTCATTCTGCAGCCCTGAGACTGAAATTGCAGTCCTTGGGGGCCAAGAACTGGAGGTTTTCCACCCCTTTACAGAGTCAGGTCTGAAGACCTGGTCAATCTGTAGCATTAATTGTTCAGTTAATTGCCTGTGAGAAAAGAAAACCAGGGCTGGATTTGAGGGCCAGATTTGAGTGTCCATGGTTTACAGCAGTGATTGCTAAACTCAGTCCTGGGGCCCCTCTGTGTAAACTAGTTTTCGTTCCAACCAAAATTGCAATCCCAGAATTTTAACAAGCTATTATGTTTTCGAAATTAGATGCTTTTTATGTCAAAAGGTTATGTTTGATATGAAGAATAATGTTCCCATGCTCATATTGTTCTAATTTCTGTATTGCAAACAATTACATAAAAGAGTTAACATTTTGATTGATGAAATTAAAAACTCAAATTTTTCACCTCAAACGTTGGTCTGGCTGAGGTCCATTGTATCAAGCTGAGCTGCAGCGGATATTGAAAAAACTCAGCAAAACTATGTGGATGTATAGCTAGCATCCTAGTTAAGTAATATGCTCATACTTTGGGGTGACATTGGCAGATTGCCGTTTCGCTCCCACCCTGGGTGTGTCCCTGAGCAAGACACCTAAGCCCCAAATGTCGACGAGCATGATGACGAGCTGGTTGGTGCTGATACAGCCAATCACTGTTGGTGTGTGAGTGTGTGTCTGAATGGCTGAAATGGAAGAAATGCACCCACCAACCCCAATGAGATGGCACCTCCAACCAATGATAAAACCTTGGGCAGTTGCTAACCTCACTCCCCCTCAAGGTGGGACCCTCCATTCAAAACCCCTGGTCAAGGCCCATGGATATGCCCATGCCCACTGACCCAACCCAGGCGAACTGCAGGAAGCCCATCAGGCATCTGAACATGGTCTCGGACTTCAACGCCTACCCCATGCCCCAAACAGATGAGGTGATTGAGTGCCTGGGTGAGCCGTGGTTTATTAAAATGCTGGACTTAACTAAAGGATATTAGCAGGTTCCACTTGCCTGAGCCCACCAACAAAAAATGCCTTCTCCAAACCCATTGAATAGTTCCAGTACTGGGTTCTCCCCTTCAGGTTACATGGGGCTCCGGCCACCTTTCAGCGCCTCATGGACATAGTAGTCCAGCCTTAACAACAATTTGCTGTGCTCTAACCCGGTCCTCCACACTCCAGACTTCTCTTGGCCAATCCTTGTCCAGACAGACGCCACCGAGACCGACTTCGGGGCAGTCCAGTCACAGGTACACAGCTCAGAAAAACACCTAGCCATATACCTGAGCACACTGAGCTTAGCCCCAGCGTTTTTGCAGAATCCAGTCAGAAGACCTAGGCCATGGCCATGCTCTGGCACCACGGCCCATTCCCTGAACCAAAAAATTGCCCAGCCCAGGAATTTTTATCTATATTTGTGAAACAACTTAACATACAGTATCTTTTGTATCAGACCACCCAATTTTTAGATGAGCAAAAGTATTGGAACGTGACTGACAGGTGTTTCTTGTTGCCCAGATGTGTCCTGTTAGATTGGTTACATCAAACAGGTTGACCAAAGAAAACAACAGCAGTTGATGACAGAAACATTGTGAGAGCTGTGAAAAAAAACCCAAAACCTCAGTCTGTGACATCAAACAATCTCCACAGGGCAGGGGTGAAGGTATCTCAATGAACTGTTCAAAGAAGACTTAAGCCCAATTTATACCTCCTTGGCTCACGGCTCACAGGCATGAGCCGTTGGCTCACGGCTCACAGGCATGAGCCGTTGGCTCACGGCTCACAGGCATGAGCCGTTGGCTCACGGCTCACAGCCATGAGCTCCGGTCATTTATACTCAATACACCGGCTCACTGACGCATCCTGTGTCCATGGCAATACACTTTATTATAGTGTTAACGAACGGTAACGTTATTTCGATTTTTGTTGCTTTGTGGCTTCTCCAGGTATCCTTCACTCGTTTGACGTTTGGATTGCCTTCGGGGGTGCGGGCAACACCAAGTGTTTCGGAAATTTCGACCCATGAATTCATATTTCCTACCACATCTTTATAATCCTGACTGCTGGAGTCATATAGATTACGGTACTTCCTCACCTCCTCTGCCAGTCTCTCTTCAAAACCATTCATATTATTGACTCGGTTGACTCGGCTCCGATCAAAATACGGAACTTCTCGTCTCCTAGCAACACAGAACGCTCGTCCAGGCCAGTCAACCAATCAAAGCTATAAGACATGAATGACGCGGTGTGAGCCGCTAGATATTTCATCAGGTGGTATGAGCCAAGACTTTTTGGCTCACAGACGTCATTTGAGACGTTCCAAATGACGTCTGTGAGCCACGGCTCATGCCTGTGAGCCGTGAGCCAAGGAGGTATAAATTGGGCTTTAGAGAGCAGCAATATAGAGGCTATACCACAAGATGCAAACCACTCATCAGTACTAAGAATCAGAAGGTGAGATTACGATTAGCAAATAATAACACAGATGAGCCACGAAAGCTATGGAACATTTTATGGACTGATGAGACCAAGATTACCCTCTACCAAAGTGATGGAAAGCCCAATGTGTGGAGATAGAAGGGATCGACTCATGACCCAAAACATACAAGCTCATCTGTGAAGTACTTGGGGGAAGTGTCATGGTCATGGCAGTTGAAATTGTACTTACCTCTAGGGTCTTTCAGCGAACTTATCCCTGGTTATGGGTATGCACTTTGTTGTACGTCGCTCTGGATAAGAGCGTCTGCCAAATGCCAATAATGTAATGTAATGTAATGTTTGGGCTTGCATGGCTGCTTCTGGAGTGGGCTAATCTTTACTGAAACTGTAAGTCATGATGGTTGCAGCAGGATGAATTCAGAAGTCTATTAATTGGGAGGAACTTCATCATGCAGCAAGACAATGTCCCAAAACACACTGCCAACACAGCAAAGGACCTCATTAGGGAGAAAAAGCGTTAGACTGTTAGACTGGCCAAGTCAATCACCAGACCTTAACCCAATTGAGCATGCATTTCACCTCCTGAAGAGGAGAGTAAAATGAAAAACAGTCTGGATGCAGTTATTATGTTTATAATATTATATATTATGTTTATGCAGTTATAATATTATGTTTTAATTACTGTAATTGACTTAAATACTCTGTTCTCACCTAAAAATTGGGTTGTCTGCTCCCAAAGGTGCTATGTTCTAAGTAGCTTAACACATATAGGTGTAAATACCAGGAAATAAAAAACTTAACTCTTGTCTCGTGTCATATTTTTATCTCAACCACAAATATATTCCCTGTATTGCAAAACAGTGGAATTGGCATTGCTGTTCCAATACTTTTACAAGCTGCATTCTCATATGGTTGTATCCGTAACTGAGATATGGCAGCCAAAACCACTTTGAATGTACTCTTGTCAGCTATTTTATCATTAAATTCACTCATGCGTTATAGTACAGAAAGTAAGAGGTCTTCTAATGAAAAAAAGACAAATGCAATTGAATGAGAACTCTGTGGGCATGATAGACAAGCTAATTTAATATGGAGAATGCACATCTGGAAGCTTCACTGCCACTCTTGCATCAATGCTGTCATGCTAAATCTACCCACAAGGTGGCTGTATTTAGCTTTTGAAGCAATACAGCAATATAATATTTTGTTAGCCAGATTTGGTCATTTATAAAAGCTAGAGACAAATTATCACGTTGGACTATAGAAAATACACAACTGGATGTTTTCTGTTTAGCTGTTTAACTTGACTGTACTTTCCCAATTATATGTACTGTAAAAGTAAAGGTAATTCTCACCAAATGCTAAATCAGAGGTTCACAGATTTGTTTTTGTATTTTGGTACAGGGCATTCGTCAATGAAAGGTTTGTTCCAGGCACATTCGAATGAACTCAACCATACAGCCCGTAGACCTGTGCCTGAGCAGTGACACATGTAAATGCCTCATCTCATTGGAAGCCCAAACTAGGAACAAGAGTTAGGACCTGGGACAGTTCCTGTGGGGGGAGAGAGAGAGCAAGAGAGAAAGAGAGTGATTGTGGGACATTTTCCAGAAACAGTAATTATACGGAACTTTATTAACCAAGAACAAAAAACAAACACAAACAACCCTCACAGGCAGAGAGAGACAGAGAGAGAGAGATACAAACTATATATAAATGTTTTATTTAATGTTCATATAGTCCATTGTCATTCTCATCAAAATTGTAAGTCAGAAGGAGATGGAGAGACCGTTTTCAGCTGCTGTATCTCTGAGCGAAGCACCTGTCGCACGTCACTCAGCTCCCCTTCCTTTAGCTCCGCAACCTCGTTCTTCAGCCTTAGGAACATCAGCACCATCCGCATTAGCATCACCACCATCATCACCATCACTGTCATCATCATCATCACCAAACATCATCATCACCATCACTACCATTACCATCATCACAATTACCATCATCAAACATCATCATCACCACCATCACTGTCATCATCATCATCACCAAACATCATCATCACCATCACTGTCATCATCATCATCATCACCAAACATCATCATCATCACCACCATCACTGTCATCATCATCATCACCAAACATCATCATCATCATCACTGTCATCATCATCATCACCAAACATCATCATCACCATCATCACCATCACTATCACTATCATTACCATTACCATCATCACAATCATCATCATCAAACATCATCATCACCACCATCACTGTCATCATCATCATCACCAAACATCATCATCACCATCACTGTCATCATCATCATCATCAAACATCACCATCACTGTCATCATCATCATCATCTTCATCATCAGTATCATTACTGTCATCATCATCATCATCATCATCATCATCACCACCATCTTCATCATCATCATCATCACTATCACTGTCATCATCATGTTCATCATCAGTATCATTACTGTCATTATCATCATCATCATCATCACCACTGTCATTATCATCTTCATCATCATCACTATCACAGTGTCATTATCATCACCATCTTCATAATCATCACCATCACTGTCATCATCACCATCTTCATCATCATCACCATCACTGTCATCATCATCACAATCATCATCACCATCTTCATCATCATCACCATCACTGTCATCATCATCACAATCATCATCACCTTCAACATCATCATCACCACCATCATCATCGCCATCACTATCATCATCAGCGTCATCATCGCCATAATGTCATAGAAACTATAAATACTGCATAGCCACTATGTGCTGATCCAAGAGCAGTGTCTACCTTTTACACAAAGTGAATTGGGGCTGTTGTGCAGGGATAGACTGCAGCAGTTCTCAGTAGTGACCCCATAAAATTGGTTGTCAATCACCGTCTGAAACGGAAAGCTTTGGTCTCTGATGAAAGATACTGTGATTGGTTGAAAGCCAGTGAGTCACTGTAATAGATGATAGCTCCACTTATTTGGGGTTCAGGAAGCTAATCAGTGGGATTAATTCTACAATGGCATATTACTAGGAAGGACTGACATCATCCAGTTACTAACTGATTTGAGATCAGTAAATAGTTCTTCCTTCCATATATAAAATACTGTCCTACCTCCAATAATAAAGAGAAGTACGTTTTATTACTCAATCAAGCCATCAAAATCAACCAATGGCGCAGAAGCCAGAAGCAGCCACATCTGCCTTAACCAAATTTATTAAAAACCTTTCTGTTTTCTCATATAGAAACAGACCTGGTTCATTGCTCTGTGATCCATGAGGGGTGGGTAGAGTCACCTTGTTACAGAATGGGGATTAGGGAGGCCAACTGCTATTATTACTATTATAATTTTTAGCATTACGCTATATATTTTTTATTTAATAGATTCTTTTGCATTTCTGTGCTCCCGTATCCCTCTCACCAACAATTAATGAAAATACTTGATCGCAAAAAAAACAATGCAGAAGCTGTGTGTGCCTGCGTGCGTGCACGCGCATGTATAAGAACATGTCTGAGAGGGAGAGCGGACGTCAATTAAGTAAGGGTGATCAATATCTGCCGGATGTGCTTACATTTACCTGCTCTTTAACAGACAGCTATCGCTTAGCGAAATTGACACTGCGTATTCAATTTGAAGCGGTCGATAGGTGTGTAAGTGAGCGGCGGGTTTGGAGCGGGCCGAGGGACCGTGATTGATGATGTGCTAAGGGAGAGTTATCACAGCTGTGGTCGGGAGGGGGTGTCCAGCACACACTGAGGGGGTCGTCCGCAGCAACGTGGCTGGGGGATGGAGAGAAAGAAGCCACAGCCGTGTGATTTACGGCCTGTTCAGCCCCCATATTTCCCATTGATTTCACTTTGGTCGAGCCCCACAAGAGAAGAAAGCAGCCTCTGCAACATGCCGGCCCCAGAGGCCCCAACTCAGCTTAATTAACCAGCCGTAGCAACAGATACACCAGAGTGCATCACTGATACATTACCACTTATATGATACACACCAGAGTTATTGCTACACACCACTGATACACACCAGAGTTACTGCTACACACCACTGATACACACCAGAGTTGCTGCAACACCACTGATACACACCAGAGTTACTGCTACACGCCACTGATACACACCAGAGTTACTGCTACACACCACTGATACATACAAGAGTTACTGCTACACACCACTGATACACACTAGAGTTACTGCTACACACAACTGATACACACCAGAGTTACTGCTACACACCACTGATACACACTAGAGTTACTGCTACACACCACTGATACACACCAGAGTTACTGCTACACACCACTGATACACACAAGAGTTACTGTTACACACAACTGATACACACCAGAGTTACTGCTACACACCACTGATACATACAAGAGTTACTGCTACACACCACTGATACACACCAGAGTTACTGCAACACCACTGATACATACCAGAGTTACTGCTACACACCACTGATACATACCAGAGTTACTGCTACACACCACTGATACACACCAGAGTTACTGCTACACACCACTGATACACACCAAAGTTACTGCAACACCACTGATACACACCAGAGTTACTGCTACACATAACCGATACACACCAGAGTTACTGCTACACACCACTGATACACACCACAGTTACTGCTACACACCACTGATACATACAAGAGTTACTGCTACACACCACTGATACACACCAGAGTTACTGCAACACCACTGATACACACCAGAGTTACTGCTACACACCACTGATACACACCAGAGTTACTGCAACAACACTGATACACACCAGAGTTACTGCTACACACCACTGATACATACAAGAGTTACTGCTACACACCACTGATACACACCAGAGTTACTGCAACACCACTGATACACACCAGAGTTACTGCTACACACCACTGATACACACCAGAGTTACTGCTACACACCACTGATACACACCAAAGTTACTGCAACACCACTGATACACACCAGAGTTACTGCTACACATAACCGATAAACACCACAGTTACTGCAACACCACTGATACACACCAGAGTTACTGCTACACACCACTGCTACACACCAGAGATACTGCAACACCACTGATACACACCAGAGTTACTGCTACACACCACTGATACACACCAGAGTTACTGCTACACACCACTGATACACACCAGAGTTACTGCTACACACCACTGATACACACCACAGTTACTGCAACACCACTGATACACACCAGAGTTACTGCTACACACCACTGATACACACCAGAGTTACTGCAACATCACTGCTACACACCAGAGTTACTGCTACACACCACTGATACACACCAGAGTTACTGCTACACACCACTGCTACACACCCCTGATACACACCCCTGACCCATCGATACCACTGATACACACCACTGATACACACCCCTGATCCATCGATACTGAGTTACTGTACTGTTACAGCACACACCACTCAGCTACAGATAAGAGGTATAAAACAATTCGTAAAGCTTTGAGTGTTCCCAGGAGCACAGTGGCATCTATAATTGTGAAATGGAAGAAGTTTAGAACCACCAGGACTCTTCCTAGAGTAACCGGGCAAGAAGGGCCTTGGTCAGGGAGTTGACCAAGAACCCAACTGTCACTGTAACAGACCTTTGAAAGTCCTCTGCAAAAATTGGAGAACCTGCCGGAAGAACAACTATCTCAGCAGCACTCCATCAATCAGGCCATTATGGCAGAGTGGCTAGACGGAAGCCACTCCTGAGTTTTGAGTATCTCAAATATATTTAATAATATCTACTTCTCTAAAAATCTATTTTGATTCAATTTGAGTCATCTCATTTAGTGTTTAATGTTTTATAAACCTACACCACTGAAATTTCACAGTTGTAATTCACATTATTTAAACATTTTTGTGCAGGTGGTATTATTTTATGTTTACTTTTCAATGCTTGGGGGAAAGAAAGACAACTAAAAACCATGCCATCCGACACTATGAAAATCTGCTGCTTGTATATGCACTCAAAACAGATGCTATAGTGTCCTTTAGGTGTGCCATCACGTATGCTTAATTAGTGGCAATTGATGTTGATTACTGGGATAGGGACGATGTGAAAATCTTCTTCTTTCTCTTTACACTCGCTCCCTTGGCCCTGTGATCACTGCACATGGGCTATCCTACCACTGCTACGCGGACGATACCCAACTCTTCGTCTCGTTCCCGCCGTCTGATACGCAGGTTTCAGCCCGTATCTCTGCTTGCCTGAGGGACATCCAGACCTGGATGGACAACCACCATCTAAAGCTCAACCCAGGTAAAACTGAAATGATATTCATCCCTGCTAATACCTCTCCCCATCTGGATCTCTCCATTTCCCTCGGGGATACCACACTCACGCCGTCACCCAGTGCAAGGAACCTCGGCGTGGTGATGGACAGCAGACTGTCCCTTTCCGAGAACATTGCGGCGGTGACCCGGTCTTGCAGGTTCTTCCTATACAACATACGGAGAATCCGCCCCTTTCTCACCCCCTACTCGACCCAGCTCCTGGTCCAAGCGATGGTTCTGTCCCGCCTGGACTACTGCAATTCCCTCTTGGCTGGCCTCCCAGCGTCCGCCATCAGACCCCTCCAACTCATCCAGAATGCAGCAGCTCGTCTGGTCTTCAACCTTCCCAAATACTCACACGTCACCCCCCTGCTTACTTCCCTCCACTGGCTGCCTGTCATGGCTCGCATCAAATTCAAAACATTGGTGCTAGCCTTCCAAGCAGTTAAAGGGTCTTCCCCAGCTTATCTGCAAAAAATCATCAGACCCTACACCCCTGCCAGACCGCTTCGTTCAGCCTCCACAGGCCGCTTGGCACCTCCCCCTCTCAGAACCTCCACCTCACGCTCACGACTACTGTCTGTTCTGGTTCCACGGTCGTGGAACGAACTCCCCGTTGAGGTCAGAACTATAGAATCTCTCCCCACCTTCAAGCGCAAGCTGAAGACACACCTCTTCAAGCAGCACCTCTCCCCATCCCTCCCTACCTCCCTGTGAACCTTAATTGTTGTCTCTGTGACTTGCTTTGTGTATCGGTATTTTTAGTTGGCCAGGTAAGCAGTGTTTGGATAGTTAACTTTGGTCACTTTTGCTGTTTGTTTGTTTGTTTGTTCAAAAAAAAAAAAAAAAAAAAATGGCCCTTGTCCTTCTCTTTGTTGTACAGGTAGCAGTTGAAATTGTACTTCCCTCTAGGGTCTTTCAGCGAACTTATCCCTGGTTATGGGTATGCACTTTGTTGTACGACGCTCTGGATAAGAGCGTCTGCCAAATGCCAATAATGTAATGTAATGTAATAATCGACTGAAAAGAAGGCTCTGACTGAGGGAAGATTGAATTTCAGGTGATGAACCTGCCCAAGATGTATCAGTAGGGTGACCTACTGATATGGTATCACCTGGTGCAGCTCACCTAAGAAAAACACTGTCAGTTAATGGCCTCTGGCTGACTGTTGCTTTCTCTGCTTCCAGACAGCTTGTGATCGCCTCTGCTTCTCCAAGTTGTGTGTCCAGGTCTGCACACACACACACACACACACACACACACACAAACACACACACACAACCGCTATGCCTTTGTCACATTATTTTAATGTTAAACATGTTTGAATTTTAAATATTCTTTAACATAGTAATTCCCAATAGTTGGTACTAAAGCAATGGCTTAGATACCACACCATTGTGATACTCCTTGTACTAACACTTGGAAAGTAAAGATTCTCAGGCTGATAAAATGAAGGAATCGTTTTATCTGTAACCAAATGAATTGAAACAATACACGTTTTATAGGGATACATGGAAATATTGATGTTGCACAAATACAGGTCATTACATTTAGTATTGGTTGGTGTGTGTGGCACGTGATGGCTCTCGGTGACCTCTGACCTTTGACACACCTCTGAAGCTGAGAGATTTCCTCCTGCAGGACCGACTTCTCTGCCTGCAAGGAGAGAATTCCTGCATGGCCCTGCGTCATGCGCTCCATCTCTGTTGGGACAGCAGTGGCCATTTTTCAGTCAAATATAATATTTCTCTAACATAGCAGGGGGCACTTTTCACCCAAAGATGAAAAAAAGCACTCATAGGTTAATCCATATAAGGTGATGGCCATTAAACTGGCAAGCAAGTATCATACAAACACGGGGTATAAAATGCACATATTGCTTTACCAGGGAAATTGTGATAGTCAGTGATACAAATCGTGATACAAATTAAAATTGTGGTGTCTACATAATATTTAATGTTTCTTTTGTAAATGTATTATTTTTGTATAACTATTATTGTTTGTTGATGTGTTCAGGGATTAAGAGGGTAAGTGTTACTTCTTCGCATATGTAAATAGGTTTACGTTTAAGTGCTGGTGGAGGGAATTCATGATGTCTTTTTATATTTTGTTGTTCATCTGTTTTTAACTACTGTTTCAGTTTTGTTACTATGTTCGAAATAAAGATATCAAATCAAATCAAAAGAAATATGAACTGAGCTTGTCTGTTTTATTGGATCCAATGAAATACTCTCCAAAAGTGCAAACTCTGCCTTGTGGTCTTCTTGGTTGGCTCAGTTGCACCAGGCTATTTAAAAGCCATACAATGTGTAAACTTGTTAATGACCATGGCAGCTGTCATAGTTGCAAGAAGACACTAACCTAATATGTTAAGCACGCAAAAAAAGCACATCTTCCATACAAGGGTAAACAGGGACAGTGTAGCCTCCTGAGACTCAGCAGAAAAAGGTTTAACTTTTAGTTTTTTGACATAATACAATGTCTTGGATGACAAAAACATGTTGCCCTGCAGTAGACATCAGGTCCAATAGCATATTTGGTTATTGAGAATAAAACCAGAGAATGGGTTTCCAGGATATGGAATATCTGCACATCCAACAGTAAACTACACCAAATTTCAATTGAGAAGAAACAGTATATAAATGAAGGATAAACTTAGGCAAACTGAGAGAGTGCTTGTTTCTTTCAATAGTGCTCTGCTTTCAGCAAGAACATTTTCTGACAAAGGTCACCCGGCCAAAAGCTATTACAAGTAAGTTGTAATCTATTCCAGGGCACCAACAAGTTTTTTGTTTGGTTAAAAGAGACCGGTCATTACAGATTCAATACCAGTATTGCTTAAAGACAAAGGACATTGCACCTGTCATCTGTAATTTGTGTTCTACTATAACTTAAGTAGGCTATTTCATTGTATGAAGACAAATAATTAGGCCTACTCCTATCTGCCCTTAAACAATACTATTTTAATAAAAATCCTTCATTCGAAAAGGTCCAGTTCTATGAATTGAGATAGTAAGCTGTTCCAAGAAATACTGAAGAGGTCCAATTGCTTGTCATTCTACCAATTGCTCCCTCTTTTATTCATTACTGTTTCTGCACCATTCTTTGTGTACCAAATCAAAATGAATCCCTTGCAGAATGAAGGCAATTTTCCAATGAACGTTACTGAATCAGCAGTTTCTTGACTTCAAAACAAGGTGAACAAAGCAAAACCTTTTTTAAAAGTCACTTGCGCATTACTGTAACCTTGCTCCAAGACCATTTTTTGAGTTCTTAAAAATCATGGTGCTCAAACAGCAGGTCGAGGCATTGCCTTAAATTTAAACTGATGCAACGTAGATGAAACTTGGTGTGATCTTTGCTGAAAAAATATCTCATGAGCATTAATCGTCATGTTTCACATGATCTCCAGTTCAGGACACTTACTTATTTCTCTGACATTGCTTTCATGTGTCTTGGTCTTTCGTACCACACTTGCTCTCTATATGATATGGCAGACACTTTATATACTATAAAATGATCATTCATTGAGTAGACTCCACTTCAGGCTACAGGAAGCACACCCTCATTGAGCGACTTCTCCTCCCTGTCCATGGTCTCCATCTCCTCCCTGGCCCGGGTCTCTTCCCTGGCCTGTCTGTCCATTAACAGGTTGAACTCAGCGTTGAAGCTCAGAATCTCCTCCATGAATCTGTCTCTTTCCTCAGCTGCCCCACACCGTGCCTCCTCCTGCCAGAAGCCCCAGGACAGAGACAGTGAATCCTCTGGGCATTAACCAGACCTGGGTCAAATATGTCAATCTTTTGGATTCAAGAACCTTTCTTTGCTTGATTTTCCTGGTGCAACTGAGCCAACCAAGAGTAGTTTACCATTTTTGAGATTATTTCATAGGTTCGAATACACCATCCATCCATCCATCCATTATCTGAACCCGCTTATCCTGAACAGGGTCGCAGGGGGGCTGGAGCCTATCCCAGCATACATTGGACAAAAGGCAGGAATACACCCTGGACAGGTCGCCAGTCCATCGCAGGGCACACACACCATTCACTCACACACTCATACCTATGGGCAATTTAGACTCTCCAATCAGCCTAACCTGCATGTCTTTGGACTGTGGGAGGAAACCGGAGTACCCGGAGGAAACCCACGCAGACACGGGGAGAACATGCAAACTCTGCACAGAGAGGCCCCGGCCGACGGGGATTTGAACCCAGGACCTCCTTGCTGTGAGGTGGCAGTGCTACCCACTGCACCATCTGTGCCGCCTTCCAATACACCAGACAAGCTCAATAAAGCGTAGTAAACTATTTGAATCCAAGATAATAACCATTTAACCCAGGTCTGGCATTAAAACAAAGCGACATTTGAATTTCAAATAGTTTTTCAGGCAATTGATACAAAACATTAGAAAGCAGTGTTATACTGTATGTCTATATGCTGGAATCTATGCTTTTTACTTTTTATTCACTGTAAAACAGGCCAGCTGGGTAAAACACACCCAGGGTTTACAGGCCAGATGGAGACAGCATATACTGTGGACTTACTGCACAGGCCAGCTCAGCAACCACCACCATTATACAGCCCCACCATGGTGATGTATAGCAATTGTTATATTTCTCCAGGCAAGAAATACAGTACACTGTAGTGCAAATGATCCTCTCTAACATGATCATTGTTAATGATCCTCTGACCATTAACAATGCCTTATTTCTCATTTGTAAGACAAAATGCATTGCTAATGTACTTTCAAACCACAGTTGTTTGTGCATATGTGTGTGTGGGGGGGTACAGAAGACCGTAATGCGTACAGAGGTTTCTTTCAGTTGCCTCTGTTGAGTGAGAAGCTCTTCTCGCTGTTTCTCCCTGCTGTCATTGCACTTCTTCAACTGCTCCATCTGCAGCCCATACTCTATCAGTACCTTGCACTACAGAAGCACACACGCAGGCACACAAACAAACAACTCACAATTTGCAGAGAAATTCATTTGAGCAGCACGATGCAGGGGAAAACATTATTTTCGCAGCTGAATGTGAAAATGATTTGATTACAGCACGGTGGTTCCTGACTGTGTCTCACAGGTGTAAATAAGAAGTGAACGCTCTTGTGTTCTTGGTTTTAATGAATTCAGAAAAGGCCTTCCCCCTCCTTCCTCTCTAATAGAGCCTCTAAGCCATGAAAAGCAAACTATTATCATCTCACATCTAATTACATGTCACCTTGCTGCACACAAAACACCTGCTTCAATATCAGCCCCGAGGACCTCTTTGCAAAAAGCTCACTGCGAAAAGAAACTGCCATAATGAGGTCTTTGAACAAACACGGAAATAAGCAGAGTTTGTCAGCTTGTGTGTACGTGTCAGATACAGAGAGAATGTGTTATTGGGAAAGTGCATATGCGAAAGTCCCAGTGAGAGTGCATGTGATGTATGCGCGTTAATTCATATTTGTGTATGGGTACGCATTTTATGCACATATATGCATGAGCCTGGATGTGCTCATTGAATTCACCTTTTCAAAAAGCAGTGTTACAATGTTGAGCTGGTTATTTAATTCCCTAACATGTATTTGTAGGGTGCAATCTGTGTGTTCTGTATGTATAAGTGTACACAATAGAAAACAGTAGTAGTAGCAGAAAGAATATTTCATTGCTAGTTCCTCTACAATGCATACCTGCGTTGACATTTAAGGCAGCTCTAAGACTGCTACCAGAATGCCAGAAACATTTTAAATATCAGCCTCATCGTAACTGAATATACAGATCTTTGACTAATGTACCTCCTACTGGTTAAATCATGGCTGATAAAATGTAAAAGACAAAGATAGCTTATAGGTGCTGATTCTGCTTGAAAGAGCAGCATGTCAATGAATCGGCCCAGGCATACAGTTTGATTTCCCTCATTGATTTCTTGGCGCCAGTCAAGATAAATTCCTGAGATATTTCAACAGCCTATTTAAACACATATGGATCCTGCAGGCATTTAAGTGATGTTTATTGCAATATGTAAATTTTACACCTGTCTTCCTGTCACTAATCATTCATTGCTTTATGTAGTATGTGTAATATGAAACATATCGGCGCGGAATTGGAGAAGATTGATGTGCACAACTTCCTCCTGTGATTTACGCGCAGTGAAAAAGGGCCCCCGACTAATGCAATCCATCGGAAATGTGCGATTGATTTTGCCATCGCGCTTACGATCGGCCCGCTCGGCTTTAAATGAGGGCCCTTCTTTTAGATGAGAGTAAAACAAATCACCACTTAACAGCGCCTGTACTGTCAGTGTCAACACTTCATCAGCCACACAGCCGCAGTACTACATGCAGCAGGAATCAGAAGGATAGCTAATTTTTTATTTGCATTACTTACATTAATACTCGTTTGTAATTTGCTGACAAGCACACGTTATATTTGTACACAATGGCAAAGTTCATCATCGCAGTTATAAGTCATTACACGCGAACACTTCAAAGGATTTTCAACATCGTTGCATTCTGTTTTTCAAGATGTTTGTTCAGAAACAATCTCTGTTCTTAGTTCATAAAAAAAACATACAATTCTTGAACATGTGATTGTGTTGACATGCAATAAATTGTGTTATCTATCTTTTTGTGGGTTTCAAGACACTCATATTTTGACACCCTCTTGAAGGAACTCATATTATGCGTTATATGATCAATCTAAAACAGACATCTAATTGGCACCTATAGCTAGCTAGCTAGTCTCATTCTAGACAGTGCTGCAAATGAGCTAATAAAATTGCTTCATCCAAACAGCCAATGCTTTAGAAACAGCACAGTAGCAGCGCATTATTAACAGATAAAAATTTGATGAAACCAGAGAAATACGTGGACATTTAAATTTGTGGATGAGCATACTCTTCATCCTACACACCCAAACTCAGAGAATATTCAAGAGAAAGATCTTCAATGCACAGATTTTTTTATTTAACCTCTAACCTTTCAAACCCAGCTATTCCTGGTCACGGTCGTGAGAGGTGCTGAGGCCTATTCCTAAACAACTGTATTCAATTTTGCACAGATATAATGTGTACAAAAACATATACATCATAATTTACTTTAAGAAATTGTTCCTATCTGTTGGCCATGATTTCAAGTTTTGTCTCCTGGCGTTCTGTCCAGTTACATCCATTTCCTCAAACTACTAGACATTGATGACACTGCACTTTCCTGCCATATTTATTTGTAACATTTAATCTAATCCACCATAAAGGCAAGTACGACTTCTGTTTGACTGGTTCGGTTGCTTGCCATTATCAATCAGGGAAGAAAAACTATTGATCCATTTGGCAGCATCTCCATTCCTTAACTGTTTTTAACTATGTAGGCTGCCAATTATTTGTGGTATAATTCCTGGTAATTTTATTAGATTTTATGCAACCAAAACTGATGCAATTTTGAATCCTGTTAATTTTTTTCTGAACATGTTCCACTGAATTAAATAGCATGACATGAGCATGGCCTGAGGCGGCACGGATGGTGCAGTGGGTAGCACTGCCGCCTCACAGCAAGGAGGTCCTGGGCTCGAATCCCCGTCGGCCGGGGCCTCTCTGTGCGGAGTTTGCATGTTCTCCCCGTGTTTGCGTGGGTTTCCTCCGGGTACTCCGGTTTCCTCCCACAGTCCAAAGACATGCAGGTTAGGCTGATTGGAGAGTCTAAATTGCCCATAGGTATGAGTGTGTGAGTGAATGGTGTGTGTGCCCTGCGATGGACTGGCAACCTGTCCAGGGTGTATTCCTGCCTTTCGCCCAATGTATGCTGGGATAGGCTCCAGCCCCCCTGCAACCCTATTCAGGATAAGCGGGTTAAGATAATGGATGGATGAGCATGTCCCTATTTATTAAAAATAATATACATGTCAGGTGTGTTCTGCAGTTTGCTACTATGAACAGATGTTTTAATTGGCTGAGGAGCATACAGATTAATCAGGAAAATTACTGTTTGGGCTAGTAATGATGTAATCAGAAGCGAAAGAAGACAGAGAAGGACCAAGTTCAGGTAGTTGTGTGATTGAATTAAGAGCTGAATTCTGTTTGTTTACCTTTGGTTTCACACCCTTCTGCCCTTTGCCTTTTAGGTATTTTGCAACGTCAATGAATTCCAATGACTCAGCATGCATCCAGAGTCCAGAAGAAAATTTTTCAAGGAAAGCCTGGTTATTGTAGTTGGTACTATATAGCTATGACGTATGCCTTGCCAACTTGTACAGTGGCTTCAGAAAGTACTCAGACCCCTTAATTTCAGCACACTTTATTTTGTTGTAGGTTTAATTTTAAATGCCATTAAATTTATGCCATTTTTGGCCATTAATCTAGACTCAATAATCAATTTCACAAAGTAAACAGTATTAAATATCTAAAACTGAAATCTCTCATTTATATAAGTATCCAGACCCTTAATCCTTCTATTATGTTAAGAGTTTATGACCACTTTTATGTTTGGATTCAAATTGACCCCAACAGTTTAAATATAGGCAAAATTATTGCAAAAGAAAAATGTTGACCGTCTTTTTGTCTCCAAAATTAGCTTTTCATCCTTTTAAATATGAAAAATCTGTGAGAAACATCTCATTTTAGAGCCTGGGTGGAAACGTGCCACCAGGATCATCCACAAATAAATCGGAGATAAAAAATAAAAATGGTTGTATATTTTCTGACATTTTATACAGTTACAGAAGGTCAAAATAAGCCCATACAACTCATGCAAAGTTGGTACAGGACTTCTGAAAACAAAGCATTCTGTTTATTGCATGTTTACTATTATATTCCACCAAAATAGAAAAAAAAATAGGAGGGTTAATTCAGTTCTTTGTAGATGCCCATTTGGCAGCAATTACAGCTTTGAGTCTTCTTGGGTAAGTCTCTATAAGCTTTGCACACCTCGATTTGGACAGTTTATCCCATTCGTCTTCGCAGATCCTCACAAACTCTGTCAGATTGGATGGGAAGCATCTGTGAAATGCCATCCTCAGGTTTCTCCATAGTTCTATGGGATTTAAGTCTGGGCTTTGGCTGGCCCACTCAAGGACAGTTAGAGACTTGTCCTAAAGCTACTCCAGCTTTGTTTTGGCTGTATGCTTCTCCATTCACCCATTCATACACACACTCACACACCGACGGCGATTGGCTGCCATGCAAGGCCCCGACCAGCTTGTCAGGAGCATTTGGGGGTTAGGTGTCTTGCTCAGGGACACTTCGACACAGCCCGGGCGGGGGATCGAACCTGCAACCCTCCGACTGCCAGACGACTGCTCTTACTGCCTGAGCCATGTCGCCCCCTATTAAAGTGGTCACTGAGTATATTGAGTCCATTGTGCTCCTGGGAACCTTTAAAAATGGTATTATACCATTGCCTTGACCTATGTGTGACAAGGCGAGTTAGACTCACTGTTGTCCCCAATGGTGCAGTAATTGAGGTGGGGGGAGTGGCACCGGCAGGATCTCACCTGTTGAACCAATCTCTTGGCTCCCTACTTTTTAAATGTTTTTCCTTTCTCTCCCTGTGATCTCTCTGATCGATTTCCTGTTTCCTGTCTTGTCCTCTCCCTGCCTTACCACAAGAGGTAAGAAAACATCTATTCTGTTTCCCCCCCTGATAATATTCCTTGGGTTAGGAACACCGCAGACTAACGCAATGCTTTGGTTGCAGCTTGCTGTCCTTGTCTGTTGGGTAATTCGTCGGGATTTAGCAGTGTCCCCTGATTTCGGTAGGTGGGCTATATTGTTATAGCTGTAATTACTTGGCATTCATCGACAGTAACGTTATATTCTCTTCTAATTCATTCATTAAGATGCGCTTGTTTGCGGAGTCTCCTCCGAAACACGGAAGTAACAACTCACGCAGCTTAGAATTCCACGGATTGTTTAGTAATGTACCGTTTCGCTGTATGTATATTCCGATTGGATTTTAAGTATAAAATACTAGGTTTACAGTGACTCTTTCTTCACTTTGTAGGCGCAACAGTCACTGCTGTTTTGCCTCGGTGCTGTTTTGTTTGAAGTTTGTTTGGTTGCGCTTGTCAGGCAGGCGGAACCCGCCTGGTGTCGGGCACGTTCGCTAGTGCCCTGTGTTGCACGGCCATAGACTAGTTGTTGGCCGGACGACCTAAGGTGTGTAGCGGCTGGTGCGCGTGGTGTGTATATTACACCTCCGTGCCTTGAGTCTTCTTGGCGTGGCTTCTTAGAGGCGCACTTGTTCCTTTCTATTTCCTTTATTTTCATGTATTGACGCAACTGGTATAGGTAGGCTGTAGTTAGGTTATTCATTGGACTCCTAGGATTTGTCTCTTGTTGTATAGTGGGCTCGGCGCTGATTGATGGCGGGGTTAGTCAATAGGGGTACCCTCCTCACGTGTTATAGTGTTAGTGTTAATGGAACCTGAATCACATATAGTATCACCTTGTTTGCAGTAAGGCTTGCTGTGAGAGCACTGGGTGGTAACTACACATTGGGAGCCCTGAAGGTGAGTATGCCCCATCCCATCAGTGTCGTCACCCACCATCCTTAACCTTTACATCAATCTATTTATTCCTATTTATTCTGGTAAAATTGATGTTCAAAATAAATGTATGTTTATAAGAATATGAGCATTTGTCTTAACCTCATTATTGCCTTCCAGCATCAGAATTGATTTAATAAATTAATTGCATTTAACTTAGACCACGTCTCTGTCTTGTTATTAACAAACTGTAGAGGGGGCCTCTGTTATATTGTGTGACTGGGCGTACTTCAGGTTGAACCTTACATTTATGCTCCGGTTACATTCGCCTCACCTCGCCTTAATTGGGTAATTAAAAATGGGTAAAAATGCCAATCTATAACACAGTAAAGTGTGCAAAAAGTGAAGGGATCTGAATACTTTCTGAAGCCACAGTATCTTGGTGAAGAGTAAGATACAAGCCAGCAGGCGTATTATTATGCACCCTGCTCCTGCCAAATGGCTGAAGATAAGTGGGTGTGTGGTCTTGGTAATGACTTGGATGGGAGACCTCCTAGGAAACCTAAGTTGCTGCTGGAAGTGGTGTTGGTGGGTCAGTAGGGGGGCGATCTTCAGTCTGGTCGAAATACCAGCAAAAATGCCCCAGGCAGTGACACTATGCTGTAGGAGACACCTTCTTTCAGATGAGACATTAAACCAAGGTCCTGACTCACTGTTGTCATTAAAGATCCCATGATACTCTTTGCAGAGAGTAGGGGGCTCCCAGGTATTGTTGCTAAATTTCCAACCTGGATCTTTGAACCTGCCACTTAATCATGCCCTGACGCAATTGGCAAAAACATTTTTCTCTCTTTTTCCACCTCACCTGGTGTGTGGTGAGCGTTCTGGTAATATATTACCCAGGTGAGTGCTACACATGGTGGTTGAGGTGGGTTTCCCCCTCATCAATGTAGACCAAATATAGACCAAGTGCATATTGTCCCAGTGTATAATACAGAAATATATGGCTGGTTAACACCTCATTACCCCTGGCATGCCATATATTCTTAAACCAGTTTAGCTTAGTATGTTTTTTCTCACTTTCTCTGAATTGTTAAAAGATTAGTGTTTGGAAATTGGTGCAATATTTTCTCACCTTTTCCTCTAGCTGGTTCTTAGCACAGTTTAACTCTTCTGTTGTTGTCTTGATCTGTTCTTGGTATTTGCTGATTGCTGCCTTCACTGAAAAAAATAAGCTTGTTTCACAATTTGAAACCATATCAGTACATCCATGACAGGGTCTTGGCAAATGCATAATTCGTGCTTAGCAACGTGGTGTACTTTGAATGCTTCTGGCCTTAGGCCAATCAACAAATGAAGTTCGCCACAACAGGCAACACCGTATATTGGGTAATTTTCTGGAACCCGCTGCTTGCTAACTTAACATAACATAAGATAAAAACGTGATGTCGAAAACAGGCCATTCAGCCCAGCAATGATCGCCTTTTCCTACCTCTAAGTGTACCTACTGCCTAATTTGCCTAAAAGCTAAACAGAATCTAACACCGTATCAAGCCTGGTCTTGAAACCCCCTGCCTCCACTACATGCCTTTGCAAGCTATTCCAACTTGCTATATCCACTCTGGTATAAAAATCCAGCTATGACCAACTTGAAATAACACAGCTAACGATACCAGCAGTTTCAAAACATTACTTGACCTGCTCAAACCATGTTGAGTATATGGAGCTGTTCTAACTGGTCAACCAATTACCAGCTGTTTCAAAACCTAGCTTGAGCTGTTTTTTTCACCAGGATAGACTGCTGGTTTTGCAATAAAATAATAGAATAGCTAAAAGCAGCGGTCAGCGTTAGCTAGGTAGCTAACTTGGTTCTCTCGGCTGGCAAAGTTAGCCACCTACCGTCCTGCATCAGCCTTGTTTGCTCTGAAACTTTTTGTTCCGTGAGTAAAATATGATGAAACAGCTTATCGAGACTCATATTATTAGTTGAAGGAAACCTCAGGTAGCTGGTTCAGTGTATTGGTAGCTGATGCTTGTAAATTATAACCAAAGATTTGTGTTTTTTCATAGGACTGGTGAGCCAGCTATTCTGACATGAAAATCGTTTTGTGACGCGTCGCCCTCGCGAGAATCCTGTTGCACGAACTGCAAGAAGCTGGATTGGTATCATTAGCCTGCTAGAAGGGGCCATTCGGTCAAAAGGCTTCATGATAAATGGCAGTTTATTAATACTGGTTCTGGCATGAGATGCATCCCTCCCCACATATTATTATTATTATTATTATTATTATTATTATTGTTGTTGTTGTTGTTGTTGTTGTTATCTTGATTTTATCCTTGTTTCTGTAAAGCACTTTGTAACTTCTGTTTGGAAAAGTGCTTTATAAATAAAGATCTATTTGCGAAATGGATAACCTTACGATTTTTACCTTATTTTTAATTGTGATTTATAACCCCACAAATTCATTCAATTCGTAGGACTGGTTTGTGTAGAATGTAATTCATATGGCAAGCAACAGGTGGCACTATCAGTTCACACAACTGAATCAACCATTTTCGTGCGCGTGATCATCCTGGGAAAATGAAAATAGGCTACTTTTATCCACTGATGGCTTTAAAACAATGTCGCCATTACTTTGTATAATATTAATAACTTTAGTTTACGCTCTGGTGTGACTTCCCATGTGTTAATTATTGAATTATTTAATTATTTACTAAGTCATTATTTAATTAGTTATTATAATTGATGTTGACATGTAGCAAATTTTCTTTTTATTCGCACCATGATTTCCGCATAATTAAGAGCTATCAGTGGACTGTTCTTTATTTGTAGGCCTGAAATCATGTTTATCATTTCTGTAACTCCGAGTAACGAGGCTAATATCAGTGTACAATTTCTTATTTCCGGAAATGTATACATTAATTTGTGTTTGCTGTTACCTGCATCAGAAATTCAGCCTAGTTTATGCCCATACATTTAAAGAAAACAACAATGATTCCCTCCAAAATAGCCACTCCACCCACTCGCAACAAATTCAAGATGTGGCATTGTAGTCCTCTAATCACTCTAAACATTACGTCAGTCCAATTACCATAATTATCGTAAATAAAGTATTGCATTTGGTCGAACCAGCGCATTTATTGAGTTTCTGCCCAGTGAAAATGTTCTAATCTGTGTTTGGCCAAGTAGCTACATTTAGATATTTTGGATGAGATCGCTGATCATTTTAAACCTGTAATATTTTATTTCTGTAGCCCATGTTTTGTAAGGAGTAGCCTATACATTTGATGCCACAATGTTTACTTTGATGCAAATCCCACTAGACCTACAGAATTCTTAAATGTAGCCTACCTTGAATTTATTCTTAAATTGAGCACTTTGAAAAGCTGTTAAATTGGAAAACACCCGCTCAGCACCTGATATCTAAATTAATAATTATTATATCACCAAGGAAAGTAGGCTATAATCGAAAGTTATCTAAACCAAAGATTGTGGGCAAAAACTATACGAGTAAGACATGAAACGGGTAAAACGGAGCGGTTTGCCATCTCTGTGTTCTCCTGGAGGAGCTTAGAGCGCGTCACACCAGCAGTTGCCACTTGGTTGGGGTTAAAGCTGAAATTCACTACAGTGGCTTGTGTGTCAGTGAATGCTCAGAGTGCGTCTGAAACCTTGGACAGTCGGAATTCGGGGACCACTTGCGCATTTGCTTCCTTGTTTATTTGTCTTTTTTTTAGCTCGTTTGAATGTGAGTAGTTCGTTTACGATCAGTACGGGATTCCAACTTCCCCAGAAGCTCTTGTGTGCATAGCTCGTGGATGTGATCTAAGAACCAGTTAAGTGTTTGAAATCTCCTGGATGCATGTGGGACACCCAGTTTTTTAACGGAGTCTCCATGGATCTGAAGTGGGACAAAGTGGATCTATCTGGGGAACTGAAATTCTAATCCCTTCCTGTCTTCAAATAAACTGCTGTCCAACACTGTAAATTCCCACGGGCAGAAAACGCAATGATTATCACAGCTTTATACGTCATGTTGCCCGTGTTGGGTAAGTTAACATTCCTGATGACATAATTTTAGCCCTTTTTGAACTCAGAATGTTTTACTTAACATTGTAATGTATAGCTCCGGATACCGGACAGATTGTGAATGCAAGAGGAAATATAGGTTATAATCCACAAGTATTTTTACGAGCAAGCAACTTTAAAACAAACAGTAATAGAAGTAGTGACTGTAGCAGTGTCTAACACGGTTTAATACTCTGGGGAAATAATCTAATCGGTAATTACGCAGATAGAATTGCGCTCTTGAGAAACAGTATAAGGTCTTTCTGTACAAGTCAAAACAGGTTCTGAACACTCACAAGTTTAAAGAAACAGTTCAATGAATGAAACAATGTTATACGTGTGCGTCTGTTGACGAGTCACTATAACAATGTGCATTTTTTCTCATTGTAATGTGTGTGATGATGATGATGATGATGATAATGATTATTATTATTATTATTATTATTATTATTATTATTATTAGTAGTAGTAGTAGTAGTAGTAGTAGTAGTAATAGTAATAGTAGTAGTAAGTAGTACACAGTAAAATGTTCAGTGTTAAATAAACTCTGACAGAGTAGCCTACATATGGTCCCTATTAGACTCATGTACTCTGTTACAGCTGAATTAACACTGCATTCTGCTGTGTATCATTTTTAGTATGATTATTCCCACACAGATGTACTGCTGTCCGCGGAGGAGAGTGTGCTGGCTCGCACGGGTCGCCTGGACTGTGTGAAAGCGAGCGAACAGTGTCTCAAGGAAACGAGCTGTAGCACAAAGTATCGGACAATGAGGCAATGTGTGGTGGGGAAAGAGAGTAACTTCACCATGTTGGCGGGACCCGAAGCGCAGGACGAGTGCAGGAGCGCGATGGAAGCCATTAAACAGAGCCCACTCTATAAGTGCAGATGTAAACGGGGCATGAAGAAGGAGAAGAACTGCTTGCGTATTTACTGGAGTATATACCAGACTTTACTAGGTAGGAGTACTCGTCATCTCCCGAGTAATTGCGGATACGCTGCGCTTTTCCCAAACATCATGAATCACTTTAATCATGAATGAGCAACAAAAATCAACTGTTGGAATACGTACAGAAACTTTATATAGGATACCACACATCATTTGGCGATCTTAGTCTACATTATGGGCATCCGAGTCTGTGCGTAAAGTGATCATCAATCATCATCAATCGGCTTTATCCGGCTACTGTTACAAGTAATTCAGACCGGATTTATTTACTCTTAGCTGGTAGACTGCTTCAGCAATTGGATTAGAATCCATGACCCAAGGGAGTTTTGGTCCAGTGATAAAGCCGATACATTTAAATCAAGACGTGTGAACCAATTTGACCAGTCACTAGCGAGCACCGCAGTAAGCAGACCTCAGCAAACAAACGATGCCGTCGGCGTCGCGCACGGTCCGTGTCGTGAAACAATATGCCTAATTAGCTACTGAAAGTGCAACAGACTGATGGATTTACAACAGCACAACGCAGAATAGTCCTGAAATACACAAGCAAATTGGTAATTATTCGAGGTGTTTAAATACAACGTACCACAGTCGTTCAAAGCGCAGAACACAACCGTTTAAGGTTTATTAGATGAATGACAAATTTGTCTTACCAGCCACTTAAGGCCAATCGATTTATGTCTTGGTGAATTCAAGGTGTTATTATTATTATTATTATTATTATTATTATTATTATTATTATTATTATTATTATGTTGATTATGGTTATGATGATGATTATTATTAATAAAAAAGAAAAACCGAAATTGGTTTTGGAAACCCCCAGATACCAAGGGACAGGGGCAGTTGACACAGAGACACTCATGTGGATCGAGTGCAAACAACAGCAGACACACAGATTACTTAATAACTAATCAATGCACAGTGTGTATAAAGGTTTTAACCGATCAATGAGAATATGAAATAAAAATGGTACTCAATTCCATACCTCGTTTTCAAGTAGGCCTAATTTTTATTATGAGAAGTTAGACACATTCATTATAGCAATTAGCTGTATGATTTTTTATTTTATTATTTTATTCAGATTGTTTTATTTTTACTTATTTGAATTCTCAGGAAATGGTGTACTGGAGGATTCCCCCTACGAGCGAATGAACAGTCGTCTCTCTGACATTTTCCGGTTAGCTCCTATAATTTCAGGTAAGACTCCGGGCTCTATACGGTCTAATTGAGTGAGTGTATGGGATAAGAGAAGAGGTGTGTCGTGGGAAAATCAGAGTGTTACTTTGTGAAAAATGGCCTTTGCCTCAGAGAACCTATATCCATAAAAAAACGTTACTATCTCAATGGTCAAGAGCGAAATCACTTTTACGATAAAAAGGCAGGTGAATTGACCTGATCTTTGATCTCTAATCTTTGAATTCTGCTTATGATTTCACAAAATATTGGTGATCTGTCAGCACCAGGGCCACATTTTAGCATCCAATTTTTGTAAATATATTTTTTTCATTTAAATGTCCCTTGAGATCTCTTTTTCCAAGGAAAACACATAGCAACATCATGGAAACATTTGTATAAATTCTACACCAAAGTGCACTGCAGTTAGACTGAGTCTACCTCTACTTAATTAATGTGGACCCTCCACAGCATGTCGAACTGAGTAATCAGTGTGTCAGGGCATGAAAGTTAGAGTGTCGGAGCAATGAGTCAATTTTTGCAGTGGGTCAGTGATTTGTTTCTAAGGGCAGTCATCAATGCGGCAAAGAAAAGGCCTAGAACTCATCCCAGATCATCGGCTTTGTCTGATGGGCATAGATACCATAAGGCATTTAAAACCAGCTGGAGCACAACTGGAACACTCCTTATGGCCTTTTAAATGGTGTTGAACACTACATTCTCTCAGAAGCTGGCTGCCTCTAGGTGGCAGTGTTGGTCCCTGATGTGTGATCAATCAGAAGCACAAAGAGGGAGCTATGTTATCGGCCATTGTTGGGCTGTTTGACACTGTGGTGATGAGACAAGCAGACAGATGGACACAGAGGGTTGTGACAGTGGGAAGTTTCTTTTCTTTGGACCGTATTTCACTTCGAGAGCAGGGAAAGACAAGACCTCTGCATTGATAAAATATCAGCTTTTATTTAGAGAGATGAAGCTAAAAGATTTGTTCTGCATACAGACTTCAGCATCAGTACAATGTCATTCTCCTGGAAACTTTTATATTCTTATAACCTGACCATTACAGATGCATAAGTTCCCTACAAAGGAACTGCCAATTGCTGATTGGATAGAGTGCTTTCCTGTGGTCATCTTTTTTAAATAATAAGAACACAATACCCAAAGTCGGTTGAGAAAAATGCACAAAAAAGTGTCTCAGACACCAAGTGAGAGCTGGTGGAGAGACAGTATTGAGGAACTGCCTCTTTATTCTGTGCCTACACAAAAAAATCAAATTACAACATTGATTTTTTTGTATATTAATGATGAATCAATAGACAATGTGTATCCAGATTTTGACTGACCTATAAGATTGTGAAATATAGATATATAAATCCATACTTAAGTTTTTATTCTCATTACAAAGTAATATGACTAATGGCATATAAGCACACACATGCACTTGCACACACACACACACACATTCTCCAAAAATAGAATGGAAATACCAATAAGCTACTCTGTAGCAAGGGAGGCTCAGTGTGGCAAGTAAATCTTAGTGTGGAAGGTAAGGCTCAGTGTAGCAGGGGAGGCACAGTGTGGAAAGTAAGGCTCAGTGTGGCAGGTAAGGCTCACTGTGGCAGGTAAGTATCAGTGTGGCAGGTAAGTCTCAGTGTGGTAGGTAAGACTCAGTGTGGCAGGTAAGACTCAGTGTGGCAGGTAAGGCTAAGTGTGGCAAGTAAGGCTCAGTGTACCAGGTAAGACTCAGTGTGGCAGGTAAGTCTCAGTGTACCAGGGGAGGCACAGTGTGGCCAGTAAGGCACAGTGTGGCAGGAGCGGCTCAGTGTGGCAGGAGAGGCACAGTGTGGCAGGTAAGGCACAGTGTGGCAGGTAAGGCTCACTGTGGCAGGTAAGTATCAGTATGGCAGGTAAGGCTCAGTGTGGTAGGTAAGACTCAGTGTGGCAGGTAAGTCTCAGTGTACCAGGTCAGGCTCAGTGTAGCAGGTAAGTCTCAGTGTACCAGGGGAGGCACAGTGTGGCAAGTAAGGCTCAGTGTGGCAGGAGAGGCACAGTGTGGCAGGAGAGGCTCAGTGTGGCAGGTAAGTGTCAGTGTAGCAGGGGACCTTCAGTGTAGCAGGTAAGGAGGTGCATCAGTTACTGTAAAGATGCAGATTCTCCAAGAGTTCTGCAATGAGAAGCCTGGGAGTGTTTTCTCTTTTCTTCAATATTTTCTTATTTTTCCCTCAGTTCATTAGCAGAAATGTGAGGCAAGGCCCTGCTTGGCTGCCTGTTTGTTCTCATTAATGCTGAAAGTGCGCTTCTGCTGTGATGGCTGGACTATTGTAATGATTTGATCAGATACAATGCGTTACAGGTGCTTTGAATCACTTGAAAATGTTTAAAGTGAGCCGCTCTGCAGTTGCATGACTTCATAAATCTCAAAACACCATCTGAAAGCAGTGTGCTGCCTCTCAGTGTGTCCCTCTTTATTGAATAAAAGCATGAGAAGGCCAGTGTGTTTTCCCTCCAGAGATGGGCTGCAGTGGCAATCACTCTCGGCTTGCAGATGCGCCAACAAGGACACTAATCTTAATTCAGACACACAGGGGCCAACCTCTGCAGAACCCACTCAGGGGCTGTGACTGCATAGTTCTCCGGTAACTGCCATACAGTCAATTAATAGTAAGATTTTTTGAAAGAGGATTTGGGAAAAGGTATAAGCATTTGTATCATTTATTTTTTATTTTGTTGTCATTGTTGCCAGTTATGTTTCACTTTAGTGAATGTTATTATTAATCTGTGTTCGTGTTCAAATACGTATATTGCTGTAAGCTTACATCGTGTATTACGTGCCAATAAAGCTGGAATTGAATTTGATTATGATTTAAAATTTTAGAGAGAGAGAATTACAGAGCAGGAACAAGAAATGACAACAAAAAAAATTGTGTTGGGGGAGGGGGGGAAGGAATAGAAAGAGATAGACTGACTGCAAAAAGGAATTGGAGAGTAAAATTAATCTTGACCGCTCTGGGAAGAGGTTCTTTCAGGCAGGGAGAGTGAAACAGAGGGATTAGACTCATATCAGGCAGCAGGCAGACGGAGAGTCTCTCTGGCTGAGCTTGAGTGCATTTCCGCTTTAAAAAGTGAGAAAAAGAGTGTTGACTAGTCTATAGCACTGTGCCCACCAGGTCACTGCAGAGCTCAGTGAGAGACAAGCAAGCTGCAATGACACATTCTTTGTCACCAAAAACTTGGCATGAATTTATTTATTGTGTTTTATTTAACATAACATAACACAACATATCACAACACAACCCTGCTGGAAAACAGAACATAACATGGAACAGAACATAACATAACACAACCACTGTAAGTGCACCTAATGTACCTAATGTTTACTGAAAAGCTTGATAGTATCAAACTTGGTCCGGAAAACCCCCAGAGTTTCTGCCTCCCCTACATGACCTAGCAAGCTATTCCACACAGTGACCACCTCCTAATGTCTGTGCAGATTTTATCCTTTGCGAATTTCCTTGTTCTGTGAACCCAACCCAACTTCAGCAGTGAATTATTTAAAGCCACTGAAAGACATTGAAAATAAAACAGACTTACTGGAAGGACAAAGTGACAATGATGACCAGCTGTCTGTCGTAAGAGGGGGTGGTGGGGAGTGTAATCGACCTCATTTTCAATGAGAGGTCATGTGACAGGAAACCGCGCAGATAAACACGCCCCAGGATCTAAATCATCTCCAAAAGACCTGAAATGCCCTGTCACTTTGAACGGGTGGCTGCAACCTTGCTACAGTGTCGTATCAGCCTGATAATGTTTCTCTAGTGCTGCAGATGCACTGCAAATTTGCAAGAAAACAGGTTGGATTTATGTGTGTAAGACACAGACTGTGAAGGGGATAGCTGTTTTCCTGAAAACCCATTATTACATGATCTTAATTACATCTCCATCATTGGTGCTAGTCATCAGCATAAGGGAGGAAGAGGGCTGTATGACAGGAATAGTTGGTTAAAATACCCTGCTTTCCACTAACATTCAAATCTCTGGGTCATTACTAACTAATCGTTACTTTAATTAATTAATACTGTATTCCGCGAATGAACCATGTGCTCAAATAACACTTGCCACATATATTATAAAACAGAGAACGCACAGTGCAATCCTCCATATACCTCCATAATGCATTTTTGTGGGTTTCAGTCAGTTTTTATGTGCAGTCCATAAGTATTTGGACTGTGGTACAATTTCTGTTCTCTTGGCTCTGTACTCCAGCACATTGGATTTCAAATGCAACAATGAAAATGAGATTAAACTGCAGACCGTCACCTTTCATTTGAGAGTATTTACATCCATATTTGGTGATCCCTGTAGGAATTAAATCCCTTTTTATACATAGTCCCCCCATTTTAGGGGACCAAATGTAACCGGACAGTTTGATTCTCAGATAGTCCTGATTAGTCAGGTGTATTCAATCACTTCCTTAGTGGAGGTATAAGACAGTTTTGATTCTAGGCTTTTGATTGCCTTGGACATCTGTCAATGACGGTTGTCATAATGATGTGCCGATGAAAGTCAAGGAAGCCATTAACAGGCTGAGAAAATAAGGCAAAAATGGTCAGAGACATGAGCGAAAACAAAAAAAAACTATTTGGAATATTATTAAGAAGAAAGAAAGCACTAGCGTATGTTTGGGGTCATTTCATTACTGTGGTATGAAGCACTGTAGAATGAATTTAGAGGCATTTCATTGAACTTGAGAAGATAAGATGCTTCTATACACTTCATAATTCATTCTGCTGTTGCTACTAGCAATTCCATTATCAATGAAGGCAAGTGAGCCAGTGCATGTAGCAGCCATACATCCCCAAACTATACCACCCCCACTATCCTGTTTCACAGATGGGGGGGTGCCTTGCTTCTTGGGCATTTCCTCTTAGCCTCCACATGTTTCCATCCAGACCTTTTGCAGGCTCTTTTAGGTACTTCTTAGCAAACTGTGACCTGGTCATTCTGTTTTGCAGCTAATTAGTGGTTTGCATCTTGCAGTGTTAAAATCAAGACTATGCTGGAAGCTTTCTTATACCTGCACTACACTAAGGAAGTACCTTAGTGTAGTGTAGTGTAGTGTACTTGCACTACCTAACTAATCAGAAACAGCTGAGAAGCCAACTGTCCAATTACTTTTGGTCCACTAAAATGGGGGGGATTAAATAAACAAATGGATGTAATTCCTGCAGGGATCACTTGATATGGATGTAAATTCACACCGTACAGAGCCAAAAGAACAGAAATTGTATCACTCCAAATATTTGACTGCATTGTATGTATTTTCCTATTGCACCTGCACAGCAGATGAGCAATAGGGGAAAATATCTGCTATATAAAAAAATTTGCATCTCAGAAAATTAGAATATTGTCGAAAAGTAATTTTATTTCTGTAATTTCATTCACAAAGTGAAACTAGATTTATTACATGAAGTGTAATAAATATTTCAAGCCTTTTTTTGTTTTAATCTTGATGATTACAGCTTACAGCTCATGGAAATCCAGTATCTCAAAATATTAGAATATTACATAAAACCAATCAAAAAAATGATTTATAATACAGAAATGTTGACCTCAATACTTGGTTGGGCAATCATGGGGAAGACTGCTGACTTGACAGTTGTCCAGAAGACACTTATTGACACCCTCCACAAGGAGGGTAAGCCACAGAAGGTCATTGCTGAAAGGGCTGGCTGTTCGCAGAGTGCTGTATCAAAGCATATTCATGGAAAGTTGACTGAAAGGGAAAGGTGTGGTAGGAAAAGGTGCATAAGCAACAGGGATGACCACAGTCTTAAGAGGATTGTCAAGCAAAGCCAATTCAAGAACTACATCAAGAGCCACCAAGCACAGATGTGTCCAGGAAATGGGCTACAAGTGTCGCATTCCTAGTGTCAAGCCACTCCTGAAGAGACAACATCAGAAGCATCTTACCTGGGCTAAGGAGAAAAAGAACTGGATCATTGCTCAGTGATCCAAAGTCCTCTTTTCAGATCAAAGTAAATTTTGCATTTAATTTGGAAATCAAGGTCCCGGAGTCTGGAGGAAGAGTGGAGAGGCACAGAATCCAAGTTGCTTGAAGTCCAGTGTGAGGTTTCCACAGTCAGTGATTATTTGAGGTGCCCTGTCATAATTTGGTGTTGGTCCACTGTGTTTTATCAAATCCAGAGTCATCTACCAGGAGACTTTAGTGCACTTCATGCTTCCATCTGCTGACAAGCTTTATGGAGATGCTGATTTCCTTTTCCAGCAGGACTTGGTACCTGCCCACAGTGACCATGGTATTACTGTGCTTGATTGGCCAGGCAACTCGCCTAACCTGAACCCCATAGAGAATCTGTGGGGTATTGTCAAGAGGAAGATGAGAGACACCAGACCCAACAATATAAATGAGCTGAAGGCCGCTATCAAAGCAACCTGGGCTTCCATAACACCTCAGCAGTGCCACAGGCTGATTGCCTCCATGCCACGCCGCATTGATGCAGTAATTTGTGCAAAAGGAGCCCCAACCCAGTATTGAGTGCATAAATGAACATACTTTTCAGAAGGTCGACATTTCTTTATTATAAAAACTTTTTTTGATTGATTTCACTTTATGTGTAATGAATCTAGAATATATGAAAGTTTCACTTTTTGAATTCAATTACAGAAAAAAATGAACTTTTCCACGATATTGAAATTTTTTGAGATGTATTTTATAAACATTTCATAATATTACATATAATGTCACATTTGAATTTCCTCTGAATGTGTGCATATTTTCCAGTTCTGTATGTATGTGCATGTATAAAATGTGTTTTTTCATTTATGATTTTGTTTTACATTTACATTTTAGTCATTTAGCAGACGCTTTTAATCCAAAGCAATTTACAAGTGCATAGGTTCTTCAGCACGTTAAAAACATCAAAACCATGAATAGCAAAACACACATGAAGAGCTGTTCTAACCAGAAAACAATAGTCATCATAAGTGCAATTTTAATGGACATTAACTTTATTACAGTACATAGGCATGCACGTGCACACACTCATACACAGAGAGACACTTATGCTCACAAACACACACAAGTGGGAGCTGTATGGGATTTATACTTATTAGAATGAGGGCAGCATCAGAGGTGATTGGTTCTATTAGGCGCCCAATCAAAAAAAGTGGTGGAGTCAGTATTCAATATGTCAGGACAACAACCTCGTATGCCGAAACAGCACCAGTGTCTTTCACCAGCAGATTTGGTGTGGTGCAGGAGACCAGGGTTTAAGGCTTGCCTGTTCCTTTCATTTACTCTTTGTTTCTCTACATTTTTTAAACAAATATACAGTCACTGAGCATTTTATTAGGTACTTATTAGACTTATTTTCTTCACTTCTGCTTCTTCTGCTGCCCTCCACTTTTGAGGTTTGAAGCATTGTGTGTTCAGACCTGCAGTTCTGCATACCACTGTCTGGCCCTTCTCCTCTGGCCTCTATTATTAACAACATATTTTTCCCCACAGAACTGCTCACTGGATGTTTTGTTTTTTGCACCATTCTCTGTGAACTCTGGAGACTGTTGTGAATTAAAATCCCAGGAGACCAGCCATTTCTGAGATACACAAACCAACCTGTCGGGCACCAATATTCAACAGTCAAAGTCACTTAGATCACATTTCTTCCCCCTTCTGACATTTGGTCTGAAAAACAGCTGAACCACTTCATGTCCACATGCTTTTATCCATTTAGTTGCTGCCACATGATTAGCTGATTAAATATTGGCATTAACAAGCTGGTGTTCTGGAATCTTGTTCAGTGAGGTATTTTGTGTAACAAAAGAGAAAAACGGGTCATTGACCAGACCAATGGTTTTAGTATCTGTTGGATCATCTGTGGTCTGTGTGTAGGATTGCAGCAGGCTTCGTGTCCCAGGCTGTCCAAAACAAAAACACACCATGCAGTACAGGAGCTTAATATGACATGCAGCTTTTCACTGTGTTCATGAATACATTTCCTCACTCCCCTGTGCTTTTACATTCTCCTGGATTACTTCTTAATTTCAAAACCTGAACTTTCGGTGGAGCTAGAGGCCCTGGCCCCTTCTTCTTAATAGTTCTATATCTAGAGTGGTCCTCTCCTCCATCCATAATTTTTTATTTAGCTGACGATTTTATTCAAAGTGACTTACAGTTGATTAGATTTGGCAGGCAACAATTCCTGCTGGAGCAATGAAGGATTAAGAGCCACACTCAATGGCCAAACAGCTGTGCGGATCTTATCATGGCTACACCAGGGCTTTAATCACCAACCATCAGGGTCCCAGTCATGTACCTAAGCCATTTGACAACAGACTGCCCCTAGGCTGCATCCAGACCCCACCTCCAGACATACCCTTAACTGACCATCTCTCAGGACAACAAAAGAAAAGTTAAACTCTGCTGAGCTTGGATAAATGTGTTAGCATTCCCCTATCTCCCATAAGCACTGTGTTCTGAACGACCGTGCCAGCCACGGTAAAGAGCAAGGCAGGCATTAAAAATGCAGCAGACCAGCCTATGAGGAGAAGCTAGCTGCCCAGCAGAGGCTGTGCCTGCGATCCTGCAGCAGCCCAAGGCCAGGTGAATCCATCTGATAGTTAATCAATACACGCAGCCATTAAAAAGAGCTCTGAGGTTACTGTACAAGAAATCCATTGATCTAGCGAAGTGATTGCAGCCAAAACCATTTTCTGTTTGCTGCATTCAAAAGAAATGCCTTTTTGAACTAAACGTCTGGGAACATATCTTCGAAACATTTATAGAATAAAGTGAGCATGTCATCGATAGTTTTCTGTGTGAGAATGTGCACACAGAACATTAGACAGAGTTAATTAATTCACTATCTATCCTCAGTATCTCTGGATAACAGCATTTTCTAGCGTAGTGGTTTTTATAAGAGCTGCTGTAATTGGTGACTATCCAGCAGTTTAGCAAGCACAAAGGTGTTTGGTGGGTGTTTATGCAGAATTTAGCTGGCCTATGACCCAGTGCAACTGGTCTTTACTGAAACATCTCTTGTGCTAATGGTGAAATGTACATTAATACCATGTCTGGATGCTATCATGGTATTCATAAAGACCATAACAGAAAGGTGAGAATTTGTATAGAAAATTCACAAAGGAATTCCTCCATATGCCCATTCTAATTCCAGTGTATAATTCACCCCATGAACAGACAAGTGCCTTGCGCCTGTTTAAATGACAAAGCAGGGATGTTAAAGTGGGTCTGACTGTATGACTGTGCTTGCAGGCAAACACAAGGAGGGGATTATGAACTGCACAAGGATGACTGGGCATGAACACATTCTCTATTATTTGCACACCAGACTTATTTCTAACTGGTTATCATGACTGTAGGTGAATATTGTAATATTTAAAAAAGTGTCCAGTTAGATTGATTGGTTAAACAATCTTTAGATTTTTTTTACAAATTTTTTATATATAAATATAAATCATATATATATTTTGCTACCAACAGGGAAAAAAATCTGGAATAGTAATCTCTAAACTTGATCTTTGAAAGCCACTGGATCATATGGCTATCCTTGTTGCTTCATCATTATGGAATTATTATAAAATTATTGGAATTACCAAAAATGACTGATCCTATGATTAACCTGGTCCTTAATAGCAAACGCTCAATTAACAATGAATTAATTTATGGAGCACCCAGCTACAGGAAACCAGTAGAGTCAGTAGCCGAAGGCCATCCCACTGTAACAGTATCTGCAGAGCACTAAACCAGTGACCTGCTGGGGGAATGTTTTCATCAAATTATTACAATGGAATAGTGGAACTGAAACCAATCATGAAGTGTATTTCGGATCAATACCATGCAATACTTATTACCCAGTCAGATCTTTTACCATTTGTTACAGGATGACACCATACACCTCAGATACTTGTAATACAGGTTGGAATAGGTAGAAACAGGTTAGATAAGCATCCCAGGAACTTTAATTTATAGGAATATCATTACATAAAATGGTAATTGATGGCATCAAAATTAGCTATGTTCACTGGGTAGGATTCATATACAATTCTGTCAATATTGTTTCCAACATGCAATGTGTACCAAACTTATCCCATGTACAGATTCAAACATGGTGAATACAATCCCCACTGCAGGGCCATCTCCACAACCACAATGTAGTACAGGCTTTATATTTTAGGAAGCAGGTTTTAGGAAGCTAGCTTGGAGCATAGCTTCTTCAACCTTTCTAATACATTCCCTGAAAATACTTAGTATAAAAATCTGGCCTGTTTTAGCAGCAAAATATTTATATAATAATAGATTTTAAAATAGATTTTTATTTTTTTTCTATAAAGGACACATTTTTAGAAAATAGAACTATAGACTAACATGGCAGCTACTTGATTTGCGGCAATACTTTCGTGAATCAGTCCTTAACATGGCATGGATAGCCTTCACAGCTCCTGCTCCACACTGTTTTAACTTCTGTACAACATTCCTGCTCCAACCACCACATCACACTGTTCTAACCACAACACCATATTTTAGTCTAACCACAACAACGCAGTGCTTTGAACACTGCTTCACTCTGAAATAGCTGAGCTATGCTACTGTAACAAGTTAGATATTTGCCCAAGGTGGGATTTGAACCCCAGCCTCCCACTTCTTAGACGAACATGTTTTCAGTCAGTTTACCATGCTTTTACAAGCGAATTAGCCAAGCTAACCACCCGCATTGTCATTATTTAAACTGTGTAGGGAATTAATTGAAAAAGCACTAATTGTATGTGCCTGTATTTTCCTGCATAGTTGCCAAACGAGCCTGTCAATTGATGAAAGTTTTGCAGTGCTTAGCGCTAACTTGGCACACAAAACTGTGAAAAAGTAACTTTAGCTTTTTAATTGCAGTCTGAAACCTATTGATGCGATGATCTAATTAATTATCACATGTAATTAAGTTTTTCTACTGTAATTTTTCAACTCAGTATTTTAATGGTATGATTATTGCACTCCTCAATTAATAAAGTTAAATATAACCTGAAAGTGAAGAAAAGCAGCAAAGGTCAAAAGGATGTGAAGCATAATCATATTTAATTAGCTGTTTAAGTGCTGATTATCAAAAGCCTGATTTTCTATCTCTGAAAATAGTGTTTTCAAGTGTTGCCTCAAACAGCATTGTGATCTAATGCTCATTTAGTGGAAAATAATTATTTCAGCCTGTCTTTTTTTCTGTTTTGTTTTTTGTTGTATATCCAGACATCCTGTCAGATTTACATATATACTGTGTATTTCATATGTAATATTCAATAGACATGGCACAGAAAACAAATAAATACAAACCCCTTCAGTGTTGGCAAAAAACTTCAGACTTTGTGAATGCTCTGAGCTATTAAAGATTAAGACATTTGTCTTAACAGTAATTGTCTGTCAGAACAATGTGATGTAAAGCCACTTTCGCTGCACTGACAGTTACACACCAGCATGCTATCTCTTTCTCAGACACAAATGTATACCTCAAATGTTAAATTAATAAATCTACCTCGGAAAAAAATCAGCAACATTTGGATGATACAAATAATGTAAATTAAAAACAATGTTATTTATCTGATGCTTTTATCCAAAGTGACTTACAGTTGATTAGACTAAGCAGGAAATAATCCCCCTGGAGCAATGTGGAGTTAAGGGCCTTGCTCAAGGTCCCAACAGCTGTGCAGATTTTATCGCAGCTACACCGGGGATTGGACCACCAACACCACTAACCACTACACTAAAGGCCGCCCCCACATCATTTTTTGATGTATTATACATCTCCCACCTCTATTGCAGTAGTCACCCAGAAGCAATGTTATTTCATCTGGTTCTTGTTGGACTGATTAATCTGGGCAGATAATTTTTTTTCTCTGTATGTGTCTCTTATAAAGAGGTACTTTGGGCCAGGCAAAGAGGAAGTAGCCCCCAGTCTCCACATTTATCAGACTGCAGTTATTAAATGTTGCCAGTATAATTTTGTCTTGTGCACTGTGCACATATTGGTGTTTGAGGGCCTATTGTCACAGGGGGTCTTTCAATGGGGAAGCATTAGTTGTTCTTCAGGGCCTTGTGTCGGTAGTAGTGCAGGACAGCATGGTTGAGATGAACCCAAAATTCTACAGTCGTATTTTCAGTTGAGAACAGGAGGGAGTGGTCGAATTTGGTCCTGCTCAAATTGTTATTGCGATATTTCTGTGATTGAGCAATACAGGGTTACAGAATGACAGTTTTACTGTTACTCCAGGCATTGTTTTTAGTTAGGAAGCACTGTATGCAGGCATCAGTTATACTGAAGAAAAGCTTCCCCAGATGAATGTTCTCACAAATTCTCTATTATTATTTTGGTGACATTTCTCTCCACCCTCCTGCAGGATACTGCCCCCAGCTCTCCCAACACCCTCACCTACCACCAGCCATTGCTCATGTACCAATGTCCTCCCATAAGGAACCATTTTATTTATACCTTGCTATATACGCTCCCTCTGCTTGCCATCCGCCAGCTCTCTGACCTGTTCAAATGTATACAAATCCATTATTAGAAATGATACTGCAAGGTAAAAAAGAACAATCTTTTCTTTCATCACGAAGGTTTATGAATTGGCATTAACAAATGTAGTTGTTAACATGAATTAATGATGGACAAATACACTAATTAAATATGAAATTAACTTTTCATTAGTTCATGCGTTTGTTAAGAACTATATGTATTCATCAATATTCAGTAACTACATTAATATTTATACATTAGCAAATCATAGGATTAATAATTGGTTAACCATTAACAATTCTGAACTCCACACCCTTCATTAGTAGCCTGGGGAAGAGGGGTCTAGTCCTAATGACAACACCCACTATTGAGCTTAGGTCCACCCTGCATTCAACCAAACCAAAACAGAAAATATAAGCCCCACCATATACGTAAATTAGTTTTTAGTATACACTCAGTGAGTACTTTATTAGGTATTTATAGGTAGGTAGGTACTTATTTTTAGACTTATTAAGTCTTATGCTGCTGTAGCCTATCCACTTAGAGGTTTGATGTGTTCAGAGATTTGTTTTTCTCACCATTTTTCTGCATAACACTGTTGCATGGTTATTTGTATTACTGTCACCTTCCTGTCAGCTTCAACCAGTCTGGCCCTACTCCTCTGACCTCTCTCATTAACATGTTTTTGCCCGCAGAACTGCTGCTTACTGCATGTTTTTTGTTTTTCTCACCATTGTCTGCAAACTCTAGAGACTGTTGTGCAAGAACATCTGAGGCTAATATTTGCATTAACAAGCTGGTGTACAGGTCTACCTAATAAAGTGATCACTGAGTGTACTTCTGTGTTTTGCCAACTTTAAGCCCTTCCAAAATATTTTCAATCTTGGTTCCAAATCTCTGGGAAACATCCAGTATTCAGGAAATTTGAAAAGGTTATTATGCAGTGCAGGGTTAGTGCATTTCAGCTTCTAGACACTCATGCCAGCTGGTCCACACGCTTTTGCTGCCTTCAGAGTTTTTTAAATTGGATAACGACTAAGCATTGCCATTGGAGGTGGTCTCCCCCTCTACATGCGGGTTCCTCCCGAGATTTGAGTTTTCTTGCCAGTGTTTGAGTTCTTTCTCCCACTGGGGTGTTTTTTTCTTGCCAGAGTTTGAGAGTTTTTCTTTCCACAGGGGATTTTTCTTTTATACCCCACCTGCTGGATTTTTGGATGTTCAGGCTTGGACTTGTTTCTGTTTGTTTGTTGGAATATTGGCATCTGAAAGGCATTGATTTCATTTTTGTAAACTAAACCTCTTTAAAGTGTTAGCTTGCCAGATATTGCTATTCTGTATGGCCAGGTTAACTCTGATGTTTGATGATGTTTTTCAGAAAATCCCCCCAAATAATGTTTCACTGAACTGGATTTAGTTTTGTCCAGTTCTGTGGACATACACCAATGAGCCAAATTATTATTACCTATTCCGTTGGTCCTCCAAAACAGTTCTGACACACTGAGGCATGGTCTCTACAAGACCTCTGAAGGTGCCCTGTGGTATCTGTGGTTTCTGGCACCAAGACATATGCAGCAGATCGTTTAAGCCCTGTAGGTGGCCACTGTGGATCGGACTTGTTTTTAAAGCACATCCCACAGATGCCCGATCCGATTGACAGCTGGGGAATTTGGAGGCTTGGGCAACACCTTGAACTCAACACCTTGAACTCATCACATTCCTCAAACCGTTCCTCAACAATTAAACGGTAGACAGGGGTTAGCATGAGCACATGACCAGTCTGCGGCTACGCAACCACATACACACAGGGTGCGGTGCCCAACAAACACTCTGTTGCCAGCTTGTTTTTTGTCCTCAGACTACTGTCGGTAGGTACACGCCACTGCTGAGCGGGACCACCCCACAAGCCCTGCTGTTTCGGAGATGCTCTGACCCAGTCATCTGGCCATAGCGATTTGGCCCTTAAAGTCTTTACACCTACCCATTTCTCCCGCATCCAACACGTCGAGTGCAAGAACCAACTGTTTGCTTACCATCTAATATATCCCACATTTACTGTTGTCAACAGAGAATCAACATTTTTTGCTTAATCTGTGAGTGGATATTTTGCCTCATTGTTGTATATTTCCCTTTTTCCATTTTAGGAGTTGTTTGCATGATTTTAGCGCCTGATGGTATCTGAAGCATCCTTTTGTTTTATTGGTCTCCCAGAGTCTATGATTTGACAGCTGTCTCAGCTGCATTCTAGCCAAAGAACATTTGATTCCATTTTTATATTGGCTTCTTTTATGGTATGATCTCATCTTCATGTTTTAGGTTAGATTTTATTTCCAGTTTAACAAATATACTATTTCAATTTTGTTGCCAGGCTTAAATCATCTTTTAAAGTTTTGTGGTGCTGATGTCAGGGCCCTTCTAGATTTCAGATAAAGAGTTTCCTGAAGTTGGTCGAAGAGTATATGACAATAATTTGGGCCCATGTCTGTGATCTGTGTTGTAGCCTACCTCACTACTACCCAAAGACTGAGTTAGACAGTATGTTTGTGGAGACTCATAACCATTCTGTAAGATCTTCATAGCCACTACTGGTATTATGCTAAATAATCTATGCTAAAATAATATATTTTAATTATCCTCAAATTGTCTAATTATGAATAATTTGAGGGTAATGTTGGCTTGTGAATGAATAATCAATTTAGTAAAGAAAAGCGGCCACCATGGCTTAAATTATGTTTCACTAACACTGCATGTGCATATTACAGTACCACTATTCCTGACTGAAAAATATTAATTAACACTACAGTTTGTAAATACTGTAGTCCTTACATGCAAACACTCATTCACACACATACACACACAGCCTGACACACACAGGTATTTACTGCTACTGCAAGGAGGCATAGTCCTGTCTCCCAAGGTGAAATTCAAAATTAATATTTTTATGGGTTATTAAAGATTGATTTTCTCAAGATTAAGGAGCATTGCACTGTAACAATCAAGAATTTGAATTTTGCATAGGGACTGTAATGTTACATAGAATTTCAGATAGCCTAGTGCTCGCTCTCTCTCTCTCACACACACACACACACACACACACTCACTGAGACTATAAACACACATATAGAACAGTAAGGCCAGAATTGCAAATATATTCACAAACACACACACGCAATGACTGAGAGAGGGAATACATACACTACACACAACACACTGATCTAATAAAGCAGACATGTCATGTTAGCAGGGACATTATGTTATTGGCTGTGCCTCAAGTCTTTATCTGTGTATATATGTATATGTGTACGAAATGGTGGTGACATACTGGATGGGGATAGTATTACAATGCCAAAACAGAGCACTGCTTTTGCACAATAAGTATAACATAATTCTTTTAACCCCTTAAGTATCACCCTTTTCTTGACACAAGCTTGAAATTGACATACCCAAAATAAAATGGTTACTATTCTTGAACCCTTTTGACTACAGGCGTAATCCTATATCTTCTGGGGTTTGTCCTCCAAAAGAATTACTCTAAATTTTACTAAAACAAAGGTACAGAAGCTGAAACACAGTGAAAGTGGAAGTTTTTTTTTCTCACTGAAAAGAGTTTCTGTCTTTGACTGGACACAGATTATTGCAGCTGTGGCTGGTGCGCTTAGAACCAATGGACCGAAGTCACAACACTGGACAAATCCCCATTCGAATCTGAGGACAATAATCACCAAAAATTTGTATTCTGCATTGCTTTTTCTCATTTATGCCTGGGCAGTTTTCCAAAATGGACATATATTGATTTTATGGGTTTCATGAGGTATAAAATACTGCATTTGCTAAACTATACAACCATTTTTATCCTGAAAAAAGCGTTTCCACTTCTCCTGCCTGTCAGCCTCCTCCCACCTCTATGTCCCAACTTGCAGCTATCCTCGGATAGCAACAGGTTGAGAAGATCATAAAAAATAAGTACAATAATCACAATAATACCATCTTGTATACTATTATATTAATTTCCATTAATCCATTGATTGAAGTTTTTGTCAAATACCCCCATCAACAAGTTAAACACATTCCATAATTTCACATGCTATTTATTATTCAAAAAGATGCTGGCTCCTTATTTATAAGCATACTGAATAATACTACAATATTTTCTGCATTTAGATGCTCACCAATATAAAATGGGGTCACTGAAAATGCCTTCTATTGTGTTGTAAACTGTGTTTTTACTGTCTTCCTCAGAAATATTCACTCAGATGAGAGATTCCTTGGAGCACCTCCAAAGGAAGTCCTCTATTTAGACGTAGACATTACAAAATACATTTCTTGTTGTAAAACGTCAACCTTTTTGGTTTTTGCTGAAGCACAACAGCATGCATATTGAAAATGCTACAGTGTTGTTACACAAGCCTAACAAACTATACACCATTGGAAACTTAATGTCATTAGCTAAAATGCTTTCTTTGAGGAGCTCAAGTTATAAGTTATACTGAATTTTCCCTTGGCTGGGGGTAACACATTTTCTCTGCAACTACATTATCCACCCTAGCCAAACGTGGTCGTACTTGGGCTCATCATGTTCGAGACAAGCCTATACAAAATATAGATAATAGCATTTATGTGTATTTGTGAAAGTATACAATGGCGAAATGGACAACAATGATAATTCCTTCAGAGAAATTTGAAGTAAACAATTAACATCTATCAATGTTTCTCTGAGTTTTTAGAATGAGCAATGGCATCTTAAAATAGGTTATATAGATTTTTTTTGGCATTTTAATGCTTTCAAATGGTATATCCTGCTACCATAGTGATTGAAAATTTATTTTTACTTTACACTAATGCCTCCCTCTGCCAGTTCTAAACACTAATGCTTGTATTCAATTGATGGTGTGGTCCCCATCCTGATGCTTGTGTATACACCTCACAGGTCTGCTGTTACAACAGGGTGAGATGTATCTGTAGAGCTATTATAGGTGGATGAGTACATCTGTAGAGCTGCTACGGGTGGAATAGTGTTTTTGTAGGGCTGCTATAGGTAGAGTAGTGTCTTTGTATAACTGCTATAGGTGGATGAGTGTCTGTTTAGTTGTTACAGGTGGAGATATGTATCTGTAGAGCTGATATAGGTGGATGAGCATCTCTGTAGAGCCACTATAGGTGAAGGGTCTTTGTAGAGTTGGGTGGAGGAGTGACCCTATTGAGTTGTTATAGGTAGAGGAGTGTTTCTGTATGTAAGCTGCTATGCGTGGAGGAAGACCAGAGAAATTGCAGCTTTTACTCAGAATAAGATCCCTGTGTTCCTCTGCACACTGACAGCAGTCAAATCAATAGCGCTGAGATCTGAAGAGAAACCTACTCCTGTCTACAGTTGCCTAAGCGGAATAAATCAATTAATGGCATCTATAATGGGATCTTTGCTGAAAACACACTGATAACTGTTTTGCTTCAACTACAAAGTGGAATTTCTTATGAGTTTAAATGTAAATTGGTTCCAGTAGAGGCTTGCACCTGCAGAAAATGCACCTTTAATCTGCTGACTGTCCACTCAATTTCCATTTTGTCTGGTTTTTCATTCACTTGCTCCCATACAGTACAGGGTGACTTAAACTTACCCTACCCCTGGAGGATGATGCTAATTATCGTGGCATATGAGCGTGCATGCAGGGAACTAAGAAGTCACATTAATTTTCTCATTCCAGACATACATTATAGTTTGCGTTGGGTGGCATTTCCATTGAAAATAGCTAAATTTGAACCTTTTCATTGTTGCAAAAGAGCATGCTTCAGTCAACCTCCCCTGTATATATAAAAGTTAACAAGTAAATATAAATAAATATGGTTCACTGTTAGCACAGAGACATTAAAGTGGCAATCTATGATTTCTTTATATGAACAAATACCATATTTCAGACATATTCCCACTAGCATTTCTCTAGCAATGACAATTGAGACCATTTGCATTGTTTCATTTAATTTCTATATATTACAATTTTAAGTAGCAGGCACTCCACTCCCACCCTGTATGCAAATGTATGCATGGTAACCATGGAAACCTATGGACGAAACAGGGAAGAAACAACAGTTGCACTGTTTTAAGTGCGGAGAGGTGTAGTTTGCGTGACACTTACTTCCGGCAGTGACACAGGAGAGTTTGAGTGGTATGAACACAAGAACAAGAGTTTGAGTTGTCTTTGTTTGCAGTAACTTTACAACAATGGATGAAATACAGTGGGTTCCAGAATTATTGAACATGGAACGTGGATAATGATCTATATTTTATGTTCAAACATACAGGAAAACTATATACTTTTTTACCATACATTTAGCCTCATGTGTAAAAGCTAAATTTTTCTCATTTTTTTCTGAAAAGCATAGGTGCCACCCCTAACAATTATTGTAAAATCAAACAAAGTGAAATTGGCAATACAGTTTTACTGTAATTTTGTTAATCTCAGTCTAAAGATACATTTTTTCTTTCAAAAATAACTATTATGATGTTAAGAGTAAACATATGGAAAAAGATTTCAAGATAACTGTATGAAAGTATTTTATAGTTCAAATAAAACATGGTTATCTATTGGGAGTAGGGATGCTCCTGAATCGGAATGCGATATTCCACTACTGTGTTTCATAAGAATATTTGTTCCTTCCAAATTTCTTCAATATTATTTGTATTCAGAAGCTTATCAATATACAGTACCGGTCATTCCGTTTTTGAGGAGTACGGTAAGGTGGGGCATAATTGGCGCAATTGACGTAGGTCCACCAAGGAGGAAGGGAAGGTTCTGGTCATCAGCGGTTCACGCACTTGACTGTATTGCACCACTCGGTTGCTGAATTGGATCGTGGGAAAGAAGCAGCCAATTGACAACCTGCATGGGCGCACACGATAACATGCATTCACTTCAGAGGATGAGCAACACAGTGTGCACCTTGTCAAAACATGGCAGTGTTGCAGCAATGAAGCAGTTGTGACTGAGTGGGCATTGTAAAAAAGTAATTTTCCCAATAAAACCATCCATGTGCAGCTGCCTGGCTGCTTGTTTTTGGAGGCTTTAAAAGCGCTGAGCCAGAATTCATCAACACTCAACTCTGCAGATAATCATTGATCATGGCTTTGACTGAGCAGTTAGCCTTAAGTGCATATGAAAGAACAGCCCCATCAAACTACTCACGCTTAAAGCCCTGAGCTCAGAGCTGTTCCACTACAAGAGCAATTCAAAAACATGCAAGGCTACGTGGGGGGGGGGAGGACATTCACAGATCACTGTTGCAAAAGAGCATGCTTCAGTCAACCTAAATATGGTTCACTGTTAGCACAGAGACATTAAAGTGGCAATCTATGATTTTTTTATATGAACAAATACCATATTTCAGACATATTCCCCCTAGCATTTCTCTAACAAAGGCAATTGAGACCATTTGCATTGTTTCATTTAATTTCTATATATTACAATTTTAAGTAGCAGGCACTCCACTCCCACCCTGTATGCAAATGTATGCATGGTAACCATGGAAACCTATGGACGAAACAGGGAAGAAACAACAGTTGCGCTGTTTTGAGTGCGGAGAGGTGTAGTTTGCGTGACACTTACTTCCGGCAGTGACACAGGAGAGTTTGAGAGGTATGAACACAAGAACAAGAGTTTGAGTTGTCTTTGTTTGCAGTAACTGTACAACAATGGATGAAATACAGTGGGTTCCAGAATTATTGAACATGGAACGTGGATAATGATCTATATTTTATGTTCAAACATACAGGAAAACTATATACTTTTATCATACATTTAGCCTCATGTGTCAATGTTTTTTATTTAGTAAAAGCTAAATTTTTCTAATTATTTTCAAAATTATTGGCACCCCTAACAATTATTGTAAATAAAATCAAACAAAGTGAAATTGGCAATACAGTTTTACTGTAATTTAGTTAATCTCAGTCTAAAGGAACTATATTGTGTCATTCCATCACTTCCTGTTTCACTAGGATTAAAAAATGAGGGAACAAGCTTGCAGAATCCCCTTGTTAACCATCAGCATGGCAAAAGCCAAAGAACTGTCAATTCAGAGTAATGGATACAGAAAATACATAAACGGTTCATTATAAAATTGGCAGGACAAATCTTATTGGTTAATCGCAGTGCTAAAATAACAATAAACCACTGCTATGACTTCTAAGACTTGTTTACAGTTCTATTTCAATTATCACTCCGAGGTGAAACAGCCATTCAAGTCAAAATGAAAAACAGATACATGCAAGCCAACGTACGTCGGTAACCTTACAATGTTGCCCAGGATTTGCAAGGGACACAAAGCAACATGCTGCCTCCACTTCCACATGATTCAGAAACTATCCGATGCGGGTCTTGATTTGCAACAGAGATTTGAGTCTGTAAGCGGGCAGTTGTACGAGAGTTATCTCAGGTGATCGAAACTTGTGGACCAGAGAAAGCAGAGCAGTGCTCACCATGCAGAGCAATATGCCACAGTGTTATATCAGTGTTTCCATACAAATAAACATCAAAAAGACATAAACTGTTGTTTGCTCACTCAAGGGAGCTAGCTAGGGAGTTTGGCAGAACAACGTTAGAGTAGCAACCGCCTACCACTATCTACCAGGAGCAGGAACTATTTTCTTGTAAATTATCTCTGCAGGTTATGAATTGCAGAGATTTGTTGTGTCTTGGGGTCACCATGTCTAAAACAAAACTGGCACCTCCATACCATCAAACTCTTTAGAGGGGTGGCACGAAGAAAGCCCTTACTAAGTTCCAAATGAAACATGCCTGAGCTTAGTCTCACAAACAGGAGAATTGCAGAATTGCAAACAGGAGACACCTGGGTTCAGGTCAGTTTGGCTGGCCCTGAGAGGGCAGCAACACTGCTCTCACCACCACTCCTGGCACAAGTCCACTGCCTAAGGGGACTCCAGTGACGGGGAGGGTGAATTTATGCTTGTTTACAACAACTTGCTTTATGCCACACAAAAAAAACATCCTGTCAACTCTCCCCAAAGTCAATGCCAAGGGACCTCAAAGTCAGACCAGAGAGAGGCACATGCCGAATGTTGTTTAAGGGCAGATTTATTTCCCGTCTTTTCTACGGTTGTTACCCCCGTACGGCTATCGTGCTGCGTGGAGGAGTGGACTGTGACTGATTGTCGCTCTGTATTTGAGTCAGATATACTCAGTGGCCTTTTACACCCTGCGTTTCAAAATGCTGTCCAGACGTTCAGTAGGACCAGGCAATTTCAGGCCGCATTTTATTTTATTTTTTATGAGGACATTATTACCGTCTCGGGCCGGGGCTGTGCTCACCGCAGCCGTGCAAACGGCGGATTCGCGAGCAGACGTTGATGGATGGTTTTGTTCTTGCCGTGTCAGAAAAGCGGGACGTCTGCTCTTTACACCTTCGCAGATAAAGTGGCTTGGTCTTTGAGGGCCTCTCCCGGAGCCGCCCATAATGAGCGCTCGTAAAAAAAACGAAAAGTTTCCAAAGACAGGGGAACTATGTTTCCGACCGTGGAGTTATCGCTCCGTGTCTATCTACATCGTTCCCTCATGCATTACGCTTGACACTACAAGGCCTTTAAAATCAATCCACACAGCTTTACACTCAGTCATATGCACAGTCAACGGTCATGCGCATCCTCCAGCTACATCCGTACACACACACACTCCACCGTTACACAGTCCACTTACACATACAAAGAAAAACACACATACACAGGCACATGCACTTGCAGGCTACATCTTGGCTCCCTGGTATTGGGGAGATTTGGAGGACCCTGAATTCCTGGCCGAGGAAGCCTGGAATCTATTGCCACACCTGCTTCTTGAGAGGCCTCACATGGGATTTGAGAATTTAGTGCATTTATATAAGTGTCAATTAGTGTGATTATACAATGAGAATACACACCCCAAAGGCACAAACACATCCTCCACTGTCTCAAGCACGCTCCACTTGCACACACATACCTCTCCTGCATACACGCACTGCCCACACATACATTCCATCCTACACGCCCCTGCTCTCATTCTCTCTGTAATTAATGTGGTAACCATAAAGAACCTTACTGTATGATTATTTAGTAAATGTGAACATGTAATTAGAACTTGTGCTGAACTAGCAGTTGGCTCCAAGGGATGTGAGGGTTTAGTTGTAAATCTGAAGGGCTGGTGTGTGGGCAGCTCTCAGCTAATGACAGTATATCCGTGGACCTACACTGTAGGTTCCCCGTTTCTTTGCACTCAGTGAGCACTTTATTAGCTCTTTATTAGACTTCTGCTGCGGTAGCCTATCCACTAAGAAATTTCACACGTTGTGTGTTCAGAGATGCTTTTCTGCATACCACTGTTGTAATGTGTGGTTATTTGTATTACTGTCACCTTCCTGTCAGCTTTGACCAGTCTGGCCCTTCTCCTCTGACCTGTTTCATTAACATATTTTTGGCCGCAGAACTGCTGCTCACTGGATGATTTTTGTTTTTCGCAGCCTTCTCTGCAAACTCTAGAGCAGTGGTTCTTAACCTTAACCCCAGGGGGTTCGATAAAATCATAGGTATATATTTTATTTTCCAATTACGAAGGGTTTGGTGAATGCACTGATGAAGCTTGCAGGTTTAGTAGCTCCAATAAGGTTAAGAACCACTGCTCTAGAGACTGTTGTGTGTGAAAATCTGAGGAGATCAGCAGTGTGCCACCCTGTCTGGCACCAACAATCATGCCATATTTTCCCTTTTCTGAATGATTTTATGCATTTGCACTGCTGCCACATGATTGGCTGATAAGATAGTAGCATGGATAAGTAGGTATACAGCACTCAATGAGTATAAATGAAGCACTGCCCCTTTGTTTGCTTGCTGTAGATGTAGGATGAGTTATATGATTTCATTATGAAATGGTTTCTACCCTGCTGTTTTCTTTAGATTCTCCCTACTGTCCCTTTTCCCTAAAATGGTCCATTGGACTCTTTCGTTTTAGCTCAGTAATGAAGGCGGATCAGATCACTTTTTAATGCAATATACAGTCAACACAATCACAATCCTTTGAAAAAAGAAGAACATTTCAATGCAGCTTCATATCATATTGGCCGATGAGAGAGAGAGAGGGGAGGGCGGGGTGCTGCGGAAAGTTGACAGAGAGACTGAGAAAGGGATGGTGAAGCAGAGAGAAAGAGAGCGGCAGAAAGCTCTGTGGGGATTGATTCTGGAAATCGTGGCTGTGTATGATCAGATTTGTTGCAGTGCCATGTGGTTTTATTAGATTAGAGCTCAGTTTGGGAAAATGTGGAGACTGTTAAGCAGCAAATAAAAAAACTACAGGACTCTCCTCCCCGCACCCCAATCCCCCTCCCCACCACTGTTCCTAGTGTTATCACTGGAACAGGATTTGTTCTGATATATTTTATTTCCAAAAATGTTTTATTTTACAACATTCCAAAGATCATTTTTATTCAGCATTATCTTCCACTGAAAGAAATAGTGTCCCTCAAGCTTTGTACACACTCTATGATCACTGAAATTGGCATACGGGTACGAGCTGTGTGCTTGACTAGGCTACTGTGGAGTGAACAGAATTGGGTTGGAAAATGAAGGAACCTCATCCTGCTAAAATATATATTATATATATATATAACTATAATACAATAACACAATAACTTATTTCTACCAAGCCACATGACTGCCTCTTTCTCCCAATTGCATATTAGGGGTGCACAATAATGCAATGAAAAATTGTTTTGTTCATACCGAAAATCAAAACAGGTAAGCCACGGTTCATATGCCACTTTGTTTTATTTGCTAACACGTTATTAAGGTTCCATTTTAAATTATTAGTAAACCAATAGCAGATTTCCAAAGTGTTAAGGCTAGTGCTTCAGAATGCACATGTTTAATTCCACTGAAAATCTTTGAGGATTCATAAGCTATTAAAAGAGTCTAATTAAATGTTGCACGCACAACAGCCTTTAGACCTCTTTCTCTGCCCAGCCAGGTGTTAAAAAGTGACAACTGTGGCAATGTGAGGTGACACCACACCACCTGATGCTAGCATAGTATCAGCACAGAGTTCACACCTCCAAGTGCTCTTTATGTACAACCACACACATCCACATGGAGCCACAGTACTGCCCTTCCACACACCCGGTTACAAGAGCTAAGTGTACAGGTCTTACTCTGATCTTACCATCCAAAAAGAGAAGCCGGCCAGATCCTGTAATTTCATATCAGAACCAGACCTGGGTACATCATTGTTTTGGATAAAATTATTTTCTACGCTTTACTGAGCCTGTCTGGTGTATTAGAACATATGAAATTGCAAAACAAAGTATTGCAATCCAAATATTGAATCCAAAACAATTATGTATTTGACCCAGGTCTTATCAGAATTTAAACACAGACACATCATGATTCTCTGGATTATGCTCACCTAAAATCCTCAAGCTATACTTTCTTTAGACAACATGAACTGTGAAGGCTCAACCATGTCTATGCTTCCCTCTGTGAACCCTGTAAACAAATTTTGTTTAAAAGTTTAACTTTAAAAGTTTACTTTTTCCTGAGTTACACCAGGCTACACCATGTTCTTTCTCAAATTTGGTGAAAACTGGATAAAATACGGAAAGGGGTTGCCAACATTATTTCTTAAACTTCATGTAAATGACTGTAGTGCCCCCTATTTGTCAATTGTCACCATGTTTTAGTTAGTACATACTGACCAGTACACATGGACCACATTTCAATAAAGGGAACCCACACAAGATTTGAACCCACAACTTTCTTTCTTGGAGGCAAATGTGACCACCGGACCACCAGTATGAAACTTAGATGTTTTTGAAGAGGTTTGGTCTAAGGAGGCATTACCCCAAACTTCTATAGGCATTAGGACTTATTTGCTCCTAATAGCGCCACCTATTGGTCACGAGGTGGCAAAATTGGCATGTGTCCACATAGTCATAGACTACATATAGTGTGTATATGAGTTTGGTGAGGTTCAGACATAGGATTGGCAGGTTACAGCCTTTTTAGAAAAAATGGCTACACCCACAACAATTAATTGACATTGTTTGCGACATCAAATGTGTTTTAGAAAAAAATCCAAATGCCAGAAAAATGTAAGGGTTACCAACATTATTTCTTTAAGCAAACTTGTTGATCTGAAGTATATGAAGGATTTTCCTTTATCCGGGGCCAAAGATACACTCCCTGCATATTTGCTATAGCTGCTATAGCTGTTAATGGCTGACTGATACAAAATTTTCCTGGGTGGTATCAAGTCAAGACAAGATATGTCTAGACGTGATACCTTTTATATCTTTTGATCTTTGAACATCCCGTTGGAGACTTGCACAGAGCCTTGAAGCCTTCAGCCTTGAGGAGTTACAAGCATTTGAACTTATTTGCTTCTTATAGCGCCACCTAATGGCAAAGATGAAATGAAATGTGTTTTTGAAAAAACAGCGTCGTTGTATACGTTGAGTAATGGTGGAGTAACTGAACTTAAATAACAAGTCATGAATCATTCCTTTAACTGACCTGAACCCCCTAATCACAGCAATGTGATCTGACAGCCCCCCTTATCAGCCACACAAACTGCACCTCAATACACAATGTTATTAATGCGCTTATAGTATGCATACCCAAGGTTCAAGGGCGGCACGGATGGTGCAGTGGGTAGCACTGCTGCCTCACAGCAAGGAGGTCCTGGGTTCGAATCCCCGTCGGCCGGGGCCTCTCTGTGCAGAGTTTGCATGTTCTCCCTGTGTCTGCGTGGGTTTCCTCCGGGTACTCCGGTTTCCTCCCACAGTCCAAAGACATGCATGTTAGGCTGATTGGAGAGTCTAAATTGCCCGTAGGTATGAGTGTATGAGTGTGTGAGTGAATGGTGTGTGTGCCCTGTGATGGACTGGCGACCCGTCCAGGGTGTATTCCTGCCTTTCGCCCAATGTATGCTGGGATAGGCTCCAGCCCCCCTGCGACCCTGTTCAGGATAAGCGGGTTCAGATAATGGATGGATGGATGGATACCCAAGGTTCAGGCGCACTGAGATAACTCACTTCAGCTTGCTCACTTTTTTTATAAACCCCATATTTTGAATTATGTTCCTCTTTGTGAGCCATATGCTCAGTTTTGCCGAAATAAAGACAGTTTATACTTGTATTTTCAATGAAAACCTTGGTCCCAAAATAAAAATCACACTCTCCGACACACCTCCAAGAGCGAAAGAATCTAAACCAGCCGCATGCAATGAAGAAACAGGTTGTGTTGTTTCAGGTAAAAAATAAAAAGGACAGCCGAACCCCTCTGCAAGAGAGAGACAGACAGAGAGAGATGCTGGATTATTGGATGGGCTGTGTTTTTATTGTCCTTGGGCCAGGGGTAATGCCAAAAGAAAATAAATCATTAAGAGCCGTTATATTGAAGTATTTGGCTCAGTTATTTGACATACATATGACTTCAAATATCACCCTGTTAGTTTGCTTGTAACAGACACTCTGTATCACATCACTTGCAACATCCATCCATCCATCCATTATCTTAACCCACTTATCCTGAACAGGGTCGTAGGGGGGCTGGAGCCTATCCCAGCATACATTGGGCGAAAGGCAGGAATACACCCTGGACAGGTTGCCAATCCATCGCAGGGCACACACACCATTCACTCACACACTCATACCAATGGGCAATTTAGACTCTCAAATCAGCCTAACCTGCATGTCTTTGGACTGTGGGAGGAAACCGGAGTACCCGGAGGAAACCCACGCAAACACGGGAAGAACATGCAAACTCCACACAGAGAGGCCCTGGACCTCTTTGCTGTGAGGCGGCAGTGCTACCCACTGCACCATCCATGCCGCCCTCACTTGCAACAATAAATCTATATTGGTGGGATATTTCCCTGACGGTTAAAGAGAAGAACTGAAACTAAAAGGGGGTGGAAAGAGTACAAGCTTTATCGTACAGTAAAGAATAAATACTGTACACTCCTAAATATTTACCAAGTAGATTATCTTCTTGGTATACATGCTTCATAGAACAATCTAAGTGGAGCATGAATTAAAACTATATATTGACTGCACAGGTACTACATATTGTGGTGCCTCGGGGCGGATCCTGAGGTGCAGAGAGTGGGCACAGCTAGGAACCAACACAGGAGATAGCAGATGTCAGAAAAAATACTTTTTTATTTTTTCTGTGTTTTTTTTTTTTTTTCAGGGTATCGGTGATAGCGCCCCCCCTCAGGGCAAGGGTAGGGGAAAACTGGAGAAATCAAAGGGGCCATTAAGGCAAAAAAAAAAACGAAGATTCTTCCCAGACCGGGGTATTTTCCAGGGCTTCCTCCCTCCTCCCCTCTTCGGCTGCGTCAGGGCTGGCGGGAAACACAAAGACAGGGGGTGAATAGGAAGGGAATTTATCTGGCTCACGTGACCGGCGTCCGTTTCCAGGTCTTCGGTGTTGCCGTCCGTGAAGGTGGGGTCTTCCTCAGGTTCAGTATGGCTGGGCGTTGCAGGTCCTTCCTCTCTCTGCCTTCCACACTCTCACACGCTCAGGAATGGCACCAACTGACCCTGGCTGCAGCCTCGACCGCGCCTTAAATCCCATTCCCTGCTCATTAGGACAAGAGGCTGCAGCTGAGTCAGTGATTTTCCACTCTGCTCACTCACGTGCGCTGGCCGGGGTCCTGGACCGCAGGTAGAGGGATCTCTCTCCAAGGTGCTGATCTCCTCATCACCTCTCTAGGCAGATATACCCCTTCGCACACCTCTCCCAATGCGTGACGTCTGCGCGGTTGACCTGCACGGGCCCCTCCAGGGTTCTCCACCCACGTGGCACAACATTCAGGAGCAGGGGTGCCACAATATAAACAACACAAGTCCATGTTTCATAGCAGAGAAATATTACCCATTATATTATGTTTATCAGGGATTATATTGTGTATTTGATTTCATTTTACACTGAAGTGAGTGTTATTGTCAAATAAATGATTAATTTTCTTCTGAATAGAAGACCCCCGAATGAAAACTGAATGCCCACTTGTCCATATGTTTCTATGGGAATGCATCTATTTTAACTGAATGTTTATTTGCTGGGCATTGATAAACAATTTAATTTATAAATCATGCAAATAGCAGATTTTTGCATTTACAGTGGAACCTTACAGATTGACCAGTCAACCAAACAGAGCATGAACCCAGAAGGAGCTGAGGCAATTATGCCTTTTCAAGTTCTTGAATACAATTTTCTTCCTTATTTTCACCATGTAATCCTCCAGTGCTTTTCCTGGTGAATAGCTTTCAATGTATCTCCAGTAATCACACATAGCCTACAGCCTTGGTTTTTTGAAAGGATACAATGTACAATATGTTCAAAAGGTTCTTTAATTTGTAAACAGTTCATCCAATATAGATGAAAATACCCTCAAATTAAAGCTAACAGTCTGCACATCATTGTATCCTTTCAAACTCAAAGTGCTAGAGCACAGAAGCAACATAACAAAAAATGTGTCACTGTCCAATCAATTATGGTGCTTCAAGTATAAAATATGTTGTAATTATACTTATACTTATTGTTTTATTGTTTTATTTATTTGTAAAAAGTAACTTAATAAATAAGTGGTTAAGGTACATGACAGGGACCCGCAAGGTCACTGGTTCGATTCCCGGTGTAGCCACAATAAGATACGCACAGCCGTTGGGCTCTTGAGTTAGGCCCTCAACCCTGAATTGCTCCAGTGGAGGGAGGATTGTTCCCTGCTTAGTCTAAAATCAACTCGAAATCGTTCTGGATAAGAGCGTCTGCCAAATGCCTGTAATGCAATAATAAAATGTGCATTTTGACTTTTTTTATTTCAAAGTTCAGAATGGCCCAAATTCCCAAAGGGTTCAAATCTTTGAGGATTTACTGTGGAATGACAAAGGACAGTCAACACAACCTTCCAGTTTATTCCAGGAATATTGCAGACATTTTTCATCAGAGGTTTCACACCACCTGTTCAGCATCATCTCACAACTGCACCCCCTACTGTCCCTCCCAATGCAGGTGAATCTGCGGTGACAAAGGAGAACAACTGCCTGAACGCAGCCAAGGCTTGTAACCTGAACGACACCTGTAAGAAGTACCGGTCTGCCTACATCAGCCCCTGCACCAGCCGGGTCTCTACCGCTGAGGTCTGCAATAAGCGCAAGTGCCACAAGGCCCTGCGGCAGTTCTTCGACAAGGTCCCTCCCAAGCACAGCTACGGAATGCTCTTCTGCTCCTGCCCGCCTTCCGACCAATCAGCATGCACCGAGCGCCGGCGACAGACCATCGTTCCCGTGTGTTCCTATGAGGACAAGGAGACACCCAACTGCCTGTCTCTGCAGGCATCCTGCAAGACCAACTACATCTGCCGGTAAGTCTGCGGGCATCCCGCAAGATCAGCTGCGCCTGCAGCTGAAAGTGTTTTGGTCTGTAAAACAGGAATATTCAAAGGTTGGTACTTGGTATGTGGAGAGTCTGTATCAGTGGTAGAAAATTCTACACATTTTTAGTTTAGAGTAGGTTTAATCCTATTATATTATATTTTCTCTAAATGTTTAAAAAAAAAAGTCAGTTGCCAGTAGTGATTGTTACATCAGCATTGGAATGTTAATTTAAAGGTCCCATACTGTACACCTTTCCAGTGCTTTCTGATAAATGAAAGAAGATGTTTTAAATACCAAAAACAATCTATCCAGTTTTACATATCTATTCTCCACGCCTCTCATGAGTTTTACCAAGAACAGGCTATTTTAGTGACTGTGGCTTTATGGCTCATTGATATCAACAAACCTGTTCTAATTGGCTGGCTAGCTCCAATGAACTGAACACCATCTATGCCTACTGTTTGGATTGTTCTGGCTACAAGATGGGCCAGGCTGAAGCAAACGAGCGTATCGTTGTAATTTCATAACTTCAAATGGCACATTTTCTTCATACGGATTGTGTGGATTTATGTAGGGACTGTGCGTTTTAATTTCTGCTTTCAGTGTTTTATAACACCTTCAACACTTTTATAATCCATATAGCAAAGGAAATTTCATTTTCTCCAATATTGGACATTAACGGCTTTGTTCCAGTGCATGGAAAAAAGCTCCATGGCCTGGTATTGAACCGGACAGCAGCCCTGCACGGCAAGCACATACATGTCATGCAATTTCCTTCTGGAATGACGGACCGCTGGCAAATACGGCTGCGCTTCTACTTGGCTGCTCTTGAGCTCCTTGTTTGATTGTCGTTTTCTTCCATTTTTGCTATTTTGTCAGTCACACACAAGCCTTTTAAAGCTTTACATGTAACATAACTCAGATACCTGGGTTTAACAGCAGAGTATCTGTAGCCTTTTCAACAAAACTCATACCTGACTCCGTCGTTGGCTGTAACTTTGCTGGACCCGTGCCTCCACTCCATCAAGTTCACATCGATCCTGGTCTCTTGAGTCCATTGAGAGAGTAACCGATCTCCTCTTGTCTTGTCCGGCTATAGCCACCCTCGGCTTGGCTAGCATACCTGCCTAATCTATGGTTCTGTCTGCTGCTTTCCTGTTGGCTCCTGCCGGTGCTCTAGCTGGTTCTGTCCCACTGTCTTTTGAAAAATGTAAATGCACCATCACCTGTGAAAAACATTGACCCTGATAATTTTCTGAAACAGATTACTGACTGTCGTATCCCTGCCCCTCTCTGCACCACTTCTGAAGAGTTAGGCTCTCACTACAGTAACCTCCTCTCTAAGTCACTAGAGACACTAGACACTAGCACCCTGGTACACCCCTGAGCTCCAAATTAATTCCACTGGCCGCTGCCTAGAACGTCTCTTCTCCAAGAGGACAGGACTTGTGTTAATACCCAGGCCTATTCTGAACACCTCAGAAATTACAAATCTGCCCTTTTGGTTGCCAGATCCTGTTACTATGCCAAAATGTTTTTTTCTAGTAACGGCAACACCAAAGTTCTCTGATAATTACCTCCAGATAATTTTCCCTTACCCATCTCCACTGACCTTTGGAATAAATTTGTGATTTCCTTTCAGTGGAAAGAACTGCTCATATCCAGTTGAGTCCATTCACAAAGAACTGCTCATATCCAGTTGAGTCCATTCACAAAGTGCTGCTCATATCTAGTAATGCGTCCCAGCATCCCACTACTGTATTTTAGGAAGACCTCTCAGGTAGTCCATTTTGCATGGTCAATGGGACCACTATATCGGACCTCATCATTAAGTCTATATATAAATATATTTTATTTTGTAAGTACCTTGGCTAAGTATGCAACAACAAAGGCAATGCGGCATCTAAATCATGCCTCTCTGGTCCTCAACCTTCGGAATCTAGAGCTTGTGCCGCTTATGAAATGCATCAACTTGAACTAAAAACTGATTCTTATATTTATAATTGTGAATATGTACAATAAAATTCATATGTTGACATGCACAGGCACTGGAAACAATGTTTCTGTACAAACTGCTTTGCAGCGACATGAAGTGTATTTTCTTGCATTAAACCCAATTGTAAAGCTGGCTGAAGAAATACTGCGAGAGCCAGTTGAATACATACACTAAAATAAAAATAAATTGTAAAAAAACCTTTGGCTGGCTAAAGACCAATTAATGACTAGTGATGATTGTTGTAGGGAGGCTTGCATGCTGCAATTTGATGGTTACTCATTCCTGTTTTTATAAAGTTACAGGTTATATTTTTTATCTACTTGAGCAGAAAATATGATTTAGTACATATTCTTTCAGCTAGCCTATACCATAGCAATAATAAGCAGCTTGTTGTAACGTGGATATCAGTACTAGGCTGTAGAAGGTTTAGTTGTGGGACCACTTTAGCTTCTGTTTTTATCCGTGATCAGACAAGCTATCATTTGTTCTGTGTCTATCAGGTCACGACTGGCTGATTTCTTTGCCAACTGCCAGCCCGAACCACGTTCCCTTTCCGGCTGTCTGAAGGAGAATTATGCTGACTGCCTGCTGTCGTACTCAGGCCTCATTGGTGAGTTTAAAATATACTGCCCCGACTGTTCATAAATTCAGCTTTGCATCTCACAAAGAATGTGTCCTGCTGAAACCGAAACGATCCTAAATTTCATAGACAAGAGTAATCTAGAGTAATATATCTGTAACTACAATCCATGTTCTTATCCAACTTCCCGATTTCTTGGACCTGGAATAGCTTTCAAAAACTCTATGAACAAGAGATTTGTTTCATCTGAGAAGATTTAAAACAAGAATTTAGGAAGCAATGTTGGCAATGTATATTGTTAATCTTTGTTTTTGTATTTCTTTATTGTGCTCTCCTGATCAGGTCTCCCTTGTAAAATAGATTCTACACCCCAGTGGGACTTTAAATAAAAGTTAAATAAAGATGATATAAAGGATATTTGCATTTAAAAAAAACTCCTTTGTAATATTGACCTGCGCATGTTGTATTGTACAGTGATTTTTGTATGTGTCCTACAGGTACAGTGATGACTCCTAACTACCTTCGGTTTCCCTGGATCAGCGTTTCGCCTTGGTGCGACTGCAGCAGTAGTGGAAACAGCAAAGAGGAGTGTGATAAGATCAGACAGTTCTTCAGTGACAACCGCTGCCTAAGTGAGTCAGACACAGCCTCAGAGTCATGTTCACCTGACTGTCTGTGTGACCGTGTCTGTGTGAGAGTCACAGCTGTAGTCTGAAAGAGTTAAACTTAGTTTGAGAGTCACGGTCACCTGTCTGACTGAGTGACCGTGTCTGTGTGAAAGTCACAGCTGTAGTCTGAGTGAATCAGACACAGTCTGAGAGTCATGGTCAACTGTCTGACTGAGTGACCGTGTCTGTGTGAAAGTCACAGCTGTAGTCTGAGTGAGTCAGACACAGTCTGAGAGTCACGGTCACCTGTCTGACTGAGTGACCGTGTCTGTGTGAAAGTCACAGCTGTAGTCTGAGTGAGTCAGACACAGTCTGAGAGTCACGGTCACCTGTCTGACTGAGTGACCGTGTCTGGCATTAATTCAGAGCTCAAGGATAAGCAGGTTGCATTCATTCTTCAGTCTTGAGCCTAAGCAATTGGGTTGCAGTGCACAAACCACCACAAATGTGCCGTTTGGACTTGGACTGAGAAGTTATGACATCAATACGCTACACTCGTCTGCTTCGGCACGACCCACCTCATAGCCAGAACAAATCCAAGCGCTTGGCACAGACAGTGCTCTCTTACTTGGAGCTAGCCAGCCAATCAGGACAGAAGTTCAATGATATCACTGAGCCTTAAAGACACAGTCACTCTTCTTGGTAAAGCTCATGATAGAATGGACATGTAAAATTGCATAGAGATTGTTTTTGGTACTCTACTCTTCTGGACCCACCGAATGAACCATTTTTGGAAGATTCTGGAATAAATCCACCTCATGGTGCCATATCCCCCTAACAGAATTCCAGTCACTGGTAGATTCTGCGCTATGGCGGATGCAAGCTGTTCTGGCGGCATTGTGGCGGCCTGTACGCCCTTTTAAGCGACTTCCTACTGGTGCTTCCACTTTTCCAGTCGCCACTTGAACATTTGCCTTTCAAGATGGACATAATGGCCCTGAGCAGGTAAAAGCAGGGCGAAACTAATGAAACAATGGTGAAGTGGTGCCATAATTACAGTCATCAGAGCCAAGAGAAAGGGCACCCAGACAGACCGCCCCGTGATTCACTGGAGAAGCTAGCATACCTGAGTTCCTGGCTGTCTGCCAGGAACCTGCCCTGTACAGTGGTTTCGTGTTTCATTTGGCAGTTTGCTTCTGAGTAAAGAATTTCACTGGCCGGGAAAAAATAATTGCGAGATTCCGACAGTAGGCGCACTCACGTTGCATTTCAGCCTGTGACTGTCGGAGAAGTCATTTGTAGCAAGATTGCCCATAATCCATAGTGGTTTTGCTTTTCACACAAACACCACCTGGTGGCGAATGTGAGGGTATAAGGTATATCTTCCACCGCAACACTTAACCTCATTAGCACCAGCATCTCATACATAACTTTTAAAGATTTAAAATGACACGTGGGACCTATTGCTGTTTATGTATGGTGTGACTGAAATTTTCACTGCCGTTGACCGTAATCGCATGCTTTCGTTTTTAGCGTTCGACTGATCAAAGAGCCTCCTGTTAAAAAGCTAATTGTATGGGTTACTGCTATTGGCTTATGCTAGCTACATCATACTAACCTCACACGGGGACCAGTAAAGGCCAACAACACACTAGCACTTACTTCTTAGAAGTTTTATCTCCACTGTTGTGAAGTAAAAAACTGGATAAACTGTGTTTTCTGTGAGAAACATATTGTTGAGTTCACATGCAAACTCAGCGGTCTACATTCTAAAGGTCCATTTTGCCCTTCCAACATGAAGTTAACAAACTTTATAATATATTGCTTGTTACGTTACATTCCTGTCTGGCTTTAGAAGCGAATATTAACAGCTAACGTCAGCTAGCTAACTTGTATGTTTCACAAACATTTGTTAACTGAACATTAAGTTAAGCTGTTTTGAGAGCAAAGGGAGGCCCGACCGAGTATTAGTATAATAATAAGGTGTATAAAGTCATGCGGGAATCATGTAACCCCAGTGATTAATACAATAAACTTTTATTTGTCCTCTTGTTCCCTTCTAAATGCTCTTCTGACAAAGATGGCTCGTTCATTGACAAGAAGCTCACTTACAACAGCTGAGCTAATTTAGGCTGCCTGAGTGTGATTTTACCAGGTGGTTTATATAGGCTACGTACATGTTATCCTCCTAACTTTACCTTAAACCTAGGTTTTCACTGGTTTGTGCTTAAGACAGTATTGCCCCAGCAACAAGCCCATCTATTTTCCACCAGGGTTGTCCATATTCTGAGAAAAAGGGAATGAAACTGCACCTCTTAGAAAGATCCATGTTTTTATCCATTTTATCTGAGTTGTGTATGAATAGAAACAACTATTGATTAAAATGTCTGTTTCCCTCTGGCGAGTATTTTGGTACTGTATTTACATCCGGAAACAGACTTTTCAGCTCTTTCGTGATAACGGAAGCCTCTCATGATGAAAAATGTTACTGCTGCCTCCCTACTGTCGGAACCTGCAAGTACGTCAGACCGCTGTGCATTAGTGCTCTAACATATGCCACCTGGTGGTGGTTGTGTGAACAACAAGTAATTACTGTGGAAAAATTAGAAAATCCGATGCTGCCCAGCAGATTTTCGGAGGCAGAAGTGCCGAATGAAACACGAAACTACCATAACTGTTACCTTTGAATTCACCTGGGAGGGCGGACAATGGCTGGGACAGACATACTTTCTGTGCTCAGACAGAAAGGTCACAGACAAAATACAGGTTCTATCCATCATTGAAGGAGAATAAAGCTATCACTTTTAATACTGCCTCCGTCTTTGGGGTTGTTGATAAACATTAGCAGCAACAGCTCTCTGGCTCACAAAGTCACAGTGTCATGTACGGATCTTGGGGATGATATCAGCTTATGTTCCTCTCAATAAAATTGCTAGCAGGTGATAAAACCCAATGGAAACACTGCATGCAAATCAGTGGAGCATACTACACCATTGCTGATATGAAATGGCTGATAAAATGGCTTCTACCATTTTGACTGAACTAGTATAATTAGAGGACACTGGCACCTCTAATGCCTTATGGGGGACAAGCAAATGAGCCAGATGCCTTTGGCATTAGTATTTAAGCGCTAACTCACTCAAGATTTTGAGCTCTGTGAGCTGAAAGTGTCCTCATGTCCTCTCTTTAATGTGCAGTCTCGTCTGGGGGACGTACTGTTAAAACGTATTAACCTTCAGAGATAATGACAGCGCCGTCCTGCACACTGCGTCTTCTTCTGTCTGCAGGGTCACACAGAGCACCGCAACCAGAACTAATCACTCTCACAGAGCTCACCAATCACTGCTGATCACTGTCACACAGCCCACCAATCATTGCTGATCACTGCCATACAGTCCACCAATCAGTGCTGATCACTGTCACACAGCCCACCAATCAGTGCTGCTCACTGTCACACAGCCCACCAATCACTGCTGATCACTGCCACACAGTCCACCAATCACTGTGATCACTGCCACACAGTCCACCTATCACTGCTGAATGACCTGAGCATACAGCCTTGCCCTTAGCTATCTGATAAATCTACAGTTTTCTGTAATGTTTAGAGTATTACATTTAAATCTTTAATCTTTAATAATATGGGGAGGTGGCCTGTAGTGGCCAAGGTACATGACCTGGAAGGTTGGTGTAGCCATGATAAGATCTATACAGCTGTTGGGCTCCAGGGGGGATTCCACTGTGCTAATCAATCGTGTGTCACTTTGGATAAAAGCAGCACCTTTACTGTAATGTCATTGACATATATTTTGTGTCCTACAGGAAATGCCATCCAGGCTTTTGGTAATGGCACTGATGTGGGTGTGTGGCAACCTGTGCCCCCAGTCCTTGCCCCCTCCACCAACTCCCCCCTTCACAGGGGCAGAGACCGCTCTTCCAATGCCCTGGATGACTCCGCCCACACCAACCACCTCCACCCGGCTGCCGGCTCCGTCTACCACTTCTGCAGCAGTCTGCAGGTGAGCACTGTTATGCCACTACCCATATGCAAAGGTTAGTAGAACTCACAATACAGTATCTAGTTTTGATTCAAGGCTTTTGATTGCCTTTGGAGTCCGCTATTGGCATTGTGAACATGGGGACCAGAGTTGTGCCAATGAAAGTCATTACGAGGCTGAGAAATAATTAAAAAAGTCAGAGACATAGGCCAAATAATAAGCTTACAAAAAAAACATTGAACAACATTACGAAGAAAGAGCACTGGTATATGTTTTGGGATAATTGCCTTGATGTGGGATGAAGCACCATTCCAAAATGAGTTTGGAAGCATCTGAGTGAACTTGAGCAGATGCCTTTGTACCACCTGTACACTTCAGGTGCTGCTGCTGCTATATTAGCAATGAAGGTAAGTGAGCCAGCACTAGTGGACGCCATAAATGCCCAAACTATAACACGCCCCCCACCATGTTTCACAGATAAGGGGGCATGTTTCACACTTTGCTCTTTCCAACAATACAAGTCAATCTCGATCTACTCTGTCCACAAGACCTTTTTCCAGAAATCTGCAGGCTCTTTTCTTTACTTAGCAAACTGTAGCTTGGCCATTTTGTTTCTGCGGCAGAGTGGTTTGCATCTTGCAGTGTAGCCTCAGTTGATCTGTTTATATTCTGTGGCGACTAGTCACTGACTCATCCACAACAGCCTCCTGAAGTGTTTCTGATTTGTCAGACAGGTGTTTGTGGGTTTTATTGATTTTATGACAATCATTTTTCATCATCAACTGTAGATGTCTTCCTTGGCTTCCCAGTCCCTTTACAAATACTGAGCAGACCAATGCTGTCTTTTTTAATGATGTTCTAAACTGTTGATTTTGGTAAGTCTATTGATTGACCTATGCTCTGTCTGTTTTTTCTTATTTCTCAGCTTTATAATTGCTTCATTGACTGCCATTAGCAAGTTCTTATGCCTGCACTAAGGAAGCGATTGAGTACACCTTACAAATCATAAACCAACTGTCCAATTACTTTTGGTTCCCTAAAATGGAAGCACTATGTATAAAAAGGGATGTAAGTCCTATATAGATCACCCAATATGGTCCCATGAACCCATAATTACCCTCAAATTAAAGGTGACTGTCTGCATTTTAAGCAACCAAAAGGTTGCAGGTTTTATTTCCAGGTAGGACACTGCCATTCTACACATGAGTAAGGTACTTAACCTGCATTGCTTTGGCATATATCAAACTGTATAAATAGATATGGCTTGATTTACTATTTAGCTTTTAGGCAAATGAAGCAATAGGTACACTTTATTGGTGGGAAAAGGTGAGCAATGCTCAGCTGACCGGCCGGTTCTCATTATGTTCTGTTACGTTATATGTAAAACTATGTAAAAAAAAAAAAAGTTATTTTAAAAGCTGGGTAAGTCACTCTGAATAAATGCCCGCAATGTGATGTTATACAGCTTACAACAATGTAATGTCCTCTATTAGAACTTCACCTGACTTGGGATGCAGTGAGGCATTGTAGTTGAAATGAAATATCTTTGCCACAGACATAGTTGGATTTAATTAAACCGTCATCTTACAGGGAGAGCTAACAGAGTGCATAGTCAATTATTCACAGAAAAACACGGGTGAACGTGGCAAGCTGCCCGACACGCAAACACGCAATTATAACCGCAAACAGCACGGCCGCACCCTCCCCTCCGCCCCCAGTGTATGCTCATTAGGACAGCTGGTTTGCCAAGCGTAACGGCGGTGGGTTCTCCTGGGAGTCGCTGAACCTCCGGAGCTACGCCGTCACTCATTCCGTCTCCATGGAGACGGGGGGCAGGGGGTTGGATGTAGAGGAAAGCGGGTCTCTCCCTCGTCTGTCAAATGCAGACCTTAACTGGGGAAACGAACGCACTACTCCGAGCCAAGAAGAGAGAGTACACTCTCTCTTCTGCACTTTCTATTAAACTTCAAGGACTACAACAACATAAACAATTATGCATTAAACAAAACTCTCTGGGGAAATTTAATAAAGAATCTGATTGTATCAAATCTATATCCATATTTTTAACATAGCAATTCATCATGTTGGCTCGGGTTGTAAAAATATGATTTATTACCAGGGAAAGTTTCCTAACAAAGAGGGGCCTGCTGGCACACAATTAATCATGTTTTTCTGGGATGTGACTTTAAAAATATTTATTTTCTGTGTTTCTACGTTTCATTTGTCTCACTGTGGGATCCCTTATCACCCATACAGCCCCAGCACTCACCCCACCTGCACAGTTTGCCTTCACTCTCTATGTCACACACACACACACAAACACACACACACACACACACACACACACAAACACACACACACACACACCCAGCCCCAACACTCACTCCACCTGCACAGTCTGCCTTCACTCTCTGTCACACACACACACAAACACACACAAACACACACACATACACACACAGAGACACACACACACACCCAGCCCCAACACTAACCCCACCTGCACAGTCTGCCTCTATGTCACACACACACACACACAGCGACACACAAACACACACACACACACACACACACACACACACACATACACACATACACACATACATAAATGCTCACACACAGATATCCAGATACACACACACAAAGACACAGTCACCCAGACACACACACACACACACACACACACATAACCATGCAGACACAGTCACATAGACACACACATACACACACACTTTGTATTGCATATAAAAATTTGCCTTGTCTCTCCCTCCCCCCTGCAGGCTCAGAAGTTGAAGTCTAATGTGACAATGGAGACACTGCTGTGCGTGGTGAGTCTAACTCTTGGGGGCTAATGGGAAGGTCTGACGGAGCTGCCGGAGGGGGGATACACGTAGGTTTTTGAGGTGCTCATGGGGTCACATAGGGGCTCCCCCTCACATACTCCATACTGTAGCTATATGCAGACCTGCCTTTTCCCCCCATTGTTGTCAGCTGGCAGCTTCAGCTAGTGCTCATCTGCTGCCATTTAAAGTTCATTAAATGTCATTGTATATAATAAATGAGCTGTGTTCTAAACAGTGACATTTAATATTTGGCAGAGGTGAGAACAGAATGCTGGAAAATTGCTTACCCTTTGCTGCCGAACAGCGTGAGATCATCTAATCATGCTATGTTTGTCAGAATCGGGTTTTCATCGATTCTGAAAATAAAAACAGCAAACAGCCCTTCGGTGTGTATGAGGTTGTAATAGGTGAGGGTATAAAAAGAACCAAGCGTCAAAATTCAACAGATCATTAAATTACAAAGCAACAAAAGTGAACAAAACTGTGAAACACGTTTTAACCACGGTAATGCCGTACACAAAATGTGTTTGTATTACAGTTTTTTTACAATCACATTTATGCTCATTTCAGAACCTTGAGGTCATTTTTCAAAACTGTAGACACAAAACTAAAAAAAAATCATTTTTCTAAAAACCTTTCAATTGCTTGGATATAATATACATAAACCAAAAATGTGTTCGCTGAACCAAATCACTTCACTACTTCACAATGACACAACTTAACACCAAAGTATTAGCAATTCAAAATGAAATGCACAAATTACATTTGAAAATACTGCCTTTTCTTTCAGTAACTGCAACATTACTCCAAATGTATAGTTTTATGGAAACTGATTACTGTGACAGCATTCCATGTTTAGGTCATGAATGTTTTAGGATACAGAAATCGATTGACACTAATTACTTTGGAACATGATCAATATATCACACTATCATTGGATGTAATATTTAATCATCGTCATCCTTTATCACAGGGGTTTTCAACCAGAGCAGGCAGATGATCGATGTTAGAAGCAGTGAGAGGTGGACTTGGCCAATGAAATGGTAGACGACAAGTGGGGGACCACTCAGAGAGGTGTCCTTGGTCCTTAGTGTAGAGGTGGGGGAGGGGGGCGGGGGGGGGGACAGTGCCTTTTACTGCAGTTGAGGATTTTGCAGAATAGTTCATTTCATGCACACAATGCACCAAAACTACCAAAATACTGCAATCATGCAAAATCATTCTATCAAAGCACCGGCACTAGTTTTCTTCCAACAAGATTTTTTTGCAATCATAGAACAACGATCAAAACACCAACAACCTGTGGCATTATAGTAGATGCAGTCTTTTGGTGGTTCAGCCTGACTGAGAAATTATGTTTTGGCATTTTTGTCAAAAAGTTATTTACAGTTTGGTCCACATACCCTTGTGCTAAGAAGGTTTTGGTAAAAAAGGTTGTTAAAAAAAACCTGTGTTGTAATTGTAACTGATTCCACTATTCCCTTTATTTAGAACCACAAAAAGGACCATATTGAAACATGTATCAAGTATTATTTCCCGCAATAGTAAAGTATTGTAAAAACAACTAAACAGTGAAGCTATAGACATCTTTGTGTTCGCAATCTAAACTAATGTTTTTATAGTATTTCATGTCAAATTAGGTATTTGAACCAATGAGTTTGGAAGGGCAAGATTTCTTCAAAGATAGGAATGCACAATGCATGTTCTGAACAGGCAGACAGGCTGTGTTACAAGTGCTGACCGTCCAAGGTTTTGAAAACCGCACAAACTTCTGAGATTAGCGCCAAAGTGATTGTAAAACTGTAAATGATTCGTAATTTCATCATTGCCTATGACACAACAAATTGTGTGTGATGTTCCACCATTGAAGGCATGTAATAAACGTTTGATTAATTATGGTTATTGTCTCATTGATTGGCTAGGACCCTCCAATGGGTGACCCCAGTTCCCCCCACGCCATCTCCCGAAACTCCTGGAATCCTCCGGCTACGCTAAGTCTCGGCATGCTACAGCTCGCCATCCAGTCCGCCGTCGCTATGGAGCTGTTGTAGCCATGGGAAGAAGGCTTCCTCCTGTCTTCTTGTTGTGTAGTTTTAGTTTGTTGACTTGTTGCTTTTTAAACTGTTAATTTACAAGGCAGTATGGAGGCAATGTATAAGCAACGTGTCAAAGGTTTAGCCTCAATAGCTTTACGACCGGTCTTCTGCTGTATCTAAGTTTAGCACAAGGACAGGGTCGCTGTTTCAGCAGCCAGTATAGGAATGTCAGAGAGTTTAATGATTTGAGGTTTTCAGTAACACTTTCGTTGAAGAGCTATGTAACTACTTCATAAGCACTACATAGCACATTCATAAGCACTAAATAAACATTCATAAGTGTTTCTATCAGTAACCTCAAATAGGCAGATGGTGTGTTATGTCAACATTGATGACATACATTGTGGCATTTCACTTCATATGTCAGGGTTATGTCACTTGCTGCATTGATGTTGACATAACATACCATATGCCTTTGTGGTTATTGACATAAGTGCTTATGAATGCTTTTGTAGTGCATATGAATGTGCTATGTAGTGCTTAAGTAGGACACTTCAAAGAAAGTGTTACCAAGTTTTCACACTGTGTGCTTAAGGAAGGTTGGGGGGTGGGGGGTGGTGCCACACAGAGTTTTTCTCTTTTATTGTATTAAAAATCATGTCTGGTGCATGTGAGTTAAAGCATTCATAGTTTTGGTGTGATGAGGAAGAGGATGGATATGATGCCACAGGGGGATCCGTGTTCCGTGTTGAGTGAAGCCTTTCCACTTTAGCACTCGCTGGTTACGTATAAATGAACACGCCCAGGGCATGCATGTACTTCACCTTATTGTGTGCATCCGTCTTCCCACCCACACCCTACATATCAATCACACGCTATTTTAAACTCATCGCACAGAAAGGCACACCAGATGCTGCTCCTTACAGACAGGAATGTCTCTCAAAGTCTTTACATTACATTACATTATAGGCATTTGGCAGACGCTCTTACCCAGAGCGACGTGCAAGGTGCATACCCATAAACAGAGAAGGGTTTAATTCCTTTCTGTTACAGCATTACACAGAATTATTCATCCAGAAAATTGAGATATTCAAAACAACTCACAGTTATATGAAATATTTGATAATGAAGAGATATCTTGTCACATATTCGTAAGCAGTCTATTCGAAGGTGGCCCATCTTGTCAAATCGCATATGGACTCATCCAATTCCACACATATCCAAGGATTATACAGTCACTTCAATAACACTAATCTCAACATGCACTGGAACCAAATTTTTCTGTGCATTATTTGGAATATGGATATAAGAAAATCACACAATGGTATAGAGTGTTAACCAAATTAAATATGTAACATAAGGAAAAGGTTCAAACAGGTTAGTAAGTGTGGTAATGGCGATCAAAACCTCATCCTTCTCATCCAATCAATACATCGGGGATTGTTCATAATGTCAACATGCAGCCAGACCAAAATGATCTACAGTAACACATTACTTTCACAATGGAAAAAGCGAACTGTGTTTTTTGCACAGTTAATCACTGGGTACATGGGTCTGATCGAACCAAGTCATCCCTGTCCAGTGTAGATATGAAGTGTATATATCAAGTGTATTTCATCCCAGGTCAGTGTCAATATAAAGTGGTATTCTTGTATGGTTTGTAATGTGTTGCTTTTTGTTTTGTTTTTGTTTTGTTCTTTTCTTCACAGTGGATCTGATGCAACATCAGGTCTACATCTTCATACACTCTCAGAAAAAATGGTTCTTTGACTTGTCTCCATGGAAGAACCCTTTTTAGTTCTTTATGGAGCCCTCTATAGGTTTGAAGTGTGAAAGCTCCCAGGCAAAGAGCCATTTTGCCCGACAAAGACCCGTTCAACTAGATACTGTAGCGTTCTTCTTGGAAATCAAAGGGTTCCTTTTGGAACCATATTTCTGAGAAGTTTAACTTAAAGATATCAAATGGTAATGATGGATGAACCTTTATACAAAGGATCAGTAGTGAATATAGCTAGGGCTAGATAGATTTTCTTCCAAGGAGTACATGTGTTCCTAAATTTAAATATTTAGGAGTACAATAATGCATCCAAATAAGTAGATATGCTCCAAAATTAATTTTCATATTAGCACACATCAATTTTCTGGAGTCATTGGGCCTCATGCCAGGACCACTCGTTCCTCTTAGGTAGGAACATAATTTACAAGTGGTCCCTGCCTGTCATACAAATCATATAAACAATGCATTCCATTCATTTTCTATGGAGCACATGTCAGTGCAGCTCGCCTGTCTCACAGAACTTTAAGTATTCGAACTAGGCATTGCAGATTAAATATGAATCAAGATTCAGCCGCTGCATTGCTTATTTCTCACCTCAAATGTTTTCAGAAAAGTATTTTCGTTTTTAGTAGGAGGATGGAGGAATAATAGAAGGTTTATCAAAGGTCTGTCGTATTGTGATGTTTTGGAAAAGCCAATGCATCCCATTGCCGGTCTATCTGACAGAACACACCTAAAGTAGCGTAAATACTGTATTATAACAGACATCTTCAATTAGAGGTTTCTGGAAGTTTATTGAATCCGACGTGGCGTGAATCTCGTACAAGCCCTTCCTCTGAAAAAAGTATGAGAAATGTACAATAAGAATATGAAAATGATCTTGCATGAGGCCCATTGTTCCTACAAGCATTGTGGAAAAAGCAGCCTTTAAAACAATGGATCAGTGGCGGAGAGAGCAGCCTTTAAACAAGGGATCAGTGGCGGAGAGAGCGGCCTTTAAACAAGGGATGCCACTACTCCACACATTTTACAAGCCGTCACTCATACGCAGTAATGTGCCAACAGAACCCTTTCGTATTACATATATTTGAATTTTATTGTGGTATAGTTCATTTGGCATTGACAGGGCTTTATATGATGTAGGTATGTAGGTATACAATGAATTCAGAATGATGTAAAGGCATCTGAATACAAGTCACAGAAGAACAGGACAGGATGCAATGTTTTCAGTATTATGGTATGTTCTGTATTGTTCTCTAGTGTCTAATGTAGGTTTACAAGTCAGTGGGCCATTCTGCTCTTTAACCCAATGCTGAAATCTATCTGAAATGCTATACGTAGCCCATCTCTGTCATTGCCTGATTATTGTTTATGTAAATATTCCAATTTCCAATTTGTTTATTTTTTACATTAGTTTTTACTTGTTCTGCCATCTTTCACGTGAAGGAGGGAGGCACAGGAAAATACAGCCTTTCAATTATCCCATGAAATGAAAACCAAACTAGACAGGTCTATGGCCAGGAAAACAGATGTAATTCCCAGGAAAGGGAAGGCTGATGACCTGGGGCATGGAGCCACTCCTGTCTTAAAAAAAATCTACATTTGATATTTGTAATCATCTTGTCTATGTGACTTTGGTTAAAAAATGTAAGAAAAAGAACAAAATGTTTATATTTCATTGAAAATATGGGCTACATCACTTCTTAACTTGTGAAAATGTGCCATCTATTAAAAAACATCATTAAAAATGTTGATCCGAACAAAGTGAGTTGTGTCTTTGTCATGGGAAAAAGGAAACTCAGACAATTGGCCTGCAGTGATATTTTACCCGCTACCAAGCAGCTACTCAAGTTTTGGAAATACAAATCAAACAGGAAGCTCTTTAACAAGAAACAACGGGGGTGGTAAGGAATTGCTGACTGCTTAATACACACAAATTCTCAGTATTACCCACAACATGGTTACTATTAAACTTTTGTTGTACCAAGATTTCTGACAGCACATGAATAGGATGAAAATGGTTTCATGCCGCACACCACAGTGTCTCACTCTCTCCGTCTGTGTATTGTGGCGCTCTGGGGGTTACTGCTGCTTGTTAGTACGATACTGGCTCACTTGCTGATAGCTACATACTACATACTACGTAGCCTACATACTTGCAAGCTACAAACAATCTTTCCTCTCTGACCGGTTTAGGTTCCGGGTATTTAGGAAGCAATAATAATGGAGGAAACAGGGATACAGGTTTATAGGAAAGCTAGTTTAGAGGGAGACATATTTACAGGAAGACTTATTCAAGATTTATTCATCATTCATTCATTCATTCATTCATTATCCTAACCCGCTTATCCTGAACAGGGTCGCAGGGGGGCTGGAGCCTATCCCAGCATACCTGCGAAAGGCAGGAATACACCCTGGACAGGTCGCCAGTCCATCGCAGGGCACACACACCATTCACTCACACACTCATACCCATGGGCAATTTAGACTCTCCAATCAGCCTAACCTGCATGTCTTTGGACTGTGGGAGGAAACCGGAGTACCCGGAGGAAACCCACGCAGACACGGGGAGAACATGCAAACTCCGCAGAGAGGCCCCGGCCGACCGGGATTCGAACCCAGGACCTCCTTGCTGTGAGGCGGCAGTGCTACCCACTGCACCATCCATGCTGCAGGAAGACTGATTTAAAGGAAGTCTATTTAGAAAGCAATAATAATAGAGGATACAGGGATAGAAGGAGACATATTTACAGGAAGACTGGGTCACAGTCCATAACGATGGGGTTAAAAGAAGATGGGCTTAGAGACACAGAACACCACTAATGGATACTTCTCATCCATACCTTCTTGGCAATGCTGTTCCTCCACTGGTCCTTTGGTTGTGGCTTTTCAGTAAACTATTTATTTTGTAAGTGATTTAATTTGTGTACAATTGACATGTGACTTTTGTAGACATACAGCAGTATGAACTTCATTATTAAGACAGGCAAAGATAAGACAGCTGAGCGAGTAATATGTCTACATGCTCATTTGTGTTTCTAAGTATGAATAATTTACTCTTTCATTAACTTCAAAAGTCAAGCATTCTGCACAACAGATTGTTTTTTCCTCAGTTTAGTGATAAAGCTAGTCCTCACATTTGAGAGCACTTAGAACCACAACAGCTGTCTGCACACTTGAGTCACTTCACACACTCAGGCACACATGTACTTGCACACACTTATTTGGAAATGTGCAAAACATCGCGCATTTGGTTCATTGCCCTCCTACTTAAATTTGTCTGTGTTATAATGTATCTCAGAACCTTAGCGCTGGCAAAGAGCTTCACAATAACAGTTGCTTATCATCTGACTTTGTGACGTTTCTGTCTCATACCTGGGGGAGGCAGTTCTGATCTCATCACAGGGACACAGACATATGAACACACACACACACACACACACACACACACACACACACACACACACAGACACCTGGGGGTGGCATCACTTATCTCATCACAGGCACAAACACATACAAACACACACACATGCATACACCAACACGCACACACACCTGGGGGAGGATTCACTCATCTGCTGACTTTCCCACTGACTGTTCCACCTTCTGGCTGGGTAATAACAGAGACAGCTAGCATCAATCTGTCAATTGCTGTTGATCCTGTAAAGAACATGGAGTCATACTTGTGCACACACAGGGCACAAGATGCGAATATTGAATCTAAATCCTGTGTTATTGTTTTTATACTACTCATGAAAAGAACTTGTGCTATCAAAATCATATTTTTAATAGTTATTGTGGCAGGGCTTGCTCAGGAGAGGGAAATGCTTTGTCAGCAATCTTGCGCCATGTCTACTGGTGAAGTAGGCACACACACCTGGGTTTCATTAATAGTGCTGATAAGTGTACTTCTTTCTCTCAGTTAGTGATCCAATGGAATCCAAACGCGAGAGAGCGAGAAAGAGAGAGAGAGAGAGAGAGAGAGAGGTGAGTGAACTAACAGAAAGCAAGCCAAAAAGCGCACGTGCCAAGGGTGTAACTTCCTTTTGGGTTGTTGGGTTGAAATGCATATATCCACAGAACTGCAACCCTCTAGGGTGTCCGGGGGCACGGGTTTTTGCCGCCCAAAATATTGCTGGATGTCGCAGCAAAGCTGTTGAAAATCACAAAGAACTGAAGATTTTCCCTTCCCAATTTTACCCTAGCCAGTTGTACCCTATCTATTCCAATTATCAAAGTTAGCTGAGGATACACCATCAACGACCCCATCCCTTGGAAGCCCGGGTGGATCTAGTGATCCTGAGAACCTTATCGTCTCACCCATGACCGCGATTCCAAGACACCCAGGACGCTATTGTGTGCAGCGATCCTACTAATCTCTGCAGAGTCCCTCCCTCAGAGCCGACGATCCAATTACGACACTTTTCAGCAATTACGATGAGAGCCAGCCCGGCTTTGGCAGGACCGGGACAATGTGCAGCTCTAGCAACACTAACAAATGGCAAGTTGCTGACTGCAAGGAACAGCAAGGAACTTTGCAGAAACTTTGTTAGAAATGATGTAAGGTGTGCAGAGCTAGTTCGGGCAGACAACTTGAGAGGCGCCTCCCATTCAGACAATGCTTATGTCTAATGGAAGGGCCTATATAAACCACCAATCTGTTCCGGCCCTTGCTCATTCTGCTGCTGCTCTGTCATGCTGTGCTGCTGCTAGCTGTTGCTACTTTGCTGGAATTGATCTGCTCTGGAGATCATGTAAGAGCTGTCCTGCTGCCTGGCTCATTCTGCATGCTAAAGCTATGCTAAAGCCTGCTTCTTTCTGTTGCGTTTCATTTGGCATGCTGTCACTCCTATGCCGCCGTTGCTGATATTGCATGCTGTTGCCACATTCGTTAGCTACATTTGCTGGAATTATCCCGCCCATTCCTGAATCATGCCTTCAAAAATGTTTGCACTCCCACCAACACCCCACCATGCACCTGTGAGCTCTGCTTTCTCATGAACGGGGGTTTGTAGTCACTCCCCGTTGTTTTGGCTGGCTTACAACCGGGAGTTCATTGCGCGTTGTCTGACTCAAATAGCATTAGTAAAATAAAACATGCTTGTGTGTTTGTTTTAATTTCTTGTACAATGTGTTGGGGTTATTTGCCCTGTTTTGTAACATCCCCTGTAAATGCTATGTTGTTTGCTATATTTCTTTGTTAGTTTTTTGTTTTGGTTATATTATTCTGTTATTTGTGAGGGTGATCAGTGAAGATTACCATTTGTTGGTTTATTTGTTTAAATAAGTCACTCACTGTATGAAAATGGCACTAAAAAACTGTAATTACCGCATCTCCCTGTGTCCAGCAATTCTGTCCCTCCCAGTGGTGTCACCCACCATATTAAAGTTATATTACAGATGAAAAAGAATTAACACAGAAAACAAATACTGCAATATTAACGGGATAGTTCACTTTCCATAGGCTGTTAATATTATTTTAATATTACTTTATTTGTACTATATACATTTTCAATTGGCCCAGACGGTTTTAGACAACTTTGAGAAAACTCTGTGGCTTTACAAAGGTATGCATAGGGCAATCAAGGGTTTGTGAGAGAAGTAAGAAAGGACACTTAGTATGAAGTAATTTTCAAAGCGGCTTGTATTTCAGACATTTGCCTCGAGAGGTTGTATGTGTGCATATTACTTGATTTTTCTTCCAAAATTATGTTATTATTTTCATTTGGAGTTTTTTACAATAGCACATACAACCTGAGACCACTCTGCTCTAAGAAAGAAATACTAGCACAATATAAAAACCGATGATAATTGTGCATTAATACTATAAAATGAATGTGTTCATACAGTGCAGTCATATGAGGTTAAAGTATAGACTGTCCCCTTTAATTTGAGAGTATTCACATCCATATAACCTAACATAATATACAAACCCATTCAACCCAGTAATGCTTGCCTTTTCCTACCAGTGTAAATGGTAAAAGGCTGGCATTTATATAGTGCCTTTATCCAAATTGTACAATTGATGCTTCTCATTCACCCATTCATACACACACTCAGACACCAATGGGGATTGGCTGCCATGCAAGGCACCAACCAGCTCGTTCCTACTGCTTAGTTTGCCTTAAAGCTAAATGGTATCTAGCACTGTATCCAGCCTGGTCTTGAAAACCCCCAGCTTTTCTTCCTCCACTATAAGTATTGGCAAGCTATTCTACACAGTGACCACACTCTGTGTGAAAAAGTGAATAATGAATTAAATTAATTTAAAAGCGTTAATCAAATCTCCCCTAAAACTTTTACAAAGCTTGAAGAGATTAAGCATCTTAAGTTTTCCTTTTCCGATCTTTTATACATGGAATCAATCTGGTTGCCCTTCTTTGAACCCTTCCAGCACCTATATATCATTTTTCAAGGTCCCCAGAACTGCTCACAATACTCTAAGTGTGGTCTGACAAAGGTATTGTATAAGGTAAGTATATCCATCCATCCATCCATCCATCGTCACCCGCTTATCCGGAGTCGGGTCGCGGGGGCAGTAGGCAAAGCCGGGTATTCCAGGCGTCCCTCTCCCCAGCAACGCATTCTAGCTCCTCCTGGGGGATCCCGAGGCGTTCCCTGGCCAGGAGAGATATATAATCTCTCCAGCGGGCTCTGGGTCTCCCTCGGGGTCTCCGCCCAGTTGGACGAGCCCGGAAAACCTCCAAAGGGAGGCGCCCGGGAGGCATCCTGATGAGATGCCCGAACCACCTCAATTGGCTCCTTTCGACGCGAAGGAGCAGCGGCTCTACTCCGAGCTCCCTCCGGATGTCCGAGCTCCTCACCCTATCTCTAAGGCTGAGCCCGGCCACCCTACGGAGGAAGCTCATTTCGGCCGCTTGTATACGCGATCTCGTTCTTTCGGTCACTACCCAAAGCTCGTGACCATAGGTGAGGGTTGGGACGTAGATCGACCAGTAAATCGAGAGCTTCGCCTTCCGGCTCAGCTCCTTCTTCACCACAACGGTCCGGTGCAACGCCCGCATTACTGCTGACGCTGCACCGATCCGCCTGTCGATCTCACGCTCCCTTCTACCCTCACTCGTGAACAAGACCCCGAGATACTTGAACTCCTTCACTTGGGGCAAAGACTCGTTCCCAACCCGGAGGGAGCAATCCACCGTTTTCCGGCAGAGAACCATGGCCTCGGACTTGGAGGTGCTGACTCTCATCCCGGCCGCCTCACACTCGGCTGCAAACCGCTCCAGTGCGTGCTGAAGGTCACGGTCCGATGAAGCCAGCAGAACCACATCATCCGCAAAAAGCAGAGATGCGATTCTGAGGTCACCAAACCGGACACTCTCCTGACCTCGGCTGCGCCTTGAGATCCTGTCCATGAATACCACAAACAGGACCGGTGACAAGGGGCAACCTTGGCGGAGTCCAACACCCACCGGAAACGTGCTTGACTTTGTGCCGAGAATGCGGACACAGCTCTCACTTTGGTTATACAGGGACCTGATGGCTCGTAACAACGGCCCCGGTACCCCATACTCCCGCAGTACACCCCACAGGGTTCCCCGGGGGACACGGTCGAAAGCCTTCTCCAAGTCCACAAAGCACATGTGGACTGGATGGGCAAACTCCCATGACCCCGCCAGCAACCCTGCCAAGGTAAAGAGCTGGTCCACTGTTCCACGGCCAGGACGGAAGCCACATTGCTCCTCCTGAATCCGAGGTTCGACCGTCGGTCGGAGCCTCCTTTCCAGTACCCTAGAGTAAGCTTTCCCAGGGAGGCTGAGGAGTGTGATACCCCGGTAATTGGAGCACACCCTCCGATCCCCCTTCTTGAAAATGGGGACCACCACCCCGGTCTGCCACTCTACAGGTACTGTCCCCGATCTCCACGCGACACTGAAGAGGCGTGTCAGCCAAGACAGCCCAACAATGTCCAGAGCCTTCAGCATCTCAGGGCGAATCTCATCTACACCCGGCGACTTGCCACTGAGGAGCTTTTTGACTACCTCAGCAACTTCCGCCAGGGATATAGGTGCAGATTCCCCCGAGTCTTCAGGCTCTGCCTCTTCCACAGAGGACGTGTTGTTCGGGTTCAGGAGCTCCTCGAAGTGCTCTTTCCACCGTCCGACAATATCCCCAGTCCGGGTCAGCAGTTCTCCTCCCCTGCTGAAAACAGCCTGAGACAAGCCCTGCTTTCCCTTTCTGAGTCGTCGGATGGTTTGCCAGAACTTCCTCGAGGCCAACCGAAAGTCCTTCTCCATAGCCTCCCCGAACTCCTCCCATACCCGGGTTTTTGCTTCAGTGACTGCCGAAGCTGCAGCCCTTCTGGCCACCCGGTACCTGTCTGCTGCTTCAGGGGACCCCCGGGCCAGCCAAGCCCGAAAGGCCTCCTTCTTCAGCTTGACGGCCTCCCTCACCGCTGGTGTCCACCAGCGGGTTCTTGGGTTGCCGCCCCGACAGGCACCGATGACCTTCTGACCACAGCTCCTGCTTGCCGCCTCTGCAATGGAGGCTTTGAACATGGCCCACTCGGACTCCATGTCCCCAGCTTCCCCCGGGATGCATGAGAAGTTCTTCCGGAGGTGGGAGTTGAAGACCTCGCGAACAGGGGCCTCCGCCAGACGTTCCCAGTTCACCCTCACTACACGTTTGGGTTTACCGGGTCTGTCAGGCAGCCTCCCCGGCCACTTGATCCAACTCACCACCAGGTGGTGATCAGTTGACAGCTCTGCTCCTCTCTTCACCCGAGTGTCCAAGACATACGGCCGCAGGTCTGATGATACGACCACAAAGTCGATCATCGATCTTTGGCCTAAGGTGCTCTGGTACCAAGTACACTTATGAGCTACCCTATGTTCGAACATGGTGTTTGTTATCGACAATCCATGGCCAGCACAGAAGTCCAATAACAAAACACCGCTTGGGTTCAGATCAGGCAGGCCGTTCCTCCCAATCACCCCCCTCCAGGTTTCTCCGTCATTGCCCACGTGAGCGTTGAAGTCGCCCAGCAGAACTATGGAGTCTCCGGGTGGCACCCTTTCCAGGATGCCACCCAGTGACTCCAAGAAGGCCGGATACTCTGAACTGCCATTTGGTGCATACGCACAAATGACAGTCAGAGCCTTCCCCCCAGCGACACGTAGTCGCAGAGAAGCGACCCTCTCGTTCCCCGGGTGGAACTCCAACACAGTGGCGCTCAGCCGGTGGCTTGTGAGTATCCCCACACCCGCCCGGCGCCTCTCACCTTGAGCAACTCCAGAAAAGAACAGAGTCCAGCCCCTCTCCAGGAGTTTGGTTCCGGAACCAGTACTGTGCGTGGAGGTGAGCCCAACTATATCTAGTTGGTACCGCTCCGCCTCCCGCACTAGCTCAGGTTCCTTCCCCACCAGAGAGGTGACGTTCCACGTCCCCAGAACCAGTCTGCGACGCCGAGGATCAGCACGCCCGGATCCCCGCCTTTGCCTACTGCCCGTTGGGCAAAGCACCCGACTCCGATGCCGACCCCTGCAGGTGGTGAGCCCACAGGGCGGCGACCCCACGTGACCAGTTCGGGCTGTGCCCGGCCGGGCCCCATGGGATAAGGCCCGGCCACCAGACGCTCGCCGACGAGCTCCCCTCCCGGGTCTGGCTCCAGCAGGGGGCCCCGGTTTCCCTTTTCCGGGCGAGGTAACTGGGTCTTTGTGTGGCCGTGTCATGGGAGTCTTTGAATCGCTCTTAGTCCGGCCCCTCCCCCGGGACCAATTTGCCTTGGGAGACCCTACTGGGGGCTAACAGTGCCCCCGACAACCTAGCTCCCAGGATCACCGGGACACACAAACCCCTCCACCACGTTAAGGTGGCGATTCCTCGGAGGTAAGTATAACGTCCTTAAATTTATACCCAATACTTTTGGCTATTCAATGCTCTAGCATCCTGTTGGCCATTTACTGCTACAGCACCTTGACTAGAACCTGAAATTACTCTATTTATTATTAAATTACTAATTAAGTCTTTTTCAACTTGAGCATATTCCAATTTTTTACCACCCATAATGTAATCCTGCGTTATGTTTATATTTCCCACATGTAGAACGTTCATGTAGAACAATAGGCTGTTAGTAAGCCTATTGTTTCGCCTATATATCTCTGACCATTATTTTCTTTCTCAGCCTCATAATGGCTTCCTTGACTTTCACTGGCACAGCTCTGGTCCTTGTGCTGACAAACACCAATGACAGACTCCAAAGGCAATAAAAAGCCTAGAATCAAGACTAGATCCTGGAGCTTTCCCATACCCGCACTAAGGAGGCTATTGAAACTGCTAAATAATCATTACAGCAGGACCACGCCCACTCAGTCCTCCAGCACTCCTATGCAGGTACAGGTATTTCCCTTAACATCTTTAAAAAGAAAAAAGCATGGGATTCCCAACCTGTGGTGCAGGTATGTTCACTTGACACAGAGCAAACTATTGTATCTGAAGGAGGAAAATAGAGGGACTGAGGAACAGCACATGAATTGCTCTCTCTGTCATTGCAGGAAGAGGACTTCAGCTCTAATTAACGTCCCCTTGACCTTTCTGACATGACACTCGAGTGATGTCTCCAGAGTACCTCGATGACCTTTGCTTTCTCAAGGATTACAACCACTTTCTGGACCCCTACTTTATCTGAAGGCTAAATGTCAAGGGGCAGAATTGTCTGGAAAGAAACACCCAGTCCCCAAAGGTTGTTTGCCCAGAACTCTTTTTTCAGCTGGTCCATCGAAATGACACAAGAACAGTAAGTGGAATGAGTGCAGCACAAAGCTTGGAGATTATACTGATCTGCAACACAAGTTCTTCCGGTGAGCACCACCACATTCTTGCAACCCACAGTTCACAGAATTCTGAGAGCCTTTCGCACAGCTGGGGATGTGGACAAAGGGCATGGTTAACCAGCATTCTTCCAATCAGCTTCTTGAACTGACTTTAATTTAGTCACCAATGGCATGTTCAGATCTGTAAGGTCTAGAGCAGTGGTAAGCAACCCTGTTCCTGGAGATCTGTAGCACTATCCTATAGGCTTTCATTTCAACCCTAATTTGACACACCTGACTACTAATTAGCAGCTCGACTAGCTGTTGAATGAGGTTTGTTTTGTTAGTGTTGGTGTGAAAAGCTACAATACGATAGACCAACAGAGTTGCTTACCATTGGTCTAGAGTATAGATCAGGATCAGTTGATGAGGAGGTGATGGTTTTGGAATGGATGGTGAGGAGAAAGCATGGACAACCAGATGACTTCACAGTCTCTACATTCCTCTAGATTGCCAACCAGGTGACAGCATGTACAGTACTAGCACAAATAGTGGAAACACAGTATTTATAAACAGTTGATGATTAATGCTATATTTTTCAACAATTAAGCATAATAAATATATTTGTACCTCGGCACTGAAATAACACCTCAAATAAATACAGCATTCTGAAGACATTGTCAGGTGGAAGTGAATTATTTTCATTTAACCTTGCTAACCAGAACAGATCGAACAGGTGTGTCGATTTTTTTCCACAGCCAAAATATCCAATAAATATCAATGTATTATGAATTCATGTAGCCGATCTGATGACAAAAATACGTTAGGCCTACTGTAGGCTACATTGCACTGAGTTAGGCTACACTTTGCTGGAAAGATAACCATGGGAGATGTGTCAAACATAATGTAATAGAGCGTTTTAACTTCGGCATAACTTTCAACTCATGAGTGAGTGATGAGAGAAGTGAGGAGAGAAAGTGCCACAAGTGTAGAGGAATATACTTAGACACGGAACGCCCCGAGATGCTAAAATACACTCGCCGAGCACTTTATTAGGTATTTATTAGACTTCTTTGTTATTTGCGTTACTGTCACCTTCCTGTCAGCTTTGACCAGTCTGGCCATTCTCCTCTGATGTCTCTCATTAAAAAGGCGTTTCTGACTGGAGAACTGCTGCTCATTGGATTTTTTTTGGTTGTTTCGCACCATTCTTTGCAAACTCAAGACAAATCCCAGGAGATCAGCAGTTTTTGAGATACTCAAACCGCAGTGTCTGCCTCCAACAATCATTCCAAAGTCACTGAGATCACATTTTTTCCCCATTTTGATGATTGATGACCTGTATCTACATGATTGTATGCATTGCACTGCCGCCACACAATTGGCTGATTAGATAATCGCATGAATAAGTAGGTGTGTGCTCAGTGAGTGTATATTCAGTACACTGATATTCTCTGTAAACTACATATAGCATGAAGTAATTTAATAAGTTGTTTCGCGGGACTGGCTGCAAGAACAAGACATGCCAGCTAATTTTGACAGCTGTGCTGTACAACCCAAAAAAGCATCGAGGTCTTTTATGCTTCAGTTCAAAATAGGAAGGGCTCCATTCAGTTGAATGGCACTTGAAATACAGGGTAAAATTTATATCAATTACTATTATTTTGCAGGCAAAAATGTGTTAATAGTGAACCTTTCTTCGGTGATGATGCAGTTGGCTTTTAGTTGCAGCAGGCAATTTTAGGCTGTGTGAAGATTTCTTTTTCTCAGCAACAGGGACTGTTTTTTTCTCCCTTTCCCATTGCTTTGCCAAAAGGTCAGACTTTGTGTACTAGATTACTGACCAGGTGACTGCATTCTGTTTCTCTGTTAGGTATTCTTTTACAAAATGACCATCAGCATCCTTGGGTGATCTTCCGAGAACAGACACAACCGGGCAACGTAATGAAAAATGAAGTCACGCCATTACATAAATCATCTCATAGCAGCAAAGTTAGACAGCAATCGTGATTTACCTCTCTCAATCGGTTACCTGCGCACTGCTCGCATTTCGACCTGCACCACAAGTGTTCCCTTCCGATACAATGGCTGTGTCTCAAACCAAAGACAGTTGCCTTGACGCCTCGTGGCCTTCCCGCCTGATTAGTCACTGTCCTTCAAAGGCATCTTCGAAGGTGCATAGGCACCATGCCAGGAGAAGCACTTTGAAGTCAGAAAGACATCAAAGTAACGCGATTGCGTGATGCATGATTACAAGCAATTTAGCTGGCTAGTTTATGGAAAGATCACAGGGGCTTAAAAACATTAAATACGTTATTTCAGTGTGTTAAGCAATTAAAATGTATTTTATAAAATATAACTACAAGAAAAATCAAGCTTGCTTTATACTTGCACTTGTAGACACTCTTTTCTTGTAGACACAGTTCTTTGGTTCTGTGCAAACTCGGGCACTGTTTTCAGCTGCCATTAATTTGACGGAAGTAAGAAGGGTAAGGATAATCGCAAAAAATTATGGGATAGCCTACCCAGCAACGGATGCATCGATGCTGCCTTCAAGATTGTCCAAATGAAGGCACCTTAGAAGGCATCATTTTTTGCACACTTTCAGATGGGACAACACTCGATGACTTCCTGCATTAAAATACAGCCTAAGACCGTAGCATTTTTGCTGTTTGAGTTGCAGCCAATGCCTGCACAATTCTCAGCTGGTATACTGCTGAAGGAAAATAAGTGGTGACCAGACCTGGGCCAAATACACAATTGCTTTGAATTCACATCCTTTTCTGTGCTCGCCTTGCCTTGTGCAACTTTTTAATATTTTTTATTTAAACTTCTGCACAATATAATATATATAATATAATATATATATAATCAACTTGCAGGAGAGGTAAACCCCAGGGCACTTATGCTTGAACCTCACGTAAAAAAGTGTATATACATTATTTTAATTGAAGGATACAAAGTGAGGCAGTGCATTATGAGCTGAGCCAACAAAGCCAACTCAGAAGCTCAGAAGGCGGGGTTGGAGTTGGTTTTTGAGTATTTCATTCAGGTGCCAATACACAATACAAGCTTAGTAAAGGTTAGAAAAGTATGCAAAACAATTACGTATTTGACCTACTGCTACTGGGTATACTAGTTTTCATTATTACACACAGTTAACTTATCACACCTGGTTACCTGGGTCTCACTTGGGTGCTGATTTTAAGGAGAAAACAAAAATGAGCAGACCCTATGGCTTTCCAGGAACGAGGGTTGGAGACCACAGACATATGAGTGTATGAAACGCTCCTCTGACCCAGAGAAATCTGGAGAATGTAATTTAGTGCTTCTACCGTTGTTAGTGTGGTGTGTGCCAAACAACTGATAAAATATCAATAGCCATTAATTCGCCGTCTCCCCCCTCCCACCCTGGTGGTGAAGCATTTCCCAACACACCTCGCACAACACGATCAGCAGCAGATTGATTTGGTGAACATCACACAAACGCAGTCATGCGGCTGATCTGGAGAAATTTGCCATAACGTCGGTGATGGGACATAAATCAGCTACTGTGATATACAGGCCCACGCCCTTCAGCAGAGGTGGAAAATCCAGGTCCAGAAAAAGCAAAAGTCCTCCCCAGGATTCAGTTCCAATCACCTGGATTTGTTAATCAGCACAATACTTCAACCAAGAGGTAGAACTAATTAGTCATTATGCCTCTCCCAAACAGACACAAACCTAATTGAGCTGTGATATCATATGCTGGCCTTTTTTTCTGAGCAAAAACTTTTTAGGGCACCGGTTTCGTAACTCAATTCAATGGGATAACTTTTCAGTGAGACTTCACCGCAAGTGTGCATCTCTCATATTCATATCCTCATTTCAGTTATGTGAGCCATGAGAGAGGACGAGGAGACGGCAGAAACTAAGGGGTAGGGCTCATAAACACACTGAGATGAGAGATAACAGTCAACTGCAGAATATTAATTGAAAAAAAATAGTGAAATAAATGTGTATCGGGATTCTTTTTATAGTGTAGAAGCGTTAAACTTGTTTGGCTTTAACTTTAAATCTACAAATGTCCACCAATTTCTGTAAAATAAATCCACTATGGAATTCATAACACAAACGTCCAGGTATTTGTATATTTGTAACATACAATTATTAATATTTAACATGTTGAGTTTCGGGTTGGATGAAATAGAGATAAAACCAAAACCAAAAGATAAATGAAGGAACAAATGCATGAGCACACGACCCAAGCACAGACAACAGTCACGGGTGGAAACACCGATACACGTGTGATTCCACTGAGTTTAAAAGAAGATGGCTGTATGAGCTGTCAGGATATCCAGAGAAGGGCAGAGGGCACACAGCTCCATATTATTACGGGGCTCAAAGGTGGCTGGAGAATACCAAGCAGCAGTGTTGGATTAAGAGGTGGGAGGAAACTACACAGCTGCATGTCAGTGCAGGGCCACGTTCAATCAGAAAACGTCGAGCTACGGTTTACAGGTTGAACAAAATGATTCCTCCCAATGGCGTGCAGCAGGCTTTGAGGTAGGTTTTCTCCCATTGTGTTGAGGGTGTAGCAATAATGACATAGGCATATGTTTTACAGCCTGGAGAACGTATGACTGACCTCCCCAGACGGCATAGTAGCAAACCGCATATACGTCAGTCTGCCCACGATTTGCAACAATATGCTCAACACACCACCATTTCATGTGAGATGAGAACATGAGAGGTGAGAAATCTGATTTGCTCAGACAGTACTGGTGATCATGAAAACTTTCATTAAATGTAATAAGAACATACAGTTGTGTTCAAACAAATAGCAGTACCTTTAATAAAGTGAATAAAGTAACAGCTTTTAGTTCCATATTTCAAATGTAGTGGAAACATCACACATTCAATTCCAAATCAAAGCATTAACAAATGTTATCAAGTCTGCGTTATTCTTTTACAGGAAGCAAAGAAAAGGATTTTTTTTTCTCTCTTCAAACTCAACCACTTACTGTATAAAATGAAGACATTTTTCAAGATTAAACTTCACTTTAAATTACTGAACTAATATTTAGTTGCTAAGCATTGTTTTTCATAACTGCTGCGCATCTGTGTTGCATCGAGCCACATATGGCACCTAGAAACGGGTATTTCAGACAGGATGAACAAACTACATTCCACAGTTCCTGTGAATTTTTGGGTTTTGCTTCAGAAACTGCATTTTTTTAATGTCACCCCACAAATTTTCAATGAGGTTGAGGTCGAAGGATTGAGCTGGCCACTCCATTACCTCAATCCTTTTTGTCTGGAACCAAGTTGTTGCTCGCTTACCTGTGTGTTTGGGGTCGTTGTCTTGTTGAAACACCCATTTCAGGGGCATTTCTTCTTCTGCATACGGCAACATAATCTCTTCAAGTATTTTGATGTATTCACCCTGATATATGAACCCAACATCGTAGTATGAAAAACATCCCCATACCATGATTTTTGCGCCACCATGTTTCACTGTCTTCAGTGTACTGTGGCTTGAATTCACTACCCAGGGGTAGTCTGACGTACTGTCAACAACCACTAGACCCGAAAATAACAATTTTACTCTCATCAGTCCACAGAATGTTACGCCATTTCTCTTTGGGCCAATCGATGTGTTCCGTGGCAAATTTTAACCGATTCTGCACATGCCATTTTTTTCAACAATGGTGCTTTACGGGGGCTTCTTGCTGATAGCTTAGCTTTGATCAAACGTCTTCTGACTGTAACAGCACTTACCAGTAATTGTAGTCATCTTTGTTCTTTCTGGAGCTGATGAATGGCTGAATCTTTGCCATTCTGACTATTCTTCGATCTGTTTTAACAGTTGTAGCTCATATAAAAGAACACCTGCTTATTAATGAAACCTGTTTTTTCACAGAATGGATTCTCTAATCAGGCTCCACACTGCTATTATTTTGAACATGCCCCTTTCAATGAATTAGTCAATTACTCAGAACAAGCAGCGTGCATGTCATGACAGTTGGGTCTGTTGTTTTTCTATTACACTACTACAGCAACAAGTAAATTATTCGCCATGCAGAAATATCACTACTACTAATAACAGTGGTTCATCAGGTTAGTGATGTTGTACTGCTATTTATTTGAACACAACTGCACAGTAAATGTGTACAGAAGAGTATTCTTACATGAACTTCCAAAATTATACTGACATCCAAAAAAAGTTCCCATATCCCCATTTACAATCAAAGTGAGAAAAGGCTGGGAGCTACAACACCAGCATTGTAAGATTTCCCACAATCCAGAGCAGTCAATCACTGTGAAAACCTCCAGAGCTCACTCGCACACAATCACTCCCAGCTAAACTGCAAGTTACCCACATACTGACAGCAGGTCTGTGAGTTATTCATATGCTAACAGCAGGTCTGTGAGTTATTCATATACTGACAGCAGGTCTGTGAGTTACTCTCATACTGACAGCAGTTCTTTGAGCTTTACAATTCCAGCTCTGGAGCATTTATTATCATTAACTGCCATTACTCTCTGTCCTACCCAGAGTCGGTTCTAGGCACAAGGGAGAATGGTGCCATCCCTCCCAACAAATAGAGGGAAATCCATGTTGCGTCCATGACAGTGCCCCTGGTCCGTGACCCCGTCTAGGGTGGCAGAAGGGCTAAAAGTCTGGAGCCATGACTGCTTCTACCTGAGGAGACTGTAGCACTGCAGAACAACGTTTTCAGACAAGTGATTATGATTACACTGGTATAAATCTAATTGCTCATCTATCGTGAGCTGAGAATTTAAAGCGTCTGACTTTTTTTTTTTTTTTTTGGTGTCATAAATATGTTGTTTATAGGACACTAAATATATGTGTCAAGTTTTATACAAAAATACCGTCTAAAAGTATGAGGAAAATGCCAAATTTAGAATGTTGTATCTGCTTGGAGCCCATTCACTTCAATCTTTGAAGCTCAATAGCTCAAAACTGCTTAGAACCTTCTAATTTTTAGCTAACGCTGTATCATCTATCTATGCGTTCGCACATTATTTCAAGGGCAAATCTAAACTTTGACATTGGTACACTACCCATCAAAGGCACAGTGTTTTAGGAGAAACTTAAGATTGTGTTGGACAGTTTCTCAGTTTCAGCAGTTTCCTGCTAAATTGGGTAGGAACCAGACCTGGGACAAACACGTAATCGTTTTGGATTTTGATTGTTTTCTGTGCTTTACTGAGCTTGTCTGGTGTATTGGAACCTATGACATATTCTCAAAAAGTGCAGGCTCAACTGGACCAGACAAGATCAATCGAACACAGAAAAGTATTTGAATCCAAAAACAATTAAATTACATATTTGACCCAGGTCTGGTAGAAATGCAACCATTATCTTAATATCATAAACATGGAACTTCGGAGGGAATAATGATGTTTTAACCTAATCAAGGTGACAAAGAAAAAATATCAAAACAAAGACAAATACGTGTAGTCAACCAATGGAAAATGTTGGTCCTGGATTGCCCGACTAAATCAGGCACAGGTATGAGCTATGGATAATGAGTTATGAGGTATGCATTATAAGTTCATAAGTATGAGGTAGAAAGTCCGAGTTGTAAATGATGAAGTATGAATCACATCAGAAGCTACGGAAGGTAATTCAAGGACTTTGAATACTGTCGGGAGGAACACGTGTGCAACTGTAAATTAGTGTTTCAGTTCAGAGCCTCCAGTAAAAGCATCAAAAGCAAGACAACGATGTCACGGTCAACGTGAGAAGAACATTAAATACTGGCCAATGGACACCAATGGAGACTGGAAAATAATTACAATGAAAAGAAGGCCAACTCCAAGACAAGAACGCAAGAGACAGGCAGATGGACAGATCCATGAGCTTCAGGATGCTCTCGTACCCAAGTATGATTTTAGTATGACACTGAAGGTAAAATGAAAACCAGAAATTTCTTTTTTTAAGATGGAAATTTAACACCGATTCCATATTTTATTGTCCCACCTGTCTGTTCAAATCTGAAACACACTGCAGATTCGTGATATGTAACAGAGGATAAATCCTTTCTTTATTTTTATTTTTATGGTTCGTTTAAAAAAATAGTGACTAACACATACTGTAGGGGTTTTATCATAACCTTAGATATGACTGCAGGAGGGAGGAGCATGCATCTATTATCATCCTTTAGTAAAAACCAACAAACAAAACAAATCGTAAACCAAAATTAACAACAGAAAGCATAAACACTCAAATTGTATTTGTTCTTCACATTTGGGTTGAGACTCATTTGTTCTAACCTGCGCTTTCTCACCAAAAACACACGCAGACACACACACGCAGACTCACGCATACACATACACATACATACACACACACACACACACACACACAGCTGCTAGAGACAGGGTATCGCCACACCCATAGCTACACTTGCTTATCAGGGGTACAGAACCCCTTTCCCGTTGCTGGCTGCAACACCAACATGGAGGTGCATTAGACACCCTTACATGAGTCCCCTTGCCATTTCAGTCATCTCTAGGGGGCAATAGAGAGCAGGGTCCCTCTTTTGTAGGTGCATTGGGTTTGTGACCTGGAGACACTCCTGTGTGTCCCGATTCATCTCCCAAAGCGGCGTGTCCCAATTAATCTCCTACAGCGGCGATTCACATACAGCGACATAAAACATACGGATTAGAGACCATTAAAAACAGAAGTGTTCTTACACCGTACCTGGCCTTTAAAAAACAACATGCTTTTCCAGTTAGGCAACGCCTCACAGACTCTCTCGTTCGCACTTGCTCTCACACACTTGGCCACACACACACACACACACGCACGCACGCACACACACACACGCACACGCACGCACGCACACACGCGCTCATTTAACTCTCCAGTTCCAGCACAGAAAATAGTCTTGAATTCCTTTTCTGTTCCTGGCGTTCCCACGCCAACCGTGCAGCAGCAGATCCCTCAGGAGATTGGTTTCAGCGCACTGTCCTTCAAAGGCAGCTGGGAGCCAATCACAGAGAGGAACTGTCCCTTAAAGGCTGTCGAGAGCCAATGGCAGGGAGGCACTGTTCCTCACAGGTGCTGTGAGCCAATCACAAAGGAGTACTGTGGGACCGTGGGAATGGGGCGGGGCCAAAAGAGGTGGGGAGGAGACCGAGGAGATACTGGAGGAGAGGAGAGACACAGACAGAGGGGGAGAGGCCACCATAGGTGGGGTGGGGAGAGAGGTAAATTAGGCTGGGATTGGGAAATGAAGGCGGAGCTTATAGCAGTTGATACTTTCATCCATTTGCAGGAGCGGATGAAAACTGTCGATACGAAACAGTGTTCATTTTGTTTCGCTAAAAAATGTTGGTGCAGCACAGCTTCGGTATGGTCCGAAGCCGTTAGAGGCGCTGTGCGGAGAGTATGGGCACGGTCGGGGTTGTGGGTGCGGGGTTCAAACGCACGTCCCCTGGTGCGGCGCAGGGAGCTGTTTGCGGTTCTTCAGGCCGGAGCTCTTCTCTTTGAAGTCCATGGGTTTGTGCTGCGACGTGTCGATGAGCGCGCTGGCGATGGCGATGCCTGTGAACACAGCACATAACACACACACCGGATTTGGTTAGAGGAGCAGCCAATAGCCTCGTGGCTAAGGTGCTTGACTGGGACCTGGAAGGTTGGTGGTTGAAGTCCCAGTGTAGCCACATTAAGATGTGTGCAGCTGTTAGGCCCTTAAGCCTACATTGCTCCAGGGGGGACTGGCCCCTGCTTAGTCTAATCAACAGTAAGTCGCTTTGGATATAAAAGAGTCAGCTAAATAACTGTAATATAACAGTTACAGACATAGGCAATTCAGGCACAAAAGAAACTAACGAAAGAAAATACCCAACCACAATTTGATTCCTCCAAAAATAGTCAGAAGAAGGTTCCAGCAATAGAACAGTTGTGACATTTGCGACAGAAGTGACATTTGTTGAGGGTGTTGGCAGTTTCTGAACTTGTAGTTGTAAACAAATTTGACTCAATCCTCACTTCATTGACACACGCACACTCACACAACCACACACAGACACACACAGCAACTGCATCACTGTAGGGAGTGTGTGTATAGTGTGGATCCACAGAGACTGCAGTTCTGCAGAGAGTGTGTGTGCTCCACAGTTTAAAAACACAAACAGATATCTTGATCAACTCTCTGGCCCAGGGGAAGGAAGCTGAACAACAATGCTAAATATTAAAATTAGTTTTAATGTTCTGAAGCCAAGTGTTATTTGCCATCTAAACATGAAAAACATTAATTAAGATAATCCATTACACATGCGCGCGCACACACACGCACACACACGCACACACACACACACACACAAAAGCTTTCATATGTATTCTTGAAATTCTTTTTTATATTGTTCATTACATATAAAATAAATGGTATTTACAAATGATATATAGACACACGCACACAGAAAACCAAACCATAGGACACATTACACGCACACACACGCACACGCACACAATGGTGTACCAGAAATGAGCAGTGGCACATGCGAGGAGCTCAGCCATAATAAAAACAACAGCACAGGCTGACCGGTTCTACACCAATCAATACTCCCATTTCACAACACTCTCCCACACAAGGTCAAGGACATGGAGCTGGAGCAATCGCCTGGCAACAAAGCAAACACACTGAGCTACAGTGTCCATGGGAGTATTTATAGATATACATGCAGTAATGAGGGAGGAAGAGAGGAAGAGAGAGAGAGAGAGAGTGGGAGAGAGAGAGGGGGGGAAGAGAGAGAGGGGGAGGGGGAGAGAGAGAGAGAAAGAACGAGGGAGAGAGAGAAAGAGCGAGAGAGAGAGAGAGAGAGAGAGAGAGGGGGGGGGGAGCAAGAGTGTCTGCACTGGGGTTATCAGCAGTCAGGCAAACGTTCCTTTCGCTCATTTGATTGATCTTTGAGACAATGAATTTCAAGGTCACTGTGTTGTAGGGTAACTAGTTTTGATTACTGCCATTGAGACCCAAGCAAAAGATTTTCGGTAAACTTGCACTGTACACATAACTGAAGTAGCCTGCTCCGTTTTAATCATGTGGAATGCTGTCTGTTCTGTCTCTATCACTGGCTCCCCCTCCCCAAAAGACTACACTGAGAGTTCATTACTTGGGCTTGGGAAGCGCTTCCCAGCATATGAAGCGGTAGGATACTGATGGACTGGGTGCCTTCCAGGGGCCATTGCGCCCTCTGCCTGGAGAGGGAGCCACTGTGGACTGTGGACTGAAACGAGGCAGGCGTGGTGAATGGGAATCCCCGCCCGGAAGAAGCGAGATGACAGAACGCCTTCTGTCATCACTCAGGTCCGCTGAACTCTAACCAAAACGGGGTTCTTGGAGGTGAAACTGGCAGTTCCCCACCGTGTCCGGTCAAGTCCCTGTTCCTGCTTTGAGCGGAAACCAATGCGGCGCGATTTGGTTTTGTTACGTGGAACACACGTTTCTTGAAGGCGCAGATTGCAACTGACTGTATTTAACTATTATTTATCTACAAGTATCGCCTCCATTGTTAGTTGCTGGATTTGTGTGTAACTTAATACACTCCTTAATTTTAATCTGCTTGTGACTTGTTGATTGATCCATCAGGTTGCTCTGCCCATCAAAGAATTTGGCAATTTAATTGATAATTGATAATTAATAAATGTATTTTACACATTGGATAAGTGAAGGGTTTTAACAGTTGATGTGCTTGTGTTTGGTATTCAGAGTGGCAAACGTTAAACGAGGGTGTTGGCTGTTAAAATAGATGGATTTGGAAATTGACCATATTTCACCTTAATGAGTTCAGGGGATGAGTAATTACTGTAATTTGGTTCCATACCTTACAAGCCATGGAACCAAAAATAATAGATATATGTTCAATATAACCTTCAGTGCTATTTCATATCATTGTGAGCAGACAAACAAATCAGTTTCAGATTTACTACAGAAACACCCACTGCTGAATGCTAACCTCTGACTTGGTAAAGTTGGTTAAAGCAGACATCTATATATTAAAATCAAGAAAGGAAACCTGAAACCTATATCACCCTTGGTTTGGCAGGGAAGGAAGTGACATCACAGTGATGTTACAGCTGAGATTGTGGAAATTGTCTGACCATTTCTGGACAGATGTACGCATCAAGATTCAGACCACATCTTCTAGCCTTAATTTCACAAAGCCACTTGAAGACTGACACACATGCAGCAATCTCAGTAATTTCAGCAAGCTCCAGGAAAGCTTTTGAAAAGACGCTTTGAAAGAACTCAGGTGGGGGAAGTTTTCGGGTGACTTTTAGACTCGCAAGTTCTCCAAAGTTTGCAAGCTTCAAAAACCTCCAACTTCTAACCTCCTCTGGGAGACTGGGAGAGCAGTCAGCACTAATAAAATTGAGCTTGGAACAGCAAATATAATTTGCATCCATCACTATTATTAATTCATAAAAAAGCTGAAAGCATTGCATGCAGTTAATAAAAGAATGCCTTGCTGGGAGCCTGGTAAAGCCAGCAGCTCGACGTTTTCATGGCTCTGTTCAGTTCAAAAGACACCTGAACAAAGACCACAAAAACATTAGACATAAGAAAGTGATCAGCCATTTTCACAATAAAAAAAGTACCAGTTTCTTTCAGGCAAAAGGTTCTACAGTTGAACAAAATAGTTATTATTGAAACCTGCATTTTAAGGCAGTGAGATTGTGTGCCTACTCAGGTTTCTATTTATCAAAGTTATCACTCTAAAGAGGTCTTCACAAAGCCAAGACGTCATGTGCAAACCAAAACACACTCAAACAAACACACTCCCTGAACAAAACCTAGTGGGAAATGAATAAAACACAAACACTCTCACATTTTAAAACAAATATGAAAGTGCATCACAATGTTTTAACTGTGCATTTCAGTTCAAAGTTTGGTGATGTGTATTGGATAATTCACATTAAAAACAGACGCTGCATTAAGTTCAGGTCTCTCAAGTATAAACGCAGCCTTGGATATTCAAGTTCATTTTTCATGTTTTTGAGCTTTCGATTTGTGTTCCACATTGATTCAAGTAAAATAATCGCAATTTTGGTAGAAGTGTGCAAATTTGAGGATCAAACTGTATCATTATTAAAGGGACATTGCTAAACGTTAACACACAAAGAGCTGACAACAGGAGGTGGGAGGCAGGGGGTTGGGCTCTGGGGGCAGGGTGAGGGACTTCAAAAAACAAAAAGCCTTAGTCATTGCTCTTTGTGAATGTTTTGTGGGTGCCTTAGATACTAAAACCAGGAAGAGAACGCTGATGCGTGTGGACCTTTAATATTTAACACGCTCACACACCCTCACCGCAGCTTAGGGGAGACCAAAATGTGCTTCATTTAAGAGACCGAGGTCAAGCCGTTCCACTGTGTTTCCTCATCTGTTGCTTATGGACAGGACTCTCCAAAACTGTGGCCACACTGCTCAGTTCAGCCGGTTCCTCAGTGGCCTTCTCCCAAGTGCCTTTCATACCAGCACTCCAATTCTGTTCGGGTCACCAGGCTTTCCAGAACATGTAATCTGTGACATATTTAACTAGCATTTCAGACCATATTCTCAAGGCGTTATGATTGGCACTACACTGTAATTACAGTAATCAGTGGCAAGTGGTCAATCGCAGTAGACACGCGACTGATTAAATGATTAAGGACTGAAGAGTTTGCCAGCACAAGGGCGCAGATATCTGAACCAGCGGCGTCGACTAAGCCCAGAAGGGCAACTGTGGGCTTTTCTTTGGAGACCTGCACTAAAATGGCCGATTAACTGACTAATTAAGGTCTTGATTGGAGACTGATTCATTCATTAGTTTAATTATGTGTCACAGTGATTGGCCAGAACAAAAAGCTTCCACCAACATTGGATAAGATAACATTGGATATCCCTGTGGAAACCAAATGATTTTTGAAGATTAAAGTATAATAGTGTCTTGAATCCATTACTGACCTCTTGGACAGATCAACAAAAAAAAAAAAAAAAAATCTCATGCCTCTTTAACATGTGCTCTTATTTTACACAAGTGTATTTTTATTGTAACTGCTCTTTTAACACAAGGGCATTTTACACGAGCACTAACCTTACACAACAGCATTTCACGTCTGCTCTGACCTTACACACTGTTTGCAAATCAGAATTACCAGTGGAACACTCTACTGCAGGCGTATAGCTCTATCTGAGGAGATGTATACTTGCACTCCATTTAGCACGAGGGGGAAATATTACAACATTTACTGTACAATGCACAGTAAATGCTTCTTCCCAGAGTGCTTTCAACATCTATTTGTGCTGTACGTTCCAGTAAAAAATTGGAGAGAGAATTGATTAAATTATTCTATTTTCACAAAAAATACATGCAATTACTTTGTCATTTTCAAACCTCCAGATGCAGACAGTGAACGAAAAATAGCCAGTCCAACTTTTATTTCTTCCAAATAAATGATCGCTGTATAATTTATTTCTTCTGCTTAATAAATTGGGTGCATTTGTCACAGCTTGCTTCTTGTTTACAGCAGCTCAATCTTGGGATACATAAAAGTGCATTTGGTCTGAGTTTATCCTTGGTTGCCAGGGGGGGGAAGAAATTAAAGTACCTCTTTTCCCTCACTCACATATGAAGGCTTTTTGTGATTGTATTCCAGGAAGACTGAAATTCGGCCTTTGAGGCCAGTAGACAGTACTTCCGGTTTTCATTCCGCCCCTCTAATCAGGCAAGAGAACCGGTGGTGCTACAGTACACTAGGGAGAGTATTTACGCTTTGTTGCTTTCAAGAAGAAATTGTATTCAATATGTACACATTATTTAAATACCTGTTATAATATACACCAGGGGGCGGCAACCCTGGTCCTGGAGAGCCGCAGGGTGTGCTGGCTTTCGTTGTTGCTTGGCATTAATTGATCAATGAAAGCCGTTGATTACACGGTTAACTCACCTCACCTGGTTTCTTGGGTCTGAGTCGCTTGCTTATTTTAAGGTGGAGACGAAAGCCAGCACACCCTGCGGCTCTCCAGGACCAGGGTTGCCTACCCCTGATATACACATTTAATATGGCAACTTATAATACATGCAGTATATTAAGTGCCTTGTACCATAAAAGTTAACACAATAATTTATAAACAATATATATTTTATATTTACGATATAAAATGAATGTACAGTATGAATATACAGTGCGATCTGTAAATATGTGGACAGTGGCACAATTTGTTTTGGTTTTGCTCCGTACTCCAGCAAACAAACAGTTCAAATAAACCAGGTGTCACTAAGTGGTTTTAAGGTGAGGATCTTTAATTTGAGGGTCATTACATTCATAATGGGTGAACCGTGAAGCCCTTTTTATTCATAGTCCCACCCCCAAATTCAGGGGACCAAAAGTTATTGGACAATTGGCTGCTCAAATGCTTCTTTGAGAGTTGTGTGTTCATTGTTAGTTCATGGATAAAGAGTTAGCAAAAGGTGTAGAGTTGATTGCAGAGTACAGGCTGAAATCTTTAGCAAGACGGTTTTCCTTCCAGCGAGACCTTTATCGGGGTACTTACCAGACTGGCCTGGTGGGGGCACTGTGGATGAACCCCGGGGTAGACACATTAAGACAGTGAGCACAGCAGCCTTGCCCCCGGAGCAGGGCTCCATGGCGATGGGCTTTGGGGCACCCTGCAGAAAAACGGGGGGGGGTTAACACTAGAAGCCCAGAACTGATGTCAGCCATTTTGGACTTAAAATTACTCCAACACTGTAAATGCAAAATGCTCCTCCTTCCATGATTTTCCAATGTATTTGGTCTTGAAACCAAATCAATGGTGTGAATGTTTCACTCCCTCCAACAATACACTATTCACCCATTGAATGACCAACGCTTTGATGTCCTGGATCAAACTAAATTAAATCATTACAATCGTGTGGTGGAGCTTAGAGCGGGATGAGTAGCCGAGAATGCTGTATAGAAATGATAGATTTATAACTCAAGTTTAGTTTTTTGCTGAAATGGATACTTTGAGTAAACTGAATGGACTACATAATAACTATGTGAAATGTAAACGATTTCAGAATGGTCTCTGCTCACACTAGCAATCAAAACTGTGTATTCTCTATAGATTGTAGGTGAGGGATTGAGACAGTGCATGTGTAAAATGCAACGTACTGAATAGACCACGGACAGAGAGCCATTTTTTCAATGTTCAATAAACCATTGTTATTCAGTGACTTGAGCTACTGCGTCTTCCTTTTGCCCAGCGTTTCGTTTTAGAATCAAGTACTGTGCTACTAAACCTAGTATGGGTTTCACCCCTCACCCTTCAGCCATAACCCCAATGCCTATATGCATACAGCGTCTTTAGCTCCCCATGCAAGCCTCCAACACACCCACAAAAGGAACATACTGAACCAATAAAGCCTCTCATGTCCTGACTGCAATGTTGGTATTTCCTAAATCCAGAGATCAGCTCCAATTCCCAGAATGCGCTCTAAGGCACACACCAGTAATACCTTCCTTTTTTGTGATCAAATGTCTTTATTCGAAAACATTTTAATACAAGTACTTTAATCAAAGTATTTGTTTAACCAACCTGAAACCAACTTTACCTTCTTGAATGACATTTGAACAGCTTAAGCAATTGGGTCATTCCGTGTCAAATCGCACAGAATTCAGGAAAGTGGTTGCAGCACAGTCTCAAATGTTGTTCAAAGTTTCTTTTTGGCCATAAATTCTTTCATTTTTACACTCAAAAAAGCCATGTTAGGTCATTAATATCTTTAAAACTATTAGTCCTAGCCTCACACAAAATGTGTGTGATGGAAGACAAACATGTTCTCAGTATGACCGAATCATTAAAAGTTTGTACTGCATGCCTATAAATTTGGAAAAAAGTCCCCAATTCCTAAATGAGAGCAATATTGAGGGTACTACAAACCAACGTTTTTGCACCAATATATCAATCATATTTTTTTCTGCAAATACAATGTTTTATTAATTTTCACAGGACCAAAATGGTATGTGGGGGAGCTAGCGGGAATATAAAAATGAACATGGAAATTGCTTGATGTACAGATATTAAGGGTACAAAGTGCCATTGTCCTTACACTTTTCCTTCATATAAAAATACACAGATTTCAGAGATATTTACCTACGGCAAAAACATACATTTCATTCCGATTACTTTTTTTGCCTCAGTATCTCCATGATTAGGCCCTCGCATCGGGACGTAGCACCCTGTAGGGAAATTATTTCATACTTACCGACTCGTTCATAGGGTATTATCCCTTCCAAATATAGCTTTCTAATGCGCACACCGTAAAATTACATGTATAAACACATCCAACCTTTTATATGGAAACACATTTAGATAGACACTCCCACTGGAGCGTCAGAGGGCCCTTTAGGATAACTAGATATTTTGTAACATACTGAAAATGTATCCTTTATTTCTTCATATTCATATGACACAGGAATTTAAAAATAAAAGTTTGGTGAGGCTAGGAACAATACTTGTCGAGATATTGATGCCCAAACATGGCTTTGCAGATAAGGCATTTTGGAGGCTATATAAATGAAATGATATCAAGGGCTAATAAAATATGAAAACAGGATTTAAACAGAAATATTTTACAGGCCTTAGTTTTGGGACACTCATGACACACACACTCATATAGACAAGGTTTGAACAAAATCTGAGACGGCGTTGCAACAACCTTCACACGGAATAACCCAATTGGGAGTACACTGTATTGGCATAAACACGTAATATAAGAAATATAAGTAAGGCTAATGCCACTTTCACAGAGGAAGAATGCATGCAGGGGAGAACTGCATGCTGGAATGTGCAGTATATGAGGGTCAGATCAGTTATGTTCTCAGTTATAAGGACAGTTAAAAGGAATAAGCTACAAAATGCTCTGGTGAAATCCTTTTCTTTCGAAGAAAGGTCTCACTGTTTGATACATGGGCTCAGCTGCTAAGTACTCAGGAAATTAAGTCACCAACAGCTCTGTTTAGGCTTCACTGTGGGCTGTCTCAGACAGAGAAGGGGGGGGGGAGGGGAGAGAGAGAGAGAGAGGGGGAGAGGGAGAGGGGGAGAGGGAGAGAGAGGGAGGGAGGGAGAGAGAATAAGAGAGAGAGAGAGGGAGGGAGGGAGAGAGAGGGAAAGAGGGGGAGGGAGGGAGAGAGAATGAGAGAGAGGGGGGGAGGGAGAGAGAGAGGGAGGGTGGGAGAGGGAGAGGGTTAGAGAGGGAAAGGGGGAGAGAAAGAGAGAGGGAGGGCGAGAGAGGGAGAGAGAGAGAGGTAGGGCGAGAGAGGGAGAGGGAGGGTGAGAGGGAGAGGGAGGGTGGAAGGGAGAGAGGGAGGGAGGGAGGGGGGAGGGAGAGGGAGGGTGGGAGGGAGGGAGGGGGGAGGGAGAGAGAGAGAGAGAGAGCGGGAGGGAGCAGGAGGGGGAGGGGGAGGGAGAGAGAGGGAAGGGGGGAGGGAGAGAGAGAGGGAGAGAGAAAAAGAGAGGGGGAGAGCGAGAGAGAGGACACGCTCTTCCTCCACTGATTGAGTTCAGGCACAGGGGCCATAGCTAAGCCTCGTCATAAAAAGACTAATCAAGGCCTGAGTAATCAATCTCATATTGACTGTACTAGGGCATTTGCAGGGGGGATAATCGATCTGAGGCGGGCTTTCAGGGCAGGGCTGTTTATTAACACATAAACACGACACATTATGTTTTTAAGCCACACTGACGTGAACATGAGATACCCTTCTTTTAAAGTTTCTCAAGACGGACTGTGTTGTGGGGATGCTGCCAGCCCTCCTGTCTCTCAGACTTAGCCTCAGATAAGCCTTAGTCCTTTTGTTCACTGCTAAATAAGCTTTTCAAGGGAAGTCAAACTGTCTAAACAGTCTACATCTTGGCTGCTATGAAGAAACAGACTTGTATAGAATGACAAGAGTGAGCTAGCAGCAACTATGGTAGGGGGGGCTGTTGATTAATGTTGTTGCAATTTACAATACACAGGGGACAGGTGCGGAAAGTAATTTTTCAGTTCTGATATGCAGACGTCTTGTCGTATTAATGGGTATTTTGGCAGCTGTATAGTCCAATCATGGATATGCGATACGGTTGCAGACTGCGTGTGTAAAAGCAATGTTGGGGGGGGAGGGGGGGAGGGGGTGAGGTACATGGCCGGGACCCGGAAGGTTGGTGTTTCAAGCCCAATAGCCATGATAAGATCTAAACAGCAGTTGGGCCCTTCAGCAGCTCCAGGGGCAATTGTCCCCTGCTTAGCCTCATCAACTGTAAGTCACTTCGGATAAAGGGTCAGCTGAATAACAATTTTAAAAGGGAAAGGGCGGGTGGTTGTTTCTAGAAGCCTCTTTCGAACACGCAGAGCCTCCGTGGCTCGTTTTTATAAATCGCCTCTGAAATGGCTCTTTGACAACAATCGCTGACAGGCCGGGCACAGACAAATGGGTTTGTAATAAGCACCGTCGTTCATATGCAGACAGAGTAATCATCCGGTGTCAGGGCAGAGCACAGCGTCTACGCGAAACCCGCCACTCTCCGGTTAAATCGGCTCATCATCGCAACGGGCCCGCACAAGCTCTATCGACCTGCCCTAAAATAACGTCAAACCGCCGAGGAGGCAGTGTGCGTGAAAGCGCACTCTGTGTGTGTGTGTGTGTGTGTGTGTGTGTGTGTGTGTGTGTATGAGAGAGAGAGACAAAGAGAGAGGCATTCCTGAGCGCCTCAGTGCTCATAGGTGTATATTTGTACAGAAAGCTGAATTCAGGGTTGCAGTGTTGGAAAAGCTTTTAGGATGAAAAGGCTTAAAGGCTGACTTGAGTGAGGCTGTCCCCATGGAGACAGTGTCGGGGCAACTGTTACCGTGTCACAGACTCTGTGATTCCCCCAATAATAGCCCCAAAAGAGCAGGACTGACAGCAGGCAAAAGGCAAGAAATGTGCTCAGGCCGTTCAATTCAGGTGTATTCAATTTGTCAGGTGCCAGAGGTCTTGCGAGCAGATTCTGTGTTTCGATTCCAATTGACCACTCAGGAAGTGGTTTAGTGTATGAAGTTTTTCTGATCTGGTTCAGAGCCCAAAGTATACAGTCTAGGCTATCATCCCATCGGTTGGCACAGTCTCCATCGTAGCCTGTTAGAAAATCATAGGGAAGGAAAGGGGGAGACAGACAGATGGTGGGGGGAGAGGCAGAGAGACAGGAGTATTGACAGAAAGTGTGACAAATCTCTAATTCGATACTTTGGGATCCTCGATTCCTCTGAGAAAACCGAAACACACTGCAATGGCATCACTCAACTCACTCCCAGGCAGTCGAGCATGCACTCTTAGAGACGTGTGCATGCACCCACAATAAAATAACCGGAGAATCAAAGCAGTCCAGGATTCACCCAGGAGACTACAGTAGCATCTGCACTCAGCTGTACCGCACAGCTGCCCTCGTGATGACACACAGCTGTACCATCCAGTTGCCCAAGTGACGACACAGCTGTACCTCACAGCTGCCCTAATAATGACACAGCTGTACCTCACAGCTGCCCTAGTGATGACACACAACTGTACCTCACAGCTGCCCTAGTGATGATACAGCTGTACCTCAAAACCCCACTTATGGACAGTGGATGGTGACAACTGCAGAGAACTTGGGAGATTTGGCAACAATTGTTCTTATATTATCATACCACGGCTATATCTCTGCAGAGTATAACCCTTTGGGAGACCGGACCAAAACTATTTAATTTGTATCACCCTTTTCACTGAGAACTTTCACAAAGATGCTTTATCCAGTAACAGTGGGGAAAATTGGGAATAATACCTAATAATTAAATATTAAATAAGGCCTGAGCCCTGAATAAATGAGGAAAACTCGCCCAGTAGGGAGAAAAACTCATTGGGCACAATGCTCTTCACATGGAGCCCCAGTTCCTTTTTCAAAAGCAGCGCAAAAAACATTCACAGGCACTTTTTCAGAGTGATAAATGTAATCATTGCCGGCTATTTTAGCACTCAGGAAATTACTTCATTATTTTTCTTTCAGTCCGTGGCGTTTCGCCCAGTAACGTGCCGAGTGTCGGACAGGGTCAGGGTCGGACAAAGAATGAGGCTAAGCTCATAACAAAGTGACATCTCTCCACACCCTATCGCTCCCAACATTTTCCCTGAAATTCACTATTGATTTTTCTTCTCCAGGGGGAGCTATTGATTAGGAGGAGGGAACGCGGTGGGATATAGACCCGAAGCGAGATCACTACACCACGGACAGCGGAGACGATCGCATATGCAACAGCTCTCAGAATACACATCGCATAAAAGCATGCGCACTCCCACACGAGCGCAAATACACACAGACACACAGATACGCAAGTTCAACTTCAAACTCGAAAACCGTCATTACCAAAGGATGTTTGCACAACATAACATATACAGGTCAGGTGCACTCCTGCTGTTGCCCTTGACCAAGGCATTAGCTCCCGGGCGCTGCACTGTGGCTGCCCACTGCTCCTAATTAAGTAGGATGGGTCAGTGAACGCATTTCATTATCTTAGAAGGCAATGACAAAGTTGAATCGCATTTAATCTAATAAACATCCCAAAGAGACATGGGCAGGGTCCACTGTAAAGCATATTGTGACAATTGTTTGTAAAATGTACGATACATAAACATTTGACTTGACATAAGAAGATGTGAACTAATAAACAAAGGAAAGGACATCAAAGCTGTCCAAAAATGGCCTTTTCCAATCAGTGATAGTTATAGTGTTACCTCGAGTACAATAGTGCAGTCCGGTGCACACAGAAACCACCGCGGAAGGTCAAAGGTCTCGAAACCTTGAACCCAATCCTTCAGGGGCCATCCGTCTGTGTGTCAGAACACCATAACAAATCGAATAACCATAAGCGCCGTGTAGTTTGTAACCCGATCCAAGCGCTAATTATCACGAACAAACCTCACACTGCTCGTAATAGCCTAATACTTCTGAATGCCAACTTCCCCAACCGTTTCTAATTACATTCAAGCCCCAATTAAACAGGACAGTGCCTGTTCCACGATAATGGTAAAGGCCAATATTGATCATCTGCCAGAGCGATACCCTTGAGACCCTTTTTTCTCAGATTGAAAAAAAGATGAAATTGGAGCAGCAAAGAAAGAGATGCAACTCTGCAATTTTTCTTGATTTCCACCCCACCCGTGACAGACCTTTTGAACTGTGAAAAGGGTAAAGGACACGCAGTAGATATGAAACTAATAGTTCTCCTGAAAATTTTTTCCCATTGAGTTCAACAGGAAAATATGTCAGGAGAAACTATTCTTTTCGTATCTACTGCATATCTGGCAGCAGCATGGTGACTTGAGGCTCATTTGATACCTTGGACCCTTGATGATTTAAAGCCATTCAGCCAACAAATGTAACAGTGTATTTTACAGATGAATCTAGTCCCACCCTCCATTTCCATTGAGATCCATTATAATGCAAAGAGTATTAGTATATCTTGTAGGACAACCTGAAAATAAGATATCCAGACTCTGATGATCTTGATAGGTCACAGACATCAGTCATGGAAGTCATGGCATGCAAAGAATATGCAACAAAATACTAAACATGACTACTTTCATTTACATAACAAACATTATGGTGCCCTGAAATAGAGGTCTATGCTGTTAATTCTACATGGTGAAACGGACAATGTGCACTTCGACCACGTTTTTTTTTATTACGAATCTCTACAAATTGTAGAGCACAGAGGCAAATACATAAATGATGGATCTTTGTGCCAAACATTATGGAGGGCACTGTATTGAATGACTAACCCTGCAGTGACGCAAACTGTTGCAGATTTGTCCACAAACTATTACTATATTGTTCTAATAACCCGTTAACGTAACAAACTGGCACTTGGGGAGACACAAGATGAAGAAACAGGGCCGGGTAAGCCTGATTTAGCCAGGCCCTGATGTAGGGGGAGTATATGTGGTAGAAACTACATGGGTTGACCCATGCCTGTGTACTGGACCCCATCTCAATTTTTTCTAAATAATAATCCAAAATAAAAATAAAAGCTGCGGTGGTACAACAGGCTAAGATGCTTGCTGTTGCAGTTCATTCAGTTTGTTGCAGTTGCACACCGGTTCGATTCCCGGTCCTGCCAAAGGCTGTGTTTGGCCGGCTCACATGGGGCGGCATAATTGGCTTGCCACTCAGCAGAGGGAGGCTTGCCGCATACAAGAACAGCGCCCTGATCGCCTCAGTCAGAATTGCGGTTGGAGACTATGCGGCATGGAGAAGACGTGTCGCTCTCCGGATCATCTGCCCAACTTTCCTACTGCCCAACCATCTAAGCTAACATTACCCAGTTTAACTGAGAAAGCTATAGCTACCTAGGTAACATGGAATCCAAACTAGTGAGCTATTGAGGATAATGATTAGCTGATGTTATATTAAATTATTTCTCAGATAAAACCCCAATAAGCATGCAAATTAGCTCGCTAACATTTGCAAGAGCAATAGCTAGCAGATATTTCAATTTGTATTTGTTAATCCGGGCCTGTGGGTTACCTGAAAAAACAGTATCTTGTTTTAACAAGGTAAGACAGTCACTCATAACAGAAAAAATACTGACTTTGTATTTTTACCATATTGGTACCACTGACTTACAATGAAGGGAGTGACTGGAACACTGCAGTGGAGTTAGTGACCAGCTTCAGCAAGACCAGTGTTGGCCACTTGCTGCAATCACGCCACTCAGGTATTCCAAACAAAAAATATGGATAAAAGAAACACAAGGGTGATGCATGCTATGCGCACAATGGTAAATACAGATTATTCGCCCCATTAAAACAGCACACAACCCCCAAAGACACCTGCGGAACCATGTGAATTGTGCTGCTGAGATAGTTAACACTACAACCTTGAATACCGTCATCAACAGAGTGGCATTTAACACCTCAGGCGTGTGGCGCGCAAGCACTCCACAGTGGCAATAACACAAGCTTTAGTACAATTACAGAGGCTTTGGCTGCTCCCCAGACTAGCAGAGCATTACTGAGAAAGTGCTGAGTGTTTACAGTAAGAGCATCAGTAATGGCCACGGCGCCTGCACTTACTGCAAATATGGGGTTGTAATAAAACCAACGGTGAGATGTAAATATCTCTCTCTCGCTCTCGCTCTGACTGACAGCATGGGGGAACACTGACTGCCCGGGAGAACACTGACTGCCCGGGAGAACACTGACAGCCCGGGGGAACACTGACAGCATGGGGGAACACTGACAGCATGGGGGAACACTGACAGCCGGGGGGAACACTGACAGCCCGGGGGGAACACTGACAGCCCGGGGGAACACTGACAGCCCGGGGGAACACTGACAGCCCGGGGGAACACTGACAGCCCGGGGGAACACTGACAGCCCGGGGGAACACTGACAGCCCGGGGGAACCCTGACAGCCTGAGGAAAGCCACATTGGGATTCAGGAATATGAAATTAACTAATCTGTTTGGCGGTATCTGTGTTTCTTCCCCACCGAGTATGGATGTACATTTAATGTACTGATACTGTTAGAAGCTGGCAATCTGCCTGCCCGTCAATCTCCATTGCACACTGACATTACCATTTAAATGAGGGTGTCGGATAATCCGTAGGTCAATTATGCACGAGGTGGATATGCAGTTTACTGTGACAGCGAATAAAATTTGACTGTATCTTCACATTTTTAATTAAACCTGATTCAGGAGGAACTGAAAAGGTAATGGAGAGCAATTCAGTCTGTGAACCTGCCAGGGCTAAATCAAGAGAAGGAGAAACTATGACATTAAAAGTGATTTCAGAAAGCAGACATATCACAGCTGTGAAGATAGACCAAGAAAAAGTCTCTGCGCTAGGTGGGAAAATGGTCACAAAAAATCATTTGACCTGTGCAATGGCATGGCGTAGTGAGTGGTTTCAAACCGTTCCAGATCAGATGTCACTATCCAAATGGTGTCAAGTCACAGAAGAGCTCAGTGACAGTGCCCTGGGGCCCATACTGTATTATAATGAAAACTAAATAAAAGAAATAAAAGCTTTAAAATATTCAAATTGAAACAAATACTGTGCGATGTCCAAAGACCACATACTGTTTAAATGCTGCTCACTACCGATCACTACCCAAAAGCTACTTGCTACCCAAACACAACTCACTACTCAAAAGCTACTTGCTACCCAAACACAACTCACAACCCAAAAGCTACTGGCTACCTAAACACTACTCACAACCCAAAAGCAACTCACTACCCAAAGATTACACAAAAGACACTAACTACCCAAACACTACTCACTATCCAAAAGATACTCTTTAAAAAAAATGCTCCTCACTCCCAAAAAGCTACTCACTACCCAAATGTTACACAAAAGACACTCACTACCCAAACACTACTCACTATCCAAAAGAAACTCTTTAAAAAAACACTCCTCACTCCCAAAAAGCTACTCACTACCCAAATGTTAAACAAAAGACACTCACTACCCAAACACTACTCACTATCCAAAAGATACTCTTTAAAAAAACACTCCTCACTCCCAAAAAGCGACTCACTACCCAAATGTTAAACAAAAGACACTCACTACCCAAACACTACTCACTATCCACATGCTGCTCACAACAAAAATGCTGCTCATGACCAAAATGCTCACAAGTGCTGCTTGCCTCACATTGACAAAGGGCTACTCACTGCCCAAATGGACCATGAAATGTGATGACTTCCCTCAATCGGTTTTCAGAATGCCACTTCAAACTGCAGTGTTTTATTACGCCGTTAGGCTAAACGAACGCTGTGCAACAGCGACAGATGTTGCTTAATTAACTCTTTGTGAAGATATAAAATCCAATTTGATGCATGTCACCTTGAGCTCTTCACAAAACAAAAACAAAATACAAAAAAAAAAAGACAATCACCCGAATGGAAAACCCAAAATGTATCATCTGAGCTTCAGGGAAAGCAGTCTGTTAATGCTGTGTCAGGTGAAAGTAGGTCAGGTGGAGTGTTTTAGGAAATGAGCCTGGATGACTGATGCTATGCTGCCGTAGTCAAAAGGTTTCAAGAATAGGAACTTTTATTTATATATGTAATTTTCAACTGTCAAGAAAAGGGTTGATCCTTAAGGGGTTTACCCTTTCCACTTTGCCCCCCCATAGAAGGCAATTTCCACCTATTTTGTACTAGTCCTATAAAAGTGTCAATATCTCAAAAACTATTTACTGCACACATGGTTTAAGACTTAAATTAAAGGCTTGTACCATTATATAGTGTAAGATCTGAGAGTTGATTCTGGATCAGTGATGCCATGATATGACTCGATTCAGACTGGACCCAATGTTAGCCAGATTACACACTGTAAAATTTGACAGCCGATTCTGGATCAGTGATGCTATGATATCACTCGATTCAGACTGGACCCAATGTTAGCCAGACTATACAATAAGATTTGACAGCTGATTCTGGATCAGTGATGCTATGATATCACTCGATTCAGACCAGACCCAATGTTAGCCAGATTATACACTAAAATTTGACAGCTGATTCTGGATCAGTGATGCTATGATATCACTCGATTCAGACCAGACCCAATGTTAGCCAGACTATACAATAAGATTTGACAGCTGATTCCAGATCAGCGATGGTACAGCATGTGTGTGTGTGTGTGTGTGTGTGTGTGTGTGTGTGTGTGCGCGTTACAGGGCACGCCTCGTATGCCTAAGCTCAGGTGAGGCTCACTTTGCTTGGTGTCATGGTGGGAAAAAGGGGGCAGTCGCATGCAGTAAATGTGAAGAAAAGCACCCACCTCGGCTGGCCCTGGCAAGAGTTCCGTCTGCTCTGCCCCCACCTCCGGCGCCACGGCAACGGACTCCAGGGCCACAGCCACTGACGCAAAGGGCCGGCTCGCCATCTGCTGCCGCTCTCTCATCAGTTGCTGAAAAAAAGGAGAGAGAGAGAGAGAGAGAGAGAGATTTAAGGGCGTTTAAGGGCGACATTGGCTCAGGCGGTAAGAGCAGTCGTCTGGCAGTCGAAGGGTTGCCGGTTGGATTCCCGCCCTGGGCGTGTCGAAGTGCCCCTGAGCAAGATACCTAACCCCTGAGAGAGAGAGAGAGAGAGAAATGTAGAGATGCCAAAGCCTTCCTTCTCAAAGTAAACCCGACAAAGAATTATCAACTGAAGGCCATTTCAGCTCCGGGCAATCAAACACCTCCAATCCACCACCCCCCCAACTCCCAAAACAAAAACTGCACCCTCAGGCCTGTCAGTATGCAGTTTAAGGGTGCTGCTCAAGCAGCAACAACCAGTTAACAATTTTAAAAAATATAAAAATGTAGCTCATTTATTATAGCTATTTTTCGGTTCGCTGGACCTGTCGCTCTCTAAGTGAGTTTAATGCTCCTCTCCACCAGATCAGATCACAAAATATTAATCTGCCCAACGACCTCATAATACGGTTCGTTAATTCCCAGTCTTGCAGATATGTCAGGGCCTAAATTGTCCGGACTATTAACACTTAACATGTGAAAAGGCACAATTACGCCCCTTGTAATTTGTGCCGGTAGCCACCGTGGCACGTTTAGAGATGGTAATGTGCCGGAACTAAATCTCCTCTGAAGCTATTCGATAGGCTGAACACTCCACTGTCATCTAGAAGTGATGAAGTCACACAGCAAACAGCTGACACATTTTCGGATTCATCACTTTAAGACAACAGACAAATGCTGGGGCAGCCTATAACCTGCTAAGGTGCTTGACTGGGGACCTGGAAGGTTGGTGGTTCAAGCTCCAGTGTAGCCACAGTAAGATCAGTGCAGCTGTTGGGTCCTCTAGCAAGGGCCTTAACCCCACATTGCCCATGGAGGAGTGGCCCCTGCTTAGCCAAATAAACTCTAAAGTCAAAAAGTCAGGGTAAAATCAAACCCACAACCCTGGCATTGTAAGGCCTGTTCCTAAACCAGTATACTACACTGCTACCCCACATTGCCACTACATGGCAGCAAGAGACCGGGAGACCGTTTTGTGTTAGCTGGGACTAGACGAAATTGGGAGAACGTTTTAAGTTATCCGAGATCAGACAACATCGGAAGAACGCTGTGTTAGCTGGGACCAGACAACATCCTTCGAAGGTGGTGTCAAGCATCTGGGGACGTGGAGAAGAGGTGGCTCTTAACACCAGCCCAGCAGGACACAATTACTCCAGTATAGATCCTTTACCAATCTGCATTCAAGTGGTAATATTTAATTATCAATGCTTTCATCCTGATTAATCTCTTAATTAGTGTGTTATCAGGATCACAAGGGAGCCAGAATCCAATCTTGGTGTTTGGACTTGACCCCACAAAAAAACAGCCACTTCAGTCTCTTCCCTTTCTCACACAGAGCTTGTGACTCGTCTTGCTGCAGTTTGCTCTAGTTCTTTGCCGCGTTTGGAAAAGCCTATTGCAGCCAACCCAGCCATGCAACTACCAGACTGCATTTATTTTGCTCTGTTAACTGGCCAAGCAGCTTTTACTGTGAAAGACCACTGCAGTGGCAGTCCAGTCTTAGTGTGGACTCAGTGCCCCCCCTTCCTGATTTCCTCTATTATTGCATATTTGTCACACGAATGGTTTAATATTTACGCAAAATGGAATGTTAGAACTTTAGTAAAGAAAAAACATTCTAACATTTTTTAAAAAATTATGATTTGATTTATTTAATGAAAAAGGTTATCAAACACCTGTATCACTGCCGTGAAAAATGTATTGCCCCCTTAAAATTAATAACTGGTTGCACCAACTTCAGCCACAATAATTGCAGCCAGACCCTTCCTATAATTTGATATCGGTCTTTCTCATTGCTGCTGATGCAGAACTGTTCTAATTCAAACAAATTGCTAGGTTTTCAAGCATAAACTGATGGTTTCAGGTCCTGCTACAACATTTCTATTTGGTTTCCGAAATGGCACACAAATTGGGGAAACCTATAGCCTATTGGTACTTGACCAGGACCTGGAAGGTTCAAGCCCCAGTGTAGCCACAATAAGATCTGGGCAGCTGTAAACCCCACATTGTTCCAGAGGGGAAATGGCCCCTGCTTAGTCTAAGTAACTTTGGATAAAAGCATCAGGTGACAAATGTAATGTTGCCCAGAGGCTAGGAGTAGTCGTCTGAGAGACTGGCCACTCTGAAACTGTTCCTTGTTTGCGGGCAGACCCATCAAATTCAGCTGCAGCTCTGGTGTGAGGCCACCGGTTGCACTGAGATGACTCAAAAACATAACAGCTGATTCCTCACCAAACAGCTTAAAAAGAGAAAATGTGTGAAAAAATAATGCAAAACAAGATTGCACTATAAGTGTACACGTATTAGATCCTAGTTTAGAGTCTAAACTGGCAGAGCTCCCATCTCTAATAGAACACAGCACGGCTCCAACAGCCGTGTCGCTGATAAACATATCGCCACTCTTTACCAATACCAGATATACAGGGGAGTGTTTGGAAGATATGAACTCTTACTGAGCGTTGCCTTCTGGGGCCAATTGATTTTGGAGGAGGCAGGACTCGACCAATCAGGCTGATGATCTGCTGAAATGTGCGCATTAAAGTTTGAACTTCTTTTCCCGATCGCTAACGAAAGCAAAGCGCAGCACTTTGAGGTCTCAGTGGTCGAGGCCTATTGATTAAGTTGTGAAGCACTTCTGGCTCAGGCCCACAAGGAAAACAAGAAAGTTCTCTCTCTCTCTGAACTGTAAAACAATTACATCATCGATGGCCCAAACTGCACCGAATGACTTCTGCTGATGACCTTTTGGACGGTGTGGTGTGATTAGTGCATGAACACACTTGCATCAAAGTCACGACACAAGCCGCATAATGCATCTGGTCTAAGCCATGATATCAAGCACAAGAAACGTTGAGTTACAGCCACGCCATCAGAGGCAGGAAATCACATCGCAGCCGTGACATCACGTGGAAGAGGCATGGCATCAAAACCATGACATCACATGAGATTCATTATGTCAAACGATGATGCCACACACACGGCACATCACATAATAAATAAAACATAATTTGTTACTTAGCTGACGCTTTCATCCAAAGCGACTTGGGATCGATTTGACTAAACGGGTAACAATCCCCCTGGAGCATTGCGGAGATAAGGGCCTTGCTCAAGAGCCCAAAAGCTGTGTGGATCGCATCGTGGCTACACTGGGGTTTGAACCACCAATCTTCCGGGTCCCAGTCAGAAACCTTAGCCACTAGGCTTACAGGCTGCCCATCAAAGCTATGACATCATAAAAGATGACTTGAATTTTATCGGTGTTTAAAAGATATCCAAAAACACCACAGGGCAGTGAATATGACCAAGCTGGGCCGCAATGTGACTGAACAAACAACCACCATGATTTGCAGAACCGTTCCCTGTTGCCATCGGCAAACACCTGCCACATAAATATGCCCAATATTCATTGTGCTGATATGTATGGGATGCAACAAAAAAAACTAGCACGAGAGAACCGGAGCTGGTCATCCATTATAACCACAGCAACTATAAAATCATGCTTTACCGATGATTAAGGAAGACACTGACACTGAACAGAGAGGAATGCTCACATTACAAACTGCATTTTAGCTGGTGATTTAGCATTGCGTAGTTCTGTATTTAATCAAAAAAAGTCTAAATACATAATGATATTTACGATAATACAAAACAGTGTTGTCACAATACCAAAATTTTTACAATACAGAGGCAAAGTCCCAAACCACAAAGAGAAACATGCTGTAATAGATAACATTATTGTGTGCATGGATGGAATTTAAGGAACATTGATCGAAGCACTGTAGCTTATGACTCAACTGGAATCAGGAGACGATGCTAAAGGGACGCTCCAGAGGAACCAAACTGCTTTCAATTTGCCTCTCAGATTAATTGGCAAAGATCGGCATTTCTCACGGAAACGCCTTAAATCATGTCAGACCTTTCCGCTCTAACCTGCTGATGATTCAATTCCTTCAAGAGATGGGAATTCCTGTCACTTAACCCCTTATGGGCAGAAGCGACCAGTGCGTTACATCTTCCTTTATAGACGGATGCGACCTGCATGTTACATCTCCCTTAACAGATGGATGTGACCTGTGCGTTACATCTCCCTTAACAGACCATATGTTGATCATATGACTGTTTTTCAAGACAAGACGCATGACTGTTGAAATGTATTGTGAGTCCCAGGCCTTTCTATGGGCTTTGTACAGGGTGCCTTCGTCCATAATGGGTTAATGCTGGGCTGAGCGGGATGTGTTGCCTCCCAGAGATGTAATGCTTTAAAACGTCTCAGGCACAAAGGCTTTTCTGACGGAGTGGGGGATATGTATAAAAAGGGCTATGATTCCTATACACCCGCTAGTAAACAAAGCACTGCAGCAGTGTACTTGCCCAAAAAAGAAAACGCAGAGTAACTTTAGTGTAATAGATACTAACACATTGAATCATTTATTACCCCTCTTAAACAGCAGTGCTCCAATCGCACCTGTTTAAAGAGATAGGATTGTGCCTCGCTCTAAATTAATATTTCAAACAGGCCATCCCGGGTAAAAATTGTGGGGTTTCTGGTGAATCACAGAACTTGACTAATATTGGCATCTGGGAGTATCAGCATGTGAATATTAGTAATATATTGCAAAGCAGCTGGAGGTTCTGTCTGTGCCTATGCCACAGACCTGGGGCAAGCATAATTCAAATATGTTTCTATGCTTTATTGAGCTTCTCAGGCGTATTGGAACCTAAGAAATGTTCTTGGTTGGCTCAATTACACCAGGCTAGATCAACTGAGCATAGAAAATCTATTTAAATCCAAAACAATTAGCACCTGTAACCGAAGCACAAGCAAGCACAATCAGACACTCACCTTTGTCGAGTTTTAACAGGTTCCACGTTCAAGTTTTTACACAATCCCCACATAATGGAAAAGATGTACTTATCTTTGACTAGAACTCGATTTTAGCAAGAGACTGTTTTACTACATTGTGAGACCCTGGATTCACAGATCTCAACTTCTAAATGGTTCACTGTAAATGGTTCAAAATGACATGCTCTGTGTGTGCGTGCGTGTGTGTGCGTGCGCGTGTGCATGTCTAAGGTTATTTCAAGTAGCAAATGGGATCCGCCAAGTTGATATCCAGAAAGCCACAACTGTAATTATTTAGTAAAGACAGGCTGGAGGATCTTCATTTAGAGCGCTGATCACACATTACCATTTCATCCACATTAGCAGACGTGTACACAGTGAGCAGTTGGGCTTAATTGGCTGATAGAGGCAGTTATCCCGGCTAGAGCTACATATCGGAAATTAATGACTTACAGGGAATAAAGAAGAAAAAAGCAGACCAAGAAAAGATGGGGTGAGAGTGCAGAGCAGAAAGTAGAGCCCCTTATTTCCGCTGTAACAAGACAACAAATCCACACACCTCTGTTCGATAAAAGCCCCATACCTCTGTATTCCTTTAAAATAACCTATCCTATATGTATTCTCCTAAGAATTCCCACAACTCTCTATTTACCTATAAAACCCAGCATCTATTATTTCCTTCTATAAAGCCTAAACTCCGGTCTTCTCCATTAACTCCAAACTTCTGTATTCTTTAACATCCCACATCACAACATTGCCCTATAACCCTGCCTGGTGCAGCACCTTCCTCTGAAACACCATTCTCTGTCATTCTCCTGCGAGATGAAAGTGCACTGCTAATTCCCAACATGACACTGAGTCAACATTAGAGCAGCCTTCGCACTTAATGTGCGACCCTGTTAACTTTCGCAAACTGACTGCCCACATGTAACCGTGAAGCGACAAGTCATTCAATCTGCCTCTTAATGAAGACTCTTAGGGTGACAGCAGAAACACACACAATCTAACAAACACTCAGTCCAATCCTCGTCATCCAGCTGGTGCCACTGAGATTGGTGCCACTTTAGGATAAATTACAATCCTTCTGAGGTTATTGGAAGAGCAGAGGGGTGAGAGTGCGCCAGTAACAGTTCTTAATAGTTATGCAAGAAAATAAAACTGTGATAAACAACCATCATTAATAATAATTTGTTATTTTGCAGACACTTTTATCCAAAGCAACTTAGACTAAGCAGGGGACAATGCCCCCCTGGAGCAATGAGGGCTCAAGGGCCTACCAAGCGGGGCAGATCTTATAGATTCTTCTATCGGTTTGGACCAGACGGGATAGCCTTTGTTGCCCTCACGCATCGATGAGCATTTGGGCGTCCAACACCCTGTTGCCGGTGCGTGGTTTGTCCCTCCTCAGACCACTGCTGACTGGGAGCACCCCACAAGCCTCGCCATTTTGGAGATGCTCTGACCCAGTAGTCGGGCCACAACTATCTGGCCCTCGTCAAGGGTTTTACAGCAGTATTTGAAACCAGAAAATGTAATCCAATGTATCACTACAGCTACCAGCGTAGAAATAATAAACAAACACACTGAAAACATCACATCCAATGTGATGGGAGCCCCAAATGACAGACAAATGACAGCCAGTCTAGTGTTACGGTTTTTCCTGCATAGGGAATTCTGAAAGATCACATAAAATGATAATAAAAAACAAAACAAAACAAAAAATCCCTGTAATTCCCATTAATTAAGTCAAAAGTAGCAGCCTGCCAGCTTTTTTTTACAAAAGCAAAAAATATTTGAGCAAACATTAAAAAATAATAATACACATTGCTAACCAGAGGAGGTAAATTTCATCATGTATTCATGATTAAAGTACCGGCTGATTTTTTTGCCAGATTTTTTGCCACAAAAAAAACCAGTATCAACTTCAAGGGGGCTGCAGAGACCAAACACAAAGTGGGAAAACACAAAGTGGCATTTTTCCCGGGCCCCTGGTCACCTCTTGTGGAAACCCCTCAGAGCTGTAAGAGCTGGAGTAATGATTAAGACATTCTACGTGTCTGCGACATCAGGCTGGCACAGTCTCCTGGTGGTTTCTCCAAGCAGGTTACCCTGGCGACCAAAGTTCTCGGCTCTTTTCTACTGACTCACTAATGCAGAAAATAAAAATAAACCTCTATTTATATTTTAAAAACCAAGGGTGCCTAAGACATTTGCACTTCTACTGTATAATCATTCAGGGTCTCTGTTGTTCTTTCAGGAAGGGAGGAGGAGGGGAGAGAGAAAGAGAGGTGGAACTTCCGCTTGCCTAGGATCACCCAAACACAGTTCAGCACCCCAGGGTTAAATACGTAATTGTTTTGGATTCAAATACTTCTCTATGCTTTACTGAGCTTGTCTGGTGTATTGGAACCACTCAAAAAGAGTGAATGCCACCTTCTGGGGGTCAAATACTTACATACTTGACCCATGTCTGGTTAACAAGACACTGAGAAGGGTATATCGTCAACTGGGTCAGCTCAAATTTTCTGAAGACACTGGCCATCAATTGACCCTGCCCGCAGCATCCAAATCTACTGTGCAAAGACATTACATTCCAATAGTCAATCCCCATTTATAGTGCACTGACGTTAAACAAAATGGCTGCATGCAACACGTCACTAGCAGTCTCAATCACGACTCAACAGGGCTGAGAAATAGCACTTGTCAAAACATGCCTTGATATGGTCTGTTTTTAAAGAGAAAGAAAAAAACAAAAAAAACATCAAATTAAGATGGTGTGTAGGAGCGAAATCACAGTTTTTTTTCACTGCAAGATAATTGGCAGCTGAATTATTTTACCTCAGAGGTTGATCAGAACGTTAGATTTAACAAGAAAAGACAAGGGTATTGATTTCCCGGTCAATCTTAATCTCGAAAGGAGAAAGCTTTTCCTTGTGGAATTGGATTCTAATCGTGGCCGGTGTCTGCAGGAGGGCATTACGCGTGTTTCGCAGGGATAACCATCATTAAGCAATTACAATTCTTAGGAGGCTCATTAATGTTAAAAGAAATCCAACTTTCTGGAGTATGACCATGACAATATTTAGAGCAGCCAATTAAAATTGTATCCATTTGGAACAGCCAGCATTGCAATGTGAAGTAAACAAGCAGAACTGGGGTGCACAATGGAATGCAATACAATGTTGTTAGTGAGTAACTTCAGCAATTAAGTTGGCTTAGATATGCCCCCAAGTGGGAGAAAAGCCTGTTTTGCAGAAGAACCGCAATAATAAGCTGTGCCGTTGAAGAGAGCTGGCCATCAGTATAACTGTTGCTGGTTGACTTACATGCCAACACCTGGTGGAGTTACGTCCTTGCCCACTGAGAATGTCAAATTTGAAGGGAGACAGGAGCACCTAGCCAATGATGGAAACCTACGAGGCAATTCCATGGTAACTGACCTAACAAAAGCAGTATATCTGCATTGTAATATATCGGTCTCTATTATGTGGTTGTATAGAACTTCATCACACAAATATCTGGCAGTTGTAATGGAACCATGGAATTGCCCTACATGCCCCAGAATCTGAGTCCTGAATCTATTACTTTACAAACCTGGGGGGTACAATTTGTAAATGAGTGCTTTCAGTCTAGCCCCATCCCTATAGATCAATTCGGTTGGCATGGAGCAGACCAGCATTGATTCTACAGTACAGTATGTAACATAGAGGGCAAGCTTTAAGTGTCACAAGAGCCACTGCTGACTCCAGGAAGCCACTCAGGGAGCGACCTCTATAAAATGAAGGTTCTCAAGTTCGAAAAACAATGGAGCAATAGTGAGTCGTTGTTATTTCATTCATGAAATCGATTTAGTTTTTTGAGAAAAGGGGCTGTCCGCAGGATACAGTGATATGAGTGATTCATGCCCCAATCACCACAGAAACATCTAGTTGAAAACACGGTTTAGCTGACATGACGTGTGGGCAAAGACATTCTCGGTAAGCTGCATTCAAAACTAATTCATTCAGAGAAAGAAGGAAAACATTTTTTTGTTTTCTTTTTAAAATAATGCAATGTCATGGGTAAGTAAGCAGAAAAGCAACTAACAAACAGTAAAATGGTTTGAAACGTGTCAGAGTGGGGCAGGCTTCCCTCAAATGGTAGACGTGCTTTCCCACAACCCAGATGAATACGCAACATCACAAGTTCTACAGACTAGCTTATACCTCAAGCACGATGTCACAGACACAGCTTCTACAGACTAGTTGTGCTATTCATGCTACTGGCAGGGTCACACTCGAACATTAGCCATCTCATGACCCGCAGTCACTGCAAAATAATCCATCAAACCCTTTTATCCGCCTGACTGGACCACAGAATCTGTCTCTAAATTTGTGCACATTGTGAGTTTTGAAATTACAGATTACAAATCACAGTCCTTTCTCTCTGGCTATTTACCTACCACAGCTCAGGTAGTATCAGAGGCCATTAGTAAAATTCATGCCATAGGTCATCTACAATAATGTTACAGGCAGCTATAGACCAGCAAGAATAGAAACGGGCTAAACAGAAGGCAGGAGCCATGCTCTGCCCCTCCATCATAATGTATCTGTAAAGACTCAAGTCATTTTCTCGAAGGAGCAGAATCGGTCTCCCATGACCTTGCATGCTTTCCCTGTGCACCGTATGCCCTGCAAATTAAATCTCATTCACTCAGTGAGACTATAAGCATGAAAAGCAACCACTCTGCCGCCAAAAGCCAGCAATTCCCCTGTCTGCCTTCGACTGGGTGAATGAGTGAGCTTGTGTGTCTGGGTCAATTTCATTTTCTGTTTAATGCCCTAAGACACAGACAGACAGACACACACACAAACTCTCTGACCTTTGCTGTGCGTGTGTTTGCATACTGTGTGCGAGTGCATGTTTCTCTGCATGGAAAAGCACTTTGCTTGAGCCCCAGGTGGTCTTGGACATCAAGAGCGTAGCCTTGCCAGTGTCATTAGCTAACAATGACCTGCAGTCATTTATCTAAATTAGTTCCACCTGGCATTGTGCCACACAGCAAGTTGCTGATATTGAGGGATAACTATCTGCTCTGCTCTGTGCCAGCTCTCCTGCAGCACTGTGTGGCCTGTAAGCTGGAACACCGTCAATAACTGAGAGGTACATCTTGTTAACAAACATACTGGTATGTACCTTATGACCACAGGAACAATGTTACCTTAAATGATACTGCACGGTTCAGCAAAATATCGAATCAAAGCATTTTCAACCAGTGCATGTCGGGATATTTTAGGTTTAGCCTTTCTACCGGAATTGTACAAGTTACTGAACCGGCACAAGACAGCTAACAATGTAGTAGGGTCCATGTACTTTTTGGCCAATGGTTTGTAATATAAATTGGCCTCAATTTTAACGTTAATGGTGTTGTATCCTTATTTCCATTTTCTCACGGAATAGGAAAATGGTCCAGCAGCTATGGAGCGGTCTCAGCTAATTTTATCAGGGGTGCCAAAATGACACAAGTAATGTACTTAATGTTCTAAAACAGCTGTTCCAACCAACACAACACCCAAACAACACCACACAAACTCTCACTGTCCTAATAGAACACCACACAAACTCTCACTGTGCCAATAGAATACCACACAAACTCTCACTGTCACAAAAAGCCCAACACAACCTCAAACTGTCCCAAACTGCACCAAACAAACTCACACTGACTTACAACCTTTATGAACAGCAAGGGCAGTAAGTGCAGGACAGTCATGTCAGCATGGTGTCTACCGAGTAACATGAACGAGAACCCAAGGGAAAGACTTCAGATAATTAAAACAGACAGGGACTGATAGCACACTCTTTGATGCAAACATGCGCTTCACAAACAAACCTTTTAATAGAGTTAATAAACACAAACAGATGTATCCCTTCATTTGACATGAATAGTATTACATATTTTTTTGCCTTTCCATTCTCTGTATGCGTTCAGTGAGTGAACCTGCAAACATGATGCTTTCACCCACAGAAACAGAGTTGAAGCAGAACCGGGCCGAGCCTTAGAAAGTCCATCACACTAGGGCCATGGCAGTGAAATGAAACAGTTTTTGAAGTGTTTTTCATAAAAATGGACGACAACCCAGAAACACAACTCAACTATTGAAACGCACATGACACAGCCTGTCAATAACTGTCTGGGAGTTGTGACAGGTCTGCAGGTGAGATCTAAGCATTCAGCTGCTGAACGCTGATAGCGGGGCTCGCTGTGTAAGGACAGGGCATTAAAGACCTGCCGGGACCTGCATTTCCTCCGCTTTTAATTGCGGCCTGAAATTAAATGCAATTCACCGGGGAAAACCCCATTTACATATGATACCTCAAACCCAGGGCAAGCTTATGGTCACTCAAGGCAAACGCCAGGAAGGCAATTTCATCTCTGTGAAGTCCTCTGACTTGCTCAACTATACGGCACACACCTACATGCATTCACAAAGGTTCTCTCGCAAACACACAATGTGCGCTTCACACATACTGTAACGGGACAGCCGTAGCGGCAAAGAACATTTCCCTCAAATGGAAGTCAGACAAATGGATGCAGTGAAAGGTGGTTTATTTACCGCAGACATGCAGGCAAAGGTGAGGGCTATTTACAGTGCAGGCAGTGAAAACAAAAGTGATCAATATAAATAAACACCTAGACACAACCAAAAACTACCAACAAAAGTAACAAAACGAGCACATACAGCTATGTACAGGGCTTCGCAACAGCAAGAAAGACCACAAAACTATCAGACACAAACTTGTCATTTCTCCAACCAACCAACCAACCAACCATCAAATGAAGGGCAAATATATAATGCATAATGTAACAGTATAAAATCAATGATATATTATCTGCATCACTGAGGCAAAAAAGGAAATAAAAATAAGGAAATATTTCTCCCCTATATACTGTGGGCTATTCCAATCAATCCCCGCAGTTTTGCCACCTTTTGACCCGGAAACAACAGGGGTTACGCAGATGCCGACCTGAAACGCGTTAACAATGTTATCCAGTTCTAGCCTGGTAATGCTGTACTTCAAAATGTTTAAATCAAGTAAAAAAAGGTATGGCTAAGAGTAAAATAGCAGACTGCTCCACTGTGCCATTAATTGGCCACCCTAACAACAACAGTGTTGCTAAAAGCCAGAGTTTACAACTTTGTTTATCTTAAGCACATCACAGCTTTTTAAAAAGTATAGACGGCTACGTATGTGGCTCTGCGTATCACCATTGCTAACACCGTTTTCAATTATCAATAAAACAAATTATATAAACATCTCTGTGCATATTGTCCATTACTATATCCTGGTATTATGATGCTTTCACCCACAGAAACAGAGTTGAAGCAGAACCAGACCGAGCCTTAGAAAGTCCATCACACTAGGGCTATGGCAGTGAAATGAAACAGTTTTTGAAGTATTTTTCATAAAAATGGACGACAACCCAGAAACACAACTCAACTATTGAAACGCACATGACAGAGCCTGTCAATAACTGTCTGGGAGTTGTTCCCTGATAGTGAAGACAGCACTAGGGTTTAGTTTATTCAAATAAATAATGTGTTGTGAAATCTAATTACCTTTCAGAATATGGTTGGAAATAACTGAAAACACATTATTCAAGTCATTCATGCTATATTGACTGTACATGACAGCAGGGGAGCACGCAGTCATCAGGATTACTGAAAAACAGACACACACAAACACAGAGAGAGAGGGAGAGACAACCACACACACACACACACACACATACATCCACAGGGCTAGCATTTACTAACACACAATAAAGAGAGAAGAGAGGCAGTATATTCATTGCTTTGACTGGACTAATAACAGAGGCACATAGCTCCAGCCAGATGCATTATATTACGTCTGCTGCTCCTAATGGACGACCCTGCATTCAGACGCACGGCGCAGCCCCATGGCTCTCTTACCCGTGCGTCGGCCACTGTGTTTCATTTGCTTCCTACGGTGCGTTCAGCATAAAACAGAAGAGCTATGAATATGAATGAATACACCCCTCCCCACCTCTCCTTGCCAGCTGGCCAGGGCATATGTTACTATTGCACACACACACACACACACACACAGACACACAGACACATACAAACACACAAAAAAAAAAAAAAAAAAAAAATGCACTTATGATGACGACTATATGTTTAGAACAGCAGTCCAGGTGTATTTTCCTAGTTCTGGATGTGATGCTTTGACTTGTGGTAGAACCTATGCACTTGTAAGTCGCTTTGGATTAAAAGCGTCTGCCAAATGACTAAAATGTAAATGTAAATGTACAGACACAGACACACACAGAAACAAGCACAAAAATAAGCACACAAACACGCATGCACACAAACAAACACACACATACCCTTTCCCCCACACACACAAACTTCCCACACACTGAATTCCCATTGACTTCTCATTTCTCGTTGTGATTTTGCACCCAGCCCTGGCAGAGAGGGGTGTTCGAAGCCAAGGCGTGGTCGCGTGCGGGTGCCAGGAGCACGGCACAAGAAAACCGGCCACCGACGCGGGGCAGAACAATGCCCCTCAACGCTCCGTCGCGTTCGCTTCACGCCGCCGAGTCACGGACCAGCGACATGAGACGGACGCTGCGCTTCCGGCACCTTCCGTCAGCCCGCGGCCTTTCTAAAGCCGCCGCATTAATAAACATGACAATAAAACATCTCCACGTCTCACAATGACGGAAGGCCGGGCTTTTGTGCGGACAGGTTAACAAAGAGAAACGCACAAAGCATCTTTTCTCTGGGACCGCGGCCGCAAGTGGGCCCGATCGACTGTGCAAACTGCGATTTCCCGCCCCCTCCGTAATAAATTTGACTCCGCAGAGAGGAGAGGAGAAAGCAAGCTATAAATGGCGGGTGTGCGTTCGGAGGGAGGCGGAGAAGCAGCAGTCTAATTAATCCGGACGTTTCCTTCAGAACCGGTCCGGTCATGGTCGGGAACAGAGATTGTCGACAAGGTCATCGTCTTATTATGAGTAATGAATTGGATTCATCCATCTTACACGCAAATATACAGTTACAGAAATGCACGCATACACAAGTACACACACAGATACACACACGCAAGCGAACCCACCCACACACTCGCACACAAACCAACCATTGCATACACACACAGACAAACACACACTCATGCACACATGTACACAGATTTCAGTAATTGTGCTGGTGTCTGAGCTTCCAGCAGCCAAGCACTGAAGCAGGCTGGTGCCAAACAGAGCCCTGAAATATATGCACAGCGGCCTTGAACACAGACAGCCCACCAGTAAACACACACGCAAATGCATTCCTCCAGGCCAAGCCCCTTTAAACAGACAGCTGTATAACGGAGCACCTTTGAAGAGCAGTGCTGAGGAGCAGGTCTCTTTCTAGGAGGGGGACAGGTCTGCAGGTGAGATCTAAGCGTTCAGCTGCTGAACGCTGATAGCGGGGCTCGCTGTGTAAGGACAGGGCATTAAAGACCTGCCGGGATCTGCATTTCCTCCGCTTTTAATTGGGGCCTGAAATTAAATGCAATTCACCGGGGAAAACCCCATTTACATATGATACCTCAAACCCAGGGCAAGCTTATGGTCACTCAAGGCAAACGCCAGGAAGGCAATTTCATCTCTGTGAAGTCCTCTGACTTGCTCAACTATACGGCACACGCATTCACGAAGGTTCTCACGCAAACACACAATGTGCGCTTCACACATACTGTAACGGGACAGCCGTAGCGGCAAAGAACATTTCCCTCAAATGGAAGTCAGACAAATGGATGCAGTGAAAGGTGGTTTATTTACCGCAGACATGCAGGCAAAGGTGAGGGCTATTTACAGTGCAGGCAGTGAAAACAAAAGTGATCAATATAAATAAACACCTAGACACAACCAAAAACTACCAACAAAAGTAACAAAACGAGCACATACAGCTATGTACAGGGCTTCGCAACAGCCAGAAAGACCACAAAACTATCAGACACAAACTTGTCATTTCTCCAACCAACCAACCAACCAACCAACCATCAAATGAGGGGCAAATATATAATGCATAATGTAACAGTATAAAATCAATGATATATTATCTGCATCACTGAGGCAAAAAAGGAAATAAAAATAAGGAAATATTTCTCCCCTATATACTGTGGGCTATTCCAATCAATCTATTCCAAGCAATATTGATAAATAAGAGTTTGGAGTTTTGCCACCTTTTGACCCGGAAACAACAGGGGTTACGCAGATGCCGACCTGAAACGCGTTAAGTATGTTATCCAGTTCTAGCCTGGTAATGCTGTGCTTCAAAATGTTTAAATCAAGTAAAAAAGGTATGGCTAAGAGTAAAATAGCAGACTGCTCCACTGTGCCGTTAATTGGCCACCCTAACTACAACAGTGTTGCTAAAAGCCAGAGTTTATCACCATTGCTAACACCGTTTTCAATTATCAATAAAACGAATTATATAAACATCTCTGTGCATATTGTCCATTACTATATCCTGGTATTATAAAAATTAAATTTTTGTTATTAGCTCTGTTACACATACACACATTAGAAAACACATAACCATAATACTACACTCAATCCACACTAAGAAACTCTCACACGCATGCTCATCAATATGATTGTGATGTCCGACATAATAAAGATACATTCTAAACATCAAGCAGTAACAAACCGGAGACATGCCAAGGACATTTAATCAGAATAATAAGCATGTTAACAGTCAAAAGAGGACATTTAATCAATATAATCAGCCTACAACCATGTTGTGGCTACAGTAACCTTGTGAGGTCTATTAGAAAGCTACTGAAGCTTTAAAATGCATAAAGTGCATCGTGTAATCAATGCTTGTTCATCACACTCAGATTGGCTCAGCTCTCTGCAAATGCTCATACATCCATAAGAACTCGATTGTTCTTGCATAAAAGAAAAAGATACAAATGGTAAATAAATAGCCTACTAATTCAATAAATACTAAACATAAACCACAGCCACAGAGATTTTGTAGCCCGACGTGATAGTAGGTAGCGAATAATGTTAAACATTTGACGCGTTATTCTGAGATGTGAACTGAGATGAACTAAATTAAGTATAAGTTGCATTTCAATTCCACTTTGGTTAAAACCTATGGTTTTCAGAAAAAAATGGATGAAAACTGGATTACTGAATCAAGAACACTGAAACATGAGTAAATGTATCAAAATAAAAGTATATGGTTTTCCCATATGTTTGAACACAACACAATGTAGATTATTGTTTGTGCTATTATATTGTTCTTAATTTTTATTAAGGGTGTGAATAATTCTGAAGCCCACCGTATATAGTAAAAATAAATAAATAAATGTTCACTTTTTTCATTTTTTTCCTTAACTCAAGCATGACGGATTTACTCCACTCTCACTGATTAACAACACTGCGCTGATTAACACAGCCCTGGCAGATTAACACCGCCATTGCTTACACGGGGGGGTCGGGGTTGAGGGAAGGCGACTCACCTCTCTACGCCTGGATGCCCAGCAGGTCTGTTTGATCTTCCACACGACGGCCGCCACCAGCAACAGAGACAGGAAACAGCTAAGAGAGGTGACAGGGCAAGTCAGTCAGCCATTCAATTACTTACCTTAATCTACATCAAAACATTTTCCCCTCTAAATTGAATACTTAAAAAAAAAAAAAAAAACCCAAAGAACATACAGTTGGGGGGACTATGTATAAAAAGGGCTTTAATTGCTGTAAAACCTACACAGTTCACCCAATATGGATGTAAAAATCGTCAAAGCTGAAAGTCTGCACTTCAAGCATATAGTGATCATTTAATTTCAACTGTTTCTTTGCTGGAGCACAGAGTGAGAATAACAAAAACTGTGTGTACAGCTGCAAGTGAATTGTTCATTGTCTCGGTGTAACACTGCTTTTAATAATGAAAAAAGTCAGAATCGTCAAACAGAAATATATCAAACACCCGAAGAACCCCCACCCCAATCTGTGGTGTAACTGACTCCATTACTTTACAGATGCTTTAATCCACAGTACAGTACTGAGAAAGTCTAGATTTTTAAAATATTAATTTGTTTTAAAAAAAATTTTTCTGCATTAGACATCGACTTTTGCACAGTAGTGTACAATAAGTGCATACCAAAGGTCATTAAAGACTAACTGAACATTTGAATTTTTTTTTTTTTCCCCATGAAAACAGCTCCTCCATCTAACAGTGTGTCAGCCATTTCCTGCATGTCACCACTGCGCACAAAACTGACTAAACTGTCTGTTGTCACCTCATCGGGCCGTGCCAGTGGCACTTAACACATGAGTTTCCCGATGGTCTGAGTGCCCTTTATCTCGTGGCATTAAAGACCAGCTGAAACACAAGTCAGAGCAGCACCAGCTTCTGCGATATGATGCAAACGCGATTGAAACAAATCTTCAGGGGGAATATTTGAAGGGAGGGAACTTGATTTGACTGATGTCAAATGAGGAGGGGGAAGCAGAGCCATAGCCAATGGCTCTGAGGGGGAAGATTACACGCCAATGTGTGAAAGCATATTGATTGGAGGGGAACAAAAAATATACAGACATTTGATCAGCATACTCTACATGTCCACTGGCACACGATGACAAAATCTAAATTCAAAGTGGATGGGAAAAAAAAAAAAAAAAAGCTTTGGTGTGAATTGTATTAATTTCATGGAATATATACTTTAAGATGTGTTCATATGGTTATGAGGAACTGACAAAATTTGGGAAAAAGTAGTTACATTTTACATTTTGGTCATTTAGCAGACGCTTTTAATCCAAAGTAACTTACAAGTGTATTGGTTCTTCAACAAGTTAAAAACATCAAATCCATAAATAGCACAACAAGCATGAAGAGCAGTATTTTTAATAATATAGATATCGGAGAGGGATATCAGAAGGGGGGGGGGGGTGGAAATAAGGAGGGAGGACTGATTTTTTTTTTATTTTCACTTAAAAAGTGTCAGGGACAAAAATGGCTTCTGAAGAAGTGCCCCTGGCATAAATGTCACCAAAGCCGCCACCCAGCCACCCAGTCCCCCATCCCCCCCCCCGCCCCCGCTGACAGAGGAGCCAGGATTTGATCCTGCAGCTGCTATCATGTGACATACGAGATGCATTTAGATTCATAAATATGTATGCGTGAAATAAATTAGATTACTTGCGCTACCAAACAAATAAATCCATTTAATGTTCACAAATATACGTCACTTCTGTTTGAAGATTATCCCAAAGCAAATACGAGAGCAACAGACCTTCAATCACCTGATTAGGAGGCAGGGCAAAAGGAACATGCAAATACGCACACACAAAACTCACACATAGATGAGTATCCACACACACACACACACACAAATGAACAATTGCTCATGCATACTGTGCATACACACAACCAAACACGTAGACACACGTACACACAGATGAGCTTGGATACTAAGCCACACACAAATGAAATCTTGCACATGCAAGCGTGCACACGCGCGCGCGCACACACGCAGACACAAAGCTCAAAAGGGGCAGCGCCAGGTACAATCGATATAATATAATTTCAGGATAAAAAGACCAACAGCTGTACTGTACTCTGGAGCCATATTCAAGCATATACGCAGACACACACCTTTATGATACTACCTTTGCTGCACAATTGAGAGATCACTTAGATGCGAGGAGAGTGAAAGAAGGTTTAGTAACAGCTAATTGATTTAATTAACATCAAAAAAAACATAAAAAGCTGCATCAAACACAGCCAAATTGGTTTTTTTTAACCATTTGAATCCATTATTTTACTTCTGCATGTTTCAGTTAACTTCAGTTCACACCGTCCAACTTTCTGAAATATTGTGTCCTATCAATTGCTGTCTGTACTTATCACCATTGGATCATACACAGTGCAGTCTGTATTAACACAATTTGTGTTGTTATTTTTAATCGATTTGCTCTATACTCCAGTGCGTAGGATTTGAAACGAAACAATGAACATGTCAGCTTTAATTTGCAGGTACATCCATATCAGGTGAATAATGTAGGAATTGCAAACCTTTTTATAACGAATGTTTACGAACAATTATTATTTTGAAACTTAACGATATTTTTATGATATGTAAACATTAATGGGAAAAAATCTATCAGTGTTAACATATCATTTAAATATTGTTTATTTTTTATAATCAATTCATATCATTTCACCCTAACATGAAGGCTATTATTAAACAGTAGTTTATATGTAGACAGGATCTAATGTTGTGATTGTTAAACAACAGAACTATATTTATTGTATGCACTGTGATAATAAATCACTAATCAAATCGCAATTGCAATATTGGCCTGAAAAATTGCAATTTGTTTTTCCCAATTTGCCCTACTATACACCATCATATGGAAACTGCCCATACACCACTCACCCCAAAACAAAATAAAGATCACATTCAATGCTCCAACTAGCGTACCATATTATTAGTCAACAGACCTAAAAACTTTAAGCAAAGTTTATCACTGAAACTAGAATCTGTCATCCCACCAATAATACACACAGATCAAACCAGTTTCATTAATGGGAAACATTCTTCAGAAATATCATTTAACTTAATCCATTCCTATTACAATACCATCTCCCCAAACAAACCACCATTCATGCGAGCACCCCTTAATCCTGAAAGCGCATTTGACAGGGTAAACTGGTCCTTTCTCTTCACCTCCGTTAACCACTTTGGATCCAGGCCATACTTCACCAATTCAATAAACATACTATACAATACACCCACTGCATCTGTTATAAGTAATGGGCATACATCAAAACCATTTCAATGACAAAGAGGCACTCGACAAGGACACCCATTATCCCCACTACGGTTTACACTATTCATTGAGGCCCTGGCTGGTTCCATTAGGCAATGCAATAGCATCTCAGGCATCCGATCAAAGTCACACCACCATAAAATCAGTCTGTATGCTCATGACATTCTATTATACATTACATTCTCATCCTCCCGTCTATCAGCCCAAAATCTGATTTGTAACAATCGTGCTGCGTCTGGCTACTCTATCAACTGCATACCCCAGAGTCCAAATTTCCCCAAATTTCATTGAATTATTCAAACTGAACTATGTTCCCTTACTACACGAAATAAAAGACAATCTCGAAAGATGGAATAAACTACCCATGTCGCCGACTGGCTGAATATTCAGTCAAGTCTCAGGCTGGTTGTTCTCTCTCAAACCGGGTTGGAGTGAAAATTTACAGGATGGTACTCCTGGAACAGGACAGGACAAACCCCAGAGGACACCTGTACAGAGGTTATGATGCCTCAAATCCTCTATGTACAGAGTATACATCAAAGCAGGATGTGAAACTTTAGTCTGTTTATTCTCCTTTACAAAACGGTATTCAATTTTGTTCCCCACACTATAAAAATATACTTGTAGATACGCTGAAAAAAGTTCAGCGAAGGGCAACAAGACTGATTCCAGGTCTCCAACAGGTTTATGAAGGGAGACCCAAAGCTCATAATACAGCTATGTTCAAATAAATAGCAGTGCTTAAAAAAAAGTGAATAAAGTGCAAATATTTTTTAATAACTTTTAGTTCCATATTTCTAATGTAGTGGAAACATTACACATTCAATTCCAAATCAAAGCATTAACAAATTTTATCAAGTCTGCTTTATTCTTTTACAGGAAGCAAATAAAAGGAATATTAATCTGTTAAAAAAAGGCAGTGTCAACATTTTTCTCTTCAAACTCAAACATTATTGTATAAAATGAAGACATTTTTCAAGATTTAACTTCACTTTAAATTACTGAACTAATATTTAGTTACATAACCATTGTTTTTGATAACTGCTACGCATCTGCGTTGCATCGAGTCAAACAACTTCAGGCACCTAGAAACAGGTATTTCAGGCCAGGATGAACAAACTACATTCCACAGTTCCTGTGATTTTTTTGGTTTTGCTTCAGAAACTGCATTTTTAATGTCACCCCACAAATTTCCAATAGGGTTGAGGTCAGGGGATTGAGCTGGCCACTCCACTACCTCAATCCTTTTTGTCTGGAACCAAGATGTGCCTTGCTTCTACCAAGGGGCATTTCCTCTACGGCATACGGCAACATAATCTCTTCAAGTATTTTGATGTATTCAAACTGATCCATGGTATACGAACCCAACATCGTAAAATGAAAAACATCCCCATACCATGATTTTTGCGCCACCATGCTTCACTGTCTTCACAGTGTACTGTGGCTTGAATTCAGTACTCGGGGGTCGTCTGACGTACTGTTGACGACCACTAGACCCGAAAATAACAATTTTACTGTCATCAGTCCATGGAATGTTACGCCATTTCTCTTTGGGCCAATCGATGCGTTCCTTGGCAAATTTATATCGATTCTGCACAAGACCTTTTTTCAACAATGGTGCTTTACGGGGGCTTGGCTTCGATCAAACGTCTTCTGACTGTAACAGCACTTACAGGTAATAGTAGATCATCTTTGATCATTCTGGAGCTGATGAATGGCTGAAGCTGACTATACTTTGATCCGTTTTAACAGTAGTTGCTCATTTTCTTCCCTGTGTTTCGGGTTTTTGTTGCCATTTTAAAGCATTTGAGATCATTTTAGCTGAGCATCCTATAATTTTCTGCACTTCTTAATAAGTTTTCCCCTCTCCAATCAACTTTTTAATCAAATGACGTTGTTCCTCCAGACAATGTTTGGAACGGCCCATTTTACTTAACATGTTTCATAACATGTGTGAAACATTTGCTTCCCTTCTTCCTTAATAAAGGACAATTCATGACACCTGTTTTTTCACAGAATGAATGAATTCGCTAATTAAACTCCACAGTGATATTATTTTGAACACGCCCCTTTCAATGAATGAGTCAATTACTCAGAACAAGCAGCGTGCATGTCATGGCAGTAGTTTTTCTATTGCACTACTACATCTATGAGTAAATTATTTGCCATGCAGAAATATCACCACTACTAATAACAGTGGTTCATCAGGTTACTGATGTTGTACTGCTATGTTTTTGAACACGACTGCAAGTTTAGCCTCAGGGTGGATATAAAATGTTATTAATAATAGTCCACTGAACCCATTTCAAGTCTGAGTTCTGCCAACAGAGCCAGAGGTCACAGGTTATAAATCAGATCCAGTTTGCACTGGCAGTAGAAATAATTTTTTTTACACACAAAGAGGAAATCAGTTTGAGGAGTCAGAGATCCTGATAACGGCAACCTGGCTGTCTTATTCAACATTTTTATTATGGCTGTGTAAAATATCAGATTATGAGGATGATGGACTGAAGAGCCAGTTCCTTTTGTCATAATTTCTCATGTTCACATATGCGGTAATAGATAACCGCACAATACAGCTATATTGTGTACTTTAAGTTTCATCGCACACTAGCACCCAGTCAAGCTCAGCCAGTTTTATCAGTACATCAAAATTTCATTTTAATCGGCAAGGTGATATTTGTGTGATGATGCACAGAAGCACTTCCACCGTGCGCTCCATTATAGAGCACTTCAGAAACAAACGGCAAAAGCAGGTCAGGCCTCTACAGCAAAAGGTTCCTTATGAAACGGACGCATTAACTCGTAGAAATTATAGAGGCAGAAATGTAAAGGCCATTTGCTGTTGGAAAGGAATGGGCTGTTGGCTTTGGCTTGGGTTAAACGCCAAGTAATTGCTGCTTGATTGGCACCGGTGCATTTTTAATCAACACCATATTCTCAAAGGGCAGCACTTTAAAGCCTCACTCAGAGAGAAAAAACATAAATAAAATTAAGGGAGCGATAATTGGCTTTTATTTTTATTATAATAACAGGCATGGACGAACCCAAGCTGGCTTTCGACAATGGCAGTAACAATCGCAACGTCCTCAGGTCAAAGCTTGGTTTTGTGGGTGTGGGCTGTTTTTAAATGGATATTTTTTCCAGCCGTTTAATTCGACAGGACGTTTTTTCTGGGGTGTCGTTTACTGAATGCTGCCATCTCTGGGGACAGGGGTACTGAGGGTCACACGCTGCCTGTTGCATGTTTTTGGATTTTAAAGACAAGCTGAAAGATACGTTAGGGCAGTAATAGCATCCATGATATGATACACCGATATTACAATTGTAAAATTTCTTTCAAATGTATACTTTACGACGTGTTCGTATGGTTATGAAGAATCGACTAAATTGAGGAAAAAAACCTGAATTTTGATTTCAGTGGGTCTTTAAGAACGGGCTTGAAAGGAGAACACTGACTATTGCCCTACTCGTTCTCAATAAATGTTATTCCACCCTAAATACACAATATAGTTGAATCACATGACACTCCTGGAGGCAGACAGGAAATTGAAATGAAGCAGAGGTAAATGGGGGGAGGGGGGCGTGGGGTGTGGAGGATTGTACAATAACATGCAAATAAGAGCAGGAATGAACTACCTGCTTTTGTATTTAGGAAGGTGGAGGGAATTTAAGAGGTGGGGGGTGTTATCTGCAGACCCAGGGGTGAACGCTGCATATATTGTAGAGTGCAATCAGGGTTAACACCACCTGTGAGCCAGATGGTACAAACTATCACAACCTGCACACCGTCTACATGCGACCACTCTAAGATGGCAGGAGGTACAGCCATTGAGATGACAGCAGCCAGGAAATAAAGTATATTAATTTGTTCAGTTAATCTTTAAGTTCCCTTAAAACACTTGTTCCCTTAAAACAACGTTCCACTCACCTGAAAAACGTGACAAAGAACTGAACCAGGTCCATGATGCTGTTGTGTTGGGCAAAGGCGATCTAGAGAGAGAAAGGGAGACAGGGCTAAGCTTCAGTTTTTGAAATATTTTTGATGTACTTAACTCTGTGTCAGTGACTACGTAACACCCTACAGGTCACACAGTGCTACAGGAGAGCTGGTGCACAGCAGAGGAGAGAAGTCTCGCTCAATAACGGTAGCGGACCATGTGTGGGACAATGTCAGGTGGAACTAACTGACTGACTGCGGGTCATATTTGTTTTGACACAGGCAAGGCACTGCACCACTCAACACCCCACACACAACTCTCTACACCTCACACCCCACTCTCCTTGCCCTACGCCCCACTCTCTCACCAAACACAGTCCATTATCTCTACATTAACAGTGGCAGGGGGTGACTCCCACAGTCACAGAGGCAGTATTATAACTCTGCTATCGGAAAAGACATTGTCATGCCTGCCGGTTCCCAGATCCCCGTCCTTTTAATTTACATGTTTTTATTTTTCCGTGTTGTAGGTTGGGTGCGGTTAGTGATTTCGGTCCGGTCCTGGTTTTCCATCCCACACAGTGACTTCACTCACCTCGTTACCCTGCCTCACTTCCTGATCAGTTTCACCTGCTTTGTTATCACCTCATTTATCCATAAGCACTGATTTCATTTTCCCTGCAGTTCTCACCACATTCCTCACTCCCCTTCAATCATTCAATTAATACTGGCACATGTAGAGCATTCACTTCCACGTTGTTAGTTAGATTCCCTCCACCTGTCCTTTTCACTATTTAGTCCCAGCTCACACTCCTTTCCCTGCCGGACCTTTGAAAGTTCTCCTCCTAAGTCAAGCGCCTTATTCATATCCTTGTCAGTTCCTGTGAGATATTCAGCCTTGTCTCCTGCTTGCCCTGCCGATTCCTGCCAGTTCGCCTGCCTGCTTGCCTTCCTGTTTCCTGCCATCTTTGTTGGTTCCTGCTAACCTTGCCTACCTGGTTGGTGGTCTGGGGATTCTCATTTCAAGCTCACTCTGTCATTCCTTAATAAACGCGACCAGGGAGGAGTGCTTAACCTGACTGAGGTCTGCGTCTGCATTTGGGTCCTTACCACTCACCCGTTGTGACAGGCATGTGCCCACAGGCCCATGAATCTACACCCCACGGACAGACATAGGATTCAGAGCACCGCAGTCTTCTGCAGATCACCTCTGTTTAACACCATCAAATGTCAGTCGCCTCGCGCTCCTGCGATCCCTGCCCACACCAAGTTAATAAATATCTTTCATACCATATCACAACCTGTTGCCTTTTGCACCAAAACAAAAAATATGCAATATTGAAAAGTGAAACACTTTGTAAAATGATTGTTCACATAAAACCAAAACTAATTTTGGTGCTTTTGAAAAGATATTAGCAACGATTCCTTCACTTGCAAAATACATTTTTTTTTTACCAAATCCTCCATTTCAGAGATGTTGAGTATTTCCCCCCCCCAAATGCATGCTCATCGGCCTGAATTAACCCTGAAACGATAATCCAATTGTACCATAATTGGCTATTTGAGTTCCTGTACAAAAGCCTGTGTGATTCAGAGTAGCATAATTGTAGGGGAACTGGGCTTTCAACTCCAAAATTGTAGGTGCATTTTCCAGGCATTGCCATTCTACCTAAGAGCAAGGTACTTAACCTGAAGGTACTTAACACTTCACAATAAAATTTCTGAAATATCCAGCTGTATTAATTGATTCTATGTATAAAAAAAATATTGTCCTTGAAATGTGCATGCTAAATGACTAAAATTTAAATCTTCATAAATGTATAAAGGTCCCATCTACAGAGTACCCTGCCTGCATTCTCCACCAGTGAAATGAACATCTCTACTGCCTGTCAGACAAAACTGAAAAGATAAGAGCCCAACAAGGGCCTGATAGCAGCATGGCTGCGATGCAATATTTTGCTAGACTCCTCTCCCATTACAGATGCTCTCCAATTGTTTTGTCCATTAGACGTAAATACAGAGGATCCCGGTATCTCGCCGTTTCAATTTACATTCACTTACTAAAGCCCACTCGGTCACTCTGACTGGGAGACCTGGGCGATTCAATTAGAGCAAAAGCCATTTGAGCTAATGATGTCTCTTCTGGAGTGAATAAAGGACGGCGGGTTTGGGAGTGCGAGCGTGAGCCACACTGGGGGACGGGGGAAGGAGCAAAAGCGGGGTCCGTCCCACAGGAAACCCAGCTTGTCCAAAAACCAGTACAAACCGGTTTGCCAGGGAAGGAAATTGGATGGGCGGGAGAGCGGAGAGCACAGGGACCCCAAGGCATGGTCATAGGAGCTTTGTGCGTCACAGTTAAAGCTAAGAATCAGGGCGATTATGAGTTTTGGGTTTTTTTAAATTAGTTTTAATTTTGTTTCCATTTTCATTTCAGTTAAACAAACAAACAATTTTAGTTCCAGTTTGTTTTTCAATGCGGTTTGCCATTTATTTTAGAGGCCTACAGTGGCTTCAGAAAGCATTCAGACCCCTTGCACTTATTGCACACTTTCTGTTGCAGATTTCAATTTTAAATGGATACACTTGCCAATTGACACTCAATAACCCATAATGAGTGAAAACATGTTTAGAAATTTGTACTAATTTATTCAAATTCAAAAACAAATCTCTCATTTACATAAGTATTAAGACCATTTGCTGTGGCACTCCAAATCGTGGTCAGGTGCATCCTGTTTGCTTTAATTCCACCTGTGGCAAATTGATATGATTAGACATAGTTTAGAACTATACACAGGTGTGTGCCTTGAGTGCCAGAAGTCACACTGCATGTCAGGACAAAAACCAAGCCATGAAGTCCAAGGAACTCTCTATCTGCGATAAAATTGTAGCGAGGCATAGATCAGGTCAAGGGTATAAAAGCATTTCTAAAGCTTTGAGTGTTCCCAGGAGCAAAACAGCCTTAACAATTGTGAAATGGAAGATGTTTGGACCCACCAGGACTCTTCCAAGAGTTGGCAGTCTGGCCAAACTGAGTAAGCAGGCAAGAAGGGCCTTGGTCAGGGAGGTGACCAAGAATCAAACTCTAACAGATCACTGAAAGTCCTCTGCAGAAATTGGACGGACGACCATCTCAGCATCACTCAATCAATCAGGCCTTTGTGGCAGAATGACTGAATGGAAGCCACTCTTGAGTAAAAGGCATATGACAGCCCGCTTGGAGTTTGCCAAACTTATGAGGGAAAAGATTATCCGGTCTGATGAGACAAAAATTGGAACTGTTTTGGCAGAAATCTAAGAACTATGTCCCCAGGCACTGCTCCTCACCAATACCATCCCTACAGTGAAGCATGGTGGAGGCAGAATTATGGTATAAGGGTGCTTCTCAGAAGCAGGAACAGGGAGACAAGTCAGAATTGAGGGAAGGATGAATGCAGCCAAATACAGAGAGGTCATTGAAGGAAACCTGCTCCAGAGTGCATGCAACCTCAGACTGGGGTGACTGTTCAACTTTCTGCATGAAAATAACCCGAAGCATACATCCAAGACAATGCTGCAGTGGCTTTGGGACAAGTCTCTGACTGTCCTTGAGTGGCCCAGCCAAGGCCCAGACTTAACCCCCATAGAACATCTATGGAGAGACCTGAAGATGGCAGTTCAGACGCTTCCCATCCAACCTGACAGAGCTTGAGAGGATCTGCCAGGAAGAATGGGATAAACTGCCCAAATCCAGGTACAAAGCTTGTAGAGACTTACCCAAGAAGACTCATCTGTAATTCTTGGGAAAGGGGTTTCTACAATGTACCGAATTAAGGGTCTGAATACTTGCATAAATGAGCTTTTTATTTTCAGTAAATTTTCAAAGATTTGTAAAAACATGTTTCTACTTTGTCATTATGGGTTACTGAGTGTACATTGACAATTTTATACATCTAAAATTAAGTCTACAACACAATAAAGTGCGCAGAAATACTTTCTGAAGCTACTGTACATATTTAGTTTCAATAGAATCTCGTTTTAATTCATTTATTATTTTAGTTTCAGGGTCAGAAAGTAGGTTTTCAAGAGTTCAAGTAGAAAACACAAGTCATGGAAGATTGTCATACTTTCTGTATCTTTTTATTTATTTTTATTTATTATGAATCTCTGGATAAGTAGTGAGTAAAACATTTCTGAGCAAGGAAATAAATATTGCAAAGAAAAATGTTGATTTCAAGAAGACCAAAAGAAGATTTTTTTGTTGTTGAATGCTTTATACAGTCTTTTGTTTGATACCTTTGACTCTGACTGCTCCTTATCTTGCTCAGTTTTATTTAAAAACTTCATCAAGCCAGACCTTAGGTGCACGAAGTGCCAGAGTACGACTATTTTAGGAGAAGAAAAAAGCAGGTGATGTGTTTTGGGCGCGAAACTCCACACAGTGCAAGGGTTGCTGTTGCTGGAGCCAAACGCAGAGATGAAACGTGACGATTTAGAGCATTGCCGCTCACAAATGAGCAGATTTTACTTAAGCGTCTCACAATCCCAAAGCATGTCTTTTGCTCACTGAGATACTTTTTCTGCCACGTGTTATTTTTTAGATTCGCAAAAACTGTTGTGCAAACAAATGCAGAAGTTTAACAACACAGCTACGTGGGGGAACCAGGGGGATTCACATGAAATGATACAATTAAGCAATTCTTTGCTCAGTTTGTCACATTTCAATGAATCAGATTCATCAAGTCAGGCGCTAACCGCAGGAAGACTCGCAATTGCACTATTTTAGAGCTGCAGAGAACACAATAACTTTTGGGTGTAAGATCCTCACAGCCAGGGAAGCGCTCCTTGTGAAGTTGAACCCGTTGAAGAAACGTGCACGTTCACAGAATCACGTTCACAGAAAGGATTTGTGTGCAGTTATATCAGTGTGTGACAGCAGTGCAATGCATACAATCATGGAGATATGGGTTAGGAGCTTCAGTTTGTTCACATGAACCATCAGAATGGGGAAAAATGTGATCAAAGTAACTTTGACTGTGGAATGACTGTTGGTGGCAGAGAGGGTGGTTTGAGTATCTCAGAAACTGCTGATCTCCTGGGATTTTCACACACACCAGTATCTACAGTTTGCAAAGGATGGTGCAAAAAACAAAACCAAAAAATCCAGTGAACAGCAGTTCTGCAGACAGACACGCCTCAGGAAGGGGACAGTTGCGCAAATAACCACACATCTGAACACACAATGCATCATAACTCTAAGGGGATAGGCTACTGCAGTAGAAGTCTAATGAATACCTAATAAAGTGCTCACTGAGCGTAAATGCAGTCAATTTACCCTTTACCATTAAAAAAGGCCTGTTTCAGTCAGTCCCTCAGTCGCCAGCTATAACGGTAAAGGTTGCCCCACACCTGGAAGCGCGCTGTTTATGAAATACCTTTTTTCTTGCATTTAAAGTGCTCGTCAATCCACAAGACAAATATGCATACGGAAAATAAAAGATTATAAAAATTACTTTTTGAGGTAAAGTATGTCTTTTTTAAATAGGAGTGCTGTAGATCTGAGAAGGCACGTTCAGTAAGCCTTACATAGTTAAAGCTCATTTCTGGCTGGCTGCCCATTAAAGAGCCAACATTTGACTGAAACGTAACTGCCACATTAATCAAATGAAGCCTCGTCCTCCTGTACTCCACAGTATAAGAAGTCAATTAAAATTTAAACTGAAAAAGACAGGCTCATTATCATTTGTTATCCTTTATCCCAGGTTCTTTGTGACCATTAAAAATGAATGTTTATTGGCACAGGATCGTTAATGATTATTAATGGAGGCTTTGACGTGTACAACTGGCACACAGATGTACTGCAGCGTGTGCGTACGAGCTAGCGTGCGTGCGTGCGTGCGTGCGTGTCTCTGTGTCAGACCTGTGTCAGACCTGAGTCAGACCTGTGTCAGACCTGTGTCAGACCTGTGTCAGACCTGTGTCAGACCTGTGTCAGACCTGGGTTAAATACGTTATTGTTTTGGATTCAAATACTTTTCTATGCCTTACTGAGCTTGTCTAGTGCATTGGAACCTATGAAATACTCTCAAAAAGTGCAAACCCCACTTTCTAGTCCTCTTGGTTGATCAATCGAGCACAGAGAAATAATAAAATCTAAAAATAATTATGTATTTCACCCAGGCCGGCTCTATATGTCTATTCTGTATCCCTTACTCTAGGGCTAACCCCAGAGAAAGGAACGCTGTTGGTGTTTCATATGAAAGGATCCAGTGAACTCCCTGCAATGTAAAAAAAGATAAGCAGATCCACACAGAGCGGCCTTGGATTACCACGTCTATAGGGAAGGTAAACATGCTAGTGTACGGAACACAAACATCACACGCAGTTTAAACGCGCCTCTTTCGCTGTCCCTCGCCCCTGGTGTGTGACCTCATCAGAAACAAGGTGAAAGGTCACAACGCTTGGCCCCAGGTTAATCTGTTCCACGCCTGTCACTGGCATCGCTGGAAAAAACGTTAAATGAGAATGTGTAAAAACCGGCCTGTGACTTAGCTTCCGGAGCCCCGTAACCAAAGTTGACTCACTCAACGTGACCCCCCCCCCCACCTCCCTCATGCCCCACACTACATCACAAACTTTGCATTAAATGAGCATTTCAGTCGCACGAGTAATGTACTACCGTCCCAATTCTACATAAACGCGACTCGAGCCGATATCCTTCACGACGCGCCGCTATCAAAGCGCGCATTTATAGCCCCTCACTCGCACGTCTGTCAGCTGTTATATATTAGCACTTAGCACCCGCTTCAATTTTATGGATCGTAAGATTAAACCATGAATATTTCTGAAGGAGTGGTTTGTTGAAGTTTGGGGACGCATTTCAGAAAATTGATAGCTTCGTCGCAAACTCATGGATCATTAGACGGGCTTCATTGCGGCACACGCCATGCTTTATTGTGCCTAAAGAAACAACTGCAGATTTTTTTTTTTTTACGAAATTGCTCAATCCTTTTAATTTTAGCATATACATCAAACCTAAAGCATGCACACATACATCATCAGGCAGTTAAAGACTGTATGCATCAACAACCATAACTATCATCATTTACATTAATTTCAATCTCATAAGGTAGATAGAAAAATTCATTTTGCCTGCTGTCACATCTGGTGCCAGTGAAGACAACCATATAACTCATTTAGGAACCACAGATGCACATACACTCATGCAGGTACATGCAAATGCGCGTGCGCACACACACACACGCTTAATTTTGACGAGCAGTCATGTTAACGTAAATGCTAACGACATTAGTCTAGCTTTGTGCAAATAGATTTCGTCAACCTCAGAATAACCAAACAAATTTGTCTAACGTTGCCCTCTTGCATTCAGGAGGTACAATTTTTAGTGCGTTTCAAAAGAAAGGTTACAAAATTAATTAGGAATAAGAATTTAATGGACTTTAATTCAAAACTCATTATTTGGAATTTCAAGTTTTAAATGCCAAACAAGTATCTGAACATTCAGATATTTAGATGCATGTCTTTCCCCCTTTTAATCTGTAAGTGTGAGCCATCTGCACAACAAGCCACTTGGCCAAGTGGATCACAGATACAGTTCAGAAAACTTTTTAACTCCTGTGGCTGGACAGTTCAGGCTCTATTGTTCACTCCATGAATAATATTAACTGTGCTTTTACAGCACTTTTCCTAGATGGTGCACAAAACCCAATAACAGTATAGATATGATAAAGGAAGAAAAAAATAATAAAGCCAATAAAAACAGTGAACAAAATTGGAATACGGGTGAAGTTGAAAGCAAAAACAAAAAACAAACAAAAAAAATGGGTCAAATAAGATTTAAAAGACAGAGAGCCAGGGGCCCTGATAAAATCTGCCGAATTATTCAATGAAACTGAAGCCCTAGCAGTGAAAGCCTTGTTCCCTGTTATTTTACAAATTCTGGCCGGGCTTTTTTTTTGGTAAAGGTTCTCAGGGAACATGGTAGAGTATATGGGTTCAAGAGATCAGCAATGCATTATGGGGCTAGACGAAGACCAAGCACAAAGCCGTTTCGAATTTCATGGTTGAGATATTAACAGGGAGTATTTTAATGTTGTAGAAATTGCTATGCGCTGCTATGTAGTTGTAAACAAGTTGATATATCGAAACTACAAAACATCACATTCCACCACATCCCGAAACCACCCCCGAAGTGTCATACAAGCCCGCCTGCCTGCTGCACAGTTGGTGTACTTCGATAGGTGTAAACTAGTTTGATGGAACCTTGCAGAGAATAAACTCTGTGGATGTTGGTGTTTAACCGCGGGATTATATTTACAAAGAGACATTACTGTTGAATTTTGCGAATGTACATGTTTCAGCACTTTGAAGCCACAGGCTAAGGGATCCATATGGTCAACTTTACCAGGGTGAAGTAAAGCCAAGATTTAGGAAGATATGCAACACAATTCAACTATCTGGATGGACAGATCTAGCTCCAGGTAAGTGGAAACATACCTTCATTTCATTTTTGGGTGAAATGCCCTATTAGATGTGAGTAATGTTTTAAAAAATGATCCTAAAAGAAAAGGCAGTGTAGTGAGACGGCAAAATGAATTGGGTTGGAAACGGCCCTTGGTCCGGCAGAAGGATCCTGGGTGATTGAACTGGCTGCAGAGACATTGCGAGATTTCAGGCTCTCACCTGAATCTTGATTGGCCAGGAGAAGTTGCTGACGTAGACGTAGAAGGTGATGTTGGGGTTCGTGCGGAAGCTGAATTTCTCGCAGGAGAAGGTGTCTCGGTAGTCCTGGATGTTGCTCTTGGAGACGAGGGGCACCTCCTCCCCCGATATGGTCCCAGCTGAAGGGCCAAGGGGCACAGTTAGACGCTGTCAGCTGGAAAAGAGATCAGCTGGCCTGTGTTTGAGTGTGCCTGTGTTGCAGTGGGATAGTGTTTGAGTGTGGCTGTGTTGCAGTGGGACAGTGTTTGAGTGTGGCTGTGTTGCAGTGGGATAGTGTTTGAGTGGGATAGTGTGCCTGTGTTGCAGTGGGATAGTGTTTGAGTGTGGCTGTGTTGCAGTGGGATAGTGTTTGAGTGGGATAGTGTGCCTGTGCTGCAGTGGGATAGTGTTTGAGTGTGGCTGTGTTGCAGTGGGATAGTGTTTGAGTGTGGCTGTGTTGCAGTGAGATAGCGTTTGAGTGTGGCTGTATTGCAGTGGGACAGTGTTTGAGTATGCCTGTGTTGCAGTGGGATAGTGTTTGAGTGTGACTGTGTTGCAGTGGGATAGTGTTCGAGTGTGGCTGTGTTGCAGTGAGATAGTGTTTGAGTGTGACTGTGTTGCAGTGGGATAGTGTATGAGTGTGCCTGTGTTGCAGTGGGACAGTGTTTGAGTGTGCCTGTGTTGCAGTGTGATAGTGTATGAGTGTGCCCGTGTTGCAGTGGGACAGAGTTTGAGTGTGCCTGTCTTGTAGTGCGATAGTGTTTTTGTGTGTTGCTGTTGTACAGTGAGTATCTCAGAGTTGCATTTCAGAATCTAGTGAGAAGTACGCAATGCACACAAAAAGCTTTAGCTCCTCATTTTCACTTTGCAAATTCACACAACATATGGCAATTATGTTCTTTTGAATAATGTATGATACCACATGTCAGATTAAGTCATGATCAAGGATGATGGAAAGCAAACGGACCAAATTTAACAGTCTGCAATTAACCAAGTGTTGAACTACAGGCTGCACACGGCTATGAACCACGCTACTGAAAAAGGTTTATTCAGTCAGTAAAATCAGGTTTTTACAGGTTTAAAATGACAAAACAGGTCCAGGATTTGCTCCACAAAGGTCCAGGATTTGCTCCACAAGATTTGCTCCACACAGAAGCACTTTACAATGGGCATTGTAAAACTGCACACGATAACCTTGATCTGTATGACAGAAGCATGAAATATCTGAATCCTGTCACACACAGTCGTGCATTGTACATTGTTATTTTCCATCCGATGGTCTGGGGAAAAAAAGAGGTCAAAATGGCAGCAGTGGTTGCAGTTGGGTTTGTGTGCGTTCATCTTAATTAAAATTGCGGGGTTCCAGAGAAGCTCTGGTACGCCAATTCAGGGCCCTGCGAGGAGGCTATCCTCACCGGTGAATATTAAACACGGAAAGTGGGCACTACTGTGCTTGTGTGCTGATGTGTCCACCTGTGCAGACCTGGGTCAAATATGTAATTGTGTTGGATTCAATACTTTTATTTGCTTTACTGAGCTGAACAGGTATGAACACAATCACACCTGGGCAGATGGAAAGGCATACACCTAGCTGACCTAAATCATCGTTTTGAATTTGAATACTTTTCTACTCTTTACTGAGCTTGTTTGGTGTATTGGGACCCATGAAATATTCTCAACAAGTGCAAACCCCACCTTCTGGTCCTCTTGATTGGCACAGAACAGAATTTGAATCCAAAACAATTACGTATTTGACGGAGGTCTGCGTTTACAGCTGGAGATATAGAGAGGCCTGGATGGAACCATTAAAGCTACAACCTGTCTGAGCTGGTCTGGGGTCAGTCCAGCACCAAGGGACCCAATCTCCTGCAGGTTTTTGACGCCGCCTTTCTGCTGACCTGTAATCAGTGGATGGGAGTCTGAAGTATCTTACCTGTCGAGCCCACAGACCAGGTGATGTTAAGGTTGAAGTTGTTTGAAGCGTTGATTGACATCTCCAGGTTCTTATTGGTCTAAAAAGGAAAAAGCTTGGGTTATTTCAGATTATTTTAAGCATGCTAAAGCTCCTGTAAGGCTAATATTAGACTACAGTCAGTTCAGACAGAGTCTGTGTTTCTGTTACATTTTGATTATAAAAAGTATTTGATTACAAAAACAGCAATGTCATTTCCACATAGAACGGAGCAGCAGAACCTGGAGGAAATGTTTAATTCTACAGAGTGAAATAAACTCTTTCTGCATAAATCAAATACCTGCTGTAGCTTCAAGAAAATTTATCACATATTAAACTACTCTGTAGAAGACTACAGGCTTTACAACTTAACTCTAATACAAATCAGACCTGGGTAAAATAGCTACAAAATTGTTTGGGATTCAAATACTTTTCTGTGCTTGACTGATCTTGCCTGGTGCAATTGAGCCAACCAAGAGGAGCAGAAGGTGGGGTTTGCACGTTTTGAGAATATTTCATAGGTTCAAATACATCAGACAAGCTCAGTAAAGACAAAAAAAAGTATTTAAAACAATTATTTAGTTTGGCCAAGGTTGGCTAGGTGTAACCGTGAGCCTTTCTAGGCATTGTAGTCATACCTGTTCAGGCGTGGCCATGAAGTTGATAGCAGTGTAATGGTGGTCATCCTCCTGCAGCAAGCTGAATGTGAACTGGTAGTCAATCAGCAGGTTATCTGTGGGGGATTACAGCAAAATATTATAAGTAAATTCATAACCTTGCATACGCTGATTGACCACTTTATTAGGTAGACCTGTACACAAACTCACAATATCTAATCAGCCAATCATGTGGCGGAAACTGAATGCATAATAGAATGCAGACAGTGTCAAAATGTTCAGCTGTTGTTCAAACCACCAACATCAGAATGGGGAAGAAATGTGATCTAAGGGACTTTGACTGTGGAATCATTGCTGGTGCCAGCATCTCTGAAGACAAACACGTCAAACATTGAGGTGGATGGGCTACAGCAGGAGAAGAACAGTAAGTCAAAAAATAAGTCTAATAAATACTTAATAAAGTGGTCACTGAGTGTAAATGTCATTGTCAAGGAAGAACAGAACAAACCACTGGAAAAGAAGAGCTCAATAAAAACAAATAAAAATGAGTCTGACAAACATCACGTAAATGATAGTTGCTATGCTGAACAACAACCGTTTCAAACCAAAGGTCAGAAGGTCGCCTAACACACAGCGGCGGTATGCGCTTAGCCAGTACTCACTGAATTACCTTGGTAAATCAATCAAGCGATCGAAAGCATTTCCGGGGGAAGGAACCACTTTTGTGGGTCAAACGGGTCTAAAGAATAACAAAATTCCACAAATTGCACGCTAATCTCATTTAATATTAAATGAAATTAAATCAGGTACAAGGTCGTTTTTACAATAACAGTCATTGTAGCATTGAGCACACAGCAAAGACCTGCAGACCATACATGGCTGCTTCTTTAATACATTTACAGTACCAGCATATTCAACGGCAGCAGCTTCCCTGCTATGAACGTAAACAAGGTCATTACTGAGTGGTGCTTAAAATGTCAAAATGGTTCCCCCAAGGGGTGAGAACTCCTGACTATCAGGCACAGGTGGTTAATGGTGTCGTAATGGTTCTCATTAGTGATGAGGACCTCACTGGCGCACTCTAGCGTGGATCCAGAAACACTAGTACACCATCGCTCACTGTTGGCCATTTGATGCATGTGCGTGTGTCTGTGTGTGGGTCGAACAACTCCAATATCAGGGGCTATGAGAGACATCCAGATAAATTACATTACATTACAGTTATTATATTATATATTATTGGCATTTGGCAGAACATCTTATCCGGAGCGACATACAGTTGATTAGACTAAGCTGGAGACAATCCTCCCCTGGAGCAATGCAGGGTTAATGGCCTTGCTCAAGGGCCCAATGGCTGTGCGGATCTTATTGTGGCTACACCGGAATTAGAACCACCAACCTTGCCTGTCCCAGTCAGTTACCTTAACCACTACGCTACAGGCCGCCCTATTTTCCTATCCAAAGCGACTTACTATTGATTAGACTAAGCAGGGGCCAATCCCCCTCAGGAGCAATGTGGGGTTAAGGGCCATGTTCAAGGTCCCAATAGCTGTACCAATCTTATTGTGGTACTGGGGCTTTAACCACAAACCCTTCCAGGTCCCAGTCAAGCACCTTAGCCACTAGGCTATAGGCTGACCATAAATCATTGGTTGCAGACTGGTATACCCCTGTCCCATAGCATAAGTGAGATTCCTCTGGTAATTAGGCTCTTCTGTTCCAGCTACGCAGTTCTACAGCACAACAGCTGTACAGCTAAACTCAGAGTGAAAAGAATCAGTAACGGGCAGAATGCGTTTCTGAAGACACTCGCACTCACATCTGCAGTGCTGGGACAGACTCATTGAATGAATGAATCAGTGCCATTTAAACCTTCACAAACTGACCCAAAGTAAAAACCCAAAAAACAGGTGAACGAATAGCAAAAAAACAGTTACAAATAATACGTAAAAAAATTCAAAATAAGATAATTTACTGGTAGGTACACATGGGCCTGGCTGCTGCAATTCCTATGCCAACAGCAAACAACCGAGAAAGAAAAGCTTGGCTGTCTGGCTGCCCTGCCACGTATTTTAATTTCAGTCAATGGCAATTATCGCTAAAAATTGGGCTGGGCCATCAAGCGCAGAGGCCCACCACATGCATTAATAATTTGCCCATTCCTGTCAAGGCCCTTTTCTTATTGATAAATTCTATGCAGGTCCAGCTACTGAACAACTCAGTCTGACACCGCCGGCTGTAAGCTCAGCGGTGTAATGAAAGTGAAGGTGCCCGCCTAATTAAAGTGGACTGTCGTCCGCGTCGCGACAAAGTCATTTACAGAACGTCGTCACGGTCGATTTGCACATCGCTTTGTCCCACAAGACGATCCATCCAGCTAGCTGTCACTACACAAAACACGGCCGACGCGTACTAATACTCGGCAACTAAGGTTTAGTTTTTGGAAATTCTATAAAAAGCTAGGATAAGACTTTGTTTTTACATTGGAACAATGTTAGGTCCCCCTTGCAAAAGAGATGCAAGGTTAAAGAATTGTAAAATAAAATAAAATAAAATAAAATATGAGGCATGATTTATTTTGAGAAAGGGAATCGATCATTTTTACAGAAGAAATGGCATTTTGCATCATTCTTGTTGTACGCCAAGTGGGTACAAGCATACCATCTGGAGACACCGCAGCTTGCGACAACAACAGACAAATATTCCAACAAAATAAATGTAAAAATAAATAAATAAAGAATATATTGGCCCAAAAAAAAAAAAAAGAAAATGGCCAATTTGACAAAGATTCCATCTTTCTCCCTGAAGGGAAATTTCAACCGTGAAGTGAAACAAATGGAATTAGTGTTTCACGAATGGCTGTTTCGCCTAGCGCAATGCTTCACGAACGCAATCAAAAGCTTCCGTCTGGTGCTGGTGCCCTGGTTATCGCCATGATTTATGCCGCCGGGTGTCAGACAGATTTCAGGGAGTGTGTGTGTGTGTGTGTGTGAGTGTGTGTGTGTGTAGTAATGGACCGTAGCTGCCAATCAGAAAACATGACTTAAGAAGCCAAGTTAAAAAGGGAATTGTCATAACACTATGCTGTTATGCTTGTTTTCCCACACAACAAATATTTACAATATTGTTTTGGGTCAAATGGAGGGCTACAGACAGGTCATGGCAGGTTCCTTTCAGGGGAGTTGGGGAGGCCATTTGCAATTTATCACCCTGATATGCTGACACCCAAATCTCACCCTTGAATCCAAATCCTACCCAGTTTTATTTTCCCCCAAGGTAATAAGTGCTACCGATTGGAAAATCAGTAGTTCGCAGCCTTTGAGTACCATGGTTTGAATAACAGGGTCGGTCCCAAATCGCAACTCTGCTCTCTTGCTAATTGAGTGCGCAGACTTCTCCGCGGTACTGGAAATAAAACAACCGCCTTGTCCCAAGGACGCACCGCTTAGCTCAGAAAATAGAAGTGCTCCCCGGGATGCAATCACCTGGTTTTGCTAATTAGCACCATTCTTCAGCGAGGGGGTAGAGCTAATTAGTGAGATCAGCTGGCTGAGTTAAATGGGTGGAGGAAACACTTTTACATTCTCACCCCTGGATTTTCCACCTCTGTTTCCAAGTGGTGCTGCTCAGCTGCCTGAGGTCACATGATCAGTTAGCAAGGAATTCTGCATCCGATTGGCCAAGAACGAGCACTAGGGAATGGTGCTTGCAACTGGTATGCAGTTTCAACAATAGCAGACAAGAAGAAATCCTCCCATTTCAAAGTGTCATTTTGAAAAACGTGGGTGAAATATCTGCACTGAAATATCACAATCTGGAACATCTCGACCTTGTGATTCTCTATCTAATACCTGTTCATACTTCAGCCAGTATCAGCTATTATCAGCCTTCTTCGACATCATATCTCCCCAGACCTTAAATTTGAAAAAACACCAAAGACTCTTGAGCAAATCCACCGCTCTTTTTGAAAAAGTACCGCGCAGATACAGCATAAACGTGTGGCATTAAAAATCTTTTAGACATGGCGGTTTCACAGAGGCAGGAGAGGGGCTTGCAGAAGAGATACTTACAGTAGCACGTTCCCCTCAGGGGGTTGCCCAGGTAACGATTCTCTGAGTCACACCTGCAACAGAAGAAGAAACTCTGAGTTTATCGGTTTTATCACGGTGGCATTAGCTGCACTTCACACAGCCGATTGAGTACAGAGATTGAGAATCTTTACCTGGAAAAATAAAATAAAATAAAAAATACCACAAAGAATTATTAAGAGTTAGGAGCCAATCAGATTTCACTGTGCATGTGACAGGCTTAGCCTGTTCAGCATAACAGGTATCACGAATCTTCTATCTATGTTGACCGCTAAGCTAGGGAATAGTATGTACAATTTTTGTGACCGAAAATGGCTGTAACATTCATCAGATGTTTGTCCTTATGGCTAAACGGTTAACTACCTACAACACAATAAAGTTGTGTTTACATTTTTATATATTATTGTTCTCTGTTGTGTTATGATATAATGCTTTTTGAAATAGCTGGTCTGAAGCATGCCTGGCATGACTACTTTCTTACAGAGAACAACACTACATTAAATAACAGTACAGTACAGCACGCACGCACGCACACACACACAAACTCTGACAAGAACATATGCACACGCACACACAAACACAAACACACAGTGGTAGTAAACTGCACTGCGCAAGGCCTTTGTCTCTAATGATTATTAGCCTGGAATAAATCCACAGCGTATAAGAATGCGATGAAACGCACCAGTGGGCAGAGGGAGGCCTCTCGGAGGAGGCAGCAGTCTGGGTGGCCTTAAGCAGATTATGAATGGTGCTGCCCCCGTAATGGAGGAGAAACAATGTGCTGTTAAACCGCCCGGCTCATCAGATTAACTCCCGCTCACGGCCAGGAGAGGCCTAAAGCCCACGGCTCAGGAGACCTTGAATCTGCCACACTGTGCAGGGCGACGTGCCGCAACGACCTCCCCATTACTCACACATACACACACACATACATACACACAATCACACTCACACACTCACACACACACACACTC